>NC_086445.1:752295197-753637697 GCF_028390025.1 Pseudophryne corroboree | reverse complement strand
GCCCTAGACAGGTGCGTCTGTTACATAGTGGTAAATGTGCCACGCTAGGAATCCTGCTTTCTCTGCCTGCCGAGTGACAGCTCAGCTGTCCAATGGTATGTGCAGCAGCAGCCTGCGGCTCCGTGACTGGCTGGAGCGCAGGCTGCAGCTACACACACCATTGGACAGCTGAGCTGTCACTCGGCAGGCTGCCCAGCAAAGCTCTGCGGCGTCTGTGATGGCAGTCAGCCGTGTCAGAGGGGAGTGCAGCGCTGCCGCTGCGGATCAGTTCAGTAACATAAGATCTGATCCATGGCTGGTGGCGGGGGGCCCTTTCAGATTGGGGGGGCCGGGGGTACTTAACCCCAGAGCCCCCCCCCCTTAATCCGGCTCTGTACATACATATATATATATATATATATATATATATATATATATATGTAACCCTGCTATCCCCCTCGGGTTATAATATACCTCTTCTCTAGTGCCTCCACCCAAGCTACAATTCCTAGGCTTGCTTGGGTAAGCCTCTCTGTGATGGGTTATAGGGTTGAAGTGCTCAGTAACTGAACATGAACTCAGGTAACCTTAGTATCTAGTGATTTAATTGTAGCCGTACCGTATCTTCACTAGTGGCCTACTGGGTTTACCTGCTCTTCGGCGGTGTCTTCCCTTACCCTTAGCTCTGATGAACGCAACAGACTGTGGGGGTCATTCCGAGTTGATCGTAGCTATGCTAAATTTAGCACAGCTACGATAGTTAACTCAGACATGCGGGGGACGCCCAGCACAGGGCTAGTCCACCCCGCATTTCAGTGCCGGCCCCCCCGCACAAATACAAAAGCATCGCACAGAGGGGATGCCTTTGTATTTGAGGAGTAACTCCCGGCCAGCGCAGTTGCTCATCGCTCCCGCTGGCCGCAGCGGCTGCGTGAGACGTTACGCAGCCGCCACGGGCCGCCCACCCCAACGGTCCGGCCACGCCTGCGTTGGCCGGACCGCTCCCCCTAAACGGCGGCTTAACGCCACCGTTCAGCCCCCTCCCGCCTAGCGACCGCCTCTGTCTCAGAGGCAATCGCTAGGTAACGAAAGCACTGCGGCACCGGTGCATGCACAGTTCCGACCCGATCACTGCGCTGCGACAAACTGAAGCGAGCGATCGGGTCGGAATGACCCCCTGTATCAGGCAAGTTATTTCTATAATGGTTTATATGATAGGGGTAACGTAGTACAGAATCATAGTACACAATATTTCAGAATAGGTGTACATTCAATACATTCTCGTAAAACAACTCTACTTCTCCCTTGTCAATCCTATTGAACAGGTTTTATGCATGCAACACAAAAAAGTTGGTACCTGCACTATAGTCGATTTGACTATATACCCGAGGTATGTTTAAGTTACCTCTGTACAGTAAAAACACAGTGCTCCCCTATCCTTCGGGGATAAGTAATATGTGAATGGAAGTATGGAAGTGTCTTACTCAGGTAAGTCTGTATTCCACGGGTTACTGTAGTCTATTAAAGTTATGGAGGTGAAAAAGCATTCATCTAGAGCAGTATCTATAACAGGTCTCTGGTAACGCTTCTAACGAGGGGAAAATCATTCAGCTCCCTTGCCTGGTGCGGGCGTACCAGGCTATGACCCTTATGGTAGTTAAAGCATCACTTGCTAAAGGATAAGGGTGTCACGAGCTGTCCGCAGTGTCTCCACTTCAGTTTTGTCCCTGCAACAATCCTGGCAAGTAATTTGGTAACCTCCTCTATCCGCCTTCAGGTGGGCAAAGATAATCCCTTCCTGTATTACACTGCCAGGGTATAATCGGTTATTTAGATATTGCCCGATATGGCGTAATAACATGCAGCCCCGGACAGTGGCACTCTCAGTATCTGGGGAAAACGGATGATGAGCTGAGCATTGACAAACAGTTCATAGTGTGCATAGTCTGTTATAATCCAATATTGGTGAAACAACAAAGTCTTTGCACGGTAATACGTCTCCCTGTATATCCAAAAGGAATCAGCGATCTTCCTACTTGTACAGGCAGGAGAGGGGCTTAGAGTTATACATAGTTTTACAACGACTTTCACAATAGGGGGCTGACTGGGCTATACTCTGAATGCTACCTGGATTATGAGTGTGGCCTGTCTCAGGTACATATATAATTAGCCAATGGAGCATATGGGGATTGCAATAGCAGTGTGGGATGAGTCTGGCTGCAATCCACTGAGTCGATGACCATGGGACCACTCCCTCAGCTCCCTGGATAGGTGCTGCAGTCAGTCCCTCTCAGTGGCTCCACTCATCTGTCCCAGCCCCGCCTCAGCAACAATCACCTGTAGGGTAAGGTAATGCTTTCTGTCCGCCCTGAGCTCAATCTCTCCACCTTAAACTCCGGTTCCTCCATGCTAAGGCTTCGCCACGTTGGTGTGCTCCCTCTACTCAGTCACTCTGGCTGCTTCTCCCTCTATCTCTGCCAGCCACAACACCCTTCCTCCTCCTGTGCTGCTGAGCCCTCCCTCGCACTGCCAACTGCTCCTCCTGCAGGGGGTCCCGAGGGAGCCTAGAAGCTTCCCCACACAAAGTGCTGGCACCTGCACAATCCCTGGTGCCACCTGCCACTCCTATGCCCATCATGATATATGTATCACAGGCTCCTGTTCACAACATATTGTGACAAGAACACTGGAATAATGTTTGAGGGCAGGTATGTTTGTCCCAGGTTTTTGTCTTACATGTATTAGAAAAATGAAAACTTCTAGGAAAATGTTTTGTTTTGTCAGAACCTTTTCAGTTTATTGGAAAAGCTGGATAAGGGCCCTGAAAGAGAGATAGGGCAAGTTCCAGACATTGGGCCCAGTATGGATCTTTGGCCTCACAGAAGGCTAATCAGGGTTTCAGCTGGGTAAGAGTGTTATAGGGCTGCTGGCCTGATCAGTGGGCAGACTGCCTGAGGAGACTGGAGACTCTCTGAAGAGAGAAACACGCTTCTTTATACAAGTGAGCTATACAGTGTTTACTGGAGAACTCTGTGTTTTTGTTTAGTGATAGTTAGGAACGTCCTGTGTTTAGTTAGTGCCGGACAGGCAAGGTATTTTCTTTTGATGTTTGTTTTATTTTCTGCTTAATAAAATCTGGTTATGGCCAGTTGCACCACAAACTGGACTTGTATGATTCCTCAGCTGCTACAAGGTGCCATTTACCCCAGGAAACGGCACCTTGTTCCCTTACAGTGTTACAACTTGGTGGAGAATGCGAGCATGCCGTTCTGCGCATAAGTGAAAGCAGCAGCTTTATGAGGCCTGCAGAAAATGGTGGTTTATGCAGATACAGCCCAGTGTGAAGTGGCTGAGACTCACCCCTGAGGGTTTGATATATGTCCTGGGTGAAAGCAGCTACAAAGCCACCTGAAAAATCTGTCGACATGGAGGAACTGCTTAAAGCCCTGCTGCAAGCTACAGTGGCTCAGCAGGAGGCCAACAGACAGCAGCAGGTGGCTATGGAGGAAAATTGGAGACTACAGCAGGAGGCCATCAGACAGCAGCAGGTGGCAATGGAGGAAAATTGGAGGCAACAGCGCCAGGATAGAGAGGCCTTAGCAGAAGTGGTGCAGAGCCTTGCAGCCCGGGTTGGAGATGTGGCCGTCAGTGCTCCGACCAGCTCTAGTTCTATACGGGCCAGTCACTTCTTGCAGAAAATGACAGAGGTTGATGATGTGGAGGCCTACCTAACCATGTTTGAAAGGATTGCCGAGTGTGAGAACTGGCCAAAAGCACAGTGGGCCAGTCTGCTGGCACCTTTTTTGTCAGGTGAGCCCCAAAAAGCGTACTTTGATTTAAGCCCTGCTGAGGCTCGGGACTATGATAAACTAAAGAGTGAGATCCTGACCCGCCTGGGAGTCACGCTGTCAGTACGAGCACAACGGGTGCACCGTTGGGTGTACGCCATGGAGAAGCATCCGAGCTCCCAGATACACGACCTT
Organism: Pseudophryne corroboree; assembly: GCF_028390025.1. Lineage (NCBI taxonomy): Eukaryota > Metazoa > Chordata > Amphibia > Anura > Myobatrachidae > Pseudophryne > Pseudophryne corroboree. Next base: position 753,633,735 of record NC_086445.1, on the reverse strand, counting down.
ATTCAGCTAACAAAAAAATGGTTACAGCCAGAGACATTAACTGGTCCCCAGATGGTTGAAAGAGTCGTCATGGACCGCTATTTGAGATCTTTGCCCGTGGTCCTGCGCAAGTGGGTGAGCCTTGGAAACCCGGATACTGCTGACCAATTAGTGGATATGGTAGAGAGGTATTTGGCCACAGAGGAACTACTGATGACCACCCAGCAGCCCATAGATCCTCGACAGCACCCTTCAGTAAAGACTGGGAAAAACGTTGCTGGGTGGTTAAGAGAACGCAAGGCTGGAGAGACTGTAAATACTGGCCCTGGAGACAGGCCAATGGGGCTAGAACGGTCTATGCTGCCCAAACGGGTTGATAATCGTGTGGTTAAATGTTTTAGGTGTGGTATGCCAGGTCATGTTATTGCTAATTGCCCAGTCACGCAAGAACCCATGCAATGTGATGCTGCCTTTGAATGTCGCAGAATGTCTTTCTTTGCTAGGTTAGCCTGTACAGTGGTACCTTCACCTGAGCTGGAAAAACAAATGTGTGATGTGTTCTTAGAGGGTAACCGGGTAGAGGCCTTGCTAGATTCAGGAAGTTTAGTTACCCTCATGAAAGCTGGGTTAGTGAACCCCTTAAAGGTCCAGCAAATACCTATTGGGGTAACTTGCATACATGGGGATACCCAACATTATGTCACTGCTGAAGTGAATATAGAAACTTGTTGTGGGTCAGCAATTGTTAAAGTAGGACTGGTCCCCACCTTGGTGCATGAGGCCATAATAGGGAGGGATTTTCCTCATTTTTGGAAACTGGGGCAATCCCGTTTATCAACAGATGTGAGAAGTAAAGAGCCAGTTGATGATAATGGTGATTTTATGGATGTACGTATGTCTTCGGAACTTTCTGACCCTTTGCCTTTTGCTAGTTTGGCTGGGGAAGTGACAGATGGGGAGTCCAGTGAGGGCCCTCTTGCTGGAAACAGAGACATAGTAGTTAGAACTGAAAGCGTGCCTGACCTGGAGGTAAAAAAGGATCTGTTTGCGTCTGAACAGTTAAAGGATCCTACCTTGATAAAGGCTAGAGAGAATGTTAAGATTGTTAATGGGGAACCTGTGGTACCAGGTGACAGGGTTACGTATCCCCACATGGCCATCTGTAATGAGCTCTTGTACCACATTGTCAAAAAGGGTGAGGATGCGGTGGAAAAGCTGGTAGTTCCCCAGCCTTATCGGAGAATGGTACTAGATTTAGCTCATAGTCAAGTTACAGCAGGACATTTAGGGGCAGAAAAAAACACTGAAAGAGTTTTAAAAACATTCTTTTGTCCAGGGGTTTATAACAAAGTGTCTGAATATTGTTCTTCCTGTCCTGAATGCCAGTATCATGCCCCTAGACCCCATTTCAGGAGCCCACTAGTTCCCATGCCTATTATAGAGGTCCCGTTTGACAGAATAGCCATGGATCTCGTGGGGCCCTTGTTAAAGTCCGCTCGGGGCCATCATTATATCCTGGTAATTATGGACTATGCCATTCGATATCCTGAGGTTGTCCCTTTACGCACTATCTCAACCAAGGCGATAGCTAGGGAGTTGGTGCAGGTTTTTAGTAGAGTGGGAATACCAAAAGAAATTTTGACTGACCAAGGAACTCCATTTATGTCAGGGATCATGAAAGAATTGTGCAAATTATTTAAGGTCACTCACCTCAGGACGTCCATCTACCATCCCCAAACTGATGGGTTGGTGGAAAGGTTTAATAAAACATTAAAAAGTATGTTAAAAAAGGTTGTTGATAGAGATGGGAAAAACTGGGATTGTTTGTTGCCCTACTTGTTAATGGCCATCAGAGAAGTTCCTCGGTCCTCTACGGGGTTTTCTCCATTTGATTTGTTGTATGGTAGACACCCTAGAGGGCTGTTGGACATTGCCAAAGAGACGTGGGAAGGACAGCCCACTCCTTATAGAAGCGTTATTGAACATGTAACACAAATGCAGGATAGGATTGCAGCCGTGGTACCTATTGTCAGGGAGCACATGGAACAGGCCCAAAGTGCTCAACAGAGGGTATATAACCGGAGTGTCAAGATACGGGAATTTGCTCCCGGAGATAGAGTTCTTGTTTTGGTACCCACTGGGGAAAGTAAATTCCTAGCTAAATGGCAGGGTCCATTTGAGATCAGGGGGAAAGTGAATGAGGTTAATTACAAGGTATACCAACCGGGAAAGAGAGAACCCGAACAAATCTACCATGTTAACTTAATCAAACCCTGGAAAGATAGGTTGTCTCTGTCAGCGGAGCCTTGCCCTTCGGTGTCTTCACCTCGGTTGCTTCCCGCAGTAAAGGTGTCAGAGACATTATCAGCTGATCAGAACAATCAGGTTAAAGAATTTCTCATCCAAAATAGGGAGATATTTTCAGAGCTGCCTGGCTGAACGACCATAATAAAACATGACATTGTCACAGAACCAGGGGTCGGGGTCCATTTAAAGCCATATAGGATTCCTGAAGCTCAGCGAGAAGCTGTTTCTAAAGAAGTTAAAACCATGTTAGAACTTGGAGTCATAAAGGAATCTAACAGTAAGTGGTCCAGTCCCATAGTTCTCATTCCGAAGCCAGACGGTAGTATACACTTCTGTAATGACTTTCGTAAGTTAAATGAGGTGTCCAAATTTGACGCATACCCCATGCCCCATGTGGATGAGCTTATAGAAAGGCTGGGAACAGCCAGGTTTCTCACCACGTTGGACCTGACCAAAGGTTACTGGCAAATACCTTTAACTGATAGCGCAAAAGAAAAAACAGCCTTTTCGGTTCCGGAGGGGCTATACCAGTATAAGATGTTACCCTTTGGGTTGCATGGGGCTCCAGCAACCTTTCAACGGGCGATGGATAAAATTTTGAGGCCCCATAGAAAATATGCAGCTGCCTATTTGGATGATGTGGTAATTCACAGTATAGACTGGGGGTCCCATTTGGTTAAAGTACAAGCAGTACTGGACTCGATCAGAGAGGCAGGGTTAACTGCTAACCCAAAGAAGTGCTGCCTCGCAATGGAGGAGGTCAAATACTTGGGCTTCACCATAGGCAGAGGTCTGATTAGGCCCCAATTGAATAAGATTGATGCTATTCAAAACTGGCCTCGTCCAGTGAATAAAAAACAGGTAAGGGATTTTTTGGGAATAACCGGGTACTATAGATGGTTTATTCCCAATTTTGCGACCACAGCAGTGCCGTTGTCAGACCTTACCAAAGGGAAGCAGTCAAATATGGTGAAATGGAACCCTGATGCAGAAAAAGTGTTCCAAGCATTAAAAGTGTCTTTGTGTTCACAACCTGTGTTGATAACACCAGATTTTTCAAAAGAATTTGTTGTACAGACAGATGCCTCAGAGGTAGGGATAGGGGCTGTGTTGTCCCAAACCAGAGATGGGGACGAACACCCTATCATTTATTTGAGTAGGAAACTCAGTGAGCATGAAAAAAGGTATGCCATTGTGGAAAAGGAGGCTTTGGCCATTAAGTGGGCACTAGATACCTTGAGATATTACCTCTTGGGTAGACAATTCAGACTAGTGACAGATCACGCCCCTTTAAAATGGATGTATGTAAATAGAGGTCAGAATGCTCGGGTAACTAGATGGTTTCTAGCATTACAGGATTTTAAGTTTACTGTTGAACATAGACTGGGTACACAATTGGCAAACGAAGATGCATTGTCCCGCATCTTCTGTTTGGGGGCTACAAGTGTTCCAGCCCCTAGGTCGAAACAGGGGAGGGGGATATGTGACAAGAACACTAGAATAGTGTTTGAGGGCAGGTATGTTTGTCCCAGGTTCTTGTCTTACATGTATTAGAAAAATGAAAACTTCTAGGAAAATGTTTTGTTTTGTCAGAACCTTTTCAGTTTATTGGAAAAGCTGGATAAGGGCCCTGAAAGAGAGATAGGGCAAGTTCCAGATGTTGGACCCAGTTCGGGTCCTTGGCCTCACAGAAGGCTAATCAGGGTTTCAGCTGGGTAAGAGTGTTATAGGGCTGCTGGCCTGATCAGTGGGCAGACTGCCTGAGGAGACTGGAGACTCTCTGAAGAGAGAAACACGCTTCTTTATACAAGTGAGCTATACAGTGTTTACTGGAGAACTCTGTGTTTTTGTTTAGTGATAGTTAGGAACGTCCTGTGTTTAGTTAGTGCCGGACAGGCAAGGTATTTTCTTTTGATGTTTGTTTTATTTTCTGCTTAATAAAAACTGGTTATGGCCAGTTGCACCACAAACTGGACTTGTATGATTCCTCAGCTGCTACAAGGTGCCATTTACCCCAGGAAATAGCACCTTGTTCCCTTACAGTGTTACTATATCATGGGGCCACATATACATATATATATATATATATATATATACACGTACATGCATGCACACATACATACATACATACATACATACACACACACCCACATGAAAATCCCTCTCACTAAATCCTGCGTTTGCCCCTGACAGTGAATACGGCTGTACCTACCTGCTATCTATCAATAAACTAACACCCCTGGTTAAGTAACTGACAACAACACACCAACCACAGATGCATGCACCAGGGGTGCCGAGAGCTTGGGCCACACCCCCTCATTTAAAAAATAGTCACAAGTGTTGACAATGGCCCTCATTCCGAGTTGTTTGCTCGTTATTTTCCAGTTTCCCCCAGCCAGAGCAACACCCCCTACAAACATCTCTATCACTGTTGACAACACTATCATCTCCCCCGTTCCCCAACTCCGCTGCCTGGGCGTCACTCTTGACTCCTCCCTCTCCTTTGCACCCTACATCCAAGCTCTGGCGCAATCTTGTCGGTTCCAGCTACGCAACATTGCTCGCATCAGGCCATTTCTCTCCCAGAGTGCAACTAAACTTATCATCCACTCACTGGTCATCTCACGACTTGACTACTGCAATGTGCTCCTCACTGGCCTCACTAGCTCCCACATCGCTCCCCTCAAATCTGTCCTCAACTCTGCAGCTAGGCTCATCTTCCTCTCCCGCCGCTCCACTTCTGCCACTCCCCTTCAACAAAATCTACACTGGCTCCCATTCCCCTACAGAATCCTCTTCAAACTCCTCACCCTCACATACAAGGCCATCTCTAATTCCACTGCTCCCTACATCTCCAACCTCCTCTCCCTTCATACTCCCTCCCGCCCACTATGGTCGGCTGATGACCGTCGCCTCTCCTCTGCCTTGGTCACTGCTTCCCATGCACGAGTTCAGGATTTTGCCCGTGCTGCACCCCTTCAGTGGAATGCGCTCCCCCGCTCCATTAGACTCTCCCCGACCTTGCAAAGCTTCAAACGGGCATTGAAAACCCACCTATTTATCAAAGCGTACCCCTCCACTGCATAACCTAGTCCTTAGGCTGCTCCTCCATCCCCCTGCCCCATGCCTTGGACATCTCTGCTTTGCTCGCATACCACCATCGGGCTTCTACCTGCTTGCACCTCATGTCATCTGTCTGTTTCCCCTCCCCACTAGATTGTTAGCTCTTCAGAGCAGGGCCCTCTTTCCTCTTGTCTAAACCCTCTTCTTGACACATTTCACTCAGCGACCATCTTTACCTGCTTTCTCTCCTGCTGGTAAAGGCTCATCTCTATCTATGGCCGCCAGCCCCAAGTAGTACAATGATTACTTACATCTAAGCTGTATTATGTTTTGAGAATTGTGTTGCTCTTTGTTACCTGCACTCCATTTTTGTTATTTATTTACTGTTATGCTAAGTTTTGTCTCCCTGTACTGTCCTTTGTACGGCGCTGCGAAACACTTGTGGCGCCCTATAAATAAATGTAATAATAATAATAATAATAATTTTCCTTCGCATCGGTGCGATTTTCCGCTAACCGCGCATGCGCACTGCGGCTGCGTCAAGTAAATTTGCTAAGAAGTTTGGTATTTTACTCACGGCATTACAAGGTTTTTTCTTCGTTCTGGTGATCGGAGTGTGATTGACAGGAAGTGGGTGTTTCTGGGCGGAAACTGGCCGTGTTATGGGTGTGTGTGAAAAAACGCTGCCGTTTCTGGGAAAAATGCGGGAGTGGCTGGAGAAACGGGGGAGTGTCTGGGCGAACGCTGGGTGTGTTTGTGACGTCAAACCAGGAACGAAACTGACTGAACTGATCGCAGTGGCAGAGTAAGTCTCGAGCTACTCAGAAACTGCTAAGAAATGTCTATTCGCAATTTTGCGAATCTTTCGTTCGCAATTCTGCTAAGCTAAGATACACTCCCAGAGGGCGGCGGCTTAGCGTGTGCACTGCTGCGAAAAGCGGCTAGCGAGCGAACAACTCGGAATGAGGGCCTATGTGCAGCCGTGTGCAGAGCACAGGGGGCGCCGGTGAAGTTACGTTTTGCTGAAGGTGGTACAGGTGTGATCTCTCCCTCCCTGCACTTCACGCAAGGAGAGAGGACTGACTGCTTCTGCCTCTCTCCCCAGTCAGCACACAGCAGCATGGGGGTAATTCCACGTTGATCGTAGCAGGATTTTTGATAGCAATTGGGCAAAACCATGTGCACTGCAGGGGAGACGGATATAACATGTGCAGAAAGAGTTAGATTTGGGTGGGTTATTTTATTTCTGTTACTGGGTGGGTTTTTTTTTTGGAGTCTGCACTGGACCAGATTGTACATTACTTGATACGCAATTATAATACCAATGAAATGAGAAATAAGAATTTTGACCAACATAAAGGTGCAAATTTCGCCTAAAAAAGCTTTTGGGGCAGAACAGGGTTGGCGGTGCTCCCGGACATTATTTCAGAAGAAACTATTTAAAGGTTGTTTTGCAAAGAAGCAAAAGAAAGGCTGTTTGATATGTCTCTCTGGGGCACGCTTTATTTAAATTGACTGAATAATGAAGTTATGAAACCGTGAAATGTATATGAAGCATTAAAACTTAACTTTTAATATGTTCTACAGACGATAAAAAAAATACTATAATAATATAAGGAAAAAATCAATATGAGGAAAAACGTAGCTGCATAAATCAGCAAAATAGGTGAAAACAAGTATTAAATAGCATATATAAATGACGATATAGTGATATGTCACTCGCTTATTTAGAAGTGGGTGACAGAAAGTTTGTCTATACACCCACTGGATTTTAAGCGAGTATTAAAAAGTTTTAATGCTTCATATACATTTCACGGTTTCATAACTTCATTATTCAGTCAATTTAAATAAAGCGTGCCTCAGAGAGACATATCAAACAGCCTTTCTTTTGCTTCTTTGCAAAACAAACTTTAAATATTTTATTTCTGTGCAGGGTAAATATTAGCTGCTTTATTTTTACACTGCAAACTAGATTGCAGACTGAACACACCACACCCAAATCTAACTCTCTCTGCACATGTTATATCTGCCTCCCCTGCAGTGCACATGGGGGGTAAATTCTGAGTTGATCGCAGCAGAGAGTTAGATTTGGGTGTGGTGTGTTCAATCTGCAATCTAAATTGCAGTGTAAAACTAAAGCAGCCAGTATTTACCCTGCACAGAAACAAAATAACCCACCCAAATCTAACTCTCTCTGCACATGTTATATCTGCCTCCCCTGCAGTGCACATGGTTTTGCCCAACTGCTATCAAAATTCCTGCTGCAATCAACTCAGAATTACCCCCATGGTTTTGCCCAATTGCTAACAAAAATCCTGCTGCGATCAACTTGGAATTACCCCCCATGTGTTACGTTCCTGATGCTCAGAACTGGAGAGATGTTTGTGTAGAGAGTCCAGAGCACCAGGATGTGACGCTGAAATAAGGGATGGTACGGGAATAGCCCCTAGCACCCTACCTCCGTTGTTTTACCCGTGTGGTCAGTTCACGCCTGAGTGACTATGGTTTCTTGGGCCCACGGCAGCCGCGTTTGAAGGGCGGATTAGGTCTGCCCAACTCCGATGCCCCCAGGTCTTAGAGTGAGACAAGGCGTGAACCGAGACAGGATATTAACAAGGGGACCTCTAACTAAAGCAAACAGAAGCTAGGGGCTACTAACTACCCTAAAACTAAAATTATGTGCGGCACGCCGCCAAAGGAAAAGAACAACAAAAGATACCACTGTCCACTCCCCCACACGGCACCGCCGAGTTCCGGGGAGGACAGTGAAAAGCGGAAACCTCCGCAAAAACCACCAATACAAAAGTAAAACAAGGACTAAGCGGCCTAGGACGCAACATGCGGCAGAAGCCGCTACTCACGAAACCGGGAGAGAACCACAACAAGCGAGAACCCCCAGATGACCGCAACAGGTTCACTTGGACAGGAAGGATTCCCAGGACCGGCTTCAGAACTCCAGAACTCAGGAGCACAGGGAGCAGGATCAACCAGATACAGCTGACCAGGAACAGACGTTGCAGGGCAGGAACAGCATACAGGAAGCTATCACCGGCGAGGCTGCAGTGTGCTGGCTCCCATAAAAAGACCCTGCTGGCCAATGACAGGAGGGCCAGCAAGACCTAATCAATCCTATCTGGCAACGGGGAACGCGGTCCGCCAATGGCGTCCCCGTTGCTATGGACCCAGCGGCTGAGGACGCCCGGCGTCCTAGCGTTGCCAGGGACCCGGCGGCTACAGTACGCACGGTGTCCTGGCGTTGCTAGGCGCCGGGCAGGGAGGGAGGTGCGGCGGCCGTGAGCGTCGCTCGGAAGCAGACCGAGTGGCGCCGCGGACCGCGGCACCTAACAGTACCCCCCCCTTGAGGAGGGGTTAAAGAACCCCTAAAGCCGGGTTTCTGAGGAAATTCCTGAATGAATAATCTCTTAAATTTAGGGGCATGTAAATCGTTATCCAGGACCAAGACCTTTCTTCCGGGCCATAGCCTTTCCAGTGAACCAAAAAATAAAGCCGGCCCCGAGAAACTTTGGAATCTAAAACCTTCTCCACCAAGAACTCTTGTTGCCCCTGAACATCCACCGGAGGTCTACCCTGGGAAGTCTTCCGAGGGAATCTCCTGGAAGAAAAATACTGCTTCAGAAGGGAACAGTGAAAAGTATTGCCAATTTTGAGTGATTTAGGCAAGCGTAGCCGAAAAGCAACTGGGTTGACCTTCTTAACGATAAGGAACGGTCCAATAAATTTGGGTCCCAATCTAGCCGAGGGTTGTCGGAGCTTGATGTTGCGGGTTGACAACCACACCTTATCTCCCACCTTAAAAGTGCATGGGCGTCGGAACCTATCAGAAATTTTTTTTTCTCGGAAGGCAGCCTTCTTAAGGGCAAAGTGCACCTTTTTCCAAATCATTCTGAGACTGGAAGTTAAGGTCAACGAGGAGACTGGAAAATGAGGGTAAATAGAATTGGCTCTAGGATGAAAGCCCAAGACCGAAAAGAATGGAGACTCCTTGGTGGAAGAATGACAAGAGTTATTATAGGCAAACTCGGCCAAAGGAAGAAATTCAGACCAATCATTCTGAAGTTTGGCCGAATATAGCCGTAAATACTGTTTTAACGACTGATTAACACGTTCAGTTTGTCCGTTAGACTGTGGATGGTACCCAGATGTTAAAGAGCGTTTCATATTTAATGAGGCACAAAAACGTTTCCAGAAACGGGCGATGAATTGCGGTCCCCGATCAGAGACAATATCCCTGGGTAAACCTGAACACATGGCGGAGAAATAAAACTGCCAACTCTTGAGCAGAGGGTAATCGGGGGAGAGCAATGAAGTGGGCCATCTTACTAAAACGGTCTACTACCACCCAAATGACTCAAAATCCAGCTGAAAGAGGAAGGTCCACCACGAAATCCATGGATATATGTGACCATGGCCTGAGAGGAACGGCTAAAGGCATGAGTTGCCTGACCGGCAACGATCGAGATACCTTGTACTGAGCACAAACCTGACAGGAACGGACAAATTCCCTTACATCTTTAGAAAGATTAGGCCACCACACTGAGCGAGAGATTAACTCCAAGGTCTTAGTGATACCCGGATGACCAGAAACCTTATTATCATGAAACTCAGCTAGAACAGTGCCTCTCAGAAATTCAGGGACGAAGAGACGATCTGCAGGAGTGACTTTGGGAGCCTGCTGCTGAAGCTGGACTAGCTGTGTAAATAAATCCTGTGTGAGGCCAGCCCGGATGATAGACGATGGGACTATGGGGGTAGTAGCCGGGTGGTTATTGTGAACCGGAAGAAAACAACGTGACAGGGCATCGGCTTTTGTATTCTTGGAACCGGGCCTGAAGGTGGTGATAAACCTGAAACGAGTAAAAAACAGCGCCCAACGTGCCTGTCGAGCATTAAGCCGTTTAGCTGACTCAATATACTGCAGGTTCTTGTGGTCAGTAAACACCATAATGGTATGCCTTGCTCCTTCCAGCCAGTGCCTCCACTCCTCGAAAGCCCATTTAACTACCAACATTTCTCGATTACCAACATCATAGTTGGATTCTGCGGAGGAGAATTTTCTGGACATGAAGGCACATGGGTGTAATTCCTGAGACTCCGGGTCTTCCTGAGAAAGGATAGCCCCCACTCCAACCTCTGAGGCATCTACCTCGACAATAAAGGGGAGATCCGGGTTAGGGTGTCTGAGTACTGGAGCTGAGACAAAGGCCTGCTTTAAGGCCAGAAAGGCAGACTTGGCTTCAGGCGACCAATTGGAAGGATCCGCTCCTTTTTTAGTCAATGCCACAATAGGAGCAACCAAATCTGAGAAGGTATGAATAAAACGCCTATAGTAATTTGCAAACCCTAAAAAGCGCTGAATTGCTTTTAAGTTCGTGGGTTGTGCCCAATTTAGGATGGCCTGGAGTTTTTTTGGTTCCATGAAAAACCCCTTAGGAGAAATAATATACCCCAGGAAGGACACTTCTGTGATGTGGAAATCACATTTCTCCAGTTTGGCGTATAAATGATTTTTCCGTAACTTCTGAAGGACCAGTCGCACATGGGTAATATGTTGTTCAAAAGACTCAGAGTAAATCAAAATGTTGTCTAAATAAACGACTACGAACTTTCCTAGAAAGTCGCGAAGGACGTCGTTAATGAGATCTTGAAATACAGCAGGAGCATTAGACAGCCCAAACGGCATCACCAGGTATTCATAATGTCCCGACTGTGTGCTGAAAGCCGTCTTCCACTCATCCCCAGATTTTATTCGGATGAGATTGTAAGCCCCTCTAAGATCGATCTTGGAAAAGATAACGGCAGTCCGGAGCTGATCAAACAGTACTGAAATCACTCAGTGGCAAGGGGTAGGTGTTTTTAACAGAAATTTTATTCAGAGCCCGATAATCAATACATGGTCTGAGCGACCCATCTTTTTTCTCAACAAAAAAGAACCCTGCACTCAATGGAGATTTCGAGAGCCTAATGAAGCCTTTTTTTAGGCTCTCCTGTACATAATCATTCATTGCCGTAGTTTCCGGCCCAGACAGGGCATATAGTCTCCCCTTAGGCAAAGAGGCACCGGGAACTAAGTCGATAGCGCAGTCATAGGACCGATGAGGAGGCAGAATATCCGCATTACCCTTGAAGAAAACGTCGGCAAAGTCCTGATATTCCAAAGGAATAAGTTCTGGGGTGACTGCCGCAACCCGGACTGGACGGGAAATACATTCCTTAACACAAAAGGGACCCCATCGGGAAATCTCCCCAGACCGCCAATCTATGGTGGGATTATGAAAGGCAAGCCAGGGGTGACCCAAAACTATGGGGACAGCCGGACAATGGGTAAGGTAAAATTCGATTTTCTCCGAATGTAGGGCCCCCACTGTCAGTTGAACTGGAGGTGTGCGGTGAGTGATTACCCCATTAGAAAACGGACCACCATCCAAGCCGTGCATGGTGATACGTTTATCCAAAGGTATCTGTGGAACGCCCAAAGCCTGAGCTCAACCAAGATCCATAAAATTTCCCGCAGCTCCACTGTCGACGAAGGCCGACACCAACGAACTGAGGCTACCAAAGGAAATTTTTACAGGAACTAATAAGGAATCATTAGAGGAGATCAACTGCAGACCCAAGTGAACCCCCTCACAATTCACTGGGTCAGAGCGTTTCCCTGCTTGTTCGGGCAATTACGTGCGATATGTCCCTTGCCACCACAATACAAGCAAAGACCAGAATTTAGCCTTCTGGTTCTTTCCTCTGGGGACAGCCGGGAGAGACCCATTTGCATGGGCTCCTTGACGTCCTCAGGGAAAGTATACATACATGGACTAGGCCTGAAACTAGCTCCTCTTTCAGCCCTCCGCTCCCGGAGACGACGATCAATTTTAATAGCAAGCTTCATGAGTTTGTCTAAAGTCTCTGGAGCAGGGTACTGCAGGAGACTGTCTTTAATAACTTCAGACAAACCGAGGCGAAACTGACTGCGCAGGGCCGGGTCATTCCAGTCACAGTCGTTCGACCAACAGCGAAACTCGGTACAATACGCCTCTGCTGGATTTTTCCCTTGCTTAAGTGCATGCAAGTGGCTCTCAGCCGACGCTTCTCTATCAGGGTCATCGTACAAAAGGCCTAGAGACTTAAAAAAGGCATCTACAGATAGCAAGGCAACATCATCGGATTTTAGCCCAAAAGCCCAGGTTTGCGGATCGCCTTGTAGTAAAGATATCACAATCCCGACCCGTTGAGACTCAGTACCAGAGGATCGGGGCCTTAAACGAAAATAAAGCTTACAAGCTTCCTTGAAATTAAAAAAATCCTTTCGTTTACCTGAAAAACGGTCAGGAAGGTGCATCTTTGGTTCTGGAATCATACTCGGGGAGGCTCGCAAAAGATCTTCCTGCGATCTCACCCGAAGAGTAAGATCCTGAACCATCTGAGTTAGTTCCTGAATCTGGTTGGCCAAAAGCTGGCTGGGATTTCGGTCCTAATACTGCCGGATTCATGAGGCCGAATTTCAAGGCCCACCAAAAACAAATAACTCTTAATATTATTTATTATTATTTTTTGTTTGTTTTTGGGCCGGTGATAATGTTACGTTCCTGATGCTCAGAACTAGAGAGATGTTTGTGTAGAGAGTCCAGAGCACCAGGACGTGACGCTGAAATAAGGGATGGCCCCTAGCACCCTACCTCCGTTATTTTACCCGTGTGGTCAGTTCACGCCTGAGTGACTATGGTTTCTTGGGCCCACGGCAGCCGCATTTGAAGGGCGGATTAGGTCTGCCCAACTCCGATGCCCCCAGGTCTTAGAGTGAGACAAGGCGTGAACCGAGACTGGATAATAACAAGGGGACCTCTAACTAAAGCAAACAGAAGCTAGGGGCTACTAACTACCCTAAAACTAAAAATATGTGCGGCACACCGCAAAAGGAAAAGAACAACAAAAGATACCACTGTCCACTCCCCCACACGGCACCGCCGAGTTCCGGGGAGGACAGTGAAAAGCGGAAACCTCCGCAAAAACCACCAATACAAAAGTAAAACAAGGACTAAGCGGCCTAGGCCGCAACATGCGGCAGAAGCCGCTACTCACGAAACCGGGAGAGAACCCCAACAAGCGAGAACCCCCAGATGACCGCAACAGGTTCACTTGGACAGGAAGGATTCCCAGGACCGGCTTCAGAACTCCAGAACTCAGGAGCACAGGGAGCAGGATCGACCAGATACAGCTGACCAGGAACAGACGTTGCAGGGCAGGAACAGCATACAGGAAGCTATCACCGGCGAGGCTGCAGTGTGCTGGCTCCCATAAAAAGACCCTGCTGGCCAATGACAGGAGGGCCAGCAAGACCAGCCCCCAGACCCTAATTACTAGTTGCCGTGCAGCTGCCCTGCTGCACGAGCAACTAATCAATCCTATCTGGCAACGAGGAACGCGGTCCGCCAATGGCGTCCCCGTTGCTATAGACCCAGCGGCTGAGGACGCCTGGTGTCCTAGCGTTGCCAGGGACCCGGCGGCTACAGTACGCACGGCGTCCTGGCGGAAGCAGACCGGGCGGCGCCGCGGAACGCGGCACCTAACACCATGTTCTCTGCTGGAGAGAGATGCTGCTGCTGCAGAAGCAGTCAGTCTTTTCTCTCGCTGGCCAAAGTCCTGCTTTTTGCAATGGACAGCGCGGAAGGGGACAGTGGCACCCGTACCCCTCCAACAGGCCCGAGCTCAGGTAAAGAGTACCCCCCTCCCTCTGTCGGCACCAATGGCAAGCACAAATGAGTGTGAGATCATTGTAATCAGCCGCATGCTGTAAATAGCACGAAAAAAGGGCAGAAACACTATGATTGGTAGGGCCACGCAAACTACATATATATAAAAAATATCTAATATATTTGAAACAACAATCCATGTAGGGGCTAATCGTATATTTGTCATATTTTGAAATATTTTACCATCATAGATTATACTGCGGATTAAAGTTGGGTTCTCCAAGGGGATGCAGTCAGGGGCTGTCAATGTCCCCGCAGTCAGAATACCGACGCCAGAATACCGACCTTATTCTGAATGCCAACACCGGCATCCAGAATGGGTACACCATCCCGGCGCCGGAATACCGACACCCGGGATCCCGAATGAGTACACACCGCGCCGCGAGTCAGGTAAGCCGCCGAGGTAGGCCGAGGTTAGGTTTAGGCTGCGGGGGGGAGGGAAGGTTTAGGGTTAGGCTTCCTCCCCGGGGGGTTAGGGTTAGGCTGCGGGGAGGGCAGGTTAGGGTTAGGGACACCACTCGGAGGGTTAGGTTTAGGCAGCGGGGACAGGGGGTTAGGTTTAGGCACCTACGGGGGGGTGGTTGGGGATAGGCAACGGGGGGGTTAGCGTTAGGCTGCAGGTACAGAGGGTTATGTTAGAAGGTTAGGGAGAGAGGGGAACACCCCTTACTCACCCCTGTCGGCTTCTCAAACATCGGGATCCTGGCGTCGGTATTACCACCACCGGGATCCCGGACGCCTCCAAATACTAGAAGAAATGCATCATTCAAAAGATAGCAATTAATTGGTATAGACATATATCTTTAGAATATGAAAGTTCCATCCAGTTGCCTGTTCTTCTACTGCTGTCTCTGTATCAGTTGCCATATAAAATATCCTCTTAAACAATGTGAATGTGGATTTGTATGTTTTATTTTTTTCTATAGTGGCTGCAATGAATCAAAGTTTTAAAAGCCCTCATCCTAACAAAATCATTATAATATTAGCCCATGAAACAATATCTCATTGTACTACCTGCAGGTAAAGGGGCTGAGCATATTCATATAATATTATTTTTATTATTATTATTATTATTATTATTACTACTACTACGTGCCCCAGTACAACTTTTACTAAACTTGTGTTATTTTTCTGCTTTCCATCTATATTAACAACAAGACTTAGATAACAAAGGCAGAGTGTATTTTTTTTTCTGCCCGTGACTACAAATCATTTAATTGTGTATTGGGTGTAATTTTATCATCACAGTAATTCTGGGGATGATGTAAAATTGGACATACTGTATGTTTTTTTTGTTTTTGTTTTTTTGCAGAAACTATACATTTTCATGCTGCACACATAGGGGGTCATTCCGAGTTGTTCGCTCGCTAGCTGTTTTTAGCAGTCGTGCAAACGCTAAGCCGCCGCCCTCTGGGAGTGTATTTTAGCTTAGCAGAAGTGCGAACTAAAGGATCGCAGAGCGGCTACAAAATAATTTTGTGCAGTTTCAGAATAGCTTCAGACCTCAGCGCTTGCGATCACTTCAGACTGTTCAGTTCCTGTTTTGACGTCATGAACACACCCTGCGTTCGCCCAGCCACGTCTGCGTTTTTCCGAACACTCCCTGAAAACAGTCAGTTGACACCCAGAAATGCCCACTTCATGTCAATCACTCTGCGGCCAGCAGTGCGACTGAAAAGCTTCGCTAGACCTTCTGTGAAACTACATCGGCCGTTGTGAAAGCACTTTGTGCGTGCGCATTACGCCGCATATACATGCGTACATGTGCCTTTTTTTGCATCATCGCTGCGCAGCTAACATTTTCAGCTAGCAATCAACTCGGAATGACCCCCATAATGCTTCACATTTCCATGCATCTGTGACTGTTGTTGTATTGTTAAACTGGCTCATACACAGGGCCAGCTCTTCTATTAGGTAGCTCTAATCAGCTGCCTAAGGTGCCAGGAAATGGGGGGGAACACTGAGGTTGCCTATCCAAAAATGTAGGCTGTCTCTGTACATAATGTAGACAGTGACTATGGAACCTATATGAACCTGTCTTTGTACTTTCACTTTAGGGGAAGTCAGTATTGGTGGTGGTGGGGATGTTTAGGGGAAGTCAGTATTAGTGGTGGTGGGGAGGTTTAGGGGAAGTCAGTATTAGTGCATACTTGCTTACCTGACCCTCTCCATGAGGGAGAAAATGCTCTGTTCCTGGACTCTCCTGGTAATGTTTGATTGCCATCACTTGTGGTGAGCTAGTTAATTGATAAGAAAGGTGTTTCACCACAGGTGATGGCAATCATACATTACCAGGAAAGTCCAGGAACAGAGCATTTTCTCCCTCATGGAGAGGGTCAGGTAGGCAAGTATGTATTAGTGGTGGTGGGGAGCAGTATGCTAAAGTTTTGCCTAGGGTGCTAAGAAACCTTGCGCCGGCCCTACTCATACAGTATGCTACCCTTGCTGAACTGGCAAGATTTACAGAAATGGTAGATGACATTTCTATCATTTTAAAAATTGCATTAATTCAATGAAAATTTCAGGAGGTCATGTACAAACTAGAGATGAGCGCCTGAAATTTTTCGGGTTTTGTGTTTTGGTTTTGGGTTCGGTTCCGCGGCCGTGTTTTGGGTTCGAACGCGTTTTGGCAAAACCTCACCGAATTTTTTTTGTCGGATTCGGGTGTGTTTTGGATTCGGGTGTTTTTTTCAAAAAACACTAAAAAACAACTTAAATCATAGAATTTGGGGGTCATTTTGATCCCAAAGTATTATTAACCTCAAAAACCATAATTTACACTCATTTTCAGTCTATTCTGAATACCTCACAATATTATTTTTAGTCCTAAAATTTGCACCGAGGTCGCTGTGTGAGTAAGATAAGCGACCCTAGTGGCCGACACAAACACCGGGCCCATCTAGGAGTGGCACTGCAGTGTCACGCAGGATGTCCCTTCCAAAAAACCCTCCCCAAACAGCACATGACGCAAAGAAAAAAAGAGGCGCAATGAGGTAGCTGTGTGAGTAAGATTAGCGACCCTAGTGGCCGACACAAACACCGGGCCCATCTAGGAGTGGCACTGCAGTGTCACGCAGGATGGCCCTTCCAAAAAACCCTCCCCAAACAGCACATGACGCAAAGAAAAAAAGAGGCGCAATGAGGTAGCTGTGTGAGTAAGATTAGCGACCCTAGTGGCCGACACAAACACCGGGCCCATCTAGGAGTGGCACTGCAGTGTCACGCAGGATGTCCCTTCCAAAAAACCCTCCCCAAACAGCACATGACGCAAAGAAAAAAAGAGGCGCAATGAGGTAGCTGTGTGAGTAAGATTAGCGACCCTAGTGGCCGACACAAACACCGGGCCCATCTAGGAGTGGCACTGCAGTGTCACGCAGGATGTCCCTTCCAAAAAACCCTCCCCAATCAGCACATGATGCAAAGAAAAAGAAAAGAAAAAAGAGGTGCAAGATGGAATTGTCCTTGGGCCCTCCCACCCACCCTTATGTTGTATAAACAAAACAGGACATGCACACTTTAACCAACCCATCATTTCAGTGACAGGGTCTGCCACACGACTGTGACTGATATGACGGGTTGGTTTGGACCCCCCCCAAAAAAGAAGCAATTAATCTCTCCTTGCACAAACTGGCTCTACAGAGGCAAGATGTCCACCTCATCTTCACCCTCCGATATATCACCGTGTACATCCCCCTCCTCACAGATTATCAATTCGTCCCCACTGGAATCCACCATCTCAGCTCCCTGTGTACTTTGTGGAGGCAATTGCTGCTGGTCAATGTCTCCGCGGAGGAATTGATTATAATTCATTTTAATGAACATCATCTTCTCCACATTTTCTGGATGTAACCTCGTACGCCGATTGCTGACAAGGTGAGCGGCGGCACTAAACACTCTTTCGGAGTACACACTTGTGGGAGGGCAACTTAGGTAGAATAAAGCCAGTTTGTGCAAGGGCCTCCAAATTGCCTCTTTTTCCTGCCAGTATAAGTACGGACTGTGTGACGTGCCTACTTGGATGCGGTCACTCATATAATCCTCCACCATTCTATCAATGTTGAGAGAATCATATGCAGTGACAGTAGACGACATGTCCGTAATCGTTGTCAGGTCCTTCAGTCCGGACCAGATGTCAGCATCAGCAGTCGCTCCAGACTGCCCTGCATCACCGCCAGCGGGTGGGCTCGGAATTCTGAGCCTTTTCCTCGCACCCCCAGTTGCGGGAGAATGTGAAGGAGGAGATGTTGACAGGTCGCGTTCCGCTTGACTTGACAATTTTGTCACCAGCAGGTCTTTCAACCCCAGCAGACCTGTGTCTGCCGGAAAGAGAGATCCAAGGTAGGCTTTAAATCTAGGATCGAGCACGGTGGCCAAAATGTAGTGCTCTGATTTCAACAGATTGACCACCCGTGAATCCTTGTTAAGCGAATTAAGGGCTGCATCCACAAGTCCCACATGCCTAGCGGAATCGCTCCCTTTTAGCTCCTTCTTCAATGCCTCCAGCTTCTTCTGCAAAAGCCTGATGAGGGGAATGACCTGACTCAGGCTGGCAGTGTCTGAACTGACTTCACGTGTGGCAAGTTCAAAGGGCATCAGAACCTTGCACAACGTTGAAATCATTCTCCACTGCACTTGAGACAGGTGCATTCCACCTCCTATATCGTGCTCAATTGTATAGGCTTGAATGGCCTTTTGCTGCTCCTCCAACCTCTGAAGCATATAGAGGGTTGAATTCCACCTCGTTACCACTTCTTGCTTCAGATGATGGCAGGGCAGGTTCAGTAGTTTTTGGTGGTGCTCCAGTCTTCTGTACGTGGTGCCTGTACGCCGAAAGTGTCCCGCAATTTTTCTGGCCACCGACAGCATCTCTTGCACGCCCCTGTCGTTTTTTAAAAAATTCTGCACCACCAAATTCAAGGTATGTGCAAAACATGGGACGTGCTGGAATTTGCCCATATTTAATGCACACACAATATTGCTGGCATTGTCCGATGCCACAAATCCACAGGAGAGTCCAATTGGGGTAAGCCATTCCGCGATGATCTTCCTCAGTTGCCGTAAGAGGTTTTCAGCTGTGTGCGTATTCTGGAAAGCGGTGATACAAAGCGTAGCCTGCCTAGGAAAGAGTTGGCGTTTGCGAGATGCTGCTACTGGTGCCGCCGCTGCTGTTCTTGCGGCGGGAGTCCATACATCTACCCAGTGGGCTGTCACAGTCATATAGTCCTGACCCTGCCCTGCTCCACTTGTCCACATGTCCGTGGTTAAGTGGACATTGGGTACAACTGCATTTTTTAGGACACTGGTGAGTCTTTTTCTGACGTCCGTGTACATTCTCGGTATCGCCTGCCTAGAGAAGTGGAACCTAGATGGTATTTGGTAACGGGGGCACACTGCCTCAATAAATTGTCTAGTTCCCTGTGAACTAACGGCGGATTCCGGACGCACGTCTAACACCAACATAGTTGTCAAGGACTCAGTTATCCGCTTTGCAGTAGGATGACTGCTGTGATATTTCATCTTCCTCGCAAAGGACTGTTGAACAGTCAATTGCTTACTGGAAGTAGTACAAGTGGGCTTACGACTTCCCCTCTGGGATGACCATCGACTCCCAGCGGCAACAACAGCAGCGCCAGCAGCAGTAGGCGTTACACGCAAGGATGCATCGGAGGAATCCCAGGCAGGAGAGGACTCGTCAGAATTGCCAGTGACATGGCCTGCAGGACTATTGGCATTCCTGGGGAAGGAGGAAATTGACACTGAGGGAGTTGGTGGGGTGGTTTGCGTGAGCTTGGTTACAAGAGGAAGGGATTTACTGGTCAGTGGACTGCTTCCGCTGTCACCCAAAGTTTTTGAACTTGTCACTGACTTATTATGAATGCGCTGCAGGTGACGTATAAGGGAGGATGTTCCGAGGTGGTTAACGTCCTTACCCCTACTTATTACAGCTTGACAAAGGGAACACACGGCTTGACACCTGTTGTCCGCATTTCTGGTGAAATACCTCCACACCGAAGAGCTGATTTTTTTGGTATTTTCACCTGGCATGTCAACGGCCATATTCCTCCCACGGACAACAGGTGTCTCCCCGGGTGCCTGACTTAAACAAACCACCTCACCATCAGAATCCTCCTGGTCAATTTCCTCCCCAGCGCCAGCAACACCCATATCCTCCTCATCCTGGTGTACTTCAACACTGACATCTTCAATCTGACTATCAGGAACTGGACAGCGGGTGCTCCTTCCAGCACTTGCAGGGGGCGTGCAAATGGTGGAAGGCGCATGCTCTTCACGTCCAGTGTTGGGAAGGTCAGGCATCGCAACCGACACAATTGGACTCTCCTTGTGGATTTGGGATTTCGAAGAATGCACAGTTCTTTGCTGTGCTGCTTTTGCCAGCTTGAGTCTTTTCATTTTTCTAGCGAGAGGCTGAGTGCTTCCATCCTCATGTGAAGCTGAACCACTAGCCATGAACATAGGCCAGGGCCTCAGCCGTTCCTTGCCACTCCGTGTGGTAAATGGCATATTGGCAAGTTTACGCTTCTCCTCCGACAATTTTATTTTAGGTTTTGGAGTCCTTTTTTTACTGATATTTGGTGTTTTGGATTTGACATGCTCTGTACTATGACATTGGGCATCGGCCTTGGCAGACGACGTTGCTGGCATTTCATCGTCTCGGCCATGACTAGTGGCAGCAGCTTCAGCACGAGGTGGAAGTGGATCTTGATCTTTCCCTAATTTTGGAACCTCAACATTTTTGTTCTCCATATTTTAATAGGCACAACTAAAAGGCACCTCAGGTAAACAATGGAGATGGATGGATTGGATACTAGTATACAATTATGGACGGGCTGCCGAGTGCCGACACAGAGGTAGCCACAGCCGTGAACTACCGCACTGTACTGTGTCTGCTGCTAATATATAGACTGGTTGATAAAGAGATAGTATACTCGTAACTAGTATGTATGTATAAAGAAAGAAAAAAAAACCACGGTTAGGTGGTATATACAATTATGGACGGGCTGCCGAGTGCCGACACAGAGGTAGCCACAGCCGTGAACTACCGCACTGTACTGTGTCTGCTGCTAATATATAGACTGGTTGATAAAGAGATAGTATACTCGTAACTAGTATGTATGTATAAAGAAAGAAAAAAAAACCACGGTTAGGTGGTATATACAATTATGGACGGGCTGCCGAGTGCCGACACAGAGGTAGCCACAGCCGTGAACTACCGCACTGTACTGTGTCTGCTGCTAATATATAGACTGGTTGATAAAGAGATAGTATACTCGTAACTAGTATGTATGTATAAAGAAAGAAAAAAAAAACACGGTTAGGTGGTATATACAATTATGGACGGGATGCCGAGTGCCGACACAGAGGTAGCCACAGCCGTGAACTACCGCACTGTACTGTGTCTGCTGCTAATATATAGACTGGTTGATAAAGAGATAGTATACTCGTAACTAGTATGTATGTATAAAGAAAGAAAAAAAAACCACGGTTAGGTGGTATATACAATTATGGACGGGCTGCCGAGTGCCGACACAGAGGTAGCCACAGCCGTGAACTACCGCACTGTACTGTGTCTGCTGCTAATATATAGACTGGTTGATAAAGAGATAGTATACTCGTAACTAGTATGTATGTATAAAGAAAGAAAAAAAAACCACGGTTAGGTGGTATATACAATTATGGACGGGCTGCCGAGTGCCGACACAGAGGTAGCCACAGCCGTGAACTACCGCACTGTACTGTGTCTGCTGCTAATATATAGACTGGTTGATAAAGAGATAGTATACTCGTAACTAGTATGTATGTATAAAGAAAGAAAAAAAAACCACGGTTAGGTGGTATATACAATTATGGACGGGCTGCCGAGTGCCGACACAGAGGTAGCCACAGCCGTGAACTACCGCACTGTACTGTGTCTGCTGCTAATATATAGACTGGTTGATAAAGAGATAGTATACTCGTAACTAGTATGTATGTATAAAGAAAGAAAAAAAAAACACGGTTAGGTGGTATATACAATTATGGACGGGCTGCCGAGTGCCGACACAGAGGTAGCCACAGCCGTGAACTACCGCACTGTACTGTGTCTGCTGCTAATATAGACTGGTTGATAAAGAGATAGTATACTCGTAACTAGTATGTATGTATAAAGAAAGAAAAAAAAACCACGGTTAGGTGGTATATACAATTATGGACGGGCTGCCGAGTGCCGACACAGAGGTAGCCACAGCCGTGAACTACCGCACTGTACTGTGTCTGCTGCTAATATATAGACTGGTTGATAAAGAGATAGTATACTTGTAACTAGTATGTATGTATAAAGAAAGAAAAAAAAACCACGGTTAGGTGGTATATACAATTATGGACGGGCTGCCGAGTGCCGACACAGAGGTAGCCACAGCCGTGAACTACCGCACTGTACTGTGTCTGCTGCTAATATAGACTGGTTGATAAAGAGATAGTATACTCGTAACTAGTATGTATGTATAAAGAAAGAAAAAAAAACCACGGTTAGGTGGTATATACAATTATGGACGGGCTGCCGAGTGCCGACACAGAGGTAGCCACAGCCGTGAACTACCGCACTGTACTGTGTCTGCTGCTAATATAGACTGGTTGATAAAGAGATAGTATACTACTAATATTATATATACTGGTGGTCAGGTCACTGGTCACTAGTCACACTGGCAGTGGCACTCCTGCAGCAAAAGTGTGCACTGTTTAATTTTAATATAATATTATGTACTCCTGGCTCCTGCTGTAACCTATAACTGGCACTGCAGTAGTGCTCCCCAGTCTCCCCCACAATTATAAGCTGTGTGAGCTGAGCAGTCAGACAGATATATAATATATATAGATGATGCAGCACACTGGCCTGAGCCTGAGCAGTGCACACAGATATGGTATGTGACTGACTGAGTCACTGTGTGTATCGCTTTTTTCAGGCAGTGAACGGATATATTAAATAAACTGCACTGTGTGTCTGGTGGTCACTCACTATATAATATATTATGTACTCCTGGCTCCTGCTATAACCTATAACTGGCACTGCAGTAGTGCTCCCCAGTCTCCCCCACAATTATAAGCTGTGTGAGCTGAGCAGTCAGACAGATATATATAATATTATATATAGATAATAGATGATGCAGCACACTGGCCTGAGCCTGAGCAGTGCACACAGATATGGTATGTGACTGAGTCACTGTGTGCTGTGTATCGCTTTTTTCAGGCAGAGAACGGATTATAAAGTAAACTGCACTGTCCTCACTAGTAAACTCTCTCCACTCAGTCTCTACACTTCTACAGTAACAGTACTCCTCCTAGTCAGCTCCAGTAAATCTCTCTCAGTCTCTTATAATCTAAATGGAGAGGACGCCAGCCACGTCCTCTTCCTATCAATCTCAATGCACGTGTGAAAATGGCGGCGACGCGCGGCTCCTTATATAGAATCCGAGTCTCGCGATAGAATCCGAGCCTCGCGAGAATCCGACAGCGTCATGATGACGTTCGGGCGCGCTCGGGTTAACCGAGCAAGGCGGGAATATCCGAGTCGCTCGGACCCGTGAAAAAAAACATGAAGTTCTGGCGGGTTCGGATTCAGAGAAACCGAACCCGCTCATCTCTAGTACAAACCATAAAAATAAAAGCTCACCTAATTGTGCAAACTGATATAAGTGTCCATTTATTTTCTTGGAAATGTAACTTGTTTACTTACTAAGATGGTTACCCAAGGTCTGGTTATGGTTAAACCTTTAATTTCAATAGACCATGTACAGATGTGTCTTCATACACCTATTGTAGTGTCTATTGGCCTAATTCAGATCTGATCGCAGCAGCAACATTTTTCCCTAATAGGCAAAACCATGTGCACTGCAGGTGGGGCAGATATAACATGTGCAGAGAGAGTTAGATTTGGGTGTGGTGTGTTCAAATTGACATCTAAATTGCAGTGGAAAAATAAAGCAGCCAGTATTTACCCTGCACAGAAACAAAATAACCCACCCAAATCTAACTCTCTCTGCACACTTTATATCTGCCACACCTGCAGTGCACATGGTTTTGCCCAACTGCTAACAAATTTGCTGCTGCGATCAAATCTGAATTACCCCCAAAGTCTACTAGAGACACTGGCCAACCACTTTAACTGCATAAGAAATAGGGGTCTATTCATGAAGCAGTGGAAAGAGTGGAGAAGTGAGCCTGTGGAGAAGTTGCCCGTTGCAACCGTTCAAATGCTTCGTACAATTGTGTAGTATGCCACTTATAAATTTTACTTCAATGCTGATTGGTCGCCATGGGCAACTTCTCCACTGGCTCACTTCTCCACTCTTTTCTCTGCTTCATGAATAGACCTGATAGTTTTCAACATGTACAAATTTGCAGATGTGGCACAATGGAAACTAGCATGAGAAAAAGCCATTGTCACTGCATCGGAGCCTATTTTACTCAAGTTCAGACTCAGTCACTCACAGATGTACAAATGCTGCACATCACAGTGATCAGTTCAAGCCAGGAATGCAGTTTTTTCACTCCCAGTTGTTTTATTTATGCAAATAATACGTAAGCGAGAAAGACGCCCAGCCCAGGACCTGGTGCATTAAGAGAAGCAACTTGACCAGCAATTTTTGAGGACGAATCTGTACTCTTCTCAGTCACTACTGTCAATGTGTTGTTTCCACTTTTTCTGTATGTTTTCATTCTCTTCTGTTTATAAATAACTATAGGCTATAAAATAATTAAAGATTACAAAAGTAATCTATTACTTTGCGGCTCATACTCTTCCTTGATAAATTACATTTTCTATTTTGTGAAATTAAACCAATCGAAAATCTTAGATTTAATTAATGAAAGTGTGTGGAAGATTTCTACTTAAGACAGCTGCAGTAACCAGTTAGATTTATTTTTTGAAATAATGTTTTTAAAAAATCTATTGGCATGAAAAACAATGTCCAACATCTTAAATGAGGCATTTACATAAATTAGAAACAGTAGGTATTTAGGCTGATGCTGTCTTCTCAGTTCTCAGCTCAGTGGAAGTCCCAGCCACCATAAAGCAATGAGGTAAGCTTGGTGTCTCTGGTTTTCCATGATATTAGCACTTCTGAGTGGTTGTGATTCAGGGTCCTTAGCTCTGTCAGCCGTCCAGTCAGTCGTGCAAAATGTTGTGGGTCTTCTGGATGGTAGAGTTTTGAATACGTGTGTAAAATTCCTAAAAGAGGCTCTTGCAGTTTTTCAACACAGTTCTTGTTCTTTAAAAACGGGCGGTCTGTAATTGTACAGATTTGAAAAAAATATATATTTTATTTCAGCGGTACAATGAAAAGTATAGTAACAATTAACATAGGAACAAGTTTCAAAATTTGCTACAAAATGATACTGATTTCTTCTTTTTAAGTAATTTTGATAATTGCTAATTTATGCACCTGAAAAGAACACGATAGTTGCAGAAAGTAAAGCATATTCTGTTTCTGTCACGTTAAGGGAGCCCATGCTTCTGTAGAAGTTGAAAAGTGGAATAATAAAATCTTCGGTAATATCTATAACAAAAACACAAAAAGTCACAATTATTAAGTATTGATAGAAAATCCTCCTAGGTTTAAACTGCACTTATGTAGAAATAGCAAGTCATGACCTTCAGAGACATATAGGGGTGGTCAGGTGTAAATCCTGTATATATAACAACTATTTTGGCTATATAATCAAAATCGTAAGAAAATATAGTGCATATTGCACCGTGTGTATAGTCCTTGTGATGCCGAAAAATAGACTGTGCAGGCAGCCCAACATTGACTATATCGGTGGGGCCGGGCTCCGGCCACATCGAATAGTCAATGTTGGGCGGTACAGCATATCGCACTGTGTGTACACGCCTTGATCAATGTGGGCTATGATAACAAGATATTTACTATAAGGATTATAAATTGACTACTACATACCATCCTTTTATGAAAGGGAATAAGAATATAACTGAACTCATAGCAGTAATTCATGCTGGAATTATCATATTTCCATTCATTATTAACACCATTTATTATTATTTTTATCACACAGTGTAAGAATTAGAATGTCTTTTAACAGACACACAAGGCATATTAAATACTATTTGCTATTACAGAATAAGGCAACTGTATCAGCTTAAGCTTTTAATAAAAGCTAAAGATTAGCATTTTGAAATGATTTAAGTTACACAAACGTAAGTTTGCCATAAACAGTTTTTTTCTTTATTTAGTTACTAGCTGGGATAACCGACATTGCCCGGACTGAAGACTGGGCCCTATAGTACACCTGCGGCCTTGATTGCTTTATATTGACCTCGCCTATAGGCAGTGATGTCACCAACCCGGCAATATGCCGGGTCGGCCTGCAAGTCTGAATGGGATCTCAAGATGGGTCACACCCGGGAAGCACCAGTGTACAAATTCCCGGTGCGACCCGGCTCTGTAAGTCTGCATGGGTTAAAAGTTCAAACCTAGGCAGAAACCTGATCCTGGTCAAATTACACCACCATGCCAAATATGGTGGAGCTAGGCATAAAACTCTGGCCGTGCATAAAGGGCAAACAGACAGACTTTCTGGCTTATTATATAGATGTAGTGTATGGCATTGGTTCTCAGACTATCTTGACTCTCTGCGGTCTGTAGTATCGACATTTTTGTTCACGGCAATAAGGAATAAAAGCTATTTTTATATGGATTTGACAGTAATGTGGTCATTTTGGACATTTAATTTCTCATCCCTTCTCACCCCCCATGCTGATGGGGGCTGAACTTGGACTTAAACGGCATCGGGAGTGTCACTTTTCATCTCCGTGAACCCGAAAACTATGGATTTTTACATGTCACCCCCACCACTAGGGATGCTAGTGGTATCTTATCCACACAGTACTTTTTTCCAGATTGTAAGTGATATATGTACCAAGTTTGGTGTAAATTGCTCCAGGCATTCCAGAGTTATGCTGGAACATACATATACTCATACACACATACATCCATTTTTATATATATATTCAGTATATAGATACAGTATTGTAGCTGAGGAGATTCCTTGATCACACAGCACGTATGCGCTCACACAATGCAGCAATCACTTCCAACTACCTTCTAAACAATGCTGCAGCTTTTGCAGGGCCGTCTTAACAGCAGTGTAGTCCCCTGGGCACAGCAATGCACTGGGCCCCCAACACATCCTCCAGCGGTAGGGGTGGGGGTGCTATCAGTGGCAGCTTTGATGTCCAGCTGGCGGTAGGGGTGTTCTATCTTTCGCTCAGCATGTAGGACCTGGAGCAGTAATTTCTGCTAATTACTGCTTTACTGCACAGATGGGGCTAAATTGTAGAAGGGGGCATTGGGCTGAATGAAGAAGCCCTAGTACATGACTTCCAGGGTGGTAGGGGGTGTTTATTATGTAGAGGAGGGGTGGATAGTGGAGTAGGCTTAATATTCATAATTTTCTGGTGGGAGGGCAGCTTGCTTGACTGCAGATATCTCATGTTCCTGAAAATATATTTCTTAGCTTTGAATGGGATAAAAAAAAATAGAGAGCCCCACCTTTCAGGAGGTTCTGGGGACTTTGGGATCAGATTTCAGGAGCCAGAGCAATTCACCAACGAAAATCTAAAACTGCATATTAGGCGTGTGGAGCTGGAGCAGGGACCAGCTGCTTGAAGGCTGATATCTCTGGTTATGGGCATAGTAGAGACAAGCTGCTAGTGTCCACCAAAAGGGGAGAGTTGCATCTTTTAGATTATACACTCAGAGAAACACTAAGTCAGACAGAACCCGAGATATCTGGCTGGAAAGAGCAATTAACAGTCTCGGATGGGGGCCACTGCTTTCAAGTCGGATATCTCCAGTTCCCCAAGGCCGATTTTCAAAAATCTAGTACCCCTGGAAAGAGGGGACCCTCAGCTATCAGCCTAGGGCCCTTATACTCCTGGGGCCCTTGGGCAAGAGCCCACTGAGCCCATACGAAAAGACGGCCCTGAGCTTTTGCAAATGTCCCCTTGATCATCATGTGTATAACTGTGGTTCTCCTGTTCTGTTTATCTCTACATGATTTCTTTACCTGACCAGATGCCTGTGGGTAAATTTACTAAGATCGGAGTTCTATTTAAGATGGGATGTTGCCTTTAGCAACCAGTCAGATTCCAGGTATTATGTTCTAGACAGTGCTAGATAAATAAGAAGTACAATCTGATTGGTTGCTATGGGCAACATCCCATCTTAAATAGAACTCCGTCTTAGTAAATTTACCCCCTGGTTTCTATTACAAGGTTATGCAGGGTTAGACTGGCCCACAGGGGTATAGGGAATACCACCGGTGGGCCCCACTGCCTGGGCCCCCCACCTCTTCCTATGGGGATCAGGTTACAGACTATATTCTTAAATTATGCATTATACAAACTTTATGTTACCTAATACTGCACAGGACTATGGTTTATTGTCTACAGTGCATTGCTGTTATTAATCTGCTACATTATCATGTATGCACTAAGAGTATTTACTAATATATTTATCAAAGGGACTAGCCCATGCATTCTCTAATGGTTAGGAAAACAAATATGGCAGCTGACCACACCCCCTCTGGAGACTGGCCATACCACTAAATATGAGCCCCTACCACTGTGTTCCCTCAGTGGGCCCTTGATGCCCCGGTCTAACACTGAGGTGATGCCCCATTCTGCTGTACAAGTACTACAGAACACCTAACTGAGTTGGTGCTGAACAGTGCAGAGAAAACACGGAGACAGAAAGGAAAATAAGAGAGAAAAAAGAAGGGAGGACAAAAAAGCAGTAAAAAGGAAAGAGAATACAGAGACTGGGGAGAGGAAGAGAGAGCTAAAGAAAGAGAGAGAGAGAGAGAGAGAGAAAGGGAGGGAAAGGAAAGACAGACAAGTGAATGGGGTGGAAAAAGAAACAAAAAAGCCTGTTGATGATTAACAGCTGTATTACTTACAACAAATTTGTTCAATTGCCATTGTGCTAAAATGTAGAGACATAGGCCCTCATTCCGAGTTGTTCGCTCGGTATTTTTCATCGCATCGCAGTGAGAATTCTCTTAGTGCGCATGCGTAATGTTCGCACTGCGCATGCGTCAAGTAACTTTACTAAGAAGAAAGTAATTTTACTCACGGCTTTTTCGTCGCTCCGGAGAACGCATTGTGATTGACAGGAAATGGGTGTTACTGGGCGGATGTACGGCGTTTTAGGGGCGTGTGGCAGGAAACGCTACCGTTTCCGGAAAAAACGCAGGCGTGTCTGGAGAAACGGTGGGAGTGCTTGGGCGAACGCTGGGTGTGTTTATGACGTCAGCCGGGACCGAAAAGCACTGAATTGATCGCACAGGCAGAGTAAGTCTGGAGTTACTCAGAAACTGCTAACTCGGTTTTGATCGCAATATTGCGAATACATCGGTCGCACATTTAAGATGTTTAGATTCACTCCCAGTAGGCGGCGGCTTAGCGTGTGTAACTCTGCTACATTCGCCTTGCGAGCGAACAACTCGGAATGAGGGCCATAACTAGACATTTTGATGCTCTGTGAATTAAAGAGAATTGGTGCCTCACGCCGCCCACCTCCAATACCAAAAACGGCTACAGGGCACTCAGGAAAATATAGAGGTGTGGCTTTATGGGGAAGGCGTGTGACCACAGAATAGTACCAATTAACATTACACCACACAGTAGTGTCTGTTACTTACATTATACTACACAACATACATTACGCCAGGTAGAGCCCCTTACACACCTTATGCCAGGTAGAGCCACTTACACACATTACGCAAGGTAGAGCCCTTTACACCCATAACGCCAGGTAGAGCCCCTTACACACATTACACCAGGTAAAGCCCCTTACACACATTACGCCAGGTAGAGCTCCTTACACACATTATTCCAGGTAGAGCCCCTTACACACATTATACCATGTAGAGCACCTTACACATACTGCACCAGGTAGAGCCCTTTACACACATTACGTCGGGTAGAATCCTTTACACACATTACACCAGGTAGAGCCCGCACCAATCTCTGTGAGGCTGTGACTGATGACACTGACTTGGGAAGGGTGGGGCTACAGTCACTGTCAGGTGCACATACAGTGTACTGCAGTGCAACACCTGTTGCTGCTGGGGGCTGGGCTGTCCGACCTGCCTGGCTGCTGCATGCTGAACCTGTCCATCTCCTGGGTCAGTTCTCTGCTCTCCCTACTGGCTCCTGCCCAAATGCTGCGGCTCCTCACAGCGCAGGGCACTGGAATCTCAGGAGGTGCTGGCTGCAGACAGAGCGTAAGCCGGGATGGGGCGGAGCATATGGGCAGCCAGCTGCAGCGTTGCCCGGCTATCTGCATGTATTTGTAGTGAGAGGAGCCGAGCTGGGCGCTCTTCACTGTGGGCAGCGCTGAAGCTAGCTAGCAGGTGATGGTGGGGTGTGGGTGGACAGACAATAGTGCGGCGCGACTATGCGGGTACTTCCAGAGGTTCGCTGCCCACACAGCATATGTGTTGTGTGCAAAGCACCTCCAGCACTACCCTAATTACGGCCCTGCTAAAATGTACCCAATACCATTATTACGTTATACCTGCAATGGTCCAGGTATACAGATTCAGACTTTCTGTTCTGTACTATATTCCATTTATCGAATGTGTGTAGTGGTGGGGGGGTTGGGGGGTGGACTGCACACTCTAATTATATGAGGTGTTACCATGATGAGACTTGTAGTGCCACACAGAAAAAAGTTATAAAATGGTGATGCACACTCTAAACACGAAGATAATCAGAACAATTATAATAAACTCTGCAATTTAACATGGAGTAAAATTGAGGTTCTTGGCATACTAAGCATAAACTACATAATGACGTAGGCACTATGAATGGTAAAGCTGGGCATACACTATACAATTATCTGGCAGATAATCTGTGGTTGGATTTGAACCTTAGGAATGTTAGAGACCCATCTGATTAGGTCACCTGGCCATGGTAGGTGGGCCCATATTTTTGGCTAAAATTATGCTAAGAATCTCAATTTTACTCCATGTTGAATTGCAGAGTTTATTATCTTTGTTCTGATTATCAGTTCTTAGTGTTTAGTGTGCGCCTGCATTTTTTATTTGTTCTGTGTGGCACTATATTGCATTTGACATTGTCACCATAAACTTTATACTAGAAACTCCCATTAAAACTTTTATTACATTTGAGATATTGGGGTTCTTTCTGACCCATTTGCTCGCTGCTTTTTATCACAGCCGAGCGAACGGGTACCCACTGCGCCTGCGCCGTAGTGTGACGGCGCATGCCAGACGGCCGAAGGCCGTAGCGGGGCTGCGATCGCCTCTGCCTGATTGACAGGCAGAGGCGGTCGCTGGGCGGGATGGAGCAGAACGGCGGCGTTTGGCCGACGTTTCGTGTGCGTGGTCCGGCCAATGCAGGCGTGGCCGGACCGTACAGGGAGTGGGCCGCAGCGGCTGCATGATGTCTTACGCAGCCACTTCGGGTCGGGGAGCGATGAGTAGCTCTTGGCCAGCATGCTAAAGGTGCGCTGGCCGGGAGCTACTCTGGAAGTGCAAAGGCATCGCCGCTGTGCGATGCCTTTGCACTTCTGCGCGGGGGGGGGGGGGGGCGGCACTGAAATGCGGGGCTGACTAGCCCTGTGCTGGGCGTCCCCCCGCATGTTAGCTACGATCATCTCGGAATGAGGGCCATTGTTTTGCACTCAAATGTCCTAATTCAGCCAAAGTCACAGGAATAGAATACACCTGCAATGCAGTTAAATCCACATGGAAATCACAGGGTTTTATCTATGATTCCCAATAAGTCTCTTCTTATATAATTAAAATATATAAAATAGAAGGTCATACTGTATGAGGCAGAAATTGTTAAGATTATATTTTCTCTTTTATAGAAATTCCTACTTTCTGAATTACTTAGAACTCTATGGGCTATATTCAATTAGCGTTGGATCCATTCCGACATGTATTTGTCGGAATGGATCCGACAACCCCTATTCAATCTCATCTCAATTCGACTTTTTCAAGTCGAATTGAGATGAGTGACCCAGAGGAGGAGATGGGGGGGGAGCCGCGGGGAGACCAGCGGGGACAGCCGGCAGCAGACGGAGGAGATCAGCGCTACAGTAGCGCTGTAGGAGGATGTCACACAGCCGACCGACCTCACGGCAGTGTCCACCCGGCTCCAGCAAGCGTGACCTCACTTGCGGGAGCCGGGTGGAAGCTGCCGTGAGCGACGCGGCTGTGTGACATCCTGCTGCAGCGCTACTGCTTCGCTGATCTCCCCTATATGCCCGTGGCTGCCCCCCGTCTCCCTGCGGCTCTCCCACCACTCCTCCTCTGGGTCCCACATCTCAGTCCAACATTTTTTTATGTTGGACTGAGATGGTCGAAAAGGGGGCCAACGACACTAGCATGTGGATCGGCAGCTATTCCGCCGATCCACGTGCTTTTCGACAAGTCGAATACCTCAACTTGTCGAAAATACTGAATAGGTTGGAACTTCCGACCTAAAAAAAAGTCAAAAACTGCAGTCTTTACAACAGACGGCAGCTTTCGACGTCAATTGAATATACCCCTAAATGTTATATATATTTACAGTGCTTGATATTCCAAAAATTTATCTGTAATAATATTCAATGTGGCCATAATTAAACTTCCCCTATTCATAGCCATCTGTATCTCAATCTAAAAACCAGAATGTCACCAAATTCTGTAGGGAGACTAATCAGAGCATTTGAAGAAGGATTTTGAGCAAAAAAAAACATTTAGTGCAAAAAGTCACCTACCTATATGGGGAATATATATAGTCACCTATATGGCACTCTACAATCATGGTCATCCTGTATGTGTAAGTATATAAACAGATTTAAAACACAAGAAAGGACACCAAACCTGTATTGAATGCTTGAACAGTTTGTCGAGGAGTAGTTTCTAGAGAATAGAGCGGGCATCTGTCAAAATCCTGAATGTGGTAATATTCGGCTGCATGGCTTTGGTATCTTGCAAGTCCTAGAAAATAAAATGACATTGTTATGTGTCACATGTTTCTTGAGTTTTGTAAATAAATGAAAAATACTTCTTCATCACTTGCTCATGTATTGCAAGATGCATAACTCAAACAGTATGGATTTGTGTTATACAATAAAGCAGGAAGCCTACTTTATTAAAACGTATGTATTGGCACTGTGCATGTCTTCATCCATTATACCTTTTGCCTGTGGTCAAAGTGAGCCCCATACTTCAAAGCATTCTGATTTTTCCTGTCCTCGAGAAGTCCAGAAAGGAGATATAGGTGACATAGGGGTCTATTTACTAAGCCTTGGAAAGAGGTAGAATGGACAGAGATAAAGTACCAGGCAATCAGCTCCTAACTGCCATGGTTGGTTGGTACTTTATCTCCGTCCCCCTAGTGTGCATGTTTGTGTGATAGGGAATGTATCTATGTCACCAAATTTCCAGTACATCTTAATGAGGCCATGGGAAGAAAATTCATGGCAAGAAAAAAAAAAGTTTAAAAAAATCACCACCAGGGGGTGACTTTGTACATGTAAACTATCAGATATGCAAATTATCTTTCACATATCATCCCTTTTATCACTATTTACAGTAAACAATATCCTCACAATCTTTTTCATTTTGTCTTAAATTCAAAATTACGTAAAATTTCCAAGAGCATGCTATACTGGTGAAATTGTTTTACCAAAATGCAAAGTCTGCACCAGCAGCTTTGCAGAAATTTAAGTTGCTAGGATTAGGAGCAAATAAAGAAAGGCGCAAAACTATGGTGCACTAAAAGGGGCAGATTTAGAATGTGCAGAGAGATTTATTCCTTTATTCCTATAAAGATACACTTCTCAGCACCATGCAATATTGAAGTCTGCATAATTATCACGGGTTGTTATATACAATTGGTACCGTTACAGTACCTGATATAATTAATAAGTTCGTTTTTGCATGAGTGAATAAAATACACTAAAATGACACTTAAGAAACAACACATCTGCTTTTGTTTTTAAATCTTTATTCACAATATTTTCTTACTTTTTCACATATTCCTTTTATTTTTAATACTTTGCTTGAAATTCCTAATAAATGGACCGTTTTAGTCCGACTAATAAAAATTGACTCATATATAACTGTACTTGCATGACATTTTGCCATTTGGCCATCACTTTATATTAAGCTAGGGGATTTATTAATCCAAAATAAAGATTGTATTTTAACATTATTAATTGGGTTGTGTGCAACCAAATTGTAGCTGGTCTCTTTTTCTTTCCCCTCTCTATGGGGATTAGGTCATATGCTTATGTTTTCTCCAGATGCTCTGTTTGCATCCCACTCTCAAAAAATATACTGATTTGTTAACTAGCAAAATATAGTCCTAGTGTAGACATTGTAGTGAATAGATTGTAAACTGGGGCAGGGACTGATTTGAATGACTGAAATATTTTTCTTAAAGTGATGCACAATATGTGTGCACTTAATAAATATCTGTTAAAATATAAATATGTGTTGCCTTGAGGAATAAAATTATGTTTATACATATTAAGTTTTTCTTAAAATATGAATGACAAATTACAATGCTGCTATTCAGTATTGAGGAGACATACTTTGTCAACTATCTCCTTCCCCCTTACAACTATTTTATTTTCACCTACGGTAGTGGGCCTGATGTAGACTTGGACCCATACAACAAGCAAAGAAATATGTGTATATTCACCTCGTAGAGTATACGGTTGGTTTTTACTAGTCATCATCATCATTGTCACTCATACCTCTTTCGCATCGCCAATGCCGATCCCACCCGGGAATTGGAAACGGGTCCTTCCCTGATGGGATCCGCCATTGGACCATAATAGCAGGCTTCCCGACCCAGCAATTTTGCCGGGTCGGTTGCCATAGCGGTGGGGGGTGGAGCTGGCAGCGGGGGCAGCGCTGGGAGATGAGCTCATCTCCGCGCCACCTCTCCCTATGTAGTGAAAGGGTCCCAGGTCGCATCGACCCAGGTACCTGTTCACGCTGCCACTGACCCGGTTTTCAACCTGGTAATAACACTGCTTTATTCCCGCGGTTGAATTACTGGGTCAGTCGACTCGGGCATTCGACCTTGGCCCTTTCACACTGACCCGCGTCGACCCGGCAATATGCCAGGTCGATACCGGGTTATTTGAGTGGTGTGAAAGGGGTATCCTACGTACCCTATAGTAGGTGCAAAAGATATGCATGGAGAAAGATGTAATTTTCCTTACATCCAACCCTGCATAGTCCACAGTTGTGTCAATATGCCCTCACTAAACATTACACTATGGTGTAGTTGCATCAAAGCTTGGATAGAGGTAAAGTGGAGAAAAAAAAAGTACCAACTAGCTTCTAACTGTCATTGTACAGGTTGTGCTAGAAAAATGACAGAAGCTGATTGGTCGGTACTTTATATCTCTCTAGTGTACCTCTCTTCAAGATTTAATAAATCTCCACATAATCTCTCTCCAATGTATCTCTCTCCAAAGTTTGATACATCTTCACCTACGACAAATACACAAATCATAGTAAACAGACACTCGTCAGCCTATTAATTTGTCTGCTTCACTTCTTGATGACAGGTGGACTGACATGAGTGTGTTTATTTAATTTAGTTTAAAAGTAGATTGATTAATTTTCCAACTTTGGGCCTGATTCAAATGTGGTTGCAGGGTGGTTACTGTACGCAAATTCGTGAATGTTTTCTTACTGCACATGCATATGATCAAATTGAATTGTTATAGCAGTCACAACAAAGTATTAGTAGCGGAGTGAGTGACAGGAAGACAGCGTTTGGAGGTGGTAATAGGGAGTGGTTAACCGAATGCAGGTGTGTTATGTTTTCTTGGCATCTATAAATTAGCAGTTGCGATCTTACTTGCTACTGAAGAGCTTCTGCACCCTGGGAGAGCAGCTCAGTCTGCATTCAGACTCTATAACATGTTCCGATTTGCGATGATGGTACCGTTTATATGCTGTTGGTCAGAAATGATGCGAGAGCATTGGGCAAGGTTAGATTCTGCCCATATTGGCATATAATCGCAATTGCGTATCGCAAAAGATAGCAACAGCAGAAGCAAGAACAACCACATCTGAATTAGGCTCTTTATGCATAAAAATAGCCAAGGAGGTGGTGGTGGTGGTGGTGTGGGGCGGGAAGGGGGGAGAGGGGAGTGATTTGGGGTGATTTGGTCCAATGAAGTGAAGAGTTATAATAGAATTAAACTGAAGTGTTGGTGAAACTCCTGAAGAGTTCCAAAAGCATCTGTCTAGAATCTCTGTATATATCTTCATAATATTTCTTACAGAGTAATTTACCATCATTTTCTGGCAATGAACATCCTGTTGCTTGTTGATTGTATATTTGTGCTGAACGCAAGAACATAGCTTCAACAGTGGATCCCTTGAGAAGAGCAATCTGGTCATCATGATCCAACATTTCAAATCCTGTAAAAAGAATATATACAATAACATCAGACAGTTTCTGAAAAAAAAATGTAATGCTGGTTTCTAGTTTTCAATTTGTATAGAATCATGATATTACAGTGTATAAGTGCTTATTTTTTTAAAAGGATACATGTTTATTTCCAGATACGTCCATTGTTGGAAAATAGTATAAAAGCAATCAGCCAGTAACATTGTACGTATCTATATATGATCACAGTACTTAGTGACTTTTAGTATCCTTATTGTATATTAGTATATCATGCTTTGTAATCTCTGACATACACTCATGATTTAACAAAATGTGAATAGTTTAAAGCAATAGAAAAACAATAAATTCTTGAAATTTGGTTTACTATTTGTCCTTTACAATTTAAATTATTTGGGGGGGAGGTATTCTATAAATGTCTTGAGTTGTAATTTCTTAACCCTAGAGAAAATTAAATGGGCACAATCAAGTACAGCTTTTAATAAGGATCATCCAGAGTCTTCACATATAGGGGCCTAGCGGACCCCTAATATTGAATGACCGATTACATAAAACTGGAGGGAATGAGCATTTATGCATGTGTAACGGCCATTTTTAGTAATAATGAATAGGCCCCCATAAACATTATAGAAAGCAGAAAATGGATTTAATCAATTTGTATGAACAACAGTTTCGTCTGTTTTCCAGTGTTTGAGAGCAAAATGGTTGATTGTCATTTGCTCTCATCCATTACCAGATTTTCATTTCAACCAGCCAGATCTGGCGGATATGTTAGATAATTGTACAGTGTATGCCTATTTTAAGATTTGAGCTTCAGAGATCTTGATTTGACTGTGACTATACTTGCAAGAGGCTATTAACAACGCAGGTTGAACAATCACAGTGGTAATCTGATACCTGGGAGTCTCTTCGTAAATTCCACCAGGGCTTGCACGTGCATTACAGCTGCTTCAGAGATATGGTAGAATATCTCTTCTGGATTTGCTGATTCTTCTAGCTAAGCAAAATTGGAAAAACATAGTTTGCATTCATTACTGAATTTTTTTTTACATTTACTTAAAACAAGCATAATTCTGTGAGGGAATTCAATTAGACCTGTTAATTTAATATGTGTGAAAAAGGGTGGTAGCCGCTGGCTTTAATGCCCAGGGCTATTCAGTTAGAGCCCCTTTTTTTTGCCTGTAAGATTAACTATTTTCGGGCATTAACACAGAGAATCCGGGATAAGTTCACAGACCTATGCATTAACGGGTTCACTGCATCCGAATACAGGCTTTAATCTGTTAATTGCATCCTTGGGCTGCCTATGGTGCTAATTGAATAGCAGCGGGGGAATCAATTAGCCTGCGGTAAATTACCACTGCTAATTGAATTCCCCACTATAACAGTACCGTTCATCATTTTTGGGGTAATTTGATAATTGGAAGCACTGTTATCTAAAAAATCTATTGACGAGATTTAATGTTACCAAAGATTTTTTGTTCTTTTTGCTATACTGATATAAAGATAATCAACTGATATACTAGGGTTTTCCAGCGAATGTGTCACCTGATGACAGGCCAGCAGAGCCGGCCCTAACCAATATGATGCCCTAGGCAAGATTTTGCTGGTGCCCCCTAGCACCACCGCTGGTTCTGCCTCTGACCTTGCACCTCTTTCCCAGCACCATCACCCCTCACCCATAGCAGTCCTTGTACCCCCTATATTTTAAATAGGAACAGTTCGCACATTTGACGCACAGCCCAAAAAGGGGCATCTTCTTGCTGGGAAGGGGCATGGCCACACAATAGTAACCCCAATTCCAATTACGCCACACAGTACTGCAACTTTATTCACATTTTATCTTGCGATAGTGTCCATAATTCATATTACATCCCACAGTAGTATCACTTTACCTTATAAACGTTACTCCTCACAGTAGAGCCCCTTACTCACATTACATCACACTGAATTGCTCCTTATTCACATTACACCACACCTTATTGCTCTTTATTCACATTAGACGACACAGTAGTGCCCTTTCTATATGCAACGCCACATAGTAGAGCACCTTATACACATAATGCCACACATTAGTAATGCATTTATACACAATTCCACACAGTAATGCCCCTTCCACATATGAGACACATTAATGTCCTTATAAACATAATGCATCTTACACATTATGACAACCTTTATTAATGCCCTTTTACACATAATGCCCCTTACACATATGCCACACATTATTAATGCCCTTATACACATAATGACACACATAGTGCCCCCTACACATTTGCTGCACATTATTAGTGCCCCTATACACATAATGACACACATACAGTAGTACCCTGTTACACATATGCCGCACATTATTAATGCCCTTATACACATAATGACACACATAGTGGCCCTTTACACATATGTTGCACATTATTAATGCATTTTTACATGACACACACAATGCTCCTTACACATATTCTGAACACTACTGCACAACCAACCCACTCACATGCACACAGCACTCACACTTCCACTAACACTGTGACCTCTGCCTCTGCTTGGATACAGATGTGT
The DNA here is from genome assembly GCF_028390025.1 of Pseudophryne corroboree. Lineage (NCBI taxonomy): Eukaryota > Metazoa > Chordata > Amphibia > Anura > Myobatrachidae > Pseudophryne > Pseudophryne corroboree. The sequence goes on along the minus strand of NC_086445.1, from coordinate 753,594,594 downwards.
CCTCACAAATCTTGCATCAATGCTAACGTCGGGCACCTTTTTTTTTAATGAAAATGCATCTTATTTGCATTGCTATGTGGCTAGGATGCACAAGCAGCTTCTGCTGATTAAACTGATATGCAGCATGCCAATATACTGTGTGAGACTGTGGCTGCATCTGCATATGAAATGCTACATACAGAATATAGGCATGCCGCATATCATTTTAATCAGCAGAAGCTGATGATGCCCCTAGGCATATCAAATGCCCTAGGCAATTGCCTAGTTTGCCTATGCCTATGGCCGGCTCTGCAGGCCAGTATGAAATAACTGTATCATATTGTACTAGTTAGAAACATAGAAACATAGAATTTGACGACAGATAAGAACCACTTGGCCCATCTAGTCTGCCCCTTTTTTATTTTATTCTTTAGGCAATCTCAACCCTTTTTTAACCTTAATTCTTTGTAAGGATATTCATATGCATGTCCCAAGCATGTTTAAATTGCCCTACAGTCTTAGCCTCTACCACCTCTGATGGGAGGCTATTCCACTTATCCACTACCCTTTCTGTGAAGTAATTTTTCCTTAAATTTCCCCTGAACCTCCCCCCCTCCAGTCTCAATGTATGCCCTCGAGTTCTAATACTTCTTTTCCTTTGAAGAATGTTTCCCTCCTGAACTTTGTTAAGACCCTTGATATATTTGAAAGTTTCTATCATGTCCCCCCTTTCCCTTCTCTCCTCCAAACTATACATGTTAAGATCTTTTAGCCTTTCCGGGTAAGTTTTGTGATGTAGGCCATGCACCATTTTAGTTGCCCTTCTTTGTACACTCTCTAATGTATTTATATCCTTCTGGAGATAGGGTCTCCAGAACTGGACACAGTATTCCAGATGGGGCCGTACCAATGACCTATACAGTGGCATTATCACTTCTTTTTTCCTGCTACTGATTCCTCTCCCTATGCAACCAAGCACCTGACTTGCCTTTCTCATTGCTTTGTTGCATTGCTTTCCTGCCTTCAAGTCACTTGAAATAATGACTCCTAAATATCTTTCCTCCTCAGTAGTTTCCATTATAGTACCCTTGATACTATACTTAGCCTTTGGGTTTTTGAGACCCAAGTGCATGATTTTGCATTTTTTAGCATTAAACTGTAGTTGCCACATTCTTGACCATTTCTCAAGCCTACCTAGGTCATTAATCATTTGTTTTACCCCTCCCGGTGTGTCTACCCTGTTGCATATCTTTGCATCATCTGCAAAAAGGCATATCTTCCCTTCAATACCATCTGCAATGTCACCAACAAAGATATTAAAGAGAACTGGACCAAGTACAGATCCCTGGGGTACTCCACTGGTAACATTTCCCTCCATAGATTGCACTCCATTAACTACGACTGTCTGTTTCCTATCCTGCAACCAGGTTCTTATCCATTTAGCTGATTTATAATCCACCCCCAGGCTTTCAAGTTGATTTAGCAGTCTGCGATGTGGGACAGTGTCAGATGCCTTACTAAAGTCTAGATATGCTACATCTACAGCTCCCCCTTGATCTATTATTTTCATCACAGAGTCAAAAAAGTCAATAAGATTTGTTTGGCATGATCTCCCACCAGTAAATCCATGCTGTTTTGGATCCTGTAAGTTGTTTGATTTAAGATATTCCACTACTCTTCTTTTATTAGTTTTTCCATTACTTTCCCTACTGATATAAGGCTTACTGGTCAGTAGTTACTTGCTTCTTCCTTGCTTCCACTTTTGTGCAGTGGAACTACATTTGCTCTTTTCCAGTCCTCTGGAATAGCACCTGTATTTCGTGACTGGTTAAATAATTCTGTTAAAGGTGTAACCAGCACATCTTTTAGCTCTTTGAGTATCCTTGGGTGTATCCCATCTGGTCCCATTGATTTTTCCACTTTTAGTTTTGAAAGTTCTGTTAGGACCTTCTCCTCTGTAAATGTATTTTCATCTACCTTATTTTTATGAATGTCCTTGCAACTTAACTGTGGCCCCATCCCTTCTTCTGTAGTAAATACTGAGCAAAAATAATTATTTAGGTGATCTGCTATTGCCTTGTCTCCCTCCACCAAATGCTCACTCTCTGTCTTAAGTCTTATTATTCCTCCATTTGATTTTCTCCTTTCACTTATATACTTAAAAAAAGTTTTGCCCCCTTTATCTACTGACTGGGCCATTTTCTCCTCAGCTTCTGCCTTTGCACATCTGATCACTTTCTTAGCATCCTTCCGTCTGTCCAGATACACCTCTTTGTCGTTACTATTTTGAGTCTGTTTGTATTTCCTAAAAGCCATCTTTTTTGCTTTCACACTAGTTGATACTTCTTTTGTGAACCACACTGGCTTCCTTTTCCTGGTGCTTTTCCTAACCATTTTGATACAAAGGTCTGCTGCACTTAGTATTGCACTTTTCAGTTTTTTCCACCTCTCCTGCACTCCTTCCAAGTTCCTCCAGTCTGCCAATGAATCACTTAAACATCTCCCCATTTTTGCAAAGTCAGCATTTCTAAAATCCAACACCTTTTGTTTTTGTGTGACAGGAGTTGGATCCTGTCTTTATACTAAACCATACTGCTTGATGATCACTGGATCCCAGGTGCTCACCCACATATATATCAGATATCCTATCACCATTTGTAAGAATTAGATCTAATATTGAGTCTTTGCGAGTGGGCTCCCTCACCAATTGCTTGAGAGATGCTCCCTGTAAGGAATGTAGAAATTTGCCACTTGTAGCTGAACTTGCAAAAGACCCCTCCCAATTTACATCAGGTAAAGTAAAGTCTCCCATGATTATGACTTCTCCCTTTTAAGCCATTTTAGAGATGTCCAGCAATAGGTTCCTGTCCAAATCCTGCCCCTGGCATGGTGGTCTATAGATCACCCCAATGCGAATAATGTCCTTCTTCCCAGTTTCTATGGTGACCCAAAGGGCCTCAGTTTTGGCTTCAATATTTTGTATTAAAGTAGCATTTATGCTTTTTTTCACATACATTGCTACCCCTCCTCCTATTCTTCCTATTCTATCCTTCCTAAATAAATTGTATCCTGGTATAGCTAAGTCCCAGCTAGTTATCCTGGAATCAGTATGTAATGTATGTAATACTAATGGCCGGGATGCCGACCATCAGTATACCGACAGCGGCATCCCAGCCACCAGGACGCCGGTAGTGGGGCGAGCGCTAGCAAGCTCCTTGCGGGCTCACTGCACTTGGTACGCTGCTGGCGCGGTGGCTCAGTGCGCTCTCCACAGGTTATGTTCTCCACTTTATGGGTGTCGTGGACACCCATAGAGGGAGAAAAGTCTGCCGACATTGTACCGCTATGCGGGATCCCGACATCGGTATCGTGATCGCCAGGAACCCGTGCAGCGGTATCTTCACCGCTTCTCGTTATCCCCGCCCATTAACACACATTTCTATTAACACAGTACATATATATGTGTTTATCGAAAATATCTGTACTCCGGACAGGTTTATTATTAATTGATATTTTACGGAATAATGCACCACCTTCTGTACATTATGGGTCGATGGATCTGCAGTGCTTTACTAAAAGCAAATGAACATGGAATATTTTGTATTTTTGCACATATTACCAATTGTCTACTTCTGTGTGTGGGGGTAGCATATGCATCTAGTCTGCTACAAGTCATCACCAACAATGTGTACTTGTACCTGCCTGTATAAAGTATTATATAATCAGAACACACCATTATTGAACTTAACCTACACCCCTTCACACCTTTATTCTGCCTTTACGGTCGTAAGTGTCAAAATTCATGTGACTCTACATTCACATATTTGGGCGCACTCATTTTCTGAGCATGCACAGCCCAACTATATGTAAGATTAGCTAAGTAAACAGATATTCCACACTGCATCAGCCTCATGAGTATATTAGAGCAACTGAGAAGGTCAGTGACCATATAAATGGGTGAAGCTATAGACAGAGTGCATTAACTGTGTCTAGATTAAAGATGTCCAAGAAACCTATACTAAAGGCGGCTACACACTACCCGATTCTGGAATGCCGGCAATGGACGACTATATCATTGAACAATAATATATCATTCAATGATGAACGTTATCATTCAACGATAATGTTCAGTGACATCACCGCCGGTATTCCCGAACATGCAGCTTCGCCCGACATTGATGGGTTGAGCTGCATGTCTGCTCAATATTGGTAATCGATGAATGGAGTGCGGAGCGTGCATCGTTCATCGGTCACCAATATTGACCCCATACACACTGGATGTTATAAGCCTAAAAATAAACGATAACGACATTTATGTCGTTACCGTTTATTTTTTAGGCTGAAATCGCCTAGTGTGTATCCCCTTAAGACTTATAAATGTATAACTGGGTAGTGTTGCAACAAAATGGGTGTAGTACGGTATGCCGGTGGCCGGGCTCCCGGTGACCAGCATACCGGCGCCAGGAGCCCAACCGTCGGCATACCAACAGCGTGGTGAGCGCAAATTAGCCCCTTGCGGGCACGTGGCGTGCTACGCGTGCCACGCTATTTTATTCTCCCTTCAGGGGGGTCGTGGACCCCCACGAGGGAGAAAATGTGTCGGTATGCCGGCTGTCGGGATTCCGGCACCGGTATACTGTGTGCCGGGATCCCGACAGTCGGCATACTGAAGACCACCCGTTTAAATATATCCAATAAGAGCTTTAATTAGCTAATTGGGTTTTATAATGTAAAATATAACTAAAGGTGTTCAATTTAATAATAGTTGTTTCATTTATATTATATTATATTATATTTTAATATATTGAAAATAAATAGCTTATCGGTGACTCTTAAATGGAATCCATATTAAATATTGTTATTATATGTATTTCAGAGAAGACATTGCTCCCAGTTTGGAACTCCAACACAAGCAAAACAGAGTTGACTTCTATGTGTTAACAACCCTATTAATACATTTTGCATGGTATAGTATGTGCTGTTTGAGGGCCTAATTCAGATCTGATCGCAACAGCAAATTTGTTAGCTAATGGGCAAAACCATGGCCCTCATTCCGAGTCGTTCGCTCGGTAATTTTCTTCGCATCGCAGCGTTTTTCTGCTTAGTACGCATGCGCAATGTTCGCACTGCGACTGCGTCAAGTAATTTTGCTATGAAGATAGGCCCTCATTCCGAGTCGTTCGCTCGGTAATTTTCTTCGCATCGCAGCGTTTTTCTGCTTAGTACGCATGCGCAATGTTCGCACTGCGACTGCGCCAAGTAATTTTGCTATGAAGATAGTTTTTTTACTCACGGCTTTTTCTTCGCTCCGGCGAACGTAATGTGATTGACAGGAAATGGGTGTTACTGGGCGGAAACACGGCGTTTTATGGGCGTGTGGATGAAAACGCTACCGTTTCCGGAAAAAACGCAGGAGTGGCTGGAGAAACGGAGGAGTGTCTGGGCGAATGCTGGGTGTGTTTGTGACGTCAAACCAGGAACGACAAGTACTGAACTGATCGCAGATGCCGAGTAAGTCTGAAGCTACTCTGAAACTGCTAAGTAGTTTGTAATCGCAATATTGCGAATACATCGTTCGCAATTTTAAGAAGCTAAGATTCACTCCCAGTAGGCGGCGGCTTAGCGTGTGTAACTCTGCTAAAATCGCCTTGCGAGCGAACAACTCGGAATGAGGGCCCATGTGCACTGCAGGGGAGGCAAATATAACATGTGCAGAGAGAGAGAGAGAGATTTGGGTGGGTTATTTTGTTTCTGTGCAGGGTAAATACTGGCTGCTTTATTCTTACACTGCAATTTAGATTTCAGTTTGAACACACCACACCCTATCTCTGCACATGTTATATCTGCCTCCCCTGCAATGCACATGGTTTTGTCCATTACCTAACAAATTTGCTGCTGCGATCGGATCTGAAATAGGCCCTGAGAAGTTAAAATCAGTTGAATTACTGTTATGCTGAGCCTGGTGATGGATGTCTTGTGGCTGTTTTCACGTTGAGTGCAGTCTTAAATTTTTATGCCAGTATGTACCACAAAGCGTTGTCCTTAAATTCATAGAATTAAATCATTTTTCTGTATTTGAGATTGTAGTTTTCTGGTAAAATAAGTATATATAATAAACCAATACAACAATAATTACTTACACACAATGTGTGGTCATCTAGCGGGATGCCATACTTTTGATAGGCAGTGACTATATGATCAATCAATTTACAGTCCTCAGCTGTCAACTCCACTCGAGATGCTACCTGTTAAAATTAACATACATGATATATCAGATATTTGTACATAATGTGTAAACTTGAGACATTTAACCGTAGTATCAAACATACACATTACTGTTTATATTATTACAGTGCAGTATTTCTTTTCTTATGTCAGCTGGCAATTGCTGTCATGTATATGTTCAAAAAGTTACTACATCCAAAAAATATTTTAGTCCATGTCATGAATCTTTTCCTATGCAAAGACATATTCTGATTTTTTTCAGAAAAATCAACAGAACTCAACTTGAAGCTGTTCTATATGTTTATATGAAGGTAGACAGATAAATAGATAGATAGATAGATAGATAGATAGATAGATAGATAGATAGATAGATAGATAGATAGATAGATGTGAGGTCTTTTGTGAGGTTGCTTTTTTTTATTCACTAATGGTGGCATGGTAGCCATTTGGGAGTGCTCCAGGCCCACTGCTTGAGATCACATCAATGGTCCCAAGTGGTGTGGTCTAGCAGCCTATCCAAGCCTCATAATTCTGCTCCCTTGACAAGTGTGGTGGGCATTTGAAGACTTTTAAATACACCTCACAGAATCACTGACCATGGGCTGCCAATGCTCCCACAGCTCCCCAAACTCCAGCCACTAGTCCCAAAATCTGTGCAAGGCCCTGTGCAGAGTAGATCTGCTCTCCACAATGAACAGATGCACCTGTTTTGTAAGCCACCTCCACAGCTCATCCTTTTGTGGGTCCCAGCTATTTCTAGCTGGCCAGACACCACGTCACATTGACTGCAGGGGCAGTTGCCAGGTAACTGGGACTCCGCTGGCTGCTCTGTTCTTTGGTCCCGGCTGTTGTCTAGCAGCTGGCACCATTGGTCCCTGCTCCTGATAAAAGGCAGCCAGCCCTGCACAGCTGGCCGGTGATAGGTTCTGAGTTCCTGAACTCCTGTTTCCTGTGCCTGATACCACTCCTTTGTCTTGCCTTGCCTAGCCCTGCTGAGTACCTAAAGACTCTAGAGTTTAGTGACTGAACGATAACACCTTGTTCTTGATGCTTTAGTATTTGCTCTGTGTTTATGCATATACTTTAACTGTGGATCCCACCTGTGCCTGATGGCATTCCTGGCTAATTACTCACTACAATCCTCGTATTAGACTGCTATGTAAACTCTGCATACTTAATGCTTTGGATGTCAACTGTGAGTTCCTGTGTTATACTTTATCTCTGCTGCCTGAATAAAGTACTGAATATATCTTAATTACTGTGGGCATTCCTTACCAACAGCAAGTACTGGTTATGATCTGTGTATTCATCCATCAGCTGCTTCTCATCTTTGCTAAAGTATTGTGCTGGACTCCAGAACTCACATTACTCTCTAATGGTAAAATAAACATCTATAGTCTGCTTATCACTATGCTGAGAGATCCCTGCTATACTTAGCTTCAGTATCTATCCTGAACACTTCTAGTATTCCACAGTCAAATCTCATGTTAACTGTTTCCGTACCATTCTGGTTTTGCCTGCAGTTACCACTCCAGATAACAATAATCTTGCAGTCTTAAGCCAATTGAGTAAGCCCCTACTGCTAGAGGTTTAAGTCCTGGTGGTCACCTAAGTACCGGTGTGTATGGCATACACTAAGGGAACAGTGGGTGGCTGAAATAGGCAGAAGACCCTCTAGGGGTCTTACACAATTGAGCTGGAGTTCCCTAACAACCAGACATACCATGAACCACCTTAAACTGTGACTGAAGGTGCATATAGTAATGTTCTGCCATCATGGCCCATACTACCTAAATGTCAAGGAGACTCACTGAAATAGTGGTAATCTCCTTAACTCCCTAAAGAGTCTAGTATTCCCCCTATGACAGGGGTTGCAACACAATGATGACACCACCATTCTCTGCACACCGCGGAGAAAACACTGGGGAGAAAATGAAAGAGACTTTGTGCCCAAGGATGAACCAAGTGGAAAAGAGATAGTTAGTGGGGGTAATTTAAGACACAAGAAAAGAGGAGTGTGCAACTGCAGCATATTTTTAATGCAATCATGCCTACGGTAAAACTTCTACAGGATCTATACTAGAGTGAGAGGGGCAACCCCTAGATGTGACCTGAGGCCATCTCATTGGTAAAGCCAGGGCTGGATTAAGGGCTTCATGGGCTTGGGGCTGAACTTGTTTAAGGGCCTATTTTGAGAAGCAGAGAGGGTGTGACCAGGGCTGTGTGGGTGTATCCAGTGCCATGTAGACCCCTATACACTATCAGTCCCAAAAGTGCAATAATTGTATAATTTTGTTTGGAAAATAGAAATACAATTTAATATTTAAAATTTATGTCCGACCATGTGGCCAGCTAGTGGCTGGTCATCTTCATGCTGTCATGATGATGGACCTCTTTTTATGTGGAGGGCCCCATTGTTAATCTGGCCCTTGGTATTGCCATTGTCAGTACAGTGAGCTTTTCCAGCAATTAAACAGCAGTAACATGTGGTTACATCATCGGATCTGATTTGAAATAAATAAATAAAAAGGTATAAAATCCACCAAGGCTGGTATTGCAGTACTTTATTCCTCCCACTCCCATAGTATTTCCATTCACAATGCATGTAGCCCAGTCACTGAGAACTCTGATGCTTTCCAGAGACCAACCTGAAGCCTGTAGCCTTTGTCAAAGCATAAAACCTTAATTTTGAATGATAAAATAGCTTTTAAAAAAAACCAATAAAATAATTTGTAATATATTCAATTCATTCTATTTTTGCATCTTTTTTTAAATAAATCCTATTTGTAGCAAAATGTATTACTTTTAGTTATAGCTACATCTAAACATTTTATCTAATAGCAGTTATATTCATTATAAATGTTGTGCTTTGCAACTGTTTGGGGTACAAATAATAATGCAAATGAGGGCGTACCTAGGTATTGTACCTACTGTTCTATGGGATATTGGAATCACTAGCGCTCTTTAGCTGAACAAACAGCGTCTTGAAAGATGAAAAGGTAAATGTAATAGCTTGCACGATGTGAGTTTGCCCTTTAAAGCATCGAGCAGACTTGACGGAAAGTCACTGATGCCTTTTCTATCACATTTACCCCATAGGGCAGAGGTTCCCAAACTGTGTGCCGTGGCTCCCTGGGGTGCCTCGGGACACTTGCAGGGGTGCCCTGGGTTGGTGGTCCAGGACCAATTCAAATTATTCATGGTCAATATAATAGGCAAAACCAGTGCTGGTGGCTGCCAGTCATAAAATATGTGGCCAAACAGCAGCAAATCTTGTCCCTCACCACACAACTGACCCTAAGGATGACATATAAACGTGATCTACTTAATGTAATATTTCTTTCTCAATTTCTCAATAAGAAATATTTGGCCTAGGGGTGCCTGAAAAAAATTCTGATATTCTAGGGAGCCGTGATTCAAAAAAGTTTGGGAACCACTGCCATAGGGTTTAGTATGTGAATGACATATACCTATGTGAGAAAGCACAGAGTCCTTTTAAACCCAGACTAGGTATGAATGATTGATGTTTGATGAACAATGATCTTTTGGATCGATACTGGATAATTACTTGCAAATCGATACTGCACAAATATCGTCTGGGGAAAATGTTTTTTTATTTTTTTTATTTGACAAATTTCTTATTTGGGCGTACAAACTGGAGAACCTCTTCATTGACAGAACACAGAAGAACTATTTGACAAATTTCTAATTTGCGCATACAAACTGGAAAACCTCCTCATTGACACAACACAGAAGAACACATCTAAAGATGGAAGCAGTGCAAACAGGTCTGTTTTGATTCTACCAATATACTGCATTGCCTGCATTGATTGGAAGTTGGACAAAGATTGAAACCTATGTATCGATATATTTAGTACACTGTAGCTAGAACAACCTGGGGAAATCAGTCAATGGAAAAGGCATCAAAACTATTGAGTATAGTAATACTTCATCCTGAACATTATATTTTTCCCATTGCTTGGTATACCTGACTGTAGCTTTCAGAGCCCTCACATGTTGAGGAGCACTAGATTTTGTAGTCCTCCCTGCAGAATAAACCAACATGACTATGTGTACTTCTCCCTCCACGTTTACACCCAAGCAGCAGATTCATGTATGATAGAAGGTTATGTTAGTCACATTACTGTCATATTATTAATATCTTACTGTGTTGACTGTGAATACATCATATTAGTGTGAAAGAAAAATCACAGAGAAACAACCCAAATCAGCTGGTAGGGGGAGTATACTGTGATTTATGTCCATGACGCACCCAGACAGAATTACCTTCATATTACATGCCAGGAGGACAGGGGCGTAACTCCCAGGAGGCAATGGAAATGCCTGCATCTGGGCTCCAAGCCCTGAAGGAGCGCCTGTATGTAAAGCAGCACCTGTGTGGTTCCCAGCAGGATCCAAGTTTGACCACTGTTCTTCCAACAGAGCTCTGTGGTGCATCCGCTGTTGTAAAGTTAATCAGTTCTGTCCCAGGAGTCCTGCTAACACCTGCAATAGGGGACAAGCAAGGGCGTAGCTACCATAGGTGCAGGGAGTGCAGCTGCTATGGGGCCCAGAGCTGAGAGGGGCCCACTTTGGGTGAAATGCAGGGGCTATTACAAACCTTTGGCTTGGGGGCTTCAGTATATCTAGTTATGCCCCTTTACTTGCTCACTGTAATGTGGTATAAAATGAAATAGAGGGCATTATAATGTTTCATAATTTCAACTGGGAATCTGTAATGTGCACAATATGAAGTGGAGGCACTATAGTGTGGCGTAATATGAACTGGGGGTGCTTTAATGTGACATAATATGAACTTGGCACACTGCATGTCATAATGTGACTTGGGGGTCACCATGTTGGATAATGGGGGTAATTCCAAGTTGATCGCAGCAGGAATTTTGTTAGCAATTGGGCAAAACCATGTGCACTGCAGGGGAGGCAGATTTAACATGTGCAGAGAGAGTTAGATTTGGGTGTGTTCAATCTGCAATCTAATTTGTCAGCGTCCGGGGTCTTACCGGAACGCTGGGGCCGCGGGGCGGACTTTACGGGCGGGCGGGCAGCGGCGGTGGAGGGCTGCGGCGCTGGGTTCAAGGGTACAGGCAGCGGTAATGGCGTTGAGGGGGTCCGCTCGTGGCGGCGGGACGCCGCTGCAGCAGCTCGCTCTCGCTAAGCCGTTGCCTAGGAGACCAGGGGCAGTGAGCAGCATGTTGTCAGAAAAGGTCTGCATTACTGGGCGCCGCCATGTTGGAGACCAAGTTTCTGACATCATTCCCGTTCCTAGTTTTCCAGCCAATCCAGGGAGACTTCTTCCTATAAAAGGGGGCTGGTTTAGGACAGGGATGCCAGTGCTTCAAGTTACAACCCTGTTGTAGGTGCTTTAGCCTGTGCTCCCAGGATTCCTGCTGTATTCTGGTACTTCTAACCCTGCTTTGCCAGTTCTCAGTTGCTGCTGCAGTTTTCCTGTTCCTAGCCTGCTGCTGCCCGTGGAGACGCTCTTGGAAAACCCGGTTCAGTAAGACCCTTTGGGCACGGACGACCCCGGGTCTCTTGCCTCATCCTCCAAGCCACAGTCCGCAGATTCTTGCTTCCAGCCAAGTCCTCGAACCACCATTCACAGTCCTCAGTTCGTTATCTCCAGCTTCATCTTTCAAGCCACAGTCTACAGTTCTCAGTCTTCAGTCACGACCCAAACTACCGTCCACAGTTCTCAGCTCCTCTACCGCAGTTTCATCTCATAAGTCGCAGTCCACGGTTCTTGTCTTCAGCCTCGTTTTACTCTCACCCACAGTTCCACAGTTCTTTGTCTACGACCACGTTCTCAAGTCACCGTTCATCAACCTCAGTTTTCTGTACATAATAAATACTTTCCATTGACTCTCAAACTCCGCCTACATCCTTCATTGCTCCGTATCCCATGTAAAGGAACTATATCCAACCCCCTCATTTTGTTCTTCCCCAGCCTGCTACCTCCTTGGGCAAGTCTCAACTGCCGGATCCCCAAACTTTGCTAGACGTGACAGTAAGCACTGGCCCAATGGATTCGACGGGTGATCAGGCCTCAGGAGGAGATTCAACCGCAGATATCTGGTCTCGCTTAAGTAAGCAGGAGGCCACACAATCTCAAATTGTGCAGTTCATGCAGAGTATGTCCGAACGTCTCGATTCTCTCTGTGTTGCCATGACGGCTCCTCAAGTTCCTACAGCTGCTCCCACATTAGCACCTCCGGTTCCGCTTCCTCCTGTGCCAGGCCCACTTCCACGGTTGCATTTGCCATCTCCCAGTAAATTCAATGGGAATCCAAAGCAATGCCGTGGGTTTCTTACCCAGTGTGAAATTCAGTTCAAACTACAGTCGGCCAGTTTCCCATCAGCACGAACCAAGGTAGCCTATATAATTTCTTTACTTACTGGGCAAGAGTTGGAATGGGCGTCACCATTGTGGGAGAGGTCGGATCCAATCCTGTCTAACTACTCAGAGTTTGTAGCCGCCTTTCAAAGAATCTTCGACGAACCGGGCAGGACTTCTGCTGCCTCATTGGAGATCCTGCGCCTGCGTCAGGGCACGCGTACGGTCAGTCAGTACGTGATCCAGTTTCGTACTCTCTCCTCTGAACTAAACTGGAATGAGGAGGCTCTCATCGCAGCTTTCTGGAGCGGTCTCTCCGAGAAGATCAAAGATGACCTCGCGACTCAGGACGTACCTGATAAGTTGGATAAGTTAATTTCCCTATGCAATAAATTAGACTTAAGATACAGAGAACGCTGTATGAAGAAATCACGGTCAGATCGTCCCAGGCCTCGAGTCGTTCCTCCACCAACACCATCAACTCCAACTACTGAGGAACCCATGCAGATCAATCGTTCCCGTCTTTCCAACGAGGAATGTCAGAGACGGCGACAAGGGAACTTATGCCTGTACTGTGGTGCATCTGATCATTTTGTTAAATCTTGTAGCCAACGTCCGGAAAACGCCCGCTCCTAGCTTGTGCCGGAGAGGTCAAGCTAGGAGAATTCTCAGAATTACTTGCCAAGAAACAGTCAGTCTTGTTAACCCACCTGGAGCTTCCTTCTTCCTCTCTTCTCATCCCTGCACTACTCGACTCCGGAGCCGCCGAAAGTTTTATTACATCAGCTCTGGTCAAACGTTCTGGGATACAAACGGTACGTTTGGATCGTACCATCTCAATTACTGCTGTGGATGGAAGTCATATTCCTGAGGGAATTATCACTCTTCGTACAATTCCTCTTAAGATGAAGGTTGGAGCTCTTCATTCGGAAAACATCTCTTTCCTAGTAATTCCCAAAGCCTCTCACGAACTGATCCTAGGATTTCCATGGTTAAGTAGACACAATCCCCACATAGATTGGCAAACCATGGATGTTCTTTCCTGGGGACGAAAATGCTTCCAGAACTGTTTGCTCTCTGTAAGACCTCTCTGCTCTTCTAGTCCTTCCAGCCTCCCTGCAGAATACCAGGCCTTCCAAGATGTTTTTAGTAAGCATGGGGCGGACACCTTGCCTCCGCATCGCACTTGGGATTGTCCCATTGATCTGGTACCCGGCAAGCCTCCTCCCCGAGGTCGAATCTACCCGCTCTCACTCCCTGAGACTCAGGCCATGTCGGAGTATATCCGGGAGAACTTGGAAAAAGGGTTCATTAGGTCATCCACCTCTCCGGCTGGGGCGGGGTTTTTCTTTGTCAAAAAGAAGGATGGGGGTCTGCGGCCCTGTATTGACTATAGAGGTCTCAATGACAATACAATTAAGAACAGATATCCATTACCTCTAATTCCAGAACTGTTCGACCGTGTTAAAGGAGCTACTGTATTCACTAAGCTGGACTTACGGGGAGCCTACAACCTTATACGTATTCGCCCAGGTGACGAATGGAAGACGGCTTTTAATACCCGCGACGGCCACTACGAATATCTGGTAATGCCTTTCGGCCTATGTAACGCCCCAGCCATCTTTCAAGAATTCGTTAATGAAATCTTCAGAGATCTCCTCTATGACTGCTTGGTGGTTTACTTGGATGACATCCTCATTTTTTCTAGGGATCTGAAGACCCATCGAGAACAAGTCAAAGAAGTTCTAACTCATTTACGGAGGAATCAACTATTTTGTAAGCTCGAGAAGTGCACCTTCGAAGTACCCACGATTCCATTCCTCGGTTACATCCTTTCAGGGCAGAAATTGCAGATGGATCCCGCTAAAGTCCAAGCGATTCAGGATTGGTCGCTTCCAGCTTCCCTTAAGGGAGTTCAACGTTTACTGGGGTTAGCTAACTTCTACCGAAGATTCATTCAGAATTATTCCTCTGCTATAGCCCCCATAACAGCATTAACCAGGAAAGGAGCCGATCCAGCCAAATGGTCTCCAGAGGCTTTAGAAGCCTTTTCATCGTTAAAGAAGGCCTTCATGACCGCTCCTGTTCTTCGACAACCTGATCTCAGTCGTCCGTTCCTGGTGGAAATCAATGCCTCCATGGTAGGAGTGGAAGCAGTTTTATCTCAGCTCTTCGACTACAAGAAAGTCCATCCTTGTGCGTTCTTCTCGCAAAGATTCTCCCCCGATGAGCAGAATTACGCTATTGGGGAACAAGAATTACTAGCAATTAAGTTAGCCTTTGAGGAGTGGAGGTATTTGTTGGAGGGAGCTCAGCATCCAATCTCGGTAACCACGGATCATAAGAACCTCCTGTATCTACAGTCAGCCCGATGTCTGAATCCACGTCAAGCAAGATGGGCACTCTTCTTTACCCGTTTCAACTTTAAACTTAGTTACCGCCCAGGGTCCCTCAACAAAAAGGCAGATGCATTATCTCGTTCCTTGAGTTCTGAAGAACCCTCTGACCATTCAAAAGAACAATACATCTTAGACTCCACCTCTTTTTCAGCAACCAATACCTCTCCACTTCCTCCTCCAGGAAAGATCTTCGTTGCTCCAAATCTTCGCAAGAGACTGCTTATATGGGCTCACTCCTCCTTCTTGGGCCATGCGGGTGGTCATAAAACGCTCAAATTCATTCAGCGCTCCTACTGGTGGCCTCATCTCAGGACTGATGTACAGGAATTCGTGGCTGCCTGTCCAAAGTGTGCTCAGCATAAAAGTCCTAAAGGTCCTCCAGCCGGGTTACTTCATCCGCTACCTGTGCCGCAAAGACCATGGACACATATTTCTATGGACTTTATTACTGATTTGCCTGTGTCTGGCGAACGGAACACCGTATGGGTCATAGTTGATCGATTTTCTAAAATGGCACACTTTGTTCCCCTGGCCAGTCTTCCATCAGCATCCCAGCTGGCAAAATTATTCATAGCAGAGATTTTTTGTCTCCATGGATTACCGCAGGAAATCATATCTGATAGAGGTCCCCAGTTTGTGGCCAAGTTTTGGAGATCCCTATGTTCTGCTCTTGGCGTGAAATTGAATTTCTCCTCAGGATATCATCCTCAAACGGATGGTCAAACAGAAAGAGTGAACCAGGACCTGGAGACATTTCTGCGTTTATTCATGTCCTCCTCTCAGGACGACTGGCTGGACTTCCTCCCATTTGCAGAATTTGCCCATAACAATCTTTATCACTCTGCCACAAAATCTTCTCCATTTTTCATTAATTATGGTTATCATCCGAAAGTTCCTGACTTCCAACTTCTGCCTACACTCGAGGTTCCTGCCGCAGAGTCAACACTTAGACAATTTACTGAAACCTGGAAACAAATTCACAAGGCCTTGCTCAAGACATCCAAGAAGTATAAGACCTACGCAGATCTAAAGCGAAAAGCGGTACCAAGTCTTAAAGTGGGAGATCGGGTTTGGGTTTCCACACGTAACCGAAGATTGAAGGTTCCTACTAAGAAGTTTGCTCCCAGGTTTATTGGGCCCTACCCAATCTAATGAGTTTTGAATCCTGTGGCTTACAAGGTGAAGTTACCTCCACATTTAAGAATCCCTAACGCTTTTCATATTTCTCTCTTAAAACCGTTGGTACTCAATCGATTCAGAGCTGCTCTACCCAAATCACCCAAGATCCAGTCAACACAAGGAGACGAATTTGAGATTCATAAGATCCTCGACTCCCGCAGTACCTAGTTGATTGGAAGGGATATGGACCTGAGGAAAGGTCCTGGGTAGAGGCAGAGGACGTCCATGCCCCAAGACTTCTTCGGACATTTCATGCCAAATTTCCAGCTAAACCTTATAGGTGTCCGGAGTCCACCCGCAAAGGGGGGGTACTGTCAGCGTCCGGGGTCTTACCGGAACGCTGGGGCCACGGGGCGGGCTTCACGGGTGGCCGGGCAGCGGCGGTGGAGGGCTGCGGCGCTGGGTTCAAGGGTACAGGCAGCGGTAATGGTGTTGAGGGGGTCCGCTCGTGGCGGCGGGACGCCGCTGCAGCAGCTCGTTCTCGCTAAGCCGTTGCATAGGAGGCCAGGGGCAGTGAGCAGCATGTTGTCAGAAAAGGTCTGCATTACTGGGCGCCGCCATGTTGGAGACCAAGTTTCTGACATAATTCCTGTTCCTAGTTTTCCAGCCAATCCAGGGAGACTTCTTCCTATAAAAGGGGGCTGGTTTAGGACAGGGATGCCAGTGCTTCAAGTTACAACCCTGTTGTAGGTGCTTTAGCCTGTGCTCCCAGGATTCCTGCTGTATTCTGGTACTTCTAACCCTGCTTTGCCAGTTCTCAGTTGCTGCTGCAGTTTTCCCGTTCCTAGCCTGCTGCTGCCCGTGGAGACGCTCTTGGAAAACCCGGTTCAGTAAGACCCTTTGGGCACGGATGACCCGGGACTCTTGCCTCGTCCTCCAAGCCACAGTCCGCAGATTCTTGCTTCCAGCCAAGTCCTCGTACCACCATTCACAGTCCTCAGCTCGTTATCTCCAGCTTCATCTTTCAAGCCACAGTCTACAGTTCTCAGTCTCCAGTCACGACCCAAACTACCGTCCACAGTTCTCAGCTCCTCTACCGCAGATTCATCTCATAAGTCGCAGTCCACGGTTCTTGTCTTCAGCCTCGTTTTACTCTCACCCACAGTTCCACAGTTCTTTGTCTACGACCACGTTCTCAAGTCACCGTTCATCAACCTCAGTTTTCTACCTCTGCTCTGTACATAATAAATACTTTCCATTGACTCTCAAACTCCGCCTACATCCTTCATTGCTCCGTATCCCATGCAAAGGAACTATATCCAACCCCCTCATTTTGTTCTTCCCCAGCCTGCTACCTCCTTGGGCAAGTCTCAACTGCCGGATCCCCAAACTTTGCTAGACGTGACATAATTTGCAGTGTAAAAATAAAGCAGCCAGTATTTACCCTGCACAGAAATAAAATAACTCACCCAAATCTAACTCTCTCTGCACATGTTATATCTGCCCCCCTGCAGTGCACATGGTTTTGCCCAACTGCTAAAATATTTCCTGCTGCGATCAACTTGGAATTACCCCCAATGTGTACTGGTGAACCTACAATGAACTAGGGCTCTACTGTGGGGCATTACATTAACTAAGGCACTACTACTGTATGGTTCAGAAAATGAACTAGGACACTATTATGGGGCTGAAAGTGAAAAATTGCTGTGGATAGGTGTCTCTAGAAGCATTGGAACATTGGCCCCTTCAAAGTTTTGCTATGGGGCCCACAAAGTTCTGGCTACGCCCCTGGGGACAGGACAGCTCCCACCTGGTACTGCTCAGCCTGCACTGCAGCAAGTGACTGTGTACCTACCGTTGCTGCTGAACTGTGACATGGGACCCAGTGGTGAGCACTGATTCTTTGGTAGCAGGAGCCCTGCCAATTCACTGCAGGCTCCGGTCACTGTAGACCATCTGGGGGCACTATCTATATAATTATGGAAGTTGTGTATTTTATATACACATACCATATTTGTTTTCCCTTTTTTTTTTTAAAAAGGGTGGCCTCCAAACTCCAACTTGCCTCCAGGCGACTGGGATGAACTTACTGCAGGTGGATGAAAGTGTAGAAATGACTACAGTCTAACTCTCCAACAGAATGGGTGTTTAAAAAAGAAAACAGTTCACACCTTGGCTGACTTTGTTGTTGATGACACATGTCTGCTGTCACTTCCATCATCTTCCACTTTTACATTACAAAAAATTGAGCTATTTTGCTTGTAGTTTTTCCGGAGCCTCTTTGACTTGCACTGGACTTCAGTTAACAAACCTAATATATACAGCAAAACTGGATCATTTACAATAAAAATCAGAACAATGCAGCATTTCATAGAAAGCTCACTAAAATAATACATGCATTTTAAGTACCCACAACTTTTTTTTAACCTAAAATGCTTTGATATACTTTTATTATTTAAATTAATAAAATAAGTGTAGCACCTATTTACTGCTTGTAAAACAGATGATCTGAGTCTGAACTCTCTAATCAGTTTTTTGTGCCTTTTTTTAAAATAGGTATGTAGTAAATGTGTTAGTTAAAACTCCTCTACTGTATTGTACAGTATATGCACAGAAGTCTTTTATATCTCAATCTGTAATTTATGTTCATTCAGCATTGTTTATTATTTATTACCTGTTATTTATATAGAGCACACATATTCTGCAGTGCTTTACAGAGAATATTTGGCCATTCACATCAATCTCTGCCCCACTGGTGCTTACAATCTATGGGGGTCATTCCGAGTTGTTCGCTCGTTGCCGATTTTCGCTATGTTGCGATTTGTTGCTAACTGCACATGCGCATGGTACGCAGAGCGCATGCGCTAAGTTAATTAACACAACACTTAGTAGATTTGCTGATGTTCGAGCGACGCTTTTCAGTCGCACTGCTGATCGGTGAGTGATTGACAGGAAAGGGGCGTTTCTGGGTGGTAACTGAGCATTTTCCGGAAGTGTGCTAAAAAAACGCAGGCGTGTCAGGGAAAAACGCAGGAGAGGCTGGAGAAATGGGGGAGTGGCTGTCCGAACGCAGGGCGTGTTTGTGACGTCAAACCAGGAGCTAAACGGACTGAGTTGATCGCAATCTGTGAGTAGGTCTGTAGTTACTCAAAAACTGCAAATAATTATTTAGTAGCAGTTTTGCTAATTTTTCGTTCGCAATTCTGCTATGCTAAGATACACTCCCAGAGGGCGGCGGCCTAGCGTGTGCAATGCTGCTAAAAGCAGCTAGCGAGCGAACAACTCGGAATGAGGGCCTATATTCCCTATCACATGAACACACACACACACGTTAATTTTATTGGGAGCCAATTAACCTACCAGTATATTTTTGGATTGTGGGAGGAAACCGGAGTACTCAGAGGAAACACACGCAAGTACGGGGAGAATATATAAACTCCACACAAGTAGAGGCATGGTGGAAATCAAACCCATGACCTCAGAGCTGTAATGCGGTAATACTAACCATTACACTGTCCGTGCTGCATGACAGGAGTAAGGTTTTGCGTGCAGTAAAGATGTGTAAATCACAGCAACATTTAGAGAAAATGGTGTTTCAGATATGTACAGAGATGCAGACTTCCCGTGATACAATGTTTGGGCTTCACATTTGCTTCACCATTCCATGTAATGCAATTCTGTACTTTATTTGAAAACCAATATATGAACTTAAAGTCCATCAATAGAGCTGAGAAAATGATGGGCAAGTCTTTCTGCTTGGTGGTGTGATGCAGAGAAGAAATCTGGGTGCAGAATCATGTACATTTTGAAGCCAAATGTAGAAAGAGTTGAATATTGAACATAATAATTTAGAAAATGTAACTTCGATTTCCGCAGAGATAATTTCACAGCTAACATGCAATTTGTGTATTTCACTTGTGTAAATTAACATACAGTAGCTGAACTGGCAACCCTTAGCAGAAACATGTCATTCCATTTGTCAGCATCCGGAGTCTTACCGGTACGCTGGGACCACGGGGCTGGCTTCCTTGGCGATGTGCGGGCGGAGGTGGGCTACTGCGCCGAATCCGCGGGCAGCAGTAGCGGCAGTGAGAGGGTCCACTCATGGGTCGCTCTTGCTGAGCCGATGCTAGGAGACCAGGGGCAGTGAGCAATGTGGCTTTGCAAAAAGGTCTGCATTACTGGGCGCCGCCATGTTGGAGACCAAGTTTTAAGCATAGTTCCTGTTTCTTCCTGCCAATCCAGGGGAAGCTCTCCCTATAAAAGGGGGCTGGTTTAGGACAGGGACGCCAGTGCTTCAAGTTACAACCCTGTTGTAGGTGCTTTAGCCTGTGCTCCCAGGATTCCTGCTGTATTCTGGTTCCTCCTGATCCTGCTTGGTCGGTTTTCTGTTGCTGCTGCAGCCCTGCCGTTTCTAGCCTGCTACTGCCTGTGGAAGCGCTCCTGGAAAACCCGGTCCAGTAAGACTCTTTGGGCACAGTCGGCCCCGGGTCTTCTGCCTCGTCTTTCAAGCCACACTCCTCAGATCTCCTTCACCAGCCACGCCTTTGTACCACCAACCACAGCCTGCAGATTATTATCTTCAGCTTCGTTTTCCAAACCACAGTCCTTGTCTCCAGCCACGTCTTCAACCACCATCCACAGTTCCACAGTTCATCATCTACAGTCTCGTCTTTCAAATCACAGTCCACAGTTCTTCGCCTCCAGCCACATCTTTAACCACTATCCACAGTTCTGCAGTTCATTAATCACAACCTCGTCTTTCAAGCCACAATCCGCAGTTCTTTATCCGCAATTACGTTCATTAACCATCGTGCTCCAGCCTCGGTTCTCTACCTCAGCCCTGTACATAATAAATACTTTCCATTGACTCTCAAACCCCGCCTACATTCTTCATTGCTCCGTGTCCCATGCGAAGGCACTATATCCAGCCCCCTCATCTTGTTCATTCACAGCCTGCTACCTCCTCGGGCAAATCTCAGCTGCCGGATCCTCAAACTTTGCTAGACGTGACACCATTATATTAATAGCCTTCCTGGGATTATCTGGGGCTTGCGGCCCCATAACAAAACTAACCTGATCTAGGGTAACCAAATGAGGAACAAGGGGTTGAACCTAATGACTATCAGTAATGCGTAAAATTTAATGGAAGTTATTCCGAGTTGATCGCTCGCTAGCAACTTTTTGCTGTGCTGCGATCAGATAGTTGCCGCTTATGGGGGAGTGTATTTTCGCTTTGCAAGTGTGCGAACGCTTCTGCAGCCGACGGCACAAAAAAGATTTTTGCAGTTTTTGAGTAGCTCTGGACTTACTCAGCTGCTGCGATCACTTCAGTATTTTTGGTCCCGGAATTGACGTCAGATACCCGCCCTGCAAACGCCTGGACATGCCTGCATTTTTCCAACCACTCCCAGAAAACGGTCAGTTGACACCCATAAACGCCCTCTTCTTGCGAACGGCTGTGCGAATGGATTCTTTGTTAAATCCATTGCCCAGCACCGATCCTCTTTGTACCCGTACGACGCGCCTGCGCATTGTGGTGCATACGCATGCACAGTTTTGCTGAGATTTAACCTGATCGCAGTGCTGCAAAAAGTTGCTAGCGAGTGATCAACTCGGAATGACCCCCATGTCAGAGCTGAGAAGTGTTATGAAAATGCGACTTTAACAAAAGCCTGGATCCTTCCCTAGTTTTGGAATCACTACTATCCGGGCTTTAAGCATCTCAGAAGGAAAGGAGTCAGCTTCCAACTCCCCCACCAGTATGGAAATTAACTGTTTTTGGATAGCAATATTGAAGTTGCTAGAGTAGTCATCAGGTCCAGGGGCTTTATCTTTTTTAAGGGACTTTGATCGCAAGTTGAACTTTGACATTGGATCAAGTAGAGTTAAGGGCCTCAACAATCGAAGCAGTACAGGTACAGTAGGTGTAAGTTGTTCAGAAAATCAGCAGTGGAAGCAAAGGTAGGTTGTCATGTGGAAGTAAATTATCACCTCAGCAGAGCATAGGCTGAGACTAAGGTCACATCTATAATCTCCAATTTTCAAACTAGGATGCGGAATTGACCAGAGCAGTCAGTTATTCCATTTTAAAAATGATAATATATGCATAAGCTATGAATGTTTATTCGGCAAGTCTTATTACAGCTTGAATTGGTTGCCTATTGTGCATGGTGATTTGGTTTGCATGTCTTTAGGAGTACCTAATTCTGGCTAGGTTATATCATGAATATTACGTAGTTACATAGTAATACCCCTTTCACACCGCAGCTTATACCCGGTATTTTGCCGTTTTAACTGGCTTCCTAAACGGGTCAAGCTGCGATGTGAAAGTGTCCCCTTCAATTTACCGTTTTCAAAATACCTGTATTTTGAAACGGTAAAAAAGAAGGGTCCTACCCGTTTCAGTCCCATTTCACTGTGCAGTGTGAAAGGGTCTGAAACGGTATTTGCAAGCCCCAGCAGGTCATAGGCTGTCTCCATGTGTGATGTCAGCAGCCACAACCAGGAAACAGCTTGGAAAACACAGGAGACACATGTGAGAGTGGCTTTATAAACGTTTAGACTGCAAAGCCATTATAAAATGTCTAATTGGAGTGATGAAGAGGTGAGGGAGCTGCTTTAGGATCAGAGGGGATGAGGAAATCTGCTGCCAAATTACTGGGACAGTCAAGGATACCCTCATATATAAAAACATAGCAAAAATGCTTCAAGCTGCTGGGTTCCATCGTATGACTATCCAAATTATTCATAATGAATTAATTAATAATTATTAATAATGTGTGGGCCAGAAAAGTCCATTTATAATGACAACCACTGTTTTCTATGGGTGAAACGGGTTCAGTGTGAAAGGTACCAAAATGGTAATGAAATGGTAATTTACTGGTTACAACATGAGATGTGAAAGGGGTTTAACTGCTCAGACCCGTTTTAAGAACCGTTTCAAATACCATTTCAAAAGCAGGTTTTGTGATGTGAAAGCAGCATTAGTGAGTTTGAAAAGAGGCAAAATGCCCATCGGGTTCAACCTGTATTTTGTCATCAGCTGCTCATATTATAATGTACCTGCTGAAGTAATGGTTTAGTACCAATTGACAACAATTACCACTCCCAGATTAATGTCACTACAGTATGTTAAATGCTATAACCCTGGATACCCTTTCCAGTTAGAAATTTGTCCAGTCCGTTTTTAAATGCATTTACAGAGTCTGCCATTATTACCTTCTCCGGCAGGGAGTTCCAAATTTTTATTGCCCTTAACGTGAAGAACCCTTTCCTACGTTGTTTACAGAATTTTCTCTCCTCTAGCCTCAGCGAGTGCCCACGTGTCCTATACAGAGTTCGTTTAATAAACAAATCCCCTGCTAGCTCCTTGTGCTGACCCATTACATATTTGAAGATATTAATGTCTCCTCTTAGTCGACGCTTTTCTAATGTATACATATTTACCCTAGTAAGCCTTTCCTTGTACTCCAGTGTCTCTAGCCCTTTAATCAATTTAGTAGCCCACCTTTGAACCCTTTCTAGTTCCCCGATATCTTTTTTATAATATGGTGCCCAAAATTGAACACAATATTCCAGGTGCGGACGTACCAATGATTTGTACAGTGGCAGGATTACATCCTCGTCCCTTGCCTCAATGCCCCGTTTTATGCAAGCTAGCACCTTACTTGCCTTTTTTTGCAGCATTTTGACATTGTGTACTGTTATATTGAATGGAAAATATGGTGGGTTATTTTAAACTTACATTCTGCAAGCATGCCAACCGCTTTACACTTCTTCAGACGACAGTCTTGACACTTCCTCCGCATATACATGTCCATCTCACAGTGTCCACCATTTTTACATCTGTACACTGCATTTTTGGTAATACTACGGCGGAAAAAACCTGAAACAATTTAATGTCTGATTGGTAAAATAATAGACAAATGCAGTGAATGCAGGTTCATAAACGGTATGTTTTTTTATAACTGACATTTGGAAAAAACGTGATGGCAGTTTCAAAGGAATGCAGTCAGAATACCAGCGGAAACTCGTCAGAATCCTGACGGATACCAACAGTAAATACTGGGGTTAGGGTTAGTGTTAGGCTCTAGGTGGAGGGTTAGGTTAGGTTGCAGGGAAGGGGGATGTTAGGTGTTAGGCTTCGGAAGGGGACAGTTTGGGTTAGGCTGCAGAAGGGGTGGCTTAGAATATTGACCAAGATCCGTCTGCATTCTGACCGTCAGTATTTCAATAATGACTATCAGTATTTTGATATCATCCCGTTTCAAAATGTGTAGTTTATGTGCTGTTTTGCTTTCAATAAATCTCATGTTTTCAAAACTGCTCATAAATAGGCTGATTCTGTGTTGGGAGCAGAGCAAACAATCGAGTGACTTTGTCATGTTGCACTGCAAGGAGGACAAATACATTTATTGTTTTTGCATGCAGGGTAAATACTGGCTACTTTAGCATGGACATACCCCTACCAAATCTAAACATCTCTGCACATTTTTAAATGTGATTCTCATGCAGTGCACCATGGTTTTGCGAAGGTATAACGTTACATATTTTTTTGTTCTTCTCTGACTCAGAACCAAAATCTCCAAAGCATGAGGTTTTGCAGAAGAACAATTCCATCGATTGCTCCCTTTTTACTACTACTGAAAAGCATTACGAGTCAAACGACATTGCACATTGTACAATAAAACAAACAAACAAATAAATAGAAGCATCATAAATGGTGAACCTGATGAAAGGAATCAAATATATGTGTGCGTGAGTGCATGTGTATACTGATGGTCATTCCGAGTTGATTGCAAGTAGCAACTTTTTGCTGCTCGTGCGATCAACTTGACGCCGCCTATGGGGGAGTGTATTTTAGCATAGCAGGGCAGCGATCGCTTGTGCAGCCCTGCTATGCTAAAAAAGTTTCCTGCAAAACAAGACCAGGGTCAGACCTACTTACCCTGTGCGACGGATCCAGTGACAAAGATCCCGGGATTGACGTCAGACATCCGCCCTCCAAACGCTTGAACACGACTGCGTTCGGATCTCCACGCCCGGAAAACGGTGAGTAGACGACCAGAAGAAGATCACTTTCTTCTTTCTTCTGGTCATTGTCCGGCGACGGCCGTCACCGGGGAATCCGGTCTGAAGATCGACAGTGTCTAGATCGACAATGTTTAGGTCGACCACTATAGGTCGACAGTCACTAGGTCGACATGTTTTCAAGGTCGACAGGGTTTCTAGGTCAACATGTTCTAGGTCGACAGGTCAAAAGGTCGACATGAGTTTTTCAAAAATTTTTCTTTTTTTGAACTTTTTCATACTTAATGATCCACGCGGACTATGATTTGGAATAGTAACCTGTGCCGAGAGCAGCGGTAGTGGAGCGAGGCACCTTGCCCGAAGCATGGCGAGCGAACACGGTGCACTAATTGGGCTTCCCGGTCACTGTACGGAGAAAACGACACCAAAAAACATGAAAAACTCATGTCGACCTTTTGACCTGTTGACCTAGAACATGTCAACCTAGAAACCCTGTCGACCTTCAAACCCTGTCGACCTAGTGACTGTCGACCTATAGTGGTCGACCTAAACATTGTCGACCTAGACACTGTCGATCTAAAGATCCACACCTGTCACCAGGCAATGACGCGCATGCACATTGCGGCCGCCGCGCATGCGCTATTCCGACCCGTTCACACCACAGCGAAGAACCGCTGCATGTGAACGGGTCGGAATGACCCCCATTGTAGCATGGACAGCATGAATTCACCTGTTTTAAATGTGAAACAGCAGGATTGATTGGATCCAGTTCCGGTCTTTTCTAAAATCAAATATGAACCACAGCTAGGCTGATTAGCAGCACCTGTCAGCTAGCTTTAAAAATGTGTCAGTGCAAAGGGATAATGCGCCTGATGATGGATCAGCTGCCCAGGCAATAAGCTGAGGATGTGGGGCTATGGTAGGAGCCATTGGAGTTTGTATCAACTTCGCTCAGAAGATTGTAAAACTGTTTTGCTGTGACCTGGACTCTGCTTCCTAAAGATAACCTTGTGCTGTTTGCGTAAGAAATAAAGTCGTGTGGTACCTTATCTGAAGTTTGTGATCCATGTCACTCTATATATACATACTGTATGTATATATATATATATATATATATAGAGAGAGAGAGAGAGAGAGAGAGAGAGAGAGAGAGAGAGCTATTGAGATATATATCTATATCTATATATACAGGTATATATATATATATATATATATATATATAGAGAGAGAGAGAGAGAGAGAGAGAGAGATGTATATCTATATATCTATATATAAACGTCGGGCACTACCTAGTGCAACACAACTGAACAAATTGGCTCCAAAATGTAGTCGCCTGCAACACAGTGGGAACTCCATATGAGGTAATTTTCTGTAATTAATTTTTTTCTTAAGACTGGCATGTCTGCCGCACTCTCCATACCACAGTCTGCATATACATTTTTAAGAGTTGTCATTTTCCCTTTTTTCCTTACCCTTCTATATTATTTTTTTTATAGATTAGCCATTTTCTCCCAGAATATCTGCCCTGTGATACTGTATGGATTTCAAGATTCATCCCCTTAACCACACACCAGATACATTTATGTGTTATTGTCTTCCAGTATCTTATATTTTTTAATTATTTTGTGGCATTGTCTCTTTGACTAACCTTGTCTAAATATTTTATATAATTTGCACCAAGGTACTCTCCAGTCTCGCCACTTCCACTTTGATTTCTTTCTTACATGCTCCACTCTCCTGTTCTCTCTACTTCTCCTCTTCAGGTCTTCTAATTCTTCTTCTTCTCCCCTGTCCATCTGAGTTGCCCCTCCTCATGGCTTCTCTTAATTCTCAGCAGAACACGATGTTATGACAATATGATGTGTTGCGCAATGCAATATTAGCAGCTGAGAGAAGGAAAATGGAGGACTATGGGAGCCAGTATGACTGCAGGGTGCCCTTCATTGCTCCAAGCACTACTTAACTTTTCTGTTGGACCATTACTATCAAAACAGCAGCAGTGGTGCCACCCAGGTCATTGCATTATGTGCCAGGCCACCCTAAGTATAGCCCTGCTTCTCTGCATCCCTACTGGCAACCTCCTTACACATACTGTACACACATCTGACATCCAGGGCACATGCCCAGCCTGATCACTAACTACAGTTTTGCCACTGGATTAAGGGTTTCCACACATTTGAGACCTTGTGAATAAATTGTAAAAAATAAAACTGAAAACATTTTTTTCATGCTTTTACATTTGGAAAAAAATTGTTTTCTTGAACAGGTGATGGAATTCACCAGTGTCAGACTGTAATGACACATAAATCGCACCATCATCACCCAGTTTCTGCTGTGAATTGCAAAAGCGCTCAGACTGAGCGGAGGCCATGATGAGTCACTAGAATTTGGGCAGACTGTGAGAAGGTGACTGTGGGGACTTTTTTTTTTAAATGTCTCCCAAACATTCCAGGAGAGTAGGTAAGTACAGTATGCTAACACACAAACTATTGCCCACATACCCTTTGCCATAAGACATTGTAAAAAAGATTGACAGAAGGCCAATTTGAATAGATAAAAAACTTTTGGGTAAGAGAAAGCATAAGATGCAATTGCACTGAATAGTGAGCTCTGGATGTAGACTTACTAGCACCATATTAGAAACTAGGTGAAGACATATAACAAGAATATTTTATTCTGCAATTTCAAGTAGACAAATATAATGGGAACATTAAAATATAGTGTTGGAATCCCTTTAAATAATAAATGTTTGATAATTTAATGTCTGCTATACTCTACAGTAGATTGGCAAATAGTTGAAATCAGTGGTTTCCTTTAGACTTGCTTACCCTTGCACCCTTCACAGGTAAGTGCATTGTAGTGATACCCAGATGCCTTATCTCCACACACAACACAAAGTTCCTCATGTCCTTTCATCCGGATGGTGGAACTAATCCTGGGCCTCTTCATTGTAGGGTATATCTCCTCTACACTTTGAGACATGGTGTTGGTTGGTTTACTCAAATCACACGTGCTCAGGACATACTGCCCATCACTATATGTACTTTCCAAACTGTATGCACTGTAGTGACATTGTGGTGATGGGGATTGCATCACAGGGGAATAAGGCACATTTGTATACTGACAATATGGAGTCGCCTGGAAGTCTGAATCAGGGAGTTGATAATTAATGTGCTCTGGCAGGACATCTGTGAAAACAAACAGAAAAATTTGGCAATGCAATGCTTTAGCTGCTGGACACACAGGGAATGGCAACAGTTAAATTCCCACCCACAACTTTCTATCAATCATTGCAACAATTTGTTGCCAGCCTTAAGAATTTGTGCCAGAATTGATCGACTCCATCTAGAAAAGTAATGTAATAATTAACACAGGAAACTGTTTATTTCAGTAAAGAACTGGTAGTAAAGTATATGCTACTTTTAATAAAGTACTAATAACATTCACATCTGTTTCAGGAGCTCTTATCACAGAATATATTTATGATAATTATGGCATTTCTTAGCGTTCATCAGACTTCCTGTATGTACTATTTAAAAACCATGATGTCACACACAATGATAACTATCAGACTTTGGTCACAAATCATTATTATCTTAATTTAGTTACTGAACGCCACAGATTCCATAGCACCAAACAATCATCTTCCAGAAATAACACACAACATACAATAGAACATGCATGAATATAATAAGCATAATAACAGATACAAATGGAACCATACTTGCCTATCCTCCCGGAAGCTGCTGGAGATTCACGATTTTTTGGGTAATCCCCGGCATCCCCATTTATGGGTAGGATGAGGATAAAATCACTGCCATTGCGGCAATTGTGTGAAGGGGCAGGGCTAAATTACATGAAATTTGTCATTTAGCCCTGCCCCCTACCCACAGAACCGCAAATCAGGGGCATTTTCCAATCTTGGGAACAGAGCCCAATGACTGGACTTTTTGGCCCCACCCCCCAAAGTGGCCTGCTGCATAGGTAAAAGTAGGTAAGTAACCTATTCATTTAACCAGGTACTCACTTGAATTTGAACAATGCAAGGTAAAATGCCAATGAAATTGTAGGTCAAACCTGTGTGACATGTGGTTGTTAACGTGTACTTTGACTCCAATTCAGAAGGTTAATGGAGTGCATTCTATTAACCTGAAGGTGTTCAAAGATTTGAACACCTTCAGGTGGAATTAGTGTGCCCGCTGCATGCGGGTCCACTGCATATACACCCAAGATTAATTTGCACATGCGTGTGGATGAGAATGGAAAACTCTGTAGGGCACTACTATGGGACATAATATTAACTATGGCAGCACTATTGGGCATAATGTTAACTAGGCCACTACTATGATTCAGAAAAATAACTAAGGTTCTATTATGGGGCATAAAATAAATAACTGCTGCGGAGAGGTGTCTCCCAAGAAGCACTGTGACAGGGCCCATTCAATATGTTGCACCTTTGCCTGCAGATAATCTCCATGCATCTGTGCCACCACCCAGATACACTCAGCACCCAGCAAGACTGTAAAAGCATTGCCCTTTTAAATATAGGGCATAAACATGATCAGAAGCATCAGGTTTTACAACCCAACGCTTTGTAAAAAAATATATAATGTGGATTAGTGTGTGCTATTATGGCATGCCAACATTTACAAAATGGGTATATGTCTATCTAATTATATTATGACGTGATGTTTTAAATGAGTTCACATTTTTATGTTGTATACCAAAAAGGTACATTGCAGCAGCACAATATGAGGAAAAATATTTCTCATGAAGTAGTAACAATTTTTACTACACCATGAACTTTATACGTAGAACATGATTTTCTCCAGACCACACAAGCCTGGTTTATTTTTTTATCTGTCTTTAAAATATGCATTTTCAGTTTCAAATGGATTAAAAGCCAGCGTACAGTATGTGCATTCCACAGGGAGCTGCAATTAATGATCCACACAAAAAAGTATATCTACAGTATTCAATTTGCTACATTAATCATGATGTAAACAAATACAGGGGTCTAGTTATTAAACTCACAAAACATTTTTTCTGAAATTAGGCCTTTTTGCTATCTATTAAGAGCTGCTGCTTGCAGAAGCTATAATTATATAGTAAGGGCTGCTGCTTGCAGAAGTTATCACTGCATATTAATTGCTGCTGCTTGCAGAAGCTATCACTGTATATTAAGAACTACTGCCTGCAGCAGCTATCACTATCTATTAAGGGCTACTGTCTGCAACAGCATGTAAGGCCATAAGTACTGCTGCTATCCTCCGTTCACAGTGTTCATTTTTGACAAGGATTTTCAAATTAGTTTTAGTCTTAAAGAGAGTACACACGGAGCGATCGCTGCTTAAAATCTAAGCAATCTGACTAGATTGCTTAGATTTTAAGCATGATCACTCCGTGTGTACCTCCTACAGCGATAGCGATGCGCAGCCCTGCGCATCGCTATCGCTGGTGCTAGATTGGCCTGATTGTGCTGAGCGGGGGGAGAGATGTGTGCTGAGCGATTCGCTCAGCACACATCTCTCCCCATATCGTGCCGTGAATAAGGCCCTTTAGTCGCTTGCTTAAAATTGTAGATGGTTTTAAAGTCACATTTTAGTCCTTTTTTTTTGTTTTGGTCAAGATTTAGTCATTGGATCTCAGTTTTCATTTTAGTCTAATTTTAATCAATGTTTTAGTCATAACAGTTTAATGATACTGTAGTGGATTTTGCTGAAGAACATTTTCTGAAATTCCTTTAAGACATTTGCAATTACTTTTAGATATGTGTTTACTAGTAATCTAGGCTCATTAGGCTGAGAATATGTTACATACTGAGTCTAACTCCCATACAGTATATAATATACAAATGAATGCCTTAAGTTTGTTAGAACAAACAAGTGCACTATACAATCATGTTTCCTTCACAGCAAGTAATATTTACTTTCTACAAATATCTAGAACACATTTTTGTTTTCTAAAAATGTAAAACCCTACTTCCAAAGTTAATTTTGACAAGAATTTTAAATTAAGTTTTAGACTCAGTCTTTTTTCTTTTGCTTTGTTTTAATTAAGATTTAGTCAGTGGATCTCCGTTTTCATTTTTCTCTAATTGTAGTCTAGTTTTAGTTCTGAAATAGACTAATGTCGACGAATACTTTTGGTAAAAATTTTCGCTAACAAAATTAACACTGATCTCAAGATGGCAATACTGAGGACAGATGTGTGGAAAAATGCTAAAATTAAGCATATTTTACAATTTACTTTTCTTCTTTCTAATGAATCTGCACTGAAATCTCAGTAGGGCTAATTTAAGGGCCACATGGGCCTGGAGCTAAAAATGATCAAGTGTCTATTGTGGGAAGTGGAGGAGCTGTGACTTACTGTGTGGGTATGGTCACTGCCATGTACACCCTTTACATTATCATCCAAAACGTCTCTTTAAATATGTAAAAGGAGAAAAACTTGATTTGATAAATAGACTCATAGGAGAACGAATTTACATATTTGCTGTTTGTTTTTGTTATATTGGTATTGTGAAAACTTGAACTGATTCAGTTAAAATGTAACAGCACAAATGGCACATTCTGTCTTGCTGATCGATCATTATCTGAAGATATGATATATGTCATGTAATGTATGCTATTTAAGCCTTCATAGTCACTTATGGTTGCACATAGTGCTACTGTATATTCTGTACCAATTACCCTACCAGTCACTGAAGAACAATGTTGGCTGTACTTCCGCCCGTTGTACTTTTCTGTGGGAGCCTGCTGCATAGTTTGTATAATGCGATCAGTTGAAATGTTCAAATGGTGGTATGGAGAATTGAAGTGTGATTCTACTGCTGCATACGCACGGTGCGATTATAATTACCGATATGGACTATATAGTCCATATCGGTAGTAAACATAGTACATATTGCACCGTGTGTATACAGCTTGCGATGCCGATGCATGCTTCCGCTGGGTCGGCATCGCAAGTAAAATTAGACTGTGCAGGCAGGTCAATTTTGACTATAAAGTGTACAATCTAGTCAAAATTGCCCATAGCAAAAATCGCCCAGAGGCAAAATCGCACCGTGTGTATAGTCAGTATCGGTGGATTTTGGCTCTAGAGTGATCAAGGGAAATTGCATAGTGCAAACCTGGCACATAGGCAGAATCGCACCGTGTGTATGCACCTTATTATCACGAACCTCACTGGATAATGCTAAGACAACTCCAATGAACTGAACGGGTAATGATAAAAGTTCATTTAACCCATTCAAGAATAATGTTTTTGAGATATTAATCTCTTTTTACTCACCATAATAGGGAAGAGGCTCTGCAAGACAGTATGTATCAGAAACTGTTACATAGCTGTTTGCCATGGTCTGGTCCAGTGCTCCCCACTGTCTCATTAACACCAGTTGATTGCAGTGTTCTTCAGAGAAATCCTGAAAAGCAACAGAAATAAATTAGACTACTCTATTATATTCCACATATATTTATTTATTTATTTATCTATTATTTATTAACAGTTTCTTTTATAGCTCAGCAATTCCGTTGCGCTTTACAATTGGAAACAACAGTGATAAAACAAAACTGGGTAATAGCAGACAGTCATAGAGGTAGGAAGGTACAGTGCATCTGGGAAGTATTCACAGCGCTTCACTTTTTCCACATTTTGTTATGTTACAGCCTTATTCCAAAATGGAATAAATACATTTTTATCCCTCAAAATTCTACACAGAATAGCCCATAATGACAACGTGAAAAACTTTTTTTTTTTTTAGATTTTTGCGACTTTGTTAAAAATAAAAAACTAAGAAATCACATGTACATAAGTATTCACAGCCTTTTCTCAGTACTTTGTTGATGCACCCTTTGGCAGCAATTACAGCCTCAAGTCTTTTTGAATATGATGCCACAAGCTTGGTACACCTATCTTTGGGCAGTTTTGGCCATTCCTCTTTGCAGCACCTCTCAAGCTCCATCAGGTTGGATGGGATGCATCGGTGCACAGCCATTTTCAGATCTCTCCAACGATTTTCAATCGGATTCAAGTCTGGGCTCTGGCTGGGCCACTCAAAGACATTCACAGAGTTGTCCTGAAGCCACTCCTTTGATATCTTGGCTGTGTGCTTAGGGTTGTTGTCCTGCTGAAAGAT
This sequence comes from Pseudophryne corroboree, assembly GCF_028390025.1. Taxonomy (NCBI): domain Eukaryota; kingdom Metazoa; phylum Chordata; class Amphibia; order Anura; family Myobatrachidae; genus Pseudophryne; species Pseudophryne corroboree. The sequence continues at coordinate 753,561,350 of NC_086445.1, read as the reverse complement.
GAACCGTCACCCCAGTCTGAGGTCAAGAGCGCCCTGGAGCAGGTTTTCATCCAGGATGTCTCTGTACATTGCTGCATTCATCTTTCCCTCTATCCTGACTAGTCTCCCAGTTCCTGCCACTGAAAAACATCCCCACAGCATGATGCTGCCACCACCATGCTTCACTGTACGGATGGTATGACCTGGTTATGAGCGGTGCCTGGTTTCCGCCAAACATGACACCTGGCATTCACACCAAAGAGTTCAATCTTTGTCTCATTAGACCAGAGAATTTTGTTTCTCATGGTCTGAGAGTCCTTCAGGTGCATTTTGGCAAACTCCAGGTGGGCTGCCATTTGCTTTTTACTAAGGAGTGGCTACTGTCTGGCCACTCTACCATACAGGCCTGATTGGTGGATTGCTGTAGAGACAGTTGTCCTTCTGGAAGGGTCTCCTCTCTCCACAGAGGAATGCCGTAGCTCTGACAGAGTGACCACTGGATTCTTGGTCACCTCCCTGATTACGGCCCTTCTCCCCCGATCGCTCAGTTTAGACGGCCGGCCAGCTCTAGGAGGCCTGGTGGTTCCGAACTTCTTCCATTTACGGATGATGAAGGCCACTGTGCTCATTGGGACTTTCAAAGCAGCATATATTTTTCTGTACCCTTCCCCAGATCTGTGCCTCAAGACAATCCTGTCTCGGAGGTCTACAGACAATTCCTTTGACTTCATGCTTGGTTTGTGGTCAGACATGCACTGTCAAGTGTGGGACCTTATATTGAGAGGTGTGTGCCTTTCCAAATAATATCCAATCAACTGAATTTACCACAGGTGGACTCCAATTAAGCTGTAGGAACATCTCAAGGATGATCAGTGGAAACATGATGCACCTGAGCTCAATTTTGAGCTTCATGGCAAAGGCTGTGAATACTTATGTACATGTGATTTCCTAGTTTTTTATTTGTTAGTTAGCAAAAATCTAAAAAAAATAAAATTTTTCACGTTGTCACTATGGGGTATTGTGTGTAGAAATTTGAGGGAAAAATTTATTCCATTTTGGAATAAGGCTGTAACATAACAAAATGTGATAAAAGTGAAGCGCTGTGAATACTTTTTGGATGCACTGTATATAAAGATCATTGTTTGTAACCAAACATGTTTAATTATACAGTATGGATGGGCCTGAGCAGTGTGGGGCTTCTATATGCAGGTGGATGTGCATAGCTGAGTCCTTGTTGTCTCTGGGCCTCGTTGCAGCCTCATTACTTTTTCTGGTAGCACCTCATTTGTGTGGGGCCTTTTGTTAAAAATTGTTGTGGGTTAGTGTTTTTTAAGTAAGGTAATTATTTAATAATTTGATGCATAAATGACATGTACTTAGGGCCTGATTCAGGTTGGACTGCAATAAGCGATCCAACTGCAAAAATTGCTAAGAGGATGCAGACGCATGCACAGGGCCTGTCCTTTTTTGCCAGTCAATCAGGCAGAGGCATTTGCGTGGCGGGAGGGGTGGCAATGCTCCATTTCCAAGATGGAGCATTGCAGGGACGTGGCTTCAAAACAGACGCGTGATTGCGTGAATGGTTGGTGTGACAGGGGCGTGATCAGGACGGCTGCGTGATGTCACACGCAGCCACTGCGATCACTTAAAAATGGCAGCAGGCATCCAGCGGGCGTAGCAAGGCTGCGCCAGCAGGAGGCTACCCCATTTTTTATGATCACACTGAAATTGCGGTGCGACCACAGTTTAAGCGTGGTCAGCGGGGGAGGCGGCGGGTAGCATGCTGTGAGGCTTGGCCCTGCTACTTAGCAGAATTTGCAATCCTTACTGAATTAGGCCCTAAATACTTAAAAAAAAAATGAATCCTTTCACCCTTGATGCATTCCTCTTCTTATTACTTTGTAAAGCATTGCTCTCCTCACAGTAACAGAGCAGTTGTTTGGTAATGCTTTCTGCGTATTTAACAGTCACCAGCCAGCAGCAATTATTTGCTTTTCTTTGATGTTGTACTTCGGACCGTTACGTTAACATAATTAAGAATAAATGGTTGCATGATAAATAAAACTCTGTATATGCAAAATAAATGAACCAGATACACCTGACATGCCTAATATCAGCAACAAGTAAACAAATAAACATGATTACTCTGATGTGTCCACAGTTGTAGAAATGATGGCTGTCCCAGGATTGTATATAGTATACAAGTATGCCTGCTCAGATTCAAGTCTGTGGATACTATAGAGCTGACTCCTGTGTGTACTATAGAATCATTCCTCATTTACATAAACGCTGTTAGATTAGTGACCTGTCCAAATGGCAGATGGAGTACATCTAAACCAGTGTGAATACATGTACTATATGCAGCCTTAACATTTTGTTTGTTTTTTACATCATTAATAAATACGTAGCCAAACTTGGATCCTATATATAACAATTCTATCTGCTGTACTTGAAATTCATCCCAAAATAACCCAAATATGTATTTTATTTGAGATGATCAAATTATGCATTAGTTAGACCAATATTAGGCCAATATTATGTCGCTATGAATAACATTAAAGTGCATACAAAACACAACTGAACTCACTGGTAAGCGGAGACTCAGGAAAGCAAATCAGGTCAAAGTAATGTAACACTACTTAAAGCAATCGTGGAGCCTCATAATCTACCATCATCTACTGTTGATTCCTAAGTCACTAGTTACTCGGCTAGGGCAACTATTTTTTTCATAAAGTTTCATGCATAAATTATTGGCTCTAGAATAAGTAATACATCTATATGACTTCAACTTGTAGCTATGGGTTACTGTACATTTGCACTTTGTAGAAAATAACAACCCATATTTAATAAAAAAAATGGGGGTGCTGCATCTCCTAAATAGAAAATTGTGTCATGGTATACAGTTGTGATTGTTACAATGTACGTAATGCTGGGTACCCACTGGCCAATATATCGGCCATTTTATTGAATGACCGATATATCACTGCCCGTAGGCCAGTCTTTACCAATGAAATGTCTGTGAACGCCAACGTTCACAGACATATCGCATTGGCCCTGCAGCACACATGATGACCAATATATCTACAGATATATTGGTACATCGTTGTGTGTGTACGGGCGGTCAGCCAACCACCCGTACACATGCTGCAGCAGCCGGTGGTGGTTGGAGGCTGGACTGGGCGGGCGCATGTAAATGCCCACCCAGTTCATGACATCAGTCACGACAGATCGGGCAGTGTGTATGCACAACACACTGCCCGATCCGGCTACAGATATATCTGCAGATGCATTGATCTGCAGATATATCTGCAAGTGTGTACCCAGCTTATGACATTACATAATGCCAGGCAATGATAAGGTAACATGACACAGCTAGTATATTACAGTGCAAATGGAGAACAGTTAGTAAACTTTGGCATGCCATGGTTATTGTTTTCAACATACCGCTAGTTTAGTTCACTGCTATAGGGCTTGTATTAATGTAGAATGATACAGTACATGTTCTTTAGGACTATTTGCAATGATTAACAGATTGCATGTTACTGTATTGTTGCAGCAATGTTTAGCTTTGTATTGTTTCCCTGATTACATATAAAACAAACTGATGCTCAGATAAAAATTTGTGCTAAATTAGTTCTACCCATAGCAACCAATCACGTTCGAAAGTTATTGTTGTTGTACAGTCAGGGCCGTATTAACCATTAGGCTGACTAGGCTGAAGATTAGAGGCCCATCAATTTTTTATGCTGAGGCACTGTTACCTATGCCATAGGGCTCTAGTGGTTAAAGGCACTTTACACTCAGTGCCGTATCAAGGCACAGTCATAGTCAACTAAGGTTTGTTTTGAGACAGTAGGCGGGGGTGAGACAGTGGACTAATAGCGCACTAGCGCTATTTCAAAAGAGAAAAGTAAAGGAGAACGATTGCACTGTGGGAAAAGAGGTCAGCAGACTTTATTTCAACCGGGTATCGGTGACCATGTAAATACTGAAAGTGTAAATGATGACCTAAGCTCTGCTTCCCAAACATCAGCTGTAGTGGGGCCCAAAATACCTAAAAGCCAAGGAGCCCGGCCATGGGTTAATAATATGGACCTGAATACAGTCTAGGAAATCACAGCCCCACACTGATTGTCTATTATGGATTAGAGCACCATATTCTTGTGCATCACTTTCTATAATTGCCCCTGATCCTATCTGTGACTGGTTAATTGTTAGCTAAATGCTAGAGAAATCAATCTCAGAGGATTTCTGGAAAAACATTAACGATTATTTGTATTAAATTGTGTGTTTACATTTAATGCTCACATTCCGATGATAACATAACATACCAGTTATTGGATGTCCATTTACATTAAGTATTATTGTACACTGTGTTTGTTACAACTACCTCCCTTAATATAAGTTGTGTCTAATTAGGAATCCTCATTGGTTAATTACTGTGGTTTTGTTTGCTACTGCCTTGGCGTGGGGGCTGTTGCTGTTCATTAAAAGATTATATGAAAAGCCCGTAAAAATCTTCCAGACCATGAGCCAAAAACACATTTTTGTACATGTGCCAAGAAGAGTTGGAATTCTGGCTTGAGAAATAGGAGAATGGAGGAAGTGGTAGTGTGCATTAAAAACAACACACATTATTATGTTTTACATTTTTGTTAAACCCCTTTTCTTGCTGTCTTATCCTTTTTATAAAATGTATTGATAAGATATTAGCAAATGCTTACTCTATTTAACTATACCGATCTCATACTATTATATACAGAAGTCTACAGAGGAATTGAATGTGGAAATATTCCACCTAAATAATAATAATAAAAAACACAAAAAGGTCATAATTTAATCCTCATATAACTACAGCATACAAACAGTATCATTCAAAAAACACATATAAATAGCAAAACACATATTATGCCTAAATATTGCTTTTAAATATTTAATAAATATAATATGTTATAGAAATGTATGTTTCATTATTCTAAAAATTAGTCTAAAAATATAAAACATTCTTTTCAAATATATAATAAACTCTCAAATTATGGTAAAAAAAACCCACCTGTATTACTCACCTAGTAGTGCTCATGCAAGCTTATACTGAATAATAAAATGATGGTAATGCTTAAAGTTTGAATAAATTTGCAGACAAAAATGCACTGCTATTCAATAACATTGAGAATACTACTGCAACCGCGAAGATGATATGCTTTTGTGGAACAGTTATCTATACATTCATTCTATAAGGTTTATAACTGTGAGACCTATTTTGAGAGAACGGCTGAATGTAAATAAGTGGTTGAGGTATAAAAAAAGAAAATGGAAGAGCCTTATTGGAAGGTGTGAGCCTTTAAAAAAAAAAAATAACTGTCGATTTCAACTGATTTTTACTAGTAGTGAAAAATCCTTCATAGTTTAATATAGGGGCTGATTTATCAACAAGTTTTATCATCCACAATGAGTTTTAAAACTCATTGGGCGGGATTCAATTCTTTTCACCCATTTCCACACTCGTTCTGTTTCTGCCCTCAGGGGCGTTGTATCATTATTTCAGCTCGCTACCACCGGAGTAGCAAAGCACCCAACCCTTTACACAGTAAACCTGGTTAATATGGGCGCAATATACGCGATAACGGAGATCATGTTAGAAAGGAAATTGGGCGTGATATATCATTTGAATCTCACCCACTGCGTATGATAAATGGTGCTCCCTCCCGCCAATCAGCTCCTGTCAACTGTCATGGATGGGATGAAAAACATATGGATCTGACGGTTATGTTGGGACCCTACCCCTATTGTTAGGTTGCTGCAATCATCCATTTTGAATAATCTCTTCTAGGTGTGACCTATCCCACCCAGGGTAATCCTACGTAGTGTGCCCAACGTGGCTGCCTCACCTGGTACCTTTGTGGATAGAATATATAACCAATAGAAGTCGTTACCCAAACTGTCTGCAACAACCCTGTATTATGCTCTCCGTGTGCTTTAGATTTTCTTTTTAATTCTGTATTATTGTATTAATCCTTGTACTATGTGCTTTGTTTTTGATGCCTGTGAAGCCGCCTTGTGTCCTTTTGGAGAAATTATTTTTATTATTTATCAAAACCATGACAGTTATGAGCTGATTGACTGGATCACCATGTATCATACAAAACAAGTTTTAAAACTGATTGTGTATGATTAAGCTTGTTGATAAATCAGCTATGAAACTTTGTTAACTTTTTAAAGTTTGCACTAAACAAGACATAGGACATGAAGGATCTGTTACTCCATTTCTAAGGGCATTGCTCCCATAGTAGAATAAGTACACTGGGGGGATACAGTTAAAATACTGGCTGTCATGATCCCAGCGTTCAGGAAACCGACGCTGGAATCTGGCAACCGGTGAAATACCGCCAGACAGAATCCCGACCTCTGCAAGGTATTCCCACTCAGTTAGTGGGTCCATGCCACTGGGCCGAAGTGTCTCAATCACAGCAGGTCCATGAGGGGACACGATGCCGGGATTCCAACAGACGGGATGCTGCTGTTGGTATATTGACAGTCCGTATCCTGTCTGCCGGTAAAACGTACTAATACCATACTGGAAAGCAACTGTTTCAAATGAGATAGAGCCTAAGGTTATGATTCAGAGGTGGCAGCAGATGCGTCTTTTGGTGGTCGGCATTTTATGCAAATGCAATCCATGTTCTTCAAGGACTGAGACACCCAAAGTGTTTGTAGAAGATGTTATACTGCCTGGTGAGTCTTTAGACGCCACCATCAGTTGCACCAGCGACACTTGCACCAGCCCTATTACAGATTTTCCATTTGAATTTGGTCTGTACACAAACACGTCAGTGACACTCCATAATACGCCCATAAGATGGACCATTTTCATACGTCTGTTTGCCAATTCCCAGTCACCACCCGAGAATGCCCAGCAATTTTTCCATACAATGCGTCTCAATCACAACAGCACCTGTGTGCAGACACTCTGTGTAATGCATGCGCTGTAGGAGCTTTCATGGATTTTTACACATGCAGAGTAGCAAAAAATTTGGCCGACTATGTGAACATCAGTATTGTGTGCTGCTCTGATTCAGGCACTAGGACTATATACAGTTTACTCAGTGGAAGATTGCGCTTCAATATCAAGTCAGCAATAACTAAGGGGGTGATTCCGAGTTGTTCGCTAGCTGTTTTCGTTCGCAGTGCAGCGATTAGGTAAAAAAGTGGCACTTCTGCGCATGCGTATGCGGCGCAATGCGCACGCGCGACGTACTTTCACAACAGCCGATGCAGTTTCACACAAGGTCTAGCGACACTTTTCAATCGCACTGCTGGCCGCAGAGTGATTGACAGGAAGTGGGTGTTTCTGGGAGGTAACTGACCATTTTCGGGGAGTGTGTGTAAAAACGCAGGCGTGTCAGATACAAACGCAGGCGTGCCTGGGGAAACGCAGGCGTGGCTGGCCGAACGCAGTGCGTGTTTGTGACGTCAAAACTGGAACTAAACAGTCTGAAGTGATCGCAAGGTAGGAGTAGGTCTGTAGCTGCTCAGAAACTGCACAATCTTTTTTTGCAGCAGCGCTGCGAACCTTTCGTTCGCACTTCTGCTAAGCTAAGATACACTCCCAGAGGGCGGCGGCTTAGCGTTTGCACGGCTGCTAAAAGCAGCTAGCGAGCGAACAACTCGGAATGAGGGCCTAAATCTGATATGGATGAGTATCAGTAACAAAACTCAGAAGTGAGCAGTTTGATCAAATGATTCATCTAATTCTGCAGAAGGGATTGAGAATTGTCTGTTTAGTTCAGCCCTGCACTGAGGACAAGGTCAATTTTAAACATAATAGCAGTGGGTGGATCTGGCGGGTTGATCCTAATAATAATAATAATAATAATATCTAATCTTGTGCCCCTAAAAAATATAAATATATTGTGCCAGAAATAAAATAAAAATAAAAACTAGTAGCCATAAGAAAAGAAAAAAGAAACTCTTTTGTAATGCAGTGGGTTGCCAAAAAAGAAACATTCATTAGACGGAAGGGACTGCTCCTGATTGGCTGGACACAGTTCTAACTATCATTCCACAAGAGATGAAGAACACCAAGTTACCACCTCAACTATATTGTATAATGGGAATTCCAATAAGTAATTGCTTTTTATTATATTGTAATGAATTTAGATGCAATGAAGGAGGAAAAATCACACATGACACCGGAGAGATAGGGACACAAGGTGGGCCAAATGGCAATTATCTTCTTGTGTTGTTTATGTATGTACGCATTCATATCTTAGACCCCCTGAGAATGTTTACACACAACTCATCTACAGTTAGCTAACTATGAGAAACATTCTTGAAATAGACAGTTCCAATTAAATAATTAACTGCTGTCCATTTGTTTTAATTACCGCCATTTATGCAACAAAATATGCATCATTTTTAACCCCGTATTGTTTGTCTTTCTGTTTCGTCAGCTCCAGAGTCACTCTGAACAACAAGGAATGTTATGCTACCAGGAACATCTTCACTTATTCGATGACCTGCTAATGAATTCTTCTAACCTCCCACTGGTTGGCTGTTTAATCTCCCTTTATTAGATTATCCCAAAGGAATATTGAAAGCAGTTGAAGTTGCGGTTATGATGTTTTTAGAAGGAACAGAGTTACAGTCATATGTCCTCTGAAAATGGGAGTTATTTCATGGAATGCAGACCTACTGAACGCAGATGGAGTTAAAGAAAAGATGTCAAAGGCGTTAAATTAAAGAAGGTTAAACAAGATGAATAGAGGGTTAAGAAACAAATGTGGGGGGTCGTAAAAAGAAAATACAAGTCAGCATTGTTTCACATCCAATCATTTTTTGTGGTTCTGCACAAACAAATTACTGATATTGATGTTATAGTGTTACAGGCTCAAATAGCATTAAAAATATAGGTACAGTACAGTGGTGAGAGTAGGTTCAGTAGGGTAAGGGTTAATGAAGTCTTAGATCGGCAGGTTTAAAGGTATTTTCTTTTTTTTTTTACAAAATGTTTTTATTAAAGTAAAAAAAGAAAAAAATCAAAGTACAAGTTGGTATAAACATGACATACAAGTATATCATATTTACAGTTTGAATGTGACATTGAAATGAACAGAGAGTTACAGATGTGTCCATGTACATCATGGTGGTGGGGAGCGTGCATATGCGCTGCTACCAATACAGTTATTGGTGGGGGGGAGACGGTGGAGGTAGCGCTACCCACTTGTACATGGTAGCCAGGGGAGGTACTTCAGTGTGTGTAGCAGAAGCCTATGCTCCCGCTACCTGTAACTTTTACTGGGGAAGCCGGCTGCCGTGGCAACACTCCTGTGCTACCCATAGAAGTCAATGGAGAAGCTGCTGGCTGTGGGAGGTTGCGATGTGTCGCGATACAGCACCATGACACTCTGCCTCCAGACACATCTGTACATCACATATTCAAAAAAACAACAGGAACTGAGGTACATCAAAAAGTGAATAAACAAGATCAAATTGCAGAATGTCAGTCTTCATGATCCATCAAATGAACACGCACGTTTCAAACTTGTGGCGCCAAGACAAAGACTATATAACTATTTTCTCTTTTTCCAACCAGTATGAAGTAACAATTTTAATAATAATAAAAGTAATAGGTAAAAAGTAGAGAAGGATAATGGGGAAAGGAAGGAAAAAAGGGGGTAAGATTACAGAAGAAATGAGTCATGCATGACCAGGCCCAACGCCATCACTGTCAGTAGTGTAAGTAATTGGGGGGTCTTGTAAAAGCATTCTATTCTTATACCCTTTTGTTCAGTTAAAACAATATTTCCCAAATTTAAAAGAATTGTTCTGTTTCCTGTGCCTTAATAAAGAGAAGATTCAACCCAATCCATTTTAAAAATATAAAATAATTTTGCTTTGAACATAGGTAAAGAAGGAGGGGTAGTATGGGTCTACTGTTGAAGAATATATTTTTTAGCTACAGCCAAAACAATCAACAGTAGTTTTTTTTACTCCCCTTAGAAACTCTAGTAGCCACCGGGAGATATCCCAGCAGTCCCCAGCCCAGCGTCAATGGAAGGTGAAAGTCAGCAAACACAAATTGTTCAACAGCAATCCAAAATTTCTTAATGATACTACAGTCCCATATATATGGATGCTTCCGATTGGGCACACTTTTGACACGCTGAAGAATTTGGGATGCCAATAAGGTAACATAGATAGCGGGAAAGATAACCTCTATAAAATAGTCTATAGAACTTCTCTCTATAAGTAGTAGCAGCTATTAACAGTATTCTCAAAGGTGAGAATTAGTAATTTCCTAAGTATAACCAGTTAGATCTAATCACAGTCCCACCACGTGTAAAGAAAAAAAAATGTCCCTTTTCCTGTAGCTTCTAAAACAATAAAGATTTGCTTATTTAGTTATTTATAGTATATTTGCAGCTTTCAAAGAGAAAAGTAAGCTCATTATAATATCTAAAGCTTTGTAGATACCTTCCAACAGTGTGACCCAGTGATGAGGCAATGCAGTGTGACAGTGCATTGCATCCGCCGTACACAGTAAATGATCTTCTGTACAATGGCGCATGCTGTAGATAACTACACCACATTAGCCATAGAATCGAATTATCTACGGTAGTGAATGACGGGTTGGACATACACACTATATGATGATGGTGCAGATTGGTCGAAAGTACCGATATCGCACAATGGGGCAGATGTATTAAGTTTGGAGAAGTGATAAAGCAGTGATAAGTGGAAGGTGATAACGCACCAGCCAATCAACTCCTAATTGTCAATTTACATATTGGAGTTGATTGGCTGGTGCGTTATCACCTTTCACTTATCACTGCTTTATCACTTCTCCAGGCTTAATACATGTGCCCCAATATATCGTATTGTGGATTAGTTTGGAAAGGATTGTATGAACCATGCCAAATTGCCGATGTTTATACTGAAATTGACAGTCTCTTGAGTATTGATAGCAAAGTCATATACTTTGTTATATAACATTCAGTTTATATTGTGACTTATATATGGTTATTTACAAATCTCAATGCATTTTTATGTATCAGTGCTTTTAGTGATTTTGGGGTCTCTTTATGAAGCAGTGATAGCCCCTTCGTCTGAGTGCTTCAGTTGTAGAAAGGGGTATCACAAAGAAATTACGCAAAGGCTTTGCTTGATACCCACCCAGTAAAACTCCTGTGCACATGCACACCTGCTGGCTGCACATGGGCATTTCACAGTGACACTTTGCTGGAAGAGCTAGGCTGCTGGTGAGATAGTTAGTGAGATTTTTTTTGGGCCAGAGAGGGAGTTGGTAGTGAAATACAGTGGGGAGTCGCTAGTGAAATGCAGGCATGTCATGACAATTTTGTTGGCATGTCACAGCCAGCGACTGACTCTTGGTGCTCAGTTGTAATGGCTCCGGTGGCTTAGTTCCAACAGACATTCTGAGTAGCCACAGGATTGCTCAGAAGTTTGGTGTGCAATTGATGGTCCGTATTTGTATGTAAGTGGCAGATTAGAGATGCAGCCAGTGGGCATCTTTGAACAAATTAGAGCGGCTGCTGCATTAGGATATTTCACAGTACCGCAGCATACAAAGACACAGTTGCTGATGCAAGTGTGTCCACCTCTGAATTAGGCTCATTGTCCTTAACATGTAGGGTGGAAACCAGCAGTATACAGATGTGTCTTCATACACCTAGCCTCAATACACCACACTCTCTAAAAGGTGCAGCGTACCATCTTATTCTTACAATATTGCATCTTATTGGCATTGCTGATGCAGCGAAACACCTCTGAAAGTGTACTACAGACTCTGGGCTGCAACTCTAACCCCACAGGAAATCACTTTAAACATGTACAAAGTTGCAGTTGAAGCACAACGGAACTTGGCGTGAGAAAAAGCCATGGCTGCTGGATGGTAGCACTTCGTACACAGATTAAGACTCACTCACACACAAATGTAGAAATGTTGCACATCAAATTGATCAGTGCAGTATAGCAGGGCAGTTTTGTCACTTTTATTTGTTATATTTGTGTGAATGAGATGCGCAGAAAAAGACACTTGGTTCGGTTGAGTCACCAGGGAACTGGCACTTCAAGAGGAGCTATTAGCGCAACTGAAGCCACAGTGTTTGAGGACCAGGGGCAGCTCCAACCTACTTATAGGAGGACAGCTAGGTCCCGGGACCTGCACAATGGACCTGGCAGGTACCGGCACATGCTCATGAGCCGATGTGCAAATGAGCATGCGCAAAACACCAGATTCTATAGACTGCTTCGGCTGCAGCCCATAGAAGCTGACTAGGGCTGCATGAAAGCAGGGAGTGGCTTCCTCCAAGAAGCCCGCTCTCTGCTTATTGCAGCCCGGTCTGACAGTCCCAGAGCAAGAAAACACCTCCCAATGGGACTGCCTTGTGTGTCTGTAACTGACAAGTAGAACTTCCAGTAGGAAGTCACTTTCAGTTACAGGACTGTATCTGGCTCACTGACACTGAGCTGAAGTAAAGTATTTTACTGGGAGGGATGCAGTCTTGCCGCCCATAGGTAAAATCAGCCACTGATGAGGACACATTTGTACCTTGGGCACAATTCAGAACTGATTGCAAGGCGTGTGATTATTGATTGACTGCGCATGCGTATGGATCAGTGCGCAAGCCCAAGGCCAAACGGCAAGAAAATCTACCAACTTATTTGATCGCTAGGCATACGCAAATTGATTGACAGGAAGCCGATGTTTGGGGGTGGTAACTGGCCATTTTCTGGGAGTGTCAGGGAAAAAACAAGCATTCCCAAGCGTTTTCAGGGAGAGTGTGTGACGTCAGCTCCGGCCGCGGTCAGCCTGAGTCTATCGCACTGTAGGAGTAGGTCCTGGGCTACTCACAGACTGGAAAAATCATTTGATGGTGAATGAGTTGCAAATTGATTTGCAGGTGACCGGCATTCAAAGAGATTTTTGCAAGGCATATACAGACTTGCTGGGGCGGGTTTTTACTCTGTCTGGGCAGCGACTATCTGATCGCAAACCTCTGCAAATTTGCAGAGGAGCAATCAGGTCTGAATTACCCCTTTATTTTTTAACAGCTCATCAATGGAATGTCAGATTAACATTAAACAATGGGGGTCATTCCGAGTTGTTCGCTCGTTGCCGATTTTCACAACGGAGCGATTAAGACGAAAATGCGCATGCGCATGGTACGCAGTGCGAATGCGCTAAGTATTTTAGCACAAAATTTAGTAGATTTACTCACGTCCGAACAAAGAATTTTCATCGTTGAAGTGATCGGAGTGTGATTGACAGGAAGTGGGTGTTTCTGGGCGGAAACTGACCGTTTTCAGGGCGTGTACGGAAAAACGCAGGCGTGCCAGGATAAAAAGCGGGAGTGTCTGGAGAAACGGGAGTGGCTGGCCGAACGCATGGCGTGTTTGTGACGTCAAACCAGGAATGAAATGGGCTGAGCTGATTGCAGTGTAGGAGTAAGTCTCGAGCTACTCAAAAATAGCTAAGAATTTTATATTCGCAATTCTGCTAATCTTTCGTTCGCAATTCTGCTATGCTAAGATACACTCCCAGAGGGCGGTGGCCTAGCGTGTGCAATGCTGCTAAAATCTGCTAGGAATGACCCCCCATGTACAGTATTTACTTTTATGGTTTATAGCTGACAATTATTAATTAGGCATTTATTGGTTCTTTAAATAAAGGAGATCCAGGATTGAGAAATAAAACAAATTACAGTTTCACAAAAAAATACAGCTAGAGTAAAATACTGTATTGTCATAGAATTACTTTACAATTGATGACTTGTTATATAAGTCTGATAGGATACAAGATAGATCAACAAAATCTCACACATGTAGGTAGGTAAGTTTGGCAATGTGACTTCTAAATACCTTCTGTGTCATTTTATTTTTGGGGAGTACTTTATTTTCTGTCTGTACATTTTATAGGGTTTGGCACATGATAAGAATATATAGTTATTAGGGTTTGTACAGTACGGTACTACTGTGGGATATGATTCAACAATAGGAGCTGCTTTTCCCAGTACTACCCTATTCACTAGCACTCAGGTGCCTCCTGGAATAATCCCAGTAGTATAGCATTGCTAACATCACCAGTGCAGACAGTAGCATGAGACAAAGCGCAGCAATAAACACTCAGGGGGTTATTCAGAGATGGACACAGATCTTGCTTCCCGCAGCAAGATCCGTGTCTATCTACTCAAATGCTGGGGGCCGCCCAGCACAGGGCAAGGCCATCCAGCATTTGTGTGGCGCCACCCCACGATGCATTTACAATTTAATTGAGAACGCATCGATCAGAGGTTTACCTCCGCCTGCCCAGCCTGGCTGCTCTGGCATGTAACTGATGTATTCATACATTTTTGAAGGTAGGAGACACCTTCACCCTAATTTAGCACCCTGCCCCACCCACCCCTCTGATTTTAAATAGTCCAACACTCTAGCCTTTACATTTGGAATGAGCACACTGAGGTAAGACTCCTACATTTTGTTTAATATGGCAGTCCATAATGGGGGGAATTCTCTGGGGTGCGGGGCTCCCTGTGCCTGCCGTGGCTGGGTGTCCCTGGGGCATCGCAATTTAACACTATTTCATCACTCCATGGCCCTTATAGTTTGTTTTATATATACGTAACACCTTCACATAATTTTCTTTTACTCCTCACATTATTCACACATGCAGCAACAGCTGCTCCTACCTCTTTAACCCTATATTTTTTATCACTCCTGCGATGCCCTGGGGTTGTCTGGCTGGGTGGCTCTGGGGTGTCCTGCCCCCCGGACCTGAACCCCTATAGTTAGTGTTAGGGACTTACCCAATGAGAGGCTACCTTGATGCGGTGGGTAAGCTCATAGCCCTGGCCAGGAATATGCTAAGTGCCTCTGGTTACTACAGGTTGAGCTAGTGTGAGATAGTGCACCTGCTACCTTTTCCATCTGTACACTTTACTAAGTCTCAAGCAGAGTAGCACCTCACTACCTAATTAAGGTGTGCAAATTAGGGCCCTTTTTCCTTTTGCTCTGGCATGCGGTCAAGCAATATTTTTTTTCACAGAGTGGTTCTGTGACATTACGCAGCTGCCCCGAAAATGATCCTGACTCGCCCCCATTTTGCCCACCATGTCCCTGCCATGCCATGTTGCTGCCCCCCCAATGGCCGCTACTGTCAATCATCTTTCTACTTCCAGGATGAGGCTGCACTGTGAACCAGTGTAACCAGTGTGCATGTGCAGATCCTCTGGATGCAGCCGCTGCTTACAGACGCATGTCAGCAACCGGATCTGAATAAACCCCACCACCGTCCAATGAGACAGAACAAAACACAATGAAAATAACCAGGCCGAGGTCAAAAGGAAATTGAAATGGACAATGGTCAAAGGACAAACATAGGTCTGAGCAGGCTGAAGACTGGAGCAAAGGTCAAATATACAGCCAAGGTTCAAAAAGGCAGGCAGTGGTCAAAGGCTTAATCCAAAACACAGGCACAAGTAAATTCCAAAATACAGGACCAGACAAAAGACTGTCTGGGTAGACTCAGCAGTGTAAGAATGGCACTGTCACACTCGCGGCGCTGCGGCTGCCGTGCTTACCGCTCCGGGTGCGCTGGGTCTCCTGGCGGTCGTCGCCTCCGGTGGGCTCTGGGTCGTCGCGTCTTGCTGGCGCTGCCTCCGGTGGGTTCCCGGGGTGTGGGCGCCGCCATTGCGCCCGGCATTCACGAGAGCGTGGTGAGCGGGTGACGTCATCGGCCCCTTCCGCCAATCGGGAGAGGGCGGGAAGTTCAAAGGCAGACGCCATACAGAGCCCCGGCGCCTGAGTATCGTCTTTTCCAATGATCACCAGTGCTAGCAGCGTTCAGCGTGTTCTCAAGCTGAACGTCTCCTGTGTTCCAGCGTTGCAGACTATCTTTCAGTGGGACATTCCCTGTGCTACCAGCATTACAGAGTATCTCTCAGTGGGACATTCCCTGTGCTACCAGCGTTACAGAGTATCTCTCAGTGGGACATTCCCTGTGCTACCAGCGTTACAGAGTATCTCTCAGTGGGACATTCCCTGTGCTACCAGCGTTACAGTGTATCACTCAGTGGGACATTCTCTGCGTTACCAGCGTTACAGTGTATCTCTCAGAGGGACACCTCCTGTGCTTCCAGTATTACAGGGTATCCCTAAGTGGAACGCCTCCCAAACTTCCAGAGTTACACTGAATCTCAAATCCTCATTTATTTCTTCAGCATCACTCACAAGTTCTTCATTCTTCTGTGTGCTTCAACATCGTTCTCAAATCCTCATTCGTTTCTTCAACATCGCTCACAAGTTCTTCATTCTTCTGTGTGCTTCAACACCGTTCTCAAATCTTCATTCATCTCTTCAGCATCGCTCACAAGTTCTTCATTCTTCTGTGTGCTTCAACATCGTTCTCAAATCTTCATTCATCTCTTCAGCATCGCTCACAAGTTCTGCATTCTTCTGTGTACTTCAGCATCGCCCCCAAGCCTTGGCCACAACTATTCTTTAGCATTACACGTCTGTTACAACGGCTAAGTTCTGCATGAGGAAAACCTACATCCGGCCATCCCTGCTCCGGCCCAGCTGTGGTTCCTCTTCCCTATCATCGGAAGAACCCCCGAGTTCTCAACACTCCCAACCCAGGTCAGTGATAGTATACTCAGGCCACATGGACCCGGGGGATCAGAACCCAGAGTCAAGCGCCATCCAAAACTTGTCTTCCCGAGTTCAGGAATTATCCGGCCGGCTGGATCAAATTCAGGCCTCCCTGGCTTCAGTAGTTCCGGCTCCTGCTCCAGTACCCGCTCCAGTAGTCGTCTCCAGTAATGTTCAATCCTCGTCTGGAACCAGGTCACGCCTTCAGCTTCCCACTCCCTCTCGCTATAATGGGAATCCAAAGAATTGCCGTGGTTTTCTCAACCAATGCGAGGTGCATTTTGAACTTCTCTCACACAATTTCCCCACGGATCGGTCCAAAGTGGCATACATTATTTCCTTGCTTGAAGGTTCAGCATTGGATTGGGTGTCTCTGTTGTGGGAACGATCTGACCCATTGGTTTCCAGTTACACTAATTTCATCGCATCATTCCGAAGATTTTTGATGAGCCCGGCAGAACGACCGCTGCCTCCTCGGACCTGCTCCGAGTCCGTCAAGGCTCCCGTTCTGTGGGAGAGTATGTGGTTCACTTCCAGACCATTGCCTCAGAACTACGCTGGAATAATGATGCTCTCAGGGCCGCTTTCTGGAACGGGCTCTCTGACCGTCTGAAGGACGAGCAGGTCACTAGGGATCTGCCGGATCCTTTAGAAGAGTTGATCTCACTCTGTGTCAAGGTGCATCTTCGCGTGCAGGAACGAGGTGGCGAACGTAGTCGGTCAGATCGATCCAGATTCCGGCTTCTCCCGCCTAAGCAAACAGTTACCCCGAGTCCGGACGAACCCATGCAAATCAACCGATCCCGGCTGTCCCCGGAGGAACAACAGCGCCGTCGTGAGGGTAAACTCTGCCTCTACTGTGGAGCCGCGGATCACTTTATCAAGTTCTGCAAGTCCCGTCCGAGAAACGGGCAGGCCTAGCTTGTTCCGGAGGAGTCAAGTTAGGGGTTACATCTAAATCTTCTCTGACAGTGGATTGTTTACTCTCCGTGTCTCTGTTTTCTGAATCTATAGCCAAACCTGTGAAGGCCCTGTTGGACTCCGGGGCTGCAGGGAATTTTGTTTCTCTTTCTTGTGTTCAGAGTCTGGGTTTACAGTTACAGTCTGTCAAATGACCTATAACGTTGACTGCCATCAATGGTACCAAAATATCTAATGGTCTTATTACAAGTCGCACAGAGCCAATCAAGCTGCAGGTCGGAGCTCTGCATCAAGAACATTTGGAGTTTCTAGTAATTCCGGAGATGCCTCACGATCTTGTTCTTGGTCTACCTTGGCATAAAATTCATAACCCTCACGTCGACTGGAAGTCATCACAAATATTGTCCTGGAGTTCGTTTTGTCACTCTAGTTGTCTCACTCCTGTTTACCCGCTCCGTGCATCTTCCAAGTCGCATGAGGAGCTCATTCCGGAGGCCTATCGGGAGTTCACAGATGTGTTCTCGGAACAGGCGGCCGATCAGATACCACCCCATAGACCCTGGGACTGTCCCATTGAGCTTATCCCAGGGAAAATGCCACCCCAGGGACGCACATATCCCTTGTCATTACCCGAGACCCAAGCTATGTCGGACTATATCAAATCTAATCTACTGAAAGGATTAATTCGCCCCTCTAGCTCCCCGGCTGGAGCAGGTTTCTTTTTCGTGAAGAAGAAAGACGGGGGGTTAAGACCATGTATTGATTATCGTGGCTTAAACGATATCACCTTTAAGAACAAATACCCTTTGCCGCTAATTACTGAGCTATTTGATAGGGTTCGTGGAGCCCACGTCTTCACTAAACTCGACTTAATAGGAGACTATAATCTGATACGTATCTGACAGGGGGATGAATGGAAGACGGCCTTCAATACCAGGGACGGGCATTACGAATATCTGGTAATGCCGTTTGGCCTCAGCAATGCCCCTGCCATTTTTCAGGGATTTGTAAATGAAATCTTCCGAGATATGTTATACCAAAGCGTAGTGGTGTACTTGGATGACATTCTGATATTTTCTAAGAATCTTGCAGAGCACAGAGTACAGGTCAAAGAAGTACTTCTTCGCTTATGAAGGAATCGTCTCTACGGCAAGATTTCCAAATGTATCTTTAAGGTCCCTTCGATTCCGTTCCTCGGTTATGTCATCTCGGGTACGGAGCTTCGCATGGATCCGGAAAAAACTCACTGCCAATCGGGACTGGACTCAGCCTCTCTCCTTGAAAGCGGCACAAAGATTCCTGGGCTTTGCAAATTACTACCGGAAATTCATTAAGGGATTTTCTACCATCGTTGCACCCATTACTGCCCTAACCAAAAAGGGGTCTGACCCAAGTCTCTGGTCTTCCGAAGCTGTAGAAGCGTTTGCCCAGTTGAAATCAGCCTTTATGTCTGCTCCGGTACTCCAACAACCGAATTTCTCAAAACCATTCTTCTTGGAAGTCAATGCTTCCTCAGTAGGCATCGGTGCCGTCCTTTCACAGTACTCTTCTGATGGGAAGTTACATGCATGTGGTTTCCATTCTCGTAAGTTCTCTCCTGCTGAACGAAACTACACCATTGGAGATCAGGAACTTTTAGCAATAAAATCTGCCATAGAAGAATGGAGGTACTTATTGGAAGGTGCAAACACCTAATTACTATT
This sequence comes from Pseudophryne corroboree, assembly GCF_028390025.1. NCBI lineage: Eukaryota > Metazoa > Chordata > Amphibia > Anura > Myobatrachidae > Pseudophryne > Pseudophryne corroboree. Next base: position 753,542,079 of record NC_086445.1, on the reverse strand, counting down.
TACACCAATCACAAGAACTTGTTGTATATCAAGACGGCCCAGTGCTTGAATCCCCGTCAAGCTAGATGGGCGCTCTTCTTCACTCGGTTCTCGTTCGTTATTAAGTACCGGGCCGGGACTCTTAACGCTAAGGCTGATGCTCTGTCTCGTTCTTTAACGGCCTCGAATGAGGAGAATTCCTTTGAAAAGAGTTTAATTCTCAGTCCAGTCTCTATTTCAGCAGTTCCCACCTCTCTGGGTCCTCTTCCTGGGAGAATGTCTGTACCAGTTGAATTTCGACCAAAGTCACTGCAGTGGGCTCATATCTCCAAGTTTTCCGGTCATCCTGGAGTTCAAAAAATGTGTGAATTTCTACGAAGGTCATATTGGTGGGACACCATGAAGAAGGATATACAAGATTATGTCAATTCATGTCCTCAATGTGCTCAGCACAAAACTCTTCGTCTGCCTCCTGCGGGGTTGCTTCGTCCACTGTCCATTCCTAAGAAACCCTGGACCCATATTTCTATGGACTTTATTACCAAATTACCCCTCTCCAAGGGTTACAATACCATCTGGGTGATTATTGACCGCTTTTCAAAAATGGCACATTTTGTTCCGTTGACCGGTTTACCAACGGCTCCCAAGTTGGCTTTACTATTTATTCGTGAACACTTCCGCCTGCACGGGTTACCTCGGGAGATAGTCTCTGATCGAGCGGTACAGTTTACTGCAAGATTTTGGAGGGCCCTCTGCTAAGCCTTACAAATAAAACTCAAGTTCTCATCTGCTTACGATCCACAAACCAATGGGCAAACTGAACGTGTCAATCAAGATTTAGAGACTTTTCTCCGTGTTTATCTCTCTCCTTCACAGGACGATTGGGTGGAACTGTTACCCTGTGCCGAGTTTGCCCATAATCATCTGTACCACTCTTCCACTGGTGAGTCCCCATTCTTTATTAATTACAGATTCTATCCACGAGTCCCAGAATTACCAATTTTTCCTTTGGAGGATGTTCCTGCTGCAGCTTCCACTCTCCGGCACTTTAGTCAAATCTGGAGTAGGGTTCATGCTAATCTCAAGAAAATCTCTGGCCGCTACAAATTCTTTGCAGATAGAAAACGGCGAGCAGCTCCTCAATACAAAGTTGGTGACAGGGTATGGCTCTCTACCCGCAATCTTCGTTTAAGAGTACCCGCTATCAAGTTTGCTCCGAGGTTCATCGGTCCTTACCCCGTTTTGCAAGTCCTGTACCCTGTTGTCTGCAAATTGGGATTGCCTTCCCACTTTCGGGTACCAAATTATTTCCATGTTTCTCTCCTTCGTCCCCTCATTTTAAATCGGTTTCATTCGGAGTCTCCTAGCCCAACCTCTGTAGAGACTGAAGCTGGAACAGAATTTGAAATCAAAACTATTTTTGACTCTCGTTATCTGCACAAGAATTTACAGTATCTGGTAGAATGGAAAGGTTATGGTCCTGAGGAGAGTAGCTGGGTCAAATCTTCTGAAGTCACTGCTCCCCGACTAGTCCGGATCTTTCATTCTAAACATCCAATGAAACCAGGAAAGTGTCCAGGGGCCACTCCTAAAGGAGGGGGTACTGTCACACTCACGGCGATGCGGCTACCGCGCTTACCGCTCCGGGTGCGCTGGGTCTCCCGGCGGTCGTCACCCCCGTTGGCCTCTGGGTCGTCGCGTCTTGCTGGCGCTGCCTCCGGCGGGTTCCCGGGGTGTGGGCGCCGCCATTGCGCCCCGGCATCCACGAGAGCATGGTGAGCGGGTGACGTCATCGGCCCCTTCCGCCAATCGGGAGAGGGCGGGAAGTTCAAAGGCAGACGCCATACAGAGCCCCGGCGCCTGAGTATCGTCTTTTCCGATGATCACCAGTGCTAGCAGCGTTCAGCGTGTTCTCAAGCTGAACGTCTCCTGTGTTCCAGCGTTGCAGACTATCTTTCAGTGGGACATTCCCTGTGCTACCAGCGTTACAGAGTATCTTTCAGTGGGACATTCCCTGTGCTACCAGCGTTACAGAGTATCTCTCAGTGGGACATTCCATGTGCTACCAGCATTACAGAGTATCTCTCAGTGGGACATTCCCTGTGCTACCAGTGTTACAGTGTATCACTCAGTGGAACCTTCGCCGTGCTACCAGAGTTACAGTGTATCACTCAGTGAAACCTTCCCTGTGCTACCAGCGTTACAGTGTATCACTCAGTGGGACATTCTCTGCGTTACCAGCGTTACAGTGTATCTCTCAGAGGGACACCTCCTGTGCTTCCAGTATTACAGAGTATCCCTAAGTGGAACGCCTCCCAAACTTCCAGAGTTACACTGAATCTCAAATCCTCATTTATTTCTTCAGCATCACTCACAAGTTCTTCATTCTTCTGTGTGCTTCAACATCGTTCTCAAATCCTCATTCGTTTCTTCAACATCGCTCACAAGTTCTTCATTCTTCTGTGCGCTTCAACACCATTCTCAAATCTTCATTCATCTATTCAGCATCGCTCACAAGTTCTTCATTCTTCTGTGTGCTTCAACATCGTTCTCAAATCTTCATTCATCTCTTCAGCATCGCTCACAAGTTCTGCATTCTTCTGTGTACTTCAGCATCGCCCCCAAGCCTTGGCCACAACTATTCTTTAGCATTACACTTCGGTTACAATGGCTAAGTTCTGCATGAGGAAAACCTACATCCGGCCATCCCTGCTCCGGCCCAGCTGTGGTTCCTCTTCCCTATCATCGGAAGAACCCCCGAGTTCTCAACACTCCCAACCCAGGTCAGTGACAGGCACTGGATGTACTTATGTGAATACTGACCAATCAGCTCCTGGGTAGCAATCATGTGAGCTACACACACACTCCAATTGCTGCTGATCAGCTTTGATTGATGAGAAATAAGGAGCCTAGAAAGGCAAATAACTTAGCTGCAGAAGAATTCCTGTAAACTCAGGAAGGCATGGTGAAATTTTATTGACTAGCAACCTCACAGTACACAAAAGACAAAATTAACGAAAATACAGTGGCATGCTACAGATAGCCAGGACAGAGCATAACATAAGTACTTGATTAAGCCTTGCAGAGAGATAAAGTGGAGAGAGGTACAGTACCTGTCAATCAGCTCTTCACTGCTAATTTACAGGCTGTGTTTGTAAAATGACAGGAGCTGATTGGTTGGTACTTTATCTCTCCATTTTATCTCTCTCCTAGGATTGATACATCTCCTCAAAGGGAGCTCATTAAGTTTTAAATTGTTCCAGATTTTTTTGCTGTAAAACAATGGGGTAAATTTACTAAGATTCGTATTTTCCCGTTTCAGGTCAAAGTTCAATCACGAATGACATCGAAAGTGTAAAACTGCAACTTTTTGAATTGATTACGACTAATTTACTAAGCTGTCGTATTCGGGTTTTTCTTTTGTTCCGATGTCGATGTCATTCGTGGGTTTTTTTCTATTTTTACGGCAGTGATTAGCAAAACACTGCCGACTTTTTTTACAATCAATCTCGGCCGGATCTGTGTGATCCGTGCTGGGGTTTATTTTATTTTTTAAATTAAACACTGTAAAATAATAAAAAAAAATGCGTGGGGTCCCCCCTCCTAAGCATAACCAGCCTCGGGCTCTTTGAGCCGATCCTGGTTGCAAAAATATGGGGGGGAAAATGACAGGGGTTCCCCCATATTTAAGCAACCAGCATCGGGCTCTGCGCCTGGTCCTGGTCCCAAAAATACGGGGGACAAAAAGAGTAGGGGTCCCCCGTATTTTTAAAACCAGCACCGGGCTCCACTAGCTGGACAGATAATGCCACAGCCGGGGGTCACTTTTATATAGTGCCCTGCGGCCGTGGCATCAAAAATCCAACTAGTCACTCCTGGCCGGGGTACCCTGGGGGAGTGGGGACCCCTTCAATCAAGGGGTCCCCCCCCCCAGCCACCCAAGGGCCAGGGGTGAAGCCCGAGGCTGTCCCCCCCCATCCAATGGGCTGCGGATGGGGAGGCTGATAGCCTTTGTTGTAAAAGAAAAGATATTGTTTTTAGTAGCAGTACTACAAGGCCCAGCAAGCCTCCCCCGCATGCTGGTACTTGGAGAACCACAAGTACCAGCATGCGGCGGAAAAACTGGCCCGCTGGTACCTGTAGTACTACTACTAAAAAAATACCCAAAAAAAGACAAGACACACACACCGTGAAAGTATAATTTTATTACATACATACACACATACATACATACTTACCTTAAGTTCCCACGCAGGTCGGTCCTCTTCTCCAGTAGAATCCAAGGGGTACCTGTTGAAGAAATTATACTCACGAGATCCAGGGGTCCAGGCTCCTCAGGAAATCCAGGGGTAATCCACGTACTTGAAAAAAAAAAAAAAACGGTGTCCCGACCACGAACTGAAAGGGGACCCATGTTTGCACATGGGTCACCTTTCCACGAATGCCAGAAACCCACTCTGACTTCTGTCTAAGTGGGTTTCTTCAGCCAATCAGGGAGCGCCACGTTGTAGCACTCTCCTGATCAGCTGTGTGGTCCTGTCCTCACTGACAGGCAGCACACGGCAGTGTTACAATGTAGCGCCTATGCGCTACATTGTAACCAATGATGGGAACTTTCTGCTCAGCAGTGACGTCACTTTAGGTCAACCGCAGGGCAGAAAGTTCCCATCATTGGTTACAATGTAGCGCATAGGCGCTACATTGTAACACTGCCGTGTGCTGCCTGTCAGTGAGGACAGGACCACACAGCTGATCAGGAGAGTGCTACAACGTGGCGCTCCCTGATTGGCTGAAGAAACCCACTTAGACAGAAGTCAAAGTGGGTTTCTGGCATTCGTGGAAAGGTGACCCATGTGCAAACATGGGTCCCCTTTCAGTTCGTGGTCGGGACACCGTTTTTTTTTTTTTTTCAAGTACGTGGATTACCCCTGGATTTCCCGAGGAGCCTGGACCCCTGGATCTCGTGAGTATAATTTCTTCAACAGGTACCCCTTGGATTCTACTGGAGAAGAGGACCGACCTGCGTGGGAACTTAAGGTAAGTATGTATGTATGTGTGTATGTATGTAATAAAATTATACTTTCACGGTGTGTGTGTCTTGTCTTTTTTTGGGTATTTTTTTAGTAGTAGTACTACAGGTACCAGCGGGCCAGTTTTTCCGCCGCATGCTGGTACTTGTGGTTCTCCAAGTACCAGCATGCGGGGGAGGCTTGCTGGGCCTTGTAGTACTGCTACTAAAAACAATATCTTTTCTTTTACAACAAAGGCTATCAGCCTCCCCATCCGCAGCCCATTGGATGGGGGGGGACAGCCTCGGGCTTCACCCCTGGCCCTTGGGTGGCTGGGGGGGGGGACCCCTTGATTGAAGGGGTCCCCACTCCCCCAGGGTACCCCGGCCAGGGGTGACTAGTTGGATTTTTGATGCCACGGCCGCAGGGCACTATATCAAAGTGACCCCCGGCTGTGGCATTATCTGTCCAGCTAGTGGAGCCCGGTGCTGGTTTTAAAAATACGGGGGACCCCTACTCTTTTTGTCCCCCGTATTTTTGGAACCAGGACCAGGCGCAGAGCCCGATGCTGGTTGCTTAAATATGGGGGAACCCCTGTCAATTTTTTCCCCATATTTCTGCAACCAGGATCGGCTCAAAGAGCCCGAGGCTGGATATGCTTAGGAGGGGGGACCCCACGCAATTTTTTTAAATAAAATAACAACTTTCCCACCCCTTCCCACTGATATACATGCACGGATCTCATGGATCCCTGCATGCCTATCCAATCACGGAAAAAAAAAGTAGGTCTGTTTTTTTTTAGCACTTTTTTACGAGTTGTAATTTTTCACGGCAGTGTTTGTTTGTTTTTTGCTTTGCACTTCTTAGTAAATGACCGAGATTCATACTTAAACAGCCGCGTTTTGACCGATGGTGTATTCATTCGTAATTTTTTACTTGGACTTGCAAAAAATTACGAATGCCCTCATCTCTGCCGTGATTAGTGTTTAGTAAATTACCGAGATGACACTTTGATGAAAAAACGGCATCTCGGTCAAAATCGGGAGCTTAGTAAATTTCCCCCATTGTCGGGAAAAGCACAAAGTGTACTTAAAAAACACAAGTTAGTTATCAGTATTAAATAAATACAATTTTTGAACTCATTATAACGTTAAATTATGTTTTACCAGAAGAACATTCTGTGCTGTGGTAAAAAATTGATAAAGAGTAATTTGCTTACATTTTATTGCCATGCAAAATATTTGAAATCGATGGACGACCAAGAGTATGACAGTATTGTACTGTGTTGCCTTTGGAGGTGCAAAATAATAAAACAGACTCACATAAGTTCAGTATATTTGTATTATCATAAGTTCATTTTTAGTAGTATTTTTCTAATTAAACTACTTAAAATAAATTGTTTTTATTTAACTTTGCTGCTTAAATTTACCTTCAATGATTCATGTTTCTGATACTTCCCCCAGAGTTAAGTTCACATTCCTGAATATTTTGCAGGTTTCCAGACCTGTGGCATTAATATAGGTACATAAAAGTAGGGATCAAGTAATGGAATTTCGGTTGAATGGTTTATTCTTATATTTAATGGGTTACTAAGTTTGGGTCATTTACTGCCAAGCAATAGGAGGTGCCTCAGGTATAGATCATTTACCATAGCATTTTCCCTCCTAAGGTTAAAAGTACTTTCAGTGATTGTAATTGGGAAGCTTGTCTCGTATACTTGTCTCATTACTTTGTCTCATTGTATTTGTGCTTTACCACATAAGGTGGGTTCTCTGAATCCAACATCACCAGGATTTTTCTGCTAGAAGACCCAGAACAACTCTGTCACAGCCCTCTAATGTTAGAGCATATCTAAATAAAATAAAATAAAAATAAAAGTTAAAATTTATACCCAGATACAGGAGAATGAAGGAGCAAAAGCAATGACATAAACTTGGTATACTGGTATATATTAAAAATCATAAAATAAAATGTTTTTTTCCCCCTAGATAATTATTCTAGATGAAAAATATATAATTACTAGACTAGAGAACCAAATGAAAGTTTCATTATTTATATACATTTTTTGTATGAGTACAGTACGGTATATGGTCAGTAGATCATATATACCATATGGTCGACACGCATTAGGTCGACATGGTCAACATGGTCATTAAGTCAACCTATGAAAGGTAGACAGTGCTTATGATCGACAGGTACAAAATGTTGACATGCCAATGGTTGACATACATATGGTCGATATGAGTTTTTTTATTTTTTTCACTTTTTGAAACTTCTTCATACAGTACTTTACCATCCACGTGGACTATGACTGGGAATAGTAACATAAGGGGATGCAATGCATTAATTAGGGTCCACGTGCTCAAACAGCAAAAACGACACCAAACAATGCAAAAATTGTGTGTCGACCTTTTCCTGTGTTGACCATTTTCCATGTTGACCTTTTAGACCTGTCGACCTTTTCCTGTGTTGACCTTTCATAGATCAACATAATGACCATGGCGACCTTTTGTTCATGTTGACCTTTTTTTAATTATCGACCATATGGTGTCGACCTAATGATTGTAGACCTTCTTACTGTAGATCTATTGATCCTTAACCATAAAGTACATAGTAAAACAAAAAAGACACTTAAAAAGATATCTAAAAATTCTACAAATTATTTTGAAATGAATATCCATTGCAACAAAACAGATCAAAGTTTCACTTTACCTCAAACACAAAAATACTTTACATTTCAGAGTATAACATCCCGTATATCATAAAAAATGGAAATATAACAATATTATCAAAAATGTTATTAAAAAAAGTTTGCAATTAAAAAACAAATGCTATGTATACAATTCTTGATGATGAAAATAAAGACACAATTTTCGCCGTAATGAGATGCACTGATAAATAGAAAGACTGACTGTGCTAATATGGTATTATCATATTAAAAAGTGTAATATATTCTTATTGGTAGGGAAGATACAAGGCTTATCTTTGAATCAACAAAACAACATTTAGCAATATAACTAGACACAAATAAACTACACAAAGTCTATATTTCATGTATATTATTAATAAAACATATTCTAAAATGTGAATACACTGAACTGCTGCATTAACCTTATAGTAAGCAAAATATGTTCACCCACTAGAGAACATTATCAAAAAATTCACAAGGATCCACTTGTAATAACCACAGGTATAGAACAGTGCAAATTAATTATCAGCTGGTGCAGAGTTGTATTTTGCAGGAGACTCCTAGGAGGGAGCACCTTCTGCACATCAGCGTGTTTTAGTCCCCGCCTGCCATCTCAGTACTTGCCGGCTGTCTCTTGCGCAGTCTCCATATTGGCTTCATTCCATAACCAACATGGCCGTCTTCTATACTTCTGCACACGTGCTCCACCATCTTGTCTCTAAGTTAGAGCATCATCGTTGGACACGGATGTGTAACAGTGGATCACCTTAAAACTGTTCTTTGCAGTTGGTTTCAAAACTTACACTGCTAAGTTTTACATTTTCAGTCATTCTGTGCCTCCACCCAAGTTTTGTTTTATTTAGAATAAAGTGGGCTACCTTGGGAAACCCCTTATCCATCCCTTTTCTATACAGGTGTATTACGAGTGATATAATTGGATAACTTTAATAGCAGTTATAAACATTATTATCTGGAAACTCCTGGACTTCATCAGATGCATAAGAAAAATATATTCAAGCAGTGAAATTTCAACATCACTTCACAATTCTCTACACTCTAAATACATATCACATATCATTAATGTAAAAGATCCAATAACATAAATAGTATGATGGCAAAAAAAGTTTTGTTTTCCTAAACTTTAGTTTACCCTTACAGACTACTAACCATTCTACTGTCTCTTCTTTACCCCCACCAACCTTGTTACCTTTGGAGGAATAAATGACTTAAATTCTTTATATAATAATAAACACTGCTCCTACTCTCAATTCTAACCTTCTCTCACACCTGCATACATAGACACTCCCTTCAACTTACTTATATACCATACATATATTAGAAATATTAAATAACTCTACTGGGTACAGTTAGTAGCTGCTGTTGGTGGGTCACATAAATCAAATATTAAATAACTCTACTGGGTACAGTTAGTAGCTGCTGTTGGTGGTTCACAAATCAAATATTAAATAACTCTACTGGGTACAGTTAGTAGCTGCTGTTGGTGGTTCACATAAATCAAATATTAAATAACTCTACTGGGTACAGTTAGTAGCTGCTGTTGGTGGTGCACAGAAATCCTCAAAATCAATTAGCTAGGAGCCCTTTTTCTATATTTGACTTGTCGTCATTTATCTTCTTTTAGTAGTTATCAATAGAATGCTCCTTTTAGTGGTTAATATGTATAAAATAGCCTCATGTTGCAGGGGTTAGTATTATTAGTATTATTTTAGATAGATGTCCCATTCCCTGTTGAATATGACTACAGTTTGAGCTGGGCTTGGTGTTAAGTGGTAACAAACTTTTAGGGGGAGATTCAAATGTTTGAAAAGGCAGTTGGGTGTCTGTTTTTTCCTGTCTATTAGATAGGAAAAAAACAGACTCCTAACCGACTTTTCAAACATTTGAATCTCCCCTAAGAGGGAGATGTTCTTGGAGAAATATAAAGGTCCAGCCAATTAGCTCCTAACTGTCATTATTCAAACACAGCCTGCAACATGGCAGTTAGGAACTGGCTGGTACTTTATCTCTATCCACTTTATCTCTATCCAATGCTTAGTAAATAGACCCCACAGTCTGTAACATGGCAGCTAAGAGCTGATTGGCTGGTTTATCTCTCGTAGCCTCTGTGAATTTTTACAGCACCTGGACAGCGCTGGCTGGATCTCTATTTCAGTATCACACAGAGCATCAACAGGTATGTCCTGTCAGTTCATGGCCAATATGTGTCTCCAGCATTTTATCCCCAGCTCAGGGGAGAGATCTGCCTTGCTTGCTCTGCCTGAGAGTCTGCACTGTGGGTAGCTTCATCCCCCTTTTCTCATGCTCTTCCTTACTGCTGCAGCTGTCTACTATAGTACAGCCAGTGGCTTTCTCTCCTAGTGCTCAAATAGGCAGTCTTTTCCTCATGCTGTTGCCTCAGCCTAGTAGGCTGGGAGCAAGTGTCTCCTACAAATGGCTTTATCCCTGATGACACTGGCCATTACAGGGTTGCCTTAATTGAATGTAAAACCCCTCTACTTTGTCCCTGTAATAACAAATGAGACTGCAGTACAACAATAAACTAAAGATGTGTGGGTTCAGGTTCGGATTTACTCTTTTTTTTTGCAAAACTGCAAGTTTGGATTAATTCGGATTTATCTTGTTGGCTATCCAAAGCATGTGACAGCAGTGGCGTAAGTTCGTCCTAGACGCCCGGAGGCAAGATAAACATAGGTGCCCCCCTATATAGAGGCAAATATATATATGTATAAATATATATATATATATATATATATACACACACACACACACATAGGGGCACCACTATTGATCCTGCAGGCTATATATATTTATATATATCCTGCCATTCTTTGCAAGCATAATGGCGTATGCATGAAGAAATTTCCAAAGGACAGCTCTTGCGGTGAGAGCTATTCTTTGCCATGATACAGTAGGACTTCGCGGTGTATGACCCGGAGTCCTATCTGTGCATGCGTGGGCTGACGTGCCCCGCTGGGGGGCCTGGGAGGGGTCCAATGGGAAATGTGATAGAAGCCCATCTAAAGTTGGCGTTGCCCACAGCATCCAAGCCCTAGGGTCTAGGCTTGGTGGGTAAGTAGTAAGCCGCCAAACCTATGAAAACTGCATTTGTGGAGGTTTGGCTGCATTATTAACCTTGTGCTAATGATACATCCCAGCAGGCGCAGCAGACCAGTGCCAGGTTAGGGTCCACATGGGCCTGGAGCTGATAGTGATGTAGGGTCTATTATGTAACCGATACTGCGGCATCCCGTCTGTCGGTAAAACATATGTATTCCCTGCGGGAGGACAAGTAATTATGGGAGGGAGCTGGGGAAGGATGGTCGCAGGCGGGCAGAAGGACTTAGCAAATGGGGGGGGGGGGGCGGATGGAGCAACAGAGGTCTGGAGGATGGGATGAGGCAGAATGGGGGTCATTGTGACTGGTTTTATATATATATATATATATATTTATATACAAACATACATACAGTATACTGGCAGTGCACTCACAGAGGGAGAAAGGAAGCATAGATGGATACCTTGTGTAGTGAAAGAAGGCTCTTCTCTCATCCCAAATTACCGGAGGCAGAGCGCAATTAGGGAGTGGAATCCAAGGCAAGCGTGGTACCAGCTCTTGAACACTGCCTCGCACGTGTGTCCATCCGTCCCGTCCCCCCCTTTTCAACAGCAGCGAAGCAGCGGCAGCAGCAGCTCCTCTCCTAACTTCCACAGCAGGCGCGCACCAGCGTACTCTCCCTGGATTAGCACTGGAGTGGCCTCTTTACAGCCCGCGGCTTACAGGAATGAGTCAGTTTGACTCATTGCGGGCTGCACAGAAGAACTCACATGGAGGCGAGGCGCCCTCTTCAGGGCAGGAGCCCGGCGGCAGCCGACTCCGCTGCCTCCCGGAGTTCCGCCTCTGTGTGACAGCCCATAGCCAATAAGATGCTGTTTTTCAGATTTGAGTAAAACCGAGTAAATCCAAGTAAATCCGAACCCGCACATCTCTACAATAAAATTTTATATTAGCATTACTCCCCCTAACAAATCTCTAGTTACACCTGTAGTACCAATAATTGCTTGTTATGGTGCGTACACACTGGCTGATCTATCACCCGTTCTATTGAACGGCCGATATATCGCTGGTCCGTCAGCCAGTGTGTATGAGCAATATGTCTGTGAACGCTGTCGTTCACAGACATATCGCGCCGGTCCCGCAGCACAGCCAACGGCCAATATATCTAACGATATATTGGCGCATCATTGTGTGTGTACGGGTGGTCAGGCGACCGCTCGTAACACAAGCTTCAGCAGCCGGCGGTGATTGACAGCTGAACTGGGCAGGCATGTGTACAAGGCCACCCAGTTCATGACATCAGTCCCGACGGATTGGGCAGTGTATGGTCAACACACTGCCCGGTACGTCCATAGATATATCTGCAGATCAACTGATCTGCAGATATATCTATTAGTGTGTACCCAGCATTTGGGTCACACTGAATAGTTGCTTTGTCCATGCCTGAAATATCCCTGCAGTCTCCTAGGTAAGTGCAAATAAGGGGGTTACAGATGTATTCCACTTAGCCCTGTGAGATCCTGTGATTCCACAAACACTGTTACTGCTACAACCTCTGGTGCCGCTTGCATCCTGCACCGCTACTTATATGCAGTCATCGGCCGGTCATCTGTATGATTTGCTCCATGCTGAGAGCATGTTATATGCATAGCTGTGAGTACAGCTGTACATCCAGATTATGGCTAGAAAAAAAACACTTCACTGGTTAAGTACTCTGCTGTTCACTGCATTCAGGGCATTCCTGGTTAGTATCATTACTTTGCCATACAATTGCCAACAGTACACGCATTTTCCAACAGTATGTGGATCTCAAACGCCATCTCAGTGCCACAAATGATAGAATTTATAGTTTGCAGTAGGGAGGACACATTCAGTGAATAGTATCCGGATGCTAGGTCGAGTTGGATAAGGTCAACAGTCATTAGGCCGACCACTCAGAGGCGGAACTACCGCCAGTGCAACCAGTGCGTTGCACTGGGGCCCGCCATTGTCCAGGGGCCCAAAGCATGTAATGAGTCAAACTGACTCATTACATGCCGCTGTGTGCTGCAGGCAACCGCTGCCCGCAGCACACAGCCACCCGGAGAGAGAGGAGAGGAGCGCAGCGGTACCGGGGGGAAGGAGGAGGAGGGAGGTGGAGGAGGGAGCCGCAGCAGCGCTTTGTTACTGGTTGAGGCGCTGCTGCTGCTGTCCCTCTGCTTCACTATAGGCTGTCTTCCAAGAACAGCCTATAGTGAAGCAGAGGAGCAGCAGCGCCTCCACCAATAACACAGCGCTGCCGCGGCTCCCTCCTCCACCTCCCTCCTCCTCCTTCTCTCCTGCCCAGGAATCATGACCAGAAGCTGCACCGAGGAGCCTGAGCCAGCGGAGAGGGTAAGTATAATTCTTTCTTTCTTTTCTTTCTTTCTTTCTTTCTTTCTTTCTTTCTTTCTTTCTTTCTTTCTTTCTTTCTTTCTTTCTTTCTTTCTCTTTCTTTCTTTCCATCTACAAAAAGGGGGACTGTCTGCCGCAATGTGTAAAAAGGCGGAATCTGCCTGCCGCAATGTGTAAAAAGGGGTAATCTGCCTGCCGCAATGTGTAAAAATGGGGAATCTGCTTGCCGTAATGTGTAAAAAGGGGGGACTGCCTGCCGCAATGTGTAAAAAGGGGTAATCTGCCTGCCGCAATGTGTAAAAAGGGGGAATCTGCCTGCCGCAATGTGTAAAAAGGGGTAATCTGCTTGCCGTAATGTGTAAAAAGGGGGAATCTGCCTGCCGCAATGTGTAAAAAGGGGAATCTGCCTGCCGCAATGTGTAAAAAGGGGGAATCTGCTTGCCGTAATGTGTAAAAAGGGGGAATCTGCCTGCCGCAATGTGTAAAAAGGGGGAATCTGCCTGCCGCAATGTGCAAAAAGGGGGAATCTGCCTGCCGCAATGTGCAAAAAGGGGGAATCTGCCTGCCGCAATGTGTAAAAATGGGGAATCTGCTTGCCGTAATGTGTAAAAAGTGGGGACTGCCTGCCGCAATGTGTAAAAAGGGGTAATCTGCCTGCCGCACTGTGTAAAAAGGGGGAATCTGCCTGCCGCAATGTGTAAAAAGGTGGAATCTGCTTGCCGTAATGTGTAAAAAGGGGGAATCTGCTTGCCGTAATGTGTAAAAAGGGGGAATCTGCCTGCCGCAATGTGTAAAAAGGTGGAATCTGCTTGCTGTAATGTGTAAAAAGGGGGAATCTGCCTGCCGCAATGTGTAAAAAGGGGGAATCTGCTTGCCGTAATGTGTAAAAAGGGGGAATCTGCCTGCCGCAATGTGTAAAAAGGGGGAATCTGCCTGCCGCAATGTGTAAAAAGGGGGAATCTGCCTGCCGCAATGTGTAAAAAGGGGGAATCTGCCTGACGCAATGTGTAAAAAGGGGGAATCTGCCTGACGTAATGTGTAAAAAGGGGGAATCTGCCTGACGCAATGTGTAAAAAGGGGGAATCTGCCTGCCGCAATGTGTAAAAAGGGGGATGCTGTCTGCCGTAATGTGTAACAAGGGCACACTGTCTGCCGTAATGTGTAACAAGGGCACGCTGTCTGCCATAATATGTAAAAAGGGGACGCTGTTTGCCGTTATGTGTAAAAAGGGCACGCTGTCTGCCGTTATGTGTAAAAAGTGTATGCTGTCTGCCGCTATGTTTAACAAGGGCACGCTGTCTGCCGTTATGTGTAAAAAGTGTACGCTGTCTGCCGCTATGTGTAAAAAGGGCACGCTGTCTGCCGCTATGTTTAACAAGGGCACGCTGTCTGCCGCTATGTTTAACAAGGGCACGCTGTCTGCCGTTATGTGTAAAAAGGGGACGCTGTCTGCCGCTATGTTTAACAAGGGCACGCTGTCTGCCGCTATGTTTAACAAGGGCACGCTGTCTGCCGTTATGTGTAAAAAGGGGACGCTATCTGCCGTTATGTGTAAAAAGTGCACGCTGTCTGCCGTTATGTGTAAAAAGGGCACGCTGTCTGCCGTTATGTGTAAAAAGGGGGACGCTGTCTGCCGTAATTGTGTAAAAAGGGGACGCTGTCTGCTGTAATGTGTAAAAAGAGGAATCTGTCCGCCGTAAGGTGTAAAAGGGTCTCTACCTGGTGTAGTGGTGCTACTGTGCGGCGTAATTTGAATAATGGAGACTACTGTGCACCGTTTTATGAATTGGTATTATTTTGTGGCCACACCCCTTCCCCACGAAGCCACGCAGGGGTGGGGCTCCGATGCCGTTTCTTGCACACAGTGCTAAAATGTCTAGTTACGGCACTGTTGCTAGGTATCCATTTCTCTGGCCCTGAGCAGGTCCCCCTCACCAGATCCTCTCCAGGGGTGAGGGGGTGGACTTGGATGGGATGGGGGGCCCAAAGCATTTTGTCGCACCTGGGCCCACCGCTCACTAGTTCCGCCACTGCGACCACTAATGTTTGACAGGTATTTGGTTGGCATGGTCAAAAGGTCGATATGAGCGGAAATTCGAGAAGTCGATGGTCAACATGACTTTTTATTTTTAAAGTTTTTTTTTTTTGACTCTTTTTTAATACTTTACCAGTCGATGTGGACTACGACTGGGAATAGTAACCTTGACCGAAACATGGTAAGCAAAGCGAGCCATGCAAGGGACCGCTGTGCACCAGTTTGGGGTGGTCATTCCGACACGATCGCAGCGTGCTTTCATTCGCACAGCTGCGACCTGGTCACTACTGTGCACGTGCGGGGGCTGTAATGCGCACGAGCATCGTTGCCCGGTGCAATGATGGTGACTACGAAGAAAGCGGTCGCAGCGGCGACCGCAAGAAGATTGACTGCAGGGAGGCATTACGGGGCGGCAAGTCACAGCTTGGAGCTATTTTCGGGGAGTGGTAAGGAAAACGCAGGTGTGTCCAGGCGAACGGAGGGCGGATGTCTGACGTAAAAGCCGTGCCCATCATCGCTGGATCCGTCGCACAGGGTAAGTATGTCCAGGGCTGGTCTTGTTTTGCAGGAAACTGTTTTAGCATAGCAGGGCTGCACAAGCGATCACAGCCCTGCTACGCTAAAATACACTCCCCCATTATGCGGAGATTAGTTGATCGCAGCAGCAGCAAAAAGTTGCTTGGTGCAATTAACTCGGAATGAGGGCCAGGGTTCCCAGTCACTAAACGACACCAAAAAAATAAAAAATAAAATAAATATATATATATATATATATATATATTAGTGATGAGCGGATTCGGTTTTACTCGGTTTTACTCGGTTCTCAAAACCGAATCTTATTGGCTATCCAAAACACGTGACATCAGTGAGCCAATAAGATTCGGTTTTGAGAACCGAGTAAAACCGAGTAAAACCGAATCCGCTCATCACTAATATATATATATATATATATATATATATATATATATATATCGTGTCGACTTTTTCCTGTGTTGACCTTTTTGTTATTTTGACCTTTTCCGGGTGTCGACCTTGTGCTTCTCAAACTTTTGGGGTTAACCTAAACACTGTCGACCTTTTTCAGGTTGACTTTGACAGCCATACCCCAGTGCATATACACTGTAGGTGTCTTTGTCCCGGCTTGCCATTATCAGCACCCGCTGGCTGTTTTATACTACTATCCCTGTAATTGCGGTGTAGTTCACCTATAGATGTCAGCTAGAGGATTCACTGCGGCATTAAATTGCAACTTAGAAGAGTGTGAACTTACAGTTAAAATACAGAAGCTACAATAGGTGGATTAAAAAGTTCCTATGGGTGATACAATTGAAAAAGCCTGATTAGCAAAGGAATGCAGTCACAAATGCTTCTTCTGTCAACGCGTTTCCTTCTATCTCAGAATTTTATCTAGACATTGTTAAATAAACTCCTAGATTTCCTTGAATGTAATGTACAGCAAGAAATTGCTACATTTTCTAAACATTTAC
Organism: Pseudophryne corroboree; assembly: GCF_028390025.1. Lineage (NCBI taxonomy): Eukaryota > Metazoa > Chordata > Amphibia > Anura > Myobatrachidae > Pseudophryne > Pseudophryne corroboree. The sequence goes on along the minus strand of NC_086445.1, from coordinate 753,525,431 downwards.
ATATATGGATGTAGGTAGAGATAAGCATATGTATAAAAACTATAATGGACCGATACAATGTTGAATAAACCACATCACAAGAACTTTAAAGCCCCACAGTAAGAATGCACTCATTGCAAAAGTTGGAAAATTCCTTCAGTTTTTAACAAAAACAACCAGAATAAAAAAAATAGTTTTACACTTCAGAATCTCTTTATATATTATTCAATGAAACAAGAAATACTCATTGGCTCAATCATATAAGTGTTTTTACTGCTTTATAATCATAAAAATCCAAGCCGCTGGAATTGGGAAGTCATAAATCCACAAGTAACATTTTATCTTCTGTTACTGTTTTTGGGCTGTCACCAAGAACATGTTCACATAGTAAAGCTTTGATATGAGTGTTGAATGCAATTTCTTGCATGTTGACAGTCACACAAGCAAGTTTTTATTATTGCATGTTATTTTTATATACGAAGAAAAAGCTGAAATGAGGTGTGAGGGTTTACCCATTAGCAGCATTAAGCAGAACAGTATTTATAAGTACACACTTAACTCAGAACTATTGCTGTGGGAGACCATCAACATACTCCAATATTGGGGCACCATAGTCTGCTGCTCCGCCCACCACTCAGACACCCCACCCTCCATCTGCTGCTCTGCCACCCACCCCCACTCTATCTCGATCTTCACCTGCCCCTGCCTGCTGCTCTTTCTCTCTCTGCTCCCCTCGGTTGCCCTTTCATGCTAAGCTTCCTCCCCCCGTTCTGCCCCCCCCCCCCCCCCCCGCCCACACACACACATATAGTCCTCCATACATAATTAACCCATTACTAATGGCATGGCGGGTTCTGCTCTTTTTCCAGCAAGGTCTGTCCTGTCACCTTAGCAATAGGAGTCGTTGGGCGGATGGTTTGCACATTGGCCCTCATCCCGAGTTGATCGCTCGCTAGCTGCTTTTAGCAGCAGTGCAAACGCTAAGCTGCCGCCCTATGGGAGCATATCTTAGCTTAGCAGAAGTGCGAACGAAAGGTTAGCAGAACTGCTCGAAAAAATGTTCATGCCGTTTCTGAGTAGCTCCAAACCTACTCCTTCCTTGCGATCACTGCAGACAGTTTAGTTCCTTTGACGTCACATACACGCCCTGCGTTCGGCCAGCCACTCCCCCGTTTTCCCAGGCACGCCTGCGTTTTTGCCTGACACGCCTGCGTTTTTTTAGCACACTCCCGGAAAACGCTCAGTTACCACCCAGAAATACCCACTTCCTGTCAATCACTCAATGATCAGCAGAGCGACTGAAAAGCATCGCTCGACCTTGTGTAAAACTGCATAGTTTTGTGTGAAAGTACTTTGCGCGTGCGCACGGCGGCCCATACGCATGCGCAGAAAAGCCGATTTTTAGCCTGATCGCTGTGCTGCGACCGAAAGCAGCTAACGATCAACTCGGAATGAAGGCCATTGGCTCCAACTGCGCATGCATGTTGGAAACAGGCCAGACTTCTTCCTGGCTCCACTTTTATTTTTCGATTCTGTACTATTCCTGTACTAGTAGCTTACTTTTATATTAGTGACACAGTAGCTTTACATGTTTGACAATTTTTTCCAAAGTCTAAAGAGACACTAAATTCATCGTACTTCTATCATTTATATGTTAAATTATAGAAATTATCAAAAAGTGACTAATGGGTCTATGAACTAAACTTTGGAGAGAAATGAAGTGGACGGAGATAAAGTGATCAGCCAATCAGCTCCTAACTGCCATGGTACAGGCTGTGTTTGAAAAATGACAGTTATGAGCTGATTGGCTGGTAATTTACCTGCGTCCACTTTATCTCTCCCCAAGGCTTAGTACATATCCCCTAAGTTTAAACTAAATGTTTGAATTTTATGCCCACTGAGCAAGCAACTGGTAGAAGCCTCTTCTGACACAATACCTGCCCAAAATCTCATAGGCTACAGTAAGTAACTAGCAACTGTGGGAGGTGAAGTTCTGGCAAATTACTCTTCAATGTGAAGTTGGCTTGGAATGGTCTATGGCTGTGATGGGTAGCAGGTAGCCCTAGGCTTCTGAGCCCTCCTCTGCAAACCCCAGCTCCTTTCTGCTCTATGGGCCTTATTCAGGTTGGATCGCAATGTGCAATCCAACTGCAAAAAATGAGAAAAAGATGCGGATGCATGCGCAGCGCCCGCCCCGCTCATGCGCCTGCATTTTCTGCGGTGCTGTAATCAGGCAGATGCGGTCGCAGGGCGGGGGTGGCAACGCTCCGTTTTCAGGGAGTAGACAGAGCGTTGCGGGGGCAAATGCCGGCAAACGGGGGGCGGTGCGGCATGAATGGGGGTGTGGTGGGGGCGTGATCATGGTGGCTGCGTGATGTCACTCGTAGCCGCCGCGATTGGGAACATGAACGCGAGCCTCCTGCAGGCGCAGCTAAGCTGCGCCGGCAGGAGGCATCCTTAATTTCTGTTAACAAGCAGAAATTGCGATGTGTTCATAATTTCTGCTTGTTGAAGGGGGGTGGTGGCGGCGGTCAGCATGCTGGGCGGCCTTGCCCTGCGATGGGTGGCACCCAGCATGCTAACAAAAGCATGCTAACTAATTAGCAGAATTTGCAATCCTTACTGAATTAGCTCCTACGGGCCAGATGCATCATCGCTTGTAAAGTGATAAAATGGAGAGTGAAAAAGTGCCAGCCAATCAGCTCCTAACTGACATTTTTTAAACACAGCCTGTGACATGGCAGTTAGGAGCTGATTGGCTGGTGCTTTTTCACTCTCCGTTTTATCACTCTCCAAGCGATGATGCATCTAGCCCTATGTCTCAAAAGTCCTATCAGTTTTGTTCTCTGCTTTATGCCTCATCTTCCTCTTCTTCTCTGCTTTTTTCCTGCCAGATTCCACCATGTCCCCAGTTCTAACTGAATAAGTGCTGAGGCTGCAAGTGATCACCATTGGTCTTAAAAGAGAAGAACAAGACTGAACTTTTTCTTATTCTCTGTCCAGAGCAGCCAACGTTCACATCACATGACCTCCTCTGTATCTTTGAGATCAGAGGAAACGGTGTGTCAGACTACTTACTCACGTACTTACAGTACTTTATTAAAGCAAAGGCCAGAATTTTTTAGGCAGGTCCTGTGAGATTAAGAGAAATAAAATAATCACGACAACAAGCAGAGTTGTTCCAGAGTTTCAATGCCTAAAACACATTGTCATTTCTTACCTGCTGGGACATCTCTTGCAATGTAGAGCTGTCCCAATGAAATACATACATCTGCAATGTTAGCTTTAGCTGCACATATGCAGATCGGGTCCTGCTGCATCGGGCACAGTACCCCCTAAGCCACAGCCTGATTGACAGGCTGTATGTTGGGATGCAGCAGCAGATCACAGAAGCCGGCAGGAGGTGTTTGTAGCATAATATCATCTTTGGACACATCTGCTGTGTAAATCTATTTCTGGATCAGGCCCTGAATTACCAGTTACTATCACTAGCAAAATTTTGTAGACCCCAGATGAGAAGTCTATATTTAGAGCACTATAAATCCGAGCCAGTAAATTCATTGTCTAAAGAACATGCTCTTTTGCTCGGCTTATGCACAAAGTACTTTGTACTGTGTAATATTTACAGTTCCTGCAGAGCAAAGTAAAGTGAAGGAGTGCATGGAAAAGTGATGGACTTTTTGGCATTGTGTTATCTTTAACAGCAAATATTTGTTTGAAGCACAAGCAAGTTAGTGAATCACAGCAAAGTTATCTTACTGATCATTTCGGCAAGCTCAGTACAAAGTCTAGATTTTTGGGAGATGAGTAAATGGAGTTTTTAAATAGTATGAAATGTCTGTAATTTCACAGTCCACTTCCACATATTATGTTCTTTTATGACTTCACTAGGTTTGCTTATTTAGCATGTATTTTATATATTTGTATTAGTAATTTCCTAGATAACAGAAGTTTGTAGCAAACCCAAAAATAGCAACTTTCTCTCTGATATTCAGGTTGGTGACCTCCTTCCTTTATTGTAATAATCTGAGGGGCAATGGTCATGCAGACACTTTCTTATAGCACATGGGGCATGATCCAGAGGTGGGCGCAGTTTCCATTTGTTGATGGTTTGTGTTCTATGCATGTGGCTGAGCTGCCCTGCACATGTGCCATGATAGTCTTGTAACACCAGTTGGGGAAGATGATGGAGAGTGGCAATTAAAACAAAGGACCGTGTTGGGGTGTGTTGATTGAAGCCAACGAATGCATCCTCAGCAACAGTTTCCCTGGCACCGGCAGCTTTGTTGTGGTGAACATTCTGAGCAACCGTTCAGAGGTCTGATAGCCAAACCAATGTTCATCAATGCCTAGACATCAGATGCATGCAGCAGATCTGAGAAGCCAACAAAGGGCATCTCATTACAATACTGTATATGACTACTGCTGCACTACCAAATCTTCTCAGATCTGCTGCGTCGAAGATACATCATGAACCAATTTAAATAAAGAATGACATTTGCATCATAATGCAAATTGCTCCCTTTATTTGCTATTTGATTTTTTCCTAACGGTGTATAATTCCCCATATGGCTGCACATTTATTTCAATATAGACATGTTAACAATAATACAGTATTCTATACCAAAACTTGACATGTTAATAATATTAGGTTACCTTTAAAAAATAAATATAATGGCTGCAGTAGTACACTTCTCTCTATTACTACTGCTACTTAGAGTGCTACATGTGGTGGTCCCAGGCTGGGGCATTACAGTGTCTCCAGGACCTTATGGGGAGGTAGAAGCACCATAGAATGCAGATGCAATGGGTCTGATTCTGAGTCAGACGCATTGCCAGAGTTGGACCGAGTGGAGTAATTTTTTCTTCTGTGCATATGTGCATATGGCGCACTGCACATGTATCCAGATAGTGTGATTGAGGCACATGGAAGATGAACATTTCAGAGGTGTCACAACTGAGGGCCTGAGCTGACGGGAGGCAGCCTCAGTTGTAGGGGCTGAGATGTAACGGAACCTGGGAGGTTGTATCAGACCCCTGGACATGTAAGTAACATGAATAATAACTGCCCGAAGGCGTGACCACGACAACTTGGATAAAAGTCAATGATGTTTATTATGACAACTCCGCAACACAGCAGCAGTAAAAGAAAACGTAAAAGTCAGCAAAGAATAAATACAGTTCCTGGGTACTACAGGATGGCAGGAGCCACAGGGCACTGGTAGTGTGAGATAGTTCTTATGATCTTCTAGATGGAAAGTCCTTACCAGGCCCGACTGTAGCAATGGAGATAACCCAGGATTGTGCCAGCTGGTGTTCCAGGAAAAGCTGGGTTGCTGAAGATAAAACAGCTGCTGTGGATACTGGCTGGAACCAGACTGTTGTTAGCACGGAGTGGATACTGGCTGGAACCAGTTAAATAATAAATGAACTTGGGAGCGATGAAATATGAACTGAAATGTAGAACTTGAGAGCGGAGAAATAATAATACCGGTGGAGAGTGGTAAAGTGTAGAAAGGACACCGGCCCTTTAAGGGAAGCTGTACTCTGCTGGAAGCTGAGCTGGAAGCAGGTAATGTTGTAGCTGGAAACAGATGAATCCACAATGAATTGGAGAGTCAGGCTACACCGCAGGTGGAATGCTGGTGCGGGTCTCTATGGTGGAAGTCTTGAGACAGGAGCTGGAACCTGGAAGACAATCACAGGAGAGAGACAAACAGGAACTAGGTTTGACAACCAAAGCACTGACGCCTTCCTTGCTCAGGCACAGTGTATTTATACCTGCAGCAAGGAAGGGATTGGCTAGGCAATTATGCAGATTATCAATACTGAGAACAGATTGGTGGAAATGATCAGCTGACAGAATCCAAGATGGCTGCGCCCATGCAGACACTTGGAGGGAAGTTTGTTTATAATCCATGTGGTAATGAAAACAGTAATGGCGGCGCCGGCCATCGGAGACAGGAGGCGCCAGGCTGACAGATGCACATCCAACCACGCGGACACAGCGGAGGCCGCGGCTGACGTAATCGCCACTCAGACACTCTGCATGCAGAAGTTCAGGGACGGCGGCGGAGGCCGCGGGAGACGCCATGCCAGGTGTAATATGGCGTTTACTGTGACAGCGTCCCAGAGTGACAGGAGAGGATACAGGAATGTACACATCAGGATAACAGATGGGATCCGGTCCTGGAGCGCTGAGCCAGCCTTAGGAGGCATCTGATGGGTAAGAAATGGCGTCCAGATACCCGGATCGTGACAGCACCCCCCCCTTTAGGAGTGGCCCCAGGACACTTCTTTGGCTTTTGAGGAAACTTGGAATGGAATCTCCGGACCAAGGCAGGAGCATGGACATCAGAAGCATTGGTCCATGAACGTTCCTCAGGACCATAACCCTTCCAGTCAATAAGATATTGTAGTTGACCGTAACGGTGACGTGAGTCCAGGATCTTGGCCACTTCATACTCAACGCCTCGTTGAGTTTGGACTTTCGGAGTTGGAGGAAGTGAGGAATGAAACCGATTCAAGATCAGCGGTTTCAACAGGGAAACATGGAATGTCCTGGGTATTTTTAAGAAGGGAGGCAACTGGAGTCTGTAAGCAACAGGATTGATGACTTGTTCAATCTTGAAAGGACCGATATAGCGAGGTGCAAACTTCATACTGGGAACTCTTAACCTCAAATTCTTCGTGGATAACCATACCCGATCACCCACCTTGAGAGCAGGAACTGCTCGACGCTTCTTATCCGCAAACTTCTTGTACCTGAACGATGCCTTGAGCAGAGCTGATCGTACGCTCTTCCAGATATTGGCAAACTGATGCAAGGTGATATCCACTGCGGGAACAGAAGTTGCTGGAAGCGGTTGGAACTCAGGGACTTTAGGGTGGAATCCAAAGTTAGTGAAGAATGGTGTTGAAGCAGATGAAGAATGATACTGGTTGTTATGACAGAACTCGGCCCAGGGAAGTAATTGAACCCAGTCATCTTGAGAGGAGGACACATAGATGCGGAGGAAGGCCTCCAAGTCCTGATTCACCCTCTCGGTTTGACCATTGGTCTGAGGATGGTAAGCCGTGGAAAACTTTAGCTTGACTTGGAGGACTTGACATAAACTTCGCCAGAATTTGGCTGTGAATTGAACTCCTCGATCTGAGATAATTTCTTCAGGAAGACCGTGGAGTCGGAAGATCTCTTGTATGAATACTTGAGCCAACTTGGAAGCTGACGGAAGACCGGTGAGAGGAATGAAGTGTGCCATCTTGGTGAACCGGTCAACTACCACCCAGATGGTATTGAACTTGTTGCACATGGGTAAGTCTGTAATGAAATCCATCGACAAGTGGGTCCATGGTCGACGGGGAACGGATAGTGGAACCAGTTGCCCCGCAGGCGACTGGCGGGATACTTTATGTTGGGCACACTTTGGGCAAGATGCAATAAACTCCAAGACGTCCTTTTTCAGAGTTGGTCACCAATAGGACCTAGAGATAAACTCCAGGGTTTTTTGGATACCTGTATGTCCGGCAAAACGGGAAGCATGGGCCCAATGCATGAGCTTCTTCCTTAGCATCGGTTTCACAAAACTTTTCCCTGATGGGGGCGTAGAGTCCATCCCTACCGTGGAGAATGCCAACGGATTTATAATAGGATGCTTGTCTGAAGACTCTGACTCATTTTCTTGCTCCCATGAGCGGGAAAGGGCATCGGCCTTGCGATTCTGAGAGCCCGGACAGAACTGGAGTTTAAAGTCGAACCTGGAAAAGAAAAGTGCCCATCTGGCCTGACGAGGGTTGAGACATTGTGCGCCCTTCAGGTATAAAAGGTTCTTGTGGTCTGTAAGTATGGTGATTGAATGAGAAGCTCCCTCCAACAGATACCTCCACTCTTCTAGAGCGAGCTTGATGGCTAGCAACTCCTGGTCGCCAATGGCATAGTTGCGCTCAGCTGGGGAGAACTTCCGGGAGAAGAAACTGCAAGGGTGTAAATGGCCATCTTTAGCCCTCTGAGATAACACCGCTCCTACTCCAACGGAGGAGGCATCCACCTCTAAGATGAAAGGAGAGTCGATGTCAGGCTGTTTCAGAACAGGCGCAGAGATGAACCTTTGTTTTAAAAGATGAAATGCTTGCATGGCTTCTTCAGACCACTTGGACGGGTTAGCACCCTTCTTAGTGAAAGCAGTAATAGGCGCCACAATGGTGGAAAAGTCTTGTATAAACTTTCGGTAATAGTTGGCGAACCCTAAGAACCTCTGGACCCCTTTGAGGGTTAAGGGTACCGGCCAATTTTGGATTGCTTGTAGTTTCTCAGGATCCATCTCTAGTCCGGAACCGGACACAATGTACCCTAGAAACGGAATGGACTTGACTTCAAAGACGCATTTTTCTAATTTGCAATAGAGATGATTGACACGGAGACGGGACAGAACCTCTTTAACCCAGAAACGATGTTCCTCTAAATCGTTGGCAAAAATGAGGATATCGTCTAGATAGACCACGACATGACGGTATAAAATGTCTCTGAAGATCTCATTGACAAAATGCTGGAAGACAGCTGGAGCATTGCTCAATCCGAAGGGCATGACGAGGTACTCATAATGTCCGTCACGGGTGTTAAAGGCGGTCTTCCACTCGTCACCCTCACGGATCCGGATGAGATTGTATGCACCTCGCAAGTCCAGCTTTGTAAAGATGGTAGCTCCGCTAACTCTGTCAAAGAGCTCAGTAATCAGGGGTAAAGGATAACGGTTCTTGATGGTAATGTCGTTCAAACCTCTGTAGTCGATGCACGGCCGCAGACCACCATCTTTCTTTTTTACAAAAAAGAAGCCTGCGCCGGCTGGAGAAGAAGAAGGTCGAATGAACCCCTTTGCTAGGTTCTCTTTAATATATTCCTCCATAGAATGCGTCTCAGGCAGAGACAACGGATAAGTTCGGCCTCGAGGTGGAACCTTCCCTGGAACGAGATCAATCGGACAGTCCCATTCTCTATGAGGAGGAAGGATATCAGCAGAAGCTTTACTGAACACATCCGTGAAATCTTGATATGGAGGAGGTGGAACATCAGACGACCTGGGGGAGGAAGAACAGACAGGCAATACTTTAAACAAACATGTCTCAGCACAGGAGGAACCCCATGCCAGGATTTGCGTAGTCGTCCAATCAATTGTAGGATTGTGAAGACGGAGCCATGGAAGGCCCAGGACCACAGGATGTGTGGCTCTTGGAATCACTAAAAAAGAAATAAGTTCGGAATGAAGAACTCCCACTCTCAGACGAACTGGTAGAGTCCTTAAAGAAATAACTGCATCAAAAATTTTGCTGCCATCCACGGCAGTTAAAGAAATGGACGAAGGAAGTCTCTCGGTGGGTAGGGACCACCGTTTAACATAGGCTTCGGTAATAAAGTTCCCAGCTGCTCCGGAATCAAGGAGGGCAATGACGTTCCGATAACGTTGAGCAACTTGAAGCGAGACTGGGAGATTACAATCTTGAGGAGATGGAGAGGAGATCATTACTTCTAGCCGGCCCTCTCCTTGGCGAGCTAGGATTTGGAGTTTCCCGGACGTTTGGGACAGGCATTAATGGTGTGAGACGGAGCTGCACAATAGAGACAGAGAAACTCGGAGAGACGTCTTCGGCGCTCAGCAGGAGTTAAACGGGAACGGCCAAGTTGCATGGGCTCATCTTTAGATGGTGACAGTTGACGAGGAGGAGGAGCAGAGGATTTTGGAGCAGATGATCTTCCACGCTCAGTTGCTCTCTCTCTGAAACGTAAATCAACTTTCGTGCAGAGTGAGATTAGCTCATCTAACTTAGAAGGTAAGTCTCTGGTAGCTAACTCATCTTTAATACGCTCAGATAAGCCATGCCAGAATGCAGCATACAGGGCCTCGTCGTTCCATGCCAGTTCGGATGCCAGGATCTGGAACTGTATCAGATATTGTCCTACAGTACGTGACCCCTGGCGTAAACGGAGAATCTCGGATGAAGCTGAGGTTACCCGGCCTGGCTCGTCGAAGATGCGCCTGAATGTTGACACGAAGGCAGTGTAGGAAGATAGCAGGGTGTCGGACCTCTCCCATAACGGTGATGCCCAATCAAGGGCTGAGCCACTGAGAAGAGAAATAATGTAGGCAATTTTTGTACGGTCACCGGGAAAATTGCCAGGTTGTAGCTCAAACTGAATCTCACACTGGTTGAGAAATCCCCTGCAGAATCTTGGAGATCCGTCAAATTTTGCTGGCGTTGGAAGATGAAGACGTGGAGCAGAAATGGGTAAGGTGGGTGGGGTTATAGCTGGAGTCACTGTGGTTGACGCACCAGACGCGCCTGATCCACGGAGAGTTGTCTGAATCCCATCCAGCCGAGTAGAGAGATCCTGGAGACAGCGGATGTTGTGGCCCTGTGCAGCCTCCTGATGTTCTAGTCGGGCTGCCAGTTCTTGCATCGGCCTGGCCGCTTGATCCTGGTCTCCGGCTGGATTCATTAGGTCAGTGCTTACTGTCACAACTAAGGGCCTGAGCTGACGGGAGGCAGCCTCAGTTGTAGGGGCTGAGATGTACCGGAACCTGGGAGGTTGTATCAGACCCCTGGACATGTAAGTAACATGAATAATAACTGCCCGAAGGCGTGACCACGACAACTTGGATAAAAGTCAATGATGTTTATTATGACAACTCCGCAACACAGCAGCAGTAAAAGAAAACGTAAAAGTCAGCAAAGAATAAATACAGTTCCTGGGTACTACAGGATGGCAGGAGCCACAGGGCACTGGTAGTGTGAGATAGTTCTTATGATCTTCTAGATGGAAAGTCCTTACCAGGCCCGACTGTAGCAATGGAGATAACCCAGGATTGTGCCAGCTGGTGTTCCAGGAAAAGCTGGGTTGCTGAAGATAAAACAGCTGCTGTGGATACTGGCTGGAACCAGACTGTTGTTAGCACGGAGTGGATACTGGCTGGAACCAGTTAAATAATAAATGAACTTGGGAGCGATGAAATATGAACTGAAATGTAGAACTTGAGAGCGGAGAAATAATAATACCGGTGGAGAGTGGTAAAGTGTAGAAAGGACACCGGCCCTTTAAGGGAAGCTGTACTCTGCTGGAAGCTGAGCTGGAAGCAGGTAATGTTGTAGCTGGAAACAGATGAATCCACAATGAATTGGAGAGTCAGGCTACACCGCAGGTGGAATGCTGGTGCGGGTCTCTATGGTGGAAGTCTTGAGACAGGAGCTGGAACCTGGAAGACAATCACAGGAGAGAGACAAACAGGAACTAGGTTTGACAACCAAAGCACTGACGCCTTCCTTGCTCAGGCACAGTGTATTTATACCTGCAGCAAGGAAGGGATTGGCTAGGCAATTATGCAGATTATCAATACTGAGAACAGATTGGTGGAAATGATCAGCTGACAGAATCCAAGATGGCTGCGCCCATGCAGACACTTGGAGGGAAGTTTGGTTTATAATCCATGTGGTAATGAAAACAGTAATGGCGGCGCCGGCCATCGGAGACAGGAGGCGCCAGGCTGACAGATGCACATCCAACCACGCGGACACAGCGGAGGCCGCGGCTGACGTAATCGCCACTCAGACACTCTGCATGCAGAAGTTCAGGGACAGCGGCGGAGGCCGCGGGAGACGCCATGCCAGGTGTAATATGGCGTTTACTGTGACAGCGTCCCAGAGTGACAGGAGAGGATACAGGAATGTACACATCAGGATAACAGATGGGATCCGGTCCTGGAGCGCTGAGCCAGCCTTAGGAGGCATCTGATGGGTAAGAAATGGCGTCCAGATACCCGGATCGTGACAAGAGGTATGTTGGAAATGTAGCTGCCATTCCAGACCAGTGACATGGAGGTTGCTTAGCACACGCACAGAGATGGTCCATCTTATAGGCTTGTTATGGGAGAGTTGCAGGAATGTTGGTGAAAGTGGTTGCATACACAGATGCATAACTACTCATATAGGAGGAAAACGTGGATGGAATAAACTGCACCACCCATAGTGCTGGTGCAAGATTTGATGCTGCAGCCATTGGTATTTCAGTGTCTATGGATACTGACAGCGTGCATCTTAGTCCTTTCACATTCAGTGGCACAGATGTACACCAGGGAAGGGCTTTGCAGTGCAATTTGCATAAAGTCATAGGCAGATGAATGTCAATAAACACAGGCATGAATGCGCCTGGGTTCAATTTAGAATCAGTCCAAATACTGTATGTACATATTCTCCATTACTGATGTACAGACCCTGCAAAACCCATCGTTATGGGGACTATTTCTCAATGGCCTTATTTTTTGCCCTGTTAAATAATATTTGTTATGTACTGTACTAAACAGTTTACTACTGGACCAGGAGTGATGGTTCAAGACAGAGCTTAGAGGCGGAAAGGTCTGGTCAAGAGATTCTTCTTCCTATCCTAACTTGGCTACAAAAATCCATAAGAGGCCCAACTCTAGTTTGTTGGACAAAACTTTGGCAGGTGAAAGGTGTGTCTTCGATATCTTCCCTCTAATTGCAATAATCTAGATTTCCATCAGCCAGAGTTTCTTGTTGTGTTGGACATCTGGTAGTCGATGGTAGACTATGGGTTCTATGTACTAAACCTTGGGGAGAAATAAAGTGGAGACATCTAGAAAATCCTCTTGGAAGAGGTCCCATTCAATAAAGTGGGACCAAGATTTGGGTCATGGGCAAAATCACATTGTGTTAAGTAAACTAAGCAACATATATTGTATGAATTATTTTGCTGCCTCTTTGGAGGAGAATCATTGTAAACTCATTTTTTGCAGGTATATTTGCATCATGATAATTCACAAATATGCCTACGCAATACTGCTTGTTGGCACTGTAAAAGATCTAAAGGTGCCCTGTTCCACATATGGTGGGAATGTGAAGCTGTCACCTCTTTTTGGAATGAGGTTTCAAGTTGTCCACTGTGATTATGTGAAACCCCTCAGTAATAGTGCCGCATATACACATAATGCCGAGAAGTGCCACTTATAAACATATGCCCCTAGTAGTAGCACCCCTTATACACATAATGCCCCCAGTAGAAGTGCCACTTATACACATAATGCCCATAGTAGTAGTGCCGTTTATCCACATACTGCCCATAGTAGTAATGCTGCTTATACACATAATGTCCATAGTAGTAGTGTCCCTTATACACATTATGTGTATAAGTGCCCACAGAAGTGCCACTTATACACACAATGCCCGGACACATACACACACATACATACATGTACACACACACACACACACACACACACACACACACACACACACACACACACATACACATACTTTTCTTCCACTTAACAAAGTCTGATTGGCCGGATCTGTAGCAGCTCATCCTTCTCTGTAGCAGCATGGTCCCATGTAGCTACAACCCCTCAGTATGTAGTAGCTCAACCCATCATTCCAGAGTAGCTCACTCCCCATTTTTCAGGTCCTGGACACAGCAGGGAACATCATCAGAGATACAGAGCAGGGATAGCACCTCTCCAGCCTAGCTCCTCCTGGCTTTGCATGCATCCCTTTGCTGAGCACTTAGCACCAGCCCTGGCAGTGCACCTGGGAGAGTAGATACCCTCTAATAAAAGGGGGCAACAATGTGATTCTGCAATTTGCTGTGCCTCTCCCACCTGGCCCACCCCTGATCTCCCAAAACACGGAAAGGAAAATTAGGTAAGTTTGGTCTAGACCAGTTGTTTCCCAACTCAGTCATCAAGTAACCCTAACAGACCAGGTTTAAATATATCCATGGATCAGCATAGATGGTTAAATCAATGTGACTGCATTACTATTTAAGTCCCCTTGGCCAAGCATGGATATACTTAAAACCCGGACTGTTATGGGTCCTTGAGGACTGAGTTTGGGAACCACTGATCTAAATCTTATATTGTGTTTTTTTTATAGCTACACTGGCGACAGAGGGGAGATTCAGATGTGGACGCAGTTGCAGTAGCAGTTGCAACTTTTGTTGCAGCCGCTACTGCATTGTTATGCTAATGCCACGGCTGATGTATGCCCTGTTGAGATACCCTCTGGCTATGGCATGAACAGAGCCATCTTAACAGCATTGTAGGCCCTCAGCAAAGCAATGCACTGGAGCTCCTACCCATCCATTCAGGGTAATGTAAAAAAACTCAAAACGTACTCCTCCTGCGGTTCCACACTATCTCTCCACATGCTTCCATACAGTGAATGGCTGTCAGCACAGCTATCCACCAATCAGCAAGCTGACAACCATTCTCTGTACAGCTGCAGGCTGGTAAGCAGGTAGAGAATGCTGCCTAGACACATTGATAATGTTTAACTCACAATCAGAGCAGCCAGGCAACATTCTCTACCTGCCTCCCGAATAGCTATGGGGGCACGATCCTGATCCTGCTCGAATGCCCCTAGAATCATGGGACCGAGGGCAGCTGCCCAGTGTGCCTATATGTTAAGTTTGCCCTGGCACATAATGTGACAATTAGCCAACGGTATCAGTACAGCTGCGTCTTTAGATACAGTCACTGACACCAACATGCCCACTAAACAACTGCGACTAGTAGCGATCCCCCCAGTTACCAACCAGAAAATGTCATCATTTAAATATTATTATACATGCATAGCGCTATATCTCCGACCACCTCTGAATCACCCCAAATTAGAAAAAGAAAAATGAAGACATTTCATTAACTTAGATCTAGGTAAGTTTTTTTTTTTTTTTTTTTCAAAATGTTTTAATTGAGTTTTAACATTTTAATTATAATAGCAATATATATTACAATCGTAATGTCAAGTAAATGCATGACATTCTAGATCAAAACATAAAGTCTTTTGCTGTTCAACATAAAAGTTACAGAAATATCAGTAATTTGTATAACAAGTATACATAAAGTATGCAGGAGAAAAAAAAATATTATCAGTCTCCCAAAAGGTTACAACTAGGAGAAAGGGGGAAAAAAGGGGGGCATAGAGAAAGAAATGAAACAGAGCGAGAGAAAGAAAAGAAGAATGATTGCCTGTAGCCCAGTTTTTCCCTGTGTTTAACACAGGTTATCAACTAAATTGCATAGGAGGATCGGATAAAAATATTTTAGTCTCATACCACAAAGTCATTTTGAAACAGTTATGAATTTGTCTTTTTATTGAAATGTCTAATGTGCCAATAAAAGATTCACAGACCTCAAAGAATTTCTCAATGCGTTGTTCTTTATGTAATGCGGTCTACATCCAATCCATCTTGAATACGTAAAAAAGTTTTTCTCTGAACATTTGTAATGAAGGAGGGGAGGGGTGTATCCATTGCTGAAGGATACATTTTTTCGCCACAGCTGAGAGAATCAGAAGTAATTTATGACAACCTGGTGATATTCTAGAGGTTGTTGTCAATATGCCAAAAATGGCCCACTCTGGAGACAGTGGTAAAAAATTTACTAGTTCCGAGATTGCAAATTGTTTTACTTGAAGCCAGAATTCATTAATATGAATGCAATCCCATAGACAGTGGTAGAGAGTAGCGTCAGGTTGGGCACATTTTAAACAAATTGATGTGGACGACATTTCTATAAGATGGCAACAGGAAGGTGACAAATGAACCCTATAAAAATTTTTGAAAAACATTTCTTGATACATAATGGATGGTAAGACATGATTAGAATATAAAAGCACTTTTCAAATGGTCAATTCATTAAGATCGTGAAAGTGTCTCTGCCACCGAGTTATACCAGTTTCATAGTGTCCCTCATAATACGGGGTACGCAATATTTTATAAAACATAGAGATGGCTCCCTTAGTGTTAATCGAGGATTGAAAGGCCAGATCCAAGCGGTTCACCCAGTCCACAGGAGAAATATATACTACCCAATAAAGGGAGAAATAAAGAATAGGAAGCATTAAGATTCCAATTGTTGTGGACCGTGTGCCAAACTGACCATGCTGACATTAATAGAGGATTATCTTATGCATCGGATGGGATTTCAAATTTATGAAGATGCAAATAACAGACCAGGTCCATATTATGTAATACCAATATATACACCTGGCGCTGTCACTTACAGAGTGAGAGCAGCTGATCCATATTAGTAAGAAAGAATTTCTCAACTGCATAATTGGAGTGTAGTTCAGAGTGGGAAATCCAATATTTAATATGTCGACAAACAGCAGCATAGTTGTAAATTTCCATATTTGGAAAATTAATACCACCTTCAGACTTATTTCTCTGTAGTAGTTGAAGACTTAGGCGAGGTTTCTGTTTTCCCCCCAAATAAACTGTCTAAAGGTTGCCAGATTCTTTTAATATCCATTTTAGTAAATACTACTGGTAAGACCTGTAAGTAATCATTTTTATAAGGTTTGCTCTTCCTAAATAGGATAGTTGCAAATGTTGCCAAGTATATAATTCCTTAAGAGCTGCATCTATTGTTTGTTTAATGTTTATATTATATAAATCAGAGATATTCTTAGGCAGACAAATTCCTAAATAGGAGATATCAGTTGTCGCCCATTTTAAATTACCCACATCCAACATAGATCTACTAAGGGAGGGACTCAAGGACATTACCGTAGGCTTAGAATGATATATAGAGAAACCAGAAATTTTACCAAAGTCTTCCAGCTTGGAAAGAAGAGGTGACAAACAAGATTGTAGAACTCTTAACAAGAGGTCCAGAACAAGATTAAAAAGTAAAGGGAACAACGGGCATCCCTGTCGAGTCCCTCAGAACATTTGAATAGGATCACCCAAGTTCCCGTTGATTAATAGTTTTGTACGAGCCGAATTATAAAAATATTTGATCATATTAATAAAAGAAGAACCAAACCCTCTCCTTTGTAAGACAGTATATAAATGGGCCCACAAAATTTTATCAAATGCCTTCTCGGCGTCTAAGCTTAACAGTATATTAGAAGAGTGTCTTTGAGTTGCTGAGGAATATAAAGCTGCTACCGCTAAATGAACATTTAGAACTATATATGTCTCCCATGGGTAAAACCCAACTCATGTGATGTTAAAAGAGATGGGAGAATTACTTGCAGGCGAGTGGCTAAAATTTTTGACAACATTTTCTAATCCTTGTTTAGGAGTGTAATGGGCATGTAAGAGGAGAATGATGGAATGATGTCATCTTTTAATATCTTATAATAATTCCCATTAAGTCCATCAGGACCTGGCAACTTATTAAGAAGCAAACTGTTAATATCTAAGTATGTTTTTATATTGTATTATAAAAATACCCTTCCATGTGGAGAATATTTAAAATATAGATAGTATGTAAATGATATACAATACTTACACACTTGTGATAACAAAGTTTTCTTTTTTTACTTTTGGTAATTAATTATACACTTGCGGACTGACAGACATGGGGTCTTATTCAGCTATGTATGTAAACACAAAATTTCCAATCTCCAATGATTGTGCAAATCTGTGGATGCAACAACGGGAAACTGCAGCATGATTGACATGTGGGGGCATTAGCATTCTCAAAAACGGGCACGTGTTAGCCCCGTTATCTAGGCATTCTGTGTCTGTGTCCTCCGATGCAGCTTCACTGGCCAAAGAAGTATAAATCCAATAGCAGTGCCGTAACTAGACATTTTAGCGCTGTGTGCAAGAAACAGCCACGGCGCCCCCCCCCCAATGCAAAACAGGGGCAGTGCGCGGCGTAGGCGCGCAAAAAATATGTAGGGACGTGGCTTCATGGGGAAGGGGTGTGGCCACAAAATAATACCAATTCATATTACTGTGCACAGTAGTCTCTATTATTCAAATTACGCCACACAGTAGCACCACTACACCAGGTAGAGCCCCTTTTACATATTATGGCAGACAGGTTCACTTTTTAACATATTACGGCAGACAGCGTCCCCTTTTTACACATTATGGCAGACAGCGTCCCCCTTTTTACTCATTACGGCAGACAGCATCCCCTTATTACACATTATGGCAGATTGCGTCCCCATATTACACATTACAGCAGATTGCGTCCCCTTATTAAACATTACGGCAGACAGCGTCCCCTTATTACACATTACGGCAGATAGCGTCCCCTTTTTACACATTACGGCAGACAGCGTCCACCTTTTTACACATTACGGCAGAGAGCATCCCCTTATTACACATTACGGCAGATTGCGTCCCCATATTACACATTACGGCAGATTGCGTCCCCTTATTACACATTACGGCAGACAGCGTCCCCTTATTACACATTACGGCAGAGAGC
Organism: Pseudophryne corroboree; assembly: GCF_028390025.1. Lineage (NCBI taxonomy): Eukaryota > Metazoa > Chordata > Amphibia > Anura > Myobatrachidae > Pseudophryne > Pseudophryne corroboree. The sequence continues at coordinate 753,507,219 of NC_086445.1, read as the reverse complement.
TTCCCCTGTTTTACACTTTATGGCAGACAGCATCCCCATAATACACATTACGGCAGACAGCGTCCCCATAATACACATTACGGCAGACAACATCCCCTTATTACACATTACGGCAGATTGTGTCCCCATATTACACATTACGGCAGACTGCGTCCCCTTATTACACATTACGGCAGAGAGCGTCCCCCTTATTGCACATTACGGCAGACAGCGTCCGCTTATTATACATTACGGCAGACAGCGTACCTTTATTACACATTACAGCAGACAGCATCCCCTTATTACACATTACGGCAGATTGCGTCCCCATATTACACATTACGGCAGATAGCGTCCCCTTATTACACATTACGGCAGATAGCGTCCCCTTATTACACATTACGGCAGATAGCGTCCCCTTATTACACATTACGGCAGACAGCGTACCCTTATTACACATTACAGCAGACTGCGTCCCCATATTACACATTACGGCAGACTGCGTCCTCTTTTTACACATTACGGCAGACAGCGTCCCCTCATTACACATTACGGCAGACAGCAGCCCCCTTATTACACATTACGGCAGACAGCGTCCCCTGTTTTACACATTACGGCAGACAGCATCCCCTGTTTTACACATTACGGCAGACGGCGTCCCCTGTTTTACACATTACGGCAGACAGCGTCCCCTGTTTTACACATTACGGCAGACAGCGCCCCCTGTTTTACACATTACGGCAGACAGCTTCCCCATATTACACATTGTGGCAGACAGTCCCTACACACACACACACACACACACACACACACACACACACACACACACACACACACACACAGCCTGTCACCTACAGTCACACCACACACACATCCCCCCTCCCCTCCCCTCGTGCCAACTTTACCTCAAGGAGAGCTGTAGCAGAGACTGATGCAGACAGACCAAACAGCAAAGTCGGGGGTGTGGCCTAATTGCGGACCCGTGGTCACGCCCCCTTTAAGCACAGACAGGTGGCCTGGGAGACAAGGAGGCACAGGACCGGACATACGGCAATCACATCTAGTGTCCTGCTCCGCCGCTGCAGCTACAGTGCTTCTGCAGACGAGCACTGAGCAGCGGGAACCCACAGGTGTTGCCGGCGGTCCTGTGCCCTCAGTGCACATGCGCTGTGTGCCAGGCACCGCCGGCACATACCTAGTTACGGCACTGTCCAATAGATTGTAAGCTTATGAGCAGGATCTTCCTACCTCTATGACTGTTTGTTATTACCCAGTTTTGTGTTATCGTTGGTGTTTCCAATTGTAAAGCGCAATGGAATATGCTGCGCTATATAAGAAACTGTTAATAAATAATGGCTGCCACCAGGGGTGTACTGGGGGCACAGCTGTCTCTGACAGAGAGCGGAGGGCCCGGGCCGTCCGCCGGCCACAGCCCATCCCCGTCTGTCCTCATCCATCCGCCACCTTCCGCCTGTCCACAGTGTTCTATTCAAAATGTCCCTCTCAAAATGGCCACTGCCTCAGAGGAGACAGTTGTTAAAGATACTAGAGGAGACTTTTAATAACTGTCTACTCTGAGGCGGCGGACATTTTTGGAGAGACATTTGCAATAGTTTGAAGCAGGCAGGCGCGAACAGCAGCCCCCGTCGGGATGGTAGACCCGCATCGGCAGTGGTGGCTGGGGGTGGGGGGTGGGGATCCCCTGACAATGAGCAGAACCTTGACAATGAGCAGGTACTGGCATAATTACTGTGTGGGCATAATAAGGTGACAAGGTCATTAATATGAGGGCATACTATGTTGTCAGGGGCATTGCTGTGTGGGGCATAATATGGTGACAAGGGCATTAATGTGGGGGTATAATATGTTGTCAGGGGCATTACTGTGTGGGGCATAATATGGTGACAGGGACATAACTGTGGGGGCATGTATATGTGCAGAGGAATTTTTTTGTAAATATATATTTTTCTCTGACGTCCTAGTGGATGCTGGGTACTCCGTAAGGACCACGGGGTATAGACGGGCTCCGCAGGAGACTGGGCACTCTTAAAAGAAAGATTAGGTACTTTATCTGGTGTGCACTGGCTCCTCCCTCTATGCCCCTCCTCCAGACCTCAGTTAGTATCTGTGCCTGGCCAGAGCTGGATGCACCCTAGGGGCTCTCCTGAGCTTCCTAGAAAAGAAAGTATTTGTTAGGTTTTTTATTTTCAGTGAGATCTGCTGGCAACAGACTCACTGCTACGTGGGACTGAGGGGAGAGAAGCGAACCTACCTGCTTGCAGCTAGCTTGGGCTTCTAAGGCTACTGGACACCATTAGCTCCAGAGGGATCGAACACAGGCCCAGTCCTCGGTCGTCCGGTCCCGGAGCCGCACCGCCGTCCCCCTTGCAGAGCCAGAAGAACGAAGAGAAGTTGAAAATCGGCGGCTGAAGACTCCGGTCTTCATTAAGGTAGCGCACAGCACTGCAGCTGTGCGCCATTGCTCCCTTAGCACACCACACACTCCGGTCACTGATGGGTGGGGGCGCTGGGGGGGGCGCCCTGGGCAGCAATTAGATTACCTTACTTGGCGAAAAGCACATAATACAGTCTGATAAACTGTATATGTGCATTAACCCCCGCCATTAAAGTACATAAAAGGACAGAAGCCCGCCGCTGAGGGGGCCGGGCCTTCTTCCTCAGCACACCGGCGCCATTTTCTCTTCACAGCTCAGCTGGAAGGAAGCTCCCCAGGCTCTCCCCTGCAGTATCCTGGTACACAAAGGGTAAAAAAGAGAGGGGGGGGGGCACATAAATTTAGGCGCAAAACTGTGTATATAAGCTGCTATAGGGGAAAAATCACTCAGTATAGTGTACATCCCTGTATTATATAGCGCTGTGGTGTGTGCTGGCATACTCTCTCTCTGTCTCTCCAAAGGGCCTGGTGGGGGAACTGTCTTCAAATAGAGCATCCCCTGTGTGTGTGGTGTGTCGGTACGCGTGTGTCGACATGTCTGAGGTAAAAGGCTCCTCTAAGGAGGTGATAGAGCGGATATGTGTGTGGGAGGGTGTCTCCGTCAACAACGCCGACACCTGTTTGGATATGTGTAAGTGCTGAGGTAAAATTATTGCACAAAAGGTTAGGGAACAGAAAGGAAATCTACCCTGGTCTGTCCCTATGTCACAGAGTCCTTCAGAGTCTCTCTATGTTCACTATCCAAAATAACAAAGTATCGACACGGAGTTTAACTCCACTGTCGACTACGATAATGCAAAGTTACAGCAAAGAGGGCTAAAAGATATTCAATATATGATTATTGGAATAAAAGATGATTTGCATATCACTGATGACTCATCTGTCCCTGACACGAGAGTACACATGTTAAGGGGAAGAATGCTGAGGTAAATTTCCCTCCTCTCATGAGGAAAAAGAGCGGGAATCTCCAGACAAGAGACGGCAGCTTCCCACAAGAGAATTCTCAGGCTGTATCCTTTCCCCACTAGGGCCAGGATGTGTTGAGAATCTTCCCCTTGGGTGTCCTGTTTGCACTAGCTATTCTCAGGGATCCTGCAGATAGTGTGCACATTCTAGTATACTACCCAGACCGGCGATTGTGTCGGTATGGGTTTATAGCGCTGTGGCAGCGTGGACAGGTACCTTATCAGCAGAGATTGAGACCCTAGTATGCATATAAATATTTTAAGATGCTGTCTTAAGTAATAGATATATAATTATAAAGCATGCCCAAAGGGACATGAGTATACTGGGTCCTAGAGACAAAAGCTATGTCGATTTCTGCTTGACGTGTCCTGTAGAATATACATTGGACAGATGATGCCGACTTAAGAGGCATATGGAAGGCTGAGGATTGTGTGGAGAAAGGTTCTCGGGCCTGGTCTCCACAGCTATAGCTGGTAATTCTGATATTTTGCCTTATATTCCTGCACAGCCTAGGAAAGCACGACATTATTAAATGCAGCTTTTTGAATAAAGAAACAAGAAAGTCTGAGGTGCGTCCTTTCTTGTCAGAGCCGGGGGCAGAGGAAAGAAGCTGTACAACACAGCTAGTCCCCAGGAACAGAATCCTCCCCGGCCTCTACAAAAATCCACCGCATGTCGCTGGGGCTCCACAGGCGGAGCTAGGCCCGGTGGGGACACGCCTTCGTAAGTTCAGCCACAAGTGGGTTCACTCCCTGTTAGATCCCTGGGCATAGAAATTGTATCGCAGGGATACAGGCTGGACTGTGAGAAGATGCCCCCTCACCGAGGACCCGGCGGGCTTCCCCCCAAGAGAGGGAGCCAGTGTTAACTGCAATTCGTAAATTGTATCTTCAACAGGTGGTGGTCAAGGGTCCCCTCCTTCAACAAGAGGGTGTTATTATTCCACCATGTTATAATCCCGAAACCAGACGGTTCGGTTAGACCCATATTGTATTAGAATACCTGAACATATACCTGAAAAGGTTCAGGTTCAAGATGGAATCGCTAAGAGCGGTCATTGCAAGCCTGAAATGAATCGGGACATAAGGGATGCATACCTTCGTGTCCCCATTTATCCACCTCATCAGGCGTACCTCAGAATTGCGGTACGGGATTGTCATTACCAATTTCACCAAGGTAATGGCGGATATGATGGTGCTCCTGCGGAAGCAAGGTGTCACTATTATCACATACTTGGATGATCTCATAAAAGCGAGATCAAGAGAGCAGTTGCTGGACAGCGTATCACCTTCTCTGGAAGTGAAACGGCAACACGACTGGATTCTATATATTCCGAAGTCGCAGTTGGTTCCTACAGCTCATCTGCCTCGCCTAGGCATGATCCTAGATACAGACCAGAAGAGGGTTTATCTCCTGATAGAGAGAGCTCAGGAGCTCATGACACTGGTCAGGAATCTATTGAAAACCAAAACAGGTGTCAGTGCATCACTGCACTCGAGTCCTGGGAAGGATGATGGCATCATACGAGGCCATCCCCTTCGGCTGGTTCCATGCAAGGACAATGGAACTTACTGGACAAGTGGTCCGGATCACATCTTCAGATGCATCGGTTAATCACCCTATCCCCCAGGGCCAGGGTGTCTCTCCTGTGGTGGCTGCGGAGTGCTCACCTTCTCGAGGGCCGCAGATTCGGCATTCAGGACTGGGTCCTGGTGACCACGGATGCAAGCCTCCGAGGGTGGGGGGCAGTTACACAGGGAAGAAAATTCCAAGGTTTGTGGTCAAGCCAACAGACTTGCCTTCACATCAATATCCTGGAACTAAGGGCCATATACAACGCCCTAAGTCAAGCGGAGTTCCTGCTTCGCGACCAACCGGTTCTGATCCAGTCAGACCGCAGGGGCTCATGTAAACCGCCAGGGCGGCACAAGGAGCAGGGTGGCGAGGGTAGAAGCCACCAGAATTCTTCGCTGGGCGGAGAATCAAGTAAGCGCACTGTCAGCAGTGTTCATTCTGGGAGTGGACACGACCTCTACCCGGGAAAGTGGTGACTTCATCAGGAAGTCTTCACGCAGTTTTGCAAATTGATGGAAACTGCCTCAGGTGGACTACATGGCGTCCCACCTCAATAAAAAGATAAAAAAAGGTTTTACGCTGGGTCAAGGGACTCTCAGGCGATAGCTGTGGTCGCACTAGTAACACCGTGGGTGTTCCAGTCGGTCTATATATTCCCTCCTTTTCCTCTCAGACCCAAGGGCTGAGAATTGTAATAAACGGAGGAGTGTGAACAATATTCTTTGCTCCGGATTGGCCAAGAAGGACTCGGTACCCGGAACTGCAAGAAATGGTCTCAGAGGACCCATGGCCTCTGCCTCTCAGTCAGGACATGTTGCAACAGGGACCCTGTCTGATCCAAGACTTACCGCGGCTGCGTTGGATGGCATGGCGGTTGAACGCCGGATCCTAGCGGAAAAGGGCATTCCGGATGCAGTTATTCCTACGCTGATAAAGGCTAGGAAAGACGTGACAGCAAGACTTTTTCACTGTATATGGCGAAAATAGGTTGCTTGGTGTGTGGCCGGGAAGGCCCTACAGAGGAATTCCAGGGGGGTCGATTCCTGCACTTCCTACGGTCAGGAGTGACTATGGGCCTAAAGTTAGGATCCATAAAGGCCAAGATTTCGGCCCTATCCCTTTTTCTCTCAAAAAGAACTGGCTTCACTGCCTGAAGTTCGGACGTTGTTACAGGGGTGCTGCATATTCAGCCCCTTTTGTGCCTCCAGTGGCACCTTGGGATCTTAACGTGTGTTGGATTCCTAAAATCCCACTGGTTTGAGCCACTTAAGACCGTGGAGCTAAAATATCTCACGTGGAAAGTGGTCATGCTTTTGGCCTTAGCTTGGACTAGGCGTGTGTCAGAATTGGCGGCTTTGTCATGTAAAAGCACATATCTGATCTTCCATATGGAAAGGGCAGAATGGAGGACTCGTCCCCAATTTTTCCCTAAGGTGGTATCATCGTTTCATTTGAACCAACCTATTGTGGTGCCTGCGGCTACTAGGGACTTGGAGGATTCCAAGTTGCTGGACGTAGTCCGGGCCCTGAAACTTTATGTTTCCAGGACGGCTAGAGTCAGAAAAACTGACTCGCTATTTATCCTGCATGCACCCAACAAGCTGGGTGCTCCTGCTTCAAAGCAGACTATTGCTCGCTGGATCTGTAGCACCATTCAGCTTGCACATTCTGCGGCTGGACTGCCGCATCCTAAATCAGTAAAAGCCCATTCCACGAGGAAGGTGGGCTCTTCTTGGGCGGCTGCCCGAGGGGTCTCGGCTTTACAACTTTGCCGAGCTGCTACTTGGTCGGGTTCAAACACTTTTGCAAAATTCTACAAGTTTGATACCCTGGCTGAGGAGGACCTTGAGTTTGCTCATTCGGTGCTGCAGAGTCATCCGCACTCTCCCGCCCGTTTGGGAGCTTTGGTATAATCCCCATGGTCCTTACGGAGTACCCAGCATCCACTAGGACGTCAGAGAAAATAAGAATTTACTCACCAGTAATTCTATTTCTCGTAGTCCGTAGTGGATGCTGGGAGCCCGTCCCAAGTGCGGACTCTCTGCAATAGATGTATATAGTTATTGCTTAACTAAAGGGTTATTGTATGAGCCATCTGTTGAGAGAGGCTCAGTTATTGTTCATACTGTTAACTGGGTATAGTTATCACGAGTTGTACGGTGTGATTGGTGTGGCTGGTATGAGTCTTCCCCTGGATTCCAAATCCTTTCCTAGTAATGTCAGCTCTTCCGGGCACAGTTTCCCTAACTGAGGTCTGGAGGAGGGGCATAGAGGGAGGAGCCAGTGCACACCAGATATAGGCCCTCATTCCGAGTTGTTCGCTCGGTATTTTTCATCGCATCGCAGTGAAAATCCGCTTAGTACGCATGCGCAATGTTCGCACTGCGACTGCGCCAAGTAACTTTACTATGAAGAAAGTATTTTTACTCACGGCTTTTTCTTCGCTCCGGCGATCGTAATGTGATTGACAGGAAATGGGTGTTACTGGGCGGATACACGGCGTTTCAGGGGCGTGTGGCTGAAAACGCTACCGTTTCCGGAAAAAACGCAGGAGTGGCCGGGGAAACGGTGGGAGTGCCTGGGCGAACGCTGGGTGTGTTTGTGACGTCAACCAGGAACGACAAGCACTGAAATGATCGCACAGGCAGAGTAAGTCTGGAGCTACTCTGAAACTGCTAACTCGTTTGTAATCGCAATATTGCGCGTACGTCGGTCGCAATTTTAAGAAGCTAAGATTCACTCCCAGTAGGCGGCGGCTTAGCGTGTGTAACTCTGCTACATTCGCCTTGCGAGCGAACAACTCGGAATGAGGGCCATAGTACCTAATCTTTCTTTTAAGAGTGCCCAGTCTCCTGCGGAGCCCGTCTATACCCCGTGGTCCTTACGGAGTACCCAGCATCCACTACGGACTACGAGAAATAGAATTACCAGTGAGTAAATTCTTCTTATTTTTATTAAGAAATTTTTATATATATATTTTTTAATTTCATTTTATTTTTATTTCATTTTTGGGGGGTGAGGGGGTGCTTATTTTGTCAGTCCCGGGCCCCACAATATCTGATGGCAGCCTTGGCTGTGCTGTTGCATTCCTTTCTGAATCTGCCCCATACTGACTGGGGGGGAGATGTAATAAGTAGTGATAAGAGTAGAGAAATGAGCCAGTGCTCTGTATAATTTTATTGTATGCAAATTATAAATGTTACTTCAGTGCTGATTGGTTGCCATGAGCAACTTGTCCACTGGCTCACTTCTCCACTCTTTTGATTGCTTAGTACATCTCCCCCTAAGGCTGTCAGCAGCGGATTTAAAAAACAGTAGTTAGAGATACTTTTCAAAAGTTATGTGTAACATCTTTGGGACATCCATATGGCGCCCAGATAATGAACAAGTACTTTTTTGTTTTAATTAAAATAATTGAAACAGCACTGCATTAAAAATAATGTATTATTCTAATTGTTGTTTTGATGCTACTGTTCTGCTAAAACCTTCTCAGGATTTTTGTCAAATAATGGCTGTTTGGCAATTAATCAAGTTTCAGTAATGGCCTGGATGCATGTCAACCAGATCTAATAGAAGCTGGTAAATGTAATTAAGCAGGGAGAATGTAAAACACATTACCTATAATAGCGATACTTTACCTTTAACACTGATATTTTTGTAGTTTATTCTGCCTTACTTTAAAAAAACATGAGCACCAATTGCCCAATTTCTGGTGCTCAGGAAAATTCTTGAAAACATTTTTTGATTCTATTCTAGAACTTCTAATAGAAAACCAACAAAAGGAAAGTAGCATTTTTTTATAGTCTATAGTAAACAACTAACATTTCACATTTCTGATTAGTCTCAGATTGCATTCATTGTCTCATAGTAACATATTTTAGGTCATTTATATAATACATCCAAATAATTGTAGCTTAGTAATTAAAATAAACATTCTTCCATCAACTTAAGCATCATGTTTATATGTAAAGTAGATAGACATTATGGATGTTATTTATAAGAGACAAGAATAAGCCAAAACAAAACTGTTTACGTTTTAGTTAAACTATTATTCTGTATGTTGTCATTTATCAAGAATATACATTATATCATCCATTTTGCTTTTGGGAAAAGACCAGAAAAAAGGTTTTCTCTAAAATGAGTGAAAGAGAGAATAAACTTAAAACATACTTGCTTACTCCCCCTGAAAGACATGGAGGATTACAAAAATCAGGTGGTGCGCCCCGGCCGCCTGGAAAAGTGGGCAAGTCTGCCGGAGGTGGCCGCCACCCACCCGCAGTCTCCCACTCACAGAGTGAAAGTTGGTGATCCTCAGTCTATGCTTCATAAAGCCGGTAATCATGGCATTGGGTAGCAAGGGCGGGGCCACAATAATGCAATCGCATCACCACACTCACCAACCCTTCCACTTTCCAGTGACATGCGCCACTGCTGAGCCGACCTGGTTGCCCCCACCTAGGGGTCAGCTAGGAAGTCGGCAAGTATGACTTAAACGCTATTTAACAGAAACATTGAAAAAAGATACTCCTTAGTGGTGCCACCAGGAAAAAGTGGATCTTTTTGTATTCAGAACTTTGTAACTTAAGAACAATGGTATACTTAATTTAGTAATTAAAAAGTTTTATCCATTTTTGTGTGAGTTAAGACAATGCCAACTACACCAAGACTAATGCATCAGTAGGGACATTCCCCAGCAACTACCACCATTTTACTTAATCCAACTATCTAAGGAGTCTATGTACCAGCCAATCAGCTCCAAACTGCCATGTTACAGGCTGTGTTTGAAAAATTGCAGGAGCTGATTGGTTGGTAGTTTATCTCTCTCCACCTTATCTCTCTCTAGGGCTTAGTACATAGACCCCTTTGTCCCTGTGTTTGTTTGTACTGAGTAGACATTCAGTAGATCAGGGAATGTGAAAGAATAGTAGATGGTGAAGTAATATTTTTGCCAGTTGAGTCATTGATTTGCTTGTTGTAAACAACGGCACAGAGAAGGATTAAATACCATGCACACTAACACTAGCCCCCATCTCATAACTTGTGCCCAAGTAGATGCATGTGTAAATGAAGGTAATATTTGATCATGTACATGTGTATGAGTGGACTGCATAGCAATGAGTGTTCTTTGACTTTCCCTTTCACCCAAATTAAGAAAGAAATTCATATTTAATGTTACCCACAGAACCAGTATATAAGCACCTTCTATTCATACAGTACCAATATAAATACATATATGCCAAGAAGGGACTGCACAGAATGATTGTTTACAAGCAAGCACCACATATACTGTAAATAAGGCGACACAAACAATTATTGTGACGGGTATATTTTTTCTTTTTATAGATCATACGTCTAACTTGTAACATACTTTCTTCTACAGTATTATGGAATAACTATATACTGGTATGCTTCTTTTCATGTCAATATTTCCTTTCTTCACAACTATGCCAGAAACTAAACCTCTTATTTCACACATGCCATTCGTCTATATATCTCTATGTATTATAGTTTTTCTTTTTCTAAATATTTAATCAACACTTAATATTTAATGAACACTAAGGGCGTTATTCAAATATTCGTTCTTTAGCAATAATTAAAGGGTGCCTATTGTTGCTATCCAATTGTTCTTGGCCCCCCTTAATTATCATGCTTTATGCGCCCAATTAGACAGGCTATAGCCGCGTAAAGCAGCAAAACCCATCTAAACTAATGGGCGCGACAGGGAAAAGTCCTGTGTGGTCGCCCCGAACAGCAAACTTTTCACACATTTCAGCTTGCAGCCTCTGTGAGCTGAAATGTGACTGCTGCGGCTAATGGGCGTCTCATCGGAGCAACATTTGAATAGCTCCAATAGACGCCCATTAGTATTCCACACCTCGCAAACATTTGAATAGCCTCCTCTGTTGGTATTCTTATTAACTAAACCATGAATGGCTGCCAGAAACAAACACAAGCTCACACAGAATTCAGCATATCATGTGATGCCAGAGGGGGAAGAATGTGGAGGAGGATGTCACAATGAAGAGACAGTAAAGTTTAGAAGGAAACCAATAGCTCTATGCTCACTACTTCATGTGGCTTTGGTTACTATGACATATTCCATGATTATACATCATAGTGCAAATTATAAATGATGGCAGCCTGATAAAAACAAAAAAAGGAGAAATGGTAAATATGATGGTAAATTTATCACTTCACCAGGCTTAATAAATCTGCCCCTCAGTCTTTTATGTTGTTATAGAAATAAATGTAAGGGGAAACAATTGTTTTCTAAATTATAATGGTATACTGAATATGTGTTAATATCCCAGCGCTCAAGTGCCCGATGGTCAGAATCATGACGTATGTCAAAGTAAGTACTGTGTTTAGGTTTAGGGTTAGGCAATAGGTGGACGTTTAGAGTAAGGCTATGGGGTTGGAGGGGGGCGGTTAGGGCTAGGCTGCAGGAGGGGTGGGTTATAGGGTTAGAATTAGGGTTAGGGTTTAAATAATTAACAAAATCCATCAGATGTTTGAACATTGTGATGCCGCTGTTGGTATTCTGACCACTGGGATCCTGTGCACTGGGATATAGATACAAACAATGGTATACTTTTGCCCTAGTTGTACATTTTACTAGTTAAAAATGGATAAAAATATGTACCTCATTTTATTGATACTCTTATATACTGTACATACTTTAAATTGTTCCCAGATGTTTAGCTCATAAATGCAACATTCATTTATATATTATGAGTTCATATGCTGTGTAATATTTGTGCTAATTTTATTTTAGTTTGCCAATGTTGCTGTTTAGGAAGAGATTTAATAGGATAGATAATTAGGATTTATATTTTCCAATTAAAAATATGCTCATTTATCAACGTAAATCCTCATTTATAGTTCATTTATGATAAAGATAGTGTTTCTGTAAGTTTTCAGCAAAGGGATATATATATATATATATATATATATTAAAATAATTTAAACTCTGTATGCACTACTATCTACTATCACAGGGCCAAATATAATAGCTTAGGAAATGTGGGGAGTGGCAAGATTTCAGTGATGCAGGTGGTTGATTTAAAGCTTTAAAGATTTATTTAAGGCTGTTTATCCTAAGGGTGAAGGAGGAAAATAAAGAGTGGTGCTTGGATGACACAGAAAGCACTGAGAAGAAATAGACTAGTGGACATATTCAATTAGCTGTGTGGTTTACCTGCGGCTAATTACTGCGCCAGTCTGATCCAATCTGCAGGAAATCGAACTCCCCAAGGGTGTACGTTTCCTGACACTTTCCAAAAGAAAATGCCACAATAAGGGTTCAAGCAGAGGAAAACCAATTGATTCCACAAAGTAATCCTCTGTTTTAGGCAAGGGGAAAAGGCGATTAAATGTAACAGTCATTCACCACGCCGTAATTACCCAACAATTAATTAATTGAATATGCCCCTAGGCCTCCACAGCACATTAGCTTCAATATAATATAGATATAATGGCAGCTGGCACACTACAGTAGCTCTGATAAAATCCAGTTAGCACTTAATAGTGGCACCATCAGTTGCCAGTTTGGTCTCCTCTGGTTAAAATAAAATTGTTAATTTTGTAATAAACTATTTACTGTTTATTATAAAATTGAAAATGTTTTGGAATTAAATAATCAAAATTAAAAGAAAAGTTGTAAGGACAAACACTGAAATAAGACTGCGTAATACATTCTGCTTAAGTGTCACACATTCACACACGTGCATGTTACAAACAGTGGCACCAAATACCCACAATGCTGCCCACACCTGACCTGATACATTGTTCTCCCAAGGAATTGATCACATTGCTGTTCTGATTTCTCCAGTTGTGTACTATTGTTTCTTGACCTTTCACTATATCACACCTGTTCTCCACGTGACAGATTTACTATTCTGTGTTCTGTATTCTGTATACAACAATATATTACCTATTTCTTCCCAAACAAGCATTTGTTTTCTAGATAGATAGATAGATAGATAGATAGATAGATAGATAGATAGATAGATAGATAGATAGATAGATAGATAGATACACACTACACATGAATACGTTTAGTTGAGTTAAGGCAATGGGCATCATTCGTGTCATGTCAGTCACATGATATTAATTAGATTTATGACCACTTATAATCTCTGTGCACATTACTACTAAAAGGCGTGAGGTGCATTAATGAAAACCCAACACTCTAAAAATGCAGCCACCTTAATAAACATGAGCAAAGCAAAATAACAATTTCCTTCTACATTGTTATTTATTAGAGTTTAATTTATTCTAAAGAATTACAATGCAATGGTATTATTAAAACAAAAGGTATTAACTATACAGTTATTTTTAAGTGAATTTCAAGATAAAGCAATATAATTTTCTATTTAATAAATTAAAGTCATGATAGCTCTCATAGACAGCAAATATACTGCCTCACAGCTCCTCATAGAAAAACAATTTGTTTACCTTATATTGCTGCAAGGCCTCCCAACTATAAATGTAAAGTAAAACATACTGTGTGTTCATCAAACAAGCATTACTCATAAGTTTCAATAAGTGTGATTTCCCATGTCTATTCTCTTATTGAGAAATAAGTGCTTAAAAAAGTCCCCAGGACATTTACTAAGTACAGTGATCTTACAAATGTTCTACTGCATTACTCATGGTAACAGCTGTGAGCTTACATTATGAACATGTCATATATTTATTAATTCATTTCATTTAATATTTTGTCTTTGGAAACAATAAAAAATAGATTGTATTGCCCCATAAAACAATTAGTGAATCCATATAGATATTCTAGAAGCCAATTTCGCAATTGCAGGCTTTAAAGGCCTACAGTAATCTTTAGGGCTTGTATAGTTTTCATGTAATGTACAATAGATTTGAATTATTTTATACAATTCCAATAAAAAATAATCATCAAAAATATGACAAATGGTACTTGATATCGAAGTATAATTTAAAAATATAATTCTTTACAAATTTCACAAATTTCTTGTTAAATGCTAAATTCTTCCAATTACTTGATTAGATTACTGTTTATAACATTGTGTACAAACTGTTAAATTAAATAAATAGGTTCAACAGGCAAGTAAACTTTGTATGACATAATATTCTAAAATATAAGTTTGTACATATTAAAAGTCATAAATATTATAAAATAAATTCTATTTATAATCCACATCAGTGACACAAATATACATTTTGCCATTAATATTAGATATTTTAATAGCAAATATTATCATGGTTAAAGTTTGTAAGTAAGAGATACTGAACTTACATGCAGTATGGATGAGCACTGGTATCTCCAGATGTAGGCACCACTGTAAGTTTGAAAGTCTAATTAAGCCTGATGTCTTTCTCCTGGCTATTTATCAGTCTCTGTGCATATACTCAGGCTCCAGACGCTCTGCAGAGCCCACAGCTACATCAGCCCTCTCTATAATCTCACACACCAACTTCCCACACAGCCCTCCCTCAGGGTCACTGTAAGGGCAGCGAAACAGACATAAATCAAATAATAAGTGGATGGTTGGGGACAGAGGCTACAGGGACCCAAGCGTCACACATTCCCATAGTCCCTTTGCTTAGAATGAAGAAATAGTTATGCTCTTTTACCCAATTGTTGCAAAAACCTTAACCCACATGCTAAAAAATGCTAGAACTTTGATGGTATCAAAAGGGTTAAATTTGTAGAAGTGGGATGGTCTAAAAATGTCAGAGTATATATATATATATGTTTTATTTTTATTTTTCTAGGAATAGGTATATATGGTGTCGTTAACTGTTGCACCAATAAGTGTAATAAGGAGAAAATGATACTTATGACATTGTTAATGCGACATAGCTATGTTAAAATACAAACTGTATTCAAAAAAAGAAAATGTATCTATATATTGTGATACATGTTAAGCCGATAACAGTATCCACCTGATTTATATATCAGGTCAATTTAACAAGAGATTATCACAGGTGATATCAGAGATATTTCCTGTATTAGCTTCTTTCTGAGCTGCTGTCCCAGTGACAATTTTTTGTCAATGACTGCTGAAAGGCATTCCTTTTTGGCTGATATGTATTGATAAGGTATAGTAATTAATTAACAGGGCCTAATTCTCAATAATGCAAAATAGGCTCCTCAGAGGCTTTCCCATCTGCCCAGTGCCTACACTCTGTCACAACTGAGGGCCTGAGCTGACGGGAGGCAGCCTCAGTTGTAGGGGCTGAGATGTACCGGAACCTGGGAGGTTGTATCAGACCCCTAGACATGTAAGTAACATGTAGAATAACTGCCCGAAGGCGTGACCACGACAACCAGGATAAAAGTCAATGATGTTTATTATGACAAACTCCGTAACACAGCAGCAGTAAAAGGAAACATAAAAGTCAACAGAGGATAAATACAATTCCTGGGAACTACAGGGTGGCAAGGGCCACAGGCACTGGTAGTGTGAGACAGTTCTTATAATCTTCTAGTTGGAAAGTCCTTACCAGGCCTGACTGTAGCAATGGAGAAAACCCAGGATCGTACCAGCTGATGTTCCAGGAAAGGCTGGGCTGCTGAAGGTAAAACGGCTGCTGTGGATACTGGCTGGAACCAGACTGTTGTTGGTACGGAGTGGATACTGGCTGGAACCAGTTAAATAATAAACGAACTTGAGAGCGATGAAATAATAATGAAGTTTGGAGTTTGAGAGCGGTGAAATAATAATACCGGTGGAGAGTGGTAAACTGCAGAAAAGGACACCGGCCCTTTAAGAGAAGCTGTACACTGCTGGAAGCTGAGCTGGAAGCAGGTGATTGTTTGAGAGCGGTGAAATAATAATACCGGTGGAGAGTGGTAAACTGCAGAAAAGGACACCGGCCCTTTAAGAGAAGCTGTACACTGCTGGAAGCTGAGCTGGAAGCAGGTGATTGTTGTAGCTGGAAACAGGTGAGTCCAGAATGGATCGGAGAGTCAGGCTACACCGCAGATGGAATGCTGGTGCGGGTCTCTATAGCAGAAGTCTGGAGACAGGAGCTGGAACCTGGAAGACAACCACAGGAGAGAGACAAACTGGTACTAGGTTAGACAACCAAAGCACTGACGCCTTCCTTGCTCAGGCACAGCTTACTTATACCTGCAGCAAGGAAGGGGTTGGCTAGGCAATTATGCAAATCAACAATACAGGCAGCAGATTGGTGGAAATGATCAGATGACAAAATCCAAGATGGCTGCGCCCATGCAGACACTTGGAGGGAAGTTTGGTTTGTAATCCATGTGAGAATTGAAACAGTAATGGCGACGCCGGCCACAGGAGACAGGAGACGCCAGACTGACAAGCGCACATTTAACCACGCGGGCACAGCGGAGGCCGCAGCTGATGAAATCACCACTCTGACATTCTGCATGTGAAAACTCAGGAACAGCGGGATCCGGTCCTGGAACGCTGAGCCAGCCTTAGGAGGCATCTGAAGGGTAAGAAATGGCGTCCAGATACCCGGATCGTGACAGCACCCCCCCCTTTAGGAGTGGCCCCAGGACACTTCTTTGGCTTTTGAGGAAACTTGGAATGGAAATTTCGGACCAAGGCAGGAGCATGGACGTCTGAGGCATTGGTCCAAGAGCGTTCTTCAGGACCATAGCCCTTCCAGTCAATGAGGTATTGTAACTGACCGTAACGGAAACGTGAGTCCAAAATCTTGGCCACCTCGTACTCGACTCCCCGTTGAGTCTGAACTTTGGGAGCTGGAGGAAGTGCGGAATGAAACCGATTCAGGATCAGCGGTTTCAACAAAGAAACATGAAATGTCCTGGGTATTTTCAAGAAGGATGGTAACTGTAACCTGTAGGCAACAGGATTGATGACTTGTTCAATCTTGAAGGGTCCGATGTAGCGAGGTGCAAATTTCATGCTGGGAACTCTCAACCTCAAATTCTTCGTGGACAGCCACACACGATCACCCACCTTGAGAGCAGGAACCGCTCTACGCTTTCTATCGGCAAACTTCTTATACCTGAATGAGGCTTTAAGCAGGGCTGCGCGGACGTTCCTCCAGTTATTTGAAAACTGACGCAAGGTGACATCCACTGCTGGAACAGAAGTTGCGGGAAGCGGTTGGAATTCTGGGACTTTAGGGTGGAATCCATAATTAATGAAGAATGGTGTAGAAGAAGATGAGGAATGGTATCGATTGTTGTGGCTGAACTCGGCCCAAGGAAGGAGTTGAACCCAGTCATCTTGAGAGGAAGACACATATATACGGAGGAAGGCCTCCAAGTCCTGATTCACCCTCTCGGTTTGACCATTGGTCTGAGGATGGTAAGCCGTGGAAAACTTTAACTTGACTTGGAGGGCTTGACACAAACTTCGCCAAAATTTGGCTACAAATTGTACTCCACGATCCGAGATGATCTCTTCAGGAAGACCGTGAAGTCGGAAGATCTCTTGTATAAACACTTGAGCCAACTTGGAAGCTGACGGAAGACCGGTGAGAGGGATGAAATGTGCCATCTTGGTGAACCGGTCAACTACCACCCAGATGGTATTAAACTTGTTGCAGATAGGTAGATCGGAAACAAAGTCCATCGACAAATGGGTCCAAGGTCGATGGGGAACAGATAATGGAACCAGTTGCCCCGCAGGCGACTGGCGGGAGACTTTGTGTTGGGCACACTTTGGGCAGGAGGCAATAAATTCCATAACGTCCTTCTTCAGAGTTGGCCACCAGTAGGACCTAGAAATAAATTCAAGGGTTTTCTGAATGCCTGTATGTCCAGCAAAACGGGAAGCATGGGCCCAATGCATGAGCTTCTTCCTTAGAACTGGCTTAACAAAACTTTTCCCTGGTGGAGGCGTAGAGTCCATCCCTACCGTGGAGAATGCCAACGGATTAATAATAGGATGCTTGTCTGCAGACTCGGACTCATTTTCTTGCTCCCATGAGCGGGAAAGGGCATCGGCCTTTTACGATTCTGAGAACCCGGACAGAACTGGAGTTTAAAGTCAAACCTAGAGAAGAAAAGTGCCCATCTGGCCTGACGAGGATTCAGACATTGTGCGCCTTTGAGATATAAAAGATTTTTGTGGTCGGTAAGAACGGTGATTGAGTGGGAAGCTCCCTCCAACAGGTATCTCCACTCCTCCAGAGCGAGCTTGATGGCTAGCAACTCCTGATCGCCAATGGCATAGTTGCGCTCAGCTGGGGAGAACTTCCGGGAGAAGAAACTGCAAGGATGTAGATGTCCATCTTTGGCCCTCTGGGATAACACTGCTCCTACTCCAACGGAGGAGACATCTACCTCTAAGATAAAAGGAGAGTCGGTGTCGGGCTGTTTCAGAACTGGTGCAGAGATGAACCGTTGCTTCAGAAGGTGAAAGGCCTGTGTAGCTTCCTCGGACCACTTGGACGGATTAGCACCTTTCTTGGTTAATGCAGTGATAGGCGCCACAATGGTGGAAAAGTCTCGTATAAATTTTCTATAATAATTGGCGAACCCTAAGAACCTCTGGACCCCTTTGAGGCTTAAGGGTATAGGCCAATTCTGGATTGCTTGGAGTTTCTCAGGATCCATCTCTAGTCCGGAACCGGACACAATGTAACCTAGAAACGGAATGGTTTTAACTTCAAACACACACTTCTCCAATTTACAATAGAGGTGATTGACACGGAGACGGGAAAGAACCTCTTTTACCCAGAAACGATGATCTTCGAGATTATTAGCAAAGATGAGGATGTCGTCTAGATAAACCACGACATGGCGGTACAAGATGTCCCTGAAAATCTCATTCACGAAGTGCTGGAAGACTGCTGGAGCATTGCTCAATCCGAAGGGCATGACGAGGTACTCATAATGTCCGTCACGGGTGTTAAAGGCGGTCTTCCACTCGTCACCCTCACGGATTCGGATGAGATTGTAGGCACCCCTCAAGTCCAGCTTTGTGAAAATAGTTGCACCACTAACTCTATCAAAGAGCTCGGTAATCAGGGGTAAAGGGTATCGGTTCTTGACGGTAATGTCGTTCAGACCTCTGTAGTCGATGCACGGACGCAGACCACCGTCTTTCTTCTTAACGAAGAAGAAGCCTGCGCCGGCTGGAGAAGAAGATGGTCGGATGAAACCCTTCGCCAGGTTCTCTTTGATGTACTCTTCCATGGAGTGTGTCTCAGGCAGAGACAACGGATAAGTTCGGCCTCGCGGTGGAACCTTCCCTGGAATGAGGTCGATTGGGCAGTCCCATTCTCTATGAGGAGGAAGGATATCAGCAGAGGCTTTACTGAACACGTCCGTGAAGTCTTGATATGGAGGAGGCGGAACATCAGATGACCTGGGGAAGGAAGAACAAACAGGAAGAACTTTGGCTAAACAAGTCTCAGCACAGGAGGGACCCCATGCCAGTATTTGCGTAGTCGTCCAGTCAATTGATGGGTTGTGGAGACGGAGCCATGGAAGGCCTAAAACCACTGGATGTGTGGCTCTTGGAATCACTAAAAAAGAAATATACTCAGAATGAAGAACTCCCACTCTCAGACGAACTGGAAGAGTCCTTAAGGAAATGACTGCGTCAAAAATCTTGCTGCCATCCACGGCAGTCAAAGAGATGGACGAGGACAGTCTCTCGGTGGGTAGGGACCACCGTTTAACATAAGCTTCGGTTATGAAATTCCCAGCTGCTCCGGAATCAAGGAGGGCAATGACGTTCCTGTAACGTTGAGCAATTTGGAGCGACACTGGGAGGTTACAGTCATGAGGAGATGGAGAGGAGATCATTACTCCTAGCCGGCCCTCTCCTTGGCGAGCTAGGATCTGGAGTTTCCCGGACGTTTGGGACAGGCATTGATAGTGTGCGACGGAGCTGCACAGTAGAGACAGAGAGACTCAGAGAGACGTCTTCGGCGCTCAGCGGGAGATAGACGAGAACGACTAATTTGCATAGGCTCATCCTTGGATGGAGATGGTTGACGAGGAGGAGGAGCAGAAGATTTAGGAGTAGATGATCTTCCTCGCTCAGTTGCTCTCTCTCTCTCTGAAACGTAGATCAACCTTCGTGCAAAGAGAAATTAGCTCATCCAACTTAGAGGGCAAGTCTCTGGTAGCTAACTCATCCTTGATGCGTTCTGATAAGCCATGCCAGAATGCAGCATACAGGGCCTCGTCGTTCCATGCCAGTTCGGTTGCCAGGATTTTAAACTGTATAAGATACTGTCCCACAGTACGTGTTCCCTGGCGTAAACGGAGAATCTCAGATGAAGCAGATGTTATCCGGCCTGGCTCGTCGAAGATGCGCCTGAATGTAGCTACAAAGTCAGTATAGGAGGATAGCAGGGGATCAGACTTCTCCCATAAAGGTGATGCCCAGTCAAGGGCTGAGCCACTGAGAAGGGAGATGATATAGGCAATTTTGGTACGGTCACTGAAGAAATTGCCAGGTAGAAGCTCAAAGTGGATTTCACATTGATTGAGAAATCCCCTGCAGAACCTTGGAGATCCATCAAATTTTGCTGGCGTTGGAAGATGAAGATGTGGACTGGAAATGGGTAAGGTGGGTGGGGTTACAGCTGGTGTCACTGTAGTGGACGCACCGGACGTGCCAGGTCCACGGAGGGTCGTTTGAATCCCATCCAGCCGTGTAGAGAGATCCTGGAGACAGCGGATGATGTGGCCCTGTGCAGCCTCCTGATGTTCAAGTCGGGCTGCCAGTTCTTGCATCGGCCTGGCCGCTTGATCCTGGTCTCCGGCTGGATTCATTAGGTCAGTGCTTACTGTCACAACTGAGGGCCTGAGCTGACGGGAGGCAGCCTCAGTTGTAGGGGCTGAGATGTAACGGAACCTGGGAGGTTGTATCAGACCCCTAGACATGTAAGTAACATGTAGAATAACTGCCCGAAGGCGTGACCACGACAACCAGGATAAAAGTCAATGATGTTTATTATGACAAACTCCGTAACACAGCAGCAGTAAAAGGAAACATAAAAGTCAACAGAGGATAAATACAATTCCTGGGAACTACAGGGTGGCAAGGGCCACAGGCACTGGTAGTGTGAGACAGTTCTTATAATCTTCTAGTTGGAAAGTCCTTACCAGGCCTGACTGTAGCAATGGAGAAAACCCAGGATCGTACCAGCTGATGTTCCAGGAAAGGCTGGGCTGCTGAAGGTAAAACGGCTGCTGTGGATACTGGCTGGAACCAGACTGTTGTTGGTACGGAGTGGATACTGGCTGGAACCAGTTAAATAATAAACGAACTTGAGAGCGATGAAATAATAATGAAGTTTGGAGTTTGAGAGCGGTGAAATAATAATACCGGTGGAGAGTGGTAAACTGCAGAAAAGGACACCGGCCCTTTAAGAGAAGCTGTACACTGCTGGAAGCTGAGCTGGAAGCAGGTGATTGTTTGAGAGCGGTGAAATAATAATACTGGTGGAGAGTGGTAAACTGCAGAAAAGGACACCGGCCCTTTAAGAGAAGCTGTACACTGCTGGAAGCTGAGCTGGAAGCAGGTGATTGTTGTAGCTGGAAACAGGTGAGTCCAGAATGGATCGGAGAGTCAGGCTACACCGCAGATGGAATGCTGGTGCGGGTCTCTATAGCAGAAGTCTGGAGACAGGAGCTGGAACCTGGAAGACAACCACAGGAGAGAGACAAACTGGTACTAGGTTAGACAACCAAAGCACTGACGCCTTCCTTGCTCAGGCACAGCTTACTTATACCTGCAGCAAGGAAGGGGTTGGCTAGGCAATTATGCAAATCAACAATACAGGCAGCAGATTGGTGGAAATGATCAGATGACAAAATCCAAGATGGCTGCGCCCATGCAGACACTTGGAGGGAAGTTTGGTTTGTAATCCATGTGAGAATTGAAACAGTAATGGCGACGCCGGCCACAGGAGACAGGAGACGCCAGACTGACACATTTAACCACGCGGGCACAGCGGAGGCCGCGGCTGATGAAATCACCACTCTGACATTCTGCATGTGGAAACTCAGGAACAGCGGGATCCGGTCCTGGAACGCTGAGCCAGCCTTAGGAGGCATCTGAAGGGTAAGAAATGGCGTCCAGATACCCGGATCGTGACACACTCAGCTAAACGCGTATTAATTTACAACACAATTATTGCTGCATTTCCAGAAATGAGATGAGTCTTACTAAAACATGTTTTTTTAAATTGACCTGCAACATAATATATAATTATATATATTTGAATTATGCAAACAGACAAAATAAGATCCAATAATCATATCAGAGGCTCAGACTAACTTTCCAGGAAGAAATAATTATACTCCTCAACCTGTAAAATGGGATGCTCACAAATTCATAGTGTAATATCTAAGAATTTGTGGACCCATATCTAAATTTTGAGGTGGTCCACCAAATTAAGGAGAGACACTCTTCTCTTTCCTCACTTACCTTGCCAGGCCAGGCCAAACACTTGCTGCTCACCACTCTTCTCTTCGTAGTCAAAGAGCAAGAGAACTTAAGAGCTCCGCTCCTTCCTCAGCATAATTTAATTTTAGAAACAAAAAAAGTGAATACTAGTGATAGCGCTCTCCAGTAACCATGTTTCATATATCACCCATGTGAAAATGATATAATAGGGTTTGATTCACCATATATTGTAATAGAAACGTCCTCTGAGTTCCTTAGTGTACACCCACAAAAGGATTACTCCATCATTCTTCCTTCCCAGAGACAGTTCAATTATGTTCATGTGTAACTGAACCACCATAGACCTATGGGAATAAGTATAAGCCTCTCCTAATCCTCTTGCAAGGATATTTATGGGAGGTGTTGTGACAGCAACATGGCGATTGGACTTTCCTTCATCAATCACATCCAGGATCTCCTCTGGACTGGACACAAAACGCTCGGTGCAGCCCTGACCCTCTCTCATGGAGAGGGTCAGGGCTGCACCGAGCGTTTTGTGTCCAGTCCAGAGGAGATCCTGGATGTGATTGATGAAGGAAAGTCCAATCGCCATGTTGCTGTCACAACACCTCCCATAAATATCCTTGCAAGAGGATTAGGAGAGGCTTATACTTATTCCCATAGGTCTATGGTGGTTCAGTTACACATGAACATAATTGAACTGTCTCTGGGAAGGAAGAATGATGGAGTAATCCTTTTGTGGGTGTACACTAAGGAACTCAGAGGACGTTTCTATTACAATATATGGTGAATCAAACCCTATTATATCATTTTCACATGGGTGATATATGAAACATGGTTACTGGAGAGCGCTATCACTAGTATTCACTTTTTTTGTTTCATTTGTACCGTTGGTGTGTTTTTGGATGCACACTTGTCGTTTACTGTGGAGCTGCACTACTGTTTCATTGCGCACTGTATTTTGAACTTTTTTTCAAATATAATTTAATTTTAGAGCACTTGAATGTTGAAATGATTATTATTAATACATTTTATTTGTAGAGCGCCACAAGTCTTTCACAGCGCCGTACATACGGCAGACATTAGAACAATACAGGGTACACAGAAATTAACATTACAGAAAAACTAAAACAGAGCACAGGTAACAATTAGCAACACAGTTCTTAATACAAACTACAGCCAAGATGAAAGAAAGCAAAGGAGTAGTTGTCATACTACTGGGGGCAGGCAACCACTGGAAGAAATAAACAGTAATGAATGAGGGGAGATGGAGGTATAGACATTTGCTACGTAGGCTGTAATTGAAGTGTGAGATAAGAGGTGTGTGGGAACAGGAGGGAAGAGGGCCCCGCTCCAATGAGCTCACAATCTTGGGGGTGAGGGGGAGACAGACAGGTGGCATGAGGTGCGAACAAGCAAAAGGCAGCTTGATGGTAGGAAGTAAGCGAGGCATAGATGGCCAAGGCATGAGGTAGTGGGTTGGGAGAGCGGCCTCAAAACTATGTTTCGCAGAAGGGTACGCTTTGATGAACAGGTGGGTTTTCAGTATCCGTTTGAAACTTTGCAAGGTCTGGGAGAGTCTAATAGAGTGAGGGAGCTCATTCCAGTAAAGGGGGCAGCACAGGTAAAATCTTGGATTCACGCATTGGGATGCAGTGACCAGGGTAGAGGAGAGGCGACAGTCTTTGGCCGACTAGAGTGGGCGGGAGTTAGAATGCAGGGAGATGAGGTTGAAGATGTAAGGAGCAGTAGAGTTAGAGAGGCCTTGTACTTGAGGGTGAGGCATTTGAAGAGGATTCTCAGGGGGAATGGGAGCCGGTGCAGGTTTTGTCGAAGAGGAGTGGCAGATGTAGAATGGCGGGAGAGGAAAATAAGTCAATCTGCGGAGTTGAGAACAGATCAGAGTGGAGCGAGATGGGAGCATGGGAGGCCAGTGAGGTGAATGTTGCAAAAGTCGAGCCATGAGATGACCTGTGAGTGGATGATAAGTTTAGTCACACTCTAGGAGAGCAATGGCCGGATCCAAGCAATGTTGCATAGCTGGAACCGACAGGATTGAGCCAGACACTAAACGTGGTGGGTGAAGGAGAGTCAAGAATGACACCCAAGCATAGGAGTTGGAGAACAGGGATGATTATGGTGTTGTCAACAGTGACAGAGATATTAGGGAGGGTGGGGACCGTGGATGGGGGAAAGATAATGATTTTGGTTTTGTCCATGTTGAGCTTCAGGGAGTGCTCAGACATCCAGAAGGAGATGGCGGAGAGGCAGCTGGATAACCAAAAGAGAACATAGAGGCAGAGGTCAAGAGAGGAGAGGTATGGTTGTATATAGTCGGCATAGAGGTTTTATTGAAAGCCGAAGGAGCTTATGAGTGCACCCAGGGAAGAGGTGTACAGGGAGAAGAGAAGGTGGCCCAGGACAGAGCCCTGTGGGACACCGACAGGGAGGATGGTAGGTGGTGAGGTGAAGCCAGAGGCAGAAATTGAGGAGCAAGGTAAGGGATGAACCAGGCAAGGACAGTGCTGGAGAGGCCAACGGTCTGGAGGGTGTGGAGGAGGAGAGGATGATCTACAGTGTTAAAAGCAGCGGAGAGGTCCAGGAGGATTAACAGAGAGTAGTGACCCCTGGATTTGGCCAAAAGCAGGTCATTGGTGATTTTGACAAGGGCAATTTCAGTGGAGTGTAGGGGGTGAAAGCCAGATTGAAAAGGATAAAGGGACTAATTCTGACTGGATTGCTGCAGCAGCAGCGATTGCAGTCTGAAGCCCTTTGCAGAGTGCGCTCGTGCACCCCGGGAGCCCAGTGAGATGCTAACAGCATCTCAGGGTTGCAATCACCTCTGCCTGATTGACAGGCAGGGACGGTCGCGGAGCATTAGAACGCCGTTTACGGGGCGTGCTGTGGACAATGCAGGCATGTCTGGACCATTGCGGGGGGGGGGGGGGGCATGGTGGCTGCATGATGTCACACGCAGCCGCTGCAACTCGGGATGCAGTGGCTAGCCCCCTGCCAGTGCGCACATGCTGCGTAGGCAGGGAGCTACTCGCCAAGCGCAAAAGCATCACCGCTGTGGGGGGGGGGGGCAGAGCCAGACATGCGGGGCAGACTAGCCCTGTTTTAGGCATCCCCCCGCATGTCTAATAAACCATGGCGTGCCTAGGCGCAGCAAAGACATCAGGATAAAGTTGGCCCCTTCTGTAGATGTGCTAAATTTAGCACATCTCCAATCATATCTGAATTACCCCCTATAGATGTAGTTGTCAGAGTGGTAGCTGGTGATCCGGCTGTACACTAGACTCTCAAGTAATTTGGAGGCAAATGGGAGAAGAGAGATGGGTCGGTACCTAGCAGGAGAGGAAGGATCAAGGTTGGGTTTTTGAAGAATAGGTGAGACAAGAGCGTGTTTGAATGGTGAGGGAAAGATGCTGATAGAGTGATAGGTTGAAGAGATGAGCAAGGTGGGATCAGATAGTGGGGGAGAGGGAGGGGAGGAGGCGGGAAGGTAGGGGTCCAGGGGCAGGTGGAGGGGGGAGAGGATAAGATAAGGGAGTGGACTTCCTTGTCTGAGGTGGGGTGAAAGGGACACAAGGTGGTATGGCTGGAGGGAGGGGATGGTGTAGGTAGTGGGGCTGATGAGTCTGAGAATGATGTTCAGAGACTTCTAGGAATGGGAACACAACACTATGCTCTTCTGAATGCAGCATTTAGAGGAAATGGGTAGCAGCTACCAACCCACATAGCAGTTACTATTCATGATATCAATGTAGTTACACCCATACATATTTGTTTCCAAGATCTGTATTGGCTAATAGGCCCTACACACTGGGCGACATGAGTGAATGATATGAACGATCTTGTTCATTAATGAAGGAGATATCATTCATATCTTTCAGTGTGGAGGCACCAGCGATGAACGATGCGTGGCCCCGCGCTCGTTCATCGCTGGTACCCGTCACTTGTGCATGCAGGCCAATATGGATGATCTCATTCATATTTGCCTGCACTGTTATGGAACCGGGTGACGCGCAGTGTGTAGGGCCCTTTAGTCTGTTCTGTCTTTGACATGCTCAGTAGGTGCAGGAATTCTCAGGTAATGACAAAATTGATACTAGTGGGATGGGTCACCGTACAGACCAACTGCCAGTAACTGTAATGTAGCTGTTACTTAGGGGTTCATTCATGAAGCAGTGAAAAGAGTGGAGAAGTGAGCCACTGGAAAAGTTGCCCATGGCAACCAATCAGCTTCTCTGTATAATTTTATAGTATGCAAATTATAAATGTTACTTCAGTGCTGATTGGATCTTCTCCACTGGCTCACTTCTCCACAGTTTTCACTGCTTCTTGAATAGACCCCTTAGTAACAGTGTTTTAGGTATTCAGATGCCAATTAGAGTATTTAGGGTACAGGTTCTCAAATGCGGTCCTCAGGACCCCACAAAATACATGTCTCACAGAATTACAAGTGAAATAATTAGCTCCACCTGTAGACCTTTTAAAAATGTGTCAGTGAGTAAGTAATACAACTGTACACCTGCTTGGTTACCTGCAAAACACTGTGTTTTAGAACCTGTGGTTTAGAACCGCCCACAAAACTTTCATAAGCCTTCCTATCAAATTGCATCCACTCTGCACAGTCCACACATGTCTTCTCATTCTTCACTTTCCCTTCCTCTCGAACCCGGTTCATCATTGCTGTATGGCCATATCATACAGCCCACCAAGAACCTTTGCAATCTGGCGAACAACTATGCAATAGATAGCACCTTTCCTTGTGTATACATGCCTATTTCCCCATAGATTGTAAGCTTGCGAGCAGGGTCTTCCTACCTCTATGACTGTTTGTAATCACCCAGTTTGTTATTATTATTTACAATTGTAAAGCGCAACGGAATTTGCTGTGCTATATAAGAAACTGTTAATAAATAAATAATAAATAAATTGTTGTTATTTGTATTGCCCCTGAGGATACAGTTCGGAGTGTCTATTATATAAATGGCGAGTGCAGATCTTCTGTGATGTTACTATATATATATATATATATATATATATATATTATTTTGGTGAGGTAAATGGCTGGGGAGGCTCTGGCTGGTATCAAAGCCAGATTTACACACAATATATGAAGCAGTGTTCATGTGGGCATTTTATAAAGGAGCAGCAATTTGGTGACTTTTGAACAGAGATGTGTGGACAAAGTAGGCAGGGAAGGTAATGACTCACCTGTCATAGGGGGTAATTCAGACCTGATCAT
Source organism: Pseudophryne corroboree (assembly GCF_028390025.1). Taxonomy (NCBI): domain Eukaryota; kingdom Metazoa; phylum Chordata; class Amphibia; order Anura; family Myobatrachidae; genus Pseudophryne; species Pseudophryne corroboree. The sequence goes on along the minus strand of NC_086445.1, from coordinate 753,479,627 downwards.
AGCAGCAAATTTGTTAGCAGTTGGATAAAACCATAGGGGTCATTCCGAGTTAATCGCTCGCTGCTGATTTTCGCAGCGCAGTGATCAGGTAAAAAAACGGCTAAACTGCGCATGCATATGCACTGCAATGCGCACGCGCATCGTACGGGTACAAACAGCATCGTTGCTGTGCAATGCTTCTAGCGACGAATCCATTCGCACAGCCGATCGCAAGGAGATTGACAGGAAGAGGGCGTTTATGGGTGTCAACTGACCATTTTCTAGGAGTGGTAAGGAAAACGCAGGCGTTTGCAGGGCGGGTGTCTGACGTCAATTCCGGGACCTCCATCGCTAGGATCATCGCACAGGATAAATAACTTCAGGGCTGGTCTTGTTTTGCACAAAATGTTTTTTGTACCGCTCCGCTGCACATGCGATCGCACACTTGCCAAGCGAAAATACACTCCCCCGTGGGCGGTGACTATGCGTTTGCACGGCTGCAAAAAGTAGCTAGCAAGCGATCAACTTGGAATGAGGGTACCAAGAAAAAACTTCCTCCTATGGCGGTGCAAAAGGGAGCAGCAAATAGATAGTACCTAATAGGTCACCCAACCTATGAAAACGACAAATAGAAAAAAAAGGTACAATCTCACTTTCTGCGCTCCAAATGCTCCTTCACTTGAGTAGTCCTCACACCGATGACATTGTTACATGAAAATAAAAAGATATAACACAAAATAGTGTAATACTGTATATGAGATAAAAGTTCTTTCCCAGGTGTAAAGGAAAACTATGTGATAGAACAGTCCCAGACAGGATCCGCCATCCACCTTCTTATGGGGTCACCCAAAGTGATGAGGACTTGAACGTAAATTTTTACGTGTATGCTTACTTCTTTAAGTGTAGTAGAAAACAAATAAAGGTTTCTTTACTGGAGATGATGTTTTATTCTCTCCTCATTAGACCATGTGATGTGGATAGATGTCACTCATGGGATTATATGCGGAATTAAAATACGGGAAGCCAATTAGGGCCAAACAGAAACCCTTTTATTATTTTAAAAACCAACAAATAACCAGTCGTACCCAAATTGTGGAACAAAGATGGACTTCAGCTGACACAGTAACATCCGGATATCACAATGCCATATAATCCCCTCAGTGAATACGCTGGTAAGAGAACTTCAATTTACACTGTATCGTATCAACGCGTTTCGACGCTCACCGGCGTCTTTGTCAAGATTACACAGGAGAGGCTGCACATCAGTGTTAAATAGACTGTGTAATCTTGACAAAGACGCCGGTGAGCGTCGAAACGCGTTGATACGATACAGTGTAAATTGAAGTTCTCTTACCAGCGTATTCACTGAGGGGATTATATGGCATTGTGATATCCGGATGTTACTGTGTCAGCTGAAGTCCATCTTTGTTCCCCAATTTGGGTACGACTGGTTGTTTGTTGGTTTTTAAAATAATAAAAAGGGTTTCTGTTTGGCCCTAATTGGCTTCCCGTATTTTAATTCAGCATATAATCCCATGAGTGACATCTATCCACATCACATGGTCTAATGAGGAGAGAATAAAACATCATCTCCAGTAAAGAAACCTTTATGTGTTTTCTACTACACTTGAAGTAAGCATACATGTAAGAATTTACGTTCAAGTCCTCATCACTTTGGGTGACCCCATAAGAAGGTGGACGGCGGATCCTGTCTGGGACTGTTCTATCACATAGTTTTCCTTTACACCTGGAAAAGAACTTTTATCTCATATACAGTATTACACTATTTTGTGTTATATCTTTTTATTTTCATGTAACAATGTCATCGGTGTGAGGACTACTCAAGTGAAGGAGCATTTTGAGCGCAGAAAGTGAGATTGTACCATTTTTTTCTATTTCAACTTGGAATAAGGGCCCATGTGCACTGCAGGGGGGCAGATATAACATGTGCAGAGAGAGTTAGATTTGGGTGAGGTGTGTTCAAACTGAAATCTAAATTGCAGTGTAAAAATGAAGCAGCCAGTATTTACTGTGCACAGAAACTAAATAACCCACCCAAATCTAACTCTCTGCAAATGTTATATCTGCCACACCTGCAGTGCACATGGTTTTGCCCAACTGCTATCAAATTTGCTGCTACGATCAGGTGTGAATTACCCCCATAATTCAGTATACTCCAGAGTTTTGACTGTATTTAAAGAATATATTATAAATTTCTTCTTTGGATTTTTCTAATAATTTCTATAGTCAAAACTCTAAAACACTTGAGTATACTGGAGAATGACAGATGAGTCTATAAATATATATATAGCGGGGCAGGGACAGCATGATGCCACATGTGGTTAATGTGGAACTGCAGGATTTTCCAGGAATGGAGCAACAGCAATAGACCTAATGGACTCCAGACCGGGTTTTAGCTGACTCTGTTGTAAGCCACAGCTGGGCTAATCACTATAACTTCTATGCTACCTTTAAAAATGTGTTTGTTCAGTAGGTCATTGCTCATGATGCCAGCAAGTGGCCAGGCGATAGATTGGGGGTCTGAGGTTAGGTTAGGAGCCCTTTGGAATCTGTACTCTGTGTTTATCAGAACTTGAAATATATAAAAGAAACAATTGAGCAGAAATTCGTTCACGGTGTAGTAAATCTGATAACAAAATGGGCTATAAATGGAAAGTAATATGCATATTTAGAAAATATATAGAATCACATAGCATATCTGAATTTATGAAAACTACAGTGTAATCCTCCCTGAGTGTTTATTAATTACCGGATTTGAAATAAAGCCCCACACAAAACAAAAAGCATAATCTCATAGTGTAGTAATAAAATGACTTTATACTTGAAAAGATCAGATTAAAAACACGTACAAAATAAAACCTTGCCAAGCTGTAATTCAATAAAGTGGAAAATCACCAAAATCCTATGGAGACAAATTGGAGTATCTGTTCCAGACTGTCCTCGTAGAGCAGGAGCTCCCAGTGGCAGAAATTCCTCCTGTTGTTAGGGTTTACACACATGTGTATAGGATCATCTCTAAGCAACTTTGAGGGAGATGTATGAAAAACGTCCTAACGGACCTGGGGCCGTATCACCACATTATAGTGGTGATACGGCCGGACCCTGCACCACAATGTATTACATGTGTGGCAGCCAATGTGGGAGGTCGTTATCTTACCTGTCCCGCGATAGCGCACCTTCCACATCGGCTCAGCTGGTGTCGCTGCTGCTGGCTTTCTGCGCATGCGCTCATCTTCGTTCTTCCTGCTGGTGCCGCTTGCGGCCTCCGGCACGTGCGCGATTCATCTAAGTCCTCCGGAGATCTGAGGCCAGCTTGCCAGCACACATGCACCGTCTCCCCACCTCCCAGCGACCTGTGCAAGGTGACCCGGCGCATGCGCAGTGAAGCCCTAAGGACGCCGAGGGCTGCCAAAAAAGTTTCATTTAAAAAAAAAACACATGAAAGCAGCAACAGTGCTGCAGCGTCAGCCCTGACCTGGCGATGTGGGAGAGGGGACATTACGAGTGGTGAGTGACAGTCCCTCCATTAATACATCAGGGGGCCAGCAAATAGGTACAGGTTGAGTATCCCATATCCAAATATTCCGAAATACGGAATATTCCGAAATACGGACTTTTTTGAGGGAGAGTGAGATAGTGAAACCTTTGTTTTTTGATGGCTCAATGTACACAAACTTTGTTTAATACACAAAGTTATTAAAAATATTGTATTAAATGACCTGCAGGCTGTGTGTATAAGGTGTATATGAAACATAAATGAATTGTGTGACTGTACACACACTTTGTTTAATGCACAAAGTTATAAAAAATATTGGCTAAAATTACCTTCAGGCTGTGTGTATAAGGTGTATATGTAACATAAATGAATTCTGTGCTTAGACCTAGGTCCCATCGCCATGATATCTCATTATGGTATGCAATTATTCCAAAATACGGAAAAATCCAATATCCAAAATACCTCTGGTCCCAAGCATTTTGGATAAGGGAGACTCAACCTGTATATGCACAGCGCCCCAGACGACGCAGCCCCATTCGCATTACGATTGCCTTAAACTCCCGCTGTGAGCCACATCATACATAGCAGTGATTCTGTAACAGCGGGAATTAGCGTGCTCTATGTGCAAAAAGCACATAGCGCATGTTCTTACATCTACCCCTTTGGCCCAAATGTATTAAGCCTTATAAAGTGATACGTTGTAGATGGATAAAGGGGGTCATTCCGTGTTGATTGCTTGCTAGCTAGTTTTAGCAGCCGTGCAAACGCTATGCCGCCGCCCACTGGGGAGTGTATTTTAGCTTAGCAGAAGTACGAACGCATGTGCAGCCGAGCTCTACAAAAACTGTTTGTGCAGTTTCAGAGTAGCTCTGAACCTACTCAGCGCTTGCGATCACTTCAGCCTATTTGTGTCCGGATTTGACGTCATACACCCGCCCAGCGAACGCTCAGCCATGCCTGCGTTTTTTCAGACACGCCTGCGTTTTTGCAAACACTCCCTGAAAATGGTCAGTTGACACCCAGTAACGACCCCTTCCTGTCAATCTACTTGCGGCCGCCAGTGCAAAGGAAAACTTCGCTAGAACCTGAGCACAACCACGAAGAGCTTTGTACCCGTACGTCGCGCGTGTGCATTGCGGGGCATACGCATGCGCAGAAATGCCATTTTTTTCACCTGAACGCTGCGCTGCAAAAATTGGCAGCGAGCGATCAACTCGGAATGACCCCCAAAGAGTGATAAATGACCAGCAAATCAGCTTCCTAACTGCCATGTCACAAGCTGTGTTTGAAAAATAACAGTTAGGCTTAATACATTTGGGCCCCAATGGAGTTGGCAAACAGGGCCAGGCTCTAAAATGCAAAGGAAAATTTATAATTTTAGCAGCAATCATTATCAAAATCTATAGGAGTTGCTTCTCTTATCGAAAAGGGGGGATCGCAGCTCCAATCTATTGAAAAAGAAAAAACCTTGCGCTGATTACAATGTGTACAAATCACCTGTTTGTCCAGCAGTTATCATTTAGGGCTACACTACCCCCAGGGTATACAGAGCAATCAAATAGAAAAAGAAGTGCTAGAAAACAGCTAATTTATTCTTACAAAAAAAGGAAAAAACAGACACTAGTTCGCACTGGCCAGTACAAAAATTCATATAATAATGAATTGTTTACAAAAACATTATAAAACCAACAAAAAATCCAAGGTGAAGTTACTTCATTAGCTGCTATATTTTATTCAACATAAATCATGGATCATTAATATGCACTAGTACAGGGTTTTTCAGGCAAGCATATATTATTATTATTATTATTATTATTATTACATTTTATTTATAAGGCGCCACAAGTGTTTTGCAGCGCCATACAAAGGACAGTACAGGGAGACAAAACTTAGCATTACAGTAAATAAATAACAAATAGAGTACAAGTAACAAAGAGCACCACAATTCTCAAAACATAACACAGCTTAGATGTAAGTAGCAAGGGAGTAATCACCATACTACTTGGGGCTGGTGGCCATAGATAGAGATGAGCCTTTACTAGCAGGAGAAAAAGCGGGTAAAGATGGTCGCTGAGAAGAAGAGAGCTGTGAGTGAAATGTATTGAGAAGAGGGCTTTGACAACAAGAGGAAAGAAGGCCCTGCTCAGAAGAGCTAACAATCCAATGGGAAGGGGTGACAGACAGATGACATGAGGTGCAAGCAAGCGGTAGGTAGCCTGATGGCAGGATGTAAGCTAAGCAGAGATGTTCAAGGCATGAGACAGGGGGATGGAGGAGCAGCCTCAGGACTAGGTTATGCATTGGAAGGGTATGCTTTGATGATTAGGTGGGTTTTCAGTGCCCGTTTGAAGCTTTGCAAGGTCGGGGACAGTCTAATGGAGCGGGGGAATGAGTCCCAATGAAGGGGTGCAGCACGGGGAAAATCTTGAACTCGAGCATGGGAAGCAGTGACCAGGGTAGAGAAGAAGTGACGGTCATTGGCCAACCATAGGGGTCAGGAGGGAGTATGAAGGGAGAGGAGGTTGGAGATGTAGGGATCAGTGGAAGAGATGGCCTTGTATGTGAGGGTGAGGAGTTTGAAGAGGATTCTGTAGGGGAATGGGAGCCAGAGGAGATTTTGTCATGTGGAGATGTGGGAGAGGAGAAAAGCCTAGCTGCGGAGTTGAGTACAGATTGGAGGGGAGTAAGATGGGAGCAAGTGAAGAGAACATTGCGGTAGTCGAGTCGTGAGATGACCAGTGAGTGGATCATAAGTTTAGTTGCACTCTGGGAGTGAAATGGCATAATGCGAGCAATGTTGTGTAGCTGGAACCGACAGGGTTAATAGCATGGAAGCCTATCAGGCTTTCTTCTTTTTATTAAGGACAAGATTATTTGGACTTGCTAGATGCTATGGAGCGCTACAATACTACTAGAGATCACAGAGGTCTAGGACTTGCTTAGTATTGGGGTGAGACTCCTAGAGCCCTCAAGAGGCTTTTCACCATTAGCAACCCCCCACTGTTCCTTAGTGCTTGTTGTGCACGACGGTACTTAGGGGGCTCCCTGGAATTAATTCCTTCAGCAGTAGGAGCTCACCCATTAAGCCAAAGACCCCGGATAACACAGAATAATGACTGAAGGAAGATGGTTCGACAGAGTTGTCGAAGTCAAAAATATTAAATAGAAAAAACATACAGACTCCACACATATAAGTCGCTATGCTTGCAAATACGCGCAACGAGCACAGCAATATATGGTAACACATGCATTTACACGGACATGCCACAGAGATGGATTTGACACTTATTTCATACAGCACATAATTATAATAATATCAAGCACCAGACATCATAATGATTTAAATTTATATAATGGAGTAATGTCATGTATGTGTATTATTGGAATGAAGCAAGATAGACCTGTCATATTTGGTATTAAAGCAACCAGATTAATGTGTAGATTCACTTGATACTTGTTATTAAGTTGTAGGACATTGCAACAAGTATTTATGATTAAATGTATGAAAGCTAAATTGACTGTTATTAGGACAATAGACATTCCAAACAGGTGGTGGACAGGAAACTCAGGCCAGCTCTTTGGATGTCTTCAAGGTGAACCTGTTTAGGATACGAACAGACCAGTGACTCATCATGAATGAGAAAGTTCCCTCCCTTAAACTAGATAACACATTACAGAGACACACAGTTGCGAGTTGCTGTTTTGTCCCAGACGATGATGGAGATGCTGTCTGCCCAGTTCCTGTATTTATTTACAGAGAGAGAAAGAGTGATATGGAGGGACGAATTTATATGAGAAAGATATGGTAATTGTATCGCTGGCCTGTAACTGTATGTATTAACTGCTTACTGTATGAATTGTAACCATGTAACTATATATATACTGTACATTGTGATATATTGAATATATATCCTTTTAATAACAAATATATACATCAATGAGCTTTGGAACTCAGATAATGTGTGGGTGTATTGTTTTCTCTTATGGGATGCAGTGTTTTGCAATGTATAGCGCACATTCATGGCACATTGTAATAAGATGTGCAGGCGTCTACAATATATATTAGAGCGGGCATTTTAAATATTTGTTAGAAAGCAATTTGGTATTTACAGATGAGGGCTCGTCCGCGATATCACGGTCTTAATGATGCACTGTACATTACAAACGTGACACTGTGGTCGATCAGCTTATGATGGACGCATCGTGATGCTGAGAAATCATATCCGTGTGTTCTGTTGTGTTATCAGTAAGCCGATGATATGAAAATTCAAGGGACAATGTGTTTCTCATAATATTTAAAATGCTCAAATTTATTTTTATTGTTGCAAAACAAAGTTCAAATAAGTCATATTGTGTTTGATTCAGATTGGATTGTTTATCTGTTAAGTAGATTTAAAAGTACATTTAAAAGTTGCTGCATAGCCTTGATATAGTTTTTTTTTAAACTCAGGCCTAAAATAACTTCTGGTGCTTGTATAATTTGTGATTTCTTTGTGACACAGGAAGCTGCATGGCCTGTCCTCCATTTTGGACTAACCACATGGCCTGTCCACCATCTTGTGTAAACCTCATGGATGGGGGAGGAGCAGTAGCAATTTTAGGAAGGTCATTTTCTAAATAGCTGATTTTCAGTCTGCTCAGAACAATCAGTTTCCTTTGTCACATCAAGCACCATTTATGAGTTACCAATGCATTTATTTATCCCATGCCATAGTCAATTACAAATAGTTTCAATTGGGCCTAGTGAGAGTAAATGGTGAGATAAATGCTTGGCTTGGTGTAAGAAATTGCACACAGAAAAAAAGAGAAAATACTTTTTTTTCCTTCTTTCCCAGGATTTAGTTAACTCTCTGTTTGCTATACGATAGGCATTGAAATGTTAATTAACTGGTTCGACCACTAGTACAGGCAGGCAAAACATCTTTGATATGCAAATTAGAAGCACTGAATGGGTGAAGGTGTCTCATAGAAGGCCAGTAAATGATACATATATATAATATTATTGTAATTATGTGCATATTTATATCAGTGTATGTTCTGCAAGATAGCTATCCAATCTGAATCATATCATTTAAATTATAGATTATTGCAATCATTATAGATCTGTGTGAAATTGGATACATTTGTTTGCTATACAGATAAATTTTAAATAAATGTATTTAAGGGAGTAATTATAGACATGAAACGCAGTTCTGGCCTGGTTGTTAAGAAAAAAAACTGGGTGTTGTGTTAAGTGAGCGATTATAGTTAGTATTGCTCATATTTATAGAGTTATGTGATTTGTTTTATTGCGTACGCACGTTGGTACATGTGGTACGGAACGTGAGGACAGCGTACAAATACATGCACTTGGCGCAAGGCCACACACGTGGCATAGGGGTACGCACGGTTGCGTAATTACGCAAGCTTGCGTAGGGTTGTGTGCGCATAATAAAACCACACGATATTTGTTCAATTAAGGTGGGATAGTAGACATTTAATACAATAGCACATAACTATCTGGTTTCTAAAACAGATTAGTATAAAACTTTTGTTTAAACTGTATTGCCTCTGGGGTTAAAGCTGCCAAACAGAACGCGTGAAAATTTTTCTGTACTTAAAAACAAAGCATATTTGAGTGAGTGAAAGTAAGAGTGAACGTATTGAACCCCGGGAATTTGGGATCCCGTCGTGTGGTACACCAAGTGAGTGGAGACTTGGCGGCGTGAGGCGGCTGACTCACGTTAGTATAGATTGGAATACGTAAGTCGTGAGGAGACTTACACCGGTGCTTGGTAGGGAATTGTGAACTTTGTGACCCATATAGGTTTCTGAGACGCTCCGGCTGAGGTTTCGCAGCTTGGGATTCGATTCCAGTGGTCGTAGGGCGGATAGGTAACAAGTACCTATATGCTGTGCGATTGGACTGCGCGATTGTGGGTGCGATATATACCGCAACTTGATACCCCTTTTACGAGCTTTTACGTAAAATCGCGGTATCATTAGCGCCGTGTAGAGCATACGCAAGCGTGATTTGTGTATAAAAAGTGCATAAGGAGTTTTCGCTGGTCTCTCTCAGGAAAATCTCCAACGACAGATATTTACTGGAAAGGGTAAGTTACTCCTAAAAACTTCCAGTAAATATAGGTCTATTAGGGGCTCTAAGTTGGGTACATTGCCTTCGCTATCGACAGTGTATGGTAGTACCGGCAAACGTGGGCGAGAGTGGGTGGAAGCGCCCGGAGAACTTTCACTGTCGCCTTATATTGAGTATTTTGGTATTTGTGGGAATAGCCGAGAAGGCAAGACCCACAAATTATGGGAGCCAGATGCTCAACTAAGGGACGTATGGTAGCCAGGGTTCAGGCAGAAGAGTTTGGACTGAGAAGGTCAGACTCGGGACCGAGAAGGTCAGAATTGCGGCCGAGAGGGTCAGCAAGGTTTATTATGTGTAGAAAATATGGTCCACACGCTGAAGTTTATTGTGATGAATGGGTACGTATGACTGACAAAGATAGGGTATCATTCCCTGGGATGGGCAGCTTTGAGCCAGAGGTATTACAGAACCTAAGGATAAAAATATGTCCAATAAAATCCAGAAAACAAAGGGTCAGACATACAAATTGTTTAAACCTGTGGCAGCAAGAGGGGTTGGTGAGTTTGATCCTAAGGTATTGCAGGTGGTATGTCTAACCAAAGTCATATAAGACAAGAATGGAAATATAAGAACTGTTTGAACTTGTAGCAACAATAAACAAGTAGGAAAGAAAAAAAAGAGAATGCAAATACACCGCCTTATGTAGATGTAGAAGCAGTTACGGCCAGCATACAAACTATAGAAAATAATAAAAATATGAAAAATATGACTGTAACCTATATATGTACTAATGAATGTTGAAGTTTTATTTCGGAGGAGAAGGTGACCTGATTGTTTTCAGCCATTTCTCATGCACCCAGAGGAGTATCCAACCGATAAAAGAAGAGCAGTAGCCTGTGGGGGAAGTGGCTGAGACCAGTGGAACTGGTAAGTATGGTATCATTCGTGTACATATATAGTAAAACACAAAAAAAAAAAACCAATCAAGAAAGTAACGTCAGAAATGGAGAAAAACCTGTCGGCACATTAGTATTTGCCAGTAGGAAAGCGGACAGAGGCAGGGTAACCCCCGGGTATTTCTTTCAGTTACCATATAAGAAGTATTCATTCCTAGTAATGCCCCTAGTCAAGATGAGCTCGGAAATGTTTGTTGGACCATGTACAGACCCTTAATCCGGGATGAGAAGGATTGAATGAATACTTCGCATGACCTAGAAGCTTGTTAAACTTTTTTTTTTTTTGTCTTTTGCAGTAATAGAAAACTCTCCATCTGGATAAGATCACTGGTAAACACTAATTCGGCAAATGGGAGGTGGCTGTCTCTGTGCTAATGAACGGGCTCAATAAGGCATTGAGGGCAGGGTGCAGACTTCTTTGCAAAATTGGAAAGGGGTCACAGTAGCTAATCTTAGAAAGTGTGCTATTGAACATCACAAGAATAGTGCTAGGCGCAGAGAACAACAGGTGGAGAGGTTGAGGACGGTAAGTATACTAGCACATACAGGAAAGACCCATCAGTCCAAACCCCAGATCCCTAATGGTCAATAATATGTTACACTTGTAGGAAGGAAGGGCATTTTTCCAGAGATTGAAGGAGTAGTAAAATACATAGTCAATATAGACCCCCTAGACAGAAAACACAAGCCACATTATTAAACACATAGATGGGACCAAGGGACATATAGTAAGGAATCATAAGCCATATAGAAAACACAGATTCGGCTAACAGGAAGAACAAAATAAATGCAACATTACCCTTTGACAAAACTTGCTGGGGTTAAGATGGGCCCTCTTAACTTTTGATTCTTTTTTCCTAGCAGAAATGGCCCCTGATTAACTTAACAGGAGCTTTGTTAGATATAATATACATATAATGTGCTCCCGCTCAGGAAGTACAAAGTATGTTAGACACCCACGAAGACTAATGTTATATTTCACTGGTCTAGATGCATGTCCATCACAGGTAGAAGAAATCATCTCACAGATACCGGGTTCCCTATGAACTTAGGATGGACAGGACACTGGATTGATGGCTGGGATAGTCCCAATAGCGATTCGACAAACACAGAATTTTTTTTTTTAAGGGGAGTAGACCAAGTCGAGAATCACTACCCCATAGTGCCCAATCCAGTTGTCAAATTTTTATAAAATCTTCTCCACCTCTACAAACTAATCTGCCACCAACCTCTATTCTGTTTCTCTACAGTTTCCTCTTCATCTTTTGCGTTCACACAGGGTGTTACAATACATGGACCCAATTACAGTTCAAACTCCACGTGCCTAGGTCCTTCAGAGTTCTGTCCGAACCCAGTATATCCCAACAGCATGATAACACCAGTATCACTGCAGTGTGCCTTGTCATGCACAAAGGGTGGAGGGAGGATGAGAATACTGGTGAAGGGAAATTTTGTATAGACCCTGATATGCCTGTTGGTGAATGGTAAAACCTGACATTTTCTTTTTCATTTTCTTCTTCTTTCTCTCCTCTAGAGATGTTTCTTTTTTCGAGTTATGCTCATGGTACTCTACACTGCAAACACACAATGACTTCGTACAGTTAACACCCTTTAGGAATTAGTGTTATGTATTGGTGTGCACTGATGTTTTCTCAAACTGGGTAGAGGCATTTCCTGCCACCACGGATGCTGCTGTGTTTACAACAAAGAAAAATTGCGCAGAAGTTTGTGTGTAGATAATGGTACTCCTAGAAGTAGGATCAAAGCTTGAAATTGTACTATTGTGATCATAGATACATCCACTAGTATTATGTAGCATCGGAATCACTCCTAGATCTTCACTTAATGAATCACCCTCTTCGAAATTTGTTTTTGTTTTTGTTTTGGTATTTGTGTTGTTGTTTTTTTGGAAGACAACCTCATGTCATGATTGATCCGCACAATGATCAGAAATACACCAATGAGGTGACAGTACAGTACTTTATTGAGATGAGCCAGCATTTGAGAACTTGACAAAAGAACTTGAAACTGTTGATTGCTGGTATGCCAAATACTGTCTTGATTGTGAACCAAGAGACTGTGTGATTGTTCTTACGCTCAGGTTGCCTAATAGACAGGTGGGAAGGACCGTGCCAAGTTTTGTTGACAGCACTATCCCAGTGAAAGTAGCTGAGAGAGAGACTTAGGTCCACGATTCCTATTGCAGGAAAGTCGGTAGTCCGGATGGAAGTCGTAAATGGAGTGAGATCGCAAAAGTATCACCAGAAGACTGAGAGGCGGCACTGTTGAACACTACCTGAGCATGCTGAAGGATCACAGAAAGACCAGTCGTTGTAATTGATTTGTTATGAACAAGAGTTGTTTTGTTCTATTTCTCTTTTCTCTCTTTCCGGCTGACAAACATTTTTTTTCAGGACATTCTATTTTTGCGAGGTTTTTTTATGAGGAGTCGAGTGTGGGACTTGAACTGGTCCTGGAGGAAGGAGTGATTTCCTTATAGGATCCCAGGATTAGCCGATCAGTTTGTTAAAGCCAGAGAAAAATCAAAGGTCTAGTAGTTATGGAGTTCGGAGGTAATAAGGAACAATCAGACAATGGCTATTCACACATTGCAGATAAAGAGCTCATTAATATGTGTGGAAGAAAGGTTTATGAGTGGCTCTCCCCGAACTCCGAAGGTTTATGTTATTTAGGAAGGACACTACTTATAACCCTTGTTCAATTATTAAACAGTCCTAGCATACGTTCCAGAAATGGAAACAATGCTCAGAAAATGATAGGAATATGTAGATCATGAAAATTTTATGTCACTTTCACGATATGTTTGTGTCTTCTTCATCTACCCAGCAGAACCTCAATCGAATCCAAACATCAGTGTACAAAGACGTAGGTACATGTATGTGTGAAATGTTCGTCGCAAATCAGACATTATAGTCCAAAGCACTGTCCCAGCATACTCTATAGGTTGAATGTTGTCCCACACCCAACCAGTGGTCCCGTGACCGCCGAGTGCATATAGAGGATGTCTTGTCCTCCTTCCTGTCTTCCCCAAATATGGTCAAACATCTGATTTGCGAAATGAATAAATACTTGTTTCTAGGTCACCGATTATTGTCTGAAATATTTTTTCTTATGTTAATAATTGATGGCAGTTATTGTTTACTGCCAAAGGGTGTACTGTCGAAGTCAAAAATATTACATAGAAAGAACATACAGACTCCACACATATAAGTCGCTATGCTTGCAAATACGCGCAGCGAGCACAACAATATATGGTAACACACGCATTTACACGGACATGCCACAGAGATGGATTCGACACTTATTTCATACAGCACATAATTATAATAATATCAAGCACCAGACATCATAATGATTTAAAATTATATAATGGAGTAATGTCATGTTTGTGTATTATTGGAACGAAGCAAGATAGACCTGTCATATTTGGTATTAAAGCAACCAGATTAATGTGTAGATTCACTTGATACTTGTTATTAAGTTGTAGGACATTGCAACAAGTATTTATGATCAAATGTATGAAAGCTAAAGTCACTGTTATTAGGACAATAGACATTCCAAACAGGTGGTGGACAGGAAACTCGGGCCAGCCCTTTGGATGTCTTCAAGGCTGAACCTGTTTAGCATACAAACAGACCAATGACTCATCATGAATGAGAAAGTTCCCTCCCTTAAACTAGATAACACATTACAGAGACACACAGTTGCGAGTTGCTGTTTTGTCCCAGACGATGATGGAGATGCTGTCTGCCCAGTTCCTGTATTTATTTACAGAGAGAGAAAGAGTGATATGGAGGGACGAATTTATATGAGAAAGATATGGTAATTGTATCGCTGGCCTGTAACTGTATGTATTAACTGCTTACTGTATGAATTGTAACCATGTAACTATATGTATACTGTACATTGTGATATATTGAATACATATCCTTTGAATAACAAATATATACATCAATGAGCTTTGGAACTCAGATAATGTGTGGGTGTATTATTTTCTCTTATGGGATGCAGTGTTTTGCAATGTATAGCGCACATTTATGGCACATGGTAATAAGATGTGCAGGCGTCTACAATATATATTAGAGCGGGCATTTTAAATATTTGTTAGAAAGCAATTTGGTATTTACAGAGTCTTGATAACAAGGACACAACTTGAGAAGACTTTGGTAAAACTTGGTCTTGTGAGATCCACATGCACCAGAGGTAGCAGAGAGATTGAGTAGGGTGTAGACAGATGCAGGTGAACTGGAAACCTTGGGGACAGCTGTGGCTTAGCCGCAGTCTTATCACGTCTACTAGAACAGCAGTACTTGGTCCTCCAGGGTACTAGCACACAAATTTGGTGTGCAAGAATGGTTTTAACTTGGCCTTGCAGGATGAGACTGACTAGGTGTGCCAGATTGATCGAAGCATGGCCTTGTAGGATGTGAACAGACAGATCAGGTGTGTAGGAGTGACCGAAGCTTGGCCTTGCAGGATGTTAGCAAACAGACCAAGAGTGCATAATTGGCTTTAGTTTGGCCATGCAGGATATAAACTGACCAGGAGTGCAGGATTGACCTTGCAGGACGTTAATGAACAGGCAAGGTGTGCAGGATTAGCCAAAGCTTGGCCTTGCAGGATGTCGGCAGACATATCAGGAGTTCAGGATAGACCGAAGCTTGACATTGCAGGATGTTAATGAACTGGCCAGTTGTGCAGGATTAGCTGAAGCTTGGCCTTGCAGAATATCGGCAAACAGATCAGGTGTAAAGGATTAACTGAGACTTGGCCTTGCAGGATGTTAGCAAAAAGGCCAGGTGTGCAGGATTGGCCAAAGCTTGGCCTTGCAGGATGTAAGCAGACAGATCAAGTTTTTCAGAACCAGATGCAGCAGACAGAAGAAGCCATGAAGATCCAAAGTGCTAATCAGAGCAACAAAGGCTCCCGCATTAACTGTGGACTATAACCGACAAGGCCAGGCAGGAGTGTCTGGGAGATTTAGGAGAGGAGAGTAAATCCAAAGGACAGCAGGAACAAGCCCTCTAAGATTACAAATACCATGCAGCTGGAGCCCTGCATGTCCCCACAGGCAGCCCACAATTCCCTGCAGCCACGTCTCCATTGCCTTGGCGACTGTCGAGGAAGCTGCCGGGTGGAAGTGCTGTGATGTAACCTACCATGACTAGCGTTGAGCTGCCGCAGTGGCTCATAGCACTTGTTAAGCACATGCATGCAGATATGGATATAGGTGGTAGTCACTAGGTTAATAGCATGGAAGTGTCACAGTTTGATGCACAGTGTTACCCACTAAAAGTGATGATTAGTATCCAGCGACTGCAACTCTGGGCTAGAAACGAGGAGGCTGTATATACAGTAGCTCTTTTGCATGAGACTTGGGTAGCAGTGAGAACTGCTATTGGTATATATATCAGGTATTGAACCACCAAGTGGCTCTATTCTGGACTAGCTACTGGCTGAGGAATTATAGCTGAACTGGACTGGCTACCAGCTGGACAACACAGCTGGACTGGACTGGCTACCGACTGAAGAGATGCTGCTAGATTGGCCACTTGATAAGGAATACAGCTGAACCAGACTGGCTACCAGCTGAAGATATGCAGCTGGACCGGACTGGCTACCAGCTGAAGAAATGCTGCTGGACCAGACTAACTACCGGCTGAAGAACACTGCTGGACTGGACTGGATACAAGCTGAAGAGACGCTGCTGGACTGGACTGGCTACCGGCTGAGGAATACAGCTGAACCGAACTGGCTACCTGCTGAGGAGCTGCTGCTGGATCGGACTGGCTATGACTGAAGAGATGCTGCTGGACCAGACTGGCTACCGGCTGAGGAATACAGCTTAACTGGACTTGCTACCAGCTGAAAAGAATTGTTACTGGACCTGGTAACTGCACAGAAGACAAAATGCAGGTTCACTTGTCACACCTACAATGTAACTAGTTGTACAGACCCAGACTGCTGCAGCTGGACTTCCTTTAAACCCCTTGCTTGGCTGTGATTGGCTACAGGGTAACTAGCAGGTTGGTGAAGTGGAGATCAGCTAAAAAACATGGAATGCAGCAATGTCAGAAAATATCATAAACTGCACACAGGAGCTTGAATAAACCTCAGGCACACGAATAGTTAACAACTGGTCTGAGAACACTGCTGCAATCTGGAATCTGTGCACCTGTGTAATCAACCTGGGAAGGTGCTGCAGTTTGGAAACTAGTATGCACAGCAAACACTGGAGTCCCTGGGAACCCTGCAGAACCCTGCTCATCATAGCTTGCCGGAGCCCTCCTTTAAGTGACACTGGTGAGTATTTAGGATGCCATTTCTGGTCTCGCATCCTGACGTGAAACTTTTTTAGCTTACTTATTGAGCACATATAGTTTTTAGTGAGGCAGTCTCTGTATAGTTGCTAATAAAGTGACAAATCCAAATACGTGAGTCCTGCTTTCAAATAAGGCAGAAGCATATATTCAGTGGCGGATTTAGGGGGGGGGCACCAAGGCACGTGCCCCCCCTGTCATTTTTAGTGCAGACTGACATGCGGACGAGTGTCCGCATGTCAGTCTGCGGTCTCGTTTCGTCCCCTGCTGTTAGGATGGACACGGAGGGCACAGTGCGCGCCTCTCCTGTGTCCCTCCTGTGTCTCCGGCGGCCGCTGGTCTCATAAAGGAAGTGCCGTTCGTGAGCACTTCCTTTATTACAGTGACCCGCGGCCGCCGGAGACCCAGGAGGGACACAGGGAGGCGTGCACTGTGCCCTCCGTGTCCCTCCTAACAGCAGGGGAGCGGGGGGAGCAGCGGCGGCGGCGGCGGAGGAAGGGGGGGGACGGGGGACGCACTGGGGGGGAATATCTGGCACTGGGGGCATATTTGCAGGGAGGGGGGGGGCGAATATCTGGCACTGGGGACATATATGGCACTGGGGGGAATATCTGGCACTGGGGGCATATCTGGCACTGGGGGGGGGATATCTGGCACTGGGGGCATATGTGGCACTGGGGGGGGATATCTGGCACTGGGGGGAATAACTGGCAGGGAAGGGATATCTGGCACTGGGGCATTGTCTGGCACTGGGGGCATATGTGGCACTGGGGGGGGGAATATCTGGCACTGGGGCATATGTGGCAATGGGGGCATATATAGCTCTGGGGGCATATGTGGCACTGTCGGGGAATATCTGGCACTGGGGGTATATGTGTACCTGGCACATGGGGGGGGCTATATTTGGCACTGGGGGCATGTGAGTACCTGGCACCGTGGGGGAATATCTGGCACTGGGGACATATGTGGCACTGGGAGCACAGCCCTAGCAACAAGGACTACCTCCTAGCAACGAGCATGACACCCAGTGCATGAAACCCCTGGCAACGAGCATGACACCCAGTGCATGAAACCCCTGGCAACAAGCATGACACCCAGTGCATGAAACCCCTGGCAACGAGCATGACACCCTGAGCATGAAAACCCCTGGCACCGTGCATGGAACCAAGAGCATGAAACCCCTGGCAACGAGCATGACACCCAGTGCATGAAACCCCTGACAACGAGCAGGTATTTGAAAAGTAATTAGAAGCCTTACTGTAGGACTTAATGTGTAATGGGCATTACGGTGTGTGGCATAATGTATCACGGACATTGCGGTGTGTGTCATAATGTGTCGCAGGCATTACGGTGTATGGTATACTCTATCGCTGGCATTGTGATATGTGGTATAATGTCTCAGGGTCATTGCAGTGTGTGGCATAATGTATCACGGACATTGCGGTGTGTGCCATAATGTGTCAGGCATTACGGTGTGTGGTATACTATATCACGGGCATTGTGGTATGTGGTATAATGTCTCAGGGTTATTACAGTGTGGCATAATATATAACGGGCATTGCGGTGTGTGGCATAGGGTATAACGGGCATTGCGGTATGTGTCACAGGCATTACGGTGTATGGTATACTATATCACGGGCATTGTGGTATAATGTCTCAAGGTCATTGCAGTGTGTGGCATAATGTGTCCCAGACATTGTATGTGCTATAATGTATCAGGGGCAGTGCAGTGTGTAGCATAATGTATAACGGGCATTGCGATTCCTGTCATAATGTGTCACAGGCATTACGGTGTGTGGCATAATGTGTCTGGGGCATTACAGTGTGTGCATATTGTGTCATGTGCATTATTGTGTGTGGAATAATGTCTAAGGGCCATTGCAGTATGTGGAATAATGTATACTGGGCATTACTATAAGGAGGAAAAATGACAAATAATGTAAGGGGCATGAATCAGGATTATTTTTCTTTTCTGTGGTGGCCAACGTCTGGGCGTGCAGGTTGCAAAACTGGGGTATAAGGTAGTCTTTTCCTGCAATACCACGCCCATTCCAACGAAGCCACGCCCATTCCAACGAAGCCACGTCCCTTATGGTGCCCCCCCTGTAATTTTTTTCTGGATCCGCCCCTGCATATATTAATAAAACAGTTATTCTATGTTTAGTAGCTCAGTGTGTGTCCATGTTGGTATATATTACAGTGACTTATAATTACCTCTTTATCCTTATATTCTGGCCCGGGAATGTTTATTGCTGGATGGAGTACAGTTGAACTTGCTCTTTTAGTGTGCTGGTCTAAACAAGCAAACAGTGGCAATGTGGAATCCCTTTGGCTGTCGGTGCATGCCTATAACGCAGTCATCTCTGGAGCGCAATTACCACAGGTCTGCAGATGGAGTCCAGTGTTAAAGCAGATGATTCCAGCTGGTACACAATTGTCTCATAAAGGTCCTTAAAGTTAGGTTGTCCACACAGGTGTATAGGATCATCTCTAAGGAATTTTGTTTTAAATGAAACGCGTCGGTTGATAATATCATCTAAAAATGGCGTTAGATAATGGGGCTAGGCTTTGAAATACAAAGGTAGATTGATAATTTTAGCAGCCACCATCGAAAGCCTATGAGGGCTGCTTTTGTGATACAAAATGGGGGATAACAGCAGATATCTCCAATCTTTGCTGTGGTCTCTTGTATATACATATGGGGGCAACAGGGTAGGGGCCAATATGATGCAATTTATCTCCATATTTATCACCTGTATCTCCTTGCTGGGCTACTACCTTAGAGAAGAAAACATTTGTCAAATATACTTTGCTGTCTATTAGGATACCAGTAAATGGGCTTGTCATACACTGGGCCACAGTGCCGAATGACCAAATATGCAGAGCAGGGACCGGCCTATGTGCCCCGTACCTTTTAGGGCCCCAGTACAATGGATCAAAATAATATTGATTTGATCCTAAAAGAAAATTACAATCAAACTTTCTTAAATTGCTTCCAAAAGATAGAAAAAAATTAATCAACTCAAATAACATTTTACATTAAAGACGCTAAAGAGAAAATACTGTGTTATTAACAATTTAAAGTACATAAACCATACACATCAGATTCACATTACAGTTTCCAGATTGTAGGTTGTTTGTTGGTAAAATTAAAAATGTATTAGGAGATAATTTGTGAGGGGAGCCCTGAGATTTTGACTGCCTAGAGGCCTCCACAGGGTTTAATCTGACACTGCTGGGCCACCATTGACTGGGCTTTATTGTACAATGGGGCTAAGGGAATAGGTTCTATATAAATATTGGGTCATCAGGAAGGAGGCTCTATTTTATAGTGATGCAGTGAATATACCTGCTATCGGGATCCTAGCAGTCGGGAGACCAACACCGGAATCCCGACAGCCGTCAAAATACCGCTGGTCAGAATCCTGACCAAAGCCCTGAGTTAATACTTGGAAATTGATCATATAAAAAGTAATATGTACAAAGACAGAAGAGGTAACCCTTCAGCCCCGTACCTTTTAGGGCCCCAGTACAATGGATCAAAATAATATTGATTTGATCCTAAAAGAAAATTACAATCAAACTTTCTTAAATTGCTTCCAAAAGATAGAAAAAAATTAATCAACTCAAATAACATTTTACATTAAAGACGCTAAAGAGAAAATACTGTGTTATTAACAATTTAAAGTACATAAACCATACACATCAGATTCACATTACAGTTTCCAGATTGTAGGTTGTTTGTTGGTAAAATTAAAAATGTATTAGGAGATAATTTGTGAGGGGAGCCCTGAGATTTTGACTGCCTAGAGGCCTCCACAGGGTTTAATCTGACACTGCTGGGCCACCATTGACTGGGCTTTATTGTACAATGGGGCTAAGGGAATAGGTTCTATATAAATATTGGGTCATCAGGAAGGAGGCTCTATTTTATAGTGATGCAGTGAATATACCTGCTATCGGGATCCTAGCAGTCGGGAGACCAACACCGGAATCCCGACAGCCGTCAAAATACCGCTGGTCAGAATCCTGACCAAAGCCCTGAGTTAATACTTGTGTGATGGTCCACGCCAGCACCCGAGGGGAAATATAATAGTGTGGTGAGATAAGCTTGCCACGGGGCACAAAGCATGGTGAGTGTAACAAACCTGCAAGGGGACTCACTGCGAACGCCACCAGTATTATACAAATGTGATGCATGCCATGCAATCTATATATTTAAATGGCAAATACCAATGACTCATCACAAAATCTCCTGACCCACAAGGACTAGGAACTTGAAATTTGGATAGTAGCTTGCTTTTGTGATGTAGGCGCCCACTAAGAAGGGATTTTTCAAAAAATTCCACCCACAAAGGGGTTAAAAGGGGTGAGATAAATCTTAGCCTACATGCACCACACTTGCTTAAAAGGTACAATAACAAAGGAATTCACCTTTACAGGATATGAGGGGACAGAATTAGGTTAGGAGGTGGTGTTTGGTATCCAGCTGTACAGTATATTAAGAGCAATATTCCAGTAGCAGTTTGCAGAAGATAGCATGCTCCTGCACATAGATATGCGCAGGAACAGAATATTAATATTACACTGTATTTACTGTACTTTGATATTTGGCGGGAACCCAGTGGAGACCATCTGCAAGTGCAACTGGACCAGGCATCGCCCACCTATTCAAACCGACCTATGACCCCTCCTGTACTGTAAATGACCAGCCCTTTGACCTATGGGTGAAGAGATTACAGTTTCTATTGTATCATGAACTGGACAAATGTATAAAAGGCCAAGCTGCCTCGCCGGTCACACACTCTCTGAGGGTCATCTATCCAGATTGACTGAGGACTGGATCTGGTTGGCGCTTGCGAACAAAACGTATGTATCATTGATTGTAGCCTGTATCTCTTATTGTGAATTGTATTACTATTGTAACCCCCCCTGTTAGTAAATAACTGTTGGTGGGTCGGATCCCAACATATTTAAATATAATTGGTGTTGTGTCCCTTTCCTGCTAAGGTTTAAGGTGTATTTCAGCCACACGTGTAGCTGCATTGTGCTTACAGCGTGTCGGTGTGTGTACGCAAAGTGGGTACTTTGTACGTCTGTTGCGGCATGTGTACGCAAGGTGCGTACACGGTACGGGCCTGTGTACGCTAACTGAGTAAAAAGTACGTAGGTTAAGGATTACATCCAGCGGCCGCAGCGGCTAGAGTTTTAGTGAAAAAGGTATAGCTTATCTGTCCTGTAAGTTGACCAGCTTTAACAATTGGGGGCTCAGTCCGGTTTTTCACACATTCATAGACTTGCAAACCATAGCAGACTTTGATCTATCAGCAAAGGGTGGAGACGCATCTTTAAGTAAAACCTTTTCCTGGTTGCTTGAGTGTTTTAAAACCCTCTTTTGTGCTGATTAGATCACGTCTGCTCTGTCTAGTCTACAGAGGTGCTGATGGAATCCGGAGGAAACAGGAAAAAAGCTATTTAAAATCTGTGTGTAAATTTTTTGGCGACAAAAGCGTACACAAAGCGTACCGATACTTTGCATACTCTCCCACATATTGTTGCCATAGGTTATTATAGTCATTACAGATCTGTGTGAAATCGGATACATTTGTTTGCTATATAGAATATATTTGAAATAGTGTATTAAGGGTATAATTGTAAAACACAAAACGCAGTTCTGGCCTGGTCGTTAAGGTTTATACAGAATAAGTGTGGGTTGTGTTAGTGAGCGATAATAGTTTGTATTGCTCACATTTATAGAGATTGTGGGGTTTATTGAGTTGCGAATGCACGTTTGTACACGTGGTATGGACAAAGTACAGGATCTTGAACGTGGCGCAGGGTCGCACACGTGGAGTAAAGGCACACACGGTCGTGTGTTAATGCAAGGTTGCGTAGGATTGCGGACCCAAAGTACAAATCACACGATAGTTGTTCAAGTAAAGGCAGGGTAGTATACATTTAATACAAATAGCACATAACTATCCGATTTTAAAAGCAGATTAATATAATATTTTGTTTAAATTGTACTACCTCTGGGGTAAAGAGGGAGTGATATTTTTCTGTACAGAAAAAGAATATACACTGTGTAATTGAGTGAGTGAAAGTAGGAGTGAATGGTAGGTGACACTAAGAAAGCGGAGGCTTGGTGGCGTGAGGCGGCTGATTTACGTTAAATACATAGAGAAATACACAAATCGTGAGGAGATTTGCAGAGGAGCGTGATATAGAATTGTGCATTGAGAAGTATAGAATTGTGAATTGAAATAGAGGTTTTGTGTTACGCTCCGGCTGAGGAGCGCAGCTTGTGGATTCGACTCCATTGATCGCAGGGCGGATAGATAACAAGTATCTATATGCTGTGCGATTGGACCACGCATTTGTACGTGCGATACGTGGTGCAACGTGACACCATTTTTGCGAGCTTTAGCGCAAATTGCGGTATCATTAGCGCCGTGTAGAGCATACGCAAGCGTGATTTGTGTATAGAAAAAAAGGGACGTTTTCGCTGGTCTCTCTCAGGAAAATCTTCAACGATAGATATTCACTGGAAAAGGTAAGTTACTCCTAAAACTTCCAGTGAATAGAAGCCAGGTAGGGTCCTAGCTAGGTACGCGGTGGTCACTATTGGAGTGAGTCGTGGTACGTCAGTGGAGAAGGAGTGGGTGAAAGCGCTTGGAGAACTTTCACCATCTATTCGTGTTGTGCATTGGGGATTGCGTTAGCAAGCAAAAAGTCCGCAATAGGATCCAATTGCACAAGCGGTGGGCATTTGGTAGCCAGGGTTCAGGCTGGAGAGCCGCGGCCCAGGGGGTCAACGAGGTTTATTATGTGTGAGAAATATGGTCCACACACAGAGGCTTTTTGCGATGAATGGGTACGTATGACTGCTGAAGACAGGGCATCATTCCCAAGGGTGGGCAGCTTTGAATCAGAGGTATTACAGAACATAAGGATTAGAATATGTCTGATCAAGTATAGAAAACAAAGGATCAGACATACCGACTGATGTGCAAAGGGAACTGGCTCGCACAGCAATTTCCAAACCTAGCGGGAAAGCGATTGTGAGCGCACCACCACCGCCATATGTCGATGGGGAGAAATTGGCTACAACCAATGGTGCATTGGAAAAGGATAGAAAAGTGATTAATCAATGTGTTAACCCTAACCCTTGCCCGTTGTATCCCATTTTTAATTTCCCCCAGGAATGTGAGGATAATGATGAGCCCAGTATGATATCGGCACTCTCTTTAGCAGCCACCATGCAGGATACACAGGTGGGCACGGCCCAACCGGTGAGAACAGTAGCGATACCCCCCCAGTGGAGGGGTGAGTGAGGTCGTGTCCACCGGTAAGTACGGTACCATACATTATGCAGAGACAATAGCTCCCCGTGTTATAGAGTCAAACAAACAGGATGTGGTTGAGTTAAATCCAGTCAGGGTGATTGCAGTACCAAATGGGAAAACAGATAGTCAGGGAGTAACTCCCATCAGGAACATTGAAATGCATTGTCCCTGGTCCCGATCAGAACTGAGATCGATTATGTCAGAATTCCACAATCCCAGAAAAGATCTAGTCGGATGCCAGAAATTTATTAAAGAATTGGGCAATGCCCATGAGCCCACAAATAAAGATTGGCAAACAGTGCTACGAGTGTGTTTACCCTCAAATATTGACATCCCAAAATTCATAACGGATTGCAAATTAGATGCAGAAGTGCCTCTCACTGATGAGTACAATCAGGAGAATGTAAGGCAAATCAACCTGCAATTAGGAGTGTATTTCCCTACTGTTGTTAAATGGAACAAAATATACTCCATTCGACAGAAGGGCAGTGAAATGGCATTCGAATATTTCCATAGAGCACTGCAGGAAAAGGCTAGATACACTGGGATAGAGGATATTAAAGAGAATGCCAACCACAGGGAGGTAGCTGTCTCTGTGCTAATGGACGGATTAAAGGAGGCACTGAGGACAAGGGTGCAAACCTCTCTACCTAATTGGAGAATTATTTTGGTGGCTGCGCTGAGAGAGTCTGCTATCGAGCCTGATCGTAATATCACTAAACACAGGGAGTCACAAGGGGAGAAGCTGATGACGGTAAGTATACAGGCTCTTACAGGAAAGCCCCATCAGCCAAAACCCCAGACCCCTGATGGTAAGTCACGGGCAATAGTATGTTACTATTGCCAGAAAGGAGGACATTACGCAAGGGATTGTAGGAGTAAAGGGACACATAACGTATACAGATCCCCTAGACCTGAATACGAACAACACTACAATACACATAGTTGGGACCAGGGACCACATAGAAGGGATTATGAGCCGCATAGAGGGGAAACAAGGAGATACCCACCCAGGAGGGACTGGCAGGCCTCCGAAAACTCACAGTTATCCCCCTCACATATTGTAGCTGCCAATGCGCTGTGGGAGGGTCCCACTGCACAATAGAGGTTAGGACACACCTGTAGTCTACAGCCAGTGAAGTTGATTACTAGCCTTGGTAGTTAACCTGAGGTCATGGTTGATGTAGCTGGTGTACCACTACCTTTTCTTGTAGATACAGGGGCATATTCTTAGATATACCTGAGAACCATGCACAGGAGGTGCAAGATATATTAGACACCCCTCAGAGGCTAATGTTGCACTCTACTGTTATAGACACGTGTCCATCGCAGGTAGAGGAAATGATCTCGCAAATACCGGGTTGCCTTTGGACCAAAGATGGACAGGACACTGGATTGATGGCGAATGTAGCCCCGGGAGCAGTACAAGTAAAAGATGGCAGGATAGCTCAAAAAATCCCCAGTATCCTCTGAAGCCAGAGGTAAAATTAGGAGTGTACCCCGTCATAGAGCGCTGCTACAGCAGGGCATCCTAGTCAGGACATCCAGCACTGCCAATAGTCCCATCTTCCCTGTGAAAAAGAGAGGGGGGAGGGGTTACAGGCTAGTGCAGGATCTAAGGTGGATAAACAAAATAGCTGAGAGTCAATTCCCCGTAGTGCCCAATCCATCTGTCATCCTCATGCAAATTCCCTGTACCTCGAAATTCACTGTCATTGATCTCTGTTCTGCCTTCTTTTCTGTCCCTCTTCACCCTGACAGCCAATACCTCTTTGCCTTCACTTACAAGGGAGTACAGTACACCTGGACTCGTCTCCCCCAAGGTTTCATTGACAGCCCGAGTATTTTCTCTCAGGCCTTACATGACTGTGTGCAATCTTTTCAACCTGAGAGTGGACAGGACACAAGGTTTCAAAGGATAAGCTGCAGTTGTGCCGGACCAGGGTTAAATACTTGGGACACTGCTTGACGCAAGGACTTAGGCACCTGACCGCTGATAGAATACAGGCGATTCGCGACATGACTCTGCCACAAACTCAGCAACAGATCCGCACTTTCCTCGGAATGTGTGGGTACTGTCGCAAATGGATTCCAGGGTTCTCCATACTGGCACTACCTTTGCAAGAAATGGCCTCTTCGAACAAACCGGAATGGGTCTCTCACACAGATGAGTCCGAACTGGCGTTTGAGTAACTAAAACAGTGTTTATCACAAGCACCTGCATTGGGTATGCCAGATTATGAGAAGCCCTTTGAATTGTACGGTACTGAAAGTGCTGGGTGCGCGGCAGGAGTTTTAACACAGAGACATGGTGATGCCAGCAGACCGGTAGCCTACTACAGTGCACAGTTGGACGCTATAGCATGGTCTCTCCGCACTTGCTTGCAAAGTGTTGCAGCGATAGCTTTGCTGGTAAGTAAAAGCGAGGACGTAGTATTAGGACACGACTTGACCATCCATACACCTCATGCAGTATCAGCCTTACTAAACTCCGCCCAAACCAGACATGTCTCATCTGCTCGGTTTACAAAGTGGGAATTATCACTGATGGCCCCTGTAAACATCACCATTAAGAGATGCAGCTCACTAAATCCTGCAACCTACTTGCCAAGTGTGCCTGGTCATGCACAAAGGGTGGAGGATGAGAACAATGGTGAAGGAGGATTTAGTGCAGATACTGATATGCATGATTGTATGGAATACCTGAACCAAACTTTCACTGCAAGACCTGACATCAGTGACAACCCACTGGAAGGAGTTTACCGTCTATACAGACGGTAGTTGCCACAGACAGACAGAATTGGGAGACCTGTGCACTGGATATGCAGATGTTGATGATGAAGGTATCATAGAAGCTGAACCCCTTGGCCCACCGCACTCAGCACAAGTCGCTGAGCTGGTCGCACTGACCAGAGCATGTGAGTTGGCCAAAGGTAAGTCAGCTAATATATACACGTACTCTAGGTACGCCTTTGGAGTGGTGCATTATTTTGGGGCCCTGTGGCGCCTCAGAAATTTCATGACGGCAGCTGGTAAACCTGTAGCGCATGCGTCCCACATCAAAAGGCTTCTGACAGCAATACAGAAACCAGACAGAGTGGCTGTTATCAAGTGTAAAGCACACACTTACAACCAAGACCCAATCTCACTTGGTAACAGCCGGGCAGATGAAGCTGCAAAATCAGCAGCAAGCACGCGCATACTAACTAACATCACATCACTGATGACATTTGAAACAGTTAACATGCAACAGTTAATTGAAATGCAAAATTTGTGTTCCCTACAGGAAAAGGCAGTCTGGAAGGTGAAGAGATATGGTCAGGAGTCCTCAGGACTTTGGACAGATGGACACTGTAAGCCAGTGGCCCCCAGAGCATATCTTCCAAGTCTAGCTGAGGCGGCACATGGTCTGACTCATCTAGGTAAAGAAGGTATGTGCAAGCTGGTAAGAGCCTACTGGAGTGCACCAGGGTTCTCTTCTCATGCAGGTAAGAAAGCAATGACATGTCTTACTTGCTTGAGGAAGAATATTGGTAAGGCAATACCAACAGAGCCATCCCATATCCCTCATACAGATGGACCCTTTCAGGTAATACAAATTGACTTCATACAGTTACCACCCTGTAGGAATTTGAAATATGTGTTAGTTTGTACCGTTGTCTTTTCAAACTGGTAGAAGCATTCTCCGCTGCCACAAATACTGCTGTGTTCACTGCAAAGAAAATTGTGCAGGAATTTGTGTGCAGATATGGTATCCCTAGAATGATTGAAAGTGACAGGGGTACCCATTTTACAGGTGAAGTCTTTCAGGTCATGTGCAAACTGATGGGTATTAATAGCAAGCTGCATACTCCATACCGGCCACAGGCGAGTGCGAAGGTGGAGAGAATGAACAGCACTATTAAGAATAAATTGAGCAAAGTGATGACTGAGACTGGATTGTTGTGGCCAGAAGCATTGCCAAAAGTGTTGTACAGCATCAGAACCACTCCCAGGTCACCGCTTAACTTATCATCCTTTGAAGTTCTTTTTTGTCGACAACCTCATGTAATGATAGACCCCCAGGATGATTTGAAGTGCAATAACGAAATAACTGTGCAATATTTGGTTAGGATGAGCCAGCAGCTGAGAAATCAACAAAGAAATCTAAAGCTGGTGATTCCTGACCTACCGAACAATAATTGTCATGACATTGAGCCTGGGGATTATGTGATGATTCAAAAATGTTTACGCTCAGGTTGCCTCATAGACAGGTGGGAAGGACCGTATCAAGTTTTGTTGACCAGCACGACAGCACTAGAGGTCGCCGAGAGAGAGACTTGGGTCCACTCGTCCCACTGCAAGAAGGTCGCTGACCCGGAGAAAACCCGTGACAAAGAGCAAGGTGAAGAGAACCTCGTATCACTAGAGAATTTGTTCCGGGAAAGCTGAGAGGCAGGACTGTTGAAACGGCACCTGAGCGCGGAGAACAACAAGATCAAGGACGGTTGTCGTACCATTTTTATTTTTTCACCCCTCATTGTATTTTTCTTTTATTTCCCCTCTTATTATATCTTAAATAAGGTGGAGATTCATAGTGTACCCTGTCACTTTGCGGTCTTCGGGGGTTCTAAACTACAGGGATTCTCATTTAAAGCTATAGAAAAAGTGACTTTGCATTAGAGATGAGCGGGTTCGGTTCCTCGGAATCCGAATCCCCCCGAACTTCACGCTTTTTACACGGGTCCGAGGCAGACTCGGATCTTCCCGCCTTGCTCGGCTAACCCGAGCGCGCCCGAACGTCATCATCCCGCTGTCGGATTCTCGCGAGGCTCGTATTCTATCATGAGACTCGGATTCTATATAAGGAGTCGCGCGTCGCCGCCATTTTCACACATGCATTGAGATTGATAGGGAGAGGACGTGACTGGCGTCCTCTCCGTTTAGATAGAGAGTGAGACACTTGATTTACTGGAGCATTAGGAGTACTCAGAGAGTGCAGAGTTTTGCTGATAGTTATACTAGTGGTGACCACCAGTTTTATTTATTATTTAATATAATCCGTTCTCTGCCTGAAAAAAAACGATACACAGTCACATACCATATCTGTGCTCAGCCTCAGTGTGCTGCATGATAATATCATCTATGTATATCTGACTGTGCTGAGTAGTGCTCACTGCTCACACAGCTTAATTGTGGGGGAGACTGGGGAGCAGTTATAGCAGGAGTACATATTTAACAGTGCACACTTTTGCTGCCAGAGTGCCAGTGTGACTGACCAGCAGTGACCACCAGTATATTGTCTGCCTGAAAAAGTTAAACACTCGTGTGGTGTTTTTTTATTTTATTCTATAAACGCATTCTGCTGACAGTGTCCAGCAGGTCTGTCATTCATTATATTTCTATCTTCTTCATACTAGTAGTTTAGGAGTCTGCAGTGCTGACAGTGTCCAGCAGGTCCGTCATTATACAATATATACCTGTCCTGCAGTAGTGATATATATATATTTTTTATATCATTATCATCCAGTCTATACTAGCAGACGCAGTACGGTAGTCCACGGCTGTAGCTACCTCTGTGTCGGCAGTCGCTCGTCCATAATTGTATACCTACCTGTGGTGGGGTTTTTTTTTTCTATCTTCTTCATACTAGTAGTTTAGGAGTCTGCAGTGCTGACAGTGTCCAGCAGGTCCGTCATTATACAATATATACCTGTCCTGCAGTAGTGATATATATATATTTTTTATATCATTATCATCCAGTCTATACTAGCAGACGCAGTACGGTAGTCCACGGCTGTAGCTACCTCTGTGTCGGCAGTCGCTCGTCCATAATTGTATACCTACCTGTGGTGGTTTTTTTTTTTTCTATCTTCTTCATACTAGTAGTTTAGGAGTCTGCAGTGCTGACAGTGTCCAGCAGGTCCGTCATTATACAATATATACCTGTCCTGCAGTAGTGATATATATATATTTTTTATATCATTATCATCCAGTCTATACTAGCAGACGCAGTACGGTAGTCCATGGCTGTAGCTACCTCTGTGTCGGCAGTCGCTCGTCCATAATTGTATACCTACCTGTGGTGGGTTTTTTTTTTTCCATCTTCTGCATACTAGTAGTTTAGGAGTCTGCAGTGCTGACAGTGTCCAGCAGGTCCGTCATTATACAATATATACCTGTCCTGCAGTAGTGATATATATATATTTTTTATATCATTATCATCCAGTCTATACTAGCAGACGCAGTACGGTAGTCCACGGCTGTAGCTACCTCTGTGTCGGCAGTCGCTCGTCCATAATTGTATACCTACCTGTGGTGGTTTTTTTTTTTTCTATCTTCTTCATACTAGTAGTTTAGGAGTCTGCAGTGCTGACAGTGTCCAGCAGGTCCGTCATTATACAATATATACCTGTCCTGCAGTAGTGATATATATATATATATTTTATATCATTATCATCCAGTCTATACTAGCAGACGCAGTACGGTAGTCCACGGCTGTAGCTACCTCTGTGTCGGCAGTCGCTCGTCCATAATTGTATACCTACCTGTGGTGTTTTTTTTTTTTCCATCTTCTTCATACTAGTAGTTTAGGAGTCTGCAGTGCTGACAGTGTCCAGCAGGTCCGTCATTATACAATATATACCTGTCCTGCAGTAGTGATATATATATTTTTTTTATATCATTATCATCCAGTCTATACTAGCAGACGCAGTACGGTAGTCCGCGGCTGTAGCTACCTCTGTGTCGGCAGACGCTCGTCATCCATAAGTATACTAGTATCCATCCATCTCCATTGTTTACCTGAGGTGCCTTTTAGTTGTGCCTATTAAAATATGGAGAACAAAAATGTTGAGGTTCCAAAAATAGGGAAAGATCAAGATCCACTTCCACCTCGTGCTGAAGCTGCTGCCACTAGTCATGGCCGAGACGATGAAATGCCATCAACGTCGTCTGCCAAGGCCGATGCCCAATGTCATAGTACAGAGCATGTAAAATCCAAAACACAAAATATCAGTAAAAAAAGGACTCAAAAATCTAAAATAAAATCGTCGGAGAAGTGTAAACTTGCCAATATGCCATTTACCACACGGAGTGGCAAGGAACGGCTGAGGCCCTGGCCTATGTTCATGGCTAGTGGTTCAGCTTCACATGAGGATGGAAGCACTCAGCCTCTCGCTAGAAAAATGAAAAAACTTAAGCTGGCAAAAGCACAGCAAAGAACTGTGCGTTCTTCGAAATCACAAATCCACAAGGAGAGTCCAATTGTGTCGGTTGCGATGCCTGACCTTCCCAACACTGGACGTGAAGAGCATGCGCCTTCCACCATTTGCACGCCCCCTGCAAGTGCTGGAAGGAGCACCCGCAGTCCAGTTCCTGATAGTCAGATTGAAGATGTCAGTGTTGAAGTACACCAGGATGAGGAGGATATGGGTGTTGCTGGCGCTGGGGAGGAAATTGACAAGGAGGATTCTGATGGTGAGGTGGTTTGTTTAAGTCAGGCACCCGGGGAGACACCTGTTGTCCGTGGGAGGAATATGGCCATTGACATGCCTGGTGAAAATACCAAAAAAATCAGCTCTTCAGTGTGGAAGTATTTCAACAGAAATGCGGACAACATTTGTCAAGCCGTGTGTTGCCTTTGTCAAGCTGTAATAAGTAGGGGTAAGGACGTTAACCACCTCGGAACATCCTCCCTTATACGTCACCTGCAGCGCATTCATCATAAGTCAGTGACAAGTTCAAAAACTTTGGGCGACAGCGGAAGCAGTCCACTGACCAGTAAATCCCTTCCTCTTGTAACCAAGCTCACGCAAACCACCCCACCAACTCCCTCAGTGTCAATTTCCTCCTTCCCCAGGAATGCCAATAGTCCTGCAGGCCATGTCACTGGCAATTCTGACGAGTCCTCTCCTGCCTGGGATTCCTCTGATGCATCCTTGCGTGTAACGCCTACTGCTGCTGGCGCTGCTGTTGTTGCTGCTGGGAGTCGATGGTCATCCCAGAGGGGAAGTCGTAAGACCACTTTTACTACTTCCACCAAGCAATTGACTGTCCAACAGTCCTTTGCGAGGAAGATGAAATATCACAGCAGTCATCCTGCTGCAAAGCGGATAACTAAGGCCTTGGCATCCTGGGCGGTGAGAAACGTGGTTCCGGTATCCATCATTACTGCAGAGGCAAGTAGAGACTTGTTGGAGGTACTGTGTCCCCGGTACCAAATACCATCTAGGTTCCATTTCTCTAGGCAGGCGATACCGAAAATGTACACAGACCTCAGAAAAAGACTCACCAGTGTCCTAAAAAATGCAGTTGTACCCAATGTCCACTTAACCACGGACATGTGGACAAGTGGAGCAGGGCAGACTCAGGACTATATGACTGTGACAGCCCACTGGGTAGATGTATGGACTCCCGCCGCAAGAACAGCAGCGGCGGCACCAGTAGCAGCATCTCGCAAACGCCAACTCTTTCCTAGGCAGGCTACGCTTTGTATCACCGCTTTCCAGAATACGCACACAGCTAAAAACCTCTTATGGCAACTGAGGAAGATCATCGCAAAATGGCTTACCCCAATTGGACTCTCCTGTGGATTTGTGGCATCGGACAACGCCAGCAATATTGTGTGTGCATTAAATCTGGGCAAATTCCAGCACGTCCCATGTTTTGCACATACCTTGAATTTGGTGGTGCAGAATTATTTAAAAAACGAGAGGGGCGTGCAAGAGATGCTGTCGGTGGCCAGAAGAATTGCGGGACACTTTCGGCGTACAGGCACCACGTACAGAAGACTGGAGCAACACCAAAAACGCCTGAACCTGCCCTGCCATCATCTGAAGCAAGAAGTGGTAACGAGGTGGAATTCAACCCTCTATATGCTTCAGAGGTTGGAGGAGCAGCAAAAGGCCATTCAAGCCTATACAACTGAGCACGATATAGGAGGTGGAATGCACCTGTCTCAAGCGCAGTGAAAAATGATTTCAACGTTGTGCAAGGTTCTGCAACCTTTTGAACTTGCCACACGTAAAGTCAGTTCAGACACTGCCAGCCTGAGTCAGGTCATTCCCCTCATCAGGCTTTTGCAGAAGAAGCTGGAGACATTGAAGGAGGAGCTAACACAGAGCGATTCCGCTAGGCATGTGGGACTTGTGGATGGAGCCCTTAATTCGCTTAACAAGGATTCACGGGTGGTCAATCTGTTGAAATCAGAGCACTACATTTTGGCCACCGTGCTCGATCCTAGATTTAAAACCTACCTTGGATCTCTCTTTCCGGCAGACACAAGTCTGCAGGGGTTCAAAGAACTGCTGGTGAGAAAATTGTCAAGTCAAGCGGAACGCGACCTGTCAACATCTCCTCCTTCACATTCTCCCGCAACTGGGGGTGCGAGGAAAAGGCTCAGAATTCCGAGCCCACCCGCTGGCGGTGATGCAGGGCAGTCTGGAGCGACTGCTGATGCT
This sequence comes from Pseudophryne corroboree, assembly GCF_028390025.1. Lineage (NCBI taxonomy): Eukaryota > Metazoa > Chordata > Amphibia > Anura > Myobatrachidae > Pseudophryne > Pseudophryne corroboree. Next base: position 753,445,972 of record NC_086445.1, on the reverse strand, counting down.
GACATCTTGTCCGGACTGAAGGACCTGCCAACGATTACGGACATGTCGTCTACTGTCACTGCATATGATTCTCTCCCCATTGAAAGAATGGTGGAGGATTATATGAGTGACCGCATCCAAGTAGGCACGTCAGACAGTCCGTACGTATACTGGCAGGAAAAAGAGGCAATTTGGAGGCCCTTGCACAAACTGGCTTTATTCTACCTAAGTTGCCCTCCCACAAGTGTGTACTCCGAAAGAGTGTTTAGTGCCGCCGCTCACCTTGTCAGCAATCGGCGTACGAGGTTACTTCCAGAAAATGTGGAGAAGATGATGTTCATTAAAATGAATTATAATCAATTCCTCCATGGAGACATTCACCAGCAGCAATTGCCTCCACAAAGTACACAGGGAGCTGTGATGGTGGATTCCAGTGGGGACGAATTGATAATCTGTGAGGAGGGGGATGTACACGGTGATGAATCGGAGGATGATGATGAGGTGGACATCTTGCCTCTGTAGAGCCAGTTTGTGCAAGGAGAGATTAATTGCTTCTTTTTTGGTGGGGGTCCAAACCAACCCGTCATATCAGTCACAGTCGTGTGGCAGACCCTGTCACTGAAATGATGGGTTGGTTAAAGTGTGCATGTCCTGTTTATACAACATAAGGGTGGGTGGGAGGGCCCAAGGACAATTCCATCTTGCACCTCTTTTTTCTTTCATTTTTCTTTGCGTCATGTGCTGTTTGGGGACAATTTTTTGGAATGGCCATCCTGCGTGACACTGCAGTGCCACTCCTAGATGGGCCAGGTGTTTGTGTCGGCCACTTGGGTCGCTGAGCTTAGTCACACAGCTACCTCATTGCGCCTCTTTTTTTCTTTGCGTCATGTGCTGTTTGGGGAGTATTTTTTGGAAGGGCCATCCTGCCTGACACTGCAGTGCCACTCCTAGATGGGCCAGGTGTTTGTGTCGGCCACTTGGGTCGCTGAGCTTAGTCACACAGCTACCTCATTGCGCCTCTTTTTTTCTTTGCGTCATGTGCTGTTTGGGGAGTGTTTTTTGGAAGGGCCATCCTGCGTGACACTGCAGTGCCACTCCTAGATGGGCCAAGTGTTTGTGTCGGCCACTAGGGTCACTTAGCTTACTCACACAGCTACCTCATTGCGCCTCTTTTTTTTCTTCTTTGCGTCATGTGCTGTTTGGGGAGTATTTTTTGGAAGGGCCATCCTGCCTGACACTGCAGTGCCACTCCTAGATGGGCCAGGTGTTTGTGTCGGCCACTTGGGTCGCTGAGCTTAGTCACACAGCTACCTCATTGCGCCTCTTTTTTTCTTTGCGTCATGTGCTGTTTGGGGAGTGTTTTTTGGAAGGGCCATCCTGCGTGACACTGCAGTGCCACTCCTAGATGGGCCAGGTGTTTGTGTCGGCCACTTGGGCCGCTGAGCTTAGTCATCCAGCGACCTCGGTGCAAATTTTAGGACTAAAAATAATATTGTGAGGTGTGAGGTGTTCAGAATAGACTGAAAATGAGTGGAAATTATGGTTATTGAGGTTAATAATACTTTGGGATCAAAATGACCCCCAAATTCTATGATTTAAGCTGTTTTTTAGGGTTTTTTGAAAAAAACACCCGAATCCAAAACACACCCGAATCCGACAAAAAAAATTTGGTGAGGTTTTGCCAAAACGCGTTCGAACCCAAAACACGGCCGCGGAACCGAACCCAAAACCAAAACACAAAACCCGAAAAATTTCCGGTGCACATCTCTACTTTGCATGAAAGGGGAGGTGATTTATTACGAAGATTATCACAGAGAGAGACCTATTGGATATGTACCCTAAATACGTTCACACCCTTTGGTCTCAATGAGGGATGTGATATAGGGGGTCATTCCGAGTTGATCGTAGCTGTGTTAAATTTAGCACAGCTACGATCATTCACACTGACATGCGGGGGGACGCCCAGTACAGGGCTTGTCCGCCCCAAATGTCAGTACCGGCGCCTCCCTGCGGAAGTGCAAAGGCTCGCACAGCGGCGATGCCTTTACACTTCAAGAGTAGCTCCTGACCAGCGCAGCTTTAGCGTGCTGTCCGGGAGCTACTCGTTGCTCCCCGCCCCGCAGCGTCTGCGTGTGACGTCACGCAGCTGCCGCAGACCGCTCCCCCTAAATGGTGGCTTAATGCCGCCATCCAGACCCCTCCTGCCCAGCGACCGCCTCAGAATCGATTGGTAGGCAATGACAGCTGCCATGCGCCGACGCACTGACACCATGTATGAGTCCTTCTTTACAGCTTGCATTTTTCCTCTTTTGAATGCCTCGAGAAGACTATTTACAATGCATATTCCTCCTATATGAACTGTTATTATAGATTTTTGAAGGATGAACTTTTAAATGAAAAAAGATTGTGACTGTCTCTTTTCTAAATATGCAAATATGCTGTACAAGCGGAGGGTTAAATCCTCTAGCCCGGTAATTTATTAAGAAAATTATCACAGAGAGTGACCTATTGGATATGTACCCTAAATATGTTCACACCCCTTTTTCTCAATGAGGGATGTGATATAGGGGGTCATTCCGAGTTGATCGTATCTGTGTTAAATTTAGCACAGCTACGCTCATTCACACCGACATGCGGGGGGACGCCCAGCACAGGGCTTGTCCGCCCCGAATGTCAGTGCCGGCGCCCCCTGCAGAAGTGCAAAGGCATAGCACAGCGGCGATGCCTTTGCACTTCAAGAGTAGCTCCCAACCAGCACAGCTTTAGCGTGCTGTCCGGGATCTACTCGTCGCTCCCCGGCCCGCAGCGGCTGCGTGTGATGTCACGCAGCCGCCGCGGACCGCTCCCCCTAAATGGTGGCTTAACGCCGCCATCCAGCCCCCTCCCGCCCAGCGACCACCTCTGCCTCAGAAGTAATTGCTAGGCAACGACAGCTGCCATGCGCCGGCGCACTGACACCATGTATGGGTCCTTCTTTATAGCTTGCATTTTTCTTCTTTTGAATGCCTCGAGAAGACTATTTACAATGCATATTCCTTTATGAACTGTTATTATAGATTTCTCTAACGTCCTAGTGGATGCTGGGGACTCCGTAAGGACCATGGGGAATAGACGGGCTCAGCAGGAGACAGGGCACTTCAAGAAAGAATCCGGATTCTGGTGTGTTCTGGCTCCTCCCTCCATGTCCCTCCTCCAGACCTCAGTTTGAATCTGTGCCCGGACGAGCTGGGTGCTACTTAGTGAGCTCTCCTGAGCTTGCTATAAGATAGTATTTTGTTAGGTTTTTTATTTTCAGGGAGATCTGCTGGCAACAGACTCCCTGCATCGTGGGACTGAGGGGAGAGAAGCAGTCCTACTCTCTGAAGATAGGTGTTGCTTCTTAGGCTACTGGACACCATTAGCTCCAGAGGGATCGTACACAGGATCTCACCCTTTGTCGTCCGATCCCGGAGCCGTGCCGCCGCCCCCCTCGCAGAGCCGGAAGACAGAAGCCGGGTGAAAGAAGCAAGAAGACTTCGAAATCGGCGGCAAAAGTGGGCATATATATAGTTGGGCACTGTATATATGCATGAGCCCCCGCCAAAAAATTGTACATGATAGCGGGACAGAAGCCCGCCGTCGAGGGGGCAGGGCTTCTTCCTCAGCACTCATCAGCGCCATGTTTTTTCTCCACAGCACCGCTGAGAGGGAGCTCACCAGCCTCTCCCCTGCAGTTACACGGTAGAAGAGGGTAAAAAGAGAGGGGGGGGCACATAATTAGGTGCAAAAATCAATATAAACAGCAGCTACTGTGCTAAGTTACTGTGTTATTCCTGGGTTAATAGCGCTGGGGTGTGTGCTGGCATACTCTCTCTCTGTCTCTCCAAAGGGCCTTATGGGGGAATTGTCTTCAGATGAGCATTCCCTGAGTGTGTGGTGTGTCGGTACGTGTGTGTCGACATGTCTGAGGTAAATGGCTCCCCTAAGGAGGAGATGGAGTAAATATGTGTGTGAGAGGGTGTCTCCGTCGACAACGCTGACACCTGTTTGGATATGTGTAATTAAGTGCTAAGGTGAATTTATTGCACAAAAGATTAGAGAACAGACAGAGAATCTACCCATGTCTGTCCCTATGTCGCAGAGCCCTTCAGAGTCTCTCAATGCTCACTGTCCAAAATAATAGACACTGATATCGACACGGAGTCTGACTCCAGTGTCGACTACGATAATGCAAAGTTACAGCCAAAATGGCAGAAAAGTATTCAATATATGACTATTGTAATAAAAGATGATTTGCATATCACTGATGACTCATCTGTCCCTGACACAAGGGTACACATGTTTAAGGGGAAGAAAGCTGAGGTAAATTTCCCTCCTCTCATGAGGAAAAAGAGCGGGAATCTCCAGACAAGAGACTGCAGTTTTCCACAAAGAATTCTCAGGCAGTATCCTTTCCCCACTAGGGCCAGGATACGAGGGGAATCTTCCCCTAGGGTGTCACAAAAGGTATCCCTGACGTAACAGCTATTCTCAGGGATCCTGCAGATAGCGTGCGCATTCTGGTACACTACTCAGACCGGCGATTGTGTCGGCATGGGTTTATAGCGCTGTGGCAGCGTGGACAGGTACCTTATCAGCAGAGACTGAGACCCTAGTATGTATATATATATATATATATATAGAGATATATATATTAAAGATGCTGTCTTAAGAGATATATATATATAAAACATGCCCAAAGAGACATGAGTCTACTGGGTCCTAGAGACAAAGCTATGTCGATTTCTGCTTGACGTGTCCTGTAGAATATGCAATGGACAGATGATGCCGACTTAAGAGGCATATGAAGGCTGAGGATTGTGTGGAGAAGGGTTCTCGGACCTGGTCTCCACAGCTATAGCTGGTAATTCTGATATTTTGCCTTATATTCCTGCAAAGCCTAGGAAAGCACGACATTATCAAATGCAGCCTTTCGAACAAAGAAACAAGAAAGTCCAAGGTGCGTCCTTTCTTGTCAGAGGCGGGGGCAGAGGAAAGAAGCTGCACAACACAGCTAGTTCCCAGGAACAGAAGTCCTCCCCGGCCTCTCCAAAATCCACCGCATGTCGCTCGGGCTCCACAGGCGGAGCTAGGCCTGGTGGGGGCACGCCTTTGTAAGTTCAGCCACAAGTGGGTTCACTCCCTGTTAGATCCCTGGGCAATAGATATTGTGTCTCAGGGATACAAGCTGGACTTTGAGGAGATGCCCCCTCACCGACGGCCCTGCCGGCTTCCCACCACGAGAGGGAAACAGTGTTAACTGCAATTCACAAATTGTTTCTTCAACAGGTGGTGGTCAAGGTACCCCTCCTTCAACAAGAAGGGGGTTAGTATTCGACCATGTTGTAGTCCCGAAACCAGACGGTTCGGTCAGACCCATATTGAATTTAAAATCCCTGAACATATACCTGAAAAGGTTCAAGTTCAAGATGGAATCGCTAAGAGTGGTCATTGCAAGCCTGAACGGGGGAGATTTTATAGTGACTCTGGACATAAAGGATGCATACCTTCATGTCCTCATTTATCCACCTCATCAGGCGTACCTCAGAATTGCGGTACGGGATTGTCATTACCAGTTCCAGACGTTGCCGTGTGGTCTCTCCACGGCCCCGAGAATATTCACGAAGGTAATGGCGGAAATGATGGTGATCCTGCGGAAGCAAGGTGTCAAAATTATCACGTACTGGGACGAACTCCTCATAAAAGCGAGATCCAGAGAGCAGTTGCTGAACAGCGTATCACTTTCTCTGGAAGTGTAACGGAAACACGGCTGGAGTCTATATATTCCAAAGTCGCAGTTGGTTCCTACAGCTCATCTGCCTCTCCTAGGCATGATCCTAGACACAGACCAGAAAAGGGTTTATCTCCCGATAGAGAGAGCTCAGGAGCTCGTGACACTGGTCAGGAATCTATTAAAACCAAAACAGGTGTCAGTGCATCACTGCACTCGAGTCCTTGGAAGGATGGTGGCATCATACGAGGCCATTCCCTTCAGCAGGTTCCATGCGAGGACCTTCCAATGGGACTTACTGGACAAGTGGTCCGGATCACATCTTCAGATGCATCGGTTCATCACCCTATCCCCCAGGGCCAGGGTGTCTCTCCTGTGGTGGCTGCAGAGTGCTCACCTTCTCGAAGGTCGCAGATTCGGCAATCAGGACTGGGTCCTGGTGACCATGGATGCAAGCCTCCGAGGGTGGGGGGCAGTCACACAGGGAAGAAATTTCCAAGGGCTGTGGTCAAGTCAGGAGACTTGCCTTCACATCAACATCCTGGAACTAAGGGCCATATACAACGCCCTACGTCAAGCGGAGTCCCTGCTTCGCGACCAACCGGTTCTGATTCAGTCAGACAACATCACCGCAGTGGCTCTTGTAAACCGCCAAGGCGGCAAAGGAGCAGGGTGGCGATGGTAGAAGCCACCATAATTCTTCGCTGGGCGGCGAATCACGTAAGCGCACTGTCAGCAGTGTGCATTCCGGGAGTGGACAACTGGGAAGCAGACTTCCTCAGTAGGCACGACCTCCACCCGGGAGAGTTGGGACTTCATCAAGAAGTCTTCACGCAGATTGCAAGTCGGTGGGAACTGCCACAGGTGGACATGATGGCATCCCGCCTCAACAAAAAGCTGCAGAGATATTGCGCCAGGTCAAGAGACCCTCAGGCGATAACTGTATACGCACTGGTGACACCGTGGGTGTTCCCGTCGGTCTATGTATTTCCTCCTCTTCCTCTCATACCCAAGGTGCTGAGAATCATAAGGAAACGAGGAGTGAGAACAATACTCATTGTTCCGGATTGGCCAAGAAGGACTTGGTATCCAGATCTGCAAGAAATGCTTACAGAGGACCCGTGGCCTCTGCCTCTAGGACAGGACTTGTGCAACAGGGGCCCTGTCTATTCCAAGACTTACCGCGGCTGCGTTTGACGGCATGGCGGTTGAACACCGGATCCTAGCAGAAAAAGGCATTCCGGATGAGGTCATTCCTACGCTGATAGAGGCTAGGAAGGATGTGACGGCTCAACATTATCACCGTATATGGCGAAAATTTGTGGCTTGGTGTGAGGCCAGGAATGCCCCTACGGAGGAATTCCAGCTGGGCCTTTTCCTTCACTTCCTACAGTCGGGAGTGACTTTGGGCCTTAAATTGGGTTCCATTAAGGTTCAGATTTCGGCCTTATCCATTTTCTTTCAAAAAGAACTGCCTTCTCTGCCTGAAGTTCAGACGTTTGTAAAGGGAGTGCTGCATATTCAGCCCCCTTTTGTGCCTCCAGTGGCACCTTGGGATCTTAACGTGGTGTTGAGTTTCCTGAAATCACACTGGTTTGAACCACTCAAAACGATGGAAGTAAAATATCTCACGTGGAAGGTGGTCATGCTGTTAGCCTTGGCTTCGGCTAGGCGTGTGTCTGAATTGGCGGCTTTGTCACATAAAAGCCCTTATCTGGTTTTCCATGCGGATAGAGCAGAATTGCGGACCGCCCACGATTTCTGCCGAAAGTGGTTTCATCCTTTCATATAAACCAACCTATTGTGGTGCCTGTGGCTACTACTGACTTGGAGGATTCCGAGTCACTGGATGTAGTCGGGGCTTTGAAGGTTTATGTAGCCAGAACGGCTAAGGTCAGGAAAACAGAATCTTTTTATTTATCCTGTATGCTTCCTACAAGCTTGGGGCGCCTACTTCAAAGCAAACTATTGCTCGCTGGATCTGTAACACGATTCAGCAGGCTCATTCTGCGGCTGGGTTGCCGCTGCCTAAATCAGTTAAGGCCCATTCCACAAGGAAGGTGAGCTCTTCTTGGGCGGCTGCCCGAGGGGTCTCGGCATTACAGCTTTGCCGAGCAGCTACTTGGTCAGGTTCAAACACCTTTGCAAAGTTCTACAAGTTTGATTCCCTGGCTGAGGAGGACCTTGTGTTTGCTCATTCGGTGCTGCAGAGTCATCCGCACTCTCCCGCCCGTTTGGGAGCTTTGGTATAATCCCCATGGTCCTTACGGAGTCCCCAGCATCCACTAGGACGTTAGAGAAAATAAGATTTTACTTACCGGTAAATCTATTTCTCGTAGTCCGTAGTGGATGCTGGGCGCCCGTCCCAAGTGCAGACTTCTTCTGCAATACTTGTATATAGTTATTGCTTAAATAAGGGTTATGTTATGGTTGCATCAGGGTTGATCTGATGCTCCGTTGTTGTTAATACTGTTAACTGGGTATGTTTATCACAAGTTATACGGTGTGATTGGTGTGACTGGTATGAGTCTTGCCCTGGATTCCAAAATCCTTTCCTTGTACTGTCAGCTCTTCCGGGTACAGTTTCTCTAACTGAGGTCTGGAGGAGGGACATGGAGGGAGGAGCCAGAACACACCAGAATCCGGATTCTTTCTTGAAGTGCCCTGTCTCCTGCGGAGCCCGTCTATTCCCCATGGTCCTTACGGAGTCCCCAGCATCCACTATGGACTACGAGAAATAGATTTACTGGTAAGTAAAATCTTATTTTTTGAAGGATGAATTTTTAAATGAAAAAAGATTGTGACTGTCTCTTTTCTAAATATGCAAATATGCTGTACAAGCAGAGGGTTAAATCCTCTAGCCCGGTATTTTAATTAGTAAACGGGAAGGATATTTATTTAATAAAGTGGTTGTTTAATAGTTTTCTGAATTTTTTTTAAATGAAATAAATTTATTTCTGAGGTCTGAGGATTTATACCCGCTTGCTTAATTTTGTTTTAATGTATAGATTGTGTGTGTAAATGATAAGCTGTTTTTGGAATATAACACCGTAATTGTCATGAATTATATAAAGTAACCAATGCCATGTAGAGCTGCTAATAAGGCATGGTATATAGATTGACGTAGTGGAGGTAGGACACATCCCCTGACGAAGTCCCTCATTAGACGAAACTCTTTGGGCGTGGCTAGACGACGTGAACGCTGTGACGTCACCCGCCGGGTCCGGAGCTGGTGAGAGAAGTTGTGTCCGTGTTATCAGAGGAGTGACGGTCTTATCTTGGGCAGAGCATTGCCATAACAGCTGGTTTTAAACCTTAATGTATGTGGATATGTACCCTTTTTTATAAAAGTGATCAGAGTTTATACTGAAGTGTGCGCTCTCCGTTTTTTACTTAGCACCTTTACAACCTATTCCGGTGGCTCGGAGTTGGATTTAGCAGCACAGTGGACAGTATATCGACACAAATTCCGGCTGGAGATAGTGCGCAAGGACTTGCTGTGCGGTGACTTGCTGTTCAAAATAAACACCAAAAGTGTTCATCTGAGTCACCATGTTTGTGATCCTTGTCACAAGTGGTGGAGAATGCGACCAAGGACATGGTGTACAGCAGAAACTGTTGGTAAACATACCGGTGTTTAAACTGCAAGTTTTCCCTTTTCTTTCCTTCCTCTCTGGTTATGCAGTGCAAGTGGCAGCCTTAAAGGGCCGTAGCATTATAGGTAGACTGTTTGCTGTTGTGTGTTAAATAGCCAGCAAACAGGCGGGTGTCGGCTTGGACTGTTTGATAAGCCTGGCACATTATATTAAACCTCCTAGATTTGTCCTTAAAGGGGCCATGCAGGTCAATATGGAGGAGTTACTAAAAAAATTAGCTGAACTTACAGCTGGGCAACAACCCAGATTCATATGTTACATGAGGGGCAACAAACCCAGATTCAGATGTTACATGAGGGGCAACGAACCCAGCCTGAAAGACAGCAAACTCAAATTAAAATGTTGTGCGATGAGTTAAAAGCGCTTAAAAAATCTGAGCCAGAGCGGGAAAGACTACTGAAGCTCACCCCAGCAGATGATATAGAGGCATTCCTTTGCACGTTTGAGCGCACGGCCACACGGTTGGGATGGCCTGCGGAGGAATGGTCTGACAGGCTGGCTCCCTGTTTAACAGGTGAGGCACAGTGGGCGTATGTGGACATGACTGTGGCTGAGGCACGCTTCTATCTTGGCCTGAAAAAGGCTATACTCTATAGGATTGGAGTGATGGGGCCCAGCAAAGCCCAAGAATTCCATGACTGGTGGCTGGAGGGCTCTGAGCCTCCCAGGATTCAGCTGGCCAAACTAGCCTGACTGGCAAGGGCCTGGTTGCAGCCGGCTATGCGGGTGTTAGACCGCTCGGTGCAGCAGTGGGCCCTTCAGGCTGACCCCCAGACATTTGAGGAGTTGGCAGTGGTGATTGAGCAGCACCTGATGCTGATAAAGCTGAATAAAGCCAGGTCAGGATACGGGCCACCACATAAACCCAGAACTCAAGTCTCAGTAGTTAAACCAAAGGCTCCGCCTCCCTTGGTGTGCTTTGAGTGCGGCGAGCCTAGTCCAGTGCGGCGGGACTGCCCGAAACAGGGCAAGCCAATGGATTGCAGTGTGGGGAAAACGGCTCGGCCGTTGGTCAGCATGGTGGCGGCGGGGGTATCCCAAGCAGAGTCCTCCCTGTTCTGGGTGCAGGTACAGGTGGAAAACTGGGAGATTTGGGCCCTGGTACATACCGGCAGTGAGCTCACCATTGTTGCGGCCAACGTGGTTCCTCTGGGAGCTGACAAGGTCCAGCCTCCTGTCAGGGTGTTGTGCGTCCATGGTGATGTGGTGGAGTGCACACGTGTCTACTTACCCCTGACCATTCAAGGTCGGTCATTAAAGGTGGTAGCGGCAGTGACCTCCAGACCCCCGTATCCGCTGCTCCTGGGCCGGGAATTTCCATTGCTGCAGGAGCTGATTACCTGGCATGCTACCAACAACCCGTCAACCACTGAAACAACTCAGAAGCCAGAGACCAGAGACTATCAAAGTTTAGCATCCGGGAGAGAGGCTGCCAGTCCCAAACCACCCCAAGAGATAGAGTCCAAGGCCCACTGGAACCCAGTTGGTGAGAAGATATCACTGCAGGACTTTGGGAGAGATCAACGCGATGACAGCAATTTGGTACACGCCTTTGAGACTGTTAAAGTAGTTAACCGGAAGGTAGTTGATGATTTACCATCCGAGGGTGTACCATATTTTGTTTTGGAAAATGATTTGCTATATCGTATCACTACTTTACAAGGGAAAAAGGTAGATCAGCTCTTGGTTCCCTAGAAACTGGAGAGGTTGGTGTTAGAAGTTGCCCATACGCATTTGTGGGGTGGCCATCTAGGGGTGGAGAAAACACTCCAACGCATCCAGTTAAGGTTCTTTTGGCTCGGCATCTATGCTTCTGTAAAGAGGTATTTTCAGGAATGCCCAGTCTGCCAGAAGACAGCCCCTTGCCCAGAGTTTAGAGCTCCACTGGTACCCCTCCCTATCATTTCCGTACCTTTTGAGCAGATTGGCCCAGTGGAAAGCTCTGCTCGAGGGCACCAATACATACTGGTGGTAGTTGATTATGCCACCAGGTACCCAGAGGCTATACCCCTGCGCAATATGAAATCTGGCACTATTGCCAGAGAACTACTAACCATGTATATCCGCTTAGGAATACCGAAAGAGGTCTTAACGGACCAAGGTACACCTTTTGTGTCTAAACTCATGATAGATTTATGTCGGTTGCTAAACGTAAACAGCTCATGTACCACCTGCAGACAGATGGCCTATTAGAAAGATTTAATAAAACCCTTAAGCAAATGATAAAGAGGGCAGTGTCACAAGAAAAACAAGATTGGGATCTGCTCCTACCTTACTTGATGTTTGCGGTCAGAGAGGTACCCCAATCCTCTATAGGGTTTAGTCACTTTGAGCTCCTCTATGGGAGACAGTCCAGAGGAATTCTAGATCTCTTAAAAGAAGGGTGGGAAGAACAACCATGCCAGGACCCTAACGTCATTCAGTTTGTGGCCCAGTAATACGGCCGACTAAGGTAGATTGCGCCACTACTGAACGAACACATGGAAAGGGCCCAACAACGTCAGAAACAGAGGTATGATGTCACCTCAGTTAACCGGTCCTTTAATCCGGGAGACAAAGTGTTAGTGCTGGTGTCTACCACAGAAAGCAAGATGTATGCACAATGGAGGGCCCTTATGATATCATCAAGGCAGTGGGGCCGGTCAATTACAGGGTCCGACAGGAGGGTAGAAGGAGGGAGGTACAAGTCTACCATGTAAACCTGTTAAAACCCTGAAAGGAATTTGCCAATCAACCCACTTTGGTAGCTAAAAAGATTTCAGAATGCCAGGAACCCATTGAAGTCACGCTTACTTCTGAACAGAAACAGGAAGTGGTGAACTTGGCGAAACGCTACCAAGATGTGTTTTCTGCCATTCCGGGAAAAACACAGATCATCCAACACTATGTTAGGACTCCACCCGGGGTGGTCATTAAACAGAGGGCATATCGCATACCCGAAGTGGGCAGCAGTAAAGCAGGAGGGGGAAGAGATGTTACACCTAGGGGTTATAGAGGAATCCACCGGTGAGAGGAATAATCCAATTGTCCTAGTACCAAAGCCTTCAGGTGCCTTACGGTTCTGCAATGACTTCTGCAAATTAAATCAAGTGTCCCGGTTTAATTCTTACCCTATGCCCCGGGTTGATTAGTTGGTAGAACATTTTGCTAATAATTAATATCTCACTACACTTGATTTGACAAAAAGTTATTGGCAGATTCCGTTAACAGAAGCAGCTAAGGCAAAAACAGCCTTCTCTACCCCAGTAGATTCCAATATAAAATGCTCCCATTTGGTTTACATGGTGCCCCAGCAACCTTCCAGAGAGCTATGAATAAGTTGCTGCAGCCCCACAGGGAATAAGCGACTGCATATTTAGATGACATTGTTATTTTCAGCTCTGACTGGGAGTCACACCTACCAAAGGTAGAAGCCGTTTTACAGTCTCTACGGGCACACGGGTTTACCGCCAACCCTGAGAAATGTGCCGTTGGTATGATTGAGGCCAAGTATTTGGGGTACATTGTGGGCAGAGGACAGGTTAAACCTCAGCCTAGTACGGTAGCAGCAGTCCTCACCTGGTCTTGACCTAGATGTAAATCAAAACTTAGAACATTTCTCGGTTTGGTCGGATATTATCGCAGGTTCATTCGAGATTTCGCCGCTAGAGTGGCTCCACTAACCGAATGTCTTAAAAAACAATTCCCAGACAAGATAACGTGGTCTGGACCAGTGGAAACTGCTTGGCAGGATTTAAGACGAGCTTTGTGTACTGAGCCTGTCTTGCAAGCTCCTGATCTTAAAAAGCAATTTGTGTTACAAACGGATGCCTCTGAGACAGGGTTAGGAGCAGTCCTATCCCAAGAGGTAAATGGAGAGGAGAAGCCCATCCTCTACCTTGGCCGTAAATTATTGCCCAGGGAGCGCAGGTACTCAACTGTAGAGCAGGAGTGCTTGGCCATTAAATGGGCAGTTGAGTCATTAAGGTATTATTTATTGGGACGAGAGTTTTTGTTAGTCACAGTACATGAACCCTTACTGTGGATGCATATAAACAAAGAGGTGAATGCTCGTGTGACCCGTTGGTTTTTGGCTTTGCAGCCATTTAAGTTTGAGGTGAGGCATCGCCCGGGTAAACAGCACCTCAATGCTGATGTTCTTTCCAGGAGGCTTGTAGGTCCTGTTCCTCCAAGCAACCCTATGGTGAAGCTAGGGGCGAAGGAAGAAGGCAAGGTGGGTGATCTCTGGAAGGTAGTGGAAGGCTGTGTACCTGGGCGGATGACACAGGTAGGGGTGGGCGAGGCAGAGAGCTCACCTGAATATAGTGTAGCTTTACCAGGGTGGTTGAAGCTAAGGGGGGAGGAGTGTGGCAGAGACAGCATTTTTCCATGTGAAAGTAATGTGGAGGATCCAGACCAGGTTTTGGAAGCAGTAGCAGAATCCCAGGTGTGTGATCAGCAGCACCTGGGATTTCCTGATATAAGGGTTTCCAGGGCAGAGTCACCTTGCTCTTAACGGTGGAATAGCTACCAAAGCGATAGGCCGGGTTGTGGGGTTTAGACTAGTGATGAGCAGGTTCGGTACCTCGGAATCCGAACCCCCCCGAACTTCACCCATTTTATACGGTTCCGAGGCAGACTCGGATCCTCCCGCCTTGCTCGGTTAACCCGAGCGCGCCCGAACGTCATCATCCCGCTGTCGTATTCTCGCAAGATTCATATTCTATATAAGGAGCCGCGCGTCGCCGCCATTTTCACTCATGCATTGGAGATGATAGGGAGAGGACGTGCAGCGTTCTCTCAGTTGTGTTCAGCGTGCTGCAAATATCTGTGCTAAGTGTGCTGCAAATATCTGTGCTCAGTGTGCTTGCAAATATCTGTGCTCAGTGTGCTGAAAATATCTATGTTCTCTGCCTGAAAAATGCTCCATATATGTGCTTAGTGTGCTGCAAATATCTGTGCTCAGTGTGCTTTATTGGGGGGACTGGGGACCACCAGTATTATATAGTAGGAGGACAGTGCAGAGTTTTGCTGACCAGTGACCACCAGTATTATACGTTCTCTGCCTGAAAAACGCTCCATATCTGTGCTGCATTGTAGTATATAGTAGGAGGACAGTGCAGAATTTTGCTGACCAGTGACCACCAGTATTATATCAGTACGGTACAGTAGTCCACTGCTCTGCCTACCTCTGTGTCATCAAGTATACTTTCCATCCATACCTGTGGTGCATTTTAGTTGTTCTGCGCATTATATATAGTAGGAGGGGGTGTAGTACGGCTGACCGGCGGTCAGGAGACCGCCGGTCAGCTTACAGACGCCGGGATCCCGGCAGCATACCGATGCCGGGATCCCGGCGGGGAGGGGCGAGTGCAGCAAGCCCCTTGAGGGCTCGCTGCGCTCGCCACGTTGCAAGCTCGGTGGCGACCTGCGGTCGCCACGGGTTCTATTCCCACTCTATGGGTCTCGTGGACACCCAAGAGTGGAACAAGTCCCTGTTGGTCGGCATGCCGACCATCGGGATAGCGAGCCGTCGGGATGGTGGAGGAGGTCATGTGACTGTCGGTCAGCTGACCGGTGGTCACATGAATACCACCCATAGGAGGACAGTGCATAATTTTGCTGACCACCAGTATATAATATATAGCAGTACGGTACAGTAGGCCACT
This sequence comes from Pseudophryne corroboree, assembly GCF_028390025.1. Lineage (NCBI taxonomy): Eukaryota > Metazoa > Chordata > Amphibia > Anura > Myobatrachidae > Pseudophryne > Pseudophryne corroboree. The sequence goes on along the minus strand of NC_086445.1, from coordinate 753,430,940 downwards.
GCTCTACCTACCTCTGTGTCGTCAAGTATACTATCCATCCATACCTGTGGTGCATTTAAGTTGTTGTGCGCAGTATATATAGTAGGAGGACAGTGCATAATTTTGCTGACCACCAGTATATAATATATAGCAGTATGGTACAGTAGGCCACTGCTCTACCTACCTCTGTGTCGTCAAGTATGCTATCCATCCATACCTGTGGTGCATTTTAGTTGTTGTGCGCAGTAGATATAGTAGCGTAGGAGGACATTGCATAATTTTTCTGACCACCAGTATATAATATATAGCAGTACGGTACAGTAGGCCATTGCTCTACCTACCTCTGTGTCATCAAGTATACTATCCATCCATACCTGTGGTGCATTTTAGTTGTTGTGCGCAGTATATATAGTAGGAGGACAGTGCATAATTTTGCTGACCATCAGTATATAAAGTATATAATATATAGCAGTACGGTACAGTAGGCCACTGCTCTACCTACCTCTGTGTCGTCAAGTATACTATCCATACATACCTGTGGTGCATTTTAGTTGTTGTGCGCAGTATATATAGTAGGAGGACAGTGCATAATTTTGCTGACGACCAGTATATAATATATAGCAGTACGGTACAGTAGGCCACTGCTCTACCTACCTCTGTGTCGTCAAGTATACTATCCATCCATACCTGTGGTGCATTTTAGTTGTTGTGCGCAGTATATATAGTAGGAGGACAGTGCATAATTTTGCAGACCACCAGTATATAATATATAGCAGTACGGTACAGTAGGCCATTGCTATTGATATATTACTGACATATAATTCCACACATTAAAAAATGGAGAACAAAAATGTGGAGGGTAAAATAGGGAAAGATCAAGATCCACTTCCACCTCGTGCTGAAGCTGCTGCCACTAGTCATGGCTGAGACGATGAAATGCCATCAACGTCATCTGCCAAGGCCGATGCCCAATGTCATAGTAGAGAACATGTAAAATCCAAAAAACAAAAGTTCAGTAAAATGACCCAAAAATCTAAATTAAAAGCGTCTGAGGAGAAGCGTAAACTTGCCAATATGCCATTTACGAGACGGAGTGGCAAGAATTGGCTGAGGCCCTCTCCTATGTTCCTCATGACTAGTGGGTCAGCTTCACATGAGGATGGAAGCACTCATCCTCCCACTAGTAAAATGAAAAGACTTAAGCTGGCAAAAGCACAGCAAAGAACTGTGCGTTCTTCTAAATCACAAATCCCGAAGGAGAGTCCAATTGTGTCGGTTGCGATGCCTGACCTTCCCAACACTGGACGGAAAGAGGTGGCACCTTCCACCATTTGCACGCCCCCTGCAAGTGCTGGAAGGAGCACCCGCAGTCCAGTTCCTGATAGTCAAATTGAAGATGTCACTGTTGAAGTACACCAGGATGAGGATATGGGTGTTGCTAGCGCTGAGGAGGAAATTGACAAGGAGGATTCTGATGGTGAGGTGGTTTATTTAAGTCAGGCACCCGGGGAGACACCTGTTGTCCGTGGGATGAATATGGCCATTGACATGCCTGGTCAAATTACAAAAAAAAATCACCTCGTCGGTGTGGAATTATTTTAACAGAAATGCGGACAACATTTGTCAAGCCATGTGTTGCCTTTGTCAAGCTGTAATAAGTAGGGGTAAGGAAGTTAACCACCTAGGAACATCCTCCCTTATACGTCACCTGGAGCACATTCATCAGAAGTCATTGACAAGTTCAAAAACTTTGGGTGACAGCGGAAGCAGTCCACTGACAACTAAATCCCTTCCTCTTGTAACCAAGCTCCTGCAAACCACACCACCAACTCCCTCAGTGTCAATTTCCTCCTTAGACAGGAACGCCAATAGTCCTGCAGGCCATGTCACTGTCAAGTCTGACGAGTCCTCTCCTGCCTGGGATTCCTCCGATGCATCCTTGAGTGTAAGGCCTACTGCTGCTGGCGCTGCTGTTGTTGCAGCTGGGAGTCGATCGTCATCCCAGAGGGGAAGTCGGAAGACCACTTGTACTACTTCCAGTAAGCAATTGACTGTCCAACAGTCCTTTGCGAGGAAGATGAAATATCACAGCAGTCATCCTGCTGCAAAGCGGATAACTCAGGCCTTGGCAGCCTGGGCGGTGTTAAACGTGTTTCCGGTATCCACCGTTAATTCACAGGGATCTAGAGTATTGCTTGAGGTACTGTGTCCCCGGTACCAAATACCATCTAGGTTCCACTTCTCTAGGCAGGCGATACCGAGAATGTACACAGACGTCAGAAAAAGAGTCACCAGTGTCCTAAAAAATGCAGTTGTACCCAATGTCCACTTAACCACGGACATGTGGACAAGTGGACCAGGGCAGACTCAGGACTATATGACTGTGACAGCCCACTGGGTAGATGTATTGCCTCCCGCAGCAAGAACAGCAGCAGCGGCACCAGTAGCAGCATCTCGGAAACGCCAACTCGTTCCTAGGCAGGATACGCTTTGTATCACCCCTTTTCAGAAGAGGCACACAGCTGACAACCTCTTACAGAAACTGAGGAACAAGGGGAAAAGGGCCCTAATTTGCACACCTTAATTAGGTAATGAGGTGCTACTCTGCTTGAGACTTAGTAATGTGTACAGAGGGAAAAGGTAGCAGGTGCACTATCTTACACTAGCTCAACCTGTAGTAACCAGAGGCACTTAGCATATTCCTGGCCAGGGCTATGAGCTTACCCACCGCATCAAGGTAGCCTCTCATTGGGTAAGTCCCTAACACTAACTATAGGGGTTCAGGTCCGGGGGGCAGGACACCCCAGAGCCACCCAGCCAGACAACCTCAGGGCAGCGCAGGAGTGATAAAAAATATAGGGTTAAAGAGGTAGGAGCAGCTGTTGCTGCATGTGTGAATAATGTGAGGAGTAAAAGAAAATTATGTGAAGGTGTTACATATATATAAAACAAACTATAAGTGCCATGGAGTGATGAAATAGTGTTAAATTGCGATGCCCCAGGGACACCCAGCCACGGCAGGCACAGGGAGCCCCGCACCCCAGAGAATTCCTCCCATTATGGACTGCCATATTAAACAAAATGTAGGAGTCTTACCTCAGTGTGCTCATTCCAAATGTAAAGGCTAGAGTGTTGGACTATTTAAAATCAGAGGGGTGGGTGGGGCAGGGTGCTAAATTAGGGTGAAGGTGTCTCCTACCTTCAAAAATGTATGAATACATCAGTTACAGAGGGAAAAGGGCCCTAATTTGCACACCTTAATTAGGTAGTGAGGTGCTACTCTGCTTGAGACTTAGTAAAGTGTACAGAGGGAAAAGGTAGCAGGTGCACTATCTCACACTAGCTCAACCTGTAGTAACCAGAGGCACTTAGCATATTCCTGGCCAGGGCTATGAGCTTACCCACCGCATCAAGGCTAAGTGCCTCTGGTTACTACAGGTTGAGATAGTGTGAGATAGTGCACCTGCTACCTTTTCCCTCTGTACACTTTACTAAGTCTCAAGCAGAGTAGCACCTCACTACCTAATTAAGGTGTGCAAATTAAGGCCCTTTTCCCTCTTTAACTGATGTATTCATACATTTTTGAAGGTAGGAGACACCTTCACCCTAATTTAGCACCCTGCCCCACCCACCCCTCTGATTTTAAATAGTCCAACACTCTAGCCTTTACATTTGGAATGAGCACACTGAGGTAAGACTCCTACATTTTGTTTAATATGGCAGTCCATAATGGGGGGAATTCTCTGGGGTGCGGGGCTCCCTGTGCCTGCCGTGGCTGGGTGTCCCTGGGGCATCGCAATTTAACACTATTTCATCACTCCATGGCACTTATAGTTTGTTTTATATATATGTAACACCTTCACATAATTTTCTTTTACTCCTCACATTATTCACACATGCAGCAACAGCTGCTCCTACCTCTTTAACCCTATATTTTTATCACTCCTGCGATGCCCTGGGGTTGTCTGGCTGGGTGGCTCTGGGGTGTCCTGCCCCCCGGACCTGAACCCCTATAGTTAGTGTTAGGGACTTACCCAATGAGAGGCTACCTTGATGCGGTGGGTAAGCTCATAGCCCTGGCCAGGAATATGCTAAGTGCCTCTGGTTACTACAGGTTGAGCTAGTGTGAGATAGTGCACCTGCTACCTTTTCCCTCTGTACACTTTACTAAGTCTCAAGCAGAGTAGCACCTCACTACCTAATTAAGGTGTGCAAATTAGGGCCCTTTTCCCTCTGTAACTGATGTATTCATACATTTTTGAAGGTAGCAGACACCTTCACCCTAATTTAGCACCCTGCCCCACCCACCCCTCTGATTTTAAATAGTCCAACACTCTAGCCTTTACATTTGGAATGAGCACACTGAGGTAAGACTCCTACATTTTGTTTAATATGGCAGTCCATAATGGGAGGAATTCTCTGGGGTGCGGGGCTCCCTGTGCCTGCCGTGGCTGGGTGTCCCTGGGGCATCGTAATTTAACACTATTTCATCACTCCATGGCACTTATAGTTTGTTTTATATATATGTAACACCTTCACATAATTTTCTTTTACTCCTCACATTATTCACACATGCAGCAACAGCTGCTCCTACATCTTTAACCCTATATTTTTATCACTCCTGCGATGCCCTGGGGTTGTCTGGCTGGGTGGCTCTGGGGTGTCCTGCCCCCTGGACCTGAACCCCTATAGTTAGTGTTAGGGACTTACCCAATGAGAGGCTACCTTGATGCGGTGGGTAAGCTCATAGCCCTGGCCAGGAATATGCTAAGTGCCTCTGGTTACTACAGGTTGAGCTAGTGTGAGATAGTGCACCTGCTACCTTTTCCCTCTGTACAAGAAACTGAGGAACATCATCGCAGAATGGCTTACCCCAATTGGACTCTCCTGGGGATTTGTGACATCGGACAACGCCACCAATATTGTGCGTGCATTACATGTGGGCAAATTCCAGCACGTCCCATGTTTTGCACATACATTGAATTTGGTGGTGCAGAATTATTTAAAAAACAACAGGGGCGTGCAAGAGATGCTGTCGGTGGCCCGAAGAATTGCGGGCCACTTTCGGCATTCAGCCACCGCGTGCCGAAGACTGGAGCTCCAGCAAACACTCCTGAACCTGCCCCACCATCATCTGAAGCAAGAGGTGGTAACGAGGTGGAATTCAACCCTTTATATGCTTCAGAGGATGGAGGAGCAGCAAAAAGCCATTCAAGCCTATACAGCTACCTACGATATAGGCAAAGGAGGGGGAATGCACCTGACTCAAGCGCAGTGGAGAATGATTTCAACGTTGTGCAAGGTTCTGCAACCCTTTGAATTTGCCACACATGAAGTCAGTTCAGATACTGCCAGCCTGAGTCAGGTCATTCCCCTCATCAGGCTTTTGCAGAAGAAGCTGGAGTGATTGAAGGAGTAGCTAAAACGGAGCGATTCCGCTAGGCATGTGGGACTTGTGGATGGAGCCCTTAATTCGCTTAACCAGGATTCACGAGTGGTCAATCTGTTGAAATCAGAGCACTACATTTTGGCCACCGTGCTCGATCCTAGGTTTAAAGCCTACGTTGGATCACTCTTTCCAGCAGACACAAGTCTGCAGAGGTTCACAGACCTGCTGGTGAGACACTTGTCAAGTCAAGCGGAACGTGACCCGTCAACAGCTCCTCCTTCACATTCTCCCGCAACTGGGGCTGCGAGGAAAAGGCTAAGAATTCTGAGCCCATCCGCTGGCGGTGATGCAGGGCAGTCTGGAGCGAGTGCTGACATCTAGTCCGGACTGAAGGACCTGCCAACGATTACTGACATGTCGTCTACTGTCACTGCATATGATTCTGTCACCATTGAAAGAATGGTGGAGGATTATATGAGTGACCGCATCCAAGTAGGCACGTCAGACAGTCCGTACGTATACTGGCAGGAAAAAGAGGCAATTTGGAGGCCCTTGTGTGAGAAGCTGTCATGGACAGTCAGTCCTTTCATGGTCGCTGGTGTCACAACTGAGGGCTGAGGCTGACCTAGGGAAGCCTCAGACGTAGGGGCTGGTGTGTATGTGAACTTTGGAGGTAGAATACGGTTCTTGGACATGCAGGAGGTTTAAGCACCGTTTGCCCGAAGGCGTGACCACAACAACGGAGTATATAAAATAAAGTCTGTTTATTGAACACACAGTTTAGACATCAACTGAGATAACTTTCAATAGTAACTTGTGCAGATAAATATAGTAGTACAGTACCTGGAAGTGCAGTGGTAATTAATACTGTGGCAATGCAGGATGAGATGTAACAAAGTCCTTGCAAGACCCAGAGTTGAAATGTCCGTAGGCCACAGCTAACCGCTGTAACAAGGAAACTAGCTGGTACTGCCCAGCAGATGGCACACTGGAAGCTGGGTTGGCACAAGTGAACAGAGGTTGTAGGGAACTTGGAAGAATTGCCAGGGATGCCGGATGGAACCGGTGCAGACAGAAGGAGTATTGAACTGACCGCTGAAAATAGAGTCCGATGGTGAGTATCGATGGTGAACTGTTGTTCGATGTTTTGTGGTAGATAATGAACAGATCGATGCTGGAACACCGCTGGAGATGGAGAGCGATACTGGGAGTGACACAGGAACATCGCTGGAAGCGAGACTGGAGTATCGCTGGAGCTGGAAGCCGGTGATGAAGTCACTGCTGATCACGGAGAGTGATGTTGGTAGGCAATGAGAGCTAGGAGTGATACTGGAACACCGCTGGAAGCTGGAAGCGACTCTGGAACAACGCTGAAAGCTGGAAGCCGGTGATGGATCACTGCAGGACACAGGATGCAATGTAGGAACACTGCTGGAGTCAGGTAGCACCGCAATATGGTAACTGGTGCGGGGTCTCTTTAAGTGGAGCAAGGTCACAGGAGCTGGATTCCCTGGAAGCACAAGCTGGAATATCCACAGACAGGAGAGACATGTATCACTAGGATAGACAACCAAAGCACTGATGATTAGGCAGCCTTGATGCAGGATATTTATACCAGCTGGGAAGTAGGTATTGGCTGGATAATCAGGCAGAGTCCAGAGTGCAGCAGATAGGCTGTAGAATGTCATGTGATGAAATCAAACATGGCTGCGCCCATGTTTTAATCTGGAGGGAAAGTCTGTTTGAACTTTAGCATGTGGAACTCATTGGTGATGGCAGCGGAGGCCACGGAGGGCAGGAGACGCCATTCATTATGACAGAAGGGATTAACTGTGTAGTTGCCATGACAGCGCTGCCGGGATCACGGAGAGGAGACTGAGGCAATGTTGTACAGTGCACTGTATGCAGACAGCGCAGGTGGAATCCAGGCTTGGAGCGCTGGGCCAGTCTCAGCAGACACTTAGAAGGTAAGAAGTGGGGACTAATTACCCTGATCGTGACAGCTGGTTCCCAACAGAAAGGGATCTTCTGATCAACGTCTTGGAACTTTTGTCAGTTTTCCGGGCACTTCAGATGGCTCAGAACTTCTTCAAGGCTCTCCCGTGCAAGTACAATCAGACAATGCCACATAAGTGGCTTATATCAATCGGCAGGGGGGCACCCGCAGTGCCGCTGCAATGCAGGAAGTAGCTCAGATTCTTTCCTGGGCAGAACTCCACCTTCCAGCCATCTCCGTGATCGTCATCCCGGGGGTCCTTAAATTGGAAGCAGACTTCCTTAGTCAACAGGATGTGCATACACTGGAGAGTGGTCTCTACACACAGACGTCTTTCAGCTTCTGGTGAACAAATTGGGTCTTCCAGACGTGGACCTCATGGCCTCCAGACACAACCACAAGGCATGGGTCCAAAACAAGGGATCCAAACGCAACCTTTGTGAATTCTCTAACAGCCCCATAGCCCTTTCATCTGACTTATCTTTTCACTCTGGTATCTCTCCTTCCCAGAGTGCCATGCAAATTCAAAGAGGACAGCGACACAATCATACTGGTGACTCTGGCATGGCCCAGGCATCATTGCTTCATAGATCTTCAGTGTCCCTCCATAGACACGCCCTTCCCACATCCTCTTTGGCCTGACCTTTTGTCACAAGGTCCCTATCTACACCCGGACCTAGCTCGCTTGTCTTTGATGGCATGGCTCTTGAGTCATCCATCCTAAGGAAGAAAGGGTTTTCCAGTGCAGTTATTCATACCATGCTTCATGCTCAGAAAGTAGCATCAGCTCACATATATTACCATACCTGGCACTCTTACTTTCAGTGGTGCACTCATCGCCACTGTGATCCTCTAGTGTTTCAGATTTCTAGACTCCTAGCATTTCTACAGGCTGGCTTTGATATGGGTCTCTGACTTGCATCTCTCAAATTCAAGTCTCTGTTCTGTCTGTCTGGTTTCAGAAAAGACTTGCTCCCTTGCCAGATGTCCGTATCTTCCATCAGGAGGTGCTATGGATTCAACCTCCCTTTGTCCCTCCAGTGGCTCCATTGGGATTTGTCCTTGGTTTTTTGGCCCTTGCAACAGCCCCATTTTGAACCATAGGATACTGGTGACCTCAAATGGTTGACTGCAAAGACTCTCTTCCTCTTGGCCATTGCCTCAGGATGCAGAGTATCTGACTTGTGGGCACTCTCCTGCAGTCCCCCATTTCTGATTTTTCATCATGATAGGGCTGTCCTTAGGACTAAATAGGGTAGTATCCAAGTTCCATATCAACAAGGAAATTATGGTATCGGCCTTCCATACACCTGGCCGGTCACCCGAGGATGCTTCGTTGAATGTGGTTTGTGCTCTAAGGATCTATGTGGACTGTACCAGTTCCATTATGAAAACAGATTCCTTTTTTGTGTTTCCTGTGTGTGTTTTTTGTGTTTCCTGTATGTACCATTCTTCCTTCTTCCCTCTCCAGCTCCTGCTTTGGGCTTGTTAACTAAAACTGAGCTGTGGTCGGGGTATGAGGGGAGAGGAACCCAGTGCATCCTGTGAGGCTCAAAGCTTTGCTTTTCGGTGCCTGAATTCTGGCCTCCACAAAGCATACCCCAAAGTTAACCCTGTGGATACTATGGACATTGAAGAAAAACAATGCTAATAAATTGTGCCTCTTATACACATTACGCTACACAGTAGTACCCCTTATAAAGTAATCCCACAGTAGTACCCCTTATACATGTTACACCACAGTAGTGCCCCTTATACATGTTATGCTACACAGTAATACCTCTTATACACGTTATACCACAGTAATATCCCTTATACATGTTACACTACACAGTAGTACCCCTTATACACAGTATGCCACACAGTAGTAGTGCTCCTTATACAAATTATGCCACTCAGAAGTGACACCTATTGCCAATAAATCCCCACTAGTCCTGCTGCTGCTGGATCAGGCCTTGGCAGAGGTGGGAAGGGAGGGGGGGCGGCTAATAGAATTCAACTATTAAACAAATAAATCATTGTTCTTTAATAGTTGACTCCTAATATTCCCCCCACCCCTCTCTGCCTAAGGAAGGGGGTATCCAGTTATTCCCGATCCGTTTTTGGTGGGTGAAAACAGATGGATATCGCAATTAATGACCGATGGTCATTACTGCTGTATCCTGTTAAAGGCTGTTTTCATCGTCCGAAAAAAAGACCCGCGATCACGCAAAAACACGCACCAAAACACACAAAAATACATGGGATCGGGGATAAATCCCCGATCCCATGTGTTATCGAGTCTCCGGCAGCCCGCTTATCGCAGATAAGTGCCGGCATCGGGGGGAGGAGCCCACCACATCGGGGGTTAATCGGATGGCCCCTGGTGATATAATTACAGTACCTGCGGTCAATGACCGTGGGTAATTGGATACCATCCTAAAGTCAGTACTTTGTAGAGCCACCTTTTGCGGTAATTACAGTTGCAAGTCACTTTGGATAAGTCTCTATGAGCTTTCCACATCTTGCCACTGGGATTTTTACCCATTCCTAAAGGCAAAACTGCTCCAGCTCCTTCATGTTGGATGGTTTCCGCTTATGAACAGCAATCTTCACGTTTGACCACAAATTCTCAATTGGATTGAGATCTGGGCTTTGACTAGGCCATTCCAATACATTTAAATGTTTCCCCTTAAACCACTCGAGTGTTGCTTTAGCAGTATGCTTTGGGTCATTGTCCTGCTGGAAGGTAAACCTCTATCCCAGTCTCAAATCACAAGCAGACTGAAACACGTTTTGCTCAAGAATATCCCTGTATTTAGCACCATCCATCTTTTCCTCGACTCGAAACAGTTTAGCAGTCCCCGCTACTGAAAAACATCCCCACAACATGATGCTGACACCACCATGTTTCACTGTGGCGATGGTGTTCTTGGGGTGATGGGATGTATTGGGTTTGGGCCAGTCATAGCATTTACCTTGTTGGACGAAAAGTTAAATTTTAGTCTCATCTGACCAGAGCACCTTCCTCTTTACATTTGGAGAGTCATCCACATGCCTTTTGGCAAACTCAAAACACGCCTTCTTATTTTTAACACTAACTAATGGATTTTTTCTGGCCACTCTTCCATAAAGCCCAGCTCTATAGAGTGTACGGCTTATTGTGGTCACATGCGCAGATACACCAGTCTCTGCTGTGGAACTCTGCGGCTCCTTCAGGGTTACCTTTGGTCTCTGTGCTGCCTCTCTGATTAATGCTCTCCTTGCCTGGTCTGTGAGTTTTGGTGGCCGGACCTCTCTTGGCAGGTTTGTTGTGGTACCATGTTCTTTCCATTTGAAGATGATGGATTTGACAGTGCTCCGGGGATCATCAAAGATTTGGATATTTTTTTATAACCCAAACCTGACTTGTACTTCTCAACAACTTTGTCCTTGACTTGTTTGGAGAGCTCGTTGGTCTTCATGGTGTGATGCCTCTTTCTTAGTGGTGATGCAGGCTCTGGGGCCTTTAAGAAAAGGTGTGTTTATATTGGCAGATCATGTGACACTTAGATTGCACACAGGTGGACTTAATTTCAAAAATGATGTGACTTCTAAAGGTAGTTGGTTTCACCAGAACTTTTGAGGGGCCTCATAGCAAAGGGGGTGAATACATATACACATGCGTGGCCGGACCGAAGGGGGGGTATGGCCCGCAGCGGCTGCATGACGTCACACGCTCCCGCTGTGGGCTGGGGAGCAAGGAGTAGCTAAAGCTGCGCTGGTCGGGAGCTACTCTTGAAGTGCAAAGGCATCGCCGCTGTGCGATGCCTTTGCACTTCTGCGAGGGGGGGGGGGGGGGCGGCACTGACATGCGGGGCGGGCTAACCCTGTGCAGGGCATCCCCCCCGCATGTCAGGGAAGATGAGCATAGCTGTGCTAAATTTAGCACAGCTGCGATCACCTCAGAATGACCCCCATTGGATGTCATTCCGAGTTGATCGCAGCCAGCATCTTTTTGCTGCTGCTGCTGCGATCAACTAGTCCACGCCTATGGGGGAGTGCATTTTATCTTTGCAGGGCTGCGATTGCTTGTGCAGCCCTGCTAAGCTAAAAAATTTCATGCAGAACAAGACTAGCCCTGGAGATACTTACCCTGTGCGACGATCTCAGCGATGCTGGGGCCGGCTTTGATGTCAGACATCCGCCCTCCGTTCTCCTGGACACACCTGCATTTTCTTCACCACTTCCCAAAAACGGCAGGCAACGGTCTGGTGACGCCCAGGAATGCCTTCTTTCTGTCAATCTTCTTGCAGTCGCCTCTGCAACCGCTTTCTTCGTTGTCCGCGATGTAACCCGGCGACCCCTGTCACCGGCAACGACACGCATGTGCAGTACAGCCACTGCGCATGCGCATTCCACACCCGTTCGCACCGTAGCTACAAACCGCTGCATGCGAACGGGTCGGAATGACCCCCCTTAGTAGGACAGGAAGGGCTCTGTCTCACCTGCCTCACCCCACCGCACGTCACTGCTAAATATACTGCATATGATGTCTATTACAGACATTAGCATTATATTTCAAGCATACCTCCCAACATGACCCTCTCTAGGAGGTACACAATGCTCTGTTTCTGGACTTTTCTCTTAATTTGGGATTGCCATCACCTGTTTTAAACAGGTTAATGGATAAGAAAGGTATTTCACCATAGGTAATGGCAAGCATAGATTAAGAGGGAAGTCCAGGAGCAGAGCATTCTGTTCCCCCTGGAGAGGGTCATGTTGGGAAGTACAGTATGGGAAAGTGTTATGGGGGGTGATTCCGAGTTGTTCGCTCGCTAGCTGCTTTTAGCAGCATTGTACACGCTAACCCGCAGCCCTCTGGGAGTGTATTTTAGCTTAGCAGAATAGTGAACGAAAGATTTGCAGAATTGCGAATAGAAATTTCTTAGCAGTTTCTGAGTAGCTCCAGACTTACTCAGCCATTATGACCAGCTCAGTCCTTTTCGTTCCTGGTTTGACGTCACAAACACACCCAGCGTTTGCCCAACCACTCCCCCGTTTCTCCAGCCACTCCTGCGTTTTGCAACTCGAACGCCTGCGTTATTCCGCACACTCCCATAAAACGGACAGTTTCCGCCTAGAAACACCCACTTCCTGTCAATCACACAACGATCAGCACAGCGATGAAAAAGCTTAGTTATGCCGTGAGTAAAATACCTAACTTTTGTGTAAAATAACTAAGCGCATGCGTTCTGCGAACCTTGCGCATGCAGTAAGCGACTAATCGCAGTATAGCGAAAATCGGCAACGAGCGAACAACTCAGAATGACCCCCATTGTTTGCCATAAAGAAAATGGGATTAGCCATCAGGCCCATCTCTGAAAAGCTAAGCTTTTTAGAACTTGGGGCCTAATTCAGGGGGTTATTCCGAGTTGTTCGCTCGCAAGTGGATTTTAGCAGATTTGCTCATGCTAAGCCGCCGCCTACTGGGAGTGAATCTTAGCATCTTAAAATTGCGAACGAAGTATTCGCAATATTGTGATTACACACCTCGTAGCAGTTTCTGAGTAGCTCCAGACTTACTCGGCATCTGCGATCATTTCACTGCTTGTCGTTCCTGGTTTGACGTCACAAACACACCCAGCGTTCGCCCAGACACTCCCCCGTTTCTCCGGCCACTCCTGCGTTTTTTCCGGAAACGGTAGCTTTTTTCCCCACACGCCCATAAAACGGCCTGTTTCCGCCCAGTAACACCCATTTCCTGTCAATCACATTACGATCGCCAGAACGATGAAAATGCCGTGAGTAAAATTCCTAAGTGCATAGCAAATTTACTTGGCGCAGTCGCAGTGCGGACATTGCGCATGCGCATTAAGCGGAAAATCGCTGCGATGCGAAGATTTTTACCGAGCGAACAACTCGGAATGACCCCCTCAGTGTTGATCGCAGTAGCAAATTTGTTAGCAGTTGTGCAACCCCATGTGCACTCCAGGGGAGGCAGATATAACATATACAGAGAGAGTTAAGGGCCCCATACACTTATGCGACCACGTCGCAGGCGATCACCACAGCAGCCTCCCGAAGGGCAGGATCGCCCAAGATACATCGTATGCTGTCCTTTTGCATACGATGTATCTTCCACTACGCAACATATGGCTGGCAATGAAGATATTCCTGTTGTGTTTATTGCTGGTGTTTAGCCTTCCCAGCTCTCTCTGTGACCGGAGCAGACCACCAGCCCATCTAGCATTTGCCAGAAGTACCAGATGGGCAGTCCAGCCCTGTTTACAACAAATGAACATTTTAAAAATTATTTCTAACCTTAAAAAAATAAAATACTTTGATCTCTCAAAATAATCTGTTTAGTGTACATGTCATTTTTGCACATTTTGCCCTGGAAAATGCATCTTCCAGGGCGCACAAGCAACTTATGTTGATTTAAATGATATACTGCATTCTGTACGTAATTGCATACCAAATTATGTTACAATGTATGGCTGGAATACATTGTAGCATAACATTTTGTATGCAGATACAGTTGCTATTACACACAGAATATAGGCATGCTGCATATCATTTTCAACAGCATTCATCAGCAGAATGCACAATGATGTTAATAGGATGAACAAGCAGGTGAAACTGGTTCCGGTATGAATGGTCGACAATGTTAAGGTCGACGGTCATTAGGTCAACCATTATTGGTCAACATTGACATGGTCAAATGGTCGACACATGAAAATGGTTGACACGTGAAAATTCAACACATTAAAATGTCGACATGGGTTTTTGAACTGTTTTTGGTGTCCTTTTTTTCATAACACACCAGGAACCCAAATTAGTGCACTGCATCCCCTTGCATGGTGAGCGAAGGTGCCTCGCTGCACTCGGCACCGGTTACTATTCCCAATCATAGTCCACAGGGATGGTAAAGTATGAAAAAGTAAAAAATCTAATTTCTTTTTAAAAAATCCATGTCGACCTTTTCATGTGTCGACCTTTCACGTGTTGACCATTTTCACGTGTTGACCATTTGTCCATGTCGACCATGTCAATGTTGCCCAATAGTGGTCGACCTAATGAGTGTCGGCCTTAACATTGTCGACCATCTGAATGGATACCGGTGAAACCAGGAGTATCCCCTATACTACCTGTGGGCCAGTACAACCCTGGGCTGGAGCTGGAGACACAAGAGAAGGGTCTGGAGCTGGAGACACTGAAGGGGGCTGGAGCTGGAGACACAAGAGAAGGGTCTGGAGCTGGAGACACTGAAGGGGGCTGGAGCTGGAGACACAAGAGAAGGGTCTGGAGCTGGAGGCACTGAAGGGGGCTGGAGCTGGAGACACAAGAGAAGGGTCTGGAGCTGGAGGCACTGAAGGGGGCTGGAGCTGGAGACACAAGAGAAGGGTCTGGAGCTGGAGACACTGAAGGGGGCTGGAGCTGGAGACACAAGAGAAGGGTCTGGAGCTGGAGACACTGAAGGGGGCTGGAGCTGATGAAAAAAAGGCACATAGGAGAAGCATTTGTACTTGAAATTTTGGAATATATTATTATTATTATTATTATTATTATTATTATTATTATTCCTTACAACATGGACATGAATTCACAATAATATGCAGGTACCTGGAAATGACAGGACTGACACTTGTACAAATGCACATTGATACATGTTTACTTACATACAGTATTTCATAGTCATCAATATTTTAACGTTACCTGAAATTGTTTCAAAGTGGTTAGTGGAACAGATGTGTATGTTGTGCTCAGTAATCTACTCATTTATTACAGTATGAGAGGTGTGAGCAACTCATACACTGGGACAATAGAATAACACAAGCTTTCACTTGAGTAGAAGAAAATGATTTTATATGTACATACCAATGGCGGATTTTACCTATGGGCTGCAGGTCCCCCTCTCCCCAATGAAATCTGCCACCTCAACTCAGTAACAGTGAGCCAGATGCAGTCTGTAACTGCCATGGCATAACTGTGACTGGTACTAACTTCCTATCGGATGTTCTACCTGTCTGTACCAGTACAGGCATCCTCAGGGGAAAGTGTTTTCTCCTTCTGGGACTGTCTGACCGGGCTGTGATTAGCAGAGAGCGTGCTTCCAGTAGGCAGCCACTCCCTGCTCTTCGTGCAACCCAATCCGGCTTCTATAGGCTGAATCCAGTGCAGTCCATAGAAGCTTGTGTTTTGGGCATGCGCAGTCCAGCTCCAGCACCTGCCAGATCCATTATGGAGGTGCCAGCGGCTGGCAGGGGCTGACTGTCTCCTCCTCTCTGGCAATCATGGGTAGAGTAAGCCCCCCATCACAGCAAGGTAGGTACATAACACGCCGCTGTACATAACACATATTACTTATACATATTAAACACAACTTATAGTGACACGGGGCCTAATTGTGAGTCAGCCGCAAGGACACATCTCTCAATTTTCGTCAGACTGTGCATGCGTCCTTGCATCTGCAGCTCTGCATGAGTCAGATCTCGAGCGTGGCCCAACATCCACGCTCCCTGTGAACAAGTAACATCACAATGTCATGCAGAGGGGGCAAGGCTGTCAGCACAGGGAAAGGCTGTTATAAGGGCTGCACTGGTCAACTCTGCTAATGGCTGCAGGGTGCCATTACAGAAACCCTGCAAGACAAATGAAGGGGCCATGGGGCAGCATTAGTGGACGCTGGCACATCTCCCACATTCCTCCCTTCCGCTCTGTATGAGGGGTATATACTATAAATGCAGACTGTCATCTGTGTCATACAAATCTTTTACACTCAGCATTTGGAGGGTGTAACTGCCAATACTAATAATGGCAGCTGCACCCATGAAAACAAGGACTGAGCATTGCATACGCATCATGCCGTGACAGTGCTTCGCTAAGCCCTGTGTTGTAACCCGTCCCAACCACGCCCCTGGCCGATGATGTCATGAAAGTGTCAGGGCTGCAGGCACCAATAAGTGCAGCATGTCCCAGAGTGTACTCAGAACACTCTGGAAGTCTGCCCAGACAGCAGAGTGCCTTTCAGGTAGTGGTGTGTCTATAATGGGTGCAGTGTGTGCGGTGCACATAGGCCCCCCTGCACCCATTTTTAAATATTCACCTCTCAAAGGTCCCCTGCCGGCGGCAGCATCTCTTTACAAATCTCCAGTAAATGTCACTGCAGCCATTTTTCCAGAGATTTGTGCATGCGCAGTAAGGAAATCTCTGAGAAAATGTCCCCAGCGCCATTTACACGAAGATTTGTGCATGCACAATAGAGTCTGTGCCCCTCTAGTGCTCAGACTATATTGCACTGACGGGTGCCGGCTACAGAGAAGGAGGCTGGACACAGTTAATACACCCCTGTTGCCAGGAGCATCTGAAGGACGCTCCAGGTGGCACTGCAGCAGAGATCCTGGCTGCAGGCTGCCATTCCAGGCACCTTGTTAGCCAGATGCAGGGACTGTGGGACAGCCACAGTTTTGGCCACAGAAGGCTGCGCATTGTGCGACGGCACCGTTCACACACCCCTAGTTACGGTCCGGCATATGCATAAATAATTGCATTAACATAGGAAAGTAAATCTGGCATGCCAGCACTCTGCATTTGTCTCAGAATCAGGCCACAGACACTGCGGGGTAAAAGTACTAAGATGGGAGCTCTATTTAAGATGGGATGTTACCATTAGCAACCAATTAGACTCTATGTATTATCTTCTAGATTATAGGTTCTCAAACTCGGTCCTCAGGACCCCACACAGTGCATGTTTTGCAGGTAACCCAGCAGGGGCACAGGTGTATTAATTACTCACTGACACATTTTAAAAGGTCCACAGGTGGAATTAATAATTTCACTTGTGATTCTGTGAGGAGACCTGCAAAACATGCACTGTGTGGGGTCCTGAGGACCGAGTTTCAGAACCTATGATCTAGATTCTAGAAGATAATACATAGAGTCTAATTGGTTGCTAAGGGTAACATCCCATCTTAAATAGAACTCCCATCTTAGTAAATGTACCCCTGTGCTTCTCATTTCACATGAAGCTTCCTTGCCCATTGCAACACTGACTGCTCTATTCCAATAACTAGGTAAACCACTCTTTAGTGATAAGTAAATTGTATATCCCATTGGCAGCACTGTGTCGGTAGATGGGTTGCAGAATGCTTAGTTTTTCAAAAATTAGCAATATTAGTAAATAAAAGATTTATAAAAGTCAAGATCACTTGACAGACAACAGACTCAGAATTAAAATCAGTCACTGCATAATCTGTATCTATTCTGCAAACTCTTCTCTCTTTTCTTACCAAATGCCAATAACATGTTCACTGTTATCTAGAGTAATTGCAAACATTTCTGAACATAATGTACTGTAAACATGTATACATAAAACACATTTTTTTTTCTTTTTATACAAGAATAGGAAAAATTAAACCATCTTTACAAAAACGCAGAACCCGTGGGTGTGTTTCTGTTTGATGGCAGCATTTCCTGAGAGTCAAAGGGCTAAAAGGAATTTTGGATTTCCAACAGTTAAAGGAAATCATTTTAGAGGCAGCTGGGTTGTGTCTAACAAACTGTCCCATCTCTGCTTGATCCTAGCTGGCTGTGTTTACTCCATCTCAGTAATTAGTTCTTATCATGTCTCATTAATGAAACATAAACCACCTCGTTTACTCGTTAATATTAATCTCTGACAATCGTTTAACATGGGGTACAATATTAACAAGCTACCGTGCATTACAGAGCATGTGAAGAGTTGCTATACACACAAATAAGCTTTCACTCCTGCCATGGTATACTTGTACAGCACCCCAGTGCCCTCCTTAGTAGGTAGTAGCAGGTAAATTAGTATAGGCGGCTCTCTGAGAACTTGTATAAATAGGAAACAGACAGCCAGGGGCGATTTAAGATAGCGGAGGGCCCCTGCGCAGACTCCGGGTGGGCCCCCTCCTCTCCACTCCGGCATTGTGCCAGATTCTACTCCACATGCGCAGGTCTCCGCAAACATGGCACCGCCGCTATATTCCGGAGACTAAGGGAGACATTTACTAAGCAGTGATAAGAGCAGAGAAGTGAGCCAGTGGAGAAGTTGCCCATGGCAACCAATCAGCACTGAAGTAACATCTATTATTTGCATACTATAAAATTATACAGAGCTGCTGATTGATTGATGGGGCAACTTCTCCACTGGCTCACTTCTCCACTCTTATCACAGCTTAGTAAATGTCCCCCTAAATTCTGCGTGGCAGACATTTTAGCAGTGACTTTTGCAGCGGCTACCGCAGCTGCAGCGCCCATCACGGGACTCCGGAAAGTTGAGTATTATAATGAAATGGGTGTAGTGTGTGTGGTGTGACCCCCTGATAGAAACGCCAATACAGACAGCTACCATTTCCGAAGTTAATGTTTTGTCAGAATACAGTATCCTAACGAAAAAATAATATCTGAAATGTTGATAACTCCAGCTGCGGTGGCTAGCAGTGTAATAATGCGTAATGGGCATTACGGTGTGGGGCATATTGTGTAATGGGCATTACAGTGTGTGGCATAATGTGTAATGGGTATTACGGTGTTGCATAATGTGTAATGGGCATTACTATAAGGATACTTATTCCAGTGTCATCTACTGATGTAACTATGTTTATTTACCCTGTACTTGTCCTATACTAGAGATGAGCGGGTTCGGTTTCTCGGAAACCGAACCCCCCCGAACTTCACCCTTTTTACACGGGTCCGAGGCAGGTTCGAACCTTCCCGCCTTGCTCGGCTAACCCGAGCGCGCCCGAACGTCATCATCCCGCTGTCGGATTCTCGCGAGATTCGGATTCTATATAAGCAGCCGCGCGTCGCCGCCATTTTCACTCGTGCATTGGAGATGATAGGGAGAGGACGTGGCTGGCGTCCTCTCCGTTTATTGTTGAAGTTGATTGGTTTATTGCTTAATTGTGGGGAGGACTGGGGAGCAGCTGTTAGGAGGAGTACAGTGCAGAGTTTTGCTGCTAAGTGACCACCAGTTTTTATCCGTTCTCTGCCTGAAAAAAACGCTCCATACCATGTCTGTGCTCAGTGTGCTGCATAATATATCTGTGCTCACACTGCTTAATTGTGGGGACTGGGGAGCAGCTTTATTATATAGTAGGAGTACAGTGCAGAGTTTTGCTGACAGTGACCACCAGTATACGTTGTCTGCCTGAAAAACACTCCATATCTGTGCTCAGTGTGCTGCTTTATTGTGGGGACTGGGGACCACCAGTATAATTAATATTATATAGGAGGAGTACAGTGCAGAGTGCACTGCTGTACCTACCTCTGTGTCGTCATCCATTAAGTATACTATCCATCTACATTCTATACCTGTGGTGCATTTTAGTTTAGCAGTTTGCTGACACAGTGACCACCAGTATACTATATAGCAGTACGGAAGGCCACTGCTGTACCTACCCCTGTGTCGTCATCCATTAGGTATACTATCCATCTACATTCTATACCTGTGGTGCATTTTAGTTTAGCAGTTTGCTGACACAGTGACCACCAGTATACTATATATAGCAGTACGGAAGGCCACTGCTGTACCTACCTCTGTGTCGTCATCCATTAAGTATACTATCCATCTACATTCTATACCTGTGGTGCATTTTAGTTTAGCAGTTTGCTGACACAGTGACCACCAGTATACTATATAGCAGTACGGTAGGCCACTGCTGTACCTACCTCTGTGTCATCAACCATTAAGTATACTATCCATCTACATTCTATACCTGTGGTGCATTTTAGTTTTGCAGTATGCTGACACAGTGTCCATCAGTATACTATAAATAGCAGTACGGTAGGCCACTGCTGTACCTACCTCTGTGTCGTCATCCATTAAGTGTACTATCCATCTACATTCTATACCTGTGGTGCATTTTAGTCTTGCAGTTTGCTGACACAGTGACCACCAGTATACTATATATAGCAGTACGGTAGGCCACTGCTGTACCTACCTCTGTGTCGTCATCCATTAAGTATACTATCCATCTACATTCTATACCTGTGGTGCATTTTAGTTTTGCAGTTTGCTGACACAGTGTCCACCAGTATACTATATATAGCAGTACGGTAGGCCACTGCTGTACCTACCTCTGTGTCGTCATCCATTAAGTATACTATCCATCTACATTCTATACCTGTGGTGCATTTTAGTTTTGCAATTTGTTGACACAGTGACCACCAGTATACTATATATAGCAGTACGGTAGGCCACTGCTGTACCTATCTCTGTGTCGTCATCCATTAAGTATACTATCCATCTACATTCTATACCTGTGGTGCATTTTAGTTTTGCAGTTTGCTGACACAGTGACCACCAGTATACTATATATAGCAGTACGGCAGGCCACTGCTGTACTTACCTCTGTGTCGTCATCCATTAAGTATACTATCCATCTACATTCTATACCTGTGGTGCATTTTAGTTTTGCAGTTTGCTGACACAGTGACCACCAGTATACTATATATAGCAGTACGGTAGGCCACTGCTGTACCTACCTCTGTGTCGTCATCCATTAAGTATACTATCCATCTACATTCTATACCTGTGGTGCATTTTAGTTTAGCAGTTTGCTGACACAGTGACCACCAGTATACTATATAGCAGTACGGAAGGCCACTGCTGTACCTACCTCTGTGTCGTCATCCATTAAGTATACTATCCATCTACATTCTATACCTGTGGTGCATTTTAGTTTAGCAGTTTGCTGACACAGTGACCACCAGTATACTATATATAGCAGTACGGAAGGCCACTGCTGTACCTACCTCTGTGTCGTCATCCATTAAGTATACTATCCATCTACATTCTATACCTGTGGTGCATTTTAGTTTAGCAGTTTGCTGACACAGTGACCACCAGTATACTATATAGCAGTACGGTAGGCCACTGCTGTACCTACCTCTGTGTCATCAACCATTAAGTATACTATCCATCTACATTCTATACCTGTGGTGCATTTTAGTTTTGCAGTTTGCTGACACAGTGTCCATCAGTATACTATAAATAGCAGTACGGTAGGCCACTGCTGTACCTACCTCTGTGTCGTCATCCATTAAGTATACTGTCCAACTACATTCTATACCTGTGGTGCATTTTAGTTTTGCAGTTTGCTGACACAGTGACCACCAGTATACTATATATAGCAGTACGGTAGGCCACTGCTGTACCTACCTCTGTGTCATCATCCATTAAGTGTACTATCCATCTACATTCTATACCTGTGGTGCATTTTAGTCTTGCAGTTTGCTGACACAGTGACCACCAGTATACTATATATAGCAGTACGGTAGGCCACTGCTGTACCTACCTCTGTGTCGTCATCCATTAAGTATACTATCCATCTACATTCTATACCTGTGGTGCATTTTAGTTTTGCAGTTTGCTGACACAGTGTCCACCAGTATACTATATATAGCAGTACGGTAGGCCACTGCTGTACCTACCTCTGTGTCGTCATCCATTAAGTATACTATCCATCTACATTCTATACCTGTGGTGCATTTTAGTTTTGCAATTTGTTGACACAGTGACCACCAGTATACTATATATAGCAGTACGGTAGGCCACTGCTGTACCTATCTCTGTGTCGTCATCCATTAAGTATACTATCCATCTACATTCTATACCTGTGGTGCATTTTAGTTTTGCAGTTTGCTGACACAGTGACCACCAGTATACTATATATAGCAGTACGGCAGGCCACTGCTGTACTTACCTCTGTGTCGTCATCCATTAAGTATACTATCCATCTACATTCTATACCTGTGGTGCATTTTAGTTTTGCAGTTTGCTGACACAGTGACCACCAGTATACTATATATAGCAGTACGGTAGGCCACTGCTGTACCTACCTCTGTGTCGTCATCCATTAAGTATACTATCCATCTACATTCTATACCTGTGGTGCATTTTAGTTTAGCAGTTTGCTGACACAGTGACCACCAGTATACTATATAGCAGTACGGAAGGCCACTGCTGTACCTACCTCTGTGTCGTCATCCATTAAGTATACTATCCATCTACATTCTATACCTGTGGTGCATTTTAGTTTAGCAGTTTGCTGACACAGTGACCACCAGTATACTATATATAGCAGTACGGAAGGCCACTGCTGTACCTACCTCTGTGTCGTCATCCATTAAGTATACTATCCATCTACATTCTATACCTGTGGTGCATTTTAGTTTAGCAGTTTGCTGACACAGTGACCACCAGTATACTATATAGCAGTACGGTAGGCCACTGCTGTACCTACCTCTGTGTCATCAACCATTAAGTATACTATCCATCTACATTCTATACCTGTGGTGCATTTTAGTTTTGCAGTTTGCTGACACAGTGTCCATCAGTATACTATAAATAGCAGTACGGTAGGCCACTGCTGTACCTACCTCTGTGTCGTCATCCATTAAGTATACTGTCCAACTACATTCTATACCTGTGGTGCATTTTAGTTTTGCAGTTTGCTGACACAGTGACCACCAGTATACTATATATAGCAGTACGGTAGGCCACTGCTGTACCTACCTCTGTGTCGTCATCCATTAAGTGTACTATCCATCTACATTCTATACCTGTGGTGCATTTTAGTCTTGCAGTTTGCTGACACAGTGACCACCAGTATACTATATATAGCAGTACGGTAGGCCACTGCTGTACCTACCTCTGTGTCGTCATCCATTAAGTATACTATCCATCTACATTCTATACCTGTGGTGCATTTTAGTTTTGCAGTTTGCTGACACAGTGTCCACCAGTATACTATATATAGCAGTACGGTAGGCCACTGCTGTACCTACCTCTGTGTCGTCATCCATTAAGTATACTATCCATCTACATTCTATACCTGTGGTGCATTTTAGTTTTGCAATTTGTTGACACAGTGACCACCAGTATACTATATATAGCAGTACGGTAGGCCACTGCTGTACCTACCTCTGTGTCGTCATCCATTAAGTATACTATCCATCTACATTCTATACCTGTGGTGCATTTTAGTTTAGCAGTTTGCTGACACAGTGACCACCAGTATACTATATAGCAGTACGGAAGGCCACTGCTGTACCTACCTCTGTGTCGTCATCCATTAAGTATACTATCCATCTACATTCTATACCTGTGGTGCATTTTAGTTTAGCAGTTTGCTGACACAGTGACCACCAGTATACTATATATAGCAGTACGGAAGGCCACTGCTGTACCTACCTCTGTGTCGTCATCCATTAAGTATACTATCCATCTACATTCTATACCTGTGGTGCATTTTAGTTTAGCAGTTTGCTGACACAGTGACCACCAGTATACTATATAGCAGTACGGTAGGCCACTGCTGTACCTACCTCTGTGTCATCAACCATTAAGTATACTATCCATCTACATTCTATACCTGTGGTGCATTTTAGTTTTGCAGTTTGCTGACACAGTGTCCATCAGTATACTATAAATAGCAGTACGGTAGGCCACTGCTGTACCTACCTCTGTGTCGTCATCCATTAAGTATACTGTCCAACTACATTCTATACCTGTGGTGCATTTTAGTTTTGCAGTTTGCTGACACAGTGACCACCAGTATACTATATATAGCAGTACGGTAGGCCACTGCTGTACCTACCTCTGTGTCGTCATCCATTAAGTGTACTATCCATCTACATTCTATACCTGTGGTGCATTTTAGTCTTGCAGTTTGCTGACACAGTGACCACCAGTATACTATATATAGCAGTACGGTAGGCCACTGCTGTACCTACCTCTGTGTCGTCATCCATTAAGTATACTATCCATCTACATTCTATACCTGTGGTGCATTTTAGTTTTGCAGTTTGCTGACACAGTGTCCACCAGTATACTATATATAGCAGTACGGTAGGCCACTGCTGTACCTACCTCTGTGTCGTCATCCATTAAGTATACTATCCATCTACATTCTATACCTGTGGTGCATTTTAGTTTTGCAATTTGTTGACACAGTGACCACCAGTATACTATATATAGCAGTACGGTAGGCCACTGCTGTACCTATCTCTGTGTCGTCATCCATTAAGTATACTATCCATCTACATTCTATACCTGTGGTGCATTTTAGTTTTGCAGTTTGCTGACACAGTGACCACCAGTATACTATATATAGCAGTACGGCAGGCCACTGCTGTACTTACCTCTGTGTCGTCATCCATTAAGTATACTATCCATCTACATTCTATACCTGTGGTGCATTTTAGTTTTGCAGTTTGCTGACACAGTGACCACCAGTATACTATATATAGCAGTACGGTAGGCCACTGCTGTACCTACCTCTGTGTCGTCATCCATTAAGTATACTATCCATCTACATTCTATACCTGTGGTGCATTTTAGTTTAGCAGTTTGCTGACACAGTGACCACCAGTATACTATATAGCAGTACGGAAGGCCACTGCTGTACCTACCTCTGTGTCGTCATCCATTAAGTATACTATCCATCTACATTCTATACCTGTGGTGCATTTTAGTTTAGCAGTTTGCTGACACAGTGACCACCAGTATACTATATATAGCAGTACGGAAGGCCACTGCTGTACCTACCTCTGTGTCGTCATCCATTAAGTATACTATCCATCTACATTCTATACCTGTGGTGCATTTTAGTTTAGCAGTTTGCTGACACAGTGACCACCAGTATACTATATAGCAGTACGGTAGGCCACTGCTGTACCTACCTCTGTGTCATCAACCATTAAGTATACTATCCATCTACATTCTATACCTGTGGTGCATTTTAGTTTTGCAGTTTGCTGACACAGTGTCCATCAGTATACTATAAATAGCAGTACGGTAGGCCACTGCTGTACCTACCTCTGTGTCGTCATCCATTAAGTATACTGTCCAACTACATTCTATACCTGTGGTGCATTTTAGTTTTGCAGTTTGCTGACACAGTGACCACCAGTATACTATATATAGCAGTACGGTAGGCCACTGCTGTACCTACCTCTGTGTCGTCATCCATTAAGTGTACTATCCATCTACATTCTATACCTGTGGTGCATTTTAGTCTTGCAGTTTGCTGACACAGTGACCACCAGTATACTATATATAGCAGTACGGTAGGCCACTGCTGTACCTACCTCTGTGTCGTCATCCATTAAGTATACTATCCATCTACATTCTATACCTGTGGTGCATTTTAGTTTTGCAGTTTGCTGACACAGTGTCCACCAGTATACTATATATAGCAGTACGGTAGGCCACTGCTGTACCTACCTCTGTGTCGTCATCCATTAAGTATACTATCCATCTACATTCTATACCTGTGGTGCATTTTAGTTTTGCAATTTGTTGACACAGTGACCACCAGTATACTATATATAGCAGTACGGTAGGCCACTGCTGTACCTATCTCTGTGTCGTCATCCATTAAGTATACTATCCATCTACATTCTATACCTGTGGTGCATTTTAGTTTTGCAGTTTGCTGACACAGTGACCACCAGTATACTATATATAGCAGTACGGCAGGCCACTGCTGTACTTACCTCTGTGTCGTCATCCATTAAGTATACTATCCATCTACATTCTATACCTGTGGTGCATTTTAGTTTTGCAGTTTGCTGACACAGTGACCACCAGTATACTATATATAGCAGTACGGTAGGCCACTGCTGTACCTACCTCTGTGTCGTCATCCATTAAGTATACTATCCATCTACATTCTATACCTGTGGTGCATTTTAGTTTAGCAGTTTGCTGACACAGTGACCACCAGTATACTATATAGCAGTACGGAAGGCCACTGCTGTACCTACCTCTGTGTCGTCATCCATTAAGTATACTATCCATCTACATTCTATACCTGTGGTGCATTTTAGTTTAGCAGTTTGCTGACACAGTGACCACCAGTATACTATATATAGCAGTACGGAAGGCCACTGCTGTACCTACCTCTGTGTCGTCATCCATTAAGTATACTATCCATCTACATTCTATACCTGTGGTGCATTTTAGTTTAGCAGTTTGCTGACACAGTGACCACCAGTATACTATATAGCAGTACGGTAGGCCACTGCTGTACCTACCTCTGTGTCATCAACCATTAAGTATACTATCCATCTACATTCTATACCTGTGGTGCATTTTAGTTTTGCAGTTTGCTGACACAGTGTCCATCAGTATACTATAAATAGCAGTACGGTAGGCCACTGCTGTACCTACCTCTGTGTCGTCATCCATTAAGTATACTGTCCAACTACATTCTATACCTGTGGTGCATTTTAGTTTTGCAGTTTGCTGACACAGTGACCACCAGTATACTATATATAGCAGTACGGTAGGCCACTGCTGTACCTACCTCTGTGTCATCATCCATTAAGTGTACTATCCATCTACATTCTATACCTGTGGTGCATTTTAGTCTTGCAGTTTGCTGACACAGTGACCACCAGTATACTATATATAGCAGTACGGTAGGCCACTGCTGTACCTACCTCTGTGTCGTCATCCATTAAGTATACTATCCATCTACATTCTATACCTGTGGTGCATTTTAGTTTTGCAGTTTGCTGACACAGTGTCCACCAGTATACTATATATAGCAGTACGGTAGGCCACTGCTGTACCTACCTCTGTGTCGTCATCCATTAAGTATACTATCCATCTACATTCTATACCTGTGGTGCATTTTAGTTTTGCAATTTGTTGACACAGTGACCACCAGTATACTATATATAGCAGTACGGTAGGCCACTGCTGTACCTATCTCTGTGTCGTCATCCATTAAGTATACTATCCATCTACATTCTATACCTGTGGTGCATTTTAGTTTTGCAGTTTGCTGACACAGTGACCACCAGTATACTATATATAGCAGTACGGCAGGCCACTGCTGTACTTACCTCTGTGTCGTCATCCATTAAGTATACTATCCATCTACATTCTATACCTGTGGTGCATTTTAGTTTTGCAGTTTGCTGACACAGTGACCACCAGTATACTATATATAGCAGTACGGTAGGCCACTGCTGTACCTACCTCTGTGTCATCATCCATTAAGTATACTATCCATCTACATTCTATACCTGTGGTGCATTTTAGTTTTGCAGTTTGCTGACACAGTGTCCACCAGTATACTATATATAGCAGTACGGTAGGCCATTGCTGTACCTACCTCTGTGTCGTCATCCATTAAGTATACTATCCATCTACATTCTATACCTGTGGTGCATTTTAGTTTTGCAGTTTGCTGACACAGTGACCACCAGTATACTATATATAGCAGTACGGTAGGCCACTGCTGTGCCTACCTCTGTGTCGTCATCCATTAAGTATACTATCCATCTACATTCTATACCTGTGGTGCATTTTAGTTTTGCAGTTTGCTGACACAGTGTCCACCAGTATACTATATATAGCAGTACGGTAGGCCACTGCTGTACCTACCTCTGTGTCGTCATCCATTAAGTATACTATCCATCTACATTCTATACCTGTGGTGCATTTTAGTTTTGCAGTTTGCTGACACAGTGACCACCAGTATACTATATATAGCAGTACGGTAGGCCACTGCTGTACCTACATCTGTGTCGTCAAGTATACTATCCATCCATACCTGTGGTGCATTTCAGTTGTGCGCAGTAAATATAGTAGTAGGCCATTGCTATTGATACTGGCATATAATTCCACACATTAAAAAATGGAGAACAAAAATGTGGAGGTTAAAATAGGGAAAGATCAAGATCCACTTCCACCTCGTGCTGAAGCTGCTGCCACTAGTCATGGCCGAGACGATGAAATGCCATCAACGTCGTCTGCCAAGGCCGATGCCCAATGTCATAGTAGAGAGCATGTAAAATCCAAAACACAAAAGTTCAGTAAAATGACCCAAAAATCTAAATTAAAAGCGTCTGATGAGAAGCGTAAACTTGCCAATATGCCTTTTACGACACGGAGTGGCAAGGAACGGCTGAGGCCCTGGCCTATGTTCATGGCTAGTGGTTCAGCTTCACATGAGGATGGAAGCACTCATCCTCTCACTAGAAAAAAGAAAAGACTTCAGCTAGCAAAAGCACAGCAAAGAACTGTGCGTTCTTCTAAATCACAAATCCCCAAGGAGAGTCCAATTGTGTCGGTTGCGATGCCTGACCTTCCCAACACTGGACGGGAAGAGCTTGCACCTTCCACCATTTGCACGCCCCCTGCAAGTGCTGGAAGGAGCACCCGCAGTCCAGTACCTGATAGTCAAATTGAAGATGTCACTGTTGAAGTACACCAGGATGAGGATATGGGTGTTGCTGGCGCTGGGGAGGAAATTGACAAGGAGGATTCTGATGGTGAGGTGGTTTGTTTAAGTCAGGCACCCGGGGAGACACCTGTTGTCCGTGGGAGGAATATGGCCATTGACATGCCTGGTCAAATTACAAAAAAAATCAGCTCTTCGGTGTGGAATTATTTCAACACAAATGCGGACAACAGGTGTCAAGCTGTGTGTTGCCTTTGTCAAGCTGTAATAAGTAGGGGTAAGGACGTTAACCACCTCGGAACATCCTCCGTTATACGTCACCTGCAGCGCATTCATCATAAGTCAGTGACAAGTTCAAAAACTTTGGGTGACAGCGGAAGCAGTCCACTGACCACTAAATCTCTTCCTCTTGTAACCAAGCTCCTGTAAACCACACCACCAACTCCCTCAGTGTCAATTTCCTCCTTACCCAGGAAATCCAATAGTCCTGCAGGCCATGTCACTGTCAAGTCTGACGAGTCCTCTCCTGCCTGGGATTCCTCCGATGCATCCTTGAGTGTAACGCCTACTGCTGCTGGCGCTGCTGTTGTTGCTGCTGGGAGTCGATCGTCATCCAAGAGGGGAAGTCAGAAGACCACTTGTACTACTTCCAGTAAGCAATTGACTGTCCAACAGTCCTTTGCGAGGAAGATGAAATATCACAGCAGTCCTCCTGCTGCAAAGCAGATAACTCAGGCCTTGGCAGCCTGGGCGGTGAGAAACGTGGTTCCGGTAACCATCGTTAATTCAGAGGCAACTATAGACTTGATTGAGGTACTGTGTCCCCGGTACCAAATACCATCTAGGTTCCATTTCTCTAGGCAGGCGATACCGAAAATGTACAAAGACCTCAGAAAAAGACTCACCAGTGTCCTAAAAAATGCAGTTGTACCCAATGTCCACTTAACCACGGACATGTGGACAAGTGGAGCAGGGCAGACTCAGGACTATATGACTGTGACAGCCCACTGGGTAGATGTATTGCCTCCCGCAGCAAGAACAGCAGCGGCGGCACCAGTAGCAGCATCTCGCAAACGCCAAGTCGTTCCTAGGCAGGCTACGCTTTGTATCACCGCTTTCCATAATTTCAGGCGCTCATCTCTAATCATCATCCTCCGATTCCTCACCCCTTTCACTGTGTACATCCCCCTCCTCACAGATTATTAATTCGTCCCCACTGGAATCCACCATCTCAGGTCCCCGTGTACTTTCTGGAGGCAATTGCTGCTGGTGAATGTCTCCACGGAGGAATTGATTATAATTCATTTTGATGAACATCATCTTCTCCATATTTTCTGGAAGTAACCTCATACGCCGATTGCTGACAAGGTGAGCGGCTGCACTAAACACTCTTTTGGAGTACACACTGGAGGGAGGGCAACTTAGGTAGAATAAAGCCAGTTTGTGCAAGGGCCTCCAAATTGCCTCTTTTTCCTGCCAGTATACGTACGGACTGTCTGACGTGCCTACTTGGATGCGGTCACTCATATAATCCTCCACCATTCTTTCCATGGTGAGAAAATCATATGCAGTGACAGTAGACGACATGTCAGTAATCATTGGCAGGTCCTTCAGTCCGGACCAGATGTCAGCACTCGCTCCAGACTGCCCTGCATCACCGCCAGCGGGTGGGCTCGGAATTCTGAGCCTTTTCCTCGCACCCCCAGTTGCGGGAGAATGTGAAGGAGGAGATGTTGACAGGTCGCGTTCCGCTTGACTTGACAATTTTGTCACCAGCAGGTCTTTCAACCCCAGCAGACCTGTGTCTGCCGGAAAGAGAGATCCAAGGTAGGCTTTAAATCTAGGATCGAGCACGGTGGCCAAAATGTAGTGCTCTGATTTCAACAGATTGACCACCCGTGAATCCTTGTTAAGCGAATTAAGGGCTGCATCCACAAGTCCCACATGCCTAGCGGAATCGCTCCCTTTTAGCTCCTTCTTCAATGCCTCCAGCTTCTTCTGCAAAAGCCTGATGAGGGGAATGACCTGACTCAGGCTGGCAGTGTCTGAACTGACTTCACGTGTGGCAAGTTCAAAGGGCATCAGAACCTTGCACAACGTTGAAATCATTCTCCACTGCACTTGAGACAGGTGCATTCCACCTACTATATCGTGCTCAATTGTATAGGCTTGAATGGCCTTTTGCTGCTCCTCCAACCTCTGAAGCATATAGAGGGTTGAATTCCACCTCGTTACCACTTCTTGCTTCAGATGATGGCAGGGCAGGTTCAGTAGTTTTTGGTGGTGCTCCAGTTTTCTGTACGTGGTGCCTGTACGCCGAAAGTGTCCCGCAATTCTTCTGGCCACCGACAGCATCTCTTGCACGCCCCTGTCGTTTTTTAAAAAATTCTGCACCACCAAATTCAAGGTATGTGCAAAACATGGGACGTGCTGGAATTTGCCCATATTTAATGCACACACAATATTGCTGGCGTTGTCCGATGCCACAAATCCACAGGAGAGTCCAATTGGGGTAAGCCATTCCGCGATGATCTTCCTCAGTTGCCGTAAGAGGTTTTCAGCTGTGTGCGTATTCTGGAAAGCGGTGATACAAAGCGTAGCCTGCCTAGGAAAGAGTTGGCGTTTGCGAGATGCTGCTACTGGTGCCGCCGCTGCTGTTCTTGCGGCGGGAGTCCATACATCTACCCAGTGGGCTGTCACAGTCATATAGTCCTGACCCTGCCCTGCTCCACTTGTCCACATGTCCGTGGTTAAGTGGACATTGGGTACAACTGCATTTTTTAGGAGACTGGTGAGTCTTTTTCTGACGTCCGTGTACATTCTCGGTATCGCCTGCCTAGAGAAGTGGAACCTAGATGGTATTTGGTAACGGGGGCACACTGCCTCAATAAATTGTCTAGTTCCCTGTGAACTAACGGCGGATACCGGACGCACGTCTAACACCAACATAGTTGTCAAGGACTCAGTTATCCGCTTTGCAGTAGGATGACTGCTGTGATATTTCATCTTCCTCGCAAAGGACTGTTGAACAGTCAATTGCTTACTGGAAGTAGTACAAGTGGGCTTACGACTTCCCCTCTGGGATGACCATCGACTCCCAGCGGCAACAACAGCAGCGCCAGCAGCAGTAGGCGTTACACGCAAGGATGCATCGGAGGAATCCCAGGCAGGAGAGGACTCGTCAGACTTGCCAGTGACATGGCCTGCAGGACTATTGGCATTCCTGGGGAAGGAGGAAATTGACACTGAGGGAGTTGGTGGGGTGGTTTGCGTGAGCTTGGTTACAAGAGGAAGGGATTTACTGGTCAGTGGACTGCTTCCGCTGTCACCCAAAGTTTTTGAACTTGTCACTGACTTATTATGAATGCGCTGCAGGTGACGTATAAGGGAGGATGTTCCGAGGTGGTTAACGTCCTTACCCCTACTTATTACAGCTTGACAAAGGGAACACACGGCTTGACACCTGTTGTCCGCATTTCTGGTGAAATACCTCCACACCGAAGAGCTGATTTTTTTGGTATTTTCACCTGGCATGTCAACGGCCATATTCCTCCCACGGACAACAGGTGTCTCCCCGGGTGCCTGACTTAAACAAACCACCTCACCATCAGAATCCTCCTGGTCAATTTCCTCCCCAGCGCCAGCAACACCCATATCCTCCTCATCCTGGTGTACTTCAACACTGACATCTTCAATCTGACTATCAGGAACTGGACTGCGGGTGCTCCTTCCAGCACTTGCAGGGGGCGTGCAAATGGTGGAAGGCGCATGCTCTTCACGTCCAGTGTTGGGAAGGTCAGGCATCGCAACCGACACAATTGGACTCTCCTTGTGGATTTGGGATTTCAAAGAACGCACAGTTCTTTGCGGTGCTTTTGCCAGCTTGAGTCTTTTCAGTTTTCTAGCGAGAGGCTGAGTGCTTCCATCCTCATGTGAAGCTGAACCACTAGCCATGAACATAGGCCAGGGCCTCAGCCGTTCCTTGCCACTCCGTGTGGTAAATGGCATATTGGCAAGTTTACGCTTCTCCTCCGACAATTTTATTTTAGGTTTTGGAGTCCTTTTTTTACTGATATTTGGTGTTTTGGTTTTGACATGCTCTGTACTATGCCATTGGGCATCGGCCTTGGCAGACGACGTTGCTGGCATTTCATCGTCTCGGCCATGACTAGTGGCAGCAGCTTCAGCACGAGGTGGAAGTGGATCTTGATCTTTCCCTAATTTTGGAACCTCAACATTTTTGTTCTCCATATTTTAATAGGCACAACTAAAAGGCACCTCAGGTAAACAATGGAGATGGATGGATTGGATACTAGTATACAATTATGGACGGGCTGCCGAGTGCCGACACAGAGGTAGCCACAGCCGTGAACTACCGCACTGTACTGTGTCTGCTGCTAATATATAGACTGGTTGATAAAGAGATAGTATACTCGTAACTAGTATGTATGTATAAAGAAAGAAAAAAAAACCACGGTTAGGTGGTATATACAATTATGGACGGGCTGCCGAGTGCCGACACAGAGGTAGCCACAGCCGTGAACTACCGCACTGTACTGTGTCTGCTGCTAATATATAGACTGGTTGATAAAGAGATAGTATACTCGTAACTAGTATGTATGTATAAAGAAAGAAAAAAAAACCACGGTTAGGTGGTATATACAATTATGGACGGGCTGCCGAGTGCCGACACAGAGGTAGCCACAGCCGTGAACTACCGCACTGTACTGTGTCTGCTGCTAATATATAGACTGGTTGATAAAGAGATAGTATACTCGTAACTAGTATGTATGTATAAAGAAAGAAAAAAAAAACACGGTTAGGTGGTATATACAATTATGGACGGGCTGCCGAGTGCCGACACAGAGGTAGCCACAGCCGTGAACTACCGCACTGTACTGTGTCTGCTGCTAATATAGACTGGTTGATAAAGAGATAGTATGCTCGTAACTAGTATGTATGTATAAAGAAAGAAAAAAAAACCACGGTTAGGTGGTATATACAATTATGGACGGGCTGCCGAGTGCCGACACAGAGGTAGCCACAGCCGTGAACTACCGCACTGTACTGTGTCTGCTGCTAATATATAGACTGGTTGATAAAGAGATAGTATACTCGTAACTAGTATGTATGTATAAAGAAAGAAAAAAAAACCACGGTTAGGTGGTATATACAATTATGGACGGGCTGCCGAGTGCCGACACAGAGGTAGCCACAGCCGTGAACTACCGCACTGTACTGTGTCTGCTGCTAATATATAGACTGGTTGATAAAGAGATAGTATACTCGTAACTAGTATGTATGTATAAAGAAAGAAAAAAAAACCACGGTTAGGTGGTATATACAATTATGGACGGGCTGCCGAGTGCCGACACAGAGGTAGCCACAGCCGTGAACTACCGCACTGTACTGTGTCTGCTGCTAATATAGACTGGTTGATAAAGAGATAGTATACTACTAATATTATATACTGGTGGTCAGGTCACTGGTCACTAGTCACACTGGCAGTGGCACTCCTGCAGCAAAAGTGTGCACTGTTTAATTTTAATATAATATTATGTACTCCTGGCTCCTGCTATAACCTATAACTGGCACTGCAGTAGTGCTCCCCAGTCTCCCCCACAATTATAAGCTGTGTGAGCTGAGCAGTCAGACAGATATATAATATATATAGATGATGCAGCACACTGGCCTGAGCCTGAGCAGTGCACACAGATATGGTATGTGACTGACTGAGTCACTGTGTGTATCGCTTTTTTCAGGCAGAGAACGGATATATTAAATAAACTGCACTGTGTGTCTGGTGGTCACTCACTATATAATATATTATGTACTCCTGGCTCCTGCTATAACCTATAACTGGCACTGCAGTAGTGCTCCCCAGTCTCCCCCACAATTATAAGCTGTGTGAGCTGAGCAGTCAGACAGATATATATAATATTATATATAGATAGATAATAGATGATGCAGCACACTGGCCTGAGCCTGAGCAGTGCACACAGATATGGTATGTGACTGAGTCACTGTGTGCTGTGTATCGCTTTTTTCAGGCAGAGAACGGATTATAAATAAAAGTGGTGGTCACTGGTCACTATCAGCAAAACTCTGCACTGTACACTACTGAGTACTCCTAATGCTCCCCAAAATTAGTAAATCAAGTGTCTCTCTAATCTATTCTAATTCTAAACGGAGAGGACGCCAGCCACGTCCTCTCCCTATCAATCTCAATGCACGTGTGAAAATGGCGGCGACGCGCGGCTCCTTATATAGAATCCGAGTCTCGCGATAGAATCCGAGCCTCGCGAGAATCCGACAGCGTCATGATGACGTTCGGGCGCGCTCGGGTTAACCGAGCAAGGCGGGAAGATCCGAGTCGCTCGGACCCGTGAAAAAAAACATGAAGTTCGTGCGGGTTCGGATTCAGAGAAACCGAACCCGCTCATCTCTAATGATGATGAGGTGGACATCTTGCCTCTGTAGAGCCAGTTTGTGCAAGGAGAGATTGATTGCTTCTTTTTTGGTGGGGGCACAAACCAACCAGTCATTTCAGTCACAGTCGTGTGGCAGTCCCTGTCGCTGAAATGATGGGTTCGTTAAAGTGTGCATGTCCTGTTTATACAACATAAGGGTGGGTGGGAGGGCCCAAGGACAATTCCATCTTGCACCTCTTTTTTCTTTCATTTTTCTTTGCATCATGTGCTGTTTGGGGACAATTTTTTGGAAGTGCCATCCTGTCTTGATTGACACTGCAGTGCCACTCCTAGATGGGCCAGGTGTTTGTGTCGGCCACTTGTGTCGCTTAGCTTAGTCAAACAGCCACCTTGGTGCGCCTCTTTTTTTCTTTGCATCATGTGCTGTTCGGGGACAATTTTTTGGAAGTGCCATCCTGTCTTGATTGACACTGCAGTGCCACTCCTAGATGGGCCAGGTGTTTGTGTCGGCCACTTGTGTCGCTTAGCTTAGTCACACAGCGACCTTGGTGCGCCTCTTTTTTACTTTGCATCATGTGCTGTTTGGGGACAATTTTTTGGAAGTGCCATCCTGCCTGACACTGCAGTGCCACTCCTAGATGGGCCAGGTGTTTGGGTCGGCCACTTGTGTCGCTTAGCTTAGTCAAACAGCCACCTTGGTGCGCCTCTTTTTTTCTTTGCATCATGTGCTGTTTGGGGACAATTTTTTGGAAGTGCCATCCTGTCTTGATTGACAGTGCAGTGCCACTCCTAGATGGGCCAGGTGTTTGTGTCGGCCACTTGTGTCGCTTAGCTTAGCCATCCAGCGACCTCGGTGCAAATTGTAGGACTAAAAATAATATAGTGAGGTGTGAGGTGTTCAGAATAGACTGGAAATGCGTGGAAATTATGGTAATTGAGGTTAATAATACTATGGGATCAAAATGACCCCCAAATTCTATGATTTAAGCTGTTTTTTAGGGTTTTTTGAAAAAAAACACCCAAAACACACCCGAATCCGACAAAAAAATTTCGGTGAGGTTTTGCCAAAACGCGTCCGAATCCAAAACACGGCCGCGGAACCGAATCCAAAACCAAAACACAAAACCCGAAAAATGTCCGGTGCACATCACAATCCTATACTGTCATCAACTGTAAGTTGCTGTTTTCCTGGTTGATTATTTATGTACTCTGTAATTGGGCGCTGCGGAACCCTTGTGGTGCCATATAAAATAAGAATTTACTCACCGTTAATTCTATTTCTCATAGTCCGTAGTGGATGCTGGGGACTCCGTAAGGACCATGGGGATTAGCGGCTCCGCAGGAGACTGTGCACAACTGTAAAGAAAGCTTCTAGACTACTGGTGTGCACTGGCTCCTCCCACTAAGACCCTCCTCCAGACCTCAGTTAGGATACTGTGCCCGGAAGAGCTGACACAATTAGGAAGGATTTTGAATCCCGGGGAAGACTCATACCAGCCACACCAATCACACCGTATAACTCGTGATACAATACCCAGTTAACAGCATGATAACAGCTGAGCCTCTCAACAGATAGCTCAACAATAACCCTTTAGTTAAGCAATAACTATATACAAGTATTGCAGACAATCCGCACTTGGGATGGGCGCCCAGCATCCACTACGGACTATGAGAAATAGAATTACCGGTGAGTAAATTCTTATTTTCTCTAACGTCCTAAGTGGATGCTGGGGACTCCGTAAGGACCATGGGGATTATACCAAAGCTCCCAAACGGGCGGGAGAGTGCGGATGACTCTGCAGCACCGAATGAGAGAACTCAAGGTCCTCCTCAGCCAGGGTATCAAATTTGTAGAATTTTGCAAACGTGTTTGCCCCTGACCAAGTTGCAGCTCGGCAAAGTTGAAGAGCCGAGACCCCTCGGGCAGCCGCCCAAGAAGAGCCCACTTTCCTCGTGGAATGGGCTTTCACTGATTTAGGATGCGGCAGTCCAGCCGCAGAATGTGCAAGCTGAATCGTACTACAGATCCAGCGAGCAATAGTCTGCTTAGAAGCAGGTGCACCCAACTTGTTGGGCGCATACAGGATAAAGAGCGAGTCAGTCTTCCTGACTCCAGCTGTCCTGGAAACATAGATTTTTAGGGCCCTGACTACATCCAACAACTTGGAAGCCTCCAAGTCATTTGTAGCCGCAGGCACCACGATAGGTTGGTTCAGATGAAAAGCTGATACCACTTTGGGGAGAAACTGGGGACGAGTCCTCAATTCTGCCCTATCCATATGGAAAATCAGATAAGGGCTTTTACATGACAAAGCCGCCAATTCTGAAACACGCCTGGCCGAAGCCAACAACATGACCACTTTCCACGTGAGATATTTCAAATCCACGGTTTTCAGTGGCTCAAACCAATGTGACTTTAGGAAATCTGACTGGATCATTACCGGCTGGTTTTGAAGCAGGGGTTTTGCCTCACTTAGGGCATTGTAAATGGCCCTTAGTTCCAGAATATTTATGTGCAGGGAAGTCTCCTGACTTGACCATAATCCTTGGAAGTTTCTTCCCTGTGTGACTGCTCCCCAGCCTCGAAGGCTGGCATCCGTGGTCACCAGGACCCAGTCCTGTATTCCGAATCTGCGGCCCTCTTGAAGATGAGCACTCTGCAGCCACCACAGCAGAGACACCCTTGTCCTCGGAGACAGGGTTATCAGACGACACATCTGAAGATGCGATCCGGACCACTTGTCCAACAGGTCCCACTGAAAGGTTCTTGCATGAAACCTGCCGAATGGAATCGCTTCGTAGGAAGCTACCATTTTTCCCAGGATCCGCGTGCAGTGATGCACCGACACCTGTTTTGGTTTTAGGAGGCCTCTGACTAGAGATGACAGCTCCTTGGCCTTTTCCTCCGGGAGAAACACTTTTCTCTGTTCTGTGTCCAGAACCATCCCTAGGAACAGCAGGCGAGTCGTAGGGACCAGCTGTGACTTTGGAATGTTTAGAATCCAGCCGTGCTGTTGTAGCGCTTCCCGAGATAGTGCTACCCCTACCAACAACTGCTCTCTGGACCTCGCCTTTATCAGGAGATCGTCCAAGTACGGGATAATTAAAACTCCCTTCCTTCGAAGGAGTATCATCATTTCCGCCATTACCTTGGTAAAGACCCTCGGAACCGTGGAGAGACCGAACGGCAACGTCTGGAATTGGTAATGACAATCCTGTACCACAAACCTGAGGTACTCCTGGTGAGGATGGTAAATGGGGACATGTAGGTAAGCATCCTTGATGTCCAGCGATACCATGTAATCCCCCTCGTCCAGGCTTGCAATAACCGCCCTGAGCGATTCCATCTTGAACTTGAATTTTTTTATATATGTGTTCAAGGATTTCAAATTTAAAATGGGTCTCACCGAACCGTCCGGTTTCGGTACCACAAACATTGTGGAATAGTAACCCCTTCCTTGTTGAAGTAGGGGCACCTTTACTATCACTTGTTGTGAATACAGCTTTTGAATTGCCTGTAACACTGCCTCCCTGCCTGAGGGAGTGGTTGGCAAGGCAGATTTGAGGAAACGGCGGGAGGGAGACGTCTCGAATTCCAGTTTGTACCCCTGAGATACTACTTTAAGGATCCAGGGATCCACCCGTGAGCGAGCCCACTGATTGCTGAAATTTTTGAGACGGGCCCCCACCGTACCTGGCTCCGCCTGTGGAGCCCCAGCGTCATGCTGTGGACTTAGAGGAAGCGGGGGAGGACTTTTGCTCCTGGGAACTGGCTGTATGCTGCAGCTTTTTCCCTCTACCTCTGCCTCTGGGCAGAAAGGACGCGCCTTTAACCCGCTTGCCCCTATTGGGCCGAAAGGACTGTACCTGATAATACGGTGCCTTCTTTGGTTGTGAGGGAACATGGGGTAAAAATGTAGACTTCCCAGCTATTGCTGTGGAAACGAGGTCCGAGAGACCATCCCCGAACAATTCCTCACCCTTATAAGGCAGAACTTCCATGTGTCGTTTGGTATCTGCATCACCTGTCCACTGCCGAGTCCATAACCCTCTCCTTGCAGAAATGGACATTACACTAATTTTGGATGCCAGCCGGCAAATATCCCTCTGTGCATCCCTCATGTATAAAAGTGCGTTTTTTATATGCTCTACGTTTAGCAAAATAGTGTCCCTGTCTAGGGTATCTATATTTTCTGACAGGGAATCTGACCACGCAGCAGCAGCACTGCACATCCAGGCTGAAGCTATAGCCGGTCTCAGTATAACACCTGTGTGTGTGTATATATAGATTTCAGGATAGCCTCCTGCTTTCTATCAGCAGATTCCTTCAGGGCGGCCGTATCCGGAGACGGTAGTGCCACCTTCTTTGACAAGCGTGTGAGCGCTTTATCCACCCTAGGGGATGTTTCCCAGCATGACCTATCCTCTGGCGGGAAAGGGTACGCCATTAGTAACCTCTTAGAAATTACCAGCTTCTTATCAGGGGAAGCCCACGCTTCTTCACACACTTCATTTAACTCTTCAGATGGAGGAAAAGCAACTGGTAGTTTTTTCTCTCCAAACATTATACCCTTTTTTGTGGTATTGGGGGTAACATCAGAAATGTGCAACATATTTTTCATTGCCTCAATCATGTAACGTGTGGCCCTACTGGAAGTTACATTAGTCTCCTCGTCGTCGACACTAGAGTCAGTATCTGTGTCGACATCTGTGTCAACCATCTGAGGCAGCGGGCGTTTTAGAGCCCCTGATGGTTTTTGAGACGCCTGGGCAGGCACAGGCTGAGAAGCCGGCTGTCCCACATTTGGTATGTCGTCAAACCTTTTATGTAAGGAGTCGACACTATCACGTAATTCCTTCCACAGCACCATCCACTCAGGTGTCGACCCCGCAGGGGGTGACATCACATTTACAGGCATCTGCTCCGCCTCCACATAAGCCTCCTCATCAAACATGTCGACACAGCCGTACCGACACACCGCAAACACACAGGGAATGCTCTGACAGAGGACAGGACCCCACAAAGCCCTTTGGGGAGACAGAGAGAGAGTATGCCAGCACACACCAGAGCGCTATATAACACAGGGATCCCACTATCAATGAGTGTTTTCCCTATAGCTGCTTTTTTATATATATTAGATATATAGAATATCTATACTGCGCCTAAATTTAGTGGCCCCCCTCTCTTTTTTACCCTTCTGTAGTATTCAGACTGCAGGGGAGAGCCAGGGAGCTTCCTTCCAGCGGAACTGTGAGGGAAAAATGGCGCCAGTGTGCCAGTGTGAGGGAGAAGCCCCGCCCCCTTTTCGGCTGACTTTCTCTCGCTTTTTCTGTAATACTGGCAGGGGTAATTTTACATCTATATAGCCTCTAGGACTATATATGATGTATATTTGCCAGCCAAGGTGTTATGTATTGCCCTCAGGGCGCCCCCCCCCCCCAGCGCCCTGCACCCATCAGTGACCGAAGTGTGAGGTGTACATGAGGAGCAATGGCGCACAGCTGCAGTGCTGTGCGCTACCTTGGTGAAGACCGAAGTCTTCTGCCGCCGATTTTCCGGACCTTCTTCGTGCTTCTGGCTCTGT
Source organism: Pseudophryne corroboree (assembly GCF_028390025.1). Lineage (NCBI taxonomy): Eukaryota > Metazoa > Chordata > Amphibia > Anura > Myobatrachidae > Pseudophryne > Pseudophryne corroboree. The sequence goes on along the minus strand of NC_086445.1, from coordinate 753,390,372 downwards.
AAGGGGGACGGCGGCGCGGCTCCGGGAACGAACACCAAGGTCGGGTCCTGCGGTCGATCCCTCTGGAGCTAATGGTGTCCAGTAGCCTAAGAAGCCCAAACTACCACCTGTTAGGTAGGTTCGCTTCTTCTCCCCTTAGTCCCTCGCTGCAGTGAGTCTGTTGCCAGCAGATCTCACTGAAAATAAAAAACCTAAATATACTTTCTTTCTAGGTGCTCAGGAGAGCCCCTAGTGTGCATCCAGCTCAGTCGGGCACAAGAATCTAACTGAGGTCTGGAGGAGGGTCTTAGTGGGAGGAGCCAGTGCACACCAGTAGTCTAAAAGCTTTCTTTATAGTTGTGCCCAGTCTCCTGCGGAGCCGCTAATCCCCATGGTCCTTACGGAGTCCCCAGCATCCACTTAGGACGTTGGAGAAATAAAGGATAATAATAAGGAGGAAAAATGACAAATAATGTAAGGGGCATAAATCAGGATTTTTTTTCCTGTGGTAGGCAATGTCTGGGCATGTGGGTTGCAAAACTGGGATATAAAATAGTCTTTTCCTGCAAGGCCATGCCCCTTGCAGCTAAGCCACACCCTCTACAGCGAGGCCACATCCCCCTTTTTTGCCCAACGCAAAGCCACTGCCAAATATAATAACAATAAGGAGGTAAATTTAATATCACTATTTAAAAAGAATAAAAAGTTAGTATTAGTATTAAGAGAGAAGTATAAGCTTATCGTGGGGGTGGGGAATTCAACAGGCTATAGCACCCACCAGCAAAAACATAAATCAGCACCTTTGCACTAGAGATGTGCACTTGAAATTTTTCGGGTTTTGTGTTTTGGTTTTGGGTTCGGTTCCGCGGCCGTGTTTTGGGTTCGACCGCGTTTTGGCAAAACCTCACCGAATTTTTTTTGTCGGATTCGGGTGTGTTTTGGATTCGGGTGTTTTTTTTTAAAAACACTAAAAAACAGCTTAAATCATAGAATTTGGGGGTCATTTTGATCCCAAAGTATTATTAACCTCAAAAACCATAATTTCCACTCATTTTCAGTCTATTCTGAATACCTCACACCTCACAATATTATTTTTAGTCCTAAAATTTGCACCTAGGTCGCTGGATGACTAAGCTAAGCGACACTAGTGGCCGACACAAACACCGTGCCCATCTAGGAGTGGCACTGCAGTGTCACGCAGGATGGCCCTTCCAAAAAACACTCCCCAAACAGCACATGACGCAAAGAAAAAAAGAGGCGCAATGAAGTAGCTGTGTGAGTAAGATAAGCGACCCTAGTGGCCGACACAAACATCGGGCCCATCTAGGAGTGGCACTGCAGTGTCACGCAGGATGGCCCTTCCAAAAAACCCTCCCCAAACAGCACATGACGCAAAGAAAAAAAGAGGCGCAATGAGGTAGCTGTGTGAGTAAGATAAGCGACCCTAGTGGCCGACACAAACACCGGGCCCATCTAGGAGTGGCACTGCAGTGTCACGCAGGATGGCCCTTCCAAAAAACACTCCCCAAACAGCACATGACGCAAAGAAAAAAAGAGGCGCAATGAGGTAGCTGTGTGAGTAAGATAAGCGACCCTAGTGGCCGACACAAACACCGTGCCCATCTAGGAGTGGCACTGCAGTGTCACGCAGGATGGCCCTTCCAAAAAACCCTCCCCAAACAGCACATGACGCAAAGAAAAAAAGAGGCGCAATGAGGTAGCTGTGTGAGTAAGATAAGCGACCCTAGTGGCCGACACAAACACCGGGCCCATCTAGGAGTGGCACTGCAGTGTCACGCAGGATGGCCCTTCCAAAAAACCCTCCCCAAACAGCACATGACGCAAAGAAAAAAAGAGGCGCAATGAGGTAGCTGTGTGAGTAAGATAAGCGACCCTAGTGGCCGACACAAACACCGTGCCCATCTAGGAGTGGCACTGCAGTGTCACGCAGGATGGCCCTTCCAAAAAACCCTCCCCAAACAGCACATGACGCAAAGAAAAAAAGAGGCGCAATGAGGTAGCTGTGTGAGTAAGATAAGCGACCCTAGTGGCCGACACAAACACCGGGCCCATCTAGGAGTGGCACTGCAGTGTCACGCAGGATGGCCCTTCCAAAAAACCCTCCCCAAACAGCACATGACGCAAAGAAAAAAAGAGGCGCAATGAGGTAGCTGTGTGAGTAAGATAAGCGACCCTAGTGGCCGACACAAACACCGGGCCCATCTAGGAGTGGCACTGCAGTGTCACGCAGGATGGCCCTTCCAAAAAACCCTCCCCAAACAGCACATGACGCAAAGAAAAAAAGAGGCGCAATGAGGTAGCTGTGTGAGTAAGATAAGCGACCCTAGTGGCCGACACAAACACCGTGCCCATCTAGGAGTGGCACTGCAGTGTCACGCAGGATGGCCCTTCCAAAAAACCCTCCCCAAACAGCACATGACGCAAAGAAAAAAAGAGGCGCAATGAGGTAGCTGTGTGAGTAAGATAAGCGACCCTAGTGGCCGACACAAACACCGGGCCCATCTAGGAGTGGCACTGCAGTGTCACGCAGGATGGCCCTTCCAAAAAACATTCCACAAACAGCACATGACGCAAAGAAAAATTAAAGAAAAAAGAGGTGCAAGATGGAATTGTCCTTGGGCCCGCCCTCCCACCCACCCTTATGTTGTATAAACAGGACATGCACACTTTAACCAACCCATCATTTCAGTGACAGGGTCTGCCACACGACTGTGACTGAAATGACGGGTTGGTTTGGACCCCCACCAAAAAAGAAGCAATTAATCTCTCCTTGCACAAACTGGCTCTACAGAGGCAAGATGTCCACCTCATCATCATCCTCCGATATATCACCGTGTACATCCCCCTCCTCACAGATTATCAATTCGTCCCCACTGGAATCCACCATCTCAGCTCCCTGTGTACTTTGTGGAGGCAATTGCTGCTGGTCAATGTCTCCACGGAGGAATTGATTATAATTAATTTTAATGAACATCATCTTCTCCACATTTTCTGGATGTAACCTCGTACGCCGATTGCTGACAAGGTGAGCGGCGGCACTAAACACTCTTTCGGAGTACACACTTGTGGGAGGGCAACTTAGGTAGAATAAAGCCAGTTTGTGCAAGGGCCACCAAATTGCCTCTTTTTCCTGCCAGTATAAGTACGGACTGTGTGACGTGCCTACTTGGATGCGGTCACTCATATAATCCTCCACCATTCTTTCAATGGTGAGAGAATCATATGCAGTGACAGTAGACGACATGTCCGTAATCGTTGTCAGGTCCTTCAGTCCGGACCAGATGTCAGCATCAGCAGTCGCTCCAGACTGCCCTGCATCACCGCCAGCGGGTGGGCTCGGAATTCTGAGCCTTTTCCTCGCACCCCCAGTTGCGGGAGAATGTGAAGGAGGAGATGTTGACAGGTCGCGTTCCGCTTGACTTGACAATTTTGTCACCAGCAGGTCTTTCAACCCCAGCAGACTTGTGTCTGCCGGAAAGAGAGATCCAAGGTAGGCTTTAAATCTAGGATCGAGCACGGTGGCCAAAATGTAGTGCTCTGATTTCAACAGATTGGCCACCCGTGAATCCTTGTTAAGCGAATTAAGGGCTCCATCCACAAGTCCCACATGCCTAGCGGAATCGCTCCGTGTTAGCTCCTCCTTCAATGTCTCCAGCTTCTTCTGCAAAAGCCTGATGAGGGGAATGACCTGACTCAGGCTGGCAGTGTCTGAACTGACTTCACGTGTGGCAAGTTCAAAGGGCATCAGAACCTTACACAACGTTGAAATCATTCTCCACTGCGCTTGAGACAGGTGCATTCCACCTCCTATATCGTGCTCAATTGTATAGGCTTGAATGGCCTTTTGCTGCTCCTCCAACCTCTGAAGCATATAGAGGGTTGAATTCCACCTCGTTACCACTTCTTGCTTCAGATGATGGCAGGGCAGGTTCAGTAGTTTTTGGTGGTGCTCCAGTCTTCTGTACGTGGTGCCTGTACGCCGAAAGTGTCCCGCAATTCTTCTGGCCACCGACAGCATCTCTTGCACGCCCCTGTCGTTTTTTAAAAAATTCTGCACCACCAAATTCAAGGTATGTGCAAAACATGGGACGTGCTGGAATTTGCCCATATTTAATGCACACACAATATTGCTGGCATTGTCTGATGCCACAAATCCACAGGAGAGTCCAATTGGGGTAAGCCATTCCGCGATGATCTTCCTCAGTTGCCGTAAGAGGTTTTCAGCTGTGTGCGTATTCTGGAAAGCGGTGATACAAAGCGTAGCCTGCCTAGGAAAGAGTTGGCGTTTGCGAGATGCTGCTACTGGTGCCGCCGCTGCTGTTCTTGCGGCGGGAGTCCATACATCTACCCAGTGGGCTGTCACAGTCATATAGTCCTGACCCTGCCCTGCTCCACTTGTCCACATGTCCGTGGTTAAGTGGACATTGGGTACAACTGCATTTTTTAGGACACTGGTGAGTCTTTTTCTGACGTCCGTGTACATTCTCGGTATCGCCTGCCTAGAGAAGTGGAACCTAGATGGTATTTGGTAACGGGGGCACACTGCCTCAATAAATTGTCTAGTTCCCTGTGAACTAACGGCGGATACCGGACGCACGTCTAACACCAACATAGTTGTCAAGGCCTCAGTTATCCGCTTTGCAGCAGGATGACTGCTGTGATATTTCATCTTCCTCGCAAAGGACTGTTGGACAGTCAATTGCTTACTGGAAGTAGTACAAGTGGGCTTACGACTTCCCCTCTGGGATGACGATCGACTCCCAGCAGCAACAACAGCAGCAGTAGGCGTTACACTCAAGGATGCATCGGAGGAATCCCAGGCAGGAGAGGACTCGTCAGAATTGCCAGTGACATGGCCTGCAGGACTATTGGCATTCCTGGGTAAGGAGGAAATTGACACTGAGGGAGTTGGTGGGGTGGTTTGCGTGAGCTTGGTTACAAGAGGAAGGGATTTACTGGTCAGTGGACTGCTTCCGCTGTCACCCAAAGTTTTTGAACTTGTCACTGACTTATTATGAATGCGCTGCAGGTGACGTATAAGGGAGGATGTTCCGAGGTGGTTAACGTCCTTACCCCTACTTATTACAGCTTGACAAAGGCAACACACGGCTTGACAAATGTTGTCCGCATTTCTGGTGAAATACTTCCACACCGAAGAGCTGATTTTTTTTGTATTTTGACCAGGCATGTCAATGGCCCTATTCCTCCCACGGACAACAGGTGTCTCCCCGGGTGCCTGACTTAAACAAACCACCTCACCATCAGAATCCTCCTGGTCAATTTCCTCCCCAGCGCCAGCAACACCCATATCCTCCTCATCCTGGTGTACTTCAACACTGACATCTTCAATCTGACTATCAGGAACTGGACTGCGGGTGCTCCTTCCAGCACTTGCAGGGGGCGTGCAAATGGTGGAAGGCGCATGCTCTTCACGTCCAGTGTTGGGAAGGTCAGGCATCGCAACCGACACAATTGGACTCTCCTTGTAGATTTGGGATTTCGAAGAACGCACAGTTCTTTGCGGTGCTTTTGCCAGCTTGAGTCTTTTCAGTTTTCTAGCGAGAGGCTGAGTGCTTCCATCCTCATGTGAAGCTGAACCACTAGCCATGAACATAGGCCAGGGCCTCAGCCGTTCCATGCCACTCCATGTGGTAAATGGCATATTGGCAAGTTTACGCTTCTCCTCCGACAATTTTATTTTAGGTTTTGGAGTCCTTTTTTTACTGATATTTGGTGTTTTGGATTTGACATGCTCTGTACTATGACATTGGGCATCGGCCTTGGCAGACGACGTTGCTGGCATTTCATCGTCTCGGCCATGACTAGTGGCAGCAGCTTCAGCACGAGGTGGAAGTGGATCTTGATCTTTCCCTAATTTTGGAACCTCAACATTTTTGTTCTCCATATTTTAATAGGCACAACTAAAAGGCACCTCAGGTAAACAGTGGAGATGGATGGATACTAGTATACTTATGGATGGACTGCCGAGTGCCGACACAGAGGTAGCTACAGCCGTGGACTACCGTACTGTGTCTGCTGCTAATATAGACTGGATGATAATGAGATGAAATCAATATATATATATGTATGTATATATAATATCACTAGTACTGCAGCCGGACAGGTAGATAATATATTTATTAGGTAATGATGACTGATGACGGACCTGCTGGACACTGTCAGCTCAGCAGCACCGCAGACTGCTACAGTAAGCTACTATACTATAGTAGTATGTACAAAGAAGAAAGAAAAAAAAAAACCACGGGTAGGTGGTATACAATTATGGATGGACTGCCGAGTGCCGACACAGAGGTAGCTACAGCCGTGGACTAACGTACTGTGTCTGCTGCTAATATAGACTGGATGATTGATAATGAGATGAAATCAATATATATATGTATGTATATATAATATCACTAGTACTGCAGCCGGACAGGTAGATAATATATTTATTAGGTAATGATGACTGATGACGGACCTGCTGGACACTGTCAGCTCAGCAGCACCGCAGACTGCTACAGTAAGCTACTATACTCTATAGTAGTATGTACAAAGAAGAAAGAAAAGAAAAAAAACACGGGTAGGTGGTATACAATTATGGATGGACTGCCGAGTGCCGACACAGAGGTAGCTACAGCCGTGGACTAACGTACTGTGTCTGCTGCTAATATAGAGTCTAGACTGGATGATAAATTATTGATAATGAGATGAAATCAATATAATATCACTAGTACTGCAGCCGGACAGGTACTATATATATTTATTATGTAATGACTGATGACGGACCTGCTGGACACTGTCAGGTCAGCACAGCACCGCAGACTGCTACAGTAAGCTACTATAGTAGTATGTATAAAGAAGAATGGAAAAAAAAAAAACCACGGGTAGGTGGTATACAATATTATATATATATATATATTATATACAATTATATATATATATATATATATATATATTAAACTGGTGGTGATTGATTATTAAACTGGTGGTCACTTCAGGTCACGTTGCAACTTGCAACTAGTACTCCGAGGCCTAAGCAGACAATCACAAAATATATTATTATACTGGTGGTCAGTGTGGTCACAACAATGGCAGTGTGGCACTGACTCTGGCAGCAAAAGTGTGCACTGTACGTTATATGTACTCCTGAGTCCTGCTCTCAGACTCTAACTGCTCCCCACTGTCAGTGTCTCCCCCACAAGTCAGATAATACACTTACAGTCACACTATCTATTATCTAATCTAGTATAAATATCACTTCAGCAAGTAGTATAGTAGTATACAGTATAGTAGTACTCCTCCTAATAATGCTCCCCAAAATACTGTGTCTCTCTCTTCTCTAAACGGAGAGGACGCCAGCCACGTCCTCTCCCTATGACTCTCAATGCACGTGTGAAAATGGCGGCGACGCGCGGCTCCTTATATAGAATCCGAGTCTCGCGATAGAATCCGAGCCTCGCGAGAATCCGACAGCGTGATGATGACGTTCGGGCGCGCTCGGGTTAGCCGAGCAAGGCGGGAAGATCCGAGCCTGTTCGGACCCGTGTAAAAAACCTGAAGTTCGGGCGGGTTCGGATTCAGAGGAACCGAACCCGCTCATCTCTACTTTGCACACAGCAGCCAGGAAAACAGCACACCAGTCCAGGGTTTTCATGCAAACTAGTCGTAGCTAGTTTTATTGTGCAGTACATAAAACAAAACATAAATATAAAACCTAGCCCATATGGGTTTTAATAAAAACATAATAGGTTCCCTCTCTCAGGGTGGTAGCACCTAATGCCATAACACAAACACAGGCATATGCACAGTACTAGCAGTCAGTAAGTCATAGTGTCTTATCAGCAATGACGTGCGGTGAGGTGAGGCAGATCTTTTCCTGTCAAATTAACATATATATTAAATATTAGTAATATGTCCTTTTTATTATTCGAATAATTTTTATTATCAACATTCTGGAATAAAAAGTCTATGGCAGGTGAGTCAGTTCCTCCCCTGCCTATTTCGTCCACACTTCTCTGATTAAAACTCACCAAATATCCAGCAGTATATATATCACTGGCTTGATGCTTGTTTTACCAGGTAGTGAGACTCTGACACAGCTTTTTTCAGCCTCTTGCAGATGCAGGCAGTCATTAGCCTACTCTTTGGCTAAAGGCCTAAAGACCCGAAATGGGCATTGTGGATGGAGCTTCCCTTCTCTCTCACATCTGTGACACTCGGGGTAAGTATATGAATACGCAACCTTGCTAATGGATCTTAATGGTACCTTTGATCTTTGCTTGCTGATGACAGATCTTCTTAACTATCTTCGCAGAGAGGCGTGTAAACTGTATTGAATTAGCCCACTTTTGATGTAACAATATACAATATGTCAACAACCACAAATGACACTTTAAAACAATAAACGTGTTTCTTTTATTAAACCAGAACCTGCTTTCCTTGTGTCTTCTTAAACAATACAATATTACCTGGACACAATGTACTCAATATAAGCAATAATAAGTTTTTAAACCTACTGGTAAATCTTTTTCTCGTAGTCCATAGAGGATGCTGGGGACTCCGTAAGGACCATGGGGATAGACGGGCTCCGCAGGAGACATGGGCACTTTAAGAAAGACTTTAGCTATGGGTGTGCACTGGCTCCTCCCTCTATGCCCCTCCTCCAGACCTCAGTTAGAGGAACTGTGCCCAGAGGAGACGGACAGTACGAGGAAAAGATTTTTGTTAAACCAAGGGCAAGATTCATACCAGCCACACCAATCACACCGTATAACTTGTGATATACTAACCAGTTAACAGTATGAAACCAACATAGCATCATTCCAAGACCGATGAAAACTATAACATAACCCTTATGTAAGCAAAACTATAAACAAGTTTTGCAGAAGTAGTCCGCACTTGGGACGGGCGCCCAGCATCCTCTACGGACTACGAGAAAAAGATTTACCGGTAGGTTTAAAATCTTATTTTCTCTTACATCCTAGAGGATGCTGGGGACTCCGTAAGGACCATGGGTATTATACCAAAGCTCCCAAACGGGCGGGAGAGTGCGGATGACTCTGCAGCAACGATTGAGCAAACAGGAGGTCCTCCTCAGCCAAGGTATCAAACTTATAGAACTTTGCAAAGGTGTTTGAACCCGACCAAGTAGCAGCTCGGCATAGTTGTAGTGCCGAGACCCCTCGGGCAGCAGCCCAAGTTGAGCCCACCTTCCTAGTGGAATGGGCCTTGACTGATTTCGGTAACGGCAATTCAGCTGTAGAATGCGCCTGCTGAATCGTGTTACAGATCCTGCGAGCAATAGTGGGCTTTGAAGCAGGGGCGCCAACCTTGTTGGCTGCATATAAGACAAACAGTGCTTCTGTTTTCTGACTCTAGCCGTTCTGGCCACGTAAATTTTCAAAGCCCTGACTACATCAAGGGACTCAGAATCCTCCAAGTCTCGCGTAGCCACAGGCACCACAATAGGTTGGTTCATATGAAAAGATGACACCACCTTAGGCAAGAATTGAGGAAGGGTCCGCAATTCCGCTCTATCCATATGGAAAACCAGATAGGGGCTTTTATGAGACAAAGCCGCCAATTCCGACACTCGCCTAGCCGAAGCCAAGGCTAATAACATGACCACCTTCCAAGTGAGATATTTTAACTCCACCGTTTGAAGTGGTTCAAACCAGTGCGACTTAAGGAAACTCAACACCACGTTAAGGTCCCAAGGCGCCACCGGAGGTACAAAAGGAGGCTGAATATGCAGCACTCCCTTCACAAAAGTCTGTACTTCTGGGAGAGAAGCCAATTCTTTTTGAAAGAAAATGGATAAGGCCGAAATCTGAACCTTAATGGAGCCTAATTTTAGGCTCAAATTCACTCCAGTCTGTAGGAAGTGAAGGAAACGGCCCAGATGGAATTCTTCCGTAGGAGCATTCCTGGCCTCACACCAAGAAACATATTTTCGCCATATACGGTGATATTGTTTAGCTGTCACATCCTTCCTAGCGTTTATCAGAGTAGGAATGACCTCATCCGGAATGCCTTTTTCCGCTAGGATCCTGCGTTCAACCGCCATGCCGTCAAACGCAGCCGCGGTAAGTCTTGGAACAGACAGGGCCCCTGTTGCAACAGGTCCTGTCTTAGAGGAAAAGGCCACGGATCTTCTGTGAGCATTTCCAGCAGATCCGGATACCAGGTCCTTCGTGGCCAATCTGGAACAATGAGAATTGTTCTCACTCCTCTTTTTCTTATTATTCTCAACACCTTGGGTATGAGAGGAAGAGGAGGAAACACATAGACCGACTGGAACACCTACGGTGTCACTAGGGCGTCTACAGCTACCGCCTGAGGGTCTTTTGATCTGGCGCAATACCTTTGTAGCTTTTTGTTGAGGCGTGATGCCATCATGTCTATCTGGGGCAGTCCCCACTGACTTGCAATCTGTGCAAAGACTTCCTGATGAAGTCCCCACTCTCCTGGATGCAGGTCGTGTCTGCTGAGAAAGTCTGCTTCCCAGTTGTCCACTCCCGGAATGAACACTGCTGACAGTGCGCTTACATGATTTTCTGCCCAGTAAAGAATCCTGGCGGCTTCCGCCATTGCCACTCTGCTCCTTGTGCCGCCTTGGCGGTTTACATGAGCCACTGCGTTGATGTTGTCTGACTGGATCAGAACTGGTCGGTAGTGCAGTAAGGTCTCCGCTTGACGTAGGGCGTTGTATATGGCCCTCAGTTCCAGTATGTTGATGTGAAGACAAGTCTCTTGACTGGACCAAAGACCTTGGAAGTTTCTCCCCTGCGTGACTGCTCCCCAACCTCGGAGGCTCGCGTTCGTGGTCACCAGGATCCAGTCCTGAATGCCGAACCTGCGGCCTTCTAGAAGGTGAGCACTCTGCTGCCACCACAGGAGAGTTACCCTGGCTCTGGGGGACAGGGTGATCAACCGATGCATTTGTAGATGCTTCCCGGACCATTTGTCCAATAGGTCCCATTGGAAAGTCCTCGCATGGAACCTGCCAAAGGGAATGGCTTCGTATGATGCCACCATCTTTCCCAGGACTCAAGTGCAGTGATGCACTGACACCTGTTTTGGCTTCAATAAGTTCCTGACTAGAGTCATGAGTTCCTGAGCTTTTTCTATTGGAATTGACACCTTTTTCTGGTCTGTATCCAGAATCATGCCCAAGAAAGTCAGACGAGTCGTAGGAACCAACTGCGACTTCGGGATGTTGAGAATCCAGCCGTGTTGCTGAAACACCTTCAGTGAAAGTGACACGCTGTTCAGTAACTGCTCTCTTGATCTCGCTTTTATGAGGAGATCGTCCAAGTACGGGATAATTGTGATACCTTGCTTGCGCAGGAGCACCATCATTTCCGCCATTACCTTGGTGAAAATCCTCGGGGCCGTGGAAAGCCCAAACGGCAACGTCTGAAATTGGTAGTGACACTCCTGTACCGCAAATCTCAGGTACGCCTGATGAGGTGGATAAATGGGAACATGAAGGTATGCATCCTTTATGTCCAGAGATACCATAAAATCCCCCCCTTCCAGGCTGGCGATGACCGTTCTGAGCGATTCCATCTTGAACTTGAACCTCTTCAATTATAGGTTCAGGGATTTAAAATGTAAAATGGGTCTGACCGAACCGTACGGTTTCGGGACCACAAATAGGGTTGAGTAATATCCCTTCCCTTGTTGAAACAGGGGAACCTTGACCACCACCTGTTGAAGATACAATTTGTGAATTGCATTTTACACTATCTCCCTTTCCGGGGGAGAAGCTGGTAGGGCCGATTTGAAAAACCGGCGAGGAGGCACCTCTTCGAATTCCAGCTTGCAACCCTGGGAAACAATTTCTATTGCCCAGGGATCCACCTGTGAGTGAACCCAGATGTGGCTGAAAATTCGAAGACGTGCCCCCACTGGGGCGGACTCCTGTAGGGGAGCCCCAGCGTCATGCGGTGGATTTTGTAGAGGCCGGGGAGGACTTCTGTTCCTGGGAACTAGCTGTGTTATGCAGCTTTTTTCCTCTGCCCTTACCTCTGGCAAGAAAGGACGCACCTTGTACTTTCTTGTTTCTTTGTGATCGAAAGGACTGCATTTGATAATGTGATGCTTTCTTAGGCTGTGAGGGAATATAAGGTAGAAAATTTGATTTACCCGCTGTAGCCGTGGAGACCAGGTCCGAGAGACCTTCCCCAAACAATTCCTCACCCTTGTAAGGTAAAACCTCCATATGCCTTTTTGAGTCTTCATCACCTGTCCATTGCCGGGTCCATAGGACTCGTCTAGCAGAAATGGACATCGCGTTGATTCTAGAACCCAGTAGACTAATGTCTCTTTGAGCATCTCTCATATATAAGACCGCATCTTTTATATGCCCTAGGGTCAATAAAATTGTATCCTTATCTAGGGTCTCAATATCCGCTGATAAGGTATCTGTCCATGCTGCTACCGCGCTACAAACCCAGGCCAACGCAATCGCCGGTCTGAGTAAGGTACCAGAATGTGTGTAAATGGACTTCAGGATAACCTCCTGCTTGCGGTCAGCCGGGTCCCTGAGGGTAGCCGTATCTTGGGATGGCAGAGCTACCTTTTTGGATAAGCGTGTTAATGCCTTATCCACCTTAGGGGAGGATTCCCACCGTATCCTGTCCGTTGGCGGGAAAGGATACGCCATAAGAATCTTTTTGGGAATCTGCAGTTTTTTGGTCTGGAGATTCCCAAGCTTTTTCACATAATTCATTCAACTCATGTGAGGGGGGAAAGGTTACCTCAGGTTTCTTCCCCTTATACATGTGTACCCTCGTGTCAGGGACAGGGGGTTCCTCTGTGTATGCAAAACATCTTTTATTGCGATGATCATATATCGAATACATTTAGCCACTTTTGGCTGTAATTTTGCATCATCGTAGTCGACACTGAAGTCAGAATCCGTGTCGGTATCTGTGTCTACAATTTGGGATAGTGGGCGCTTTTGAGCCCCCGAAGGTCCCTGCGACATAGGGACAGACATGGGTTGACTCCCTGGCTGTTCCCTAGCTTCAGCTTTGTCTAATCTTTTGTGCAATAAATTTTCATTAGCACTTAAATCCTTCCACATATCCATCCAGTCAGGTGTTGGCGTTGTCGACGGAGACACCACACTCATTCTCTCCTCCTCCTCCCCCTGAAAGCCTTCTACCTCAGACATGTAGACACACGCGTACCGACACACCACACACTCAGGGAATCCTCTTATCTGAAGACAGTTCCCCCACAAGGCCCTTTGGAGAGACAGAGAGAGAGTATGTCAGCACACACCCCAGCGCTATATGACCCAGGAAAAAACACTATATAAAATAAGAATTTACTTACCGATAATTCTATTTCTCGTAGTCCGTAGTGGATGCTGGGGACTCCGTAAGGACCATGGGGAATAGCGGCTCCGCAGGAGACTGGGCACAAAAGTAAAGCTTTAGAACTACCTGGTGTGCACTGGCTCCTCCCCCTATGACCCTCCTCCAAGCCTCAGTTAGGATACTGTGCCCGGACGAGCGTACACAATAAGGAAGGATTTTGAATCCCGGGTAAGACTCATACCAGCCACACCAATCACACCATATAACTTGTGATCTAAACCCAGTTAACAGCATGATAACAGAGGAGCCTCTAGAAAAGATGGCTCACTACATCAATAACCCGATTTTTTGGTAACAATAACTATGTACCAGTATTGCAGACAATCCGCACTTGGGATGGGCGCCCAGCATCCACTACGGACTACGAGAAATAGAATTATCGGTAAGTAAATTCTTATTTTCTCTGACGTCCTAGTGGATGCTGGGGACTCCGTAAGGACCATGGGGATTATACCAAAGCTCCCAAACGGGCGGGAGAGTGCGGATGACTCTGCAGCACCAAATGAGAGAACTCCAGGTCCTCCTCAGCCAGGGTATCAAATTTGTAGAATTTTACAAACGTATTTGCTCCTGACCAAGTAGCTGCTCGGCAAAGTTGTAAAGCCGAGACCCCTCGGGCAGCCGCCCAAGATGAGCCCACCTTCCTTGTGGAATGGGCTTTTACAGATTTTGGCTGTGGCAGGCCTGCCACAGAATGTGCAAGCTGAATTGTACTACAAATCCAACGAGCAATAGTCTGCTTAGAAGCAGGAGCACCCAGCTTGTTGGGTGCATACAGAATAAACAACGAGTCAGATTTTCTGACTCCAGCCGTCCTGGAAACCTATATTTCCAGGGCCCTGACAACGTCTAGCAACTTCGAGTCCTCCAAGTCCCTAGTAGCCGCAGGCACCACAATAGGTTGATTCAGGTGAAAACGCTGAAAACCACCTTAGGGAGAAACTGAGGACAAGTCCTCAATTCCGCCCTGTCCGAATGGAAAATCAGATGAGGGCTTTTACAGGATAAAGCCGCCAATTCTGACACGCACCTGGCCCAGGCCAGGGCCAACAGCATGACCACTTTCCATGTGAGATATTTTAACTCCACATATTTAAGTGGTTCAAACCAATGTGACTTTTGGAACCCAAAAACTACATTTAGATCCCAAGGTGCCACTGGAGGCACAAAAGGAGGCTGTATATACAGTACCCCTTTCACAACGTCTGAACTTCAGGGACTGAAGCTAGTTCTTTTTGGAAGAAAATTAACAGGGCCGAAATTTGAACCTTAATGGACCCCCATTTCAGGCCCATAGACACTCCTGTTTGCAGGAAATGTAGGAATCGACCTAGTTGAAAATTCCTCCGTCGGGGCCTTACTGGCCTCGCACCACGCAACATATTTTCGCCAAACGCGGTGATAATGTTTTGCGGTTATATCTTTCCTGGCTTTGATCAGGATAGGAATGACTTCATCCGGAATGCCTTTCTCCTTCAGGATCCGGCGTTCAACCGCCATGCCGTCAAACGCAGCCGCGGTAAGTCTTGGAACAGACAGGGTCCTTGCTGGAGCAGGTCCCTTCTTAGAGGTAGAGGCCACGGATCCTCCGTGAGCATCTCTTGAAGTTCCGGTTACCAAGTCCTTCTTGGCCAATCCGGAGCCACGAATAGAGTGCTTACTCCTCTCCATCTTATAATTCTCAGTACCTTGGGTATGAGAGGCAGAGGAGGGAACACATACACTGACTGGTACACCCACTGTGTTACCAGAGCGTCTACAGCTATTGCCTGAGGGTCCCTTGACCTGGCGCAATACTTGTCGAGTTTTATAAACATGTGGAAGACTTCTGGGTGAAGTCCCCACTCTCCCGGGTGGGGGTCGTGTCTGCTGAGGAAGTCTGCTTCCCAGTTGTCCACTCCCGGAATGAATACTGCTGACAGTGCTATCACATGATTTTCCGCCCAGCGAAGAATCCTTGCAGCTTCTGCCTTGCCCTCCTGCTTCTTGTGTCACCCTGTCTGTTTACGTGGGTGACTGCCGTGATGTTGTCCGAATGGATCAACTCCGGGTGACCTTGAAGCAGAGGTCTTGCTGAGCTTAGAGCATTGTAAATGGCCCTTAGCTTCAGGATATTTATGTGAAGTGATGTCTCCAGGCTTGACCATAAGCTCTGGAAATTCCTTCCCTGTGTGACTGCTCCCCAGCCTCGCAGGCTGGCATCCGTGGTCACCAGGACCCTGTCCTGAATGTCGAATCTGCGGCTCTCTAGAAGATGAGCACTCTGCAACCACCACAGGAGAGACACCCTTGTGCTTGGTGACAGGGTTATCCGCTGATGCATCTGAAGATGCGACCCGGACCATTTGTCCAGCAGGTCCCACTGGAAAGTTCTTGCGTGGAATCTGCCGAATGGGATTGCTTCGTAGGAAGCCACCATTTTTCCCAGAACCCTTTCATTGATGTACTGAGACTTGGCTCGGTTATAGGAGGTTCCCGACTAGCTCGGATAACTCCCTGACTTTCTCCTCCGGGAGAAACACCTTTTTCTGGACTGTGTCCAGGATCATCCCTAGGAACAGAAGACGAGTCGTCGGAATCAGCTGCGATTTTGGAATATTGAGAATCCAATCGTGCTGCCGCAACACTACCTGAGATAGTGCTACACCGACCTCCAACTGTTCCCTGGATCTTACCCTTATCAGGGAATCGTCCAAGTAAGGGATAACTAAAATTCCCTTCCTTCGAAAGAGTATCATCATTTCGGCCATTACCTTGGTAAAGACCCGGGGTGCCGTGGACCATCCATACGGCAGCGTCTGAAACTGATAGTGACAGTTCTGTACCACAAACCTGAGGTACCCTTGGTGAGAAGGGTAAATTGGGACATGAAGGTAAGCATCCTTGATGTCCCGAGACATCATGTAGTCCCCTTCTTCCAGGTTCGCAATCACTGCTCTGAGTGACTCAATCTTGAATTTGAACCTCCGTATGTAAGTGTTCAAGATTTTAGATTTAGAATCGGTCTCACCGAGCCGTCCGGCTTCGGTACCACAACAGTGTGGAATAATACCCCGTTCCCTGTTGCAGGAGGGGTACCTTGATTATCACCTGCTGGGAATACAGCTTGTGAATGGCTTCCAAAACTGCCTCCCTGTCAGAGGGAGACATCGGTAAAGCCGACTTTAGGAAACGGCGAGGGGGAGACGTCTCGAATTCCAATTTGTACCCCTGAGATATCACCTGAAGGATCCAGGGGTCTAATTGCGAGTGAACCCACTGCGCGCTGAAATTCATTGAGACGGGCCCCCACCGTGCCTGATTCTGCTTGTAAAGCCCCAGCGTCATACTGAGGGCTTGGCAGAGGCGGGAGAGGGCTTCTGTTCCTGGGAACTGGCTGATTTCTGCAGCCTTTTTCCTCTCCCTCTGTCACGGGGCAGAAATGAGGAACCTTTTGCCCGCTTGCCCACGAAAGGACTGCGCCTGATAATACGGCGTCTTCTTATGTTGAGAGGCGACCTGGGGTACAAACGTGGATTTCCCAGCTGTTGTCGTGGCCACCAGGTCTGAAAGACTGACCCCAAATAACTCCTCCCCTTCTTCCAAATGCCGTTTGGAATCCGCATCACCTGACCACTGTCGTGTCCATAACCCTCTACTGGCAGAAATGGACAACGCACTTGGACTTGATGCCAGTCGGCAAATATTCCGCTGTGCATCACGCATATATAGAAATGCATCTTTTAAATGCTCTATAGGCAATAATATACTGTCCCTATCTAGGGTATCAATATTTTCAGTCAGGGAATCCGACCACGCCAAACCAGCACTGCACATCCAGGCTGAGGCGATTGCTGGTCGCAGTATAACACCAGTATGTGTGTAAATACATTTTAGGATACCCTCCTGCTTTCTTTCAGCAGGATCCTTAAGGGCGGCCCTCTCAGGAGAGGGTAGAGCCCTTGTTCTTACAAGCGTGTGAGCGCTTTATCTACCCTAGAGGGTGTTTCCCAACGCACCCTAACCTCTGGCGGGAAAGGATATAATGCCAATAACATTTTAGAAATGATCAGTTGTTATCGGGGGAAACCCACGCATCATCACACACCTCATTTAATTTCTCAGATTCAGGAAAACTACAGGTAGTTTTTCCTCACCGAACATAATACCCCTTTTTGGTGGTACTCGTATTATCAGAAATGTGTAAAACATTTTTCATTGCCTCAATCATGTAACGTGTGGCCCTACTGGAAGTCACATTTGTCTCTTCACCGTCGACACTGGAGTCAGTATCCGTGTCGGCGTCTATATCTGCCATCTGAGGTAACGGGCGCTTTAGAGCCCCTGACGGCCTATGAGACGTCTGGACAGGCACAAGCTGAGTAGCCGGCTGTCTCATGTCAACCACTGTCTTTTATACAGAGCTGACACTGTCACGTAATTCCTTCCAACAGTTCATCCACTCAGGTGTCGACCCCCTAGGGCAGGGGTGTCAAACTCAAATTCATCGGGGGCTGCATCAGCAGTTTGGTCCCCATCAAAGGGCCGGTTGTATCTGTAGGTCTATCCAAAATTTAACGCTCCACCTGCCTTATATGTGCCCAGCCATCTGCCCCCTTTTAAAGTGCCCAGCCATGTGCCCCCTTTTATAGTGCCCAGCCATGTGCCCCCTTTTATAGTGCACAGGTCCCCATTTTACACATTGCGGCAGGCACAGGTCCCCATTTTACACATTGCGGCAGGCACAGGTCCCCATTTTACACATAGCGGCAGGTACAGGTCCCCATTTTACACATTGTGGCAGGCACAGGTCCCCATTTTACACATAGCGGCAGGTACAGGTCCCCATTTTACACATTGTGGCAGGCACAGGTCCCCATTTTACACATTGTGGCAGGCACAGGTCCCCATTTTACACATAGCGGCAGGTACAGGTCCCCATTTTACACATTGTGGCAGGCACAGGTCCCCATTTTACACATTGTGGCAGGCACAGGTCCCCATTTTACACATTGTGGCAGGCACAGGTCCCCATTTTACACATAGCGGCAGGTACAGGTCCCCATTTTACACATTGTGGCAGGCACAGGTCCCCATTTTACACATTGTGGCAGGCACAGGTCCCCATTTTACACATAGCGGCAGGTACAGGTCCCCATTTTACACATTGTGGCAGGCACAGGTCCCCATTTTACACATTGTGGCAGGCACAGGTCCCCATTTTACACATTGTGGCAGGCACAGGTCCCCATTTTACACATTGTGGCAGGCACAGGTCCCCATTTTACACATTGTGGCAGGCACAGGTTCCCATTTTACACATTGTGGCAGGCACAGGTCCCCATTTTATACATTGCGGCAGGTGGTGGAAGGAGGGAGAGAGAGAGAAAGAGAGGAAGGGAGAGGGGCTGACTTACATTTGAAGCGGTTCTCGCCGCTCTTCAGCCGCCTCTCCCTCCTCGTCTGCGCGGCTCCCTTCTCCCTCCTCCGACGGGGTTTCGTTGAATGACGCGTTTGCGCCGTGACGTCACGACGCAATCGCGTCATTCCGCGAAACCCCGCCCCCCCCGAGCTGGGCACTCGGGAGAAGGGGGTTTCATGGCGGCGGCACCGCGGGCCATCAGACGAGGTCTGGCGGGCCGGATTTGGCCCGCGGGCCTTGTCTTTGACACCCCTGCCCTAGGGGGTGACATCACTATTACAGGCAATCTGCTCCGTCTCCACATCATTTTTCTCCTCATACATGTCGACACAAACGTACCGACACACAGCACACACACAGGGAATGCTCTGATAGAGGACAGGACCCCACTAGCCCTTTGGGGAGACAGAGGGAGAGTTTGCCAGCACACACCAGAGCGCTATATATATACAGGGATAACCTTATATAAGTGTTTTTCCCCTTATAGCTGCTGTATTTTTAATACTGCGCGTAATTAGTGCCCCCCTCTATTTTTTAACCCTTTCTGTAGTGTAGTGACTGCAGGGGAGAGCCAGGGAGCTTCCCTCCAACGGAGCTGTGAGGGAAAATGACGCCAGTGTGCTGAGGAGATAGGCTCCGCCCCCTTCTCGGCTGCCTTATCTCCCTTTTTTCTGTGTATTCTGGCATGGGTTAAATTCATCCATATAGCCCAGGAGCTATATGTGATGCATTTTTTGCCATCCAAGGTGTTTTTATTGCGTCTCAGGGCGCCCCCCCCCCAGCGCCCTGCACCCTCAGTGACCGGAGTGTGAAGTGTGCTGAGAGCAATGGCGCACAGCTGCAGTGCTGTGCGCTACCTTATTGAAGACAGGACGTCTTCTGCCGCCGATTTTCCGGACCTCTTCTGTCTTCTGGCTCTGTAAGGGGGCCGGCGGCGCGGCTCTGGGACCTATCCATGGCTGGGCCTGTGATCGGTCCCTCTGGAGCTAATGTCCAGTAGCCTAAGAAGCCCAATCCACTCTGCACGCAGGTGAGTTCGCTTCTTCTCCCCTTAGTCCCTCTATGCAGTGAGCCTGTTGCCAGCAGGTCAGGAGAGCCACCTAGTGTGCACCCTTCTCGTTCGGGCACAAAAATCTAACTGAGGCTTGGAGGAGGGTCATAGGGGGAGGAGCCAGTGCACACCAGGTAGTTCTAAAGCTTTACTTTTGTGCCCAGTCTCCTGCGGAGCCGCTATTCCCCATGGTCCTTACGGAGTCCCCAGCATCCACTAGGACGTCAGAGAAATATATGTTTACCCAGTAGCGCTGTATGTACATGTATAATTGCGCCAAATTATGTGCCCCCCCCCTTCTTCAAAACCCCCTTTCACCGTGGATAAGCAGGGGAGAGTCCGGGGAGCTTCCTCTCAGCGCTGTACTGTGGAGAAAATGGCGCTGGTGAGTGCTGAGGCAGAAGCCCCACCCCCTCGGCGGCGGGCTTCTGTCCCGCTCAAATATACTGAAACTGGCGGGGGCTCATCATATATACAGTGCCCAACTGTATATATGTCTATTTTTGCCAGAAAGAGATTTATATGCTGCCCAGGGCGCCCCCCCTGCGCCCTGCACCCTTACAGTGACTGCCGTGTGTGAGGTGTATGGGAGCAATGGCGCACAGCTTCACCGCTGTGCGTTACCTCAGTGAAGATCATGAAGTCTTCTGCCGCCTTTGAAGTCTTCTTTTCTTCTCATACTCACCCGGCTTCTATCTTCCGGCTCTGTGAGGAGGACGGCGGTGCGGCTCTGGGACGGACGGCGAGGGTGAGACCTGCGTACCGATCCCTCTGGAAGAAGCAGAGCCTTGAAACTCACACAAGTAGGTCTGCTTCTCTCCCCTCAGTCCCTCGATGCAGGGAGTCTGTTGCCAGCAGGCTCCCTGAAAATAAAAATAAGATTTTACTTACCGATAAATCTATTTCTCGTAGTCCGTAGTGGATGCTGGGGACTCCGTCAGGACCATGGGGAATAGCGGCTCCGCAGGAGACAGGGCACAAAAAGTAAGCTTTTAGGATCACATGGTGTGTACTGGCTCCTCCCCCTATGACCCTCCTCCAAGCCTCAGTTAGGTACTGTGCCCGGACGAGCGTACACAATAAGGAAGGATCTTGAATCCCGGGTAAGACTCATACCAGCCACACCAATCACACCGTACAACCTGTGATTTGAACCCAGTTAACAGTATGATAACAACGAAGGAGCCTCTGAAAAGATGGCCCACAACAATAACAACCCGATTTTTGTAACAATAATTATGTACAAGTAATGCAGACAATCCGCACTTGGGATGGGCGCCCAGCATCCACTACGGACTACGAGAAATAGATTTATCGGTAAGTAAAATCTTATTTTCTCTAACGTCCTAGTGGATGCTGGGGACTCCGTCAGGACCATGGGGATTATACCAAAGCTCCCAAACGGGCGGGAGAGTGCGGATGACACTGCAGCACCGAATGAGAGAAACTCCAGGTCCTCCTCAGCCAGGGTATCAAATTTGTAGAATTTTACAAACGTGTTCCCCCCTGACCACGTAGCTGCTCGGCAAAGTTGTAAAGCCGAGACCCCCTCGGGCAGCCGCCCAAGATGAGCCCACCTTCCTTGTGGAATGGGCATTTACAGATTTTGGCTGTGGCAGGCCTGCCACAGAATGTGCAAGCTGAATTGTACTACAAATCCAACGAGCAATAGTCTGCTTAGAAGCAGGAGCACCCAGCTTTTTGGGTGCATACAATATAAGCAGCAAGTCAGACTTTCTGACTCCAGCCGTCCTGGAATTATATATATATATATATATATATATATATATATATTTTCAGGGCCCTGACAACGTCTAGCAACTTGGAGTCCTCCAAGTCCCTAGTAGCCGCAGGCACCACAATAGGTTGTTTCAGGTGAAACGCTGACACCACCTTAGGAAGAAACTGGGGACAAGTCCGCAGTTCTGCCCTGTCCGAATGGAAAATTAAATATGGGCTTTTGTAAGACAAAGCCGCCAATTCTGACAATTGCCTGGCCGAGGCCAGGGCCAACAGCATGGTCACTTTCCATGTGAGATATTTCAAATCCACAGATTTGAGCGGTTCAAACCAATATGATTTGAGGAATCCCAACACTACGTTGAGATCCCACGGTGCCACTGGAGGCACAAAAGGGGCTGTATATGCAATACTCCCTTGACAAACGTCTGGACTTCAGGAACCGAAGCCAATTCTTTCTGGAAGAAAATCTACAGGGCCGAAACTTGAACCTTAATGGACCCCAATTTGAGGCTCATAGACACTCCTGTTTGCAGGAAGTGCAGAAATCGACCTAGTTGAAATTTCTTCGTGGGGCCTTCCTGGCCTCACCCACGCAACATATTTTCACCACATGTGGTGATAACGTTGTGCGGTCACCTCCTTCCTGGCTTTGACCAGGGTAGGTATGACCTCTTCCGAAATGCCTTTTCCCTTAGGATCCGGCGTTCAACCGCCATGCCGTCAAACGCAGCCGCGGTAAGTCTTGGAACAGACATGGTACTTGCTGAAGCAAGTCCCTTCTTAGCTCCCGAGGCCATTAGTCCTCTGTGAGCATCTCTTGAAGTTCCGGGTACCAAGTCCCTCTTGGCCAATCCGGAGCCACGAATATAGTTCTTACTCCTCTACGTCTTATAATTCTCAATACCTTGGTTATGAGAAGCAGAGGAGGGAACACATACACCGACTGTTACACCCACGGTGTTACCAGGACGTCCACAGCTATCGCCTGAAGGTCTCGTGACCTGGCGCAATACCTGTCCCGTTTTTTGTTCGGGCGGGACGCCATCATGTCCACCTTTGGTCTTTCCCAACGGTTCACAATCATGCGGAAAACTTCCCGATGAAGTTCCCACTCTCCCGGGTGGAGGTCGTGCCTGCTGAGGAAGTCTTCTTCCCAGTCGTCCACTCCCGGAATGAACACTGCTGACAGTGCTATCACATGATTTTCCACCTAGCGAAAAATCCTTGCAGTTTTGCCACTGCCCTCCTGCTTCTTGTGCCGCCCTTTCTGTTTACGTGGGCGACTGCCGTGATGTTATCCCACTGGATCAATACCGGCTGACCTTGAAGCAGAGGTCTTGCTAAGCTTAGAGCATTATAAATTTGCTCTTAGCTCCAGTATATTTATGTGGAGAGAATTCTCCAGACTTGATCACACTCCCTGGAAATTTTTTCCTTTTGTGACTGCTCCCCAGCCTCTCAGGCTGGCCTCCGTGGTCACCAGCATCCAATCCTGAATGCCGAATCTGCGGCCCTCTAGAAGATGAGCACTCTGTAATCACCACAGGAGAGACACCCTTGTCCTTGGATATAGGGTTATCCGCTGATGCATCTGAAGATGCGATCCGGACCATTTGTCCAGCAGATCCCACTGAAGAGTTCTTGCGTGAAACCTGCCGAATGGAATCGCTTCGTAATAAGCCACCATTTTTACCAGGACTCTTGTGCAATGATGCACTGACACTTTTCCTGGTTTTAGGAGGATCCCGATTAGCTCGGATAACTCCCTGGCTTTCTCCTCTGGGAGAAACACCTTTTTCTGGACTGTGTCCAGAATCATCCCTAGGACCAGCAGACGTGTCGTCGGAACAACTGCGGTTTTGGAATATTTAGAATCCACCCGTGCTGTCGTAGAACTACTTGAGATAGTGCTACTCCGACCTCCAACTGTTCTCTGGACCTTGTTCTTATCAGGAGGTCGTCCATTTTCTTTTAAGACGAATCCTCATTTCGGTCATTACCTTGGTAAGGACCCGGGGTGCCTTGGACAATCCAACGGCATCGTCTGAAACTGATAGTGACAGTTCTGTACCACGAACCTGAGGTACCCTTGGTGAGAAAGGCAAATTTTGGGACATGGAGGTAAGCATCCCTGATGTCCCGGGACACCATATAGTCCCCTTCTTCCCGGTTCGCTATCACTGCTCTGAGTGACTGCATCTGGATTTGAACCTTTGTAAGTGTTCAAATATTTCAGATTTAGAATAGGTCTCACCTAGCCTTCTGGCTTCAGTACCACCATATAGTGTGGAATAATACCCCTTTCCTTGTTGTAGGAGGGGTAATTTTATTATCACCTGCTGGGAATACAGCTTGTGAATTGTTTTCAATACTGCCTCCCTGTCGGAGGGAGACATTGGTACAGCAGACTACAGGAACCTGCGAGGGGGAAACGTCTCGACATTCCAATCTGTACCCCTTGGATACTACTTGTAGGATCCAGGGGTCCTGTACGGTCCCAGCGTCATGCTGAGAACTTGGTAGAAGCGGTGGAGGGCTTCTGTTCCTGGGAATGGGCTGCCTGCTGCAGTCTTCTTCCCTTTCCTCTATCCCTGGGCAGATATGACTCTTATAGGGATGAAAGGACTGAGGCTGAAAAGACGGTGTCTTTTTCTGCAGAGATGTGACTTAGGGTAAAAAACGGTGGATTTTCCAGCAGTTGCCGTGGCCACCAGGTCCCATGGACCGACCCCAAATAATTCCTCCCCTTTATACGGCAATACATCTTTGTGCCGTTTGGAATCTGCATCACCTGACCACTGTCGTGTCCATAAACATCTTCTTGCAGATATGGACATCGCATTTACTCTTGATGCCAGAGTGCAAATATCCCTCTGCGCATCTCGCATATATAGAAATGCATCCTTATAGTCAATAAAATACTGTCCCTGTCAAGGGTATCAATATTTTTAGTCAGGGAATCCGACCAAGCCACCTCAGCTCTGCACATCCAGGCTGAGGCGATCGCTGGTCGCAGTATAACACCAGCATGTGTGTGTATACTTTTTAGGATATTTTCCAGCCTCCTATCAGCTGGCTCCTTAAGTACGGCCCTATCTGTAGATGGTACCGCCACTTGTTCTGATAAGCATGTGAGCGCCTTATCCACCCTAAGGGGTGTTTCCCAACGCGCCCTAACTTCTGGCGGGAAAGGGTATACCGCCAATAATTTTCTATCGGGGGAAACCCACGCATCTCACACACTTCATTTAATTTATCTGATTCAGGAAAAATTACAGGTAGTTTTTTCACATCCCACATAATACCCTTTTTTGTGGTACTTGTAGTATCAGAAATATGTAACACCTCCTTCATTGCCCTTAACGTGTGGCCCTAAAGGAAAATACGTTTGTTTCTTCACCGTCGACACTGAAATCAGTGTCCGTGTCTGGGTCTGTGTCGACCGACTGAGGTAAATGGGCGTTTTACAGCCCCTGACGGTGTTTGAGACGCCTGGACAGGTACTAATTTGTTCGCCGGCCGTCTCATGTCGTCAACCGGCTTGCAGCGTGTTGACATTATCACGTAATTCCATAAATAAGCCATCCATTCCGGTGTCGACTCCCTAGAGAGTGACATCACCATTACAGGCAATTTGCTCCGCCTCCTCACCAACATTTTCCTCATACATGTCGACACACACGTACCGACATACAGCACACACATAGGGAATGCTCTGATAGAGGACAGGACCCACTAGCCCTTTGGGGAGACAGAGGGAGAGTTTGCCAGCACACACCAAAACGCTATAATTATACAGGGACAACCTTTATATAAGTGTTCCTCCCTTATAGCATTTTAATATATATTCATATCGCCAAATCAGTGCCCCCCCTCTCTGTTTTAACCCTGTTTCTGTAGTGCAGTGCAGGGGAGAGCATGGGAGCCTTCCCACCAGCATTTCTGTGAGGGAAAATGGCGCTGTGTGCTGAGGAGAATAGGCCCCGCCCCCTTTTCGGCGGCTTTCTTCTCCGGAGTCTGTGATATCTGGCAGGGGTTAAATACATCCATATAGCCTCAAGGGCTATATGTGATGTATTTTTCGCCATACAGGTATTATACATTGCTGCCCAGGGCGCCCCCCCCCCCCGCGCCCTGCACCCTCCGTGACCGCTGTGTGAAGTGTGCTGACAACAATGGCGCACAGCTGCAGTGCTGTGCGCTACCTGATGAAGACTGAAAGTCTTCTGCCGCCTGGTTCCGGACCTCTTCAATCTTCAGCATCTGCAAGGGGGGTCGGCGGCGCGGCTCCGGGACGAACCCCAGGGCGAGACCTGTGTTCCGACTCCCTCTGGAGCTAATGGTGTCCAGTAGCCTAAGAAGCCAATCCATCCTGCACGCAGGTGAGTTCACTTCTCTCCCCTAAGTCCCTCGATGCCGTGAGCCTGTTGCCAGCAGGACTCACTGAAAATAAAGAACCTAAAAACTTTTTCTAAGCAACTCTTTAAGAGAGCCACCTAGATTGCACCCTGCTCGGACGGGCACAAAAACCTAACTGAGGCTTGGAGGAGGGTCATAGGGGGAGGAGCCAGTACACACCATGTGATCCTAAAAGCTTACTTTTTGTGCCCTGTCTCCTGCGGAGCCGCTATTCCCCATGGTCCTGACGGAGTCCCCAGCATCCACTAGGACGTTAGAGAAAAACCTAACAAAATACTTTCTGACAGCAAACTCAGGAGAGCTCCCTGTAATGCACCCAGTCTCCTCTGGGCACAGTAATAAACTGAGGTGTGGAGGAGGGGCATAGAGGGAGGAGCCAGTGCACACCCATACCTAAAGTCTTTCTTAAAGTGCCCATGTCTCCTGCGGAGCCCGTCTATCCCCATGGTCCTTACGGAGTCCCCAGCATCCTCTAGGACGTAAGAGAAAAATAATAGATATAGCAACTACAATACACTGTATGTCAACGCTGAATATAACATTAATAGTACTTCAATATATACCTGAAATACATGTATTTCACACCCAGAGTCAATTAGTTCTACCCACTCAGTTAGTTGGAGTACTCTGACATTGGTGCACTTATGACTTTCCTCTTATTATCCAAAGGTATGATAGTCTATGTGGTATAGCTAACTTTCAATCACCTAAAAATGTATTCCTGGTATGAACTCTCCTTAGAGATTACAATGCAAGGTGTAAAGTTCCTGACTGGGATTATTTCCAATAGTCCTAGTATAAATCCAGACGCAATGTAACAGTGTCTTAATAATTAATTGCGGGTTATTGGGTGGAGATTGGTACAATATAGTCTAGAGATGAGCGCCTGAAATTTTTCGGGTTTTGTGTTTTGGTTTTGGGTTCGGTTCCGCGGCCGTGTTTTGGGTTCGAACGCGTTTTGGCAAAACCTCACCGAATTTTTTTTGTCGGATTCGGGTGTGTTTTGGATTCGGGTGTTTTTTTCAAAAAACACTAAAAAACAGCTTAAATCATAGAATTTGGGGGTCATTTTGATCCCAAAGTATTATTAACCTCAAAAACCATAATTTACACTCATTTTCAGTCTATTCTGAATACCTCACACCTCACAATATTATTTTTAGTCCTAAAATTTGCACCGAGGTCGCTGTGTGAGTAAGATAAGCGACCCTAGTGGCCGACACAAACACCGGGCCCATCTAGGAGTGGCACTGCAGTGTCACGCAGGATGTCCCTTCCAAAAAACCCTCCCCAAACAGCACATGACGCAAAGAAAAAAAGAGGCGCAATGAGGTAGCTGTGTGAGTAAGATTAGCGACCCTAGTGGCCGACACAAACACCGGGCCCATCTAGGAGTGGCACTGCAGTGTCACGCAGGATGGCCCTTCCAAAAAACCTTCCCCAAACAGCACATGACACAAAGAAAAAAAGAGGCGCAATGAGGTAGCTGTGTGAGTAAGATTAGCGACCCTAGTGGCCGACACAAACACCGGGCCCATCTAGGAGTGGCACTGCAGTGTCACGCAGGATGTCCCTTCCAAAAAACCCTCCCCAAACAGCACATGACGCAAAGAAAAAAAGAGGCGCAATGAGGTAGCTGTGTGAGTAAGATTAGCGACCCTAGTGGCCGACACAAACACCGGGCCCATCTAGGAGTGGCACTGCAGTGTCACGCAGGATGTCCCTTCCAAAAAACCCTCCCCAAACAGCACATGACGCAAAGAAAAAAAGAGGCGCAATGAGGTAGCTGACTGTGTGAGTAAGATTAGCGACCCTAGTGGCCGACACAAACACCGGGCCCATCTAGGAGTGGCACTGCAGTGTCACGCAGGATGTCCCTTCCAAAAAAAACCTCCCCAATCAGCACATGATGCAAAGAAAAAGAAAAGAAAAAAGAGGTGCAAGATGGAATTGTCCTTGGGCCCTCCCACCCACCCTTATGTTGTATAAACAAAACAGGACATGCACACTTTAACCAACCCATCATTTCAGTGACAGGGTCTGCCACACGACTGTGACTGATATGACGGGTTGGTTTGGACCCCCCCCAAAAAAGAAGCAATTAATCTCTCCTTGCACAAACTGGCTCTACAGAGGCAAGATGTCCACCTCATCTTCACCCTCCGATATATCACCGTGTACATCCCCCTCCTCACAGATTATCAATTCGTCCCCACTGGAATCCACCATCTCAGCTCCCTGTGTACTTTGTGGAGGCAATTGCTGCTGGTCAATGTCTCCGCGGAGGAATTGATTATAATTCATTTTAATGAACATCATCTTCTCCACATTTTCTGGATGTAACCTCGTACGCCGATTGCTGACAAGGTGAGCGGCGGCACTAAACACTCTTTCGGAGTACACACTTGTGGGAGGGCAACTTAGGTAGAATAAAGCCAGTTTGTGCAAGGGCCTCCAAATTGCCTCTTTTTCCTGCCAGTATAAGTACGGACTGTGTGACGTGCCTACTTGGATGCGGTCACTCATATAATCCTCCACCATTCTATCAATGTTGAGAGAATCATATGCAGTGACAGTAGACGACATGTCCGTAATCGTTGTCAGGTCCTTCAGTCCGGACCAGATGTCAGCATCAGCAGTCGCTCCAGACTGCCCTGCATCACCGCCAGCGGGTGGGCTCGGAATTCTGAGCCTTTTCCTCGCACCCCCAGTTGCGGGAGAATGTGAAGGAGGAGATGTTGACAGGTCGCGTTCCGCTTGACTTGACAATTTTGTCACCAGCAGGTCTTTCAACCCCAGCAGACCTGTGTCTGCCGGAAAGAGAGATCCAAGGTAGGCTTTAAATCTAGGATCGAGCACGGTGGCCAAAATGTAGTGCTCTGATTTCAACAGATTGACCACCCGTGAATCCTTGTTAAGCGAATTAAGGGCTGCATCCACAAGTCCCACATGCCTAGCGGAATCGCTCCCTTTTAGCTCCTTCTTCAATGCCTCCAGCTTCTTCTGCAAAAGCCTGATGAGGGGAATGACCTGACTCAGGCTGGCAGTGTCTGAACTGACTTCACGTGTGGCAAGTTCAAAGGGCATCAGAACCTTGCACAACGTTGAAATCATTCTCCACTGCGCCTGAGACAGGTGCATTCCACCTACTATATCGTGCTCAATTGTATAGGCTTGAATGGCCTTTTGCTGCTCCTCCAACCTCTGAAGCATATAGAGGGTTGAATTCCACCTCGTTACCACTTCTTGCTTCAGATGATGGCAGGGCAGGTTCAGTAGTTTTTGGTGGTGCTCCAGTCTTCTGTACGTGGTGCCTGTACGCAGAAAGTGTCCCGCAATTCTTCTGGCCACCGACAGCATCTCTTGCACGCCCCTGTCGTTTTTTAAAAAATTCTGCACCACCAAATTCAAGGTATGTGCAAAACATGGGACGTGCTGGAATTTGCCCATATTTAATGCACACACAATATTGCTGGCGTTGTCCGATGCCACAAATCCACAGGAGAGTCCAATTGGGGTAAGCCATTCCGCGATGATCTTCCTCAGTTGCCGTAAGAGGTTTTCAGCTGTGTGCGTATTCTGGAAACCGGTGATACAAAGCGTAGCCTGCCTAGGAAAGAGTTGGCGTTTGCGAGATGCTGCTACTGGTGCCGCCGCTGCTGTTCTTGCGGCGGGAGTCCATACATCTACCCAGTGGGCTGTCACAGTCATATAGTCCTGACCCTGCCCTGCTCCACTTGTCCACATGTCCGTGGTTAAGTGGACATTGGGTACAGCTGCATTTTTTAGGACACTGGTGACTCTTTTTCTGAGGTCTGTGTACATTTTCGGTATCGCCTGCCTAGAGAAATGGAACCTAGATGGTATTTGGTACCGGGGACACAGTACCTCCAACAAGTCTCTAGTTGGCTCTGCAGTAATGATGTATACCGGAACCACGTTTCTCACCACCCAGGATGCCAAGGCCTCAGTTATCCGCTTTGCAGTAGGATGACTGCTGTGATATTTCATCTTCCTCGCAAAGGACTGTTGAACAGTCAATTGCTTACTGGAAGTAGTACAAGTGGGCTTACGACTTCCCCTCTGGGATGACCATCGACTCCCAGCGGCAACAACAGCAGCGCCAGCAGCAGTAGGCGTTACACGCAAGGATGCATCGGAGGAATCCCAGGCAGGAGAGGACTCGTCAGAATTGCCAGTGACATGGCCTGCAGGACTATTGGCATTCCTGGGGAAGGAGGAAATTGACACTGAGGGAGTTGGTGGGGTGGTTTGCGTGAGCTTGGTTGCAAGAGGAAGGGATTTACTGGTCAGTGGACTGCTTCCGCTGTCACCCAAAGTTTTTGAACTTGTCACTGACTTATTATGAATGTGCTGCAGGTGACGTATAAGGGAGGATGTTCCGAGGTGGTTAACGTCCTTACCCCTACTTATTACAGCTTGACAAAGGGAACACACGGCTTGACACCTGTTGTCCGCATTTCTGGTGAAATACCTCCACACCGAAGAGCTGATTTTTTTGGTATTTTCACTAGAGATGAGCGGGTTCGGTTTCTCTGAAACCGAACCCGCACGAACTTCATGTTTTTTTACGGGTCCGAGCAGACTCGGATCCTCCCGCCTTGCTCGGTTAACCCGAGCGCGCCCGAACGTCATCATGACGCTGTCGGATTCTCGCGAGACTCGGATTCTATATAAGGAGCCGCGCGTCGCCGCCATTTTCACACGTGCATTGAGATTGATAGGGAGAGGACGTGGCTGGCGTCCTCTCCATTAGAAATTAGATTAGAAGAGAGAGAGAGATTGTGCAGAGTCAGACAGAGTTTACCACAGTGACCAGTGCAGTTGTTGTTAGTTAACTTTTATTTATTTTAATATAATATATCCGTTCTCTGCTATATCCGTTCTCTGCCTGAAAAAAAACGATACACAGCAGCAGCCAGTCACACAGTGTGACTCAGTCTGTGTGCACTCAGCTCAGCCCAGTGTGCTGCACATCAATGTATAAAAGGCAAAGCTTATAATAATTGTGGGGGAGACTGGGGAGCACTGCAGGTTGTTATAGCAGGAGCCCCCAGGAGTACATAATATTATATTAATTTAAAATTAAACAGTGCACACTTTTGCTGCAGGAGTGCCACTGCCAGTGTGACTAGTGGTGACCAGTGCCTGACCACCAGTATAGTAGTATATTGTTGTATGTATTGTATACTATCTCTTTATCAACCAGTCTATATTAGCAGCAGACACAGTACAGTGCGGTAGTTCACGGCTGTGGCTACCTCTGTGTCGGCAGTCGGAACTCGGCAGGCAGTCCGTCCATCCATAATTGTATTACAATATATACCACCTAACCGTGGTATTTTTTTTTCTTTCTTTATACCGTCGTCATAGTGTCATACTAGTTGTTACGAGTATACTACTATCTCTTTATCAACCAGTGTACAGTGCGGTAGTTCACGGCTGTGGCTACCTCTGTGTCGGCAGTCGGCAGGCAGTCCGTCCATCCATAATTGTATTATTATTATAATATATACCACCTAACCGTGGTTTTTTTTTCATTCTTTATACCGTCATAGTGTCATACTAGTTGTTACGAGTATACTACTATCTCTTTATCAACCAGTGTACAGTGCGGTAGTTCACGGCTGTGGCTACCTCTGTGTCGGCAGTCGGCAGGCAGTCCGTCCATCCATAATTGTATTATTATTATAATATATACCACCTAACCGTGGTTTTTTTTTCATTCTTTATACCGTCGTCATAGTGTCATACTAGTTGTTACGAGTATACTACTATCTCTTTATCAACCAGTGTACAGTGCGGTAGTTCACGGCTGTGGCTACCTCTGTGTCGGCAGTCGGCAGGCAGTCCGTCCATCCATAATTGTATTATTATTATAATATATACCACCTAACCGTGGTTTTTTTTTCATTCTTTATACCGTCGTCATAGTGTCATACTAGTTGTTACGAGTATACTACTATCTCTTTATCAACCAGTGTACAGTGCGGTAGTTCACGGCTGTGGCTACCTCTGTGTCGGCACTCGGCAGGCAGTCCGTCCATCCATAATTGTATTATTATTATAATATATACCACCTAACTGTGGTATTTTTTTTTCTTTCTTTATACCGTCGTCATAGTGTCATACTAGTTGTTACGAGTATACTACTATCTCTTTATCAACCAGTGTACAGTGCGGTAGTTCACGGCTGTGGCTACCTCTGTGTCGGCAGTCGGCAGGCAGTCCGTCCATCCATAATTGTATTATTATTATAATATATACCACCTAACTGTGGTATTTTTTTTTCTTTCTTTATACCGTCGTCATAGTGTCATACTAGTTGTTACGAGTATACTACTATCTCTTTATCAACCAGTGTACAGTGCGGTAGTTCACGGCTGTGGCTACCTCTGTGTCGGCAGTCGGCAGGCAGTCCGTCCATCCATAATTGTATTATTATTATAATATATACCACCTAACCGTGGTTTTTTTTTTCATTCTTTATACCGTCGTCATAGTGTCATACTAGTTGTTACGAGTATACTACTATCTCTTTATCAACCAGTGTACAGTGCGGTAGTTCACGGCTGTGGCTACCTCTGTGTCGGCAGTCGGCAGGCAGTCCGTCCATCCATAATTGTATTATTATTATAATATATACCACCTAACTGTGGTATTTTTTTTTCTTTCTTTATACCGTCGTCATAGTGTCATACTAGTTGTTACGAGTATACTACTATCTCTTTATCAACCAGTGTACAGTGCGGTAGTTCACGGCTGTGGCTACCTCTGTGTCGGCAGTCGGCAGGCAGTCCGTCCATCCATAATTGTATTATTATTATAATATATACCACCTAACCGTGGTATTTTTTTTTCTTTCTTTATACCGTCGTCATAGTGTCATACTAGTTGTTACGAGTATACTACTATCTCTTTATCAACCAGTGTACAGTGCGGTAGTTCACGGCTGTGGCTACCTCTGTGTCGGCACTCGGCAGGCAGTCCGTCCATCCATAATTGTATTATTATTATAATATATACCACCTAACCGTGGTTTTTTTTTCATTCTTTATACCGTCGTCATAGTGTCATACTAGTTGTTACGAGTATACTACTATCTCTTTATCAACCAGTGTACAGTGCGGTAGTTCACGGCTGTGGCTACCTCTGTGTCGGCAGTCGGCAGGCAGTCCGTCCATCCATAATTGTATTATTATTATAATATATACCACCTAACTGTGGTATTTTTTTTTCTTTCTTTATACCGTCGTCATAGTGTCATACTAGTTGTTACGAGTATACTACTATCTCTTTATCAACCAGTGTACAGTGCGGTAGTTCACGGCTGTGGCTACCTCTGTGTCGGCAGTCGGCAGGCAGTCCGTCCATCCATAATTGTATTATTATTATAATATATACCACCTAACCGTGGTTTTTTTATACCACCTAACCGTGGCAGTCCGTCCATAATTGTATACTAGTATCCAATCCATCCATCTCCATTGTTTACCTGAGGTGCCTTTTAGTTCTGACTATAAAATATGGAGAACAAAAAAGTTGAGGTTCCAAAATTAGGGAAAGATCAAGATCCACTTCCACCTCGTGCTGAAGCTGCTGCCACTAGTCATGGCCGAGACGATGAAATGCCAGCAACGTCGTCTGCCAAGGCCGATGCCCAATGTCATAGTACAGAGCATGTCAAATCCAAAACACCAAATATCAGAAAAAAAAGGACTCCAAAACCTAAAATAAAATTGTCGGAGGAGAAGCGTAAACTTGCCAATATGCCATTTACCACACGGAGTGGCAAGGAACGGCTGAGGCCCTGGCCTATGTTCATGGCTAGTGGTTCAGCTTCACATGAGGATGGAAGCACTCAGCCTCTCGCTAGAAAACTGAAAAGACTCAAGCTGGCAAAAGCACCGCAAAGAACTGTGCGTTCTTTGAAATCCCAAATCCACAAGGAGAGTCCAATTGTGTCGTTTGCGATGCCTGACCTTCCCAACACTGGACGTGAAGAGCATGCGCCTTCCACTATTTGCATGCCCCCTGCAAGTGCTGGAAGGAGCACCCGCAGTCCAGTTCCTGATAGTCAGATTGAAGATGTCAGTGTTGAAGTACACCAGGATGAGGAGGATATGGGTGTTGCTGGCGCTGGGGAGGAAATTGACCAGGAGGATTCTGATGGTGAGGTGGTTTGTTTAAGTCAGGCACCCGGGGAGACACCTGTTGTCCGTGGGAGGAATATGGCCGTTGACATGCCAGGTGAAAATACCAAAAAAATCAGCTCTTCGGTGTGGAGGTATTTCACCAGAAATGCGGACAACAGGTGTCAAGCCGTGTGTTCCCTTTGTCAAGCTGTAATAAGTAGGGGTAAGGACGTTAACCACCTCGGAACATCCTCCCTTATACGTCACCTGCAGCGCATTCATAATAAGTCAGTGACAAGTTCAAAAACTTTGGGTGACAGCGGAAGCAGTCCACTGACCAGTAAATCCCTTCCTCTTGTAACCAAGCTCACGCAAACCACCCCACCAACTCCCTCAGTGTCAATTTCCTCCTTCCCCAGGAATGCCAATAGTCCTGCAGGCCATGTCACTGGCAAGTCTGACGAGTCCTCTCCTGCCTGTGATTCCTCCGATGCATCCTTGCGTGTAACGCCTACTGCTGCTGGCGCTGCTGTTGTTGCCGCTGGGAGTCGATGGTCATCCCAGAGGGGAAGTCGTAAGCCCACTTGTACTACTTCCAGTAAGCAATTGACTGTTCAACAGTCCTTTGCGAGGAAGATGAAATATCACAGCAGTCATCCTACTGCAAAGCGGATAACTGAGTCCTTGACAACTATGTTGGTGTTAGACGTGCGTCCGGTATCCGCCGTTAGTTCACAGGGAACTAGACAATTTATTGAGGCAGTGTGCCCCCGTTACCAAATACCATCTAGGTTCCACTTCTCTAGGCAGGCGATACCGAGAATGTACACGGACGTCAGAAAAAGACTCACCAGTGTCCTAAAAAATGCAGTTGTACCCAATGTCCACTTAACCACGGACATGTGGACAAGTGGAGCAGGGCAGGGTCAGGACTATATGACTGTGACAGCCCACTGGGTAGATGTATGGACTCCCGCCGCAAGAACAGCAGCGGCGGCACCAGTAGCAGCATCTCGCAAACGCCAACTCTTTCCTAGGCAGGCTACGCTTTGTATCACCGCTTTCCAGAATACGCACACAGCTGAAAACCTCTTACGGCAACTGAGGAAGATCATCGCGGAATGGCTTACCCCAATTGGACTCTCCTGTGGATTTGTGGCATCGGACAACGCCAGCAATATTGTGTGTGCATTAAATATGGGCAAATTCCAGCACGTCCCATGTTTTGCACATACCTTGAATTTGGTGGTGCAGAATTTTTTAAAAAACGACAGGGGCGTGCAAGAGATGCTGTCGGTGGCCAGAAAAATTGCGGGACACTTTCGGCGTACAGGCACCACGTACAGAAGACTGGAGCACCACCAAAAACTACTGAACCTGCCCTGCCATCATCTGAAGCAAGAAGTGGTAACGAGGTGGAATTCAACCCTCTATATGCTTCAGAGGTTGGAGGAGCAGCAAAAGGCCATTCAAGCCTATACAATTGAGCACGATATAGGAGATGGAATGCACCTGTCTCAAGTGCAGTGGAGAATGATTTCAACGTTGTGCAAGGTTCTGATGCCCTTTGAACTTGCCACACGTGAAGTCAGTTCAGACACTGCCAGCCTGAGTCAGGTCATTCCCCTCATCAGGCTTTTGCAGAAGAAGCTGGAGGCATTGAAGAAGGAGCTAACACGGAGCGATTCCGCTAGGCATGTGGGACTTGTGGATGCAGCCCTTAATTCGCTTAACAAGGATTCACGGGTGGTCAATCTGTTGAAATCAGAGCACTACATTTTGGCCACCGTGCTCGATCCTAGATTTAAAGCCTACCTTGGATCTCTCTTTCCGGCAGACACAGGTCTGCTGGGGTTGAAAGACCTGCTGGTGACAAAATTGTCAAGTCAAGCGGAACGCGACCTGTCAACATCTCCTCCTTCACATTCTCCCGCAACTGGGGGTGCGAGGAAAAGGCTCAGAATTCCGAGCCCACCCGCTGGCGGTGATGCAGGGCAGTCTGGAGCGACTGCTGATGCTGACATCTGGTCCGGACTGAAGGACCTGACAACGATTACGGACATGTCGTCTACTGTCACTGCATATGATTCTCTCAACATTGATAGAATGGTGGAGGATTATATGAGTGACCGCATCCAAGTAGGCACGTCACACAGTCCGTACTTATACTGGCAGGAAAAAGAGGCAATTTGGAGGCCCTTGCACAAACTGGCTTTATTCTACCTAAGTTGCCCTCCCACAAGTGTGTACTCCGAAAGAGTGTTTAGTGCCGCCGCTCACCTTGTCAGCAATCGGCGTACGAGGTTACATCCAGAAAATGTGGAGAAGATGATGTTCATTAAAATGAATTATAATCAATTCCTCCGCGGAGACATTGACCAGCAGCAATTGCCTCCACAAAGTACACAGGGAGCTGAGAAGGTGGATTCCAGTGGGGACGAATTGATAATCTGTGAGGAGGGGGATGTACACGGTGATATATCGGAGGGTGAAGATGAGGTGGACATCTTGCCTCTGTAGAGCCAGTTTGTGCAAGGAGAGATTAATTGCTTCTTTTTTGGGGGGGGTCCAAACCAACCCGTCATATCAGTCACAGTCGTGTGGCAGACCCTGTCACTGAAATGATGGGTTGGTTAAAGTGTGCATGTCCTGTTTTGTTTATACAACATAAGGGTGGGTGGGAGGGCCCAAGGATAATTCCATCTTGCACCTCTTTTTTCTTTTCTTTTTCTTTGCATCATGTGCTGATTGGGGAGGGTTTTTTGGAAGGGACATCCTGCGTGACACTGCAGTGCCACTCCTAGATGGGCCCGGTGTTTGTGTCGGCCACTAGGGTCGCTTATCTTTCTCACACAGTCAGCTACCTCATTGCGCCTCTTTTTTTCTTTGCGTCATGTGCTGTTTGGGGAGGGTTTTTTGGAAGGGACATCCTGCGTGACACTGCAGTGCCACTCCTAGATGGGCCCGGTGTTTGTGTCGGCCACTAGGGTCGCTTATCTTACTCACACAGCGACCTCGGTGCAAATTTTAGGACTAAAAATAATATTGTGAGGTGTGATGTGTTCAGAATAGGCTGAAAATGAGTGTAAATTATGTTTTTTGAGGTTAATAATACTTTGGGATCAAAATTACCCCCAAATTCTATGATTTAAGCTGTTTTTTAGGGTTTTTTGAAAAAAACACCCGAATCCAAAACACACCCGAATCCGACAAAAAAAATTCGGTGAGGTTTTGCCAAAACGCGGTCGAACCCAAAACACGGCCGCGGAACCGAACCCAAAACCAAAACACAAAACCCGAAAAATTTCAGGCGCTCATCTCTAATTTTCACCTGGCATGTCAACGGCCATATTCCTCCCACGGACAACAGGTGTCTCCCCGGGTGCCTGACTTAAACAAACCACCTCACCATCAGAATCCTCCTGGTCAATTTCCTCCCCAGCGCCAGCAACACCCATATCCTCATCCTGGTGTTCTTCAACACTGACATCTTCAATCTGACTATCAGGAACTGGACTGCGGGTGCTCCTTCCAGCACTTGCAGGGGGCGTGCAAATGGTGGAAGGCGCATGCTCTTCACGTCCAGTGTTGGGAAGGTCAGGCATCGCAACCGACACAATTGGACTCTCCTTGTGGATTTGGGATTTCGAAGAATGCACAGTTCTTTGCTGTGCTGCTTTTGCCAGCTTGAGTCTTTTCATTTTTCTAGCGAGAGGCTGAGTGCTTCCATCCTCATGTGAAGCTGAACCACTAGCCATGAACATAGGCCAGGGCCTCAGCCGTTCCTTGCCACTCTGTGTGGTAAATGGCATATTGGCAAGTTTACGCTTCTCCTCCGACAATTTTATTTTAGGTTTTGGAGTCCTTTTTTTACTGATATTTGGTGTTTTGGATTTGACATGCTCTGTACTATGACATTGGGCATCGGCCTTGGCAGACGACGTTGCTGGCATTTCATCGTCTCGGCCATGACTAGTGGCAGCAGCTTCAGCACGAGGTGGAAGTGGATCTTGATCTTTCCCTAATTTTGGAACCTCAACATTTTTGTTCTCCATATTTTAATAGGCACAACTAAAAGGCACCTCAGGTAAACAATGGAGATGGATGGATTGGATACTAGTATACAATTATGGACGGGCTGCCGAGTGCCGACACAGAGGTAGCCACAGCCGTGAACTACCGCACTGTACTGTGTCTGCTGCTAATATATAGACTGGTTGATAAAGAGATAGTATACTCGTAACTAGTATGTATGTATAAAGAAAGAAAAAAAAACCACGGTTAGGTGGTATATACAATTATGGACGGGCTGCCGAGTGCCGACACAGAGGTAGCCACAGCCGTGAACTACCGCACTGTACTGTGTCTGCTGCTAATATAGACTGGTTGATAAAGAGATAGTATACTCGTAACTAGTATGTATGTATAAAGAAAGAAAAAAAAACCACGGTTAGGTGGTATATACAATTATGGACGGGCTGCCGAGTGTCGACACAGAGGTAGCCACAGCCGTGAACTACCGCACTGTACTGTGTCTGCTGCTAATATAGACTGGTTGATAAAGAGATAGTATACTCGTAACTAGTATGTATGTATAAAGAAAGAAAAAAAAACCACGGTTAGGTGGTATATACAATTATGGACGGGCTGCCGAGTGCCGACACAGAGGTAGCCACAGCCGTGAACTACCGCACTGTACTGTGTCTGCTGCTAATATATAGACTGGTTGATAAAGAGATAGTATACTCGTAACTAGTATGTATGTATAAAGAAAGAAAAAAAAACCACGGTTAGGTGGTATATACAATTATGGACGGGCTGCCGAGTGCCGACACAGAGGTAGCCACAGCCGTGAACTACCGCACTGTACTGTGTCTGCTGCTAATATAGACTGGTTGATAAAGAGATAGTATACTCGTAACTAGTATGTATGTATAAAGAAAGAAAAAAAAACCACGGTTAGGTGGTATATACAATTATGGACGGGCTGCCGAGTGCCGACACAGAGGTAGCCACAGCCGTGAACTACCGCACTGTACTGTGTCTGCTGCTAATATAGACTGGTTGATAAAGAGATAGTATACTCGTAACTAGTATGTATGTATAAAGAAAGAAAAAAAAACCACGGTTAGGTGGTATATACAATTATGGACGGGCTGCCGAGTGCCGACACAGAGGTAGCCACAGCCGTGAACTACCGCACTGTACTGTGTCTGCTGCTAATATATAGACTGGTTGATAAAGAGATAGTATACTACTAATATTATATATACTGGTGGTCAGGTCACTGGTTACTAGTCACACTGGCAGTGGCACTCCTGCAGCAAAAGTGTGCACTGTTTAATTTTAATATAATATTATGTACTCCTGGCTCCTGCTATAACCTATAACTGGCACTGCAGTAGTGCTCCCCAGTCTCCCCCACAATTATAAGCTGTGTGAGCTGAGCAGTCAGACAGATATATAATATATATAGATGATGCAGCACACTGGCCTGAGCCTGAGCAGTGCACACAGATATGGTATGTGACTGACTGAGTCACTGTGTGTATCGCTTTTTTCAGGCAGAGAACGGATATATTAAATAAACTGCACTGTGTGTCTGGTGGTCACTCACTATATAATATATTATGTACTCCTGGCTCCTGCTATAACCTATAACTGGCACTGCAGTAGTGCTCCCCAGTCTCCCCCACAATTATAAGCTGTGTGAGCTGAGCAGTCAGACAGATATATATAATATTATATATAGATAATAGATGATGCAGCACACTGGCCTGAGCCTGAGCAGTGCACACAGATATGGTATGTGACTGAGTCACTGTGTGCTGTGTATCGCTTTTTTCAGGCAGAGAACGGATTATAAATAAAACTGGTGGTCACTATCAGCAAAACTCTGCACTGTACTGAGTACTCCTAATGCTCCCCAAAATTAGTAAATCAAGTGTCTCTCTAATCTATTCTAAACGGAGAGGACGCCAGCCACGTCCTCTCCCTATCAATCTCAATGCACGTGTGAAAATGGCGGCGACGCGCGGCTCCTTATATAGAATCCGAGTCTCGCGATAGAATCCGAGCCTCGCGAGAATCCGACAGCGTCATGATGACGTTCGGGCGCGCTCGGGTTAACCGAGCAAGGCGGGAAGATCCGAGTCGCTCGGACCCGTGAAAAAAAACATGAAGTTCTGGCGGGTTCGGATTCAGAGAAACCGAACCCGCTCATCTCTAATATAGTCTCCTAATGAAGAAGATATTAGTATTTTTCCTAGATTTCGATCTGCTCACTTCTCCTGGGCTCCAGCTTGTCTCAAGGGGAGATTAATGGTCATAAGGCAGCGCAAGGTGCTGTGTTAAATGGATCCTCTACAGGGCCGTCTTTTCGTATGGGCTCAATGGGCTCTTGCCCAAGGGCCCCAGGAGTAGTAGGGCCCTAGGCTGATAGCTGAGGGTCCCCTCTTTCCAGGGGTACCAAATTTTTGAAAATCGGCCCTGGGGAACCGGAGATATCCAACTTCAAAGCAGTGGTCCCCATCCAAGCCTGTTAATTGTGCTTCCCAGCCAGATATCTCGGGTTCTGTCTGACTTAGAGTATTTCTGAGGGTATAATTCAAAATCTGGGACTCTCCCCTTTCAGTGGACACTGGCAGCTTGTCTCTACTATGCCCAAAACCAGAGACATCAGCCTTTCAGCAGATAGTTCCTGCTCCATCTCCACGCGCCTGGTATGCAGTTTTATATATTCATTGGTCGATTACTCTGGCTCCTGAACTCTGATCTCCAAGTCCCCAGTATCTCATGTAAGGTGGGACTCTCTAGTTTTTTATCCTGTTAAAGCTAAGAAATCTATTTCCAGGAACTGGAGATATCTACAGTAAAGCAAGCTGCCCTCCCACCAGAAAATTATGAATATTAAGACCACTCCACTATCCACCCCTCCTCTGTGTATTACTATTAAACACACCCTACCACCCTGGAAGTCATGTACCGGGGCCCCTCCATTCCGCACAATGTCCCCTTCTACAGTTTAGTGTTCTCCTTCCCACCCCATTTGTGCAGTAAAGGAGTAATTAGCAGAAATTATTTCTCCAGGTCCTACATGCTGAGCGAACGATAGAACACACCCTACCAACCACGGGACATCAAAGCTGCCGCTGTTAGCACCCCCCACCCCTACCGCTGATGGGTGGGTAGGGGCCCTATCGCATTGCTGTGCCCAGGGGCCTACATTGCTGTTAAGACGGCTCTGATCCTCTATTATTATAGACTGCCACTTTACAGTTCAAGTTTAACAAATTAAACCAATCCTGCCCTGCGTGACAAATAGAGTCAACTGACTCAAACTGGTTTACCTCCCTTTTATTGAGAACTCCCTGGAGGTGTGGAGACTGAAAGTACAGAAATGTCTATTAACTGTCAGGATGCTTGCTCCAAATGCTGACTCTGAGGGGTACTGTACATAGCGCTGCAGCGGAGCAACTTTACATGCACAATGCTGCAGGAACTGTGTTGCTTCCTGTTTAGCCAGTGTATATTAAGCTGAGGTGACTCCTAACTGCTCTGTAGTGTTAAGGCAATGCACGATTATACTTCTCCTACTGTCTGTATGAGGGCTCCGGCCGTCAGCAGCTGTCAATGAAATGCCAGGTATCTCCTCCAATGGGCTGTCTCGGAAATGACATCTCTCAGCACTACTGCACGTCCTGACTCTCTCCTCCTGGTAGCTAACACACACCAAAGCTCAGCTTGTAATGATAGGAGTGTTGGTAGGTCTCACTCTAAGCAAAGTTTATTTATTTACTTAAACTGCTGCGTCACACAGCGTGACCTCTGCTCTGTGCTCCAGCCCCTCAGCGCTCTCCCAGCAGTCATTCAGCAGCACAAAATGTCCCCCCACAGTTACCTCAGGGTAGGTGCTAGATTCAAGTGGCATAAGGGACCTTTTACATCAGGGGGAGGAGCCACGGCACAAGGGGGAGAAGCTAGGCCAGCGGGATAGTTCCTCTACTATCCACGCCACCAACTATTACCTTTAGTAATCAGGTGGCGAGCGAAGCGAGCCACCAAGCCCGAAGCGTGGCGAGCGAAGCGAGCCCGCGAGGCCCCCTGGTGACGTATCTCGCGAGGCCCCCTGGTGATGTGTCTACTCCCCTAGTGACGTCTGAAGGTCCCTTCTCCCACTCCGATTTAGAACCAACCGTTACCTCAGGGCTCCACCAACTGCCCGCACTTCAAAATGTTTTCTCCTGAAACACCTGACACTGCTCATGTGACCTGTTCCTGACATCATGAGCA
The DNA here is from genome assembly GCF_028390025.1 of Pseudophryne corroboree. Classification (NCBI taxonomy): domain Eukaryota; kingdom Metazoa; phylum Chordata; class Amphibia; order Anura; family Myobatrachidae; genus Pseudophryne; species Pseudophryne corroboree. The sequence goes on along the minus strand of NC_086445.1, from coordinate 753,347,919 downwards.
GCTGGGAGGGATGCTGGGAATTTTCTGCATTATAGATTAAAACAACTTTGGCTGTCATTATATTACCATAAATAATGATCCATACACATATATATTATTGGAGCATGAGGCAGGACATATTAGCTCCCTTTTTAAAACAAGTGTGATACCCATATATCTATACAGAGGGCCATTTGCTGGGGTATCACACATCCACACCCCAAGGCTTTTACTGAAAGCCCAAACTCCTCTCAAGTCTGTTTAGCAAAACAGATATTTCCTGGGGGGGGGGTTAAAATACATAGGCCAGAAACCAGGGGGAAACACATCTCCCATTTATCACATTCTATCACAATAGCATTGTGAGTGTGGCCAATTCTGTGGGGTGTGGTCTGTACAGGGATTGTGGGGGAAGGTTAGCACCATGGAGAGCATAGCTATCTCTTACATTCAACCTACTTAATCTTTACCCTCATCACACATATCAATAGTGCAATGCAGGGACGCGCAGTCAGGGGAGGCAGAGCCTAAACTGTCACCTTGAGATTTTTTTCACTGATCTGTGTTAAAAATATCTTCGTTGTATTATTCTAAATAAGAATAATACAAAGAAGATATTTAGAACAGTTTTGACTATAAAAATAATTAGACTTTCTAATAATTTTTATAGTCAAAACTAGTAAAAAAAAATGGGCGATTCTGCACACTGCAAATGCAGGCATGGGGAAACGGGAGCTGAGTCATCAAGAGCTCAGCCTCCGCTCTGATATACTTAGCAGCTGCCTGGAGCACACCCAGTGGTCAGTAATATTATTGCAGTCAGTGATTGCAGCAACTGCACTGAAAATATCAGTGCCGTAACTACGTGTGTGCCAGGTGTGCCTGGCAAACAGCGCAGTCGCACTTAGGCCGCAACGGCCCCCATTCCCTAAAGTCAGCGGCTTGTAATGAGTCAAATTGACTCATTCCAAGCTGCCTGTGTCGGAGGAGGAGAGGGAGCAGCAGAGAAGGAGGAGGAGGGAGGTGGAGGAGGGAGCTGCAGCAGTGCTGTGTAATTGGTAGCGGCACCACTGCAGCAGTCCCTCCCCTTTCGCATTGGGTGGTTGGCGCTGCTATGAATGCTGGGATGCGCTTCCCTCATCCCAGCATTCACAGTGGGGCCAGCCAGCCAATGCGGAAGGAGAGGGACAGCTGCATGCGGCGCCGCCAGCAATTACACTGCGCTGCTGCGTCTCCCTCCTTCCTCTCCTCCTTCTCTCCTGCCCCCGGATCTGCCAGCACCTAGGAGCCTGACTGCCTGAGCCAGCGGAGAGATGGTAAGTATCTATCTATTCTATCTGTATATCTGTTTATCTATCTATCTATCTATCTATCTATCTATCTATCTATCTATCTATCTATCTATCTATCTATCGGTCGGTCTACCTAATGTATAAAAGGAGGGCTCTGTCTGCTGTAATGTGTAAAAAAGGGGATGCTGACTGCCATAATGTGTAAAAAGGGGGTTGCTGTCTACCGTAATGTGTAAAAAAGGGGGCACTGTCTGCCGTAATGTGTAAAAAGGGGGACGCAGTCTGCCGTAATGTGTAAAAAGGGGGACTATCTGCCGTAATGTGTAAAAATGGGGACTATCTGCTGTAATGTGTAAAAAGGGGACGCTGTCTGCCATAATGTGTAAAAAGGGTATGCTGTCTGCCGTAAGGTGTAAGAAGCGGGACGCAGTCTGGCGAAATGTGTAAAATGGGGGACTGGCTGCCATAATGTGTAAAAAGTGGATGCTGTCTGCCGTAATGTGTAAAAAGGGTGACTATCTGCCGTAATGTGTAAAAAGGGGGACGCAGTCTGTCGTAATGAGTAAAAAGAGGACGCAGTCTGCCGTAATGTGTAAAAAAAGGACGCTGTCTGCCGTAATGTGTAAAAGGGGACGCTGTCTGCCATAATGTGTTAAAGGGGGACGCTGTCTGCCATAATGTGTAAAAAAGGGGGCGCTGTCTAATGTGTAAAAAGGGGGATGCAGTCTGCCGTAATGTGTAAAAATGGGGACTATCTGCCGTAATGTGTAAAAAGGTGGACTATCTGCTGTAATGTGTAAAAAGGGGGATGCAGTCTGCCATAATGTGTAAAAAGGGGGACACTGTCTGCCGTAATGTGTAAAAAGGGGACGCTGTCTGCCGTAATGTGTAAAAAGCGGGATGCAGTCTGCTGAAATGTGTAAAAAGAGGGACTGGCTGCCGTAATGTGTAAAAAGGGGACGCTGTCTGCCGTAATGTGTAGAAAGGGGGACGATGTCTGCCATAATGTGTAAAAAGGGGGACTATCTGCCGTAATGTGTAAAAAAGGGGACGCAGTCTGCCGTAATGAGTAAAAAGAGGACGCAGTCTGCCGTAATGTGAAAAGGGGACACTGTCTGCCGTAATGTGTAAAACCAATGTGTAAAAAGGGGACGCTGTCTGCCTTAATGTGTAAAAAGGGGATGCTGTCTGCCATAATTTGTAAAAAGCGGAACACAGTCTTCCATAATGTGTAAAAAGGATAAGCTGTCTGCCGTAATGTGTAAAAGGGGACGCTGTCTGCCGTAATGTGTAAAAAGGGGGGCGCTGTCTGCCGTAATGTATAAAAAGGGGGACGCAGTCTGCTGTAATCTGTAAAAAAGAGGACTATCTGCCGTAATGTGTAAAAATGGGGACTATCTGCTGTAATGTGTAAAAAAGGGGGACGCAGTCTGCCGTAATCTGTAAAAAGGGGACTCTGTCTGCTGTAATGTGTAAAAAGGGGGACACTGTCTGCCATAATGTGTAAAAAGGGGACGCGGCCTGCCGTAATGTGTAAAAAGTGGGACGCTGTCTGCCGAAATGTGTAAAAAGGGGGACTGGCTGCCGTAATGTGTAAAAAGGGGACGCTGTCTGCCGCAATGAGTAAAAAGAGGACGCAGTCTGCCGTAATGTGTAAAAAAAGGGACTATCTGCTGTAATGTGTAGAAAGGGGGACTATCTTCTGTAATGTGTAAAAAGGGGGACGCAGTCTACCGTAATGAGTAAAAAGAGGACGCAGTCTGCCGTTATGTGTAAAAATTGGGCGCTGTCTGCCGTAATGTGTAAAAAGGGGACTATCTGCTGTAATGTGTAGAAAGGGGGACTATCTTCCGTAATGTGTAAAAAGGGGGACGCAGTCTACCGTAATGAGTAAAAAGAGGACGCAGTCTGCCGTAATGTGTAAAAATTGGGCGCTGTCTGCCGTAATGTGTAAAAAGGGGACGCAGTCTGCCATAATGTGTAAAAAGGGGGACGCAGTCTGACGTAATGTATAAAAAGGGGTCGCTGTCTGTCGTAATGTGTAAAAGGGGACGCTGTCTGCCGCAATGTGTAAAAAGGGGACGCTGCTTGCCGTAATGTGTAAAAAGGGGAATCTGTCCGCCATAATGTGTAAAAAGGGGGACTATCTGCCGTAATGTGTAAAAAGGGGGACGCAGTCTGCCGTAATGAGTAAAAACAGGACACAGTCTGCCGTAAGGTGTAAAAAGGGGGACTGACTTCTGTAATGTGTAAGAAGGGCACACTGTCTGCCGTAATGTGTAAAACCAATGTGTAAAAAGGGGACGCTGTCTGCCTTAATGTGTAAAAAGGGGACGCTGTCTGCCATAATTTGTAAAAAGCGGAACACAGTCTGCCGTAATGTGTAAAAAGGGGGACGCAGTCTGCTGTAATGTGTAAAAAGGGGGACTATCTGCCGTAAGGTGTAAAAAGGGGGACTATCTGCTGTAATGTGTAAAAACGGGGGACGCAGTCTGCCGTAATCTGTAAAAAGGGGACTCTGTCTGCTGTAATGTGTAAAAAGGGGGACACTGTCTGCCATAATGTATAAAAAGGGGACGCTGCCTGCCGTAATGTGTATAAAGTGGGACGCTGTCTGCCGAAATGTGTAAAAAGGGGACGCTGTCTGCCGTAATGTGTAAAAAAGGGACTATCTGCTGTAATGTGTAGAAAGGGGAACTGTCTGCCGTAATGTGTAAAAATGGGGACGCAGTATGCCGTAATGAGTAAAAAGAGGACGCAGTCTGCCGTAATGTGTAAAAAGGGGGCGCTGTCTGCCGTAATGTGTAAAAAGGGGACGCAGTCTTCCACAATGTGTAAAAAGGGGGACGCAGTTTGACGTAATGTATAAAAAGGGGACTCTGTCTGCCGTAATGTGTAAATGGGGATGCTGTCTGCCGCAATGTGTAAAAAGGGGACGCTGCTTGCCGCAATGTGTAAAAAGGGGAATCTGTCCGCCATAATGTGTAAAAGGGGCTGTACCTGGTGTAGTGGCGCTACTGTGCGGTGTAATTTGAATAATGGTGACTACTATAATATGTAATATGAATTGGTATTATTTTGTGGCCACACCCTTTCCACATGAAGCCACACCTATGGTGCGCACTGCCCTTTTTTCACATAGAGGGGGGGCGCCGATGCCCTATCTTGCACACAGCGCTAAAATGTCTAGATAAGACATTGGAAAATATCACCAGGAGTGGCTGGCCTCCCAGAGGTGGCATGGCATGAGCCTCAGAAGGGACTGACCATTTTACTGAATTACTGTCACTCAGTTGTCTCCCTCCTGCCACTGATTCCTTCAGCCTGAGTGAAGAACACAAGGGGCGGGATTCAAATCTTTTATTGCCCCTGATCTCCCGTCTAAAGTGATGGGAGATCGTGGGGCAATATTCTATGGCCCCCTATTATCACGCTGATCGCGCCCATAAGAGACTGGTTTAGCCGCGTAAAGCAGCTAAACCCGACTAAAGTCATTGGCGCGATCGCAAAAAGTCCCATTTGGGCGTCCAAACGGGTCACTTTTCGTGCATTTTAGCTCACCCCTCCAGGGGGTGGCAAGCTGAAATGCTGATATCGCACCCATTGGCAGTAACATTTTAATACTGCCGGAGGGCGCGATGGGGGGCGGGAGAGCAGCTGCAAGATTTGAATCCCGACCAAGGTAAGGGAAAGTATAGAGACAGTATAGAGATTACAGCAGTGGTGGAACTAGAGAATGGTGGGCCCAGGTGCAACAATATGCCTTGGGCCCCCTCCCATATTAAAAAATAAGATTTTACTCACCGGTAAATCTATTTCTCGTAGTCCGTAGTGGATGCTGGGACTCCGTAAGGACCATGGGGATTAGCGGCTCCGCAGGAGACTGGGCACAACTAAAGAAAGCTTTAGGACTACCTGGTGTGCACTGGCTCCTCCCACTAAGACCCTCCTCCAGACCTCAGTTAGGATACTGTGCCCGGAAGAGCTGACACAAATAGGAAGGATTTTGAATCCCGGGTAAAACTCATACCAGCCACACCAATCACACCGTATAACTCGTGATACTATACCCAGTTAACAGTATGAAATATAACTGAGCCTCTCAACAGATGGCTCAACAATAACCCTTTAGTTAGGCAATAACTATAAACAAGTATTGCAGACAATCCGCACTTGGGATGGGCGCCCAGCATCCACTACGGACTACGAGAAATAGATTTACCGGTGAGTAAAATCTTATTTTCTCTGACGTCCTAAGTGGATGCTGGGACTCCGTAAGGACCATGGGGATTATACCAAAGCTCCCAAACGGGCGGGAGAGTGCGGATGACTCTGCAGCACCGAATGAGCAAACTCTAGGTCCTCCTCAGCCAGGGTATCAAACTTGTAGACTGTTGCAAAAATGTTTGAACCCGACCAAGTAACAGCTCGGCAAAGTTGTAAAGCCGAGACCCCTCGGGCAGCCGCCCAAGAAGAGCCCACTTTCCTCGTGGAATGGGCTTTTACAGATTTAGGGTGCGGCAGTCCAGCCGCAGCATGTGCAAGTTGAATCGTGCTACAGATCCAGCGAGCAATAGTCTGCTTAGAAGCAGGAGCACCCAGCTTGTTGGGTGCATACAGGATAAATAGCGAGTCAGTTTTCCTGACTCCAGCCGTCCTGGAAACATATACTTTTCAGGGCCCTGACTACGTCCAGTAACTTGGAATCCTCCAAGTCCCAAGTAGCCGCAGGCACCACAATAGGTTGGTTCACATGAAAAACTGATACCACCTTAGGAAGGAATTGGGAACGAGTCCTCAATTCCGCCCTATCCATATAAAATACAGATAAGGGCTTTTGTATGACAAAGCCGTCAATTCTGATACACGCCTGGCCGACGCCACGGCCCACAGCATGACCACTTTCCACGTGAGGTATTGTAGCTCCACGGATTTAAGTGGCTCAACCCAATGCGACTTCAGGAAATCCAACACCACGTTGAGATCCCACGTTGCCACCTGAGGCACAAACGGGGGCTGACTATGCAGCACTCCCTTAACAAAAGTCCGAACTTCAGGCAGTGAAGCCAGTTTTATTTTGGAAGAAAATCGATAGAGCCGAAATCTGGACCTTCATGGAACCCAATTTTAGGCCCCTAGTCACCTCTGACTGTAGGAAGTGCAGAAATCGACCTAGCTGAAATTTCTCCTTTGGGGCCTTCCTGGCCTCACAGCACGCAACATATTTCCACCATATGCGGTGATAATGGTTTGCGTTCACTTCTTTCCTAGCTTTAAATAGCGTAGGGATAACTTCCTCCGGAATGCCCTTTTCCTTCAGGATTCGGCGTTCAACCGCCATGCTGTCAAACGCAGCCGCGGTACGTCTTGGAACAGACAGGCCCCCTGCTGCAGCAGGTCCTGTCTGAGCGGCAGAGGCCATGTGTCCTCTGAGATCATTTCTTGGAGTTCTGGTTACCAAGCTCTTCTTGGCCAACCCGGAACAATGAGTATAGTTCTTACTCCTCTCCTTCTTATTATTCTCATTACCCTGGGTAAGAGAGGCAGAGAAGGGAACACATACACCGACTGGTACACCCACGGTGTTACCAGAGCGTCCACAGCTATCGCCTGAGGGTCCCTTGACCTGGCGCAATATCTTTGTAGCTTTTTGTTGAGGCAGTACGCCATCATGTCCACCTGTGGCCTTTCCCAACGGTGTACAATCATTTGGAAAACTTCTGGATGAAGTCCCCACTCTCCCGAGTGGAGGTCGTGTCTTCTGAGAAAGTCTGCTTCTCAGTTGTCCACTCCGGGAATGAACACTGCTGACAGTGCTAACACATGATTTTCCGCCCATCGGAGAATCCTTGTGGCTTCTGCCATCGCCATCCTGCTTCTTGTGCCGCCCTGTCGGTTTACATGAGCGACCGCCGTGATGTTGTCTGACTGGATCAGCACCGGCCGGTGTTGAAGCAGGGGTCTAGCCTGACTTAGGGCATTGTAAATGGCCCTTAGTTCCAGAATATTTATGTGTAGGGAAGTCTCCTGACTTTTCCATAGCCTTGGAAGTTTTTTCCCTGTGTGACTGCCCCCCAGCCTCGAAGGCTGGCATCCGTGGTCACCAGGACCCAGTCCTGTATGCCGAATCTGCGGCCCCCTAGAGGATAAGCACTCTGCAGCCACCACAACAGCGACACCCTGGCCCTTGGAGACAGGGTTATCCGCCGATGCATCTGAAGATGCGACCCGGACCACTTGTCCAACAGATCCCACTGGAAAATCCTTGCATGGGACCTGGCGAATGGAATTTCTTCGTAAGAAGCTACCATCCTTCCCAGGGCTCGCGTGCATTGATGCACCGACACCTGTATACGTATTAGGAGGTCTCTGTCTAGAGACGACAACTCCTTGGACTTCTCCTCCGGGAGAAACCCTTTTTATCCTGTTCTGTGTCCAGAACCATACCCAGGAACAGTAGACGCGTCGTAGGAACCAGCTGCGACTTTGGAATATTCAGAATCCAGCCGTGCTGTTGTATCACTTCCCGAGATAGTGCTACTCCGCCGAACAACTGCTCCCTGGACCTCGCCTTTATAAGGAGATCGTCCAAGTACGGGATAATTATTTCGGCCATTACCTTGGTAAATACCTCGGTCCCGGGGACAGACCAACGGCAACGTCTGGAATTGGTAATGACAATCCTGTACCACAATTTTGAGGTACTCCTGGTGAAGAGGGTAAATAGGGACATGCAGGTAAGCATCCTTGATGTCCAGTGATACCATGAAATTCTCCAGGCTTGCAGTAATCGCCCTGAGCGATTCCATTTTGAACTTGAACCTTCGTATATAAGTGTTCAAGGCTTTCAGTTTTAGAATGGGTCTCACCGAACCGTCTGGTTTCGGTACCACAACATTTTGGAATAGTAACCCCGGCCTTGTTGAAGGAGGGGTACCTTGATTTCACCTGCTGGAAGTACAGCTTGTGAATTGCCGCCAGTACTACCTTTCTCCGAGGGCAGTAGGCAAGGCTGATGTGAGGTAACGGCGAGGGGGAGTCGCCTCGAACTCCAGCCTGTATCCCTGTGATACTATTTGCAGAACCTAGGGATCCACCTGTGGGCAAGCCGTACCTGTCTCCACCTGTGGAGCCCCAACGTCATGCGGTGGACTCAGAGGAAGCGGGGGAAGATTTTTGATCCTGGGAACTGGCTGCTGGTGCAGCTTTTTCCTTCTTCCCTTGTCTCTGTGCAGAAAGGAAGCGCCTTTGACCCGCTTGCTTTTCTGAAGCCGAAAGGACTGTACCTGAAAATACAGTGCTTTCTTAGGCTGTGAGGAAACCTGAGGTAAAAAATTTTCTTCCCAGCTGTTGCTGTGGATACGAGGTCCCAGAGACCATCTCCAAACAATTCCTCACCCTTATAAGGCAGAATCTCCATGTGCCTTTTATAGGCAGCATCACCTGTCCACTGACGGGTTTCTAATACCCTCCTGGCAGAATGGACATTGCATTAATTTTGGATGCCAGCCGGCAAATATCCCTCTGTGCATCCTTTATATCTAAGACGACGTCTTTAATATGCTCTATGTTAGCAAACTATTATCCCTGTCTTAGAGTATTAATATTATCTGACTGGGTATCAGACCACGCTGCAGCAGCACTATTTATGCTGAGGCAATTGCAGGTCTCAGTATATAACCTGAGTGTGTATATACAGACTTCAGGATAGCCTCCTGCTTTTTATCAGCAGGCTCCTTCAAGGTGGCCGTATCCAAAGACGGCAGTGCCACCTTTTTTGACAAACGTGTGAGTGCCTTATCCACCCTAAGGGATATCTCCCAACGTGACCTATCCTCTGGCGGGAAAGGGTACGCCATCAGTAACTTTTTAGAAATTACCAGTTTCTTATCGGGGGAACCCACGCTACTTTACACACTTCATTCATTTATCTGATGGGGGAACAAAACACTGGCTGCTTTTTCTCCCCAAAAATAAAACCCCTTTTATGTGGTACTTAGGTTCATGTCAGAAATGCGTAACACATTTTTCATTGCCGAGATCATGTATCGGATGTTCCTAGTGGATTGTGTATATGTCTCAACCTCGTCGACACTGGAGTCAGACTCCGTGTCGACATCTGTGTCTGCCATCTGAGGTAACGGGCGCTTTTTTGAGCCCCTGATGGCCTTTGAGACGCCTGGACAGGCGCGGGCTGAGAAACCGGCTGTCCCACAGCTGTTTTACGTCATCCAGCCTTCTATGTAAGGAGTTGACATTGTCGGTTAATACCTTCCACCTATCCATCCACTCTGGTGTCGGCCCCACAGGGGGCGACATCCCATTTATCGGCCTCTGCTCCACCTCCACGTAACCACCTTCCTCATCCCACATGTCGACACAGCCGTACCGACACACAGCACACACACAGGGAATGCTCTGACTGAGGACAGGACCCCACAAAGTCCTTTGGGGAGACAGAGAGGGAGTATGCCAGCACACACCAGAGCGCTATATAATGCAGGGATTAACACTATAACTGAGTGATTTTTCCCCCAATAGCTGCTTGTATAAACAATATTGCGCCTAAATTTAGTGGCCCCCCTCTCTTTTTAACCCTTTGAGCCTGAAAACTACAGGGGAGAGCCTGGGGAGCTGTCTTCCAGCTGCACTGTGAAGAGAAAATGGCGCCAGTGTGCTGAGGGAGATAGCTCCGCCCCTTTTTCGCGGACTTTTCTCCCGCTTTTTTATGGATTCTGGCAGGGGTATTTATCACATATATAGCCTCTGGGGCTATATATTGTGATGATTTTGCCAGGCAAGGTGTTTATATTGCTGCTCAGGGCGCCCCCCCCAGCGCCCTGCACCCATCAGTGACCGGAGTGTGAGGTGTGCATGAGGAGCAATGGCGCACAGCTGCAGTGCTGTGCGCTACCTTGGTGAAGACTGAAGTCTTCTGCCGCCGATTTTCCGGAACACTTCTTGCTTCTGGCTCTGTAAGGGGGCCGGCGGCGCGGCTCCGGGACCGAACATCAATGGCCGGTTCCATGAGGTCGATCCCTCTGGAGCTAATGGTGTCCAGTAGCCTAAGAAGCCCAAGCTACCACCAGTTAGGTAGGTTCGCTTCTTCTCCCCTTAGTCCCTCGCTGCAGTGAGTCTGTTGCCAGCAGATCTCACTGTAAAATAAAAAAACTAAAATATACTTTCTTTCTAGGAGCTCAGGAGAGCCCCTAGTGTGCATCCTGCTCAGCCGGGCACAAGAATCTAACTGAGGCCTGGAGGAGGGTCTTAGTGGGAGGAGCCAGTGCACACCAGGTAGTCCTAAAGCTTTCTTTAGTTGTGCCCAGTCTCCTGCGGAGCCGCTAATCCCCATGGTCCTTACGGAGTCCCAGCATCCACTTAGGACGTCAGAGAAATAGGGAAAGCGTGTCACCCATAAAATGGTGTTATGTCTCACTGAGAAGGGGTGTCACCACACAATAATACTCGCAATTCACATTACGCCACACAATTAAGAGGCTTATACACGTTACACAATACAGTAGAGAGCCTGATACACGTTATGCAATACAGTATTGAGCCTTGTACACATTACGCCACACGGTAAAGAGGCTTATACACATTGCGCCACACAGTAAAGAGGCCTATACACATTACGCCACACAGTAGAGAGCCTGATACACGTTACGCCACACAGTAAAGAGGCTTATACACATTACTCCACACAGTAGAGCCTGATACACGTTACGCAATACAGTAGAGAGCCTTATACACGTCACGTCACACAGTAAGGAGGCTTATACATGGTACGCCACATAGTAGAAATGCTTATAACCATTATGTCACACAGTAGAGAAGCTTATACACATTACGCCACAGAGTAGAGAGGCTTATACACGGTACGCCATATAGTAGAGAGCCTTATACACGTTACACCACACAGGAGAGCTCCTTACACACGTTACGCTGGTGTCTACCTGATGCAAACGCCAATACTTACTACCAGGAATGTGAGGTAGATAGATACAGATGTAGCCAGCCTCATTGTTGCCGTGATGTGTAGGCATGGGCATACGCATCACGGTAATCTGCAGTGAATGCCGTGCTGTGGCTAGTCGTAGCCGATATTCACTCCATAGAAGTCTATGTTGTGCGTGTGTACACAGTGTCACACACGCACTTCATAGACATGGGCACACTAGTTGCGCTATGTATGCCATGATGCGTATGCACCACAGGATGGATGAGTGTGGCTACATCTGTAGATGTGGATATAATACACACACATAGTAAAACACACACACAGGAAAACACATACACACACACACACACACCCATAGAAAAGACACACACACACACACACACACACACACACACACACACACACACACACATACAGCTAAACAGACATAGCAAAACACATGTTTAGACACAAACACACACACACAGCCATAGCAAAACACACACAAACACACTCATAGCAAAACACACACACATACAGCTAACCATACATACATACACCCATAGCAAAATACACACAAAACCAGCAAAACACAGACACTCTTATATTTAGATGTGTTTCTTTTTCCACAACATACTTTTCACCTCCTGGCTCTAGCTGCGGCAAGGCTCCTCACTGCAGTGCTGACATTTACTCCTCACTGTACACAGTAACACTGCTGCCAGTGCCGAGACTCTCATTCCTCCCTCCCTCCCACTTCTCCCAGCATGCATTGGTGGACGACAAACACAGATAGCAGGAAACTGAGGAAGCTGCAGCAGCGCGGTGCCGAGAGGAAGGGTGAGGAGATCACCCTTCTCACTCGCTGGCGCCGGGGGCCGCGTCCAGGCTTTCTCCTGTGTTAGGACCCATGGCGCAGCGGCATGCATTGTGTAATGAGTCAGGCTGACTCATAATACTGCTGGCGGCTGCGGGCCCTTTCATAGCGCTGGGCCTCGGTGCATTGCACCGCTTGCACTGGCACTAGTTCCGCCGCTTGATTACAGGGCACAAGCTACTCATGTTTTGGCCTGCACTGAGTTGGGGTTGAACATGGCAGTGGTCTGTTTCTTAAGAAGGGAGCTCATATTTCCGGCTCCCCAAAGATGACAGGCTGCTGACATTGGTGTGCTGTAGCAGCGGTTGTAGTCTTGTGGTGGGATCCTATCTGTTTGTGCTGCTGCTCTGTTGCATGAAAACAATATTGTGAGATGGTCAAAATTTTCTGGTATTGACTGGAAAGGAATGTTATTGAGGTTAATAATACTGTAGGAACAAAGACCCGTAAAATTGCTGTTATATCGGTACCATCATCGCAAACCGGGACATGTCGGAGAGTCTTGAGTGCATTTGAAGACATGCAGCCTGAGCTGCACTCCCAGGATGCAGAGGACTTTTCAAATACATGTAAGATCTCAAGTGCTGGTTTATGCTAGAGATGTGCACCGGAAATTTTTCGGGTTTTGTGTTTTGGTTTTGGGTTCGGTTCCGTGGCCGTGTTTTGGGTTCGAACGCGTTTTGGCAAAACCTCACCGAATTTTTTTTGTCGGATTCGGGTGTGTTTTGGATTCGGGTGTTTTTTTCAAAAAACCCTAAAAAACAGCTTAAATCATAGAATCTGGGGGTCATTTTGATCCCAAAGTATTATTAACCTCAATAACCATAATTTCCACTCATTTTCAGTCTATTCTGAAAACCTCACACCTCACAATATTATTTTTAGTCCTAAAATTTGCACCGAGGTCGCTGGATGACTAAGCTCAGCGACCCAAGTGGCCGACACAAACACCTGGCCCATCTAGGAGTGGCACTGCAGTGTCACGCAGGATGGCCCTTCCAAAAAACACTCCCCAAACAGCACATGACGCAAAGAAAAAAAGAGGCGCAATGAGGTAGCTGTGTGACTAAGCTCAGCGACCCAAGTGGCCGACACAAACACCTGGCCCATCTAGGAGTGGCACTGCAGTGTCACGCAGGATGGCCCTTCCAAAAAACACTCCCCAAACAGCACATGACGCAAAGAAAAAAAGAGGCGCAATGAGGTAGCTGTGTGAGTAAGCTAAGCGACCCTAGTTGCCGACACAAACACCTGGCCCATCTAGGAGTGGCACTGCAGTGTCAGGCCAGATGGCCCTTCCAAAAAATACTCCCCAAACAGCACATGACGCAAAGAAGAAAAAAAAGAGGCGCAATGAGGTAGCTGTGTGACTAAGATAAGTGACCCTAGTGGCCGACACAAACACCTGGCCCATCTAGGAGTGGCACTGCAGTGTCACGCAGGATGGCCCTTCCAAAAAACACTCCCCAAACAGCACATGACGCAAAGAAGAAAAAAAAGAGGCGCAATGAGGTAGCTGTGTGACTAAGATAAGCGACCCTAGTGGCCGACACAAACACCTGGCCCATCTAGGAGTGGCACTGCAGTGTCACGCAGGATGGCCCTTCCAAAAAACACTCCCCAAACAGCACATGACGCAAAGAAAAATGAAAGAAAAAAGAGGTGCAAGATGGAATTGTCCTTGGGCCCTCCCACCCACCCTTATGTTGTATAAACAGGACATGCACACTTTAACCAACCCATCATTTCAGTGACAGGGTCTGCCACACGACTGTGACTGAAATGACGGGTTGGTTTGGACCCCCACCAAAAAAGAAGCAATTAATCTCTCCTTGCACAAACTGGCTCTACAGAGGCAAGATGTCCACCTCATCATCATCCTCCGATTCATCACCGTGTACATCCCCTCCCTCACAGATTATCAATTCGTCCCCACTGGAATCCACCATCACAGCTCCCTGTGTACTTTGTGGAGGCAATTGCTGCTGGTGAATGTCTCCATGGAGGAATTGATTATAATTCATTTTAATGAACATCATCTCCACATTTTCTGGAAGTAACCTCGTACGCCGATTGCTGACAAGGTGAGCGGCGGCACTAAACACTCTTTCGGAGTACACACTTGTGGGAGGGCAACTTAGGTAGAATAAAGCCAGTTTGTGCAAGGGCCTCCAAATTGCCTCTTTTTCCTGCCAGTATACGTACGGACTGTCTGACGTGCCTACTTGGATGCGGTCACTCATATAATCCTCCACCATTCTTTCAATGGTGAGAGAATCATATGCAGTGACAGTAGACGACATGTCCGTAATCGTTGTCAGGTCCTTCAGTCCGGACCAGATGTCAGCATCAGCAGTCGCTCCAGACTGCCCTGCATCACCGCCAGCGAGTGGGCTCGGAATTCTGAGCCTTTTCCTCGCACCCCCAGTTGCGGGAAAATGTGAAGGAGGAGATGTTGACAGGTTGCGTTCCGCTTGACTTGACAATTTTCTCACCAGCAGTTCTTTGAACCCCTGCAGACTTGTGTCTGCCGGAAAGAGAGATACAACGTAGGTTTTAAATCTAGGATCGAGCACGGTGGCCAAAATGTAGTGCTCTGATTTCAACAGATTGACCACCCGTGAATCCTTGTTAAGCGAATTAAGGGCTCCATCCACAAGTCCCACATGCCTAGCAGAATCGCTCAGTGTTAGCTCCTCCTTCAATGTCTCCAGCTTCTTCTGCAAAAGCCTGATGAGGGGAATGACCTGACTCAGGCTGGCAGTGTCTGAACTGACTTCACGTGTGGCAAGTTCAAAAGGTTGCAGAACCTTGCACAACGTTGAAATCATTCTCCACTGCGCTTGAGACAGGTGCATTCCACCTCCTATATCGTGGTCAGTTGTATAGGCTTGAATGGCCTTTTGCTGCTCCTCCAACCTCTGAAGCATATAGAGGGTTGAATTCCACCTCGTTACCACTTCTTGCTTCAGATGATGGCAGGGCAGGTTCAGGCGTTTTTGGTGTTGCTCCAGTCTTCTGTACATGGTGCCTGTACGCCGAAAGTGTCCCGCAAATCTTCTGGCCACCGACAGCATCTCTTGCACGCCCCTCTCGTTTTTTAAATAATTCTGCACCACCAAATTCAAGGTATGTGCAAAACATGGGACGTGCTGGAATTTGCCCATATTTAATGCACACACAATATTGCTGGCGTTGTCCGATGCCACAAATCCACAGGAGAGTCCAATTGGGGTAAGCCATTCTGCGATGATCTTCCTCAGCTGCCGTAAGAGGTTTTCAGCTGTGTGCGTATTCTGGAAAGCGGTGATACAAAGCGTAGCCTGCCTAGGAAAGAGTTGGCGTTTGCGAGATGCTGCTACTGGTGCCGCCGCTGCTGTTCTTGCGGCGGGAGTCAATACATCTACCCAGTGGGCTGTCACAGTCATATAGTCCTGAGTCTGCCCTGCTCCACTTGTCCACATGTCCGTGGTTAAGTGGACATTGGGTACAACTGCATTTTTTAGGACACTGGTGAGTCTTTTTCTGAGGTCTGTGTACATTTTCGGTATCGCCTGCCTAGAGAAATGGAACCTAGATGGTATTTGGTACCAGGGACACAGTACCTCAAAAAAGTCTATAGTTGGCTCTGCAGTAATGATGGATACCGGAACCACGTTTCTCACCGCCCAGGATGCCAAGGCCTCAGTTATCCGCTTTGCAGCAGGATGACTGCTGTGATATTTCATCTTCCTCGCAAAGGACTGTTGGACAGTCAATTGCTTGGTGGAAGTAGTAAAAGTGGTCTTACGACTTCCCCTCTGGGATGACCATCGACTCCCAGCAGCAACAACAGCAGCGCCAGCAGCAGTAGGCGTTACACTCAAGGATGCATCGGAGGAATCCCAGGCAGGAGAGGACTCGTCAGAATTGCCAGTGACATGGCCTGCAGGACTATTGGCATTCCTGAGGAAGGAGGAAATTGACACTGAGGGAGTTGGTGGGGTGGTTTGCGTGAGCTTGGTTACAAGAGGAAGGGATTTACTGGTCAGTGGACTGCTTCCGCTGTCGCCCAAAGTTTTTGAACTTGTCACTGACTTATGATGAATGCGCTGCAGGTGACGTATAAGGGAGGATGTTCCGAGGTGGTTAACGTCCTTACCCCTACTTATTACAGCTTGACAAAGGCAACACACGGCTTGACACCTGTTGTCCGCATTTCTGTTGAAATACTTCCACACCGAAGAGCTGATTTTTTTGGTATTTTCACCAGGCATGTCAATGGCCATATTCCTCCCACGGACAACAGGTGTCTCCCCGGGTGCCTGACTTAAACAAACCACCTCACCATCAGAATCCTCCTTGTCAATTTCCTCCCCAGCGCCAGCAACACCCATATCCTCCTCATCCTGGTGTACTTCAACACTGACATCTTCAATCTGACTATCAGGAACTGGACAGCGGGTGCTCCTTCCAGCACTTGCAGAGGGCGTGCAAATGGTGGAAGGCGCATGCTCTTCACGCCCAGTGTTGGGAAGGTCAGGCATCGCAACCGACACAATTGGACTCTCCTTGTGGATTTGTGATTTCGAAGAACGCACAGTTCTTTGCTGTGCTTTTGCCAGCTTAAGTCTTTTCATTTTTCTAGCGAGAGGCTGAGTGCTTCCATCCTCATGTGAAGCTGAACCACTAGCCATGAACATAGGCCAGGGCCTCAGCCGTTCCTTGCCACTCCGTGTGGTAAATGGCATATTGGCAAGTTTACGCTTCTCCTCCGACGATTTTATTTTAGATTTTTGAGTCCTTTTTTTACTGATATTTTGTGTTTTGGATTTTACATGCTCTGTACTATGACATTGGGCATCGGCCTTGGCAGACGACGTTGATGGAATTTCATCGTCTCGGCCATGACTAGTGGCAGCAGCTTCAGCACGAGGTGGAAGTGGATCTTGATCTTTCCCTATTTTTGGAACCTCAACATTTTTGTTCTCCATATTTTAATAGGCACAACTAAAAGGCACCTCAGGTAAACAATGGAGATGGATGGATACTAGTATACTTATGGATGACGAGTGACTGACGACACAGAGGTAGCTACAGCCGTGGACTACCGTACTGCGTCTGCTAGTATAGAGATGATAATGATATAAAAAATATATATATATCACTACTGCAGGTATATATAATATAATGACGGACCTGCTGGACACTGTCAGCAGACTCCTAAACTACTAGTATGAAGAAGATAGAAAAAAAAAACCCCACCACGGGTAGGTATACAATTATGGATGAGCACTGACGACACAGAGGTAGCTACAGCCGTGGACTACCGTACTGCGTCTGCTAGTATAGAGATGATAATGATATAAAAAATATATACATATCACTACTGCAGGTATATATAATATAATGACGGACCTGCTGGACACTGTCAGCAGACTCCTAAACTACTAGTATGAAGAAGATAGAAAAAAAAAAACCACCACGGGTAGGTATACAATTATGGACGAGCACTGACGACACAGAGGTAGCTACAGCCGTGGACTACCGTACTGCGTCTGCTAGTATAGAGATGATAATGATATAAAAAATATATATATATCACTACTGCAGGTATATATAATATAATGACGGACCTGCTGGACACTGTCAGCAGACTCCTAAACTACTAGTATGAAGAAGATAGAAAAAAAAAACCCACCACAGGTAGGTATACAATTATGGATGAGCACTGACGACACAGAGGTAGCTACAGCCGTGGACTACCGTACTGCGTCTGCTAGTATAGAGATGATAATGATATAAAAAATATATATCACTACTGCAGGTATATATAATATAATGACGGACCTGCTGGACACTGTCAGCAGACTCCTAAACTACTAGTATGAAGAAGATAGAAAAAAAAACCCCACCACAGGTAGGTATACAATTATGGACGAGCACTGACGACACAGAGGTAGCTACAGCCGTGGACTACCGTACTGCGTCTGCTAGTATAGAGATGATAATGATATAAAAAATATATATATATCACTACTGCAGGTATATATAATATAATGACGGACCTGCTGGACACTGTCGGCAGACTCCTAAACTACTAGTATGAAGAAGATAGAAAAAAAAAAACCACCACAGGTAGGTATACAATTATGGACGAGCACTGACGACACAGAGGTAGCTACAGCCGTGGACTACCGTACTGCGTCTGCTAGTATAGAGATGATAATGATATAAAAAAATATATATATATCACTACTGCAGGTATATATAATATAATGACGGACCTGCTGGACACTGTCAGCAGACTCCTAAACTACTAGTATGAAGAAGATAGAAAAAAAAACCCACCACAGGTAGGTATACAATTATGGACGAGCACTGACGACACAGAGGTAGCCACAGCCGTGGACTACCGTACTGCGTCTGCTAGTATAGAGATGATAAAGATGATAGAGATGAACAAAAAAAATATAACACTACTGCAGGTAAATATTTATATAATATAATGAATGACGGACCTGCTGGACACTGTCAGCAGAATGCGTTTATAGAATAAAAAAAAAAACACCACAGGAGTGTTTAACTTTTTCAGGCAGACAATATATTGGTGGTCACTGGTCAGTCACACTGGCAGCAAAAGTGTGCACTGTACTCCTGCTATAACTGCACCCCAGTCTCCCCCCCAATTCAGCTGTGTGAGCAGTGAGCACTCAGCACAGTCAGATATACATATAGATGATATTATCATGCAGCACACTGAGGCTGAGCACAGATATGGTATGTGACTGTGTATCGTTTTTTTTTCAGGCAGAGAACGGATTATATTAAATAATAAATAAAACTGGTGGAGGTCAGTCACTAGTAACTATCAGCAAAACTCTGCACTCTGAGTACTCCTAATGCTCCCCAAAATTACTAAGTAATCAACTCAAGTGTCTCTATCTATTCTAACGGAGAGGACGCCAGCCACGTCCTCTCCCTATCAATCTCAATGCACGTGTGAAAATGGCGGCGACGCGCGGCTCCTTATATAGAATCCGAGTCTCGCGATAGAATACGAGCCTCGCGAGAATCCGACAGCGGGATGATGACGTTCGGGCGCGCTCGGGTTAGCCGAGCAAGGCGGGAAGATCCGAGTCTGCCTCGGACCAGTGTAAAAAGGCTGAAGTTCGGGGGGGTTCGGATTCCGAGGAACCGAACCCGCTCATCTCTAGTTTATGCACGCCCACAAAATGGCATCTGAACAGCCATGACATGCTTGCATTCACTCAGGCACTCCCCGTTCCCACCCCCAAACGCTGTCTTTCTGTCAATCACTTTGCAACTCATTCCTCAGTGCAACCACAATCGCGCTTTAGTGACTGCGTGTGTGCACGGAGACTCACATGTACAGTAAGAAAACATTGCTATGTGTACAATAGCCGCTTTGTGACTGCACCTTAAACGAGCCTCAGTGTGCGCTAACAGAGGGCCTAATTCAGACCTGATTGCAGCAGCAAAATGTTTCTCTAATGGGCAAAACCATGTCCCTCATTCCGAGTTGATCGCTCGCTAGCTACTTTTAGCAGCCGTGCAAACGCATAGTCTCCGCCCACGGGGGAGTGTATTTTAGCTCTGCAAGTATGCGGTCGCTTGTGCAGCCGAGCGGTACGAAAAAAAGTTTGTGCGGATTCTGAGTAGGTCTGAACTTACTTCAGCATGTCTGGTCCCGGAGTTGACGTCAGACACCCGCCCTGCAAATGCCTGGACACGCCTGTGTTTTCCCTACCACTCCCAGAAAACGGTCAGTTGACACCCATAAACGCCCTCTTCCTGTCAATCTCCTTGCGATCGGTTGTGCAAATGGATTCGTCGCTAGAAGCATTGCACAGCAACGATGCTGTTTGTACCCGTGCGACACGCGTGCGCATTGCGGTGTATACGCATGTGCAGTAGTTACCTAATCGCTGCGCTGCGAAAAATGGCAGCGAGTGGTCAACTCGGAATGAGGGCCCATGTGCAGTGCAGGTGGGGCAGATATAACATGTGCAGAGAGAGTTAGATTTAGGTGGGGTGTGTTCAAAGTTCAAACTGAAATCTAAATTGCAGTCCAAAAATAAAGCAGCCAGTATTTACCCTGCACATAAACAAAATAACCCATCCAAATCTAACTCTCTCTGCATGTTATATCTGCCCCACCTGCAGTGCACATGCATAGGCGTGCGCACGGGGGGTGCCTGGTGCGCACAGGCACCCCCTAATGTCCGGCACCCCCCCCCCCCCCCCCCGCACGTCACGCCTGCTACTACAACATGAACATACACACACAGTGATGCCCGCGTGTTACCGCCGAGCCTGAACTCATGTGCTGTCACTGTTCTCCCCCCACACCCTCTCCCGCTGCGCCCGCCGCCCAAAGTCAGACTCTCAGTGTTGTGGATAGCCGGGGCCGCACAGCGCACCCGACGTCACGCTCCGAACGCCGCACGCCCTGTCTCCCCTCATCCTGCACTGTCCTCCCGCCCGGCGCTCAGTCTCCCGCCCGAACTCAGTGTGCCCTGCCACTGCCGACACGTCAGGAATCAGGAGGACTAAGAGCTGCCGCTGGAGCAGCTAGACAGACCACACTTAAGCAGAGAGAGTGACACAGGACCCTGTCACTCACTAACTATAGTCTGCAACTGTGAGTGAGTATGCTGCTGCAGCCTCCAGGAAGAAGAGTGGGGACCAGGGGGCATAAAATATAAAATATTAATTATTGAATACATTTTTTTCAGAGATATCATATTAGTAATAGAACATTTTAACATTTGTTAAATTATATATATATATATATATATTTATAAATAATAAACAGAGGGCGTTCTATAGTGCAGATCAGTTTATTCATAAAAGACACAGCTATAAAGGATAAAAACCTCGGCACTTGATACTACTGTATATAACTGGTACTACATTTCTCAGCACTGTGGGCTTTAAACCACATGATTTTGTCTATTGTATCATGGCAGACAGGAACACTCTCCTAGTACCTCCATGTCGGACCACACACTGCACCACTGGCCGCAAGCCACAGCACGTCGGGATACCATCTACACTAGTACCAGAAGGTTCTAAATGGGACAAATGTATGGTGCGGTGTGTGGTCACAACATAGAGGTACTAGGAAGTGTTCCTGTCTGCCGTGATACAATAGACAAAATCATAAGATTTTAAACCCACAGAGAAAGTTGGTACAAGTTATATATCTGTGTGCCAAGGTTTCTATCCTTTAAAGCTGTGTCTTTCATGAATAAACTGATCTACACTATAGAACGCCCCCTCTGTTTATTACTTTCAGATCTTTTCATCCCATGGGGTCCCAGGACTTACTTACAGCGGGGAGCTATGATCTGGTAATTAAGAAGGGAGCGAGTGCAATCAGTCCTGTGGTTTATTGGATGTGGAATTGATTGATTCAATATCCCGGTGGGACTTATACACCTATATATTGGAATTTGAGCAAACCTATATAGTAATCTTTTACTTCTTTG
The DNA here is from genome assembly GCF_028390025.1 of Pseudophryne corroboree. Classification (NCBI taxonomy): domain Eukaryota; kingdom Metazoa; phylum Chordata; class Amphibia; order Anura; family Myobatrachidae; genus Pseudophryne; species Pseudophryne corroboree. Next base: position 753,326,337 of record NC_086445.1, on the reverse strand, counting down.
CATATTCAATGTGATCTGGACGCGATATTTGCATCCAGGATCTTATTGCAATATGCAGTCGTATCGCTTGGATGTATTAAGCAGGCTGAGAGATACAGATGGGAATGGGAGGCTGAAGGACTCAGAGTGTAGGGGACAGGCTGACAGAGACAGAGTGAAGGGGGGAGGCTGAGAGAGACAGAATGAAGGGGAGAGGCTGAGAGAGACAAAGTGAAGGGGATGATGATAGACGCAGGGATGAGATGATGGTGTGGCTAAGAGATGCAGAGGGCAGGAGGTGACACAAGTCTGGTTGAACCTCTGTTGTATGACGATAACTTTGGTTATATTACTACATAAACAGGCATCTTTTGGACCATGTGATTTCCTACATGAATAATGAATACCAACTGAAGATGTCGTCTGCCCAGGGAGGATACATTTCTTCAAAGGTTCCCCGTTGTGAGAAACCACTATATAGGTAAGGTGCATATGGAATGGAAAGGAATGCTCCCAGAGTGACAATAAACATATGGCATGTCATGTTGACACATCCTCATTTTCAGTAGTCATGCCCCTTGGGTGGGCTGTACAGTGTGTGTGTGGGGGGGGGGGGGGGGGCTTGCTGCCAGACTGGGGAGGATTACTGTAATTGCAGAGAGTGCCGTCAGGGGTGTTTGCTTGGTACACGCCACAATATCTGACAATGTATCTGCATTATTATGATTGGCACAAAGGTGGATGTTTTATATTGCAGTGACAGCCAATAGGCGGTGCTAGACACGCCCAATAGGTGGTTCTAGACACGCCCCCACGGTGCACCCCCTAACAAAATGTTTTGCGCACGCCTATGTGCACATGGTTTTGCCCATTAGAGAAAGATTGTGCTGCTGCGATCAGGTCCGAATTAGGCCCTTGGTACAGTATGTTAGTTAACAGGGTAGCAGTGAGAAATTCTATATTATGGACTGCTCACATGACCTCAATCTCTTCTTCAACACATCGCCTCCCTCCATCCCTATTTCGGTTTAGTTGTGTTTTCGGTTGCGGGTGCCAGCTCAGAAAAAAACTTGCTAATGGAGGTATACCTTTTGCTGGCCGTACGTCAGGACGACTAGCATCCGATGCAAGTCATATCACGATTTCCCTTGAACTCCCCATGAGCTCTCACGTAGTCCTGGACACACAATTTGGGATTTTATGGACATACAATGGGATATATTTACTAAGCTCCCGAATTTGACCAAGATGGTGTTTTTTCTTCAAAGTGTCATCTCGGGAATTTACAAAACTCAAATCTCGGCAGTGATGAGGGCATTCGTATTTTTTTGGAAGTCAAAGAAAAAAAATACGAATGAATACACCATCGGTCAAATACGACTGTTTTTTGATACAACTCGGTAATTTACTAAAAAGTGTATTTCACGAACACTGCCGGCAATAGCCAAACACTGCCGTGAAAAAATACAAATCGTAAAAAAAGCAGATTTAAAACAGACCTGCTTTTTTTTACCGTGTTCTGATAGGCATGCACGGATCCATGAGATCCGTGCATGTTTATCAGTGGGAAGGGGTGGGAAAGTGTTAAATTTGCAGGGAAAAAATGCGTGCGGTCCCCCCCTAAGCAAAACCAGCCTCGGGCTCTTTGAGCCGGACCTGGTTGAAAAAATATGGGGGAAAAAATGTCAGGGGTTCCCCCATATTTAATCAACCAGCACCGGGCTCTGCACCTGGTCCTTGTTCCAAAAATACGGGGGACAAAAAGCGTAGGGGTCCCCCATATTTTTGAAACCAGCACCGGGCTCCATTTATCTAGGTCCCTGCGGCCCTGGCATTACATACCCAACTAGTCACCCCTGTCCGGGGTACCCTGGAGGAGTGGGAACCCCTTAAATCAAGGGGTCCCCCCCCTCCAGCTACCCGAGGGCCAGGGGTGAAGCCCGAGGCTGTCCCCCCCCCCATCCAAGGGCGGCGGATGGGGGGCTGATAGCCTTTTGAAAAAAATGGGAATATTGTTTTTAGTAGCAGTACTACAAGTCCCAGCAAGCCTCCCCCACAAGCTGGTACTTGGAGAACCACAAGTACCAGCATGCGGTGGAAAACCGGGCCCGCTGGTACCTGTAGTACTACTACTAAAAAAATACCCCCAAAAAAACAGGACACACACACCATGACAGTATAAGTTTATTACTTACATGCACACCTCCAAACATACATACTTACCTATGTTCACACGAGGCTCGGTCCTCTTCTCCATGTAGAATCCTAGGGGTACCTGTGAAAAAAATTATACTCACATAATCCAGTGTACCTTCTGTTCTTTGTATAGTCCACGTACCTGGCAAAATAAAAAAACGGAAACCCGACCACGCACTGACTGCCAGGACCCCCCCCCCCTGACTCCTGTCAAAGAGGGTCCCTTCAGCCAATCAGGGAGCGCCACGTCGTGGCACTCTCCTGATTGGCTGTGTGCTCCTGTAGTGTCTGTCAGGCAGCACACGTCAGAGATACAATGTAGCGCCTATGCGCTCCATTGTATCCAATGGTGGGAACTTTGCGGTCAGCGGTGAGGTTACTTTCGGTCAACCGCTGACCGCAATGTTCCCACCATTGGATACAATGGAGCGCATAGGCGCTACATTGTATCTCTGCCATGTGCTGCCTGACAGACACTACAGGAGCACACAGCCAATCAGGAGGGTGCCACGGCGTGGCGCTCCCTGATTGGCTGAAGGGACCCTCTTTGACAGGAGTCAGGGGGGTCCCATGTGTAAATATGGGACTCCTTTCAGTGCGTGGTCGGGTTTCCGTTTTTTTGTTTTGCCAAGTACGTGGATTATACAAAGAAGACAAGCAACACTGGATTATGTGAGTATTATTTTTTCACAGGTACCCCTAGGATTCTACATGGAGAAGAGGGCCGAGCCTCGTGTGAACATAGGTAAGTATGTATGTTTGGAGGTGTGGATGTATGTAATAAACTTATACTGTCACGATGTGTGTGTCCTGTTTTTTTGGGGGTATTTTTTTTAGTAGTAGTACTACAGGTACCAGCGGGCCCGGTTTTCCACCGCATGCTGGTGCTTGTGGTTCTCCAAATACCAGCTTGCGGGGGAGGCTTGCTGGGACTTGTAGTACTGCTACTAAAATCAATATTCACATTTTTTTCAAAAGGCTATCAGCCCCCCATCGACCGCCCTTGGATGGGGGGACAGCCTCGGGCTTCACCCCTGGCCCTTGGGTGGCTGGAGGGGGGGACCCCTTGATTTAAGGGGTTCCCACTCCTCCAGGGTTCCCCGGCCAGGGGTGACTAGTTGGGTATGTAATGCCAGGGCCGCCGGGACCACAATAAAAGTGTCCCCTGGCTGTGGCATTATGTACCTGGCTAGTGGAGCCCGGTGCTGGTTTCAAAAATATGGGGGACCCCTACGCTTTTTGTCCCCCGTATTTTTGGAACCAGGCGCAGAGCCCGGTGCTGGTTTATGAAATATGGGGGAACCCCTGTCATTTTCCCCCCCATATTTTGTCAACCAGGACCGGCTCAAAGAGCCCAAGGCTGGTTTTGCTTAGGGGGGGGGACCCCACGCATTTTTTTTTTAGATTTGTAACAATGTTATATTTTTTTTTACGAAAGGTGCACAATGAAGCCCTGCACGGATCTCACAGATCCGGCCAAGATTCATTGTGTTAATGTCGACAGTGTTTTACTATTCACTCCCGTAAAACACTGCCAAAAAATACGAATGACATCGACATCGGAAAACACGAAAATGCAGAATACGACAGCTTAGTAAATTAGTCGTAATAAATTCAAAAAGTTGCAAATTTACACTTTCGATGTCATTCGTGTTTGAACTTTAACCTCATTCTGAAAAATGCGAATTTTAGTAAATATACCCCAATGTGCATATGATGTGCACATGATCTTATGACCCATCATATGACCAATCATGTGCCCCCATATGACGGATCGACTCATGATCCATCGTATGCCTCACAAAAAGCATGCAATCATTTTACAGATGTGAGCTAAATTTACATAGTGGGCTAGCCTTCACTAGGGGGTATATAAAGCAGGTGCCATTTTAGCGCTGTGCACTTCTTTCTGTTCTGTGACTAATGAGGCTTGGTTTTTACCCTGTTCAGTACTTCACATTGCTAGCTAGTGTGCATTGCTTTGTTCTGCCTGCCATTACAAAGTGCTTTATACTGCTCTATTTCCTGTGCTGCATTCTGTGGTGATGGATCACTGTCGTTATAGAGTTCTGCTGTCCTCAGAGCCGACCCTAACAATATGATGCCCTAGGCAAGATTTTGGCTGATGCCCCCTTTCACAGACGCTAGTTCTGCCTCTGACCTTCTACCCCTTTCCCAGCACCATCACCCCTCACCCATAGCAGTCCTCATTTTGATGCTCCTACCTCCTATATTTTAAATAGGAACAGTGTGCACATTTGGTGCGCAGCCCAAAACGGGGCGTGTTCTTGCTGGGAAGGGGCATGGGCACACAAAATTATCACCAACTGAAATTACGCCACACAGTACTGTAACTTTATTCTCATTATATCATGTAATAGTTTCTCTTATTCCCGTTACATCACACAGTAGTTCAACTTTACTCCTCACAGTAGTGCCCCTTATTCACATTACACCATACCATATTGCTCTTTATTCTCATTAGACCACACAGTAGTGTCCTTTCTATACGTTACACCACAAAGTACTGTAGTATACCTTATACACATAATGCCGCACATTAGTAATGCACTTTGTATGCAGATAGAGCCGCAGTCACACACACAATATAGGCATGCTGCATATAATTTTAATCAGCAGAAACTGCTTGTGCCCCTAGGAGTTCAAAATGCTTTAGGCATTTGCCTAGTTTGCCTATGCCTAGGACCGGCTCTGGCTGTCTTATGCTGTGGTCAAGCTGAGTGAGGAGAGGGAGAAGGCCCAGCATAGGAGGGAGAGGTCCTGCATCATAATCGTACCCGAATAATGCATGATGTGCACACGATGCAGTGATCAAGGCGCTGAAATCGTACAGTCGTCCGCAAAATTGACCTAGTGTGTAGGGCCAGTTTAAGTTTTCAGAAGGAGATTAGCTGAATTAGACCATATACGAAAGTCAGCGACACCACTTTCCTGGGTTAATCATCTATTAAGTACTGTATGATAAGAGGAGTATGCAGAATTAATTTGTTAGCACGGTTTAGGCACATGGGCCAGTATTTACTAAAAATCCGAGTTTGGCCGATTTGTGTTTTTTTTTCTAAGTCCCAATCCGGGAATTCACTCGGCAGTGTCTGGTCTATTCGTAATTGTTTGAACGGCAAAGTACACAAATACGAATGAATAGACCATCGGTCAAACGCGCCTGTTATTTCATACAATACGGGAATTCACTATTCATTCGTATTTGGGTGTTAGTCTCTGAGTGCTCAATTGCGGTCGTATTTGTTTGCGATTCGTTAAAAAACGCAGCCAAAAAATAGACCTGCTTTTTTCAGCCGTGTTTACATGTGTTGACACTTACAAATCATTCTAACCTGAATTAGGATGCCTATAAAAGGGACACAAACTTCTCTCATGCAAAATAATTTATTTCCTTATGTTTGCTGGCCAAAACTTGTAGATTTGTAAGGCAATACACATTTAACAACATATATCCATTATTACACACATTTGTGTTCAACTTTCAAATATTTCAAATGTTGTTGTTTCTGCATCATGTTTTTAAATCTGATTACTTATTTTTAACACACACAAACATGGCACAACAATAATGTCAGTCATTTTCGGACTGAATTATCTAAATATTACCCCCAACATATTAGGACACTTTTAGCCAACTCAATTGTGTTTTTCTTGTCAATTCGTCTAGAGAAGAAATGTAAAACAGTTACAATTCACATTGTAAATTGTATTGGTCATAGATGAATCTGCCTGGCTGCCAATTAGTCTGTCTGCTGGCTCAAAGAATGATTAGAATCTAGAAAGAGTAATGATTAGAAAAAAATCAAGTGGTCTGCTTTCTGCCTGCTTAAGACAATCTGCCTGGCTGCCAATTAGTCTGTCTTCTGGCTCAAAGAATGATTAGAATCTAGAAAGAGTAATGATTAGAAAAAAATCAAGTGGTCTGCTTTCTGCATGCTAACATCTATGTGCAGCTCAAACAACAGTTTCCTGCTAACAAAAAATGCAAAGATGATAAAGAAGAAATGTGCGTACAAAATTCCTTTTGTTGTTTGTACCAGTTATAATTAATGATGTTGTACAAATTGTCAAGGAGCTAAGTGTTATATATATTCTGTTAATCATACACTTGGTAAGTGTTTTTTTTCTCTTCTCTTTAAAGAAATGGGTGTGGGGTTTTTTATGTTTATTTGGGTGGTTGCTTGTCCTGGCCTTTGCCTTTACCACTGTCGTGTTGGCGTGCTCTGGTGGAGCGCCTTGGTGGTGATGACACTGGCGATAGAATAGGAGTAGTTGTACCAGAACTGCTGCTTGTTTGCTGTTGCTGCAGGGATCTGAGTGTTTCATTGAGGTTACTGAGGGTGGCATTGAGTTCACATGTTGCAGCATTTTGATTGTCTACAATTCTGGACATGGATTCATTGATCATTTGATTGCTTTCTAAAATGTTTATATAGCTTTGCTGTTGTCTGTGCTGTTCTTCCATTATGCGCTGTAAGTTACCCATGACATGTGTACAGGGGCGGATCCAGAAGAAAATGATAGGGGGGGCACCATGGAAGGGGCAAGTACATTTGCATGTGGCTTCGGTGCATGTGAGGTGGCGCTTCTTATACAATGCCCACAGTTATAGCGCTCATTATGCAATGTCCACTGTACTGGTAGTGCCCCTTATATAGACCCCATAGTAGTGGTGTCCCTTATGCAATGCCCGTATTGCCCCCAGTAGTAATGTTGCCTGTAGTAATTTCCCCAGTCATTATGCCCCCAGTGGTAATGCCCCTGCAGTTATGACCCCAGTAGTTTAGCCACCAGTAGTAATGCCCCCCTATAGTTTGCCCCATTGTAGTTTAGCCCCTGTAGTTATGCCCCCCTTATAGTTTAGCCACCAGTAGTAATGCCCCCCTGTAGTTTGCCCCATTGCAGTTTAGCCCCTGTAGTTATGCCCCCCTTATAGTTTAGCCTCCAGTAGTAATGCCCCCAATAGTTTGGCCCCTGTAGTTATGCCCCCAGTAGTTTGGCTCCCCCTGTAGTTTAGCCCCCAAGTAGTAATGCCCCTGTAGTTTAGCCCTCAAGTAGTAATACCCCCAATAGTTTGGCCCCTGTAGTTATGCCCCCAGTAGTTTGGCTCCCCCTGTAGTTTAGCCCCCAAGTAGTAATGCCCCTGTAGTTTAGCTCCCAAGTAGTAATGCCCCTGTAGTTTAGCCCCCAAGTAGTAATGCCCCCAATAGTTTGGCCCCTGTAGTTATGCCCCCAGTAGTTTGGCTCCCCCTGTAGTTTAGCCCCCAAGTAGTAATGCCCCTGTAGTTTAGCCCCCAAGTAGTAATGCCCCCTGTAGGTGCCCCCCAGTAATAATGCCCCCAGTAGCTGCCCCCCCAGTAATAATGCCCCCAGTAGCTGCCCCCCCAGTAGTGATGCCCCCAGTTATAATGCCCCCAGTAGTAATGCCCCCCCCTCAGTAGTAATGCCCCTTGTTGATGCCCCCCCCCAGTAGTAATGCCCCTTGTTGGTGCCTCCCCCAGTAGTAATGTCCCCCCGTAGTTTCCCCCAGGAGGTGCCCCCGCTGCATTAAGGAAGAAAAAAACATAATACTTACCGAGCCCCGTTCCCGCGCCGCTGCAGTCCTCCTTCTGGCTGGCGTCCTCTCCTCAGTACTATGAGAGAGACGTCATGACTGACGTCTCTCCCATAGCGCACGGCGCAGTGACAGCGCCGGAAGCCGGAGCTCAGTACTGAGCTCCTGCCTCCGGCTACCGCTGTGCAGGGAGACGGGTGCCCGCTGGTAACACAATCTCAGCGGGCGCCCGTCATCTCCCTGTGCGGCGGCGCCGACGCCGCGGGGGGACGACGGGGGGAAGCCACAAATGACAGGGGGGGCACGGGCCCGAGTGCCCCCCCCTGGATCCGCCACTGCATGTGTAATGTCTGCACGTATGATTTCCATGGTATTTGCAATTCTTGTGTTTGTTTCATTTTGTCTACTCAGATTTCTGCTGATTCATCTGAGGTGAGATGGTAGGCTTGCAAACATTTGGTTCTGCCTACGCAGGCAATCTTCATTAGTGGCCTGCTGTCTAGCCCAAATGGTCCAGAACACTTGATCAGGGCCTTGTGTTACTGGTGTTGTTGGGCTGTGTTGGGGTGGTGGTGTGCTTTGCTGTGGGGGAGTACTCACAGGTGCTGGGGGGCTGATTCCTTCGCTAACTGGATGCATTTCTAACATGATTGTGTCATCCATGTCACTGTGTTGCTGTTGTTGCGGAGGGATGCTGGTACCAGGACTAGAAGCTGAAATTAAAAACATTTATCCGTTACTTATCCATATGTTTAATACATTGGTACAAAGCACTAAACATGGAACACATGTAATGGACTGGTGCTTTCAGATATCCGGCCTAGCAACATCATCACTCATTACTTAAATACATACATATGCCTGTTTGTGGCAAATGTGTCTGGTTACTTCATTCTGAAAGCAAACACATGAGTTGTATGGTACATCAGACATACTCCTGCCTAAAAACACATTGTAATCCATAATGTGTTGCCTTATAGTGTCTCCAACCAAAACATAGTAATGTTTTTGTATGCAGCTGGCAATGTTAGGACAAACACACATGTGTAAATGATTCTAACAACCTTACTATTTGCAAAGCATACACATGAGTTTCTGTTGCAGCATCTTCCACACAATGTGCTACTGTATGGCTGAAGTGGACATACATATCTTTACTGGATGTTGTGTAGGCCATTTTGTTTGGTTTCCATTTCATGTTTTACTGACTTGGGTAAGTATAGCAGATTTTGCTGGGTATTGACTTAATGAGTTTAAGTAAATGGTTTTTTAAAGATCTGACATTTTTAATTGTTATCACAGTTTGTTACTCACAATCAAGATGAGGGGAGTGTGGTTGTTGTCTTGGAGTCGTATCCAAAATTTGGAGTGGGGGCACCGAACAAACAGTAGATAATCTTCGTGGCGGGGTAGCCTGCTGTGGTTGGCCCTGGACATCAGACCTTGCTTTCTTTGCTGGCAGATGTTTTTTGTGGTGTGTTCCAGAAGTGCGCCTTCTGCTGCTTAAGACTTCATTGGATGGACCTAGTATTGAAAGTGACATTTTGTTATGGCTATTCATTTACAAACCTTACCTATACTACAATGGACACTTTACCTGCTTCCGCAGCGTCATCATCATCAGATGTGATGGGAGTGACTGTAGGACGACCAGTACTGCCTTTTTTCAACACTGTAAATAAAAAAAATAAAAAAATATTCATGCTATTGTTAATACATCCACCCATTATGCTTATAAACATTACATCTTTAAAAAATGGATGTTTTATTATGAATCTAAAAATAAGGACATTAAACACAAAAAGCACAACAACAAACCCAAAACATTGTCCAATAGCCATATGCACTATGGAAAGTGCAACACAGGGAATCATATACAGGACACAGACATAGGACACAATTCCAAAAACATACACTAACAAGCCAAAACACACACAGCTTCATTTTCAAATAAAAGGAAAAAAAATACAGATGTGATATAGAAATAGGTCTGTGATGTGGCACTCCAAACACACATTAACACAATATGAGGCCAACAAAAAAAAAGAAAAAAAATCTGTAAGGTAACTATATCTGCAGTTGTTGTGTCAGTGTACAAATACAGACTCAAAATGAACCAGCAAATAGTGGCCTTGACTTAAACAATATTACATTGAGTACTAATGAAATTATACATGTAACTGCCTTCAAGACACTTTGCACTACTCCAGCCTCTAACATATCAACCACTGATTTGGAAACATTGCACATGGATAACTGAATTAAAAAACATAGTCCAACTTTCAAAATGTACAATGTGCAAAAGTAAAACATTATTGCTTGGCAATTCAATGACACACCAAGTCCAAATTACACATGGAAAATGTACTGTCCAAAAACCACATGACATACAAGCAAGTAAGACGTTACATTGACTTTTGTATGAAACATGACCCAAAACAATGTATTTGATGACGCACACTTGAAGATGGGAGTAATATGCAATGTCACATGACACACATTTAAAACATACAGTAAGCCAGAAGTAATGTCATAGAATGTTAAGGCAAATACACATGCTCACCATCCTTCCTGGGGCGATCGGAATCCCGGACATGGGTTGCAGACACTACTTCTGGAGGGATTATAGTCAGCATGGGCTCCTCATAGTCCAGATATGTGGCAATAAAGGGCGGACCACCACCGGTTTTGCGAGCCGACTTCGCCTCCTTGGCCATTTTGGACTTGACACGTCGCTTTATGTCATAGAACCGTTTGCGGCACGTGTCCTCCGTCCGCTTCACCACCCCCTCACTATTTACAGCAGCAACTACTTTCGCCCACAACACCGTCTTCTTCCGTGTTGGCACCTTGGCGGACTCAGGCCCAAATAGCTGCCGCTGATACTTCATCAGCTCCCGCACCAATGCCACATTTTCTGCATAACTAAACTTGACATTCCGCCCAGTCTTAGTAGTGGTGCGTGGCTGCGGAGCTGTCTGACTGTCACTATCACTGTCACTTGAGGCTGCTGCAGCAACCTCACCAACCTCCTCCACCTCACTAACCTCACTAACACTCACCTCCTCCACCTGACCGACCTCCTCCCCCTCACTAACACCCTCCACCTCACTCACCTCAGCCACCTCTGAGTCACACATAATTGTGTGACTAAACAATTAACACAGAAAAAAAAAGACAAAACAAAACACTCCTCCGCTACCACTACACTAATCACACACACACACACACACACACACACACACACACACACACACAAACACTGACAAGGGACTATAAATAAAAAAAACTTGGACAAAAATTGAGACAAAATGAAAAAATACAATAAAAAATTTAGGGGTGTTGCTTCGTGGTGAAGGTGCGTGGCCACATAATAGTGGCAATTCGCATTACACAACACAGTAGTGCAGTTAATACAAACTGCACCAGGTAGAAGCTCCTAGACACTTTGCGCCAGGCAGAGCACGTTAGACACTTTGCGCCCGGCAGAGCACGTTAGACAACAAGAATGACAAAACTATTTTCAAACACAATACAACACTCAGAACTCGCAAAAAATACTCCTCCAAACAAACACTACTCACCAAACTCCACAGCACAACCTCTCTCCTCACCACTAACTAAACCCACGAGGTGCGGACGGTTTGGGGCGTATTTATATGGTTGCGCACAGACACTCCTACCATCTGAAACACAACCAATCACGAACGGGGATGAAAACCAAAACTAAAAGTGAAAATGCGGCCGCGGGAAGAAAAAAAACCCTGCCGCGTTTAACTTATAAAAAAAACCCAGCAAAAACAACACAAACACGTACGCAAACGACAATGACGGCCTTAAATGTGCCAAAAAAAAACGACTGGCATCGACATCGGAAAACACGAAAACAATAAACTCGAATGCTTAGTAACTTGGCATATATAGTTTCAAAAGTTGCATGAAAATGCACCCGATACAAGACGAGTTTAAACACTACACAAACCGACACAAACACGAATATTAGTAAATTTTGGGCATGGGTGGCTGCTAGTTAATTGCAGGGCCTCAGAGTGGTAGTCTGATCTGTTCGCTTTCTCCTTGCCACCATACTAGTTACAGTGATACTGTTATCAATAAATGAATGAGCAAATTTAATGCCAAGTTTTGTTTCCTGTGTTTTTTTGTTTAGAGTTCAAGTTTGTATTGCACTGTCTAGTGCGTATACAGTAGCCACATTTGCTATTAAGGGTTTTAATGTAGAGCAGTAGTGAATGAGCCATACTTCCCATCCCTCCAGCCAGGGCCGATGCAAGGTCTCTCTGCATCCTAGGCAAAGCTTTAGCCTGTCGCCCCCTAATCTGCAAAAAAAAAACACCACCACCTCTCGGAGGGGAGATGCAGGTGGCCACTAGGTGGGCTGTTGCATAATTATACGTACACAGAGAAAAGGGACAACACTCAAGGACTTTTAAGGTGAAAAAGTATATTGTAAACAAAGTCACAACATTTTGTGAGTTTGTTCGCAGTATACGTTCACTTTGAAATCCTTGAGTGGCATCCATTCTTTCTGCCTATGTATACACACAAGCCGGCATGTTTGGGATTGTATAATACACCGAGGACAATTTCACGTTTTCGCTAAGTGCCAAGATATGCATCTACAATTCTGCATATGGGGTCTGGTGGGGATATTTTAATTATATGTGTATACATACATATATATACACACACACATACACACATACATATAGTTGTTTACTCCTTATTGTGTTCCATTCCCCCATCTGTAAGTTTATTACTGACTCCCTCTACCTCCACATGTGCTGCATTGTGCCCCAGTGCCTGTGTTTTCCCTATTATGATGTTTACAAGTGCAAACCACCCATCCGGCTGTAAGATCTGTACTGTCTGTGGTCCCGCAGAACCCCCATGGGTTACTAACCTAAAAGATGTTTCCTTGTTTTCCTTGGTAATTGGTTCCTCTTACAGGCAGCAGCAGCATTACAACGACGCTGCAGGGAGCCGACATGTAGTCAGGTGCTGCTTGCTGCTGGAGAGTCGGGATACAGGGGCCTGGAGGAGGTGCATCACGGCTATGAGAAGTGGATGTAGGGGTGCCCCCCCTGGGATCCACAGTTACATCCACCCCTATGTGCCTTCACATGACTTGATGTTACACGCGCCAGCAAAGAGGAAACGCCGAGATGCTATGTGGTACAACCTGATAGCGGCTGCCAGGGCCGGCTCCAGGCCTACTAGCACCCTGAGCGAAAACATGTAAAAGCGCCCCCCCCCCCCCCCCCCCCCCCCGAGCTCCAGGAAAAACGGGCGTGGCCTCTTGGAAAGTGGGCGTGGCCTCATAACTTCATATTATTAGACTTTAAATAAATATGTTTTCACACCCCCTCTACGCACACAATTAGCAGCCTTACACATAACAGCCACAGTAGTGTTCCTTACACACAATGTCTCCAGTATAGTGCCAGATAGACATGATATGCCCCCCAGCAGTGGCAGCTACACACAATATGCCCCCCTAGCAGTGCCAGTTACACAATAGTGTTCACTTTTTAGGGCAGGGAGGGCACATTTTTAAGTTAGGAGGGCAAAATGACGTACATACTGTAATGCTTGGTGCTCATCTACCTACATGGCAAACTATGGACAGTGCGCGCCGAAGGCGCGCAGCAAAAATTTAGGGGTGTTGCTTCGTGGGGAAGGTGCGTGGCCACATAATAGTGGCAATTCGCATTACACAACACAGTAGTGCAGTTAATACAAACTGCACCAGGTAGAACCTCCTAGACACTTTGCGCCAGGCAGAGCACGTTAGACACTTTGCGCCCGGCAGAGCACGTTAGACACTTTGCGCCAGGCAGAGCACGTTAGACACTTTGCGCCAGGCAGAGCACGTTAGACACTTTGCGCCAGGCAGAGCACGTTAGACACTTTGCGCCAGGCAGAGCACGTTAGACACATTGCCTAGCCACAGACGCCTAGCGGGAACACTATAGGATATGCTCCCTAGCCGTGCCAGCTACACATGACATGCCCCCCAGCAGTGCCAGCAACACATGACATGCCCCCCAGCAATGCCAGATACATAAATGGCCACACAGTGCCAGATATGTAGATACAGAAAAGGCCACACAGTGCTAGATAAATGCCCCCACAGTGCTAGATAAATGCCCCCACAGTGCCATCCATAAATGCCCCCACAGTGCCAGCCATAAATGCCCCCAGTGCCATCCATAAATGCCCCCAGTGCCAGATAAATGCCCCCAGTGCCAGATAAATGTCCCCACAGTGCCAGATAAATGCCCCCACAGTGCCAGCCATAAATGCCCCCACAGTGCAGGCCATAAATACCCCCACAGTGCCATCCATAAATGCCCCCACAGTGCCATCCATAAATGCCCCCAGTGCCAGATAAATGCCCCCACAGTGCCAGCCATAAATGCCCCCACAGCGCCATCCATCCTTAAATGATTCACCCCCCCCCCATACCTGCGGCGTTGGAGGGGGAGTACTGCTGTCCGGGTCCGGGTGCGGGGTCGGGGGGAGGGCGGCCAGCCAGGAAGCGTCCAAGGCGCTTGTGTGCGCTGCGCGGTGCTGGCGTCTGACGTTAGATACCGGCGCCGCTCGCACACAAGCGTCTGCAGTCACCAGGGCCGGCTTCATGTTCGAATATGGCGGCGCCCATTAAGGGTGGCGCCCTGCGCGGCCGCTCTATTCGAACATGCCTAGAGCCGGCCCTGGCGGCGGCTGCACCTGATTAGACCCGCAGCAGTGACCAGTGCAGTGTAAAAGGAGGAGGTCACATTCATATTTTCAGATTTTTGTTAGATGAATTCAATGGTGCCCTCCAGAGGATGGCGCCCCTACACAGCCGCCTATAGCTGCCTAATTGTAGAGCTTGCCCTGCCTCCAGCCCATGGACAGTGCCCTCAAATTGGGTCCAGCCTGCCTTAATCAGTACAGGTGGGAGGCATGTGACCTGTGCTTATTAGCAAGAAGACTTGTTATCTTTCTATGCATTTGACACCACAATCTTTCTATATCATCTATATATATAAAAGGCAAATACCACATACTCATCACAAATTCTCCTGAACCATAAGGACTAGGAAATTCGGGCAATAGCTTGCTTATGTGACGTAGGCACCCACTAAGAAGCGATTTTTCAAAATTATACCCACAAAGGGTTTAAAAATGGTTGTCACGTCTGAGGATTCTTGTGGATCCGGATTTGGGGAAGATGATTCTGGTGCACTTGGATCTCTGAATAACAAACGAGCGGGATGGATGAAGGTCTTGCGCATTTATTACTTGGAGTAGTTTAACAGGGTTCACCAAAGACAGTTGCATAGAGATACGATTGTAGGTTAGCGGGTGGCTGAGGATACCGGAACCGTGACCTAGAACTTTAAAGGAGGAATTCCGAAGGCTGGTTACTGCGGCATCTGGAACAGGTAGCTAGGTAGGACATGGGAACAGAGTCGGCAGTCTGCGTAAGGCTATATCAGGAAGCTTGGGTAATTTGCTATAACAAGAACCTGACACTGGAGACGCTGCAGGAGCACAGAGAACTAGCTTCACAGATACTGTGAAAGACGTTGCACTGGCAAATTCCCTCCTCCAGGCCTTCCTGTATTATAGCAGCTGCTCAGAGCTAATTGGCCACAGGAAAGTGATAAATTGGTGAAGTGTGGGCAAGACAGGCTTTTTGCCCACATCCAAGATGGCCGCCGGGAACACAGCCCAGCCTGTTCACAGAAGCCCTGGCTCCACAGCAGCACTACTAACCCCTGCTGGAAGGACATGCTGCCAGTCTGCTGAGCTGCCAACCAGTGCCCCTGCCTGTCCTCCCAGCACACCCTGCCCGGCGCCAGCAGCCTGCACCTCTGCCAGCTGGACCTCTCCAAAGGGACCGGACAGGTAAGAGCCGGCTCCCCTGCACAGTCTCCCGCTGGACTGTGACATTACTCCCCCTCTTTACAGTGGCCCCTGGACACAATTTAGACTTCTCTGAATGTTCAGAATGAAATTTGCGAACTAATGCTGTGGCATGAGCATCTGTCATGTACTCCCAGGACCGTTCCTTCAGACCATATCCTTTCCAGTCCGATAGGTACTGTAACCGACCATAACGAATTCGGGCGTCAAGTACCTTTTTAACCTCAAATTCTATTCCACTCTGGGTGAGTACTTTGGGTGGTCGTGGTAACAGTCTCCGAAATCGGTCCAAAACTAAAGGTTTTAACAAGGAAATATGGAAAGAAGAAGGAATTTTGAGGTAAGGGGGTAGTTTGAGTTTATATACCACTGGATTAATTATTCCCACAATTGGAAAAGGACCTATAAAGTGGGGGGGGCAAACTTCATTGAAGGTACTCGTAAGCGTAAGTTCCTTGTAGAAAGCCAAACTTGGTCTCCTACCTTGAGACTAGGAATTGTTCTTCGTTTTCTATCAGCCCATTTCTTGTAACGAAGAGAAGCCTTTTGAAGATTGGTATGAACCCGATTCCAAATGTTCAAAAAACGCTTTAGGGAAGTTTCCACTGCTGGTAAGTTGAGTGCCGGTAGACTTTGAAATGCTGGAACTTTAGGATGGGCTCCGTAAACAATGAAGAAGGGCGTAAGCCCAGTAGAAGATTGGTAAGTATTGTTGTGGGAAAACTCAGCCCAAGGTAAATGTTCTATCCAATCATCCTGAGAAGAGGAAAGGTGAATGCGTAGAAAGGTCTCCAAATCTTGATTAACTCGTTCCGTGGAACCGTTGGACTGTGGATGATAGGCTGTGGAATACTGCAATTTGATTTGTAAGGCTGTGCAAAGGGATTTCCAGAACTTTGTTACAAATTGCACCCTTCGATCAGACACTATTGGTGGGAAGACCGTGAAGCCTGAAAATCTCGGAAATGAAATGATGGGCCAATTCAGATGCTGTTGGTAATTTCTTCAATGGTACAAAGTGGGCCATTTTGGAGAATCGGTCTATCACCACCCAGATTGTAGTGTAACCTCTAGAAGATGGTAAATCTGTTATGAAGTCCATTGATAAATGGGACCACGATTGAAAGGATACAGAAAGAGGCAATAACTTCCCAGCTGGAGGTTGCCGAGAGACCTTGTGTAACTCAGGAGGAAATGAAGGCTGTCACATCTGCTTTCAGCTTGGACCACCAATAGGCTCTTTGCAGAAATTCTATTGTCTTGTGAACACCTGGATGACCTGAAAATCGGGAAGTGTGAGCCCAAGATATGAGTTTCTTCCGTAGTTGGGTAGTGACAAAAAGAGGTTGTAGACGAGTTTAGGCAAAAACTTTTGCATCTAGGATGGGGTGTGTTTGAGCAGGTTCTTCAGATTCAATGGAAGTAGTGGACCGTGACAGAGCATCTGCTTTTAGATTCTGTGAACCGGGCCGATAAGTCAGGATGAACGAAAAGCGGGAGAAGAACATGGTCCAACGAGCAAGACGCGGACTCAGACATTGTAGATATTTCAGGAAGGTTGAGTTCCGATGATCTGTAAAAATTGTAATAGGGAAGTTAGCTCCTTCCAGGAGGTATCGCCAGTCCTCTAGGGCTAGCTTGACTGCCAAAAACTTCTGCTCCCCAATAGTGTAGTTCTTCTCGGCGAGGAGAAACTTCTTTGAGAAGTAACCACAAGGATGGAACTTATGATCTTCGCACCTTTGAGAGAGTACCGGTCCTACCGCTTCCGAGGAGGCGTTCACTTCGAGAAAAAAGGGTTTATTTATATCTGGTTGCCTTAATACTGGTGCTGATATGAATGCTTATTTAAGCAGATGGAAAGCGGACTCTGCTTCTGGGGACCAATGAGACGGGTCTGCTCCTTTTCGAGTAAGAGCGGTGATGGGGGCTACCAAGGCGTAGATTCCTCTAATAAATTTCCGATAGTAGTTAGAGAACCCTAGAAAACGCTGCACCGCTTTAAGAGAGGAAGGTCTTGACCATTCAATATGGCTTGTACTTTCTCCGGATCCATCTGTAATCCGGAGCCTGAAATGATATACCCAAGAAAGGGAACTGAAACCTGCTCGAAGATGCATTTCTCTAGCTGCAATACAGATGGTTCTCCCGCAGTCTACGTAAAACCTCTAGGATGTGTCGTCGATCTGTTCCAAGGTCTGGGGAAAAGATTAATATGTCGTCCAGATAGACCACGACAGATTGATATAGAAGGTCTCGTAAAATTTTGTTGACTACATTTTGGAATACGGCAGGGGCGTTACTCAGACCAAATGGCATGACGAGATATTCAAAATGACCATCCCTGGTATTGAACGTGGTTTTCCATTCGTCGCCTGCTCGTATCCTGATCAGATTGCAGGCTCCTCTTAGGTCTAGTTTGGAGAAGATGGTCGCTCCCTTGACTCGATCAAATAATTCAGAAATGAGGGGTAGAGGGTAACGATTTTTTACCGTGATGTTATTCAGGCCCCGGTAATCTATTCAAGGTCTTAACCCCCCATCTTTTTTCTGGACAAAGAAGAACCCAGCTCCGGCTGATGAGGTAGATGACCGAATGGACCCCTTGGCCAAGTTTTCTCGGATATACTCGGACATAGCCTTAGTTTCAGGAATTGATAAAGGGTAGGTCCGACCACTGGGTGGATCTTTCCCTGGTTCGAGGTCTATAAAACAGTCCCATTTCCTATGGGGTGGCAAGATATCTGCTCCCTGTTTACTGAAGACGTCAGAGAAGGAAGCGTACTGAGACGGAATCTGCGGGGGTGATGTAACAAGAGTTTTATTGAGTGGTTTGATACACGGCAAACAAGAGGTCAAACAAGTCTTCCCCCAGGATAAGATTTGCATGGAGTGTCAATCGATATGCGGGTTATGCCTACTAAACCAAGGGTAACCCAGCACAATTTCATGTGATGCCTTGGGTATAACTAAAAGTTCCAATTGCTCTTTATGAAGAGCACCGATACCAACTGAAATAGGAAGAGTCCGTTGAGAAATTACTCCACCAGGAATACGGCTTCCATCAACCGCAGATAACGAAATGGAACGGTACAAATCACACACAGGGATCTGAAGCTGCTGAACCAGATGGGCTGTGATGAAATTCTCTGCTGCTCCTGTATCTAAAAGAGAGAGAATGGACTTAGTACCTTGCGAGAGTTCAATAGTGACTGGTAGAGTAGGTTCAGAGGAATTTGGAGACCGAGACAAGACTCCTAACCTGGTGTCTCCTAGCCCAGTTAGGAGCGGGAGTTTCCCGGACGCTGTGGGCATGATGACACCATGTGTCCCGGTGCCCCACGGTAAAGACACAAATTTTCTCGCCGCCATTTGTGGCGCTCCTCAGGAGTAAGTCAGGCATGGTTCAGCTGCATGGACTCGTCAGGAGAATCTACTGCTAGCGGAGGGGGTGCCAGAGGTACAGGGTGGAAACGATAGCGATCGCCCTTGCTTTTTTCGGTCTGCCTCTCCCAGAATCGTAGATCGACTTTGTTACATAATGAAATGAGAACATCCAGTTTTGGTGGTAAGTCTCGAGTCGCTAGATCATCCTTCAAACGGTCAGAAAGGCCACTCCAAAATGCTGCAACCAAGGCTTCCTCATTCCATTGTAGTTCATAGGCGTAGGTTTGAAACATAATGATATACTGGCCAACTGGCCTATTCCCTTGGCGTAGACGCATAATCTTAATGGATACTGATATCGAGCGTCCCGGTTCATCAAAGATCTTCCTAAAAGTAGCTAGGAATTTTGGATAGTCACTCAGCAGAGCATCATCTCTTTCCCAGAGCAGTGAGACCCATTCCAAGGCTGCCCCTGAGAGTAAGGAGACTATGTACGCCACCTTCGCCTTTTGCGTTGGGAAATTGGCTGACTATAACGTAAAGTGCACATCGCACTGATTAAGGAATCCACAACAGAGTTTAGAGTTCCCGTCAAACTTGTTGGGGGTTGGCTAACGGAGAGAGGACGGTGATGACCCCAATGAAGCCAGGACGGGCTGAGAAACTTGTGACTCCGGTCGACGGGCAGGAGTAGTATTCGCTAGAGAGGCTTGGATGGAATCCTGCAAAGTGGATATCTCTTGGAGGCACTGCGCCAAATGTTACTGTGAATTTTCCAATTCCTCCAGACGCCACGCCATGCTGTGTAGGAGACCCGAGCCAGAATCCTGTCCAGTTCCTGGATCCATGTGGCCAGTGCAAACTGTCACGTCTGAGGATTCTTGTGGATCCGGATTTGGGGAAGATGATTCTGGTGCACTTGGATCTCTGAATAACAAACGAGTGGAACGGATGAAGGTCTTGCGCATTTATTACTTGGAGTAGTTTAACAGGGTTCGCCAAAGACAGTTGCATAGAGATACGACTGTAGGTAAGCGGATGGCTGAGGATACCGGAACCGTGACCCAGGACTTTAAAGGACGAATTCCAAAGGCTGGTTACTGCGGCGTCTGGAACAGGTAGCTAGGTAGGACAAGGGAACAGAGTCGGCAGTCTGCATAATGCTATATTAGGAGGCTTGGGTAATTTGTTGGAACAAGAACCTGACACTGGAGATGCTGCGGGAGCTTCACAGATACTGTGAAAGACGTTGCACTGGCAAATTCCCTCGTCCAGGCCTTCCTGTATTATAGCAGCTGCTCAGAGCTAATTGGCCACAGGAAAGTGATAAATTGGTGTAGGGTGGGCAAGACAGGCTTTTTGCCCACATCCAAGATGGCCACCAGGAACACAGCCCATCCTGTTCACAGAAGCCCTGGCTCCATAGCAGCACTGCTAACCCCTGCCGGAGGGACATGCTGCCAGTCTGCTGAGCTGCCAACCAGTGCCCACCCTGCCCGGCGCCAGCAGCCTGCACCTCCGCCAGCTAGACCTCTTCAAAGGGACCGGACAGGTAAGAGCCGGATCCCCTGCACAATCTTCCGCCGGACCGTGACAATGGTGAGATGATTATTGGGATTTTACCCATCACAGAGGAGAGTTAAGACAGCCCACCCAGTTGGGGCTATAAAGAATGTATGGTGCCTGCGATACCATGTCGCGGATGGGGGAAGACACAATGCTCTGTTCCTGGACTTCCTTGCCAGTGGCAGTTGCAGAGCACTCCATTATTCAAATAGGGGAGCCACATCAACTGCCACCCCTAAACACTGTCAAACATTGCTGGGTGTGGCTCCCCTATTTGATTAAAGGACTGCTCTGCAGTTGCTACTGGCAAGGAAGTCCAGCCTTATGGTTCAGGAGATTTTGTGATGAGCCAGTAGTATTTGCCATTTATATATATATATATATATAATAGACAGCGTGGGCCGCACAACACTATAAGACTCCAAAAAAGGGTGCTCGGTCAAAGACTTTTCAATATGGATACAACCACATCATGAGGCTCCAGCTGGGGCTATGTTGTAGATGAGACCAGCACTCCAAGTGTAATCAAACGTTTTTATGCCATTTTATAACACATCACAAACGGGTTCTCTGTGCAAATTCAGCAATTTGTAAACATAACTTTTGTAGTATCAAGTATCTCACACGTCCTGTGTATACTGGGGATATGCATCCTACCCAGCCGAATCTCCCAGCAGCCGTTTCGGCTACCGCCGTCGTCAGGGGAGCTGTTACCGTCAGTCAGCTAATCTTGCCACATTTATACCCCACAAACTATTCAAAACCGTGCTCACCTGTCCCCTCTTTCTTAATCATCCCCGCCAGCTGGCGTTGAAAGGCGTGCTCGCCCGGCCGCACGGACACCGCGGCGCCCAGCTGTGACGTCATCCGGCTCGGTCCCATGCTTCTGGCGGGCCACTCCCAGCGTTTCCTCCATCGCCTAGGTAACGGGGATACCACCTCCCCGTGTCACATGATCGTGACGCGAGTCCAGCACCTCCCGCCCTGTCATCGAACAGAAGTAAGCTAATTGGTCCACTCCCGCAAGGGATCCGCCTGTCATGACGTCTTTCACTGATCTCCTCGTCTCCCAGCAACCGGGCCGCATCGCCTCCCCACACCTGCAGCAAGGAATCAAAAGAATATAGTGTACCTACATATGAAAGACCTAATTTATCATTAAATCGTACACCCCCCAAGAGACTGTCTATCTATAGCGTATAAAGGGTATTAATAAATAATTCAACCATATTATGCATTATAGTCAGAATTGCATAAAACCCTGTATTCCAAGCATGTGTGTGACTGGACACCGATCCATCAGCACTCTTATTAAATAACCAATACTAAATGTATACGTCCTAATATGCCGATCTTATCCTTAGTCACACACATTACACCGTAAGTCTAGGATTTTCCTCCCCGACATACTCCCCTCATACTGTCATGTATAGACTCCCCGAACATAGAAACAAACTAGTATACAGCTTATTTCATGTGGAGAAAGTATCCGCTCAAGGACTACAGCTAACTAGAACAGCAAACCTGATCCATAACCAAGCACTTTCTATTATTTACAAAAAACAGGAAAGAATTAATTCCTCATTTAACCCCCGTGGGGCCATAGCGTTCAATTGGTGTATCCACCGGCTCTCTTGCTTCAATAAATGCTTGTTCCGATCACCGCCTCTCCTGAGCGGTGGTATATGGTCCAATGGCATGAACTTAAAGTCCCTTACTTTGTGACCACAGTTCACGAAGTGTCTGGCAACCGGCGGTGTGTTAGTTTCCACTAGTTGTAGAGCTTTTTTAATTGAAGAACGATGCATGGAAATTCGTTCCTTTAGCATTCGAATCGTTTTGCCCACGTAGATCTTTTTGCATGGACATACAATGATGTATGTCACATAACGGGTTTCACATGTCATCCTATGTCTCAACACATATTTGTCCCCTGACACCGGGTGTGTAAATTCGCTCCCCGTCAGCATGAAGGTGCAATTTGTACAGCTGCCACATTTGAAGGCTCCCTTTTGCAAACTGAGCCAATTACTATTGGACACCATTCCTGGACTGATGTCAGAGTGTGAGATACGTTCTTTCAGATTCCTGCTCCTCTTATAGCTGAAGAGGGGTGTATTGGCACAGAATCTGCTTAAAGACGGGTCAGTTTGGACTATATGCCAATGTTTGAGTATCGATTTTTTTAACCAAACCCGATGTGATGGCATAGGTGCTTGTGAATACCAGCCGCTCAGCTTCTCCTTGTTTGATCTTTGGAATCAAAAGATCCTCCCGTTTCAGTCCCAAACATCTGGTCACAGCATCTTTTACCTCCATCGGATTATAACCACGGTCAATGAACTTCTGCCCCATGTTAGCTAGAGCCTCCGGCAGTTTGGTATGGTCCGACGTTATGCGTGTCACCCTTAACAACTGTGAATAGGGAAGTCCCTTTTTTAAAGGTTGCAGATGGAAACTGGATGCCAGGATAAGTGTGTTTTTGTCGGTAGGTTTCCTGAAAATGTTTGTAGTGAAACATCCTTTATCAATCCCTACCATAACATCAAGAAACTCCATATTCATCCTGCTATAGCGATAAGTGAATCTAATGGATCCAGGCCTGCTGTTCAATTTGTCTACAAATTCTATAAGTGCTTTCTCACCACCAGTACACAGCATAAAGAGATCATCAATAAATCTAACATAAAAAATTATGAATTTTGAAAAAAACGGGTCATTCATAATGTTTTCTTGTTCATAATTATACATGAATAAATTGGCGTACGACGGAGCCATGTTCGACCCCATCGCCGTCCCGTATAGCTGTAAGTAAAAAGAATTATTAAACAAAAAGTCGTTTTTATGCAAGATAACTTCAATCAGTAATAATAGAAAACCAACTGGTGGACCTACGTACTGTGGACTGGTGGTGATGGCTCTCCTTACTGACTCAATGCCCTCAGTGTGATCAATACTAGTGTATAAACTAGACACATCTAGAGTCACCAGGAGACAATCACGAGGTGGTTGGCCAAAATCTTTCAACTTGTTAATAAAATCTGTCGTGTCCTTAACAAAATAGGGAGTATGTTGTACCACCGGTTGTAGGTGGTAATCCACATATTGTGACAGGGGTTGTCCTAACGAACCTCTAGAAGAGATAATTGGTCTACCCGGAGGATCCACCAAACTCTTGTGCTCTTACACACCCGGTGTCAGGGGACAAATATGTGTTGAGACACAGGATGACATGTGAAACCTGTTATGTGACATACATCATTGTATGTCCATGCAAAAAGATCTACGTGGGCAAAACGATTCGAATGCTAAAGGAACGAATTTCCATGCATCGTTCTTCAATTAAAAAAGCTCTACAACTAGTGGAAACGAACACACCGCCGGTTGCCAGACACTTCGTGAACTGTGGTCACAAAGTAAGGGACTTTAAGTTCATGCCATTGGACCATATACCACCGCTCAGGAGAGGCGGTGATCGGAACAAGCATTTATTGAAGCAATAGAGACGGTGGATACACCAATTGAACGCTATGGCCCCACGGGGGTTAAATGAGGAATTCATTCTTTCCTGTTTTTTGTAAATAACAGAAAGTGCTTGGTTATGGATCAGGTTTGCTGTTCTAGTTAGCTGTAGTCCTTGAGCGGATACTTTCTCCACATGAAATAAGCTGTATACTAGTTTGTTTCTATGTTCGGGGAGTCTATACATGACAGTATGAGGGGAGTATGTCGGGGAGGAAAATCCTAGACTTACGGTGTAATGTGTGTGACTAAGAATAAGATCGGCATATTAGGACGTATACATTTAGTATTGGTTATTTAATAAGAGTGCTGATGGATCGGTGTCCAGTCACACACATGCTTGGAATACAGGGTTTTATGCAATTCTGACTATAATGCATAATATGGTTGAATTATTTAATAGCACCCTTTATACGCTATAGATAGACAGTCTCTTGGGGGGTGTACGATTTAATGATAAATTAGGTCTTTCATATGTAGGTACACTATATTCTTTTGATTCCCTGCTGCAGGTGTGGGGAGGCGATGCGGCCCGGTTGCTGGGAGACGAGGAGATCAGTGAAAGACGTCATGACAGGCGGATCCCTTGCGGGAGTGGACCAATTAGCTTACTTCTGTTCGATGACAGGGCGGGAGGTGCTGGACTCGCGTCACGATCATGTGACACGGGGAGGTGGTATCCCCGTTACCTAGGCGATGGAGGAAACGCTGGGAGTGGCCCGCCAGAAGCATGGGACCGAGCCGGATGACGTCACAGCTGGGCGCCGCGGTGTCCGTGCGGCCGGGCGAGCACGCCTTTCAACTCCAGCTGGCGGGGATGATTAAGAAAGAGGGGACAGGTGAGCACGGTTTTGAATAGTTTGTGGGGTATAAATGTGGCAAGATTAGCTGACTGACGGTAACAGCTCCCCTGACGACGGCGGTAGCCGAAACGGCTGCTAGGAGATTCGGCTGGGTAGGATGCATATCCCCAGTATACACAGGACGTGTGAGATACTTGATACTACAAAAGTTATGTTTACAAATTGCTGAATTTGCACAGAGAACCCGTTTGTGATGTGTTATAAAATGGCATAAAAACGTTTGATTACACTTGGAGTGCTGGTCTCATCTACAACATAGCCCCAGCTGGAGCCTCATGATGTGGTTGTATATATATATATATATATATATATATACATTTCAGATATAAGTACTTAACCAATCTATCTCCACTCAGGGGAGGCTAGTGTCTCAATTATCAGACATTAACCTGTCACTTGAACTGAATATTGTTAAACCTCTCAGAGAGCAATAGGAGGAAAAGGAGAGATAGAAATGTTGACTCTTAAATGCATTAAAGGTAAGTTTGAAAGTCAGCAACTGCTTATCTGCTGTGTGAGAGTGGCGGTGCGTTATAGTGCCTGCTGCTGTGCAGGTGTGATTCGCTTCTTACTGCAAGCTGCCCTTCTCGCCTTCCGGTCACAGAACTTCTTTAGAACGGGAACCTTTCCTGGAACCTCAATGCGGCGATTCAGCCTTGGAGTCCAGACGAGCTACGGGGAGAGAAGTACTAGTCACAGAGTATCAACTCTTTCCGCAGGGAGGAAAAAGGACACAACGGGGATGGCGGCTACCTTCACCGGTTAGGTGAACATCATCACTGGCCCTAAGGTCTCAGCCACCCAATCGTCGCCTATTGGTACTTGCGCATCAGGTGAAGGCGAGCCCCACTCGGCCTAGTGAGGTCTCGCGAACCGGCGCCCAACGCGGACCAACACACGAACACAGAGTGGAATACTCACATAGCCGCTCTTGTCACCTTGCCTGTTGCGGGTCTCTGCTCCTGGAGAGATAATGACAGCAGCCTCCCTACAAACTAGTAAATAGGCTAACAACTAAACTGGCCTATTTTACTACAAAACTCTGAAAAATATAACTTGGGCAAACGGCTACACCTGTCTCCAACTAAAAAATCATACAGATTCAAGGTGACAACAGTAGTGACATACAACAGTATGAGTTAACTTTAAAGCTGGTTTGGTGAATGATCTTGCCCCAGTGTGCCAGCTAACAAACGCCTGTACTAAACCCCCTGGTGCATGCGCAAATTGGGCTTCCTGTCGTGGACAGCCGTCCACTTCAGGTTTATGGGATGGTAGGGTGTGTGGGGTGGGACCGTCTCTCCACAGCCTCCCCGATCCCAAACAGAGTACAGAAAGTGAGGACCAGACAGCCCTTCACACCCAACCAGTAACAGGCCTGAGCGAGCTGCCTCACAGCCCACTTGCTGCGGGGACCAGGCCGGAGAGGGCTCTGTACTGTATGTCCGTTTTCAATTGCAAGGGTGGAGCTCTGCTATACAAGCTAGAGCGGGGCTGTTCTGACCCTGCCCTGTATTGAGCCCCCAAGTGTACGGACGCAGTCCCAGGGGGCTTGGCTACGGTGACTCAGGCCGGAGACCTGGGTGGAGTACAGATCAGAGGGGCCTGACTATGTGGACACAGGCTTAAGGCCTAAGTGGTGGCACAGGCCAGAGGGGCCTGACTTCATGGGCCCAGGCCCAATGCCTGTATACGTTCACGGGCTTAGTGCCCTTTACTGGAGGCTCAGCATAATGCCTGTAATCACCCACGGGCCTAGTACCTGCCTACCAAATTCCTCAGTGACCTTGGCCTAATGCAAAGATCACTACCAGAAAACGTATTTCTCCTAGGTTACTCTCAGGCCTAGTGCCTGCATTTGCCCCACAGGTCTAGTGCCTGCCTATCAGTGGAAATGTAATCTTGGCCTAATGCCAAGATTATTAATTCAGATTTAGCCCCCTTGCTCCTAACTATCCCTCAGGCCAAATGTCTGTATGTGCCCACAGACCTAGTGCCTGCCTAACTGTGGTGCAGTAATCTTGGCCTAATGCCAAGATTACTATATACAATGTGGTGGCCCACTACTCCTAACTAGCGCTCAGGCCTATTGCCTGTCTATGCCCAGAGGCAGGGCCGCCATCAGGGGGGTGCTGGTGGCACAGCTGTCCCGGGCCCGGCCTCTCTGACAGAGGGAGGAGGGCCCGGGATGCTCATGCAGCCGCCAGCCGCCGGCCCTGCTGTTCCGCGGTCGTCCCTGCTGTTCTGCCGCTGTCCTCCAACCCTCCAGCAGCTCTGTATTGAAAGCGTCCCTCAGTGCCTAATATAAGATGCTGGGAGGAGGCGGAGCTATGATGTGGCGGGCTCCCATTGGTCCGCCGCGTCAAACGCTGATTGGCTCGCCGCAGCAGCTCCCTATTGGACGCCAATCCGCGAGCCGGGATTGGATCACGGTTGGTGCCGGGTTTGAATTCCTGGGCGCTGACTGGAGGAACCTGAATCCTCTCGGATCCAAGCTCCTCCATAGCTGCGGCCCGTTGCCGGCCCGCCGCCCACCGCAAACAGTCGGTAGGACCAGCAGCCTGCCTCACAGCTGTGTAAAGGGTACCGACAGCTCTACCAGTGACCTTAAGTGTTGTGCAAAAATATTAAAATTTTTACCTTAAAGGAGGAACCCTAGAAAGAGCGAGAAGCTAAGCAAGGAGACCTAGGGCCCTTTAGAATAGAGTCAGCCTATCCCTGCAAACCTTACATATTTAACATACAGCGGGCGGAGCTTTTACATCATTTACAGCACTGATCAGGACAGCATCAGAGACGGGACGGGGCAGAGAATGATGCGGATTATTCTCCTCAGCGTCAGCCGTTTCACAGCATTAATCCAAGGAAAGCCCGTCCGGAGGGGCAGCCTGGCAAAGATTGGCAGCGGCGGGTGGAGCATGTCTTATTGTAAATCTAATTGCTGTGATAAACTAACCAGTTATCTTTAGGTATATCCCGTTGCCCAGAAAATAAGACAGAGACTGCAGATTCCCGTACAATAAATATCTGTTTATTGTTTTGGTGTGTTCTCGGGCGGTTTCGTGGAGGGGCACTTTGATGCTACCAGTTCTCAAGAACATCCTACCACAAGTAAGCCTATTCTAAAAGCAGTATTAAATTTGCTTAAATACCAGTGCTTTTCATCTCTTTGTGATTATGCTTGAAATTCAGTAGCAAAGCACGGGTATTCAGCTAACATATTATAAATGAATTGTCCTATTCTTTGCACTGTATAATTTACAGTATGAGGTGTCATGCTCGCCTGCATTCCCCTCTTCCCATCATAACACTACCCCTGGATATAATGCAGCCCTGTCCTCACTTATACCACTTTTACACTCGCACTCCCGGGTCACTCCCGGGATGCTTCCCGGGATGCGTCCCGGGATGCCTTCCCGGGACTGACCCCTTTCACACTGCACTAAGACCTGGGATCGACCCGGGACAGCCCCATTTACACTGATCCCGGGATATCCCTGCAAATGCACATGTATGTCATTAGAAATGGCCTTTTCTGGCTCACATTGATGAGGTCACACTAGTCAACAAAGGGAGGGGTGGTGCCTGCTCACACCATTGCTGCAGTCATGGCCGACAGAGTACCAGTGTGTATGCCTGAGCTCATGATTCTTTCTGCTTTGCAGATGTTTCATACAGCCACTGACAGCATGATGCAGCTTATCACACTGTGCAGTATACTGCACATATATTTTATGAGGAGGAGGAGGGCGCAATTTATGCTGGATAGGGCTGCTAGTCGCCGCCAATATTTGCGCAGGAGGAGAGCCTTCATATCATCCAGGATGAGTATCATACTGAGCGTGAGTATGGGCCCTAACCGCTCATTTTGGTCCAGAGATAGCCGGCACGGAGAAGCCTTTATGAGGACCGTGGAAGCTTACCAGGATGAGGAGTGGATGGCTAACTTCCGTGTGTCTCGTGCAACCTTTAACTACATCCTGGAATTACTTACCCCAGCACTTGACATGCAGACCACCAGGCTTAGGAGACCCATCGAGGCACGCAGGAGATTAGCTATTGCATTGTGGTGGTATGCTACCCCAGGAGAGTACCGCTCAGTCTCATGCTTGTTCGGTGTTGCAATCTCCACCTGCTGTGTCATAGTCCACCAGGTGACTAAAGCAATTGTATCTACCTTATACAAGCGCTTCATATCTCTACCACAAGGACAGCGCTTACAGGATACCATCATTGGATTTGTGAAGCGAGGCTATCCGCAGTGTGGAGGAGCGATTGATGGGACACACATCCCCATTATTGCCCCACGTGACAACCATGCTGACTATTTTAATAGGAAGGGCTGGCACTCCATCATATTACAGGCTGTTGTGGACCACAAATATTGGTAAGTGTTTATTTTTGGGGTGGTGGGATGAGTTGCATGTGTGAGTTTTACATTCTAATTGTTTTCAATTTTACTGTTCTTTAGTTTCCTAGATGTGTTTATTGGCTGGCCAGGCCGATCTCATGACTCCCGAGTTCTTGCCAATTCTGACCTGTACAACATCGTAGAGGAGAAGCAGGGAGGCTGGCTGTACCCCAAAGAGTGTGCAAAGATTGTGAATGGGGTGGAGATCCCTGTCCACATCATCGGGGATGCTGCATACCCTTTACGCCCCTGGATTATGAAAGGCTACACCCAACAGGTCCAGTTAACCCCAGAGCAACAAACCTATACTCACACCCTGAGTTCAGCAAGGATGGTGGTTGAGAACGCCTTTGGCAGGTTAAAAGGAAGATGGCGTTGTTTGATGAAGCGCAATGATGTGGACCTTATGAATATGCCTAATGTAGTAGCTGCGTGCTGTATACTGCACAACATCTGTGAACTGCAAAATGAGCTATTCCTTCCTGAGTGGACTGTGCAGGACCCTGAGGTTATAAACCCACATGTGGAAGGTGCTTTGTTTGGGACTGCCTCAAACTCCGCTGCAGAACAAATACGCCACACTATTACGTCCAACCTTGCAGCACTGGTACAATAGTGTTTAAGAATCAGCACAACATGTTTGGTGAATGAAAATGTTTTTATTTTGTATTCCACCTTTGATCTTTGGGTTCATTATTTATGTTTTTCCAAAAAAAACACATTGCCAGCAACTGTGTATATATGCATAAACAATGTAGAAAACACTGTAAACATGGTCTACTTTACGCACAAATGGGAATGTTATGCCTAGATTTGCAAACAAGTTTTTATTGGCATAAAAAAAAAAAAAACACTGGTAGGTTTGTAGATACAACACCATAAACCACAGTGTCCCTGCAGTATATTATCACTGTGTAAAAAATAAATAAAAAGTGCTTTAATGTAGACACTATACAAAACAGAACATAGAAAAAAATGAAGGAAGGCACAAACAGTTGTGCATAAACAATGACCACACTGTGGTTATTTAACAACAAATAACAACCAAAAAAAGCAATTCACTGTGTTTCACGGCAAATTGCGCAATACAGTAAACTCTGGGCTTGGCGCACTAGATGGTGCAGTATTTGGGGCATAGTATGGACCAGGATTAAATGATGAAAAACCCTGCTCAGGGGGGTATTGTGAGTTGTGGTGTTGGTTTGGTGCTCTTGAGGTATTGGTCATACGCTCATAGAACGCCATGTTCATTTGGTGCAATTCCCTGTGGCGGTCATACTGCTCTCTACTCATGCGTTCCTGCATTGTCATGACTTGGGAAAGGAATGCATCATGCATTTGGCGTTCTGCCTCTAGAAACCTGTCGAGCCTTGCATCCTCCTGTGCGGACATTGTAGCGTCCATCTCTCGGAGTTGGTCGACAAGGACATTTGACATGGCTTTAGCCACTTGCTCCGCTCTGTTCAATTTCTTCCTTCTAGGCGGTACGGTGTAAACTGTGAAGAGAAGAAATACAAAATGAGCGTATATAAAAATAGCAGCGTTAGCAAACATGTGTTTGTGGCATTAATCCACCTATACACTAGCTACTCTGCAACATTGAACTTTTTTTAAAAATGCAAAGCCCCCCTGCGTGGGGGCAGAAAATGCAAAGTGTGCCACCGTGCCAGCAGCGTGTTGAGCGCAGTGATCCTGCAAGGGGCTCATTAGCGCTCGCCACGCTGCCGCCACACTGGCCACTCATACTACGCACATAACCGGATGATTAACAATTGTGGATTTGTGCTATGAGTGTTAATTTCTAAACATGTACTTACTGTTTTTCTGTAAAGTTGGGGTGACGGCACTTTGTACAGTCCCACTGTCACTGGTCTGAGCATCCACGACGTCTTCAATGGTTGCAGTTATGCTGTCGTCGTTTCTGGATGTGTTTATGGACGGCTGGGATGATGTGTCGCTGTCCTCAGGTGTGTCGTCAATTAACAACGGTGATGATGGACAGACGTCACTGCTTGTCTGTGTCTCTTCTGGAGTGCCTTCTGTAGCAGTGTACTGTGAACTGGAAGACAGACTCACCGGACTGCATATAGCTGTGTTTCCAAAGATATTGGCGCACATGTCATAGTACTGCCAGTCGATACGGCCAACACCGCTCTTTTTCCTGTTGTTGTCATGCACCTTAAGGAAATGCTTTTTAAGAGTTTTCATTTTGTTTAACACTTGCTGCTGTGTGCGGATGATTCCCCTGGCTTGCAGCATCTTGGAGATGTTTTTATAAATGACTGCATCTTTGACTGTGCCTGTGATCTGCCTCATAATTTCCTCCTCTCCCCTAATGCTCAGCAACTCTCTCACCTCCTGGTCTGTCCAGGTCGCCATGCTGCCTTCCTCACACGCATCAAGGACGCTCCCCAGGGCTCTGAATGATGACATCATCTTTTCTGAGCCCATGAAAGCTCCAATCGGAGGCCTTTTAACAGTCCCGGGTAGTGAATCCCGGGACGGGCCCTTTCACACTACCCAGCTTCCCGGGACGGTCCCGGGTTCAACCCTGCTTTTGACCTTGGATGAAATCCCGGGATGCTCGTCCCGGGAAATTGTCCCTGTACCCATTTACACTGAGAAGAATCCCGGGATGATGCGCGTTCACGTGCAATATCCCGGGATTTTTCTGCGAGTGTAAAAGGGGTATAATACAACCACAGCAGTGGACAAGACACTGGGGGTAATTCAGACCTGATCGCTAGGCTGCGTTTTCCCACAAAAAGGGGGAGGGTGGGTGCGCTATCAATAGCAGCTGGTAGGGGGATGGTAAATCCCCTGGTAATACAAATAGCAGAACAAAAGGGGTGGATTACCAGCGCTGGCTGATCAAAATTATAAATAATAAAAAAACAATCTATATTCCAAAAGGCTTATAATTATAAAATCATATTTATTCCACATATATATCCTATTAATAAAAAATAAAAATGAAGATGAATAAAACACTCAATAGATTTTACCACAATATCTTAATTGCTTGTAAATCCACATTTGGCTATGGTAGTACTCAAGGGGACTGGAATCACTTGGAAATGTCCATCACTAATCGGTTATTTGCATAAAGCCGATAATTTTGCAGATGTGAGGTATTTACCAGTGTTCTGAAAGCAGATAGTGTCCACCTGATGTATGACTGGATCAGTTGTTCTCTTTGGCATGGAGGATTGAGTCCAGAAGGTGGATTCTGCTGATAAGGATGTCCCAAATAGTATGCACCAGAGTATCCGTAAAGCCAGTGGAGATGGTGGTATTGAGTGTCCAGATAGATATAAAGCTCAACGCGTTTCGCTGGTTAGGATAGTCCAGCTTCCTCAGGAGTAAGTAAGTTACAAGCAATTAAGATATTGTGGTAAAATCTATTGAGTGTTTTATTCATCTTCATTTTTATTTTTTATTAATAGGATATATATGTGGAATAAATATGATTTTATAATTATAAGCCTTTTGGAATATAGATTGTTTTTTTATTATTTATAATTTTGATCAGCCAGCGCTGGTAATCCACCCCTTTTGTTCTGCGTTTTCCCACAGCCTGCGATCAGATCTATACTGCGCATGCGTATGCACCACAATGCGCAGGTGCGACAGACCTCACCAACGGGGGTCGCCGGTCAGCGACGGATGGTGCCAAATTTCCAAACGTACAGGCGATCGCAAGGAGGTTGACAGGAAGAGGGCATTTGTGGGTGGCAACTGACCATTTGGAGGGAGGGTTTCTGAAGTCAGCTCTGGCCTCAATCATCGCAGCGGCTGAGTAAGTCCTGGGCTGAGCAGAATCTGCACAAACTGATGTTTGTGTAGTTCTGCTACAAATGCGATAGCACACCTGCACACACTCCATACCCTCCCCCTGTAGGCGGCGACTACCTGATCGCAGGGATGCAAAAAACGCACCCTAGCGATCAGGTCTGAATTACCCCCCCTGTCTCATACAAGATCAACACACTTACTGATACACTCTGTGTTGCTATGAATATTTAGATGATCTGATTTTTTTTACAGTTTGTTCTGTCTCCATACACACAATTAAGTACATCCAATACATCAGAGGGATGTAGATGAATGTAATACGGTATTCAACTATATTTAAATGCACCTTAAAAAGGAAAAAAACATTGGGAATTTTGATGAAGGGTAGAGATGTCGGGGGTAATTCTGAGTTGATCGCAGCAGGAATTTTGTTAGCAGTTGGGCAAAACCATGTGCACTGCAGGGGAGGCAGAGATAACATGTGCAGAGAGAGTTAGATTTGGGTGGGTTATTTTGTTTCTGTGCAGGGTAAATACTGACTGCTTTATTTTTACACTGCAATTTAGACTGCAGATTGAACACACCACACCCAAATCTAACTCTCTCTGCACATGTTATATCTGCATCCCCTGCAGTGCACATGGGTGGTCATTCCGAGTTGTTCGCTCGTTGACGATTTTCTCTATATTGCGATTAGTCGCTTACTGCGCATGCGCAATGTTCGCAGAGCGCATGCGCTTAGTTATTTTACTCAAAAGTTAGGTATTTTACTCACGGCATTACGAGGATTTTTCTTCGTTCTGGTGATCAGGGTGTGATTGACAGGAAGTGGGTGTTTCTGGGCGGAAACTGCCTGTTTTATGGGTGTGTGCGAAAAAACGCTGCCGTTTCTGGGAAAACGCGGGAGTGGCTGGAGAAATGGGGGAGTGTTTGGGGGAATGCTGGGTGTGTTTGTGACGTCAAACCAGGAACGAAACTGACTGAACTGATCACAGTGGCAGAGTAAGTCTCGAGCTACTCAGAAACTGCTAAGAAATTTCTATTCGCAATTTTGCGAATCTTTCGTTTGCAATTCTGCTAAGCTAAGATTCACTCCCAGTAGGCGGCGGCTTAGCATGTGCAATGCTGCTAAAAGCAGCTAGTGAGCGAACAACTCGGAATGAGGGCCCATGGTTTTGGCCAACTGCTAACAAAATTCCTGCTGCGATCAACTCAGAATTACCCCCGTCATCTTGATAGGCATCACATGGTAACAAAGAATGTAGTACTGATCACATTATGGGGGAGGATAGAACAATTAAATGGAAGGTCCTGTATCTTCACCAGTCCGCGTATTATCTACTATAAGGTTTATCTGCATCTTCAGGTAGAGGCTTTTGTTTCTCTTTAAGGTTTAATATACTAACCCCACATACTGTTCCCAGTCACACACACCAATGGATCCTCCAACTTTATTCACATTTCTTACATAAGTACATCTGAATATGACAGTACATGTGAACATTGTAATGGATCATGCAAGCTAATAAAAGAAAATGTATGTAACTGTACATATTACAGCTTCTACTGAAATTTCTCAGCGCTATAATGGAAACTTTTAAATATCACATTTGACATGTTAGTAGAAATGTAACCAAGAAACTATGTGATCTTCCGCAGCTTATTCTCACACATATATCAGTTCTTTTTCAACACAGCTTGATCGGATCATTTTCTGCATGTACAGATAGTTAACATCAGTTGGAAAATTTTCTAAATATTTCTCTAGAGTCTACATTTCATTAGTCAACGCCGTTCTCCAAAAAAACTTGGTGCATATCATTGAAAAGAAAGAATTCCTCCTATAAGTCTTCGTGAATTTATATACTAACAGAAGCTTTTAAATATTCACAAGCAGTCTCAGCTGTTGTTCAGATAAAATACTACTTTACATTTACAGTATTATCACAGATACATCTATAGTGAGAACATTCAGCTGCTGCACTTGAACCTGACCCACTGCTACCGCTTTTTCTTTATATCTCATGTCACGATTCATTGACTGATATTAGTTCATAATGTCATTTATTCTTTTATATGTTACTGTGAATTTTGTAACTTTAAAGTTATAGTGCTCAATTGTCAACCATATATCATTTGGTAACCAGTTTTAAGCACTGTATTCAATACTGGCTAAAAAAGAAAAAAGAAATAATACAAAGCGGCGTTGATAAATTCACCAAAAATAAACTTGGAGTCAGATCCAACAAGCTTTCCAATATTTCTCTTACATCCTAGAGGATACTGGGGTCCACATTAGTACCATGGAGTATAGATGGGTCCACTAGGAGCCATGTGCACTTTAAGAATTTGATAGTGTGGGCTGGCTCCTCCCTCTATGCCCCTCCTACCAGACTCAGTTTAGAAAATGTGTCCGGAGGAGCCGGTCACGTTTAGGGAAGCTCCTGAAGAGTTTTCTGCATTTATTTTTTTGTTTGTTGTTTTCAGGCAGGTCTGGTTGGCACCAGACTGCCTGCTTCGTGGGACTTAGGGGGGGGAACGGCCCAACCTCCTTTAGAGTTAATGGTCCCGTTCCCCGCTGATGGGACACTAGCTCCTGAGGGAACCATTCGCAAGCCCCACCACTGTGAGCGTACATTCCCGCAGCACGCCACCACCCCTAACAGAGCCACAAGTAAGAAGAGTGGTGAGTAGGAAGCCGACGTCCCGGTTAGCGGGTCACTGGCTGAAATAGCGGCATGAGGGTAGGAGCGCAGCACTGACAGGCAGGCTGCGGCTCCAGGCTTCAGAGACATGAGGTGTGTATGTGTGTTAGGGGCAAGCTGAGGCCACAGCTAACAATAACCGCACTGGCAGTACAGCTTACAGGGGTTCTAACCCACTGTAAAGCAAACCATATAATCTCAACCAGTATAAAAAAACGGGAAGACCACGCGCCATTAAGGGGGCGGGGCTTCACTATGAGCGGATCCTGCGGCTCGCCAGTGCAATTTTCCCTCTGCAGCTCTCACTGAACAGACTGGCAGAGAAGTGTGGCTCCTCCACAAGGACTCCAGATTACCTCAGCAGTACGAGGGGGTCATAGCAGGGGGGAGCAGTATAAGAGTCCTGATACCCTATTAAGGGTACTTAGTCTGCGACCCAGCTAGGCTTAAGCTTTAGCAAGAAGGGCGCTGTGTGGCTGGCTCCATCATACTCTGGAAGAGCTCTGTGTAGGTTAACTGTGCTTAACCTTGTGTGTGTGTGTGTGTGTGTGTGTGTGTGTGTGTGTGTGTGTGTGTGTGTGTGTGTGTGTGTGTACTTTCGCATTACAATGTCTAAGGAGTGTGTTTCATGCACGGCAGAGTGTTTTTCTTCCCCGGGGGATCACGACAATGTACCCAGGATAGTACACATTCTCAGGCTAGTGGATCCGAACCAGCATGGTTGGATTCTCTAAAAGGGATGATCTCCAATATTTTGAATAAATTATCCCAGAATGAGAAAGAGACGCAATACTTACGACAGTCTGTGGATGACCTGATGAATAGAGATTCAGTTCCCATACCAGCATCTCAGACCCCTACCATTTGTCCACAAAAGCGTACACTGGCCCAGATCCTGCAGACTGACACTGATGACGACATGTCAGACGCAGAGGAGGGTGAGGTGGACTCAGTGGGGGGGGGGATGCAGCTCTGTAACAGGGGGTACAGGCTCTGATAGAAGCTATTAGAGACATTCTGCAAATTTCTGATAAGGTGACAGAGGATGATGAGGTGTCTTATTTTAATGTAAAAAAGAAACCCTCTGCTACTTTTCCTGCATCAAAAGAGTTGAATTCACTGTTTGAAGAAACCTGGGTTAATCCTGATAAAAAGTTTCAGATCCCTAAAAGATTACTCACATCCTTCACTTTTCCTCAGGATGATAGAAAAAAATGGGAGAACCCACGATTGCTGACGCATCGGTATCTAGGTTGTCACATAAGATAGTCTTACCTGTCCCTGGGGCAGCTCCTTAAAGGACACGGCTGATTGCAAAATTGAGAACACTCTCAAATCCCTGTACACAGCTGCTGGGGTGGCCCAGAGACCCACTATTGCTTGTGCACGGATCACTATGACTGTTGCTAAATGGTCAGGTAATCTAATTGATGAGTTAGATTCCTTATCCAGGGGGGAGATAGTTTTACTCCTACAGCATATACAGGACTCTGCAAATTTTATGGTAGAGGCCATAAAAGAAATAGGTTTGCTCAATGCACGCACCACAGCCATGGCATTGTCAGCACGCAGGGGCCTATGGCTACGCCAGTGGACTGCAGATGCGGATTCCAGGAAAGGTGTGGCAAACCTACCATTTACAGGTGAAGCCCTGTTTGGAGCTGAACTGGATACGTGGCTTTCCAAGGCTACGGCCGGTAAGTCTACTTACCTTCCTTCCGCAGCCCCCCAGCTAGGAAAACCTACTCTGCTCCAACGCTGCAGTCCTTTCGGACAGCAAAATTTTAAAATAAAACCAAAGGTTGTTCTACGGCCTTTAAAGGCAATAGAGGTAAACCCAGAAAAACAGCAACTGCAGGTTCACAGGAACAGAAACCCGGTTCTGTTTCCTCTAAGCCTTCAGCATTATGGTGGACCGCACAGCCTGGAATACCGGCAGGTGGGAGCCCGAATAAGATCTTTCAGTCACATATGGGCAACATCATGCCAGGATCCCTGGGTCAAAGATCTTATCGCCCAGGGCTACAGACTAGAGTTTCAGGAACTCCCACCTCACAGATTCTTCAAATCAGGCTTACCAGCTTCTCAAGAAGCAAGTATGGCTTTACAGGAAGCAATTCAAAAAACTGGTACAGACTCAGGTTATTGTTCCAGTTCCACTTCAACTGCAAAACCAGGGTTATTATTCCAACCTATTTTGTTTCCCCCAGCACCCTGAATGATAGCAGTAACCAGATTTAAATCCCATACAATATCTTAGAATTCAGAGATCTCGGTTACATATTTGTGCACAAATGTATGTGTAAGCCCCCAAGCCGCGTCAAGGCCTCTCTGTATATATATTGGGGGTCCATAGCGCTATATATAGGTGCAGAGCGTGGCACCCAAAAAAAATCAGTATAAGCCAGACAGCCCAGGGCAGCATACCAGTGAAAAAACTATAATGTTAATAGATTAGTGTTTAAGAAACCGAAGCTATAGGGAAAGTGATACAAAAATCAGATGTAATTAAAATAAGAAATAGTGCTAAAGAAATTAGTATGTGATAAGTGTTAATGTAAGGGTATGCCACACTAAAGCCATCCAGCTCCGCCAATTCAGGGGCACCACATCCCACACCTCCACAACTCCAATCTGGATCTATGTTTAACCAGCAAAGAGCCACATGATAATGGCTCCCTGCTACAATATATCTAAGCTAAGAGCTAGCCACCTTGGAGCAACCCCATAATGCTCCATCTGGCATGTCAGGACCTGCATCTCCTCCTAATGCAAGCTCTCTCACAACAAGCAAATATAGTGGTGGATGCTCAATTAGCTTAGTGATATCATTCAGGTGCTTGAAAGGGAGGGGTATTTCTGAGCAAGAAAAAAAAACACATTTTGTTTCCCCCAGCACCCTGAATGATAGCAGTAACCAGATTTAAATCCCATACAATATCTTAGAATTCAGAGATCTCGGTTACATATTTGTGCACAAATGTATGTGTAAGCCCCCAAGCCGCGTCAAGGCCTCTCTGTATATATATTGGGGGTTCATAGCGCTATATATAGGTGCAGGGCGTGGCACCCAAAAAAAATCAGCATAAGCCAGACAGCCCAGGGCAGCATACCAGTGAAAAAACTATAATGTTAATAGATTAGTGTTTAAGAAACCGAAGCTATAGGGAAAGTGATACAAAAATCAGATGTAATTAAAATAAGAAATAGTGCTAAAGAAATTAGTATGTGATAAGTGTTAATGTAAGAGTATGCCACACTAAAGCCATCCAGCTCCGCCAATTCAGGGGCACCACATCCCACACCTCCACAACCCCAATCTGGATCTATGTTTAACCAGCAAAGAGCCACACGATAATGGCTCCCTGCTACAATATATCTAAGCTAAGAGCTACCCACCTTGGAGCAACCCCATAATGCTCCATCTGGCATGTCAGGACCTGCATCTCCTCCTAATGCAAGCTCCTCTCTGCCTCTCACAACAAGCAAATATAGTGGTGGATGCTCAATTAGCTTAGTGATATCATTCAGGTGCTTGAAAGGGAGGGGTATTTCTGAGCAAGAAAAAAAAACACATTTTGTTTCCCCCAGCACCCTGAATGATAGCAGTAACCAGATTTAAATCCCATACAATATCTTAGAATTCAGAGATCTCGGTTACATATATATGCGCAAATGTATGTGTAAGCCCCCAAGCCATGTCAAGGCCTCTCTGTATATATATTGGGGGTCCCTAGCACTATAACTAGGCGCAGGGCGTGGCACCCAAAAAAAATCAGCATAAGTCAGACAGCCCAGGGCAGCATACCAGTGAAAAAACTATAATGTTAAAAGATTAGTGTTTAAGAAGCCGAAGCTATAGAGAAAGTGATACAAAAATCAGATGTAATTAAAATAAGAAATAGTGCTACAGAAATTAGTATGCGATAAGTGTTATTGTAAGGGTATGCCACACTAAAGCCATCCAGCTCCGCCAATTCAGGGGCACCACATCCCACACCTCCACAACCCCAATATGGATCTATGTTTAACAAGCAAAGAGCCACACGATAATGGCTCCCTGCTACAATATATCTAAGCTAAGAGCTACCCACCTTGGAGCAACCCCATAATGCTCCATCTGGCATGTTAGGACCTGCATCTCCTCCTAATGCAAGCTCCTCTCTGCCTCTCACAACAAGCAAATATAGTGGTGGATGCTCAATTAGCTTAGTGATATCATTCAGGTGCTTGAAAGGGAGGGGTATTTCTGAGCAAGAAAAAAAAACACATTTTGTTTCCCCCAGCACCCTGAATGATAGCAGTAACCAGATTTAAATCCCATACAATATCTTAGAATTCAGAGATCTCGGTTACATATATATGCGCAAATGTATGAATAAGCCCCCAAGCAATGTCAAGGCCTCTCTGTATATATATTGGGGGTCCCTAGCACTATAAATAGGCGCAGGGCGTGGCACCCAAAAAAAATCAGCATAAGCCAGACAGCCCAGGGCAGCATACCAGTGAAAAAACTATAATGTTAAAAGATTAGTGTTTAAGAAGCCGAAGCTATAGAGAAAGTGATACAAAAATCAGATGTAATTAAAATAAGAAATAGTGCTAAAGAAATTAGTATGTGATAAGTGTTATTGTAAGGGTATGCCACACTAAAGCCATCCAGCTCCGCCAATTCAGGGGCACCACATCCCACACCTCCACAACCCCAATCTGGATCTATGTTTAACAAGCAAAGAGCCACACGATAATGGCTCCCTGCTACAATATATCTAAGCTAAGAGCTACCCACCTTGGAGCAACCCCATAATGCTCCATCTGGCATGTTAGGACTTGCATCTCCTCCTAATGCAAGCTCCTCTCTGCCTCTCACAACAAGCAAATATAGTGGTGGATGCTCAATTAGCTTAGTGATATCATTCAGGTGCTTGAAAGGGAGGGGTATTTCTGAGCAAGAAAAAAAAACACATTTTGTTTCCCCCAGCACCCTGAATGATAGCAGTAACCAGATTTAAATCCCATACAATATCTTAGAATTCAGAGATCTCGGTTACATATATATGCGCAACATATATATGCGCAAATGTATGAATAAGCCCCCAAGCCATGTCAAGGCTTGGGGGCTTATATATATAATTGTATATATATATATATTGGGGGTCCCTAGCACTATAACTAGGCGCAGGGCGTGGCACCCAAAAAAAATCAGCATAAGCCAGACAGCCCAGGGCAGCATACCAGTGAAAAAACTATAATGTTAAAAGATTAGTGTTTAAGAAGCCGAAGCTATAGAGAAAGTGATACAAAAATCAGATGTAATTAAAATAAGAAATAGTGCTAAAGAAATTAGTATGTGATAAGTGTTATTGTAAGGGTATGCCACACTAAAGCCATCCAGCTTCGCCAATTCAGGGACATATTTGCTTATTATTCCAACCTGTTTGTGGTACCAAAATCAGACAGTTCGGTAAGGCCCATTTTAAACCTCAAGTCGTTGAACCCGTACTTACGGGTGTTCAAGTTCAAGATGGAGTCTCTGAGAGCGCTAATCTCAGGTCTGGAAGAGGGGGAATTCTTGGTGTCTCTGGATATCAAGGATGCGTACCTTCATATTCTGATTTGGCCGTCTCATCAGGCTTATCTAAGGTTTGCATTAGAGAACTGTCACTACCAGTTCCAGGCCCTGCCATTCAGCCTCTCTACGGCACCTAGGGTGTTTACCAAGGTAATGGCAGAGATGATGTTTTTCCTCCGCAAACAAGGAGTGAATGAACATAATACCGTACCTGGACAATCTGCTGCCTCAACCCGACTACTCCAGGATCACTGGTGGATTCTGACCCTACCAAAATCTCATCTGGAACCAACATGGAGGCTTCCCTTCTTGGGGATGATACTGGATACGGAGGCTTAGAAGGTATTCCTTCCTTTAGACAAGGCATTGGTAATCCACTCAATGGTACAGGATGTTCAAAAACCAACCAGGATCAGTGCATCTATGCATTTGCCTCCTGGGGAAGGTGGTAGCCTCTTACGAGACACTACAATATGGAAGGTATCACCCAAGGCCCTTCCAGCTGGATCTGTTGGACAAGTGGTCCAGATCGCATCTTCACATGTACCAGAGGATCCGTCTGTCGCCAAAAGCCAGGATTTCTCTTCTGTGGTGGCTTCAGACTTCTCACCTGACCGAGGGCCGAAGGTTCGGGATTCAAAATTGGATTCTGCTAACCACAGACGCAAGCCTCAGAGGTTAGGGAGCAGTCTCCCAGGGGGAACAGTTCCAGGGAAAATGGTCAAGTCAGGAAACCATCCATCCAATCAACATTCTGGAACTAAGAGCCAAATACAACGCCCTTCTACAGGCATCACATCTTCTTCAAGATCACACCATTCAGGTTCAGTCGGACAATGTGACGGTGGTAACGTACATAAACTGACAGGGCGGAACGAAGAGCAGAGCAGCAATGTCAGAAGTGTCAAGGATTTTCCTCTGGGTGGAAAGACACGCTGTGGCGTTGTCGGCAATCTTCATCCCGGGAGTACACAACTGGGAACCAGACTTCCTTAACAGACATGACCTCCGCCCAGGGGAGTGGGGCCTTTACCTGGAGGTGTTTGGGTGCTTGACACGTCGGTGGAGAATGCCACAAATTGACATGATGGCATCTCTTCTCAACAAGAAGCTCAAGCGGTATTGCTCCAGGTCGAGAGGCCCACAAGCAGTGGCGGTGGATGCCCTGGTGACTCCTTGGGTCCACCAGATGGTGTACGTGTTTCCACCACTTCCATTGATCCCAAAAATTCTTAAAAGAATAAAAAGGGAAAAGGTTCAAGCAATTCTCATTGCTCCCGAATGGCCAAGAAGGGCCTTGTACGCGGATCTACTGGAGATGCTCCTAGAGGACCCGTGGCCTCTACCTTTTCATGAGGATCTTCTACAACAGGGGCAATTCGTCTCTCAAGACTTACCACGGCTATGTTTGATGGCATGGAGGTTGAGCGTCAAATCCTAGCTCAGAAAGGGATCCCAAATAGGGTTATTCCAACCTTGATCCAAGCCAGAAAGGGGGTAACATCTAAACATTACCACCGTATTTGGAAAAAATACGTCTCTTGATGTGAGAACAGGAAATTTCCTGTGGTGGAATTTCATCTGGGACGTTTTCTCCTTTTTCTGCAGTCAGGTGTGGATGTGGGCCTATGTTTGGGCTCCATAAAAATCCAGATTTCGGCCTTATCCATTTTGTTCCAGAAACAATTGGCTTCTCTCCCTGAGGTTCAGACATTTTTGAAGGGGGTTCTGCACATCCAACCGCCCTTTGTGCCTCCTACGGCACCTTGGGATATCAACGTGGTGTTGCAGTTCCTGCAATCGTTATGGTTTGAGCCTTTACAGGACATTGACGTAAAGTTTCTTACGTGGAAGACAGTCACACTGTTGGCATTGGCTTCAGCAAGACGTGCGTCGGAGCTGGGGGCGTTGTCTCACAAGAGCCCCTATTTGATTTTTCATGAAGATAGAGCTGGACTTAGAACTCGTCAGCAATTGCTTCCTAAGGTGGTGTCTGTGTTTCATATTAACCAACTTATTGTTGTTCCAGTGGTTACCGACACCTCTGCTACTTCAAAGTCCTTGGATGTTGTGAGGGCTTTGAAGATCTATGTGAAGCGGACAACTCGTCACAGAAACTCTGACTCGCTGTTTGTTCTCTATGATCCCAATAAGATTGGGTGTCCTACTTCAAAGCAGTCTATTGCTCGCTGGATCAGGCTTACTATCCAGCATGCTTATTCTATGGCAGGCCTGCCGGTTCCAAGATCTGTACAGGGCCACTCTACAAGGTTGGTGGCTTCCTCCTGGGCTGCTGCCCGGGGTTTCTCGGCTTTACAGCTGTGCCGAGCAGCTACTTGGTCAGGTTCAAACACGTTTGCTAAGTTCTACAAGTTAGATACTTTGGCCTCTGAGGACCTTCAGTTTGGTCAATCAGTTCTGCAGGAACCTCAGCACTCTCCGACCCAGTTTGGGAGCTTTGGTACATCCCCATGGTACTGATGTGGATCCCAGTATCCTCTAGGACGTAAGAGAAAATAGGATTTTAATTACCTACCGGGAAATCCTTTTCTCGTAGTCCATAGAGGATACTGGACGCCCGCCCAGTGCTTCATTTATTCCTGCACTGTTACTTGGTTAAGTGTTGTTGGTTCAGCTGTTGCTGTTCCTGGTTTAAAGTTTGGTTAGCTTGGCTTTCCTCTAGTTTGTGTGTGCTGTTTCGGAATCTCACCACTATCTTTTCTATCCTTCTCTCAAAGTATGTCCATCTCCTCGGGCACAGTTTCCTAGACTGAGTCTGGTAGGAGGGGCATAGAGGGAGGAGCCAGCCCACACTATCAAATTCTTAAATTGCCCATTGCTCCTTGTGTACCGTCTATACCCATGGTACTAATGTGGACCCCAGTATCCTCTACGGACTACGAGAAAAGGATTTACCGGTAGGTAATTAAAATCCTATTTTAATTTCTCCCCTCTTTGAGATCATAGAAATGAGGTCCTGATGGGAGGTGAATGGGGCATAGTGCTGTGAATTTCAATGATGTCGCAGGAC
This sequence comes from Pseudophryne corroboree, assembly GCF_028390025.1. NCBI lineage: Eukaryota > Metazoa > Chordata > Amphibia > Anura > Myobatrachidae > Pseudophryne > Pseudophryne corroboree. Next base: position 753,281,797 of record NC_086445.1, on the reverse strand, counting down.
CTCAATTCTGTAATTTCTGCTATTGAGCAGTGAGATGTTGGGCCAACATGACGCAATTCACCACAAATGGCATTACCATGCCCACAGGCTGTGGACTGAATCCAGAAGGCTGGTCTACTACTCTAAAAGTTCCAGTGCTGGTCAGGCAAGACAATCCTGCCAGATACTGGGGGGTAACCCGCACCAAGATAAATTGATAACAGTTTTCATTACAAAGTTGGGATGCCTTTTACTATATCCAATCAAACCCTAATTTTGGGAGTTTACAAATGTATGTGGTAAACAAAAAAAAAACAAAAAATTTTTTTTTAAAGGCTCCAAAAGGTGCTACCACCTGGTTTGAGTGAGGCTACAAAATACAAATCCCCAAGAGAGGGGAAGGACAAAAGAAACCAGGTATACTTTGTGGTACACTCTACCCAACTGACAATTTTTAAATAAGATTTCACAGAAATGTATATCCTCAGTAATATTAGTAAGTATTGGTTTAAATGCCCATAACAAAAATGGTTGCCTGAAATTATTTTTCTAATGGGACTAAATATGTCCTTTATTAATAGAGCGAAATATTAAAATCAAAGAAAAAGAAAAATTATTTGTGTGATAGAAAAAGAAAAATGTGAATAAAGATTTAAAAACAAAGCTGATGTGTTTTTCCCTGTGTGTACTTTCTTATATTTGTTTCAAATGTGCATGACCATTCATGTATTTGTACAGCACTATATCAATGCAAAATTTATTCAAAATGTATAATATCCATATTCCATGGAGCTTGTACCATATATTATAGAGGGAAATATATTTCCCTGCTATTGAGTCACAGACTTATTTCAGATATTGCAACAATGAGACTCTAGTCTCCTAATGTATACCAGAAGTGTAGTGAGATATTTCTCAATATAGCAAGTTAGAGTGAATGAAACACTGTTGCTCAAGTATGTGACTCATACGCTGAGTCCTGAGATACTGCACGGTACAGTAGCCTTGCAGTGTAATATCTACCATCCACATATAGAGAGAGCTAATTGGGGATATATATTAGAGTAGTAACATATATAGAGTTTATGTACAGATGTATAAATTAATCTTCCATTAATAAGGTTAATTAACAGTATTATATTTTCTTTTTATACTGTGTTGTGTCTATTCAGTGATTCACGATAGTATTTACAGTCCAGTGGTCATATTTATGACATGCTGCAGTAAGATATTCAACAAGTACATGGAGAGAATAAATTGATATCCCCTATATACTATTATTGGTTAATAACAGACTGTCTTGCTGCACTGTATTAAATTGGAATCACAGTAATACTTTATATCTGCTATTCATGCTGATGGTGCATCATTCTTAGTACAAGCACATACTTGGTAGATATACAGGAATAATTATATCTTCTGTATGATATTAATACACAGTAGTTAGCTGTCTACCTTGCTGCATTAAATTGTATCAATTTGATGACACTTGGTAGCGCTTAATACCCGCTGTCCGTGATTATGTGTGAAAGCAACTTTTAAATTGTATTATTCATATTCAACTATATACATGCAGATGTGTATATGAAGTACTTGGCTATTCACATGACCATATTAAATTATGTCACTTTTGATAACATGCGGAAGCGCTTTATAACCGCTGTTCGTGCTTGTAGGTGACAGCATTAACCATATTGAGTTGTATATATGCAGGTGTATTACACATTGCATGAATCCATTGAGACAGTAACCTAGTATGTGATCAAATACAATGAGTTCGTGTATATATATGAACTACACTGTAAGTTAAATAAATCCCCTGCTCTCCCTCGTGTTGTGTCTGAATGACAGCGTAATCCACAACACTGAGATGGCGTTCAGCTAGATATAACAGGCAGCCGTGCAGACTTTCTCTTTAAATTCTACACATCTGATTCCAGAAGCATAAAAAATATCCAAGGACTTATCTTTAATTTGTACTATACTATGGGGGTAATTCTGAGTTGATCGCAGCAAAAACTTTGTTAGCAGTTGGGCAAAACCATGGGGGTCATTCCGAGTTGTTCGCTCGCTAGCTGATTTTAGCAGCATTGCACACGCTAGGCCGCCGCCCTCTGGGAGTGTATCTTAGCTTAGCAGAATTGCTAACGAAAGATTAGCAGAACTGCTACTAAATAATTCCTTGCAGTTTCTGAGTAGCTCCAGACCTACTCACAGATTGCGATCAGCTCAGTCCGTTTAGTTCCTGGTTTGACGTCACAAACATGCCCTGCGTTCGGCCAGCCACTCCCAGGTTTCTCCAGACACTCCCGCGTTTTTCCATGACACGCCTGCATTTTTTAGCAAACGCCGGGAAAACGCTGAGTTACCACCCAGAAACGCCCCTTTCCTGTCAATCATTTACCGAACAGCAGTGCGACCGAAAAGTGCCGCAGAATCCTCAGCAAATCTGCTAAGTTTTTAGTTAAATAACTAAGCGCATGCGCCCTGCATGCCTTGTGCATGCGCAGTTTGCTACAAATCGCAGCATAGCGAAAATCAGCAACGAGCGAACAACTCGGAATGACCCCCCATGTGCACTGCAGGGGAAGCAGATATAACGTGCAGAGAGAGTTAGATTTGGGTGGGGTGTGTTCACTCTGCAATCTAAATTGCAGTGTAAAATAAAGCAGCCAGTATTTACCCTCCACAGAAACAAAATAACCCACCCAAATCTAACTCTCTCTGCACATGTTATATCTGCCTCCCCTGCAGTTACATGGTTTTGCCCAACTGCTAACAAAGATCCTGCTGCGATCAACTCAGAATTACCCCCTATGTTCTCTGTTCAGCAAATAACTCTAGCATTAATAAGCTAAATACAATGTCCCCAGCCTCTGAATTTCTGGATGTCTGTTCATTTCAAAACACAAGGGGCCTAATTCAGACCTGATCGCTGCTGTGCGTTTTCGGTTCTGAACTGCACATGCGCCAGTGCCGCAGTGCGTCGGCGCATGCCAGACAGCCAATGGCCATCTCAGCCCAGAGATCGCCTCTGCCTGATTGACAGGCAGAGGTGGGAAGGGGCGGGCTGGCGGCATTGGGCTGCCGTTTTGAGGGGCGTAGTCCGGGCAACCCAGGCGTGCCCGGACCATGCGGGGTGGGCTGCGACCCGAAGTGCGACGGGTAGCTCCCTGCCAGCGTGCAGGAGCTGCACTGGTAGGGAGCTACTCATCAAGTACAAAAGCTTCACCGCTGTGCAATGCTTATGTACTTGTGTGGGGGGGTAGGACCTGACATGCGGGGCGGACTAGCCCTGTGCTGGGCGTCCCCCCTGCATGTCTGTGTAACTGATCGCTAAATTTAGCACATCTACAATCAGGTCTGAATTAGGCCCATGGTCGCAGTTTATTCCCAAGCAACATGTTATCTCTATCCTTACAAGGAATATCTATTTCAAAAGCGGTCTCATGATTGGATTTCACACCTACACAGTATGAATGGCTTCTAACACCTTTCCACTAGCCAGCTTTGTTCTGGAATAACTTGTGTGACTCTAAATAATGAACTGCAAAGAAAAGGTACCTGTGGTTTATTTAATTAGCCATTGTTCATAATACACCTTTTATATACTGGAGAAGCAACTGGATATAACAATAACCTAATTCAATTAGATTCTGTTCTTGAATCCCATAATAACTCCTGAATCACTCACAGAATTGAGAAAAAACTTTTTAATCTACTCTTATCATTAAATGCAATTCATACTTCTTTCATTGTTGACCCTATGTACTTGTACACCTCCAGCTTTAAAACTTTCACTCCACCCACCCCGAAAGGCAGTTTCTATTAATCCAGCAAAGGCTTCCATTCTTAAATCCCTTGGCATTTTCAACCAAACTCACAGGGGCAGTCGGGGGAAGCAAATCTGAAAACCTCTTATACCCTGTAACCATCTAAGTACCTTGTCTTCAGGCTCATCACTTTCAAATAGGAAACAAATAGAAATGGTACCTAGCAGGCATCCCTGTGCTTGGAATTACAGATCTGTAAATGATCTCTCTGTGACTGACATCCCCAGAGCCAATACACTCAACATAAAGAAAACTGCAGGCCATCTGGTATGCTCAATCAGGTCCGTCCTTTGTAATGCCAGACCTATAAGAAACAAGACTGCTACAATTGCTGACCCTATTGAATCTTCAGATGTAGCCTGTATTACAGAGACTTGGCTAAACGAAAATGCAGCACCCATCTTGGAAGCTGCAGTTCCAACAAATTATCTGTCATTCACAACCCAAGACTGAACTGCAGGGTAGGCGAGGTGGCCGTCTGCTTTAAAAAGCACCTAAAGTTAGGGTATACCCAATGGAAATTACTCACTCATTTGAGTGCATCGCTGCCCGGAGCTCTACAGACTTAAGGCCAGTACTGACTGGCCGATGTGAGAGAGATGTGTGCTGAGCGAACCGCTCAGCACACATATCTCCCGCCGCTCAGCACAGCGCGATCTGTGATGAGCGTGCGGGGGGAGATGGGGGGGCCGCTCATTTCACCCAGCGGGTGAAGTGAGCGACCCGCTAGATTGGCCTGCATGCAGGCCAATCTAGCAGCAGCGATAGCGATGCGCGGGGCTGCACATCGCTATCGCTGTAGGGGCTACACACGGAGCGATCTTGGTTAAAATCTAAGCAATCTAGTCAGATTGCTTAGATTTTAAGCAGTGATCGCTCCATGAGTACCCCCCTTTAGGTTTCAGAGTACTTATCACTTACACACACACCCGCCCCCACCCCCTCCTCCTGGAGATGGAAAACAATTTATACAAGAGTTCTTGTAGCAGATGTTGTTGCTGCACTAGTTCAGGAGCATCGAAGATGGCTGATCCTTGGAGATTTCAGTGCATGGGTCGATGATCACACTCTTGATCTTGTCTTCCAGGTTGGACTAAAAGTCACTGACCTAAAAATAAACCCAGTCGCATGGACAGACCAGCACTCAATATGGTTCACAGTCACAACCTCTCAAAATATAACTTTGCCCATGGAATTGACCAGATATCGTCTGAGGAGGGGCATGACTCCCCAGGCTCTTGCAGCAAACCAGGACCTCTCTGCAGTAATTGGGTCCTGTGAAGAGCTATGGGTCTAATTCAGAGTTGATCGCAGCAGCAAATTTGTTATCAGTTGGGCAAAACCATGTGCATTGCAGGGGGGGGGGGGGGGCATATATAACAAGTGCAGAGAGAGTTAGATTTGGGTGGGGTGTGTTCAATCTGAAATCTAAATTGCAGTGTAAAAATAAAGCAGCCAGTATTTACCCTGCACAGAAACAATATAACCCACCCAAATCTAACTCTCTCTGCAAATGCTATATCTAACCCCCCACCCCTGCAGTGCACATGGTTTTGCCCAACTGCTAACAAATTTGCTGCTGCGATCAACTCTGAATTACCCCCTATGTTCCCTAGTATGTTACTATAACAGGGATGTGACAGTTGCAATGGATATTATCGCCCCTGTGCGCATGAGGGATGTGCGGTGAGGTAAATGGCTGAGGAGGCACTGGCTAGTACCAGAGCCAGATTTAAACACAGTATATGACCCTAAGGGTTCATGTGGGCATTATACATCGGTGCAGTAGTATATACTGCAAGAAATTTGGTGAGTTTTGATCAGAGATGTGCTGAAAAGATAGGCAGGGGAGGAACTGCCTTACCTGCCATAGATTTTTTACTATAAAAATGATTAGAATAAGACAAAGAAGACATTTCTAATATATTCTTTGTATTTTTCATATACTTTATATAGTCAAAACTCTGGCATGTATGTTAGTATGATAGGAAAGGCTCTGCCTCACCGCACATCACTTGTGCGCATACGACCTTGCAAACAACACCGTTAATCCCCTTGGTTTGACAATAGCATTAGTGAATTCAAGAAAAGGGGTTGAAGACTTGAAAGACGATGGAGGAAAACGAACATAGTAGAGGATAAGTTAAATCTAATCAAACACATTGGAAAATATGAATTAACGATCACCCGCAAGAAAACAGAGTTCCTTTCAAATGAGATCATGGCAGCAAATAATAAGCCAGCTCAGCTTTTCCATAGAATGGAGATGCTTTGCAAACCAGCATGCCTGCAGCCTGATGAACCCCTCTCCCAGTCAAAATGCATTGAGTTTGCAAAATTCTTTGCAGGTAAAGGGGCCTATTTACCACCATCCACATCCAAGGATGCGGATGTGGTGTGATAAAATTGCGCGAATCTGCACTGTGATAATTGATTACATTGCACGGATGTATCAATTATCACATGCAGGGACAGAGCTCGCGTCCCTGCAATGACAATACGCAGCATCATAGGGGTATTTTTGGTAAAAAAAAATACCCTGACGTCCTGCTGAGCATTGGCGCCGCCACCACAGACATTTCCACTACTGCCGCTGCCTGGTCGACCCCCCCCCCCCCCCTCGCAACTAAACTGCGCGTGCCGTGCACCCCCCCACGCTAAATATACTTACCAGTCCAGGGAGCTGGTGATTTCTGCTTCTGGATCCTGTGCACTTCTGTGATCCCCAGTGCTGTAAACTGAGTTGCCGTTTTGCAGTATCACTTTACTGCACTGGGGGTCACAGCATAGCATATGGAGGACCCAGCGTCCGGCAGCCCGCACAGGAGCACCGATCACCGGCTCCTAGGACTGGTAAGTATGTTTTTTTTTACTTTACTTTTTTTTGTTTTTGTTTCCACCATGTGGGCATGTGGGCATGAATACCCACAATGCCACCAAAGGAGTACCAATCTACCAAGCCTGCCAATATAAGCCACCTGTCCACATCAAACAGCTTTGACCAAATGGAAGTAAAAGACATTGCTGAAATTACTTTAATGTTGCATTCCATCACTTGGGATCTGGACCCATCCTCAAACAAGCCTCTATTAGGGTATATGGAAATAATTGGCCCTGTATTTGCAGACAGGCATTTTTCCTGAACCACTTTAGGAAGCAATTGTTAGACAACTTCTTAAAAAATCTAATTTAGACCCCGACTACATGACCAACTACTGACGAGTATCAAACCTAATTTTTCTTGGAAAGGTTATTGAGAAAGTGGTTGCAACTCAACTAGACACCCGCCTGTCAACTCATGTTATTTATGATCAATTCCAGTTAGAATTCAGGAGAAGACATAGCACGAAAACAGCCCTGGTATGTATGTTTAATGATCTTCTAATGGCAAGACAGATGTGACTGTTCAATCTTAATCCATCTGGATCTCTCTGCAGCATTTGATATTGTAGACCATGGTATTCTAATTGAGCACCTGAAGAATTTCTGTGGACTGGATGGCACAGGTCCTTAGTTGGTTCAAATCATTTCTCATTGGTAGGTCATAGAGAGTTTCATCTGGAGTATACTCATCGTCACCAGTGCCATTGACTTGTGGTGTCCCACAGGGTTCTATACTATCTCCCATACTTTTTGCAGTATACATGTTACCACTTGCTGAAATAATCAGATGTCATCGCCTGGTCTACCGCTGCTATGCAGATGATACACAACTGTACCTGTCCTTTGCTCCAAATACTGATAACCCAATAATAACCATATATGGCTTTCTAGCTGAGCTCCAGGAGTGGATCAGTGCGAGTTGGCTGCGACTAAACCCTGCTAAAACAGTAGTTCTTATGATAAGTCAAAGGACAAGACTGCAGCATAGCCAAACATCTGGACTTATGCTTGAGGGTTCAGAACTACAAAACACTGCACATGTACGGATTGTTGTCCTGTATAGTGGCTTGACACTTAAAACAGCCACAATCAAATTCTCATTCTTTCACGTAAGGAACATTGCCAGAATCAAGCACTTTATTCTCCCAATTCTGCCTAAAGTTATACATCTACATGCATTTGTATCATCATGCCTAGACTAGCAGTGCCCTCTACACTGGTCTCCCAGCAAAAGAATTGCACTGCTTGCAGATGGTACAAAATGCAGCTGACAGACTATTAATGAACCAGCCCAGTACCAGCCATATAACACCCATTCTCTACTCCTGTCACTGGCTGCCTGTAAGATGGCTAATCTTTTTAAGATTGGCTTACTGACTAAGAAAGCCCTACATGATCAGGGCCCAAGGTACTTAAAGCAGCTTCGGATTCCTTACTGTCCCACTTGAGTACTATGATCTGTAGATGAAGGACTGCTAACAGTACCTAGAATCTCCCTGAATTCATCTGGGGTTGAGCTTTCAGCTTTGTGGCTACAATTCTATGGAACTCTCTTCCCCGCACAATTTGAGAATCCTCCACTCTAGAATCCTTCAAACATAGACGCAAGACATACCTATTTACTCAAGCATTTCACTATATCTACTGTTAAGGTTTTTTTTATTTTGTGCTGTAAAGGCAAATGTAAAGCACTTTGAGTCCTATTAGGACAAAAGTGCTATATAAAAAACAAATTATTATTATTATTATTATTATTATTATTATTAGGTAATATGGAGCTATACAGGGAGGAGCATCAAATATTTGGGTAGTTGTGGTAGGCCTGAGGGTTTTATGCAGGTCATGGAGGCCTGGCATCCTAAGACTGTGTTTGTCACAACTTAATTCTTATCATACTGAGTACAGCATTGTATATGATGTGTATTTTGAGTAATGGTGAAGAGAAATGCATATCTAGCCCAGTTTTTAAGGGGCCTGAGGGGGCTGAGTGGCCATGGTACATATATAGTAGCTTCATAACTATACTTCTGTTGGTTTTAGTGCGGATGTTTAACTTTAGGGCCTGGAACTGCTGATACAGTAGGTTCTTTACCGAGTAGTTAGTAGTATGTGTAGCATTGATGCCAAAATTTGATGGGGGTGAAGTAAGTTTAATTTTCTAGACTATTTCAGGACTGCTGCATTGTGATCTCCTTTAACCCCTGCTATTCTTCCAATATGTACAATGAAGTAAAGGCAGACATTAAGGCCAAGGTCCCAAAGAATACACCCTGAGGTAGGTAAAGAGATGATGGTAGACCTAGGGATATATGAGATGGTAGACAATATTGTCTGCTCTGCACATTATTTACTCTTGTTTTACGTATTTTCTATATTACCTATACTCACTTGCAAATGGGGTGGTAGGTATTCTGCCAGGATTATAATGGAATTCCAAGTACAACATATGCACAATTTACAAATGCTACATACTGTACAGGGCCAGTGCTACGACTACGCTATCACAAAATGTCACACATTCATGCATCTACTCGCCTGTAAGCGTAGCAGTATGCATGCCACGCCGCCCCTTTTCATCCACTTCATTAAATACCTATAATCAATATCAATGTGCACTTACTATACCTGGTGCAATAGATATGGCTGACACAACTCTACATGCCCTTGTAACGCTCATGTTAGACATAGCCTATGCCCATTTGGTGAGCAGACTGAGAGGAATACAACCATAAATCGCCCGTGATGAAGTGTGAAATTTCAGTAGATCTGTCTGCAAAATGGACTTGCATCCATCTCTTCATCAGACCCTCGGTGTCTTTATTTCATTGCAGCAGTGCTCACTACGGGGGAGATGTATGAAGTATCAAATGTGCTAGAGCTAGTGAAATTTGACATTTACACCAAACATCCAAATGTGAGAATTCAGATAACAAGGAAAATCACTTTTCAGCACACTTGTAACGATTTTGCTGTTACTACACTATTGTATGGCAACAGAAATCAGGCAGCTACTCAAGTATAAGCCGACTTTTTCAGCACTTTTTTTTGTGCTGAAAAAGCCCCCTCGACTTATACTCGAGTCAGTGCAGGGAGAGCAGTGTGACAGGGAGAGCAGTGTGAAGGAGGGACACGGAGCGCACAGCGCGCGCCTCTCCTGTGTCCCTCCTGCATCTCCGGCGGCATCGGCGGGTCTATTAAAGGAAGTACCCATTCGTGAGCTCTGATTGGCTCTTCCTTTAATAGACCCGCCGCGGCCGCCGGAGATGCAGGAGGGACACAGGAGAGGTGAGCGATGTGCGCTCCGTGTCCCTCCTTCAGAAGACAGCTCGGGAGCGACGGAGGGTAAGTAACAGGCACTGGGGGAGCATATTTGGCACTTGGAGGACGACGATATATGTGCCACTGAGGGGACTTATCTGGCACTATGAGGGGGCATATCTGTCACTATGAGGGGGCATATCTGTCACTATGAGGGGGCATATCTGGCAGCATGAGGGCATATCTGGCACATCTGGCACTGTGGGGCATATTTGGCAGCATGAGGGCATATCTGGCACTGTGGGGCATATCTGGCAGCATGAGGGCATATCTGGCACATCAGGCACTGTGGGGGCAAATCTGGCACTGTGGGGGCATATCTGGCACTGTGGGGCATATCTGGCAGCATGAGGGCATATCTGGCACTGTGGGGCATATCTGGCAGCATGAGGGCATATCTGGCACATCAGGCACTGTAAGGCATATCTGTCAGTATGAGGGCATATCTGGCACTGTGGGGGCATATCTGGCAGTATGAGGGCATATCTGGCACTGAGGGCTGTGTACGGCTAGAGCAGCATTTCCCACCCTAGGCTTATACTCGAGTCAATAAGTTTTCCCAGGTTTTTGTGGTAAAATTAGGCGCCTCGGCTTATATTCGGGTCGACTTATACTCGAGTATATACGGTGTATTTTTCATATATCCTCAGGATGGGATCGGTATGAGATCCTGCCGCCTGGGATGCCGAACATCAGGATACACTGGCATCCCGAGTGGTGGAATGCTGGCAGGGGGGCGAGTGCAACAAAGCCTCTTGCGGGCTCACTGCACTCACCACGCTGCAGAATCGGTGGCGAGCACAGTGAGCCACATGCTTTATTCTTCCCCTATGGGTGTTTTGGACACCCATACCGGCGGAATCACCTACCTTACCGGTATACCGATGATGGCATGGTGGGTCTGTCAAGATCCCACCATTAGTACTGTGACAGCTAGGATCCCGACGATCGGTATGCTTATCGTATACTCTCAGGATTACCTGCTGGTATGTGTACGGAGTCCAACGTTATTGGACAGAGAACAGTGACCACTCGCGCATACAGGGGGGTTTCTGAGTACCTGGAAACCCCGCTGCCCGTCAATCCATCTGCGCAGTTGACCGATGTTGTTTTTTTTTTTAAATTCTTACGACTGAGTCCGTGAGCGCAGGAATAACAAGGCAGAGCTGCCTCCTTATATTGGCACGTGCTGGGCTGTCTGGCTGCTTGAAGGGGAGCTGCAGCGCACAGCCCCAGCTCTCAGGCATTCCCGGGCTGCCTGGGTGCAGAGCGATCGTCTCGTGAGAAACTAATCTGCATTCTGCAGATATGTGGTGGGGAGGGGGGGGGGGGTGCGCCGCGGAGGGGGGAAGAGGGGGTTTTAATTGATGATGCTGGCCAGTGACCCGAGGGGGGTGGAGGTGCGGCAGCGTTTACAGTAAGTTACGGTGACTGATGCATAATGGCTGTTTTTGTTAATGTGAAGAGGTGTGTGTGTGTGTGTGTGTGTGTGTGTGTGTGTGTGTGTGTGTGTGTGTGTGTGTGTGTGTTTGTGTATACTATGAGTATGTTAGAGATGTGCGGCTGGCACTTTTCGTGTTTTGGTTTTGGTTCTAATTCCACTTTCGTGATTTGGTTTTGGCTTGGTTTTGCCAAAACCACCCTTTCATGTTTTGGTTTCGGTTTTGGTTCTGGATGATTTTTGGAAAAAACATAAATGGCTAAAATCACAGAATTTGGGGACAGTTTTGATCCTACAGTATTATTAACCTCAATAACATTAATTTCCACTCATTTCCAATCTATCCTAAACAACTCACACCTCACAATATTGTTTTTAGGCCAAAAGGTTGCACCGAGGTGGCTGTATGACTAAGCTAAATGACACAAGTGTGCGGCACAAACACCTGGCCCATCTAGGAGTGGCACTGCAGTGTCAGACAGGAGGGCAGATATAAAAAAAAAAGGCCCCAAACAGCACATGATGCAAAGAAGAAAAAGAGGTGCACCGAGGCTGCTGTATGACTAAGCCAAGTGACACAAGTGTGCGGCACAAACACCTGGCCCATCTAGGAGTGGCACTGCAGTGTCAGACAGGAGGGCACTTTTCAAAAACTAGGCCCCAAACAGCACCTCATGCAAAGATGTAGAAGAGGTGCAATGAGGTAGCTGTATGACTAAGCCAAGCGACACAAACAATTGGCCCATCTAGGAGTAGCACTGCAGTGGCAGACAGGAGGGCAGATATAAAAAAAAGGCCCCAAACAGCACCTCATGCAAAGATGTAGAAGAGGTGCAATGAGGTAGCTGTATGACTAAGCCAAGCGACACAACCACCTGGCCCATCTAGTAGTGTCACGCAGTGGCTGAATGTCGAAAGTGGGCTGCAATTGTTCGGTTCACTGACATCATCATGCCCCTGTCATTTTTCAAAAATTCTGCAATTGGTGGACTTATACAGCAGTACCTCTGGACTCATACGGCAGTGTCAGACAGGATGGCACTTTTCAAAAACTAGGCCCCAAACAGCACCTCATGCAAAGATGTCGAAGAGGTGCAATGAGGTTACTGTATGACTAAGCCAAGCGACACAAACAATTGCCACTGGAATTATACGTCCAAATCACTGGAATTATGCGTCCAAATCACTGGAATTAAATATCAAAATCACTGGAATTATACGTCCAAATCACTGGAATTATACTGCAAAATTCACTGGAATTATACTGCAAAATTACTGGAATTATACGCCCAAATCACTGGAATTATACGTTCAAATCACTGGAATAATACTGCAAAATCACTAGAATTATACTGCAAAATCACTGGAATTATACATCCAAATCACTGGAATTATATGGCAAAATCACTGGAATTAAATGTCAAAATTACTGGAATTATACGTCCGAATCACTGGAATTATACGTCCAAATCGCTGGAATTATACAGCAAAGTCACTGGAATTAAATGTCAAAATCACTGGTATTATACGTCTAAATCACTGGAATTAAATGGCAAAATCACTAGAATTAAACGGCAATATCACTGGAATTAAACAGCAAAATCACTGGAATTATGGGGGTAATTCTGAGTTGATCGCAACAGGATCTTTGTTAGCAATTGGACAAAACCATGGCCCTCATTCCGAGTTGTTCGCTCGCTAGCTGCTTTTAGCAGCATTGCACACGCTAAGCCGCCGCCCTCTGGGAGTGTATCTTAGCATAGCAGAATTGCGAACGAAAGATTAGCAGAATTGCGAATATAAATTTCTTAGCAGTTTCTGAGTAGCTCCAGACTTACTCAGCCATTGCGATCAGTTCAGTCAGTTTCGTTCCTGGTTTGACGTCACAAACACACCCAGCGTTCGCCCAGACACTCCCCCGTTTCTTCAGACACTCCCGCGTTTTTCCCAGAAACGAAGCGTTTTTTCGCACACGCCCATAAAACGGCCAGTTTACGCCCAGAAACACCCATTTCCTGTCAATCACAGTACGATCACCAGAACGATGAAAAATCCTCGTTATGCCGTGACTAAAATACCAAACTTTTGTGTAAAATAACTAAGCGCATGCGCTCTGCGAACCTTGCGCATGTGCAGTAAGCGACTAATCGCAATATAGCGAAAATCGTCAACGAGCGAACAACTCGGAATGACCACCCATGTGCACTGCAGGGGAGGCAGATATAACATGTGCAGAGAGAGTTAGATTTGGGTGTGGTGTGTTCAATCTGCAATCTAAATTGCAGTGTAAAATAAAGCAGCCAGTATTTACCCTCCACAGAAACAAAATAACCTACCCAAATCTAACTCTCTCTGCACATGTTATATCTGCCTCCCCTGCAGTGCACATGGTTTTGCCCAATTGCTAACAAAGATCCTGCTGCGATCAACTCAGAATTACCCCCTATATGTCCAAATCACTGGAATCATACGGCAAAATCACTGGAATTAAATGGCAGTACCAATGGACATATACAGAAGTGTCAGACAGGATGGCACTTTAAAAACATAGTCCCCAAACAGCACATGATGCAAAGAAGAAAAAGAGGTGCAAGATGGAATTGTCCTTGGGCCTTTCACCCACCCTTTTGTTGTATAAACAGGACATGCACACTTTAACAAACCAATCATTTCAGCGACAGGGTCTGCAACACGACTGTGGCTGAAATGAGTGGTTTGTTTGGGCCCCCACGAAAAAAGAAGCAATCAATCTCTCCTTGCACAAACTGGCTCTACAGAGGCAAGATGTCAACCTCATCCTCCGATTCATCACCCCTTTCACTGTGTACATCCCACTCTTCACAGAGTATTAATTCGTCCCCACTGGAATCCACCATCACAAGTCCCTGTGTACTTTCTGGAGACAATTGCTGGTCAATGTCTTCCTGGAGGAATTTATAATTAATTTCGATGAACATCATCTTCTCCACATTTTGTGGAAGTAACCTCGTACACCGATTGCTGACAAGGTTACCGGCTGCACTAAACACTCTTTCGGAGAACATACTGGAGGGGGGGCAAATAAAGCCAGTTTGTGCAAGGGTATCCAAATTGCCTCTTTTCCCTGCCAGTATATATACGGATTGTCTGACATGCCTGCCTGGATGCTGTCACTCATATAATCCTCCACCATTCTTTCAATGGTGACAGAATCATATGCAGTGACAGTAGACATGTCAGTAATCGTTGGCAGGTCCTTCAGTCTGGACCAGATGTCAGCTTTCGCTCCTGACTGCCCTGCATCACCACCAGCGGGTGGGCTAGGAAATCTTATCCTTTTCCTCGCCGCCCCAGTTGCGGGAGAAATTGAAGGAGGAGCTGTTGACGGGTCACGTTCCGCTTGAGTTGACAATTTACTCACCTGCAGGTCTTTGCACCTCTGCACACTTGTGTCTGCTGGAAAGAGAGATACAACATAGGCTTTAAACCTAGGATCGAGCATGGTGGCCAAAATGTAGTGCTCTGATTTCAACAGATTTACCACCCTTGAATCCTGGCAAAGCGAATGAAGGGCTCCATCCACAATTCCCACATACTTAGCGGAATCGCTCCAGCTTAGCTCCTCCTTTAATTTCTCCAGCTGCTTCTGCAAAAGCCTGATGAGGGGAATGACCTGACTCAAGCTGGCAGTGTCTGAAATGGCTTCACGTGTGGCAAGTTCGAAGGGTTGGAGAACCTTGCACAAGACAGAAATCATTCTCCACTGCACTTGAGTCAGGTGCATTCCCCCTCCTTTGCTTATATCGTAGGTGGATGTATAGGCTTTAATGGCCTTTTGCGGCTCCTCCATCCTCCGAAGCTGTCACGATCCGGGTATCTGGACGCCATTTCTTACCCATCAGATGCCTCCTAAGGCTGGCTCAGCGCTCCAGGACCGGATCCCATCTGTTATCCTGATGTGTACATTCCTGTATCCTCTCCTGTCACTCTGGGACGCTGTCACAGTAAACGCCATATTACACCTGGCATGGCGTCTCCCGCGGCCTCCGCCGCCGTCCCTGAACTTCTGCATGCAGAGTGTCTGAGTGGCGATTACGTCAGCCGCGGCCTCCGCTGTGTCCGCGTGGTTGGATGTGCATCTGTCAGCCTGGCGCCTCCTGTCTCCGGTGGCCGGCGCCGCCATTACTGTTTTCATTACCACATGGATTACAAACCAAACTTCCCTCCAAGTGTCTGCATGGGCGCAGCCATCTTGGATTCTGTCAGCTGATCATTTCCACCAATCTGTTCTCAGTATTGATAATCTGCATAATTGCCTAGCCAATCCCTTCCTTGCTGCAGGTATAAATACACTGTGCCTGAGCAAGGAAGGCGTCAGTGCTTTGGTTGTCAAACCTAGTTCCTGTTTGTCTCTCTCCTGTGATTGTCTTCCAGGTTCCAGCTCCTGTCTCAAGACTTCCACCATAGAGACCCGCACCAGCATTCCACCTGCGGTGTAGCCTGACTCTCCAATCCATTGTGGATTCATCTGTTTCCAGCTACAACATTACCTGCTTCCAGCTCAGCTTTCAGCAGAGTACAGCTTCCCTTAAAGGGCCGGTGTCCTTTCTACACTTTACCACTCTCCACCGGTATTATTATTTCTCCGCTCTCAAGTTCTACATTTCAGTTCATATTTCATCGCTCCCAAGTTCATCTATTATTTAACTGGTTCCAGCCAGTATCCACTCCGTGCTAACAACAGTCTGGTTCCAGCCAGTATCCACAGCAGCTGTTTTACCTTCAGCAACCCAGCTTTTCCTGGAACACCAGCTGGCACAATCCTGGGTTATCTCCATTGCTACAGTCGGGCCTGGTAAGGACTTTCCATCTAGAAGATCATAAGAACTCTCTCACACTACCAGTGCCCTGTGGCTCCTGCCATCCTGTAGTACCCAGGAACTGTATTTATTATTTGCTGACTTTTACGTTTTCTTTTACTGCTGCTGTGTTGCGGAGTTGTCATAATAAACATCATTGACTTTTATCCAAGTTGTCGTGGTCACGCCTTCGGGCAGTTATTATTCATGTTACTTACATGTCCAGGGGTCTGATACAACCTCCCAGGTTCCGGTACATCTCAGCC
Organism: Pseudophryne corroboree; assembly: GCF_028390025.1. Taxonomy (NCBI): domain Eukaryota; kingdom Metazoa; phylum Chordata; class Amphibia; order Anura; family Myobatrachidae; genus Pseudophryne; species Pseudophryne corroboree. Next base: position 753,265,239 of record NC_086445.1, on the reverse strand, counting down.
CCTACAACTGAGGCTGCCTCCCGTCAGCTCAGGCCCTCAGTTGTGACAGTAAGCACTGACCAAATGAATCCAGCCGGAGACCAGGATCAAGCGGCCAGGCCGATGCAAGAACTGGCAGCCCGACTAGAACATCAGGAGGCTGCACAGGGCCACATCATCCGCTGTCTCCAGGATCTCTCTACTCGGCTGGATGGGATTCAGACAACTCTCCGTGGATCAGGCGCATCTGGTGCGTCAACCACAGTGACTCCAGCTATAACCCCACCCACCTTACCCATTTCTGCTCCACGTCTTCATCTTCCAACGCCAGCAAAATTTGACGGATCTCCAAGATTCTGCAGGGGATTTCTCAACCAGTGTGAGATTCAGTTTGAGCTACAACCTGGCAATTTTCCCAGTGACCGTACAAAAATTGCCTACATCATCTCTCTTCTCAGTGGCTCCGCCCTTGACTGGGCATCACCGTTATGGGAGAGGTCCGACACCCTGCTATCTTCTTACACTGCATTCGTGTCAACATTCAGGCGCATCTTCGACGAGCCAGGCCGGGTAACCTCAGCTTCATCCGAGATTCTCCGTTTACGCCAGGGGTCACGTACTGTAGGACAATATCTGATACAGTTCCAGATCCTGGCATCCGAACTGGCATGGAACGACGAGGCCCTGTATGCTGCATTCTGGCATGGCTTATCTGAGCTTATTAAAGATGAGTTAGCTACCAGAGACTTACCTTCTAAGTTAGATGAGCTAATCTCACTCTGCACGAAAGTTGATTTACGTTTCAGAGAGAGAGCAACTGAGCGTGGAAGATCATCTGCTCCAAAATCTTCTGCTCCTCCTCCTCGTCAACTGTCACCATCTAAAGATGAGCCCATGCAAATTGGCCGTTCCCGTTTAACTCCTGCTGAGCGCCGAAGACGTCTCTCTGAGTCTCTTTGTCTTTACTGTGCAGCTCCGTCTCACACCATCAATGCCTGTCCCGAACGTCCGGGAAAACTCCAAACCCTAGCTCGCCCAGGAGAGGGCCGGCTAGGAGTAATGATCTCCTCTCCATCTCCTCATGATTGTAATCTCCCAGTCTCGCTTCAAGTTGCTCAACGTTATCGGAACGTCATTGCCCTCCTTGATTCCGGAGCAGCTGGGAACTTTATTACTGAAGCCTATGTTAAACGGTGGTCCCTACCCACCGAGAGACTTCCTTCCTCCTTTTCCTTAACTGCCGTGGATGGCAGTAAAATTTTTGATACTGTTATTGCTCTAAGGACTCTACCAGTTCGTCTGAGAGTGGGAGTTCTTCATTCCGAACTTATTTCACTTTTAGTGATTCCAAGAGCCACACATCCTGTGGTCCTGGGCCTTCCATGGCTCCGTCTTCACAATCCTACAATTGATTGGACGACTACGCAAATCCTGGCATGGGGTTCCTCCTGTGCAGAGACATGTTTGTTTAAAGTATTGCCTGTCTGTTCTTCCTCCCCCAGGTCGTCTGATGTTCCACCTCCTCCATATCAAGATTTCACGGATGTGTTCAGTAAAGCTTCTGCTGATATCCTTCCTCCTCATAGAGAATGGGACTGCCCGATTGATCTCGTTCCAGGGAAGGTTCCACCTCGAGGCCGAACTTATCCGTTGTCTCTGCCTGAGACGCATTCTATGGAGGAATACATTAAAGAGAACCTAGCAAAGGGGTTCATTCGACCTTCTTCTTCCCCAGCCGGCGCAGGCTTCTTTTTTGTAAAAAAGAAAGATGGTGGTCTGCGGCCGTGCATCGACTACAGAGGTTTGAACGACATTACCATCAAGAACCGTTATCCTTTACCCCTGATTACTGAGCTCTTTGACAGAGTTAGCGGAGCTACCATCTTTACAAAGCTGGACTTAAAAGGTGCATACAATCTCATCCGGATCCGTGAGGGTGACGAGTGGAAGACCGCCTTTAACACCCGTGACGGACATTATGAGTACCTCGTCATGCCCTTCGGATTGAGCAATGCTCCAGCTGTCTTCCAGCATTTTGTCAATGAGATCTTCAGAGACATTCTATACCGTCATGTCGTGGTCTATCTAGACGATATCCTCATTTTTGCCAACGATTTAGAGGAACATCGTTTTTGGGTTAAAGAGGTTCAGTCCCGTCTCCGTGTCAATCATCTCTATTGCAAATTAGAAAAATGCGTCTTTGAAGTCAAGTCCATTCCGTTTCTAGGGTACATTGTGTCCGGTTCCGGACTAGAGATGGATCCTGAGAAACTACAAGCAATTCAGAATTGGCCGGTACCCTTAACCCTCAAAGGGGTCCAGAGGTTCTTAGGGTTCGCCAATTATTACCGAAAGTTTATACGAGACTTTTCCACCATTGTGGCGCCTATTACTGCTTTCACCAAGAAGGGTGCTAACCCGTCCAAGTGGTCTGAAGAAGCCATGCAAGCTTTTCATCTTTTAAAACAGAGGTTCATCTCTGCGCCTGTCCTGAAACAGCCTGACATCGACTCTCCTTTCATCCTAGAGGTGGATGCCTCCTCCGTTGGAGTAGGAGCGGTGTTATCTCAGAGGGCTAAAGATGGCCATTTACATCCTTGCAGTTTCTTCTCCCGGAAGTTCTCCCCAGCTGAGCGCAACTATGCCATTGGCGACCAGGAGTTGCTAGCCATCAAGCTCGCTCTAGAAGAGTGGAGGTATCTGTTGGAGGGAGCTTCTCATTTAATCACCATACTTACAGACCACAAGAACCTTTTATACCTGAAGGGCGCACAATGTCTCAACCCTCGTCAGGCCAGATGGGCACTTTTCTTTTCCAGGTTCGACTTTAAACTCCAGTTCTGTCCGGGCTCTCAGAATCGCAAGGCCGATGCCCTTTCCCGCTCATGGGAGCAAGAAAATGAGTCAGAGTCTTCAGACAAGCATCCTATTATAAATCCGTTGGCATTCTCCACGGTAGGGATGGACTCTACGCCCCCATCAGGGAAAAGTTTTGTGAAGCCGATGCTAAGGAAGAAGCTCATGCATTGGGCCCATGCTTCCTGTTTTGCCGGACATACAGGTATCCAAAAAACCCTGGAGTTTATCTCTAGGTCCTATTGGTGGCCAACTCTGAAAAAAGACGTCTTGGAGTTTATTGCATCTTGCCCAAAGTGTGCCCAACATAAAGTATCCCGCCAGTCGCCTGCGGGGCAACTGGTTCCACTATCCGTTCCCCGTCGACCATGGACCCACTTGTCGATGGATTTCATTACAGACTTACCCATGTGCAACAAGTTCAATATCATCTGGGTGGTAGTTGACCGGTTCACCAAGATGGCACACTTCATTCCTCTCACCGGTCTTCCGTCAGCTTCCAAGTTGGCTCAAGTATTCATACAAGAGATCTTCCGACTCCACGGTCTTCCTGAAGAAATTATCTCAGATCGAGGAGTTCAATTCACAGCCAAATTCTGGCGAAGTTTATGTCAAGTCCTCCAAGTCAAGCTAAAGTTTTCCACGGCTTACCATCCTCAGACCAATGGTCAAACCGAGAGGGTGAATCAGGACTTGGAGGCCTTCCTCCGCATCTATGTGTCCTCCTCTCAAGATGACTGGGTTCAATTACTTCCCTGGGCCGAGTTCTGTCATAACAACCAGTATCATTCTTCATCTGCTTCAACACCATTCTTCACTAACTTTGGATTCCACCCTAAAGTCCCTGAGTTCCAACCGCTTCCAGCAACTTCTGTTCCCGCAGTGGATATCACCTTGCATCAGTTTGCCAATATCTGGAAGAGCGTACGATCAGCTCTGCTCAAGGCATCGTTCAGGTACAAGAAGTTTGCGGATAAGAAGCGTCGAGCAGTTCCTGCTCTCAAGGTGGGTGATCGGGTATGGTTATCCACGAAGAATTTGAGGTTAAGAGTTCCCAGTATGAAGTTTGCACCTCGCTATATCGGTCCTTTCAAGATTGAACAAGTCATCAATCCTGTTGCTTACAGACTCCAGTTGCCTCCCTTCTTAAAAATACCCAGGACATTCCATGTTTCCCTGTTGAAACCGCTGATCTTGAATCGGTTTCATTCCTCACTTCCTCCAACTCTGAAAGTCCAAACTCAACGAGGCGTTGAGTATGAAGTGGCCAAGATCCTGGACTCACGTCACCGTTACGGTCAACTACAATATCTTATTGACTGGAAGGGTTATGGTCCTGAGGAACGTTCATGGACCAATGCTTCTGATGTCCATGCTCCTGCCTTGGTCCGGAGATTCCATTCCAAGTTTCCTCAAAAGCCAAAGAAGTGTCCTGGGGCCACTCCTAAAGGGGGGGGTGCTGTCACGATCCGGGTATCTGGACGCCATTTCTTACCCATCAGATGCCTCCTAAGGCTGGCTCAGCGCTCCAGGACCGGATCCCATCTGTTATCCTGATGTGTACATTCCTGTATCCTCTCCTGTCACTCTGGGACGCTGTCACAGTAAACGCCATATTACACCTGGCATGGCGTCTCCCGCGGCCTCCGCCGCCGTCCCTGAACTTCTGCATGCAGAGTGTCTGAGTGGCGATTACGTCAGCCGCGGCCTCCGCTGTGTCCGCGTGGTTGGATGTGCATCTGTCAGCCTGGCGCCTCCTGTCTCCGGTGGCCGGCGCCGCCATTACTGTTTTCATTACCACATGGATTACAAACCAAACTTCCCTCCAAGTGTCTGCATGGGCGCAGCCATCTTGGATTCTGTCAGCTGATCATTTCCACCAATCTGTTCTCAGTATTGATAATCTGCATAATTGCCTAGCCAATCCCTTCCTTGCTGCAGGTATAAATACACTGTGCCTGAGCAAGGAAGGCGTCAGTGCTTTGGTTGTCAAACCTAGTTCCTGTTTGTCTCTCTCCTGTGATTGTCTTCCAGGTTCCAGCTCCTGTCTCAAGACTTCCACCATAGAGACCCGCACCAGCATTCCACCTGCGGTGTAGCCTGACTCTCCAATCCATTGTGGATTCATCTGTTTCCAGCTACAACATTACCTGCTTCCAGCTCAGCTTTCAGCAGAGTACAGCTTCCCTTAAAGGGCCGGTGTCCTTTCTACACTTTACCACTCTCCACCGGTATTATTATTTCTCCGCTCTCAAGTTCTACATTTCAGTTCATATTTCATCGCTCCCAAGTTCATCTATTATTTAACTGGATCCAGCCAGTATCCACTCCGTGCTAACAACAGTCTGGTTCCAGCCAGTATCCACAGCAGCTGTTTTACCTTCAGCAACCCAGCTTTTCCTGGAACACCAGCTGGCACAATCCTGGGTTATCTCCATTGCTACAGTCGGGCCTGGTAAGGACTTTCCATCTAGAAGATCATAAGAACTATCTCACACTACCAGTGCCCTGTGGCTCCTGCCATCCTGTAGTACCCAGGAACTGTATTTATTATTTGCTGACTTTTACGTTTTCTTTTACTGCTGCTGTGTTGCGGAGTTGTCATAATAAACATCATTGACTTTTATCCAAGTTGTCGTGGTCACGCCTTCGGGCAGTTATTATTCATGTTACTTACATGTCCAGGGGTCTGATACAACCTCCCAGGTTCCGGTACATCTCAGCCCCTACAACTGAGGCTGCCTCCCGTCAGCTCAGGCCCTCAGTTGTGACAGAAGCATATAGAGTGTTGAATTCCACCTCGTTACCACCTCTTGCTTCAGTTGATGGTAGGGCAGGTTCAGGAGTGTTTGCTGGTGCTCCAGTCTTCGGCACACAGTGGCAGAATGTCGAAAGTGGCCTGCAATTTTTCGGGCCACCGACAGCATCTCCTGTATACCCCTGTAAATTTTCAATAAAATCTGCACCACCAAATTAATTGTACAGTTTGTGCAAAATATGGGACGTGCTGGAATTTGTACGCACAATATTGGTGGGGTAAGCCAATGTGCGATAATGTCTCTCAGTTTTCATAAGAGGTTGTCAGCGGTGTGCCTCTTATGGAAAGCGGTGATACACAGCGTAGCCTGCCTAGAAACAAGTTTGGATTTGCAAGATGCTAGTACTGGTGCCGCTGCTGCAGTTGTTGCTGCGGGAGGCAATACATCTACTCAGTGGGCTGTCACAGTCATATAGACCTTAGTCTGCCCTGTTCTACTTGTCCACATGTCCATTGGTAAGTGGACACTGGATACAACCGTATTTTTTAGGACACTGGTGACACTTTTTCTGATGTCTCTGTACATTCTCGGTATCGCCTGCCTAGTGAAGTGGAACCTAGATGGGATATGGTACCGGGGACACAGTACCTCCATCAATTGTCTAAATCCCACTGCACTAATGGCAGATAGCGGACGCATGTCTAACACCAACATAAGTGTCAAGGCCTCAGTTATCCGCTTTGCAACAGGATGACTGCTGTCATATTTCATCTTCCTCACAAAGGACTGTCGGACAGTCAATTGCTTAGTTGAAGTAGTACAAGTGGTCTTCCAACTTCCCCTCTGGGATGACGATCGACTCCCAGCAGCAACAGCAGCAGTGGCAGCAACAGCAGCAGTGGCAGTAACAGCAGGCGTACCACTCAAGGATCCTCCGGAGGAATCCCGGGTAGGAGAGGACTCGTCAGTCTTGCCAGGGACATGGCCTGCAGGACTACTGATATTCATGGCTGAGGAGGAAGTTGACGTTGAGGGAGTTAGTGGTGTGGCTTGCAGGAGCTTGGGTACAAGAGGAAGAAGGGATTTAGGTGTCAGTGGACTGCTTACACTCTTACCCAAAGTTTCACAACTTGACACTGACTTCTGAGGAATGCACTGCAGGTGACATATAAGGGATGATGTTCCTAGGTGGTTTACATCCTTACCCCTACTTACTTATTACAGATTGACAGAGGCAACACATGGCTTGACACCTGTTGTCAAGATTTGTGGAGAAATAATTCCACACCAAAGAGTTGTTGTTTTTTGTATTTTGCCCAGGCATCACAATGGGCTTCTTCATCCCATGGACAACAGGTGTCTCCCCCGGTGCCTCATTTAAACAAACCACATCACCATCAGAATCCTCATTGTCAACTTCCTCTTCAGCGCCAGCAACATCCATATCCTCATCCTGGTGTACTTCAACAGTGACATCTTCAATTTGAATATCAGGAACTGGACTGTGGGTTCTCCTTCCAGCACTTGCAGGGGGCGTGCAAATGGTGGAAGGAGCCACCTCTTCCCATCCAGTGTTGGGAAGGTCAGGCATCGCAACCGCCGACACACTTGGACTCTCCTTGGGGATTTGTGATACCATCTTAAGCTGAACCACTAGTCATGAACATAGGCCAGGGCCTTAGCCGTTCCTTGCCACTCCATGTCGTAAATGGCATATTGGCAAGTTTACGTTTCTCCTCAGACCATTTAAGTTTCTATTTTTGGGTCTTTTTACTGAACTTTGGCTTTTTGTATTTTACATGCCCTCTACTATCACATTGGGCATTGGCATTGGCCTTGGCAGACGACGTTGATGGCATTTCATCGTTTATGTCATGACTAGTGGCAGCAGCTTCAGCACTAGGAGGAAGTGGTTCTTGATCTTTCCCTATTTTATCCTCCAAATTTTTGTTCTCCATTATTTTTCTTGAGTTATATAATACAATGGGGGTCATTCCGAGTTGATCGCTAGCTGAAAATGTTCGCTGAGCAGCAATGAAGCAAAAAAACGGCACTTCTGCACATGCCTATGTGGCGCAATGCGCACGCGCGACGTACTTTCACAACGGCCGATGCAGTTTTACACAAGGTCTAGCTAAGCTTTTCAGTCGCACTGCTAGCTGCAGAGTGATTTACATGAAGTGGGCGTTTCTGGGTGTCAACTGACCGTTTTCAGGGAGTGTTCAAAAAAATGCAGGCGTGCCAAGAAAAACGCAGGCGTGGTTGGGAGAACGCAGGGCGTGTTTGTGACGTCAAAACAGGAACTGAACAGTCTGAAGTGATCGCAAGCAAGGAATAGGTCTGGAGCTACTCTGAAACTGCACAAATTATTTTTGTAGCCGCTCTGCGATCCTTTCGTTCGCACTTCTGCTAAGCTAAAATACACTCCCAGAGGAAGGCGACTTAGCGTTTGCACGACTGCTAAAAACTGCTAGCGAGCGATCAACTCGGAATGACCCCCAATATGCGGCACAGGAATGACTGATGGTTGATGCACAGGACACTACTGATGCAGGACAACACAGCAACACTGTAAGGGACTTGTTGTTATTATTATTAGTGATGAGCAGGTTCGGATCCTCGGAATCCGACCCGCCCGAACTTCACCTTTTTTTTACACGGGTCCGAGCGACTCGGATCCTCCCGCCTTGCTCGGTTAACCCGAGCGCGCCTGAACGTCATCATCCCGCTGTCGGATTCTCGCGAGACTCGGATTCTATATAAGGAGCCGCGCGTCGCCGCCATTTTCACACATGCATTGAGATTGATAGGGAGAGGACGTGGCTGGCGTCCTCTCCGTTATAGTAGAACACAGAGTGACTTAGTTAGTTATAATTGTGGGGAGGATTGGGGACGGGGAGCAGCTGTTAGGGAGTACAGTGCAGGGTTTTGATTATACCACCAGTGAGTTTAATCCTTTGTTTCTCTGCCTGAAAAAAACGCTCCGACCACCATATCTGTGCTCACTCAGTGTGCTGCACTGCTGCATGATATATCTGTGCTGAGTGCACTGCTCTGCTCACACTGCCTAATTGTGGGGACTGGGGAGCAGTTATAGCAGGAGTACAGTGCACAGTTTTGCTGACAGTGACCACCAGTCCAGTATACGTTTGTCTGCCTGAAAAACATTCCTGTGTTTTTTGTTTTTTTCTTCATACTAGTTTAGCAGTCTGCTGACAGTGTCCACCAGGTCCGTTATACAGTATATTATATATATAAGCAGCAGTATGGTAGGCCACGGCTGTACCTACCTCTGTGTCGTCAGTGCACTCGTCGTCCATAAGTAATATAATACTATACTATCCATCCATCTACATTGTATACCTGTGTTGTTGTTTTTTTCTTCATACTAGTTTAGCAGTCTGCTGACAGTGTCCACCAGGTCCGTTATACAGTATATTATATATATAAGCAGCAGTACGGTAGGCCACGGCTGTACCTACCTCTGTGTCGTCAGTGCACTCGTCGTCCATAAGTAATATAATACTATACTATCCATCCATCTACATTGTATACCTGTGGTGTTTTTTTTTTCTTCATACTAGTTTAGCAGTCTGCTGACAGTGTCCACCAGGTCCGTTATACAGTATATTATATATATAAGCAGCAGTACGGTAGGCCACGGCTGTACCTACCTCTGTGTCGTCAGTGCACTCGTCGTCCATAAGTAATATAATACTATACTATCCATCCATCTACATTGTATACCTGTGTTGTTGTTTTTTTTCTTCATACTAGTTTAGCAGTCTGCTGACAGTGTCCACCAGGTCCGTTATACAGTATATTATATATATAAGCAGCAGTACGGTAGGCCACGGCTGTACCTACCTCTGTGTCGTCACTCGTCGTCCATAAGTAATATAATACTATACTATCCACCCATCTACATTGTATACCTGTGGTGGCTTTTAGTTGTGCGCAAAATATGGAGAACAAAAATGTGGAGGTTAAAAAAATAGGGAAAGATCAAGATCCACTTCCACCTCGTGCTGAAGCTGCTGCCACTAGTCATGGCCGAGACGATGAAATGCCATCAACGTCGTCTGCCAAGGCCGATGCCCAATGTCATAGTACAGAGCATATAAAATCCAAAACACAAAAGATCAGTAAAAAAATGACCCAAAAATAAAAATTAAAAGCGTCTGAGGAGAAGCGTAAACTTGCCAATATGCCATTTATGACACGGAGTGGCAAGGAACGGCTGAGGCCCTGGCCTATGTTCATGGCTAGTGGTTCAGCTTCACATGAGGATGGAAGCACTCATCCTCTCGCTAGAAAAAAGAAAAGACTTGCGGCAAAAGCACAGCAAAGAACTGTGCATTCTTCGAAATCACAAATCCCAAAGGAGAGTCCAATTGTGTCGGTTGCGATGCCTGACCTTCCCAACACTGGACGGGAAGAGCTTGCGCCTCTTTTTTTCTTTGCGTCATGTGCTGTTTGGGGAGTATTTTTTGGAAGGGCCATCCTGCGTGAGATGGGCCAGGTGTTTGTGCCGGCCACTAGGGTCGCTTAGCTTACTCACACAGCTACCTCATTGCGCCTCTTTTTTTTCTTTGCGTCATGTGCTGTTTGGGGAGTATTTTTTGGAAGGGCCATCCTGCCTGACACTGCAGTGCCACTCCTAGATGGGCCAGGTGTTTGTGTCGGCCACTAGGGTCGCTTAGCTTACTCACACAGCTACCTCATTGCGCCTCTTTTTTTCTTTGCGTCATGTGCTGTTTGGGGAGTATTTTTTGGAAGGGCCATCCTGCGTGACACTGCAGTGCCACTCCTAGATGGGCCAGGTGTTTGTGTCGGCCACTAGGGTCGCTTAGCTTACTCACACAGCTACCTCATTGCGCCTCTTTTTTTCTTTGCGTCATGTGCTGTTTGGGGAGTATTTTTTGGAAGGGCCATCCTGCCTGACACTGCAGTGCCACTCCTAGATGGGCCAGGTGTTTGTGTCGGCCACTAGGGTCGCTTAGCTTACTCACACAGCTACCTCATTGCGCCTATTTTTTTCTTTGCGTCATGTGCTGTTTGGGGAGTATTTTTTGGAAAGGCCATCCTGCCTGACACTGCAGTGCCACTCCTAGATGGGCCAGGTGTTTGTGTCGGCCACTAGGGTCGCTTAGCTTACTCACACAGCTACCTCATTGCGCCTCTTTTTTTCTTTGCGTCATGTGCTGTTTGGGGAGTATTTTTTGGAAGGGCCATCCTGCCTGACACTGCAGTGCCACTCCTAGATGGGCCAGGTGTTTGTGTCGGCCACTTGTGTCGCTTAGCTTAGCCATCCAGCGACCTCGGTGCAAATTTTAGGACTAAAAATAATATTGTCAGGTGTGAGGTGTTCAGAATAGACTGGAAATGAGTGTAAATTATGGTTATTGAGGTTAATAATACTATGGGATCAAAATGACCCCCGAATTCAATGATTTAAGCTGTTTTTTAGGGTTTTTTGAAAAGAACACCCGAATCCAAAACACACCCGAATCCGACAAAAAAATTTCGGTGAGGTTTTGCCAAAACGCGTTCGAACCCAAAACACGGCCGCGGAACCGAACCCAAAACCAAAACACAAAACCCGAAAAATTTCCGGTGCACATCACTAATTATTATACAGCAGCACTGGACATATGGCTGCAGAGTATACCATTGTGACTGCCTGGTCACTGGAATGACTGATGGCTGATGCACAGGACACTACCACTGGACTGATGCAGCACAATACACCACCACTGAACTGATGCCGCACAACACAGCAACAACGGACATATGGCAGCAAGAGGACACAACCACTGTAACTGGACAAATACAGCACAAGACACGGACACTGTGAGAACGGAGACACGTCCTCTCTGTACACTCTCCAATGCTGGAGTGAAAATGGCGGAGACACGCGGCTCTTTATATGAAATCCAAATCCCGCGAGAATCTGACAGCGGGATGATTGTTTTCCCTCGTTCTGGTTTCCGAGTCAGGCAGGAAAACCCGAGCCTGACTCGGATCCGGACTCGAATGGTGAAGTCCGGTAGGGTTCAGTTCTCTGAGAACCGAACCCGCTCATCTGTGTCTTTGTGTATGTGTGTGTATCATATGTCCGTGTATGTATGTTACTGTATGTGTGTGTCTACTGTATGTATGCTGTGTATGTGTGTGTGTTTATATGTATGCTGTGTGTGTATAGAGTATGTATGTTGGGTGTATGTATGCTGTATGTGTTTGCAAGTATGCTGTGTGTATATGCTACAGTATGTGTGTGTGTGTGTGTGTGTGTGTGTGTGTGTGTGTGTGTGTGTGTGTGTATGTTTGTCCATGTGTATGTACAGATGTATGTATATATACCAGGCAACATGCTATTAAAAGCTTCTAGAAGTGCCGACCACTGTTTTGCAGGTGGATTCACAAACTAGACACGATCCACCCTCGTGGTCTGAACGAATACCTGAGCCTCAATTGCTTTTTGTGAGGATTATTGGTGGATCAGGGCTAAAATAGGTCTATATAGGACGTACCCCCACAGTTTCAGGGGTAGGAGTATCCTATATATAGCTGATGGGGAGTCATATCAGACCACCAGAATTAACATGAATAGGTCTGTTAGAATATCCAGACAGGGACCCCTACACCCACAGCCCCCTTCTACAGGCGGGTTGGTTCTTGAGGCTAAAGTGTAGATAGTTTAACCACTGACAGACCGTTAGAATAGGTCATTATTATTAGATGGGACTCAGCTGCTAGTGCTTTTTAAAGTTTTTTCTGTTTTTTCACTAAGAGATAGTCAGTATATATGGTCTGATAGGAATTGCTGTAGATCATTTACTGCTTTTTGCACATGTGATTTGTTTTTTATATATTGTGTTTTTCATAACCAGTTTTTTATAACATCTATGGTATATTACACTGTGGCAGTCACCAGCACGTTTTAAACACTTTTATATTGTTCACGTCCACGGAAGTGGTCCGATTGCATATTGCATTTTTCACATATGTTTTTTCTGTAGCATTCTGATGTCATGACAACGCGTTGCCATGACAATACAGATCCCTTGCTTGGGTGTCCCCTCCCAGCGGCCGCGTCGCCCGGCAACGGAGTCACGTTAGCCGGAAAGGGTGGAGACAGCCGAAACCGGAAGTGCGGGCTCCGGAGCTCGGGACGCCGCCGGCCGTGACGGAGGGAACGGAGCCGGGAACTGGTAAGGTATTTAAGTTTTGTTTTACACTATGTTCACTTGTATTGCTGTGTCTTGAAGAAGGGAGTGCGTCTCCCGAAACGTCACCCATTAAAAGCACGTTTTCTACTTTTTCAAGTAAGTCTCCTGAGTGCCGCCTTCCATCTTCTATATATATATATATATATATAAATACACACACACCTTTTATAGGTAGATATATATACACACAACCTGTATATATATAGATAACAAGAAGGAAGGCGTTTTTTTCAAGGTGCTCCAAACCGTGTTTTGTTTCACAGTTTGGAGCACCTTGAAAAAAACGCCTGTGAGGCGTTGAAACGTTGGTTTGTGCTTTGCACTATGCTCTTTTGATGCACTGAATTTACATTGACTTATAAAAAGTTGTCTTTTTCAAAATCCGATGAGTGCCGCCTGGTCCCTGAAACGTGGAAGTGATTTGCTAGTCCGAACCATGGGATTACATTGCATATATATATATATATATATATATATATATATACACAATTTGAATTCCCGACCGCAGCGCAAAAAGTCCCTTCGTGGGCTCGCTACGCTCGCCACATTTCAGGCCCAGTGGCTTGCTTTGCTCACCGCACTATTATATTCCCCCTCGGTTGGTGGCATGGACAGACCAATCAAGTGGGAATAGTGAGCGTTTGTCAGGATTCTGACCGTCACTAAATTAATTGCGACACACATATATATATTTTTGGGAGTGTCGTTACACATTTGCTTGTTAGTTTCCATATCTTTAAAACATTCTTTGATTGGTGTCATTTTCACAGGTTGCGCAGTTTTCTCCCTTTGTTTCTCCATATATATATATATAATAAGAATTTACTCACCGGTAATTCTATTTCTCGTAGTCCGTAGTGGATGCTGGGGACTCCGTAAGGACCATGGGGAATAGACGGGCTCCGCAGGAGACTGGGCACTCTAAAGAAAGATTAGGTACTATCTGGTGTGCACTGGCTCCTCCCTCTATGCCCCTCCTCCAGACCTCAGTTAGAATCTGTGCCCGGCCAGAGCTGGGTGCTCCTAGTGGGCTCTCCTGAGCCTGCTAGTAAAAGAAAGTATTTGTTAGGTTTTTTTATTTTCAGTGAGCTTCTGCTGGCAACAGACTTACTGCTACGAGGGACTGAGGGGAGAGCAGCAAACCTACCTGTCTACAGCTAGGTTGCGCTTCTTAGGCTACTGGACACCATTAGCTCCAGAGGGTTCGAATACAGGCATCTGTCCTCGATCGTCCGTTCCCGGAGCCGCGCCGCCGTCCCCCTCGCAGAGCCAGAAGAACAGAAGCTTGAAGACGGCGAAAACGGCGGCTGAAGACTCCTGTCTTCATTTAAGGTAGCGCACAGCACCGCAGCTGTGCGCCATTGCTCCCAGCACACTTTCACACTCCGGTCACTGTAGGGTGCAGGGCGCTGGGGGAGGGGGGGGGGGCGCCCTGGGCAGCAATTGAAGTACCTTTTTGGCATAACATACATATATACAGTCAGGCACTGTATATATGTAAAAAACCCCGCCATTTTTTTCACACAGAAGCGGGACAGAAGCCCGCCGCTGAGGGGGCGGGGCCTTCTTCCTCAGCACACCAGCGCCATTTTCTCTTCACAGCTCCGCTGGAAGGACGCTCCCTAGGCTCTCCCCTGCAGTATCCAGGTACAAGAAGGGTAAAAAAGAGAGGGGGGGCACATAAATTTAGGCGCAAAAGACATAAAATCGGCAGCTATTGGGTAATCACTTATTATAGTGAATATCCCTGGGTTATATAGCGCTGTGGTGTGTGCTGGCATACTCTCTCTCTGTCTCCCCAAAGGCCTTTTTGGGGTCCTGTCCTCAGTCAGAGCATTCCCTGTGTGTGTGCTGTGTGTCGGTACGGCTGTGTCGACATGTTTGATGAGGAGGGTTAAGTGGAGGCGGAGCAAGTGCGGATAAATGTGGTGTCGCCGCCGTCGGGGCCGACACCTGATTGGATGGATATGTGGAAGGTCTTAAATGATAATGTAAGCTCCTTGCATAAAAGGTTTGATAACGCTGCAGCCTTGGGACAGCCGGGGTCTCAACCCGGGCCTGCCCAGGCGACTCAGAGGCCGTCAGGTTCTCATAAACGCCCACTATCTCAGATGGTTGACACAGATGCCGACACGGAGTCCGACTCCAGTGTCGACGATGATGAGGCACAATTACAGCCTAAGATGACCAAGGCCATCCGCTACATGATTATTGCAATGAAAGATGTATTGCACATTTCAGAGGTTAACCCTGTCCCTGACAAGAGGGTGTATATGTTTGGGGAGAAAAAGCAGGCAGTGACTTTTTCCCCGTCACATGAATTAAATGAGTTATGTGAAGAAGCGTGGAGTTCCCCTGATAAGAAAGTGGTGATTTCCCAAAAATTACTGCTGGCGTACCCTTTCCCGCCAACGGACAGGTTATGTTGGGAATCCTCCCCTAGGGTAGACAAGGCGCTGACACGCTTATCTAAGCAGGTGGCCCTGCCGTCTCAGGATACGGCCGCCCTAAAGGATCCTGCGGATAGGAAGCAGGAAGCTATCTTGGAGTCAGTGTATACACACTCTGTTACTCTACTGAGACCAGCTATTGCTTCAGCCTGGATGTGTAGCGCTGTAGCAGCATGGACAGATACTCTGTCAGAGGACATAGATGCCCTGGACAGGGATACTGTCTTGCTAACCCTGGGCCATATAAAAGACGCCGTCTTATATATGCGGGATGCCCAGAGGGACATTTGCCTGCTGGGCTCTAGAATTAATGCAATGTCCATTTCTGCCAGGAGGGTCTTATGGATTCGGCAATGGACAGGGGATGCCGATTCTAAAAAACACATGGAGGTTTTGCCTTATAAGGGTGAGGAATTGTTTGGGGACGGCCTCTCGGACCTTGTGTCCTCAGCGACAGCTGGAAAGTCGACTTTCTTGCCTCAGGTTTCCTCACAGCCTAATGTTAGCCATACATCAGGACGATATTGTTCCAACCAGCCAACTAGTTGGCTGGTTGGAATGATAATCTGGCAGTGTGTGGGAGGAAACGATTATCAGCCGTTTGCTCCCACACGCTAAAAAACGGCCAGAAACGGTCTGTCCAACTGTTTGATTTTCCAACTAATCGTTCAGGTGTAGGGGGAACTTAAGAAAGCACCGTATTATCAAATGCAGTCCTTTCGTTCTCAGATAAGCAAGAAGGTCAGAGGTGCATCCTTTCTTGCCAGAGGCAGGGGTAGAGGAAAGAAGCTGCACCATGCAGCTAGTTCCCAGGAACAAAAGTCCTCCCCGGCTTCCACTAAGTCCACCGCATGACGCTGGGGCTCCACAGGCGGAGCCAGGAGCGGTGGGGGCGCGTCTCCGAAAATTCAGCAACCAGTGGGTTCGCTCACAGGTGGATCCTTGGGCTATACAAATTGTATCTCAGGGATACAAGCTGGAGTTCGAAGTGACTCCCCCTCACCGTTACCTACAATCAGCCTTGCCAGCTTCCCCCACGGAAAGGGAGGTAGTCCTGGCGGCAATTCACAAGCTGTACCTCCAGCAAGTGATAATAATGGTCCCCCTCCTTCAACAGGGAAGGGGTTACTATTCCACACTGTTTGTGGTACCGAAACCAGACGGTTCGGTAAGACCCATTCTGAATTTAAAATCCTTGAACATTTATATGAAAAAATTCAAGTTCAAAATGGAATCGCTCAGAGCGGTCATTGCAAGCCTGGAAGAGGGGGATTTTATGGTATCTCTGGACATCAAGGATGCTTACTTGCATGTCCCCATTTATCCACCTCACCAGGAGTACCTCAGGTTTGTGGTACAGGACTGTCATTACCAATTCCAGACGTTGCCGTTTGGTCTGTCCAGAGTATTTACCAAGGTAATGGCCGAAATGATGGTACTCCTTCGGAAGCAAGGAGTTATGGTTATCCTGTACTTGGATGATCTCCTCATAAGGGCGAGGTCCAGGGAGCAGTTGTTGATCAGCGTAGCACACTCTCAGGAAGTGTTGTAACAGCACGGCTGGATTCTGAATATTCCAAAGTCGCAGCTGATTCCTACGACGCGTCTGCCAGTGGCGGAACTAGAGAATGGTGGGCCCAGGTGCAACAATATGCATTGGGCCCCCTCCCATATTAAAAACAGGGAAATGGCGTCGCCCAAAATACGGTGTTTTATCTCACTAACAAGGGGTGTCGCCACACAGTAGTACTCCCAATTCACAGTAGAGAGCCTTATACACAGTATGCCACACAGTAGAGAGCCTTATACACGGTACACCACACAGAAGAGAGCCTTATACACGTTACACCACACAGTAGAGCGCCTTATACACGTTGCGCCACACAGTAGAGAAGCTTATACACGGTTCGCCACACAGTAGAGAGCCTTACACAGGGTGCGCCACACAGTAGAGATCCTTATACAGGGTGCGCCACACAGTAGAGAAGCTTATACATGTTACAACACATAGGGGGGTATTCAATTATTGCCGGATTTTTCATCCAGTCTAAAAATCGTCAATTATTGGTCATTTTTAGGGCGAATGACATTCCCCCTATTCAATGCATGTGCAGGATTTTTCAACTGGTCAAAAAATCCAGCACTAACGAAAACCATGTGGATCTGTGAATTTCCTGGTGAGCCATGTGTATTGACGAATTTGCAGGCATTTTTGCCCGTTTTTGGGGTCTGTTTTCTCCCATGCCAATTCGACAAAAAAAGTGAAACGTCATGGGCGAAAAGGGATTCAAAAATGGGCGAAAACGCCCGCAATTAAATACCCATGGTCGAATTATACAGTTATTTCGGCTAGCCGAAATTGAATACCCCACATAATAGAGAAGCTTATACACGTTACGCCACACAGTAGAGAGGCCTTATACACATTACGCCACACAGTAGAGAGGCTTATACACGTTACGCCACACAGTAGAGAGGCTTATACACGTTGCGCCACACAGTAGAGAAGCTTATACACAATACGCCACACAGTAGAGAGGCTTATACACGTTGCGCCACACAGTAGAGAGGCTTATACACGGTACGCCACACAGTAGAGAGGCTTATACTTGTTACGCCACACAGTAGAGAGGATTATACACGTTGCGCCACACAGTAGAGAAGCTTATACACGGTACGCCACACAGTAGAGAGGCTTATACACGTTACACCACATAGTAGAGAGGCTTATACACGTTGTGCCACACAGTAGAGAGGCTTATACACGGTACGCCACACAGTAGAGAGGCTTATACACGTTACACCACACAGTAGAGAGGCTTATACATGTTGCGCCACACAGTAGAGAGGCTTATACACGGTACGCCACACAGTAGAGAGGCTTATACACGTTGCGCCACACAGTAGAGAGGCTTATACATGGTACGCCACACAGTAGAGAGCCTTATACATGGTACGCCACACAGTAGAGAGGCTTATACACGTTGCGCCACACAGTAGAGAGGCTTATACATAGTACGCCACACAGTAGAGAGCCTTATACATGGTACGCCACACAGTAGAGAGCCTTATACATGGTACGCCACACAGTAGAGAGGCTTATACATGGTACGCCACACAGTAGAGAGCCTTATACATGGTACGCCACACAGTAGAGAGCCTTATACATGGTACGCCACACAGTAGAGAGCCTTATACATGGTACGCCACACAGTAGAGAGCCTTATACACGGTACGCCACACAGTAGAGAGCCTTATACATGGTACGCCACACAGTAGAGAGCCTTATACATGGTACGCCACACAGTAGAGAGCCTTATACATGGTACGCCACACAGTAGAGCGACGCACACGTCAACATTTACAACCAGGAATGTGAGACAGATACAGATGAAGACAGCCTTATCGTTGCCGCAATATGTTGGAACTGGCGTACGCATCACAGCAAGCTGCAGTGAACGTCGTGCTGTGGCTAGTCGCTGCCTCCGTTCACTCCATAGATGTCTATGGCTTGCATGCGTACACACACACGCGCTTCATAGACATGGGCACACTAGTCGCGCCATCCATGCCGTGATGCGAACTCATCGCGGGTTGGATGAGTGTGGCTACATCTATAGATATGGATATATACACACACACACACACACACACATAGTAAAACATACGCAAAGCAAGACACATATACACAGACACATCCACAGAAAACACACACACACACACAACACATAAATACAGCTAAACACACATAGCAAAATACATATACAGTATACACAGAAACACACACATCCATAGCTAAACACACACACACACACAGCAAAACAGACATAGCAAAATACACATACAGTATATACAGACACACACACACACCCATAGCTAAACACACACACACACACACACACACACACACACCCATAGCTAAACACACACACACACACACACACAGCTACACAGACATAGGAAAATACATATAGAGTATACACTGAAACACACACACACCCATAGCTAAACACACACATTGCCAGCAAAACACAAACTCTTTACTTTACATATGTTTTCATTTTCCACAAGTTGCACAATTTCCACCTCCTAGGCTAGCTCTGGCTCCGGCAAGGCTCCTCACTGTGCAGGGGCTGAGTGCACTGACATGACGTCTCCTCAGTCCTCACTCTTCTGTATACACACACTGCTGCCGTGACTCCCCTCTCCCTCCCCCTCCCCCCCTGTCCAGTATGCAGTCACAGTGACTCAGTCCAGGAAGCTGAGAGCTGCAGCCGAGATGAAGGGTGATGTGATCACCCTTCTCACATCACTGGTGCCGGGGACCGCAAACAGGCTTCCTCAGTTAGGACCCGCAGCAGCAGCTCAGCGGTGGCAGCGTGTAATGAGTCAGTCTGACTCATTATACTGCTGCCGGCTATGGGCCCCTTCACAGCGCTGGGCCCCAGTGCACTGCACCGCTTGCACTGGCGCAAGTTCCGCCTCTGGCGTCTGCCCTTCCTGGGCATGATTCTGGACACAGAACAGAAGAAGGTGTTTCTCCCGGAGGAGAAGGCCCAGGAGTTAGTGACTCTGGTCAGGGACCTCCTAAAACCAAAACAGGTGTCGGTGCATCACTGCACGCGAGTCCTGGGAAAGATGGTGGCCTCATACGAAGCCATTCCCTTCGGCAGGTTCCATGCGAGGATCTTTCAGTGGGATCTGTTGGACAAGTGGTCCGGATCGCATCTTCAGATGCATCGGCTGATCACCCTGACCCCGAGGGCCGGGGTGTCTCTTCTGTGGTGGCTGCAGAGTGCTCATCTTCTCGAGGGCCGCAGTTTCGGCATACAGGACTGGGTTCTGGTGACCACGGATGCAAGCCTCCGCGGATGGGGGGCAGTCACTCAGGGAAGAAACTTCCAAGGGCTGTGGTCAAGTCAGGAGACTTGTCTGCACATAAATATACTGGAACTAAGGGCCATATACAACGCCCTGAGTCAAGCGGAGCCCCTGCTTCGAGACCAACCAGTGCTGATTCAGTCAGACAACATCACGGCGGTCGCCCATGTAAACCGCCAGGGCGGCACAAGAAGCAGGGTGGCGATGGCAGAAGCCACAAAGATTCTTCGTTGGGCGGAGATTCACGTACAAGCACTATCAGCAGTGTTCATTCCGGGAGTGGACAACTGGGAAGCAGACTTCCTCAGCAGACACGACCTCCACCCGGGAGAGTGGGGACTTCATCAAGAAGTCTTCACACAGATTGCAAATCGATGGGAACTGCCACAGGTGGACATGATGGCGTCCCGCCTCAACAAAAAGCTAAAAAGATATTGCGCCAGGTCAAGGGACCCTCAGGCGATAGCTGTGGACGCGCTAGTGACACCCTGGGTGTTCCAGTCGGTATATGTGTTCCCTCCTCTTCCTCTCATACCCAAGGTACTGAGAATAGTAAGAAAAAGAGGAGTGAGAACAATACTCATCGTTCCGGATTGGCCAAGAAGGACTTGGTACCCAGAACTACAAGAGATGATCACAGAGGACCCATGGCCTCTGCCTCTCAGACAGGACCTGTTGCAACAGGGGCCCTGTCTGTTCCAAGACTTACCGCGGCTGCGTTTGACGGCATGGCGGTTGAACGCCGGATCCTAATGGAAAAGGGCATCCCGGATGAAGTGATTCCTACGCTGATAAAAGCTAGGAAGGATGTAACAGCTAAGCATTATCACCGTATATGGCGAAGATATGTTGCTTGGTGTGAGGCCAGGATGGCCCCTACAGAGGAATTCCAGCTGGGTCGATTTCTGCACTTCCTACAGTCAGGTGTGACTATGGGCCTGAAATTAGGATCCATAAAGGTCCAGATTTCGGCCCTATCCATTTTCTTTCAAAAAGAACTGGCTTCACTGCCTGAGGTTCAGACGTTTGTAAAGGGAGTGCTGGATATTCAGCCCCCTTTTGTGCCACCAGTGGCACCTTGGGATCTTAACGTTGTGTTGGATTTCCTGAAATCCCACTGGTTTGAACCACTTAAGACCGTGGAACTAAAGTATCTCACGTGGAAAGTGGTCATGCTGTTGGCCTTAGCATCAGCGAGGCGTGTATCAGAATTGGCGGCTTTGTCATGTAAAAGCCCTTATTTGATCTTCCATATGGACAGGGCAGAATTGCGGACTCGTCCCCAATTTCTCCCAAAGGTGGTATCATCGTTTCATTTGAACCAACCTATTGTGGTCCCTGCGGCTACTCGGGACTTGGAGGACTCCAAGTTGCTGGACGTAGTCCGGGCTTTTAAAATATATGTTTCCAGAATGGCTGGAGTCAGGAAGACTGACTCGCTGTTTATTCTGTATGCACCCAATAAGCTGGGTGCTCCTGCTTCAAAGCAAACTATTGCTCGCTGGATCTGTAGCATGATTCAGCTGGCTCATTCTGCGGCTGGATTGCCGCATCCAAAATCAGTGAAAGCTCATTCCACAAGGAAGGTGGGCTCTTCTTGGGCGGCTGCCCGAGGGGTCTCGGCTTTACAGCTTTGCCGAGCGGCTACTTGGTCGGGTTCAAACACTTTTGCAAAGTTCTACAAGTTTGATACCCTGGCTGAGGAGGACCTTGTGTTTGCTCATTCGGTGCTGCAGAGTCATCCGCACTCTCCCGCCCCTTTGGGAGCTTTGGTATAATCCCCATGGTCCTTACGGAGTCCCCAGCATCCACTAGGACGTTAGAGAAAATAAGAATTTACTCACCGGTAATTCTATTTCTCGTAGTCCGTAGTGGATGCTGGGCGCCCATCCCAAGTGCGGACTTTCTGCAATACGTGTATATAGTTATTGCTTAATAAAGGGTTATTGTTATGAGCCATCCGTTGAGTGATGCTCAGTTGTTGTTCATACTGTTAACTGGGTAAGGTTATCACGAGTTGTACGGTGTGATTGGTGTGGCTGGTATGAGTCTTACCCTGGATTCCAAAATCCTTTCCTTGTAATGTCAGCTCTTCCGGGCACAGTTTCCCTAACTGAGGTCTGGAGGAGGGGCATAGAGGGAGGAGCCAGTGCACACCAGATAGTACCTAATCTTTCTTTAGAGTGCCCAGTCTCCTGCGGAGCCCGTCTATTCCCCATGGTCCTTACGGAGTCCCCAGCATCCACTACGGACTACGAGAAATAGAATTACCGGTGAGTAAATTCTTATTATATATATATATATGGAGAAACAAAGGGAGAAAACTGCGCAACCTGTGAAAATGACACCAATCAAAGAATGTTTTAAAGATATGGAAACTAACAAGCAAATGTGTAACGACACTCCCAAAAATACAGGGCATCTGGTGACCCCCAAAGATACAGGGGTGGTAAGTACCTGAAACAATTGGGTCTGCCGAAAGGTGGGGTGGGGGGTGTAGCGACCAACGGTGTCTCTAATAAATTGATATAACAATATATAAAAATATATAAGTACATTAATTCCTAAAATATCACAAATTGACAAACAATTCTCTTTAAAAAAAATGGGATATAAAAAGTACATACACAAAAAATAATTAAATAAATAAATATCTAAGTAAAGTGCAGGATATTTGTAAAAAGAGGTAAGTATCTTATCTGGATAAGAGGTCAGTACAGGTTGACCAACGCGTATCGTCACACAGACTTCATTCCCATTTTTTTTAAAGAGAAGTGTTTGTCAATTTGTGATATTTTAGGAATAAATTTACTTTTATATATTGTTACATCAATTTATTAGAGACACCGTTGGTCGCTACACCCCCACCCCCCCTTTCGGCATATATATATATATATATATATATATATATATATATATAAAAGAAACACACACACATTCATATATGTGTGTGTACGGAACCCCCCCATCATGAAAATCCTGCGTTTGCCGCTGGTGACAGGTGTTCTTCTGCATATGCTGTACTTGCTGAACACGATTTTCCTCTTTTTATTTTTTAGCAAGTTTGCGCACATACACATTGGGCAAGAGGCAGATCCTCAGCACCAGGCTTATGTGCTACAGGATTTGCAAGGATCACAGGGGTTACTTTCATGACTGAAGCAATAGTAAGAAAGGACACATCTTTACGAGGGGTGTGAAATACGTTTTCGGATGTGCAGTGCATAGATACAGTAGACACAATATGTCTATCTAGTTGTGAACTGTAATCTCAGGCTAAAGTTCTTGTGAGATGTCTAGGCACAGAACTATATATAAGCAACACTACCGAAGAAGTCAACATGTTCACTTTCTTCATGAACTCATTTTGAAGCTCAATAGAGTGGTCTGCAACAGCAGGAGAGTTTTGACCGACTACAAGCTGCTTTTGGGAGGAAATACTATCCCGAACCACTGTATTTGAGTGGTTTGCAGAATTTTGATGCATGAGATGGTATCTGGAAGATTAGGAGCGCTGCGGCTGACCTGTGTCTGCCATCACCTAGGACAATGCTGGTACAGTATGGGCCACAGCTGAGGTGGGTGCCAGGGTAACAATAGCCCAGTTAGAGAAGTAGATAGGTATCTCATCGGGATTTGTCCACTTGATACTCCACAAAACCTTGGCCTGCGCAATTGAGGTTCCGTTGACTCGGTGCCGCAACATGCTAGCCAGATTTGATGGCAGTCGCTCACACTCTGTCTGGGAGATTTATTTATTTATTACCAGTTATTTATATAGCGCACACATATTCCGCAGCGCTTTACAGAGAATATTTGGCCATTCACCTCAGTCCCTGCCCCAGTGGAGCTTACAATCTATATTCCCTACCGCATGTACACGCACACACATTCACACTAGGGTTAATTTTTGTTGGGAGCCAATTAACCTACCAGTATATTTTTGGATTGTGGGAGGAAACCGGAGTACCCGGAGAAAACCCACGCAAGCACGGGGAGAATATACAAACTCCACACAGTTAGGGCCATGGTGGGAATCGAACCCATGACCTCAGTGCTGTGAGGCAGTAATGCTAACCATTACACCATCCGTGCAGCCCATCATCTGTGGTGATGAATCCTGAATCTACAGCAGCGCACTGTCACTGGGGACTGATACACCAACCAATGCCTGTCGCAAGTGCTGGAAGCCATTTCCAAGAATCCAAGAATTCGAGCTTGTGGTGCTCTTCTCTCTTATAACAATGCACCTGCCCACAAGTCCAGGAAAGTGGTTGATTTTCTGGCCCGTGAATGCATCCAGGAGCTTAGTCATCCACCATACAGTCCAGCCTAGACCCTCTGCGACTTCTTTATGTTCCCACAAATTAACTGTAAGATGCGTGGGATTTCTTTTGTGTCACTGGAAGCTGCAGTGGAAACCTTCATCCAGCATGTAACATAGAAACATAGAATTTGACGGCAGATAAGAACCACTTGGCCCATCTAGTCTGCCCCTTTTTTATCCTTTAGGTAATCTCAACCGTTTTTGAACCTTAATTCTTTGTAAGGAGATTCATATGCCTATCCCAAGCATGTTTAAATTGCTCTACAGTCTTAGCCTCTACCACCTCTTGAGGCTATTCCACTTGTCCACTACCCTTTCTGTGAAGTAAGTTTTCCTTAAATTTCCCCTGAACCTGCCTCCCTCCCTCCAGTTTCAGTGTATGTCCTCGAGTTCTAATACTCCTTTTCCTTTGAAGAATGTTTCCCTCCTGAACTTAGTTAAAACCCTGGTAAATTTGAAAGTTTCTATCATGTCCCCCCTTTCCCTTCTCTCCTCCAAACTATACATGTTAAGATCTTTTAGCCTTTCCGGGTAAGTTTTGTGATGTAGGCCATGCACCATTTTAGTTGCCCTTCTTTATACACTGTATTTATATCCTTCTGGAGATATGGTCTCCAGAACTGGACACAGTATTCAAGATGAGGCCGTACCAATTACCTATACAGTGGCATTATTACTTCTTTTTTTCCTGCTACTGATTCCTCTGGCTATGCAACCAAGCATCTGACTTGCCTTTCTCATTGCTTTGTTGCATTGCTTTCCTGCCTTTAAGTCACTTGAAATAGTGACTCCTAAATCCCCTTCCTCCTCAGTAGTTTCCATTATAGTACCCTTGATACTATATTTAGCCTTTGGGTTTTTGAGACCCAAGTGCATGATTTTGCATTTTTTAGCATTAAACTGTAGTTGCCACATTCTTGACCATTTCTCAAGCCTAGCTAGGTCATCAATCATTTGTTTTACCCCTCCTGGTGTATCTACCCTGTTGCAAATCTTTGTATCATCTGCAAAAAGGCATACTTTCCCTTTAATACCATTTGCAATGTCCCCAACAAAGATATTAAAGAGAACTGGTCCAAGTACAGATCCCTGGGGAACTCCACTAATAACATTTCCTTCCAAAGATTGCACTCCATTTACTACAACTGTCTGTTTCCTATCCTGCAACCAGGTTCTTATCCATTTGACTGTTTTGTAATCCACCCCAACGCTTTCAAGTTTATTTAGCAGTCTGCGATGTGGGACAGTGTCAAATGCTTTACTATAGTCTAAATATGCTACATCTACAGCTCCCCCTTGATCTATTATTTTCATCACAGAGTCAAAAAAGTCAATAAGATTTGTTTGGCATGATCTCCCACCAGTAAATCCATGCTGTTTTGGATCCTGTAAGTTGTTTGATTTAAGATATTCCACTACTCTTTCTTTTAATAGTTTTTCCATTACTTTCCCTACTACTCATGTAAGGCTTACTGGTCTGTAGTTACTTGCTTCTTCCTTGCTTCCACTTTTGTACAGTGGAACTACATTTGCTCTTTTCCAGTCCTCTGGAATGGCACCTGTATTTAGTGACTGGTTAAATAATTCTGTTAATGGTGCCACCAGCACATCTTTTAGCTCTTTTGGTATCCTTGTGTGTATCCCATCTGGCCCCATTGATTTTTCCACTTTTAGTTTTGAAAGTTCTGTTAGGACCTTCTCTTCTGTAAATGTAGTTTCATCTACCTTATTTGTAAGAATGTCCTTGCAGCTTAACTGTGGACCCTTCCCTTCTCCTTCTGTAGAAGACATACCTGCTTCAGACTGGTCCAGCTGCTTCACCAAATGGTTTGAGCGGCTGCATCTTTGCATAGACTCCTCTGGCGAATACTTTGAAAAAATTTAATGTTCACTTTGGGGGTCATTCCGAGTTGTTTGCTCGGTAAATTTCTTCGCATCGCAGCGATTTTCCGCTTAGTGCGCATGCGCAATGTTCGCACTGCGACTGCGCCAAGTAAATTTGCTATGCAGTAAGGAATTTTACTCACGGTTTTTTCTTCGTTCTGGTGATCGTACTGTGATTGACAGGAAGTGGGTGTTTCTGGACGGAAACTGGCCGTTTTATGGGTGTGTGTGAAAAAACGCTACCGTTTCTGGGAAAAACGCGGGAGTGGCTGGAGAAACGGAGGAGTGTCTGGGCGAACGCTGGGTGTGTTTGTGACGTCAAACCAGGAACGACAAGCACTGAACTGATCGCAGATGCCGAGTAAGTTTCGAGTTACTCAGAAACTGCACAGAGATGTCTTATCGCAACATTGCGAATCTTTCGTTCGCAATTTTAAGAAGCTAAGATTCACTCCCAGTAGGCGGCGGCTTAGCGTGTGCAAAGCTGCTAAAAGCAGCTTGCGAGCGAACAACTCGGAATGACCCCCTTTGTTTGTAAATGTAACACTTTTTGTGCATCCAGAAACGTATTGCATACCCCTCGTATATCTCATGGTTATTGCTTCCTGCTTCACCTTGATTAGAAGTGAACCATGAAGTGCTTTAGTTGCATAATAAATCAGCAATAATACATCTCTGTACCATTTGCTCTTCCATTTTGGTAATGAGTAGAGATGTGCAGGTTCAGTTTTCTGAAAACAGAGTACATACGGTCGAGTTTTCTTGCCAGACTCAGATTTCAAATGAGGCAAAATGTGATCTTCCCGGTTTTCAGATTGTCTGTGTTTTGGATTCAACAAAGGGCACCATTTCACACAGGACACTGGACAGTTAGAGTATGTGGCTGCTGGAAGCACTGTCTGAATGTGAACTGAAACTAAAGTTAAAACTTTTTTACCTTTAGGCCTCTTAGGATTCGAACTGGAGCAGTAGCACTTAAAGCAAAGTCAGTAAAGGTGCATTGTGGCAATGCCAAATCATTCCTATTAAAAAAAAAAAAAAAAAACCTCTAGTAGGAGCAGTGTATTAAAGGGGCACTGTGTCATCATTTATTATTAAAAAAATAATAATAAAAAAAAAATGCCAGTAGGTGCTCTGTATCACTATACTTAAAGAGGCACTTTGTCTGTTATTTAAAAAAATATGCCAGTAGGAGCTCTGTATTATTAGAACTTAGATGGTCATTGTATCATTAACAACAACAAAAACCAAAGAGACAGTGTAGACTGTGGGCTGCAGTACTTTGAGGCACTGTGTTGTGTGTTCAAGGCAGGAACCATTCAAAAACAAAATTAAAATAAAACTGTTAAAAAATAATGTTCATTAGGTGCTACCATTACTAGAAGCGCTATGAGTTGCAGTGTGTACAAAATATATAAATCTTGTGTATGTTCAGGTACTGTGTTATAAAATAATGTTCATTAGGTTCTACCATTACTAGAAGTGTGTTAGTCGCAATGTGTAAAAAATAAAATAAATCTTGTGTGTGTTCAGGTTCAGGCACTGTGTTGTAAAATAAGGTTCATTAGGTTCTACCATTACTAGAAGCACTGTTAGTTGCAGTGTGTAAAAAAAAAAATATGGATATGGATCAGTTGATAGAAGAGCAGGAGCAGCAACACAGTACTTCAACATCTAACATATAAAGGGCACCTGAAATCGAAATATTTTGATGCAACACCTTCTCACTGTGGACGGGATGTATCAACATACATCGCTGCCCTCGCCGCCTATTGCAGCGATGTTGATCGCATATGTATTAACATATGTGATCAATATCGCAATGCGGTGATGGAGGCCCGCCGCGATACCTGTGAAGTGGTGTGCAGGGGGTCTCCGTCACCTCCCCGGGATCTTCACTTGCTCCCCTGCCGGGAAGCAGGCAGCAGGCTGTCCCTGATGCCTCCTCCTCCCTCCTGCAGCCGGAAGGACCTCCAACGGCATTGCTAGGGGGAGGAGGAGATTACCTTTGCTGGTCCAGGCTTCCTGGAGGAAGGTATGCCGAGGAAGAGGGAGTTGGCTTCTGCGGCGGGTTGCGGCGGCTGGCAAAAAGAAGCCCGTAGGCTTCTATAGGGTATTGCCATCCAGAGATGGCGATACCCTCATCGTGAAAACGCGGCGGTCGGTTGATAGTACATACGAAAATGCGATAAAACCCTCGAACACGGAGGTTTTATCGCATTTTATCTTTAGTACATCCCGCCCTGTGAGTCTAAGAGAGATGGCACCTTTAATACAGACAAATTAGTACCCAAAAAAAGAAGAACACTAAGGGAGAATGTAATAGGGTGTGAGAATCAGAACGTGAGAACTTTTGGGAAAGTTTTCCTGTTTTTTTTAAAGTGGCAATCATTTACATGGGAAATCAATCTGGTTTTGCCATGTAAATGATTGCCACTTTAAAAAAACAGGAGAATTCTCTCAAAAGCTCTCACTTTCTGATTCTTACACCCTATTACATTCCCCCCTAAGGGTGAATAACAATTTGTGTGTTCACAAATCTCTGAGAAGAGTCAAGGGGTTTTCACATTAGCTATGTGTGATACTGACATTTCTGACACTGTACTCATAGAAAAGCTTCCTTCCACCATTTCTGCAGTACAAGTAAAGTTGGTGACATAGAAATTGAAGATGCTAGTGTGGAAGGGCAACATGATGAGGAGGATATTGTTGATGAGGATTGTTGTTTGTGTGAAAGTAAGTCAGTAACCAGTGGCAGCAGTTCTTGCCCATGATAAAAAAAAAAGGCCATTGTCATGTCTCGGCATAAGACCAAAAAAGCCACCTCTTGTGTGTGGAATTATTTTTACCCAAATCCTGACATTTGTGAAGGCATCTGTACCATTTGTGAGGCTAAAGTATTAGCTGTAGGGGTGTTAACCATCTAGACACTTCCTCCCTGTTATGTAATTTACAGTGAGTTCATGCAAGTTTATCAAAATCTGAAAAAATCATGTAAAATAAAAGCAAGCAGTCCAGTATCAGTTAGCAACAGTTTGGACCAATCCATGCAATCTCCACAACCAACATCAACCTCATTTTTAATGATTGGATGTAGTCCTTCCCCAAAAAATTTTTGTGGGGGCCCAAACATACCAAGCACTTCAGCCACAAAAGTGACAGTCCCTGTCGCTGTAGTGCTTGGTTTGTTAAACTGCGCATATCCTTTTTACCATATATCATAAGTGTGGGTGGGAGGGCCCAAAGATGATTCTTGCACCACTTTTCTTTTTATTATGGAATGTATTTTTGGTGGGCATTGGTGATCATCTTTTTTGCATAGACAAACATTTTTATTACTTAAAGCACTAATACATTACTCATTCCTAACACATTTTTAAACAGAAATAACTTGTGTTTGCATCGCTACTCTGTTGCTTAGTTTAGCCAGCCAGCTTTGACCAATATTGGTGAACAATGGTGGTCATTCCGAGTTGATTGCTCGTTATTTTTTTTTCGCAACGGAGCGATTAGTCGCTAATGCGCAATGTCTGCAGTGCGACTGCGCCAAGTAAATTTGCTATGCAGTTAGGTATTTTACTCACGGCATTACGAGGTTTTTTCTTCGTTCTGGTGATCGTAATGTGATTGACAGGAAGTGGGTGTTTCTGGGCGGAAACTGGCCGTTTTATGGGAGTGTGTGAAAATACGCTACCGTTTCTGGGAAAAACGCGGGAGTGGCTGGAGAAACGGGGGAGTGTCTGGGCGAACGCTGGGTGTGTTTGTGACGTCAAACCAGGAACGACAAGCACTGAACTGATCGCACTGGAAGAGTAAGTCTCGAGCTACTCAGAAACTGCACAGAGAAGTCTTTTCGCAATATTGCGAATCTTTCGTTCGCAATTTTGATAAGCTAAGATTCACTCCCAGTAGGCGGTGGCTTAGCGTGTGCAATGCTGCTAAAAGCAGCTTGCGAGCGAACAACTCGGAATGACCACCAATATTGTAAGATGGTCAAAATTGGCTGGGAATGACTGGAAATAAATATTATTAAAGTTAATAATAAGCAGGGAACTATCTATATTCATTTGATGTCTGAGGGGGAAGCATACTGACACAAGGACTAGGGGTTGCTAAAAAAAAAAAAAGACAAAAGATCTGTTTAATGGCAAGTTGCCTAAACTGACATCCTCCTTAAAATTTTCAAACAGCACTAATGCTTTCAACTTCTTAGGGGCACTGGCATCAAATATATATTTTAGTTACGTTGTATAATTTTAACCATAGATCAAGACCACATCTGGCTGATGTTGTTGTTGTTGTTGGTAGTAGTAGTAGTAGTAGTAGTAGTAGTAGTAGTAGTAGTAGTAGCAGCAGCAGCAGTAGTAGTAGTGGTAGTAGTAGTAGTAGTAGTAGTAGTAGTAGTAGTAGTAGTAGTAGTAGTAGTAGTATATAATAACCAATGTTATCTGTAAACAATGAGATTCAATGTCACTATCACTCAATCTGTGAGTTCTGATATTATCACATTAGTTTTCATTATTAAAATGTTTGTATTAAAATAAATAATACAACATATGTTGTAAATTATTTATAAGTTAGAAAGTTCTCTGTGACCTGTGTAAAAGTGTTATTTTCAGGGATCGGGACAATGAAACAGGGCCCTATAGCAAAACTAATGTGGGGTCCAAAGATACCACAGCACAGTAGCCTCCCAAGATGAGAACATGCCTGTTCAGCATCACTCAGAAAAGGACTTTGTTTCGCTCTTTTAAGGCGGGTGCCTGGGGAGGTGCAGGAACCCCTGAGGGTAGGGAGCCAAGTAATGATGGACTCCATCACCTCTTTGTGTGTAGCGGCTGCAATCCCTCTATTTACAGAATTTCCTCCACTGGATCTTAACATTTTCAAATAAAAAGATTCCTTTCTTTTGATGAAGTATTATAAAACAATGTATCTATATGAAGGAAATACAGAGAGTCAGGGTACGTGGACATGCACCACAGTTCTGTACGTCAGCAATTTGTAAAAGCAGAAGAGTGATTAGCAGAATGTAAAAACACACTCGCATTTTTGTATGCTTGTATGAGACTGAAGCTGAGATACATGATCCCTTCTCTCACACTCTCTGGCCTTTGTCCAGTGGAAGTTTATGTAAAGAGCAGAATATATTACCCAGATACATAAACAAAAATTGCCTGGTGTCATTGGCGTATCTTCCTAGTTTGTCAAATGTGGTTAATTAGGATGATAGATGAATTAGTGTATTAAACTGCCCATTATTCTTGCTCTCTTTTACTCATTACGGATCATTTACTATAAAACTTCTGGAAATATTTTTAGGAAGGGGCCCTTTTGTTTGTTGAAATTATGAAAGTAAAGATATTCAAATCTATTTGTAGGACAAACTTAATTAAATGTTTAAGCAGTCAAAAAATGTTAAATCTTATGTACCAAGCATAGCAACATTCAGAAATGGTAGAGACTTAAAGGGACTGATGCAGAGTTGAAAATATGTCCATTTGATAAGCGTATATGGCATGTTTTTTCAGTGATCAGTTTCAGAGGACCTGAGGGGATTGGTGGTAGGACTGCATACCTCCCAACTAGACTGATTTTCATGGGACAGCAGTGTCCCCGCGGTGGTGGTGGTGGGTAGAGGGGCTTCAGTTGGGAGGCTCCTGTCACTCACTGGTTGCACTGCTTAGTGCAGAGCAGTGGTGAATAGATGCTGTGCGTCTAATCACAGGAGGCAGAGGGACTGGCCATGCCCCCAGAGTTACGAAATTGGGAGACGTGTCTCGCGATCGTGGCATGCCCGTGAAGCAACGCACCCTTTTATAGGCCTCACCCCTTTATGAATGGGTGCGGCTATGCCGCGCAAAGGTAGCCCCTATTTATAAAGTCCTCATGTTGGGAGGTATGGGACTGGTGCTAAATACCCAGGCACAGGTTTGTTGGTGGGGCCCAGCAGTGGGCCAAATCCACTCCCCCATCCACTTCTTACTAGAGATGAGCGGTCTGGATTCCAAGGAATCCTGACTGCTCTGAACTGCAGGGATCCAAATTCAAAACTGGTCAACGAATCAGAGCCAAATCCAGCAAAAATGGTCCGGCGCACATCTCTACTTCTTACCTGCCAGCTGCAGCTGTCTTTCTCCCCAGCCCAGCACATGCTGCACTGTGCTGGGCTGCAGTGGGTCCAGGGAGACGGCTGCCTGCAGAGCAACAGCAGTTTTATCTGTCTGTATGATGTGTTTGTGAGGGGCTGTAGTCATCACACTGAATGCCTCTGCCCCCATATTTGCTCCTGGCTGATAGGCACTTGGCACCCCACTGTGCAGTGCTGCGAATACTGGTTTTTTTTTTTAAATTGTAGGTGGTATGGCAATACCTCAACAATTAGGTCACTCCCCCATAGTACCCATGCACAGCCCTGCTCCCTACAGTCTTGCACATAATTCCACAGCTTTCGGCAATCCAGAGTCGTATGCATTTTAATTGCATCTGAGCTTGTAACTGAACGGATGTAATTGGGCTAAGGCAAGGCATTCCCACATAGGCAATGTTAAGAGAGAGTACATTGCTGGAACTGAGGGCAATGCATAGTTGGTGACAAGTGTAAATACGCTTGCTTTCAGATGTATCTTTTGCACATGTACTATAACTGATGCAAGTGTGCACTGATGATGATGTCGGGTATCAAATCAAGCGTAAGAATAGGGGTGATCAAGACAACGTGCGTTCAACTTTGCATCAACCGCTAAGGGGTAAATTTACCAAGAATCATGTTTTCGGCCCATTGAAATCTATGGGGTTGCGTTGATTGGCTGACTGCCACTCACAGCCAATCAGCGGCCTGTTACTATTGTAGCATCTGCTTATTAGCTAGCAGCCAAACAAATGACGGAACTCGTGTGGGTTCTGACATTTTCAGGGAGAAGAGCTACAGTATATGTGTATACACATACAGCACTTCTCAGTGTGTTGGATCGGGATTGCGGTTTGTTTTGTATAACCTTGGGACGCCTACTGGAGGGAAGGACTGAATGCCGCCTAAGATGCCTGCTGGACAAGGGGACCGGCCAGGGCCAGGGAGAAGGTGAGTATAGTCAGGGACATTTTAACAGCAGTGTAGGCCCCTGGGCAAAGTCGTGAACTCGGGCTCCTACCCATCCTCCAGTAGTAGAGGTGGGGGGTGCTATCAATGACAGCTTTGATGTTCTGCAGGCGGTAGGGGTTGTCTTATCTTCCGCTCAGCATATAGGACCTGGAGCAGTAATTTCTGCTAATTACTTACTCCTTTACTGCACCTAGGACTTAATATTCAACATTTCCCAGTGGGAGGGCAGCTTGCTGGACTGCAGATATCTCCAGTACCTGGAAATAGATTTCTTAGCTTTTAATGGGATAAAAAACTAGAGAGTCTCACCTTTCAGGAGGTATTGGGGACTTGGGGATCAGAGTTCAGAAGTCAGAGCAATCCACCAATGAATATATATAAATCTGCATACAAGGTGTGTGGAGCTGGAGCAGGGACCAGCTGCTGGAAATCTGATGGGGTATATTCAATTAGTGTCGAAAGCTGCCGTCTGTTGAAAAGATGGCAGTTTTCGACTTTTTAAGGTCGAATCGTGATTCGACCTATTCAATCCCAAGCATTTTTATTCGACAAGTCGGGGAATTCGACTTGTTGAATAGTACGTGAATCAGCGGTATAGCTGCTGATTCACATACTTTTGAGGGAAACGGGGCCAAATTCAACAGGATTTGGCCCCATTTCCGACCATCTCAGTCCGACATAAAAAAATGTCGGACTGAGATGAGGGACTGTGGAGGAGAGTGAGGAGAGCAGCGCCAGAAGAGATGGTGGAGGCACAGGGGGAGAGCAGCACCGGAGGAGACAGTGGGGGCACAGGGGGAGAGCAGTGCCAGAGGAGACGGGAGAGCTGCGGGCACAGGGTGAGAGCCCCAACCTGGGCTGACTAGTTAGGAGGGTTATCCAAAACACACTGCTCAGGTAGACGTCTATTTCTAAAGTGTATTTAGTATTTTACTCTCGTGTTTCAATCTCCAAGACTGAAAGAAAGACTAAACTCCCCCAAGAATAGATACTTGGGCGAACACGATTGTTAGTAAATCTAACCCTAAGTATCTTCTCTGCAGCCCTTGGACCCACTAAGGCACTGTACTCACTATGTAGCCTTTCTCCAATACTCTTGTAGACTTCATCTGAGTTTTTACAGCCCAGTGGTGAAATGGTTATATACCCTAATGGGACATTTCCAAGTGGGATGGTGACTTAATTGGGCTGCCTGGGGGCTGCCAATGTGCTCCATGATGGAGGAGATAGATCACTACCAGAAGGGGTGTGGATCATAGGGTCGACAGTAACTAGGTTGACAGTCATTAGGTCGACCACTATTGGTCGACAGTAACTAGGTCAACACCTGAAATAGGTTGACGCGGTCATTAGGTCGACGTGAACAAGGTTGACATGGTTTTAAAAAAAATTGGTGTTGTTTTCTTCATAAAGTGACCGGGACCCCAATTAGTGCACCATGTCCTCTTGCATGGCTTCAGGCAGGTTACTATTCCCAATCGTAGTCCACGTGGATCGTAAAGTATGAAAAAGTTAAAAAAAAATGTGAAAAACTAATTTCGACCTTTTTCCATGTCGACCTAGTGACCTAATGAGTGTCGACCTAAGTGCAGTTGACCTAAAGGCCGGATCCCACCAGAAGCCTGTTGTGCAATCTGAAATGCAGCCCCTGGTAAGAGGAACAGTAATGAATAACATTTTAGTATTAGTAGTTATGAAGTTTACAGATTATTTTTGCATTTTTTGTTAACATTTGTCAAGGTCATTTTCTTATCTAATCTATGTCAAAATTGTGTTTCCCTTAATTACGAAACACTTACATCCCTCTTGGACTCAGTAGTACCTGTAAAGTGGTCTGTATGCAAATCACCCCAGGACTCTGGAGACCTGCAGAAACGTGAGTATACTACACGCAAGTCATACTGAACAAATGGCTGCAGCAGCACTTCCTGTAATAACAGAAATTTCCAGTGTAACAAAACACTTCCTGTATGACACAAGTGGATAGCAGTGATGCAATCCACATACATCTACAGGACATTTTAGTGGCTCCTGAAAACTACCAGCGAGTACCAAGGAGTCTATTCATGAAGCAGCGAAAGAGTGGCGAAGGGAGCCAGTGAAGAAGTTACTTAAGGCAAGCAATCAGTGTATTATATAAAATTATACAAAGCAGCTGATTGGTTGCCATGGCCAACTTCTCCACTGGCTCATTTCTCCATTCTTTTCACTGATTCATGAATAGACCTGCAATAATCTAAGTTTACAAGTATGCAATATATTGTGTCACTGTACCATGTAAAATGATGTGCATTACTCCCTGCTTTTATTCCTGAGCGCAGGGATAATGAACTAACGCATCCCAGGTGTAGACTGATGCACCTGTGTAAGCACATGGTAGACAAATGGGCACACTGGAGTAAAAATAAGCCCTGTACCTCATTTTTTGCAGTTTAAAATTCACCTTTTATGTTTTAATAAACGTCAAAATATTATCTCTCGGTGGATGACAAACTATGCAAATTTTCTGCCAAGCATGAATTGCTGATTTGAAATGAAACCAGATTCCTCCTCCGTATAATTAAACATTCAGCCTGAGCATTTCCGCAAACTGATCCTTGGCTTTCAACCTTCCACGATTCCAACTAAGAATACAGGCTATTTCTTGCTATGATAGGACTGGTTAAGCATTATAGACATAATGCTCAACATTTATTATACAGGTTGAGTATCCCATATCCAAATATTCCGAAATACGGAATATTCCGAAATACGGAATCTTTTGAGTGAGAGTGAGATAGTGAAAACTTTGTTTTCTGATGGCTCAATGTACACAAACTTTGTTTAATACACAAAGTTATTAAAAATATTGTATTAAATGATCTTCAGGCTGTGTGTATAAGGTATATATGAAACATAACTGAATTTTGTGAATATACACACACTTTGTTTAACGCACAAAGTTATTAAAAATATTGGCTAAAATGACCTTCAGGCTGTGTGTATTAGGTGTATATGAAACATAAAGGCATTCTGTGCTTAGACTTAGGTCCCATCACCATGATATATCATTATGGTATGCAATTATTCCAAAATACGGAAAAATCCGATATCCAAAATACTTCTGGTCCCAAGCATTTTGGATAAGGGAGACTCAACCTGTATTACAATTTGACTGCATTTTATTCATACTGGACAATATTTACTGATGCCCTCTCGGAAAAAGGAGTTAGGGCCATGATGACGCAAATCATATCATTCAGCACGAAGACTGACCACTTCACTAGGGACAGATCTGAGAGTCTGGTCTATTCTTTCAGAAGTATGAGAGATCTCCATGAAATTCCGGTCTCCCCAACATTCCAGGAGAGCCAACAAAGATATTATACCAGTCTTATTCTCATACTGATTACATCATTATACAAATGTAGAAGGCCTTGTGCCGATTCCTCATTCTGGTGATCTAACATTCATGATCGGTGATCCATCTGGGAATCAACAAAAAAAAACAGCATCACCGACTCACCAACACTGATCATTTTTTGGACGGAATCGGCAACATTTCACTGATCCCCCGACCCAGACATCGACAGAACTGGGAGTTTCCGCAATATTTTCCTGCTGTATAGGCCTCTTCACTTCTACTGCTGTTTTACTTTATTTTATTTTAAATAAATTTGATATCATCCTGAACAGACGCCATTCTGAAAGAAATATTAAAAATAATAAGATTTGCTTGAAGAAAAAAAAAGTGGACGGTCAGTTTAGAATTATAAACACATAACTACTATAAATTAATTAATATTACTTATTTTAGACTGAACAAGACAAGAGACTCCATTCAAAATTCTCCATATGATGTTAGGAACATC
Organism: Pseudophryne corroboree; assembly: GCF_028390025.1. Classification (NCBI taxonomy): domain Eukaryota; kingdom Metazoa; phylum Chordata; class Amphibia; order Anura; family Myobatrachidae; genus Pseudophryne; species Pseudophryne corroboree. The sequence goes on along the minus strand of NC_086445.1, from coordinate 753,227,918 downwards.
AGTCATTTCTTATGGCAAACAGTCTTTCCTCCCACTGACAACAGTAGTTTGGTATTAAAAGCATTAGAACATTAACCCTTAGCGACCTCATTTTTTACTCTGTACATTAGACTTGTTTAAGTGGTTTTAATCTGCAAGATACACAATGGCAGTATTTTATGGCAAAGGTTGGTAAAGCAATTGTCATGAGGATTGAGTGAAGTATGTGAATGATAGATAAAATGTTATGTCAAAGTGAAGTAAATTAAGCCATATGTGCATTACACAAGGGTCTTGCAGTAGCTCCTGTACTATGGACTGATTGTTGAAACAAGAGTTTCAAAAATAGTAAAAAAAATAATTGGACGCCATGGTTTTTTTGGGGGGTCAAAACTAGTTATTTTCCAGATGATCACTGAAAAGGTTGGTCGCCATACCTGTATTTCTGAACAACCAAAAATAAATATACAGTATGTGTATATGATAAAAACCAATAAAGGACCAATATTGATCACCACTGAAATGCACGTACAATCCAGATGAACATGTGATTAATTATGTCTCTCGAGACATTATACATAAGAGTATAATGTGAACAGTCACTACTCTATAGCATTAGATCAGCATTAAATCTATCTTCCAAATACCATTATTCCAAAGTGATTAAAAGAAAATGCAGCCAGTTAGTAATGCTCATTTTGTGAGTAATAAACTCAAGCTGCACGTGTTAGAGAGTGTGCCATGTTATGTCAACATTCAGAATGTCAACATCAGAATGTGTGTGACATGTCAGTGTGCACAATGTCAACTCAATCCTTATGTTGACAGTGATCATGTTAACATAACACAGGCATGTCAAACTCAAAATCCTAACCGGGCCAGATAATCAAGGTCTAAGATTGGTGGGTCGCAAGAAAAAGTCTTATATGCAATTTTGAAAGGTTTATTGGAAAAACCAACAATAAGGTCTCAACATTAATTTACTTCAATGTGTTCATCCCGATACATGACACATCTTTGCTGTCACCAATTTTCCAATATCAGGAGAAATCTTATTGTGATAACTTTTAAAACTGAACCACAGATCAGTGTGAGCTGGGAGTGGTGTTATTCTCCTTCATATATCACTGTATTGTCAAAGTCAGAAAAATATCACGCCACACATTGCCATATATGCACCTCATGCGAGTGCATGCTGCACGTGCATGAGCCCTCCCGTGCGTGCGTATACTCACAGTCGCGTGCACCCGCAGGCGCACGGTATGCGCATTTACGGTAGAGTTTGTGTACGTCTAGCGGGCGACTCGATCGTAACATATTTTAGTCATATAATGTATTTTGTAGATTATGGTCCCTTTGATAGAATCTGAAAGTTTAGTTAATATAGCATGTACGGGGACAAAGAGATTCCTCTTTGTTTGATACGAAGGGTCAGACAGGGGTTACACAGTGGTGTTTAGTATCCATCGGAAGAGAATATAAGTAGCAATATTCCGGTGTTGGTTTGAAGCGGATTACTCGCTCGTGCGTATAGTTATGGACATAAGAAGTTTATGGACATTTACTATATTTGCACTTTATTACCCATGCGGCGGGAAACACAGTTTTCCTCCCACCTGAGCAGTTTGGAATAGTCACAGCCCACCTGTATGAATCAACCTATGACCTTTTGTTATAATGCGGAGACGAATTCCTGTGTCCAATGAACAATAAGAATGTAGGGACCATTGTACTGTATTATGTGTAGTGTATAAAAGGACAAGCCGATCTGGGCAAGCTCTTTACTCTTCTCAACGGTTCTCATCACTGATAATCGGGAGCTGGATATCCAGAAAGGCGCTTGCGATTGTTCCCCTTGTGCGTAAGTTCTCTGCAACCATATTTATCTCCTATTTTGTTGTAAGCCATTCTCTCTCTCCTTCCCCCTTAAATGTAATTGTGTCTTTGTTGTATTTTATCTGTAGTAACTCGGTTAGGTATTTTATGTTAGTTTGGTAGTGCATAACTTGTATTGTGTATTCTTTTGCGATTGAACGTTCATTCTCTCCCTTAAAAGGTGTTAGACCCTTAGACCGGTATTTGAGTGTTTATTATATTGCTAAAGGGTTCTCAGAGCGTAGGAATCGCTCATACAGCTTTTAAACTAACTGAGTTACATTGTGTTGCATTTACACCTTATCACTGCACAAGGGTTTACAGTATAAGTACATTGTTTATGGTATAGTTATAAAGGTTTAACTCTGTGAGCGTCAGCGCCGCTTGTGATCTCCTCGTGGTCTCGAGCGTCCGCTACGCTGATAGCGTATCATTACGTTAGTTGGCAGCCTATAGCGTGCTTGCCTTTACGCTCTAAGCCGTGAGCGAACGTGCCGCTCGTGCGTCTCGTCCACGGCTAAGCGTTCGTTACGCTACGTGCGTACTCTTACGGTATTCCATACGCCAATTGCGTACTGTGTTCTTTAACCTTTTAGAGTGTTTAATATAGGATATAGATTAGGCTTTATCAGTATAGTCCCCTCTCCTCTATATAATAATAATAATAATAATAATACTACCATATATAAGTGTGAGCTGGGAGCTGTGTTATTCCCCTTCATATATCACTGTACAGTCCCCTCTCCTCTATATTATAATAATAATAATAATAATAATACCACATATCAGTGTAAGCTGGGAAAACTTGGAAAATGTGTCCCTTCCAAACCCTTTCTGTCCAGCCACATGCCCCCTGTGTCCCCTCTTGCTCCTTGTGTCACCTCCAGCCGCAAGCCGCCTGTGCCAACTGTATCTATTCAGCCTCCAACGACTTTGCCAGCCCCCTCCAATTTGCCTACTGCTTAGATTAGTATGGATTCCTCTACTCCTCTTCCAGGTCCTGCCAATCACGGGCAGCCGGCACACAGAAACATGGTGCTGACATGTGGGATGTGGTGGGGAGGCAAAGCTTGGTGGAGTCTGAACACTAGAGCCAGAACGAATGCTGCCCAAATGAAGTTGAGCTCCATTCACGGGCCACATAGGTATGCTTTAGGGGCTGCATGCGACCCGTGGGCCGTGAGTTTGACATGCCTGACATAACACATACTTGCCCACTCCCCCGAAACGGCCAGAGGCTCCCAAAAATCAGCCTTCTGGAAGAATGGACAAGTCTCCTGGCCAGCACCACCCACCCGTAGCCCCCTGCATCTCCCCCGCAACTCCCCACACCACTGTCCAAAGTGGGCAGCCTGGGGTCCATTTATGCAGAATCGCGTCATCATGGCCCCACCCCCTGCCCCACAATGCTGGTGATACTCGGCATTGCCCGGAGGGGGCGGGGGCTATGATGACGCAAGTGTGCAGCCGCATCCCTGTTCCTCCCCTGTGTAACATAGTAACATAGTAACATAGTATCTAAGGTTGAAAAAAGACAAATGTCCATCAAGTTCAACCTACTTGTGGTCTCCTATGCACGATTATTTTGTATAAAATTTTGACTGAAGTTGATGACTGCCGTTACGTTTTACCCCTCTTTTTTATAATAACCATAGTGCGTGACTATGCCCCGTAACCCTGGATATCCTTATCCATTAGGAATTTATCTAACCCATTCTTAAAGGTGTTGACTGAGTCGGCCATTACAACTCCCTCAGGCAGGGAATTCCAAACACGTATCGTCCTTACCGTAAAAAAGCCTTTACGTCGTATTGTGCGGAATCTCCTCTCCTCTAACCTGAGCGAGTGTCCACGAGTTCTCTGTGTTGATCTAACCAAAAACAGGTCCTGCGCAAGATCTGTATATTGTCCCTTTATATATTTGTAAATGTTGATCATGTCCCCTCTTAATCTCCTCTTTTCCAGTGTAAACATGCCTAGTCTTGCAAGCCTTTCCTCGTATTCCAGCGTCTCCATACCCTTAATTAGTTTGGTCGCCCGCCTTTGAACCTTTACTAGCTCCAGGATATCCTTTTTGTAGTAAGGTGCCCAGAATTGTACACAGTATTCAAGGTGTGGCCTCACAAGTGATTTATATAACGGGAGTATAATACTCTCGTCCCTAGCATCAATTCCCCGTTTTATGCATGCTAATATCTTATTAGCCTTCTTTGCTGCAGTCCTACTTTGGGTACTACTGCTTAGTTTGCTATCTATGAGGACACCTAAGTCCTTTTCCAGTACAGAATCCCCTAATTTTACCCCATTTAGTAGGTAGGTGTAATTTTTGTTCTTGTTACCACAGTGAATTACCTTACACTTGTCTGTATTGAAGCGCATTCTCCATTTCGCTGCCCAAGCTTCTAATTTAACTAAGTCGTTTTGAAGCGACTCAGCATCCCCCTCCGCATTTATAACTTTACACAATTTGGTATCATTTACACAATTTGGTATCATATACACAATTTGGTATCATCAATGCCATATGCCACACCCTCTCATGCTGCAGCATGCCCCCCACTGTGCAAACTTGGCACAACACACAATGTCAACATAATGCATACTTACCTACCATTTCTGTCTCCTGGAAAGGAGATGCTGCTGGACTCTTCGGGACGGGACTAAATTTGCATCGTTTAGTACTGTCTCCTCAGGACGGCAGCACGATTCAGGTGATTTACTCCCTAAGCTGTCCTCTTCACTAGGAAGTAGGTGGGATTCGGGAGATCCGCCTACTCTTGCTGTGTGGTTGGGGGGACTACCAGAACAAATTGCCCCCCTAAATTCCAGGAGTGTAGGCAAATAAGACATAATGGGGGTCATTCCGAGTTGATCGCTCGCTAGCAGTTTTAGCAGCCGTGCAAACGCATTGTCGCAGCCCACTGGGGAGTGTATTTTAGCTTTGCAGAAGTGCAAATGCTTGTGCAGCAGAGTGCCTACAAAATGGTTTTATGCAAAACAAGAGTAGCCCTGTTCGTGTGCGTTGATTCTAACGACGAAGGGACGGCTTTTGACATCACACACCCGCCCAGTGAACGCCCAGCCACTCCTGCGTTTTCCTGCCACACCTGGGTTTTTCTAACCACTCCCTGAAAACAGTCAGTTGACACCCAGAAACGCCCACTTTCTGTCACTCTCCTTGCGGTCGGCTGTGTGATTGGAATCGTCGCTAGAACCAGTGCAAAACCACAATGGACTTTGTACCCGTATGACACGCGTGCGCATTATGGAGCATAAGCATGTGCAGATTAGCCATTTTTATCACTGATCGCTACGCAGCGAACAACGGCAGCTAGCGATCAACTCGGTAATGACCCCCAATGTGTAAAGGCAGCAGCACTAATACTGGCAATAAAATTGATAAGCTTTGTTTTGAAAATGTATATTTTTTTATAAAAAAAATCACAATCAAAATATAATTACAAATTTTAACACAGCACCACCATTGTTGATATCTGAAATTATTTTGTTAAAAAAAAGTAATACACTTTAGAACATGTTATAAAGTATAATGCTCAGCTGATTAAATGGATCCTCAGTCGTGATCATGTCACAACTAATTTAGCAGCCATCGATATAGAGTTAGCCGTGCGCTGTACTGCATCATACATATGATAAATATCATCTTGTACAACTTGCATACTTTTATTTTAGAGCAATGCACATGGGTCCAGATACCAAACAACAATCAATCATAATATTTCCAAGCGAGTTTTGGATGCCAAATTGTTAAAGTATAGCTGGCAAAATAACTGTGTCCCTGAGTTACATTTCATAAACAACCATGTAAATATTATTCGGGATGAGTTTGTTTGATTTATTTGACGCCCACTGAACAAATTACTACCACAGAAATAGTAGTCAGACTTAAAGGTCCACATTAGCTAAAGTGGAGGATGTTTACTGTAAAACAGACAAATTGCAGATAAGATGACAGATCAACAGATCCCTACCAAAACTTATCAAGTGGGGCATTTGCTTAGATAAGACAAGATCACCTTAGGTCAAGGATGAACCAAAAGCAAATACTGAACAAGCCTACATGATGGGCTGCTGGTCAACATATAGTGACAGGGAGAACACAAGGGTGCAACCTGTTATTGTCAGTGGAATGTACAGTCTTTTAATCCAATTAGCAGTTGTACTAGGTTATAGCTTTTGCAAGTACAATAACCATGTAGTTAACATCAGTGAAACATGTATAGAAATTGCATATATTATGATGTTGTTGTTGTTGTTGTTGTTGTTGTTACTATTATTATTATTATTATTATTATTAATTATTAATAATAATAATAGTGTTATTATTGTCCTTTATTTATAGGGTGCTACAAGGAGTACACAGCAGTACCGTAAAACTGAATATACAGATACAGTGCAAGTATAACAAGAAAAAAGTGCAAAAACTTGCTGTTGGACCAGTGCAGAAAATATGACACAATCCATATAAATAATGGCACGTGTATAGTTATCATACCTACGTTTCCAATATAATATCAGGAGTTTTGATTTATAAAAGTATTATTAACCTTCACTTATATGGTGCCAAAAGGGGTCCCCGATGCCTTACAAAGTATGAGACATTAGCTGTATTGCTCTGTTGTATCATAAATATATCAACTTACATTTGCTGCACATCTAGTTTGTAGGGTTGAAGTGACAGGACGTGCGGTGAGCTAAATTGCTCAGGAGGCACGGGCAGGCCCCTGAGATAGATTTACAAGCAATATATGAGCCAAAGCGTACATCTGGGCATTATACACATAGGTGCAGCAGTATAAACTCCTAGAAATTTGGTGAGTATTGATCAGAGATGTGCGGAGAAGATACTGCCTCACCTGCCACAGACTTTTTACTCCAGAGTTTTGGCTATAAAAATTATTAGAATAATGCAAAGAAGATATTTGAAACAAATTATTTGTAGTTTTCATATACTTTATACAGTCAAAAATCTGGCACAAACGATAGTATGACAGGAAAGGCTCTGCCTCACCTGCCTCACCCCACCGCACATCACTGGACCGTTGAACACGGGTTGCTGTGTACATGGGAGCCAGATCGCATCAACCTGGCTTCCCATTCACAGTGATGTACGGGCGGCGCTTGGAGATCATGTAATCTCCAATCGCCGCCCCCGCTGCGTCATCAACAATGTCACCAACCTGCCAATATGCCCGGTTGGTAAGTGCGGTGGGAAAGGGGCCTGAGGCGGGTCGCAGCCAGGTTGCACACGTGTCAGGCTCCCGGCTTTGACCCGCAATATTTGGTATAAAAGCGGTATTAGTTACCTCTTGCTCCTGCCCTATGCCAGGTCTACAGTGATGTTGCAAGAACCTCCCAGAGATGGCACATTTATGGTAACCATGAAGAAAGCCCAATCCAAGAAACACAGCTTTTAGTAACAGGGAGGAAATATGGTCCATCTTCAGTGATACATGTGTACATGCTGTGTGCAACTTTTTGTGTTCCAGTGCAGAAGTTTTAATAGATGTTTCTTAGCATTATGTTGTATTTTAAATAGAGTGTGACAATTATTTCTGTGATGGGAATTCAACTTGAAGATAGCAGCCTTTTGGTCAGTGTAAAAATCAGGGATCTCTGCCAAATAATACCCCTTTTACACAGCCAGCATATAGCACTGGTTATTGCACATAAGCGTGCAGAACGCGTGTTGCTGCTCGGTGTAAAAGGGCCGAGTTGGAGTAATCAGGGTCGAGTCACTCTGTATTCCAACTTGGGTAGTTTGCAGGGTTGAACACGTGTTCAACCAGGTAAACTGTGCTGTGTAAACGGTAGCCGGGTCGCATCGACCCGGCTTCCCATTTACAGTGAATGTACGGGCGGTGCTTGGAGATCATGTGATCTCCCAGCGCCACCCCTGCCGCGTCACAGGCAACGTCACCAACCCGGCAATATGCCGGGCTGGTGACTGCGGTGGGAAATGGGGCTCACGCGGGTCACAGCCGGGTAGCACCCGTGTCAGGCTCCCGGCTGCGACCCGCGATATTGGTGTAAAAACTGTATAATTCATCCTGAATTAGTCTAGGAGGTTTTTTTTGTTTGTTTTGTTTTTATTTGGCTTCAAGTAAACACCTATCCCCATTTCTGTGACCTTTCTTTCTGGGCACTGCCTCACTTCTCTAACTAGTGAACAACAAGGCTGCATAGTACAGATGTAGCTACACGCATCCAGCCTATAGCATGGCCGCACGGGCATGCACGCTGCGCCTAGGCGCATGTGTGCCTTAGTACGCTGAGCTGCACCTTAGTATGCCATCTATGTATTCCTGTGGTTGCACAAACTTAGATGCATGCGCACGTCTCAATCGCGGGCATACTTGCCACGCCTGACTTATCGCGAATACGGCAAGCTTCAGGCTAGATGAGTTGGCTACATCTGTACTTAATCTATATTTGCACAATTCATAAAGATGTACAGTCCTTGCATTGCTGAGACTTCCCATCAAACTGGTCCTCTCACCTTTCATACATACAGGGACCTATCCTGCGCCTCCTACTCAACTTTGAATGGTAGGGAGTCACACACCTATACAATCTTGATGTGCTGATCTCAAATAACAAGTCATGAACAGATTGCAAACTAGAGCCACCTAGCTTGCTACATGACACTTAACTTACTGTGAAACCATTAAATACTACTTGTTATGTTCCTAATCCGCACATACAAATAATTAGACAGGTTAGTCTAATCTCTTCTCAAATGCAGTGATATCACCCACGTCATGTTCACTCTTCAGATTTGCAACCTCTAGCAAGGGCTATGGGAAACTAGAGATGAGCAGGTTCATATCTCAGAGATCCGAACCCCCCCAAACTTCATGATCCGAGCGGGGAACCAAGTCCTGCTCGGGACATCCCGTCAGACTCGGATCCCAGAACGAGGAAAAACGTCATCATCATTCCGCTGTCGGATTCTCACGGGTTTTGGATTTCATATAAAGAGCTGTGCATCGCTTCCATTTTCACTCTAGACTTGGAGAGTGAGGGAGACAGACCTCTGTCTTTCTCTGTGGGTGGTGGCGCTGGATGGGGTCAGTTTGTGCTCTCTAGAGGTGCTTTTCTGTGTGCTGCTGGGGGTGCTGTCCTCTCACTGTGATGTCCTGTGCTGTTAGGGGTACTGCAGCTGTACATGGGTGTTGCTGGCCTGTCACTGCTGTACAGGGGCACTGTCCAGTATGCTGTAAAAATACAAGGGTACTGTAAAAATACAGGTGTGCTGGTTCTGTCCTGTATGCTGTAAAATTACAGGGATGCTGCTGTTAAAACAAAGGTACACTGGCCTATCCTGTATGCTGTAAAAATTACAGGGGTATTGTACAAAAGTACACTGGCCTTGTCTTGTATGCTGTAAAATTACAGGGGTGCTGTGAAAATACATGTACACTGGCCCTGTCTTACATGCTGTAAAAATACAGGGTGCTGTGAAAATACAGGGGTGCTCGCCCTGTCCTTGTATGCTGTAAAATTACCGGGATGCTGTTGTTAAAATAAAGGTACACTGGCCCTATCCTGTATGCCATAAAATTACAGGGGTACTGTGCAAAGGTACACTGGCCCTGTCTTGTATGCTGTAAAACTACAGGGGTGATGTTAAAATAGATGGATGTTGTCCCTGTCCTGTATGCTGTAAAAATACAAAGGTGCTGTGAAAATACAGGGGTGCTGATTCTGTCCTGTATGCTGTAAAAAAATACAGGGGTGTTGTAAAGGTACATTGGCCCTGCCTTATATGCTGTAAAATTACAGGGGTGCTGTGAAAATAAATGTACACTGGCCCTGTCTTGTATAATGTAAAAATACAGGGGTGCTGTGAGAATACAGGGGTGCTGTCCCCTGTCATGTATGCTGTAAAATTACAGGGGTGCTGTTGTTAAAATAAAGGTACACTGGCCCTGTCCTGTATGCTGTAAAATTACAGGGGTGTTGTTAAAATACAGAGGTGCTTGCCCTGTACTGTATGCTGTAAAAATACAGGGTTGCTGTGAAAATACAGGGGTGATGGTTCTGTCCTATATGTTGTAAAAAATACAAGGGTATTGTAAAGGTACACTGGCCCTGGTCTTGCATGCTGTAAAAATACAAGGGTGCTGTTGTTAAAATAAAGGTACACTGGCCCTGTCTTGTATGCTATAAAAATACAGAGATGCTGTGAAAATAAATGTATACTGGCCCTGTCCTGTATGCTGTAAAAAAATACAGGGGTGCTGTTGTTAAAATAAAGGTACACTGGCCCTGTCTTGTATGCTGTAAAAATACAGGAGTGCTGTGAAAATAAAGGTACTGACCCTGTCCTGTATGCTGTAAAAATGCAGGGCTGCTGTTGTTAAAATAAAGGTACACTGGCCCTGTCTTGTATGCTGTAAAATTACAGGGGTGCTGTGAAAATAAAAGGGCTATTTTCTGTGTGCTGTAATAATAAAGGGGTCCTGTGAAATAAAGAACAAAAATTTGGAGGAAAAAATAGTGAAAGATCAAGAACCACTTCCAGTTCCTAATACTAGTGCTGAAGTTGCTGCTGCCACCAGTCATGACATTAACGATGCAATTCCATCAACGTCATCTGCTAAGGCGGATGCCCAATGTCATAGTGGGCATGTAAAAAAGAAGCAAAAATTAATAACCAAAAAAAAAATAAAAAAAATTATCTGATTAGAAACATAAAATTGGCAATATGCCATTCACGCATTCACGACACGAAGTGGCAAGGAATGGCTAAGGAAAGGAAGGGCTAAGGCCTTGGCCTATGTTGCTGGTGGTTCAGCTCATGAATATGGAAGCCCTCCTCCCTCTTGATAAAAAAAATAAGCTTGTTAAAGAACAGGAAAAAACAACTGTGCATTCAGAGATATCACAAATCCCCAAGAAGAGTACAAATCCCCAAGAGATATCACAATCCCCAAGTGTGTCTAGGCCTGACCTTCCCAAGACTGTATGTGGAGAGGAGGCTCCTACCACCATTTGCACGCCCTCTGCAAGTGCTGGGAGGAGCACCGCCAGTCCAGTTGCTGATATTGAGATTGAGGATGTCACTGTAGTACACCAGGATGAGGAGGATATTGGTGTAGCTGGCGCTGAGGAGGAAGTTGACAATGAGGATTCTGTTGGTGATGTGGTTTGTTTGAATAAGGCACCAGTGGAGACAGTTGTTGGACATGGGATGAAAAAGTCCATTGTCATGCCTGGGCAAAATATAAAAAAAGCCACCTCGGGGGCGTGGTTTGGCTGCGGTAACGGGCAGCCATGTTTTTGGAGAGCTCTCACCTTCACCACCCTTTAAAGCCCAAATTTCCTGTCCCTGGCTGCCATTAACTCTCCTGCAGCATGCCGTTACCTGTACAGAGTCCCCCTGTGTGACCGGGTGAGCGCTGCGGAATCTGGGAGCATTTCCTGGTGTCCCCACGGCTTGCATCCTACCTGCATCTCCCGAGCCGGGGCCTCGATTTCCCCCAGTGGCCGCCGCGGTTCTCTGAAGCGGTGGAAGTCATCCCTCAGTGCCTTCTGGAGTCCTGCATGCCGCTGCACTGACTCCTACTGATCTCCGCTGGCCCCCCTGCTCTGCTGTATCTCTGGGAGCCCTGCTGCACAAGCCTGGGAGCCGTTGATCGGGCTGTCTGACCTGACTCCATGACGCCCGGCGGCCATCTTGGATCCCACCTTCCTCCCTCTCACACTGCCAATCACAGCTGCAGCAGCCTGGAGGCTTAAAATAGCTATTGGACTGCTGGCTCCTGTGATCATACTCTCCCTCTACGCACCTGGGACTATATGCTAACTCTCCTACTGCTATCTAGAAACACTGGGAGTTTACTAGTGGAAGAGAGTGAGAGCTCCTAATGTTCTCTTCTGCTCCCTTTGCTGAGAGGCTCTTTCAGCCCTGCACTCACCTGTCCCTTATTTGAAGCCTTCTAGTCCCCACTTTGTGTGAGTGCTACAGGGTGATACTAAATACCGCTGTCACACATTCACCTATACTCCCTAGGCACAGAGCTGAGGGTTTGAAGGTGTCTGGGGTGGATGCCTGATTTCTCAGATATGATGTGATGCTCTCCTACCCTCTACCCAGGGTCACTATGTTTAATGTTCAAGCTAACACACCTTAACTCTTATTAATTGTCAGCCCGTAGTATTTACATTATCTACCCATTTGCCCTTGCCCTCATGCAACTATGCCTCCTAAGAAGTCCAAAGGCACGCTGCCCCCCCCCAAGTGTCCTTCCCTGCTCAGAAAGTATCATGCTCCACACTCACTGTCCAGGATGGGCAAGACACTACCTCTGCGAATTGCCCCGGATGGGGCGACACTCCCCGACCACTATCAGTTCCGGGTATAGACCCCAACTCCTCCGATCCCCTCACTGTCCAAACCCTCTGCCAAACCTTAGCAGCTTTTAAGTCAGACCTCTCTCAAGATCTCACAGCTGCTATACCGGACGTTAAGGTCGAGCTCACAGCCATTGGATACAGAATGGATCACCTGGAGAGGAAAATGGAGGAACTAGTGTCCTCCCACAATGACCTCATTGCGGCTCACGACCACTAACAAGCTGATCTGGAATCGCTTAAAAACAAGATGGCGGATATTGAGAATCATTCAAGGAGGAGCAGTATTAAAATTCAGGGTATCCCGGACTCGGACGCTAACACAGAACTGCTAGACTACGTGATGGCCCTAAACCAGAAATTACTACCCCCAGCAAGTGACGAGTTGCTTGTTGACCCGGGTTAATTGTCTTCCTAAACCTCGCTCCCTACCCACTTCGATCCCTAGAGACACCCTATTGAGAGTCCACTTCTTCACCACGAAAGAGCGTATTCTTCAGGCGGCTCACAACGTGGAGGATTCTCACGACCTGGGGGGTCTCCAGTTGTTCCCGGACTTCTCTGCTCTCACCATCCAAAAACGCAGGGTGCTGGCCCCTGTCACAACAGCACTTCGATCTCAGGAGTTAAGATACAGATGGGGCTTTCCGGTCAAACTAATAATCATCTACTACAATTCTTTCATTGTATCTGATCTCGACGCCGAGGTCAAGCTACTGGCTGAATGGAACATCCCGGTCAAATTACCTGCTGCCGAAAAATGTCCTGCACCACGCTCAGAGTGGTCCACCACTTGACTCTCTATTAGCACTATCTGCTGGGCTGGACTTTCAATTTGCTATGTTGCCATACGTGAGTTTCCCTGTTGGTTCCTATTGCTATTGTTTCTTGTAACTTTACACTGTTTGTATTGTTGATGTTATTTGCTGCATACTATGGTCAAATGCCATGTTTCGCATACAATAACTTATGCAATGCTTATTTTGCCTATGCTTGCAGTGTTGTTTGACAATCGTACGTTCTTCCCTGACGGTGTGACCCTGGGTGGTTAGCCGATGCCACTTTCCCCCATGTTTACCCTACTGCAAATTTTCTCCCCTGCAGTAGCTACACAGGCCCGATACACTGGGTCATCTGGGGTTTCCCCCCTCCCTTTTTTAATTTGTATTTTTTAATTTTCTGTGTGTTTTTTTCCATATTGTGTTCCCCTCCCCTGGGATGCCACTTGATATATAGTTCAACGGCACCGTCGCCATGGTAAAATGTATTTACTTAAATGTTAAAGGTCTGAATTCTCCCAATAAGCGCCGACTGGCCCTGTCCTTTTTTTTTATAAGCATAAAGCCGACGTGGTGGGACTTCAAGAAACTCACTTTTCGTCCCTCAGCCCCCCTGTTATGAGAGACCACCACTACCCCACAGGTTATTTCGCTAACAGCCCTTCCAAGAGAAATGGCATAGCTATTTTCTTTAGAGCCACTACACCCTTCATATTACACTCCCAAATTGCAGACAAGACAGGTCGATATTTGATTCTTACCGACGTATTGGAAGATAAGCTTACTACAATTGTTACCTTATATGCTCCTAACTCAAACCAAGTTACATTTCTTAGGAAATTATGTTTTCTTATTCAGAGAGTGAAGGTGGGCTCATTAGTTTTACTGGGGGACTTCAACCTAGTTCTTGGACCAAAGATAGATAAATCACCCCTGGCACCCTTAGATCCCGCACTGGCCCTTCCTTGGCTTTTCGTAACTTTCTTGCTGAGTTTGATTTATATCAGTGATGGCTAACCTTGACACTCCAGCTGTTGTTGTGCTACACATCCCAGCATGCCCTGCATCAGTTTTAGCATGGCCAAATAATAAAACTGTAGCAGGGCATGCTGGGATATGTAGTTCAACAACAGCTGGAGTGTCAAGGTTAGCCATCACTGATTTATATGATATCTGGCGTGTTCAAAACCCATCTGGTAGGGCCTATTCCTTTTTTCCCCCAGTCCATAACTCCTGCTCAAGTGTTGATCTTATATTGTGTGACAAATGGTTGCTACAGTCGGCAGGCCCAGTAGATATTTTGCCCATCCCTTGGTCATACCATGCTCCTCTAATGTGGAGCTGGGAAGTCTCTAACACATTTTTGCCTCCTAGGCACTGGCGCTTCTCCCCACATTTGCTTTCTGATGCTGTAGCGAAGAAAATCATAACTGACAGCAGGGGTGTAACTACCTATTGGCCAGGATGGCACTCGCCAGGGGCGCCAGGCAAGGAGGGGGCACCGTCCGGCTGTGCCATCCATGGCCAGGGGGTAGAACCAAGTGGTACTGTTAGACTTGGTGACTAATAGTGCTGGCACCAGTGTCCGGCAGCAGCGCACTGCACCTCGCTTGTAATCAGACTCAACATAAACTACAGCAAGGGCTGCTAGGAGCTGCAGTTTACTTTGAGTCTTTTTGATCACTAGTACTGAGCTGTGCCGCTGGACACTGGCGCCGGCAGTGACAGACAGTCACCAGGTACAGTCAGAGCCGGATTATGGGGGGGGGGGTCAATGCACAGGACTGCACTACCCTGCATTGGGCTAGAGACGTGGATGGAGTGGAAGCACGGCACTCACTGCCAGGCAGGCCAGCAGCATGGAGGAGAGGGAGAGAGGACAATGAGCTGCTAAAGTACATGCAGTCAGCGTACCCTGTCTGTTATGTTGGGTGGACACTATATAGTCTGTGTGTATGTGTGTCTGTGACTGAATTTATGTATGTGTGTGACTATGTATGTATGTATGTATGTTTGTGTGTGTATAAGTATCTACTGGATTTATGTGTGTTTTAGTGTGTGAATATGTATGTGAATAAGTGTGTAACTATGGCCCTCATTCCGAGTTGATCGGTCGGTATTTTTCATCGCATCGCAATGAAAATCCGCTTAGTACGCATGCGCAATATTCGCACTGCGACTGCGCCAAGTAATTTAACAATGAAGATAGTATTTTTACTCACGGCTTTTTCATCGCTCCGGCGATCGTAATGTGATTGACAGGAAATGGGTGTTACTGGGCGGAAACACGGCGTTTTAGGGGCGTGTGGATGAAAACGCTACCGTTTCCGGAAAAAACGCAGGAGTGGCTGGAGAAACGGAGGAGTGTCTGGGCGAACGCTGGGTGTGTTTGTGACGTCAAACCAGGAACGACAAGCACTGAACTGATCGCACAGGCAGAGTAAGTCTGAAGCTACTCTGAAACTGCTACGAGGTGTGTAATCGCAATATTGCGAATACATCGGTCGCAATTTTAAGAAGCTAAGATACACTCCCAGTAGGCGTAGGCTTAGCGTGTGTAACTCTGCTAAATTCGCCTTGCGACCGATCAACTCGGAATTTGTGATATCACAAATCCCCAAGAAGAGTACAAATCCCCAAGAGATATCACAATCCCCAAGTGTGTCTAGGCCTGACCTTCCCAAGACTGTATGTGGAGAGGAGGCTCCTACCACCATTTGCACGCCCTCTGCAAGTGCTGGGAGGAGCACCGCCAGTCCAGTTGCTGATATTGAGATTGAGGATGTCACTGTAGTACACCAGGATGAGGAGGATATTGGTGTAGCTGGCGCTGAGGAGGAAGTTGACAATGAGGATTCTGTTGGTGATGTGGTTTGTTTGAATAAGGCACCAGTGGAGACAGTTGTTGGACATGGGATGAAAAAGTCCATTGTCATGCCTGGGCAAAATATAAAAAAAGCCACCTCGGGGGCGTGGTTTGGCTGCGGTAACGGGCAGCCATGTTTTTGGAGAGCTCTCACCTTCACCACCCTTTAAAGCCCAAATTTCCTGTCCCTGGCTGCCATTAACTCTCCTGCAGCATGCCGTTACCTGTACAGAGTCCCCCTGTGTGACCGGGTGAGCGCTGCGGAATCTGGGAGCATTTCCTGGTGTCCCCACGGCTTGCATCCTACCTGCATCTCCCGAGCCGGGGCCTCGATTTCCCCCAGTGGCCGCCGCGGTTCTCTGAAGCGGTGGAAGTCATCCCTCAGTGCCTTCTGGAGTCCTGCATGCCGCTGCACTGACTCCTACTGATCTCCGCTGGCCCCCCTGCTCTGCTGTATCTCTGGGAGCCCTGCTGCACAAGCCTGGGAGCCGTTGATCGGGCTGTCTGACCTGACTCCATGACGCCCGGCGGCCATCTTGGATCCCACCTTCCTCCCTCTCACACTGCCAATCACAGCTGCAGCAGCCTGGAGGCTTAAAATAGCTATTGGACTGCTGGCTCCTGTGATCATACTCTCCCTCTACGCACCTGGGACTATATGCTAACTCTCCTACTGCTATCTAGAAACACTGGGAGTTTACTAGTGGAAGAGAGTGAGAGCTCCTAATGTTCTCTTCTGCTCCCTTTGCTGAGAGGCTCTTTCAGCCCTGCACTCACCTGTCCCTTATTTGAAGCCTTCTAGTCCCCACTTTGTGTGAGTGCTACAGGGTGATACTAAATACCGCTGTCACACATTCACCTATACTCCCTAGGCACAGAGCTGAGGGTTTGAAGGTGTCTGGGGTGGATGCCTGATTTCTCAGATATGATGTGATGCTCTCCTACCCTCTACCCAGGGTCACTATGTTTAATGTTCAAGCTAACACACCTTAACTCTTATTAATTGTCAGCCCGTAGTATTTACATTATCTACCCATTTGCCCTTGCCCTCATGCAACTATGCCTCCTAAGAAGTCCAAAGGCACGCTGCCCCCCCCCAAGTGTCCTTCCCTGCTCAGAAAGTATCATGCTCCACACTCACTGTCCAGGATGGGCAAGACACTACCTCTGCGAATTGCCCCGGATGGGGCGACACTCCCCGACCACTATCAGTTCCGGGTATAGACCCCAACTCCTCCGATCCCCTCACTGTCCAAACCCTCTGCCAAACCTTAGCAGCTTTTAAGTCAGACCTCTCTCAAGATCTCACAGCTGCTATACCGGACGTTAAGGTCGAGCTCACAGCCATTGGATACAGAATGGATCACCTGGAGAGGAAAATGGAGGAACTAGTGTCCTCCCACAATGACCTCATTGCGGCTCACGACCACTAACAAGCTGATCTGGAATCGCTTAAAAACAAGATGGCGGATATTGAGAATCATTCAAGGAGGAGCAATATTAAAATTCAGGGTATCCCGGACTCGGACGCTAACACAGAACTGCTAGACTACGTGATGGCCCTAAACCAGAAATTACTACCCCCAGCAAGTGACGAGTTGCTTGTTGACCCGGGTTAATTGTCTTCCTAAACCTCGCTCCCTACCCACTTCGATCCCTAGAGACACCCTATTGAGAGTCCACTTCTTCACCACGAAAGAGCGTATTCTTCAGGCGGCTCACAACGTGGAGGATTCTCACGACCTGGGGGGTCTCCAGTTGTTCCCGGACTTCTCTGCTCTCACCATCCAAAAACGCAGGGTGCTGGCCCCTGTCACAACAGCACTTCGATCTCAGGAGTTAAGATACAGATGGGGCTTTCCGGTCAAACTAATAATCATCTACTACAATTCTTTCATTGTATCTGATCTCGACGCCGAGGTCAAGCTACTGGCTGAATGGAACATCCCGGTCAAATTACCTGCTGCCGAAAAATGTCCTGCACCACGCTCAGAGTGGTCCACCACTTGACTCTCTATTAGCACTATCTGCTGGGCTGGACTTTCAATTTGCTATGTTGCCATACGTGAGTTTCCCTGTTGGTTCCTATTGCTATTGTTTCTTGTAACTTTACACTGTTTGTATTGTTGATGTTATTTGCTGCATACTATGGTCAAATGCCATGTTTCGCATACAATAACTTATGCAATGCTTATTTTGCCTATGCTTGCAGTGTTGTTTGACAATCGTACGTTCTTCCCTGACGGTGTGACCCTGGGTGGTTAGCCGATGCCACTTTCCCCCATGTTTACCCTACTGCAAATTTTCTCCCCTGCAGTAGCTACACAGGCCCGATACACTGGGTCATCTGGGGTTTCCCCCCTCCCTTTTTTAATTTGTATTTTTTAATTTTCTGTGTGTTTTTTTCCATATTGTGTTCCCCTCCCCTGGGATGCCACTTGATATATAGTTCAACGGCACCGTCGCCATGGTAAAATGTATTTACTTAAATGTTAAAGGTCTGAATTCTCCCAATAAGCGCCGACTGGCCCTGTCCTTTTTTTTTATAAGCATAAAGCCGACGTGGTGGGACTTCAAGAAACTCACTTTTCGTCCCTCAGCCCCCCTGTTATGAGAGACCACCACTACCCCACAGGTTATTTCGCTAACAGCCCTTCCAAGAGAAATGGCATAGCTATTTTCTTTAGAGCCACTACACCCTTCATATTACACTCCCAAATTGCAGACAAGACAGGTCGATATTTGATTCTTACCGACGTATTGGAAGATAAGCTTACTACAATTGTTACCTTATATGCTCCTAACTCAAACCAAGTTACATTTCTTAGGAAATTATGTTTTCTTATTCAGAGAGTGAAGGTGGGCTCATTAGTTTTACTGGGGGACTTCAACCTAGTTCTTGGACCAAAGATAGATAAATCACCCCTGGCACCCTTAGATCCCGCACTGGCCCTTCCTTGGCTTTTCGTAACTTTCTTGCTGAGTTTGATTTATATCAGTGATGGCTAACCTTGACACTCCAGCTGTTGTTGTGCTACACATCCCAGCATGCCCTGCATCAGTTTTAGCATGGCCAAATAATAAAACTGTAGCAGGGCATGCTGGGATATGTAGTTCAACAACAGCTGGAGTGTCAAGGTTAGCCATCACTGATTTATATGATATCTGGCGTGTTCAAAACCCATCTGGTAGGGCCTATTCCTTTTTTCCCCCAGTCCATAACTCCTGCTCAAGTGTTGATCTTATATTGTGTGACAAATGGTTGCTACAGTCGGCAGGCCCAGTAGATATTTTGCCCATCCCTTGGTCATACCATGCTCCTCTAATGTGGAGCTGGGAAGTCTCTAACACATTTTTGCCTCCTAGGCACTGGCGCTTCTCCCCACATTTGCTTTCTGATGCTGTAGCGAAGAAAATCATAACTGACAGCAGGGGTGTAACTACCTATTGGCCAGGATGGCACTCGCCAGGGGCGCCAGGCAAGGAGGGGGCACCGTCCGGCTGTGCCATCCATGGCCAGGGGGTAGAACCAAGTGGTACTGTTAGACTTGGTGACTAATAGTGCTGGCACCAGTGTCCGGCAGCAGCGCACTGCACCTCGCTTGTAATCAGACTCAACATAAACTACAGCAAGGGCTGCTAGGAGCTGCAGTTTACTTTGAGTCTTTTTGATCACTAGTACTGAGCTGTGCCGCTGGACACTGGCGCCGGCAGTGACAGACAGTCACCAGGTACAGTCAGAGCCGGATTATGGGGGGGGGGGTCAATGCACAGGACTGCACTACCCTGCATTGGGCTAGAGACGTGGATGGAGTGGAAGCACGGCACTCACTGCCAGGCAGGCCAGCAGCATGGAGGAGAGGGAGAGAGGACAATGAGCTGCTAAAGTACATGCAGTCAGCGTACCCTGTCTGTTATGTTGGGTGGACACTATATAGTCTGTGTGTATGTGTGTCTGTGACTGAATTTATGTATGTGTGTGACTATGTATGTATGTATGTATGTTTGTGTGTGTATAAGTATCTACTGGATTTATGTGTGTTTTAGTGTGTGAATATGTATGTGAATAAGTGTGTAACTATGGCCCTCATTCCGAGTTGATCGGTCGGTATTTTTCATCGCATCGCAATGAAAATCCGCTTAGTACGCATGCGCAATATTCGCACTGCGACTGCGCCAAGTAATTTAACAATGAAGATAGTATTTTTACTCACGGCTTTTTCATCGCTCCGGCGATCGTAATGTGATTGACAGGAAATGGGTGTTACTGGGCGGAAACACGGCGTTTTAGGGGCGTGTGGATGAAAACGCTACCGTTTCCGGAAAAAACGCAGGAGTGGCTGGAGAAACGGAGGAGTGTCTGGGCGAACGCTGGGTGTGTTTGTGACGTCAAACCAGGAACGACAAGCACTGAACTGATCGCACAGGCAGAGTAAGTCTGAAGCTACTCTGAAACTGCTACGAGGTGTGTAATCGCAATATTGCGAATACATCGGTCGCAATTTTAAGAAGCTAAGATACACTCCCAGTAGGCGTAGGCTTAGCGTGTGTAACTCTGCTAAATTCGCCTTGCGACCGATCAACTCGGAATGAGGGCCTATGTACAGTATGTATGTGACTGTATTTGTATATACTGCATGTGTGACTGTACTGTATATCATGTGTGACTATGTAATGTGTGTGCATATGGGCAGAAAAATATACTAATGGCAAATGTGGTTTAACCGCATTCCCCATATAAAATTAGAAATATATTTATTAGCACTGGTCCACATTTCTATTTTCTATTTGCATTCCCCATATGCCCTTTATAGACTGTGTTTTCTATGGGGGTATGACTGTGTGGCGTAACGTGAATAAGAGACACTACTGTGCGGTGTAATGTGATGCTGTGTGGCATCATTTGAATTGGAAGTACTATTGTTTGGCCACACCTCTTCCCCACAAGGCCACATTCCTTTTTTGACATGCCTCCCTTATTTCAAATATGTGTATGTGTGTGGGTGGGGGGGCCTGCCCCTGACTTTGCCAGGGGCGATCGGACCCCTAGATACACCCCTGACTGACAGTATTTCCTCATTCATTTCTACGAACTCCCCCTCCAACACTTCCGTACCATCCTACTGGTGCGCCTTTTAGGCAGTTGTTTGTGGCTCCGCTATTCAAACCGGGGTTCTGCTTAAGAAAAGTGCCACGCAGCTTCAAGTTACCTTAGAAACTGAACAAGGCTGCCAAGGAGAAAAAAAAGCGCCATCCAACCAAGGATCTTCGGAATGACAGCAGACAGCACTCCGCAGTCAATTGCAGAAACTCCTGGTTGCTAAAACCCAATCTGCCCTAAATAGGCTAAGACAAAAAATTTACCTGGTAGGGAATAGACCTGGAAGCATGCTGGCTCAGAAATGATGTGCCAGACAAGCCCACCACAATCAGATTAAATGTATAATCTCCCAATCGGGCTCCAATCTAGCAAACCCCCTAGACATTGCCAATCAATTTGCACTCTATTACACGCAATTGTACAATTTAAAATCTGATACATCTATTCCACAGCCAACTCCTGAAATCATTCAGTCTTTTCTCTCCTCTGTGGATTTGTCTACCCTGACACCTGAGCAGCTGACCGCGTTGAATGCCCCCTGGTCCTCACTTCAGGTCGATGCTGCTACTAACTCCCTCCCTGCGAACAAGGCCCCTGGGCCTGACGGTTTTAGTAATGAGTTCTACAGAGCTTTTAGAGATCGTCTCTCGCCTATGCTTGCATCTTTAATGATGCTACAAGTGCCGGCTCCTTCCCTGCAGAAATGCTAATGGCCCAAGTAGTGGCACTCCCCAAACCAGGTAAAGACCCCTCTCTTTGCCAGAATTATCGACCTTCTGCCCTACTTAGCGGAGATATTAAGCATTATGCCAAACTGATCGTGACTAGACTTAATGTTTATTTGCCCTCCCTGATTCACACTGACCAGGTTGGATTTGTGCCTGGCAGGTCACGGACAACACCCTTAGAGTATTCAATTTAATTGACTGTCTACCGGCCAATGAGGGCTTTCTGCTGCTTTCCCTTGATGCGGAGAAAGCCTTTGACTTGGATGCATATAGACGCTGTTTTATCCAAATTTGGCTTAATTGGTCCGATATTGTCGGCCATACTGGCCCTGTATAGTTCCCCTACTGCCCGGTTGTTCAGTAATGGCTTCCTCTCAGACATTTTTCCAATTTCTAATGGCACCCGGCAGGGATGCCCCCTCTCACCATTGATTGTTGTACTAGTAATGGAACCCCTTGCTGACAGGATTAGGTCGGACACGGCATTTCCGGGGATACTTAGCAGCCAATCTACTCATAAATTGTGTCGTTTTGCGGATGACGTCCTTCTTTTTGTCACCCAACCTACTTACTCCCTCCCATGTCTTCACGACCTGCTGACTGAGTTCAGCGTGGCCTCTTATTATAGACTAAACACGACCAAATCTGACGCCTTGCCAATAAATTTACCTGAATCATTGTGCTCTCTTTAATTGGAACCCTAAATCTATCATATACTTGGGCATACACATACTTCCCTCCACCTCATCAGTATTTGATGTTAACTTACCACCTTTTATTGTGGCCCTACAATCTCTAACCTCGTCTTGGCTTGCATATGAGATATCATGGTTAGGCCGCTTGGCCGTCTTTAAAATGTCTTTGCTTCCATCGTGGGGGACTGGCCCTTCCCGATTTGTCCGCAGACCAGGATGCCTGGATCCTAGCACAACTGAAACACTGAATAACCAATCCCTCTATGTCCTCCTGGGTAGCGATAGAACAAACAAAATGTTCCACTTACCCCCTAGCAGATTTATTATGGACCCCCAAACACTTACGACCTCCGAACATGCCCCTACTCCCCTATACACATTTTTCCATACTCACTTGGGACAAATTAGTCTCCAAACTGCTCGACTTCAATCTCCCGATCGCAGCACTGTCACTGAAAGCTATTACTAAGTTAGTTCCTAACCTTTCTGTTTCCCAGTGGCTCAATTGCAATATACATTTAATGGGTGACTTATTAGACAGGAACGTTATATCTACATTCCCTCAGCTACAGGACCACTTTTCCATCCCACCCAAGGAAATATTTAATTACCTCTGGCAGAGGTGTAGCTAGGCACCATAGTGCCCGGAGCAAGGGCATTTGTTGGCACCCCCCTCCCCTGTACTGAATTGGGGGCCTAGCCAAGATGTGGTGGCATGTTACATATGAAAAGTAACAATATTTAAAAATCCTAAATTGGTGACAGGGCCAGTTGTAGACCTTGTGGAGCTCAGGGCAAAAGTTTCATTTGGGTGTCCCCCATATTTAAAATAGGGTCAGAGCATGCTGAAGGCTTGCAACAACAATATAGGGGCATGGTAGTTTGGATGGTGTAATGGTCACAGCACTGATGTCATGGGTTAGATTTCCATCATGGCCTTGATAATGTCGATATTATCTTAAACCATAAAGCTATACCTTTAAACACACTTTTACCATGGAGCCGCTGCGGCCGCTAGACTTAGTACACACGCTACATACTCTGTACGCTATTTGCGTACAGAGTCCCGTACCTTGTACGGACTTAGCGTACAAACGCCGCGCTGGGGGTACAAAGTACACACAGCGCGCACACACTCTAGATATACTTTAAACCTTATTAGTAATGCAATGCAATGATATTATTACTAGAGATGAGCGGGTTCGGTTTCTCTGAATCCGAACCCGCCAGAACTTCATGTTTTTTTTCACGGGTCCGAGCGACTCGGATCTTCCCGCCTTGCTCGGTTAACCCGAGCGCTCCCGAACGTCATCATGACGCTGTCGGATTCTTGCGAGGCTCGGATTCTATCGCGAGACTCGGATTCTATATAAGGAGCCGCGCGTCGCCGCCATTTTCACACGTGCATTGAGATTGATAGGGAGAGGACGTGGCTGGCGTCCTCTCCGTTTAGAATTAGAATAGATTAGAGAGACACTTGATTTACTAATTTTGGGGAGCATTAGGAGTACTCAGTAGTGTACAGTGCAGAGTTTTGCTGATAGTGACCAGTGACCACCACTTTTATTTATAATCCGTTCTCTGCCTGAAAAAAGCGATACACAGCACACAGTGACTCAGTCACATCCCATATCTGTGTGCACTGCTCAGGCTCAGGCCAGTGTGCTGCATCATCTATATATATTATATATCTGTCTGACTGCTCAGCTCACACAGCTTATAATTGTGGGGGAGACTGGGGAGCACTACTGCAGTGCCAGTTATAGGTTATAGCAGGAGCCAGGAGTACATAATATTATATTAAAATTAAACAGTGCACACTTTTGCTGCAGGAGTGCCACTGCCAGTGTGACTAGTGACCAGTGACCTGACCACCAGTATATAATATTAGTAGTATACTATCTCTTTATCAACCAGTCTATATTAGCAGCAGACACAGTACAGTGCGGTAGTTCACGGCTGTGGCTACCTCTGTGTCGGCACTCGGCAGCCCGTCCATAATTGTATATACCAGTGACCTAACCGTGGTTTTTTTTTCTTTCTTTATACATACATACTAGTTACGAGTATACTATCTCTTTATCAACCAGTCTATATATTAGCAGCAGACACAGTACAGTGCGGTAGTTCACGGCTGTGGCTACTAGAGATGAGCGCCTGAAATTTTTCGGGTTTTGTGTTTTGGTTTTGGGTTCGGTTCCGCGGCCGTGTTTTGGGTTCGAACGCGTTTTGGCAAAACCTCACCGAATTATTTTTGTCGGATTCGGGTGTGTTTTGGATTCGGGTGTTTTTTTCCAAAAACACTAAAAAACAGCTTAAATCATAGAATTTGGGGGTCATTTTGATCCCAAAGTATTATTAACCTCAAAAACCATAATTTACACTCATTTTCAGTCTATTCTGAATACCTCACACCTCACAATATTATTTTTAGTCCTAAAATTTGCACCGAGGTCGCTGTGTGAGTAAGATAAGCGACCCTAGTGGCCGACACAAACACCGGGCCCATCTAGGAGTGGCACTGCAGTGTCACGCAGGATGTCCCTTCCAAAAAACCCTCCCCAAACAGCACATGACGCAAAGAAAAAAAGAGGCGCAATGAGGTAGCTGTGTGAGTAAGATTAGCGACCCTAGTGGCCGACACAAACACCGGGCCCATCTAGGAGTGGCACTGCAGTGTCACGCAGGATGGCCCTTCCAAAAAACCCTCCCCAAACAGCACATGACGCAAAGAAAAAAAGAGGCGCAATGAGGTAGCTGACTGTGTGAGTAAGATTAGCGACCCTAGTGGCCGACACAAACACCGGGCCCATCTAGGAGTGGCACTGCAGTGTCACGCAGGATGGCCCTTCCAAAAAACCCTCCCCAAACAGCACATGACGCAAAGAAAAAAAGAGGCGCAATGAGGTAGCTGACTGTGTGAGTAAGATTAGCGACCCTAGTGGCCGACACAAACACCGGGCCCATCTAGGAGTGGCACTGCAGTGTCACGCAGGATGTCCCTTCCAAAAAACCCTCCCCAAACAGCACATGACGCAAAGAAAAAAAGAGGCGCAATGAGGTAGCTGTGTGAGTAAGATTAGCGACCCTAGTGGCCGACACAAACACCGGGCCCATCTAGGAGTGGCACTGCAGTGTCACGCAGGATGTCCCTTCCAAAAAACCCTCCCCAAACAGCACATGACGCAAAGAAAAAAAGAGGCGCAATGAGGTAGCTGACTGTGTGAGTAAGATTAGCGACCCTAGTGGCCGACACAAACACCGGGCCCATTTAGGAGTGGCACTGCAGTGTCACGCAGGATGTCCCTTCCAAAAAACCCTCCCCAATCAGCACATGATGCAAAGAAAAAGAAAAGAAAAAAGAGGTGCAAGATGGAATTATCCTTGGGCCCTCCCACCCACCCTTATGTTGTATAAACAAAACAGGACATGCACACTTTAACCAACCCATCATTTCAGTGACAGGGTCTGCCACACGACTGTGACTGATATGATGGGTTGGTTTGGACCCCCCCCAAAAAAGAAGCAATTAATCTCTCCTTGCACAAACTGGCTCTACAGAGGCAAGATGTCCACCTCATCTTCACCCTCCGATATATCACCGTGTACATCCCCCTCCTCACAGATTATCAATTCGTCCCCACTGGAATCCACCATCTCAGCTCCCTGTGTACTTTGTGGAGGCAATTGCTGCTGGTCAATGTCTCCGCGGAGGAATTGATTATAATTCATTTTAATGAACATCATCTTCTCCACATTTTCTGGATGTAACCTCGTACGCCGATTGCTGACAAGGTGAGCGGCGGCACTAAACACTCTTTCGGAGTACACACTTGTGGGAGGGCAACTTAGGTAGAATAAAGCCAGTTTGTGCAAGGGCCTCCAAATTGCCTCTTTTTCCTGCCAGTATAAGTACGGACTGTGTGACGTGCCTACTTGGATGCGGTCACTCATATAATCCTCCACCATTCTATCAATGTTGAGAGAATCATATGCAGTGACAGTAGACGACATGTCCGTAATCATTGTCAGGTCCTTCAGTCCGGACCAGATGTCAGCATCAGCAGTCGCTCCAGACTGCCCTGCATCACCACCAGCGGGTGGGCTCGGAATTCTGAGCCTTTTCCTCGCACCCCCAGTTGCGGGAGAATGTGAAGGAGGAGATGTTGACAGGTCGCGTTCCGCTTGACTTGACAATTTTGTCACCAGCAGGTCTTTCAACCCCAGCAGACCTGTGTCTGCCGGAAAGAGAGATCCAAGGTAGGCTTTAAATCTAGGATCGAGCACGGTGGCCAAAATGTAGTGCTCTGATTTCAACAGATTGACCACCCGTGAATCCTTGTTAAGCGAATTAAGGGCTGCATCCACAAGTCCCACATGCCTAGCGGAATCGCTCCCTTTTAGCTCCTTCTTCAATGCCTCCAGCTTCTTCTGCAAAAGCCTGATGAGGGGAATGACCTGACTCAGGCTGGCAGTGTCTGAACTGACTTCACGTGTGGCAAGTTCAAAGGGCATCAGAACCTTGCACAACGTTGAAATCATTCTCCACTGCACTTGAGACAGGTGCATTCCATCTCCTATATCGTGCTCAATTGTATAGGCTTGAATGGCCTTTTGCTGCTCCTCCAACCTCTGAAGCATATAGAGGGTTGAATTCCACCTCGTTACCACTTCTTGCTTCAGATGATGGCAGGGCAGGTTCAGTAGTTTTTGGTGGTGCTCCAGTCTTCTGTACGTGGTGCCTGTACGCCGAAAGTGTCCCGCAATTTTTCTGGCCACCGACAGCATCTCTTGCACGCCCCTGTCGTTTTTTAAAAAATTCTGCACCACCAAATTCAAGGTATGTGCAAAACATGGGACGTGCTGGAATTTGCCCATATTTAATGCACACACAATATTGCTGGCGTTGTCCGATGCCACAAATCCACAGGAGAGTCCAATTGGGGTAAGCCATTCCGCGATGATCTTCCTCAGTTGCCGTAAGAGGTTTTCAGCTGTGTGCGTATTCTGGAAAGCGGTGATACAAAGCGTAGCCTGCCTAGGAAAGAGTTGGCGTTTGCGAGATGCTGCTACTGGTGCCGCCGCTGCTGTTCTTGCGGCGGGAGTCCATACATCTACCCAGTGGGCTGTCACAGTCATATAGTCCTGACCCTGCCCTGCTCCACTTGTCCACATGTCCGTGGTTAAGTGGACATTGGGTACAACTGCATTTTTTAGGACACTGGTGAGTCTTTTTCTGACGTCCGTGTACATTCTCGGTATCGCCTGCCTAGAGAAGTGGAACCTAGATGGTATTTGGTAACGGGGGCACACTGCCTCAATAAATTGTCTAGTTCCCTGTGAACTAACGGCGGATACCGGACGCACGTCTAACACCAACATAGTTGTCAAGGACTCAGTTATCCGCTTTGCAGTAGGATGACTGCTGTGATATTTCATCTTCCTCGCAAAGGACTGTTGAACAGTCAATTGCTTACTGGAAGTAGTACAAGTGGGCTTACGACTTCCCCTCTGGGATGACCATCGACTCCCAGCGGCAACAACAGCAGCGCCAGCAGCAGTAGGCGTTACACGCAAGGATGCATCGGAGGAATCCCAGGCAGGAGAGGACTCGTCAGACTTGCCAGTGACATGGCCTGCAGGACTATTGGCATTCCTGGGGAAGGAGGAAATTGACACTGAGGGAGTTGGTGGGGTGGTTTGCGTGAGCTTGGTTACAAGAGGAAGGGATTTACTGGTCAGTGGACTGCTTCCGCTGTCACCCAAAGTTTTTGAACTTGTCACTGACTTATTATGAATGCGCTGCAGGTGACGTATAAGGGAGGATGTTCCGAGGTGGTTAACGTCCTTACCCCTACTTATTACAGCTTGACAAAGGGAACACACGGCTTGACACCTGTTGTCCGCATTTCTGGTGAAATACCTCCACACCGAAGAGCTGATTTTTTTGGTATTTTCACCTGGCATGTCAACGGCCATATTCCTCCCACGGACAACAGGTGTCTCCCCGGGTGCCTGACTTAAACAAACCACCTCACCATCAGAATCCTCCTGGTCAATTTCCTCCCCAGCGCCAGCAACACCCATATCCTCCTCATCCTGGTGTACTTCAACACTGACATCTTCAATCTGACTATCAGGAACTGGACTGCGGGTGCTCCTTCCAGCACTTGCAGGGGGCGTGCAAATGGTGGAAGGCGCATGCTCTTCACGTCCAATGTTGGGAAGGTCAGGCATCGCAACCGACACAATTGGACTCTCCTTGTGGATTTGGGATTTCAAAGAACGCACAGTTCTTTGCGGTGCTTTTGCCAGCTTGAGTCTTTTCAGTTTTCTAGCGAGAGGCTGAGTGCTTCCATCCTCATGTGAAGCTGAACCACTAGCCATGAACATAGGCCAGGGCCTCAGCCGTTCCTTGCCACTCCGTGTGGTAAATGGCATATTGGCAAGTTTACGCTTCTCCTCCGACAATTTTATTTTAGGTTTTGGAGTCCTTTTTTTACTGATATTTGGTGTTTTGGTTTTGACATGCTCTGTACTATGCCATTGGGCATCGGCCTTGGCAGACGACGTTGCTGGCATTTCATCGTCTCGGCCATGACTAGTGGCAGCAGCTTCAGCACGAGGTGGAAGTGGATCTTGATCTTTCCCTAATTTTGGAACCTCAACATTTTTGTTCTCCATATTTTAATAGGCACAACTAAAAGGCACCTCAGGTAAACAATGCAGATGGATGGATTGGATACTAGTATACAATTATGGACGGGCTGCCGAGTGCCGACACAGAGGTAGCCACAGCCGTGAACTACCGCACTGTACTGTGTCTGCTGCTAATATATAGACTGGTTGATAAAGAGATAGTATACTCGTAACTAGTATGTATGTATAAAGAAAGAAAAAAAAACCACGGTTAGGTCACTGGTATATACAATTATGGACGGGCTGCCGAGTGCCGACACAGAGGTAGCCACAGCCGTGAACTACCGCACTGTACTGTGTCTGCTGCTAATATATAGACTGGTTGATAAAGAGATAGTATACTCGTAACTAGTATGTATGTATAAAGAAAGAAAAAAAAACCACGGTTAGGTCACTGGTATATACAATTATGGACGGGCTGCCGAGTGCCGACACAGAGGTAGCCACAGCCGTGAACTACCGCACTGTACTGTGTCTGCTGCTGATATATAGACTGGTTGATAAAGAGATAGTATACTCGTAACTAGTATGTATGTATAAAGAAAGAAAAAAAAACCACGGTTAGGTCACTGGTATATACAATTATGGACGGGCTGCCGAGTGCCGACACAGAGGTAGCCACAGCCGTGAACTACCGCACTGTACTGTGTCTGCTGCTAATATATAGACTGGTTGATAAAGAGATAGTATACTCGTAACTAGTATGTATGTATAAAGAAAGAAAAAAAAACCACGGTTAGGTCACTGGTATATACAATTATGGACGGGCTGCCGAGTGCCGACACAGAGGTAGCCACAGCCGTGAACTACCGCACTGTACACTGGTTGATAAAGAGATAGTAGTATACTCGTAACAACTAGTATGACGACGGTATAAAGAATGAAAAAAAAACCACGGTTAGGTGGTATATAATACAATTATGGTTGGACGGACTGCCTGCCGAGTGCCGACACAGAGGTAGCCACAGCCGTGAACTACCGCACTGTACACTGGTTGATAAAGAGATAGTAGTATACTCGTAACAACTAGTATGACGACGGTATAAAGAATGAAAAAAAAACCACGGTTAGGTGGTATATAATACAATTATGGTTGGACGGACTGCCTGCCGAGTGCCGACACAGAGGTAGCCACAGCCGTGAACTACCGCACTGTACACTGGTTGATAAAGAGATAGTAGTATACTCGTAACAACTAGTATGACGACGGTATAAAGAACGAAAAAAAAACCACGGTTAGGTGGTATATATTATAATACAATTATGGATGGACGGACTGCCTGCCGAGTTCCGACACAGAGGTAGCCACAGCCGTGAACTACCGCACTGTACACTGGTTGATAAAGAGATAGTAGTATACTCGTAACAACTAGTATGACGACGGTATAAAGAACGAAAAAAAAACCACAGTTAGGTGGTATATATTATAATACAATTATGGATGGACGGACTGCCTGCCGAGTTCCGACACAGAGGTAGCCACAGCCGTGAACTACCGCACTGTACACTGGTTGATAAAGAGATAGTAGTATACTCGTAACAACTAGTATGACTATGACGACGGTATAAAGAAAGAAAAAAAAAACCACTGTTAGGTGGTATATAATACAATTATGGATGGACGGACTGCCTGCCGAGTGCCGGCACAGAGGTAGCCACAGCCGTGAACTACCGCACTGTACTGTGTCTGCTGCTAATATAGACTGGTTGATAAAGAGATAGTATACAATACTACTAATATACTGGTGGTCAGGCACTGGTCACCACTAGTCACACTGGCAGTGGCACTCCTGCAGCAAAAGTGTGCACTGTTTAATTTTAATATAATATTATTTATCATGTACTCCTGGCTCCTGCTATAACAACCTGCAGTGCTCCCCAGTCTCCCCCACAATTATAAGCTTTATATACAATACATTGATGTGCAGCACACTGGGCTGAGCAGTGCACACAGACTGAGTCACTGTGTGACTGTGTATCGTTTTTTTCAGGCAGAGAACGGATATATTAAATAAAACAAACAACTGCACTGTCTCTGGTGGTCACTGGTCACTGTGGTCGTCAGTCACTAAACTCTGTCTGCACTCTGCACTCTCTTCTAATCTACAGTATCACAGCAATCTCTCTCTCTCTCTCTCTTCTAAATCTAATCTAAATGGAGAGGACGCCAGCCACGTCCTCTCCCTATCAATCTCAATGCACGTGTGAAAATGGCGGCGACGCGCGGCTCCTTATATAGAATCCGAGTCTCGCGAGAATCCGACAGCGTCATGATGACGTTCGGGCGCGCTCGGGTTAACCGAGCAAGGCGGGAAGATCCGAGTCGCTCGGACCCGTGAAAAAAAAAGTGAAGTTCGTGCGGGTTCGGATTCAAAGAAACCGAACCCGCTCATCTCTAGTGGCTACCTCTGTGTCGGCACTCGGCAGCCCGTCCATAATTGTATATACCACCTAACCGTGGTTTTTTTTTCTTTCTTTATACATACATACTAGTTACGAGTATACTATCTCTTTATCAACCAGTCTATATATTAGCAGCAGACACAGTACAGTGCGGTAGTTCACGGCTGTGGCTACCTCTGTGTCGGCACTCGGCAGCCCGTCCATAATTGTATATACCACCTAACCGTGGTTTTTTTTTCTTTCTTTATACATACATACTAGTTACGAGTATACTATCTCTTTATCAACCAGTCTATATATTAGCAGCAGACACAGTACAGTGCGGTAGTTCACGGCTGTGGCTACCTCTGTGTCGGCACTCGGCAGCCCGTCCATAATTGTATATACCACCTAACCGTGTTTTTTTTTTCTTTCTTTATACATACATACTAGTTACGAGTATACTATCTCTTTATCAACCAGTCTATATATTAGCAGCAGACACAGTACAGTGCGGTAGTTCACGGCTGTGGCTACCTCTGTGTCGGCACTCGGCAGCCCGTCCATAATTGTATATACCACCTAACCGTGGTTTTTTTTTCTTTCTTTATACATACATACTAGTTACGAGTATACTATCTCTTTATCAACCAGTCTATATATTAGCAGCAGACACAGTACAGTGCGGTAGTTCACGGCTGTGGCTACCTCTGTGTCGGCACTCGGCAGCCCGTCCATAATTGTATATACCACCTAACCGTGTTTTTTTTTTCTTTCTTTATACATACATACTAGTTACGAGTATACTATCTCTTTATCAACCAGTCTATATATTAGCAGCAGACACAGTACAGTGCGGTAGTTCACGGCTGTGGCTACCTCTGTGTCGGCACTCGGCAGCCCGTCCATAATTGTATATACCACCTAACCGTGGTTTTTTTTTTCTTTCTTTATACATACATACTAGTTACGAGTATACTATCTCTTTATCAACCAGTCTATATATTAGCAGCAGACACAGTACAGTGCGGTAGTTCACGGCTGTGGCTACCTCTGTGTCGGCACTCGGCAGCCCGTCCATAATTGTATATACCACCTAACCGTGGTTTTTTTTTCTTTCTTTATACATACATACTAGTTACGAGTATACTATCTCTTTATCAACCAGTCTATATATTAGCAGCAGACACAGTACAGTGCGGTAGTTCACGGCTGTGGCTACCTCTGTGTCGGCACTCGGCAGCCCGTCCATAATTGTATATACCACCTAACCGTGGTTTTTTTTCTTTCTTTATACATACATACTAGTTACGAGTATACTATCTCTTTATCAACCAGTCTATATATTAGCAGCAGACACAGTACAGTGCGGTAGTTCACGGCTGTGGCTACCTCTGTGTCGGCACTCGGCAGCCCGTCCATAATTGTATACTAGTATCCAATCCATCCATCTGCATTGTTTACCTGAGGTGCCTTTTAGTTGTGCCTATTAAAATATGGAGAACAAAAATGTTGAGGTTCCAAAATTAGGGAAAGATCAAGATCCACTTCCACCTCGTGCTGAAGCTGCTGCCACTAGTCATGGCCGAGACGATGAAATGCCAGCAACGTCGTCTGCCAAGGCCGATGCCCAATGGCATAGTACAGAGCATGTCAAAACCAAAACACCAAATATCAGTAAAAAAAGGACTCCAAAACCTAAAATAAAATTGTCGGAGGAGAAGCGTAAACTTGCCAATATGCCATTTACCACACGGAGTGGCAAGGAACGGCTGAGGCCCTGGCCTATGTTCATGGCTAGTGGTTCAGCTTCACATGAGGATGGAAGCACTCAGCCTCTCGCTAGAAAACTGAAAAGACTCAAGCTGGCAAAAGCACCGCAAAGAACTGTGCGTTCTTTGAAATCCCAAATCCACAAGGAGAGTCCAATTGTGTCGGTTGCGATGCCTGACCTTCCCAACACTGGACGTGAAGAGCATGCGCCTTCCACCATTTGCACGCCCCCTGCAAGTGCTGGAAGGAGCACCCGCAGTCCAGTTCCTGATAGTCAGATTGAAGATGTCAGTGTTGAAGTACACCAGGATGAGGAGGATATGGGTGTTGCTGGCGCTGGGGAGGAAATTGACCAGGAGGATTCTGATGGTGAGGTGGTTTGTTTAAGTCAGGCACCCGGGGAGACACCTGTTGTCCGTGGGAGGAATATGGCCGTTGACATGCCAGGTGAAAATACCAAAAAAATCAGCTCTTCGGTGTGGAGGTATTTCACCAGAAATGCGGACAACAGGTGTCAAGCCGTGTGTTCCCTTTGTCAAGCTGTAATAAGTAGGGGTAAGGACGTTAACCACCTCGGAACATCCTCCCTTATACGTCACCTGCAGCGCATTCATAATAAGTCAGTGACAAGTTCAAAAACTTTGGGTGACAGCGGAAGCAGTCCACTGACCAGTAAATCCCTTCCTCTTGTAACCAAGCTCACGCAAACCACCCCACCAACTCCCTCAGTGTCAATTTCCTCCTTCCCCAGGAATGCCAATAGTCCTGCAGGCCATGTCACTGGCAATTCTGACGAGTCCTCTCCTGCCTGGGATTCCTCCGATGCATCCTTGCGTGTAACGCCTACTGCTGCTGGCGCTGCTGTTGTTGCCGCTGGGAGTCGATGGTCATCCCAGAGGGGAAGTCGTAAGCCCACTTGTACTACTTCCAGTAAGCAATTGACTGTTCAACAGTCCTTTGCGAGGAAGATGAAATATCACAGCAGTCATCCTACTGCAAAGCGGATAACTGAGTCCTTGACAACTATGTTGGTGTTAGACGTGCGTCCGGTATCCGCCGTTAGTTCACAGGGAACTAGACAATTTATTGAGGCAGTGTGCCCCCGTTACCAAATACCATCTAGGTTCCACTTCTCTAGGCAGGCGATACCGAGAATGTACACGGACGTCAGAAAAAGACTCACCAGTGTCCTAAAAAATGCAGTTGTACCCAATGTCCACTTAACCACGGACATGTGGACAAGAGGAGCAGGGCAGGGTCAGGACTATATGACTGTGACAGCCCACTGGGTAGATGTATGGACTCCCGCCGCAAGAACAGCAGCGGCGGCACCAGTAGCAGCATCTCGCAAACGCCAACTCTTTCCTAGGCAGGCTACGCTTTGTATCACCGCTTTCCAGAATACGCACACAGCTGAAAACCTCTTACGGCAACTGAGGAAGATCATCGCGGAATGGCTTACCCCAATTGGACTCTCCTGTGGATTTGTGGCATCGGACAACGCCAGCAATATTGTGTGTGCATTAAATATGGGCAAATTCCAGCACGTCCCATGTTTTGCACATACCTTGAATTTGGTGGTGCAGAATTTTTTAAAAAACGACAGGGGCGTGCAAGAGATGCTGTCGGTGGCCAGAAAAATTGCGGGACACTTTCGGCGTACAGGCACCACGTACAGAAGACTGGAGCACCACCAAAAACTACTGAACCTGCCCTGCCATCATCTGAAGCAAGAAGTGGTAACGAGGTGGAATTCAACCCTCTATATGCTTCAGAGGTTGGAGGAGCAGCAAAAGGCCATTCAAGCCTATACAATTGAGCACGATATAGTAGGTGGAATGCACCTGTCTCAAGTGCAGTGGAGAATGATTTCAACGTTGTGCAAGGTTCTGATGCCCTTTGAACTTGCCACACGTGAAGTCAGTTCAGACACTGCCAGCCTGAGTCAGGTCATTCCCCTCATCAGGCTTTTGCAGAAGAAGCTGGAGGCATTGAAGAAGGAGCTAAAAGGGAGCGATTCCGCTAGGCATGTGGGACTTGTGGATGCAGCCCTTAATTCGCTTAACAAGGATTCACGGGTGGTCAATCTGTTGAAATCAGAGCACTACATTTTGGCCACCGTGCTCGATCCTAGATTTAAAGCCTACCTTGGATCTCTCTTTCCGGCAGACACAGGTCTGCTGGGGTTGAAAGACCTGCTGGTGACAAAATTGTCAAGTCAAGCGGAACGCGACCTGTCAACATCTCCTCCGTCACATTCTCCCGCAACTGGGGGTGCGAGGAAAAGGCTCAGAATTCCGAGCCCACCCGCTGGCGGTGATGCAGGGCAGTCTGGAGCGACTGCTGATGCTGACATCTGGTCCGGACTGAAGGACCTGACAACGATTACGGACATGTCGTCTACTGTCACTGCATATGATTCTCTCAACATTGATAGAATGGTGGAGGATTATATGAGTGACCGCATCCAAGTAGGCACGTCACACAGTCCGTACTTATACTGGCAGGAAAAAGAGGCAATTTGGAGGCCCTTGCACAAACTGGCTTTATTCTACCTAAGTTGCCCTCCCACAAGTGTGTACTCCGAAAGAGTGTTTAGTGCCGCCGCTCACCTTGTCAGCAATCGGCGTACGAGGTTACATCCAGAAAATGTGGAGAAGATGATGTTCATTAAAATGAATTATAATCAATTCCTCCGCGGAGACATTGACCAGCAGCAATTGCCTCCACAAAGTACACAGGGAGCTGAGATGGTGGATTCCAGTGGGGACGAATTGATTATCTGTGAGGAGGGGGATGTACACGGTGATATATCGGAGGGTGAAGATGAGGTGGACATCTTGCCTCTGTAGAGCCAGTTTGTGCAAGGAGAGATTAATTGCTTCTTTTTTGGGGGGGGTCCAAACCAACCCGTCATATCAGTCACAGTCGTGTGGCAGACCCTGTCACTGAAATGATGGGTTGGTTAAAGTGTGCATGTCCTGTTTTGTTTATACAACATAAGGGTGGGTGGGAGGGCCCAAGGACAATTCCATCTTGCACCTCTTTTTTCTTTTCTTTTTCTTTGCATCATGTGCTGATTGGGGAGGGTTTTTTGGAAGGGACATCCTGCGTGACACTGCAGTGCCACTCCTAGATGGGCCCGGTGTTTGTGTCGGCCACTAGGGTCGCTAATCTTACTCACACAGTCAGCTACCTCATTGCGCCTCTTTTTTTCTTTGCGTCATGTGCTGTTTGGGGAGGGTTTTTTGGAAGGGACATCCTGCGTGACACTGCAGTGCCACTCCTAGATGGGCCCGGTGTTTGTGTCGGCCACTAGGGTCGCTAATCTTACTCACACAGTCAGCTACCTCATTGCGCCTCTTTTTTTCTTTGCGTCATGTGCTGTTTGGGGAGGGTTTTTTGGAAGGGACATCCTGCGTGACACTGCAGTGCCACTCCTAGATGGGCCCGGTGTTTGTGTCGGCCACTAGGGTCGCTAATCTTACTCACACAGTCAGCTACCTCATTGCGCCTCTTTTTTTCTTTGCGTCATGTGCTGTTTGGGGAGGGTTTTTTGGAAGGGACATCCTGCGTGACACTGCAGTGCCGCTCCTAGATGTGCCCGGTGTTTGTGTCGGCCACTAGGGTCGCTAATCTTACTCACACAGCTACCTCATTGCGCCTCTTTTTTTCTTTGCGTCATGTGCTGTTTGGGGAGGGTTTTTTGGAAGGGCCATCCTGCGTGACACTGCAGTGCCACTCCTAGATGGGCCCGGTGTTTGTGTCGGCCACTAGGGTCGCTAATCTTACTCACACAGCTACCTCATTGCGCCTCTTTTTTTCTTTGCGTCATGTGCTGTTTGGGGAGGGTTTTTTGGAAGGGACATCCTGCGTGACACTGCAGTGCCACTCCTAGATGGGCCCGGTGTTTGTGTCAGCCACTAGGGTCGCTAATCTTACTCACACAGTCAGCTACCTCATTGCGCCTCTTTTTTTCTTTGCGTCATGTGCTGTTTGGGGAGGGTTTTTTGGAAGGGCCATCCTGCGTGACACTGCAGTGCCACTCCTAGATGGGCCCGGTGTTTGTGTCGGCCACTAGGGTCGCTAATCTTACTTACACAGCTACCTCATTGCGCCTCTTTTTTTCTTTGCGTCATGTGCTGTTTGGGGAGGGTTTTTTGGAAGGGCCATCCTGCGTGACACTGCAGTGCCACTCCTAGATGGGCCCGGTGTTTGTGTCGGCCACTAGGGTCGCTAATCTTACTCACACAGCTACCTCATTGCGCCTCTTTTTTTCTTTGCGTCATGTGCTGTTTGGGGAGGGTTTTTTGGAAGGGACATCCTGCGTGACACTGCAGTGCCACTCCTAGATGGGCCCGGTGTTTGTGTCGGCCACTAGGGTCGCTTATCTTACTCACACAGCGACCTCGGTGCAAATTTTAGGACTAAAAATAATATTTTGAGGTGTGAGGTATTCAGAATAGACTGAAAATGAGTGTAAATTATGGTTTTTGAGGTTAATAATACTTTGGGATCAAAATGACCCCCAAATTCTATGATTTAAGCTGTTTTTTAGTGTTTTTGGAAAAAAACACCCGAATCCAAAACACACCCGAATCCGACAAAAAAAATTCGGTGAGGTTTTGCCAAAACGCGTTCGAACCCAAAACACGGCCGCGGAACCGAACCCAAAACCAAAACACAAAACCCGAAAAATTTCAGGCGCTCATCTCTAATTATTACACTCTAAACCTTATGCAGTAAAGCACTGCAATGATGTTACACCTTAAACCTTATGCAGCGCTGACGGTACAAAGTACCCGCAGCGCGTACACAACTTATCAATACACTCTTAAACCTTATACAGTTAGGTAATGTAATACGCTTTAAACCCTAGCAGGGAAAAGAGGACACAACACAGATTTGTAGTTAAAACACTGGGCTCCGACACCTCAGCGTATATATCTGGAAGGGGATAACAATACAATTTATACACTACAATACAACAGAGTAAATGGCTACAGTCAATGTACATACGTGAGAATATTCGCTTGCGCAACCTGGTCCAGTCCTCCGCTAATCAGGTAGATAGCGTTAAGAGTCTTCTGACCGGCCAGGCAGCAACAGGCTTTTTATACACTACTTCCAAAAGCAATACAATGGATACTGTAATCCCTTTGTCCATTGGACACAGGAATGCACTTTTACAGTACAAGAGAGGTCATAGGTCGATTTGAATAGGTGGGCGATGTCTTTCTTAACTGCTCTTGTGGGTGGTCTCCTCTGGATTCCCGCTGCATACATAATATACAGTAAATACAGTTTAAACCTATATTCTGGGCTGACACGGATCCCCGTCAGGCCGCAGCACCCTCCGGCTGAGGTACCATCTTCTCTCCTACGCCTCTCTCCCCCTGGAAATACCACCTCCCGTGGTGAGGTGAGGAGACCACCTTTAAAGCCCACCATTCCAGCTACTACCCCCTCGCACCGGTGGATCTGTGCTGCGCAGTCGGGAAGCCGGTATACTGGCTTCCGCGGACTGCGGCCTACCCACCCACCTGAAGCCGGGGCCTCGATTTCCGGCGAGACCCGTCGCGGAGGGCGCCCGCCCCCGGAGCCCCCGGAGTGCCCTCACAGGACTCCCATCCCGGCTCTGAACACCCGGACCTCCCCTACCTGGCACCGGGGATCGGCGGTGCCGCGGGAAGAGGAGGAGCCCGGCCAGACGCGGTTGCATGAGGCCCGGAGCCCTGAGGGCGGCGGCCATCTTGGACCTCGGGACCCGGGCGGAGAAGCTGAGGACCTGCGGCCTGACGGGCCCGTAGGCGCAGAGGTGAGCCGCTCCCATTGATCCGTGCTCCCCGCGGTGGTCCCTCCCTCTGTGCCCTAGCCCACAACACCCGCAAACGGCCGGCGGCCCTGCCACGCTTGAGGGGTTGGACGCAGCTCCATCCCCCCTCTCCTGTGACCTCAATAAATCACTGGCT
This sequence comes from Pseudophryne corroboree, assembly GCF_028390025.1. NCBI lineage: Eukaryota > Metazoa > Chordata > Amphibia > Anura > Myobatrachidae > Pseudophryne > Pseudophryne corroboree. The sequence continues at coordinate 753,188,689 of NC_086445.1, read as the reverse complement.
CTGTGCCCCTCCTGAGACTGAGGGGATCTCCTCCACCCCTGCCACCCACCTGGAAGCCCCTATACGCTCTCTTGGGAGGTGCCGGCTTGGACCGCCCTCAACCTCCGGCTCTCTGCAACCCGCTCCAGCGGCGGCCGCTTGGTGAGTCTCTGGGACCGTGGTCCCTTCTGCCTCCATCCACCTAAACTCCACCGAGGCCTCCACTGGCACCCACCTGGGAGCCGCTCTCACATCACCCCGCGGTCCTTTCCCCCGCCGGGTCCCCGCCCCGGGGCTGCCCCGATCACCGGCTGGTCCGTGCCCGGGACGCGTCCCTGTGGTCCCCGAGCGGTGGAGATAGTCTCCGGGATCCCCTCTCCTGCGACTTCGGACTCACACTCTCCAGTCCGGGCCGGGGTGCCCTCCCCCTGCTCTCGTGGGCCTCCCTGGGCAGACTCCATCTGCCGGGTTCGGTTGATGACCACACCGTAATGTCCCCTTAAAGCCCCCGAGTCACCTTCCCTGGCCCTGAGCCTCACAGCGGGAGCGCCACCCCCATTCCTCACCTTGCTTTCCACCTACCCCCCTACGCCCCCAAGATGACCAGGGGTAACAAAAAAACCCAGGGGTCCGACCTCACACCATTTCTGACCAAAAAAGGCACCCCAGCCACGAACAGGCCTGACAACCCCGGCCCCTCTCAGGCCCCCTCCGAATCGGAGGCCGAAGATGACGATCTCACGCCCCTCACCCGTAAGGACTTCCTCTCCCTCCTTAAGGAGATGCGGGACATTAAGTCCTCAGTCCAAGCTCTACACTCCCTGAAATCCGATATAGCCGATATCGGCTCCAGAACTGACCAACTCGAAAGAAGAGTCGAAGAGGTGGTAACGTTCCAGCAAACAGCAGAGACCGAGTTGCATCAACTCCGTCAGGATGTTGCCCACCTCCGGGAGGAGAACGAGGACCAAGACAATAGAGCAAGGAGAAATAATATGAGGATTCGGGGTATCCCTGAGGAGGTCGAGGCGTCTCATCTTGAACTCTACCTTAAACGCCTTTTCGCACACCTATCGCCCGACACCCCTGAGGAACATCTCCTCCTGGACCGAGCCCACCGGGCCTTGCGGCCGCGCTCCCAGGACTCTTCTCAGCCCAGAGATGTCATTCTCCGAATGCACTACTTCACTGCAAAGGAGGCCGTTATGAGGGAGGCCCGACGGCTGGGTTCTGTGACTTTCCAAAACACCCCACTCCAGATTTTTCAGGATCTATCCCCGCTAACCTTAGCTAAACGCAGGGACTTCAAACCCATCACTTCCCTGCTCTCCCGTCACAACGTGAAGTACCGTTGGGGTTTCCCTTTCCGGATCTTAGTGTGGCACCAAGGGAAGCTCCTCACAGCTAGAGACCAACCTGAGGCCCAAACACTCCTCTCCAAACTGGGCATCCCCGTTCCTGACCAAGATGTCCACTCTCAACGCCTCCCACCACGGACACAGCGAGATTCACTTCGGTCTCCTCGTTCTGAGTGGTTCACGGTGCCGTCCTCCGGGGCCTCCCAGGCTCCACCTCCAGTGCCCTGAGAACTCTCACCTCTCTACGCTACAGCACCCTACATTGAATTGGGACGATCACTTCTGGTCGTACCCCCCCACCTGAAGTGCTACATTACCTTAGGTTCTTCGTGACCTTACCTCCTGACCCCTCGGTTGCTTCACAATAATATTGTTGTTATCCTCTATTGAAATGTTACATCGTTTGGAAGTTTAAATGTCTAACTGCCTACATATTCAAAAGTTACTCTCCTGATATGTTTCCATGCAGTTACTTGACCCACTCTTTCCCCTCTTCCCCCTCCTCCTATTCTCCGCCCCTTGGGGCGGGCGCTCCGGCTATCTTCTCTTCCTGTCTTCTCTCCAGCTCTCTCCCTCAGGTACCCCCAGGGGAGGCTTGCCTCCTGTCTTTCCCCGAGCGGCTCGTGACCCGCGATCGGGACCCCATGCCGCGCCCCCACAGGGCCCCGGGCCCTACCGCTGACCTAGGTGCTCCCCCAACGCCTAGTATTCCTTCCCCTTGTCAGCTTCAGCGGTCCTGGCCTCCTCCGCCAGACGACCAACCACCCCCTCACCCCCTCCGGTCCTCTTCCCCTACCACCCCTCCTCTGACCACACTCTCTCTCATTTCATATATCTTCGATCTGTCTCCCCCTCCCCCTTCTCCACCTCCAACCACTCCCGCCCTTTCAAATCCGCCCACCTCACTGCTGCCTGCCCATGGGTCTCCGGGTACTCTCTCATAATGTGAAGGGCTTGAACAGCCCTCAAAAGAGAGGCAAGCTCTTTGCCTCCCTTAAACACCATAGAGGCGACCTGATTTTCCTACAGGAAACTCACTTCGTGCACGAATCTCACCCTACCCTGCAATGTAAACCATTCCCCGTTTCCTTTCATGCCTGCGATCACCTAGCCAAAAAACGTGGAGTAGCGATCTTAATTGCCCGCCACCTGTCTTTTGAACTCCTAGACTCTCATGCTGACAAAGACGGCCGATTCCTTGTCCTAGTGGGTAAACTCAACAATAATATATGCACCCTGGTTAACGTCTACGCCCCTAATCAGCGACAGGAACGGTTTTTTACAAGGCTAGATAATCTCCTCACTCGAGTCCGACAGGGCGACCTTATACTTGCAGGTGACTTCAACTCCGTTCTCAATCCACAGCTAGATCGCTCTAACTTTCTCCCTACTCCTTCCCCGTCAGACTCCCTTCGCTCTAGATCCCTCCTCCGACTCATGCGATCCCAACTTCTCTACGACTCCTGGAGGATAAAAGACCCCTCTGCCCGCGACTACACCTTCTACTCTGCCCCGCATAACTCCTACTCCCGCATTGATATGGTCCTGCTCAGTCATGATCTTGCTTTGAGCCTCCGCGATGCCCATATCCACCCACTAATCTGGTCCGACCACGCCCCCATCTCCTGCGACCTCGCAGGTTTGGCTTCCCGTCCTCGCCCTATGACTTGGCGCCTCAACGATTCCCTCTTACACAACCCTGAGACAAAGTCCCATCTCCAAGACAAAATCTCTGATTATTTCACCTTAAATGACTCCCCCGATATTTCTAGATCCACCCTCTGGCTGGCGCACAAGGCTGTCCTTCGAGGACACCTCATCAGCCTAGCCTCAAAAGCTAAAAAGCAATCCCTTTCCCAATACAACAGGCTCTCCATTAAACTCCATGCACTTGAGACCCAACACAAGGCGTCTTCCGACCAGGCGGTCTTGTCCGAACTTCGCACCATTAAAGCGGAACTCGATCTTCTTCTTACTACACGGGTGGCCAAGCGCCTTAAGTGGCTTCGCCAGTCCTTTTATGAGAAGGGTGACAAGGCGGACAAGATCCTGGCGGCTCGACTCCGCTCCACAAGAGCCAAAACCAACATTGTCACTATCAGAAACTCTCTCAACCAACTTATTCAGGACCCCACAGCCATTAGAGCTGCCTTCCAATCCTACTACACCGACCTATACAACCTTCCGCCCCCTCCACCGGGCTCTTCCCCTCAACCTCGATCCGACCTTATCTCCCACTTCCTCTCTGCTTCTAAACTACCCAGACTACCCCCGGACGCCTTGGACCTTCTCAACGGTGAGATTACGGTGGAAGAAATCACCCAGACTATACTCATGCAAAAAAACGGCAAATCCCCGGGCCCAGATGGGTTCACCGCTCTCTACTACAAGAAATTCTCTGCCCTTCTCTCCCCCCACCTACACTCTCTCTTCAACGGGATTGTCCAGGGCGACCCTTTTCCCCCTGAGATGCTAGAGGCTAGAATTGTGGTGATCCCCAAAGAAGGCAAGGACCCCCTTAATTGCGCAAGCTATCGCCCCATATCCCTCCTGAACCTAGACCTGAAAATCTTCGCTAAGATCCTGGCCAACCGTCTTAACCCATACCTCCCTTCCCTTGTTCACTACGACCAAGTAGGCTTTATCCCGGGCCGCCAGGCAAGAGACAACACCAGACGTGCCATTGACCTTATACATATCTCTAACTCCAGGAGATGCCCCACTATCATGCTTTCCTTAGATGCCGAAAAAGCATTTGACCGGATCTCCTGGGACTTCTTGAGACCCACCTTGGAGGCCTATGGCTTGTCCGGTGGCTTCCTCACCAGCATCCTAGCATTATACTCCACCCCCTCGGCCACCGTCCTTATCAATGGTACCCCCTTCGCCCCACTTAGCATCTCCAATGGCACACGTCAGGGCTGCCCCCTCTCCCCCCTAATATTTGCCCTTATTATAGAACCCCTTGCCTCTCAAATTAGAACACATCCGGACATACATGGAATAAAGGTAGGCCCCACAGATCCCAAAATCTCCCTCTTCGCAGATGACATCCTACTCTCCCTGACCCAGCCCCTTATTTCACTCCCAAACCTATTCTCGGTTCTACAAGCCTATAGCCTCATCTCAGGCTACAAGATCAACTACTCCAAATCTGAGGCCATGATGCTACATATCCCCCAACACCAGGCTGAGTCCCTTCGCACCAATTTTAAATTTAAATGGCACCCCACAAAGATAAAATACCTAGGGATATACCTAACCCCGCGTTACGACTCCCTCTTCCGGGAAAACTTCCCACCCCTTCTTACCAGCACACTAGCCGACCTGACCTCTTGGAACAGTCTCTTCATCTCGTGGCTGGGCAGGATCATAGCAGTTAAAATGACCATAATCCCCAAATGGCTCTACCTTTTCCAGACTCTCCCTGTGGCGGTCCCGGCCCCCTTCCTCCGCAATATCCAACGAGCCCTTATACGCTTTATTTGGAACCACAGACCTCCCCGCATTGCCGCCAACACCCTGAAAAGACCAACCTCCATGGGAGGCAGAGGACTTCCCGATGTCAAATTATACTACCTCGCCTCCCACTTATCCCACATTGTCACTTCCTACGCTCCTCCAGGATCGGTTTCCTGGCTGGACATCGAAGCAGCCTTCATTGGCATCCCAGATTTGACCCCCCTATGGGGACTCCCCTCTGCCTCTCGACCCCCAACCTCTAAACTTCTTCCCACCATCAAATTCAACCTCAAAACCTGGGACACCCTCTCTCTGAAGTGGGGTCTCACTACTACACCCTTACCCTTAACCCCCATCTGGCAGAACCCCATGTTTCCCTCCGGACTCTCAGCTACGAGATCCCGGACGTGGATAACTCTGGGCCTTAAATTCCCAATTGACTTTGCCGATAGAGGCCAATGGCTGTCCCTCCCGGACCTCCAGCAGAAAACCCCCTCACAGCCACTCAACCCCTTTCAATTCTTACAAATACGCCACTTTTTAACCTCCCTCCCTTCCACCGCCTTACTCCGTGCCCTTACTCCCTTTGAATCCCTATGTGTCAACTCCCACTCCTCCAAAGGCACAATCTCCCAACTTTACTCTCTCCTACTGGATTTTTCCCTGCCCCTATCCCGGCCCCATGAACTTGCATGGGAACGGGACCTCGGGCCCCCACCTGAAACTCAGGATTGGGAGGACATGAGACTAGGGATTGCTAAAAGCTCTATTGCCACCGCCTTTAAGGAAACGGCCTACAAAGTTTACTACCGCTGGTACTATACCCCCGACCGCCTTAACAAATTTTTCCCGTCCTCCTCTCCAGCCTGCTGGAGAAACTGTGGGGAGAGAGGTACTATGCTCCACATATGGTGGGCCTGCCCGGTTATCGTCCCCTTCTGGGATCTGGTCCACTCCCTCCTCAACTCACTTCTAGAATCCCCTGTAATGAAAGACCCTTGGGTCTCCTTACTGTGTTATCCCCCCCCACTCCTCAATAAATTCTCCCAAAAGCTGACCTCACACATTCTGGCCGCAGCTAAATCACTGATCGCCCTCAACTGGAAGAACCCCTTACCACCCTCCCTACTATCCCTCAAAGCTAAAATCTGGCACATCGCCTCAATGGAAAAGATAACCTATTACCTCCACGACCGGGGCCACGTCTTCGAGCAGGTCTGGGCTCCCTGGCTCGCCGCTGAACGTGGTTAGCCGGCTCCCTCCACCTGCTCCCGCTCCTCCCGCAGACCCATGGGCACCCACTTACTTCTCCCTTTGACATTCCTCCTTATCTCATCTCCTATCTTCCTCAATTATCTCTTCCTCCTATTACCCTCTCTGTCCGTGTCTCTTCTCCGTTTCCTCCCCCCCCTATTATGATCATCCTGTTCTCAAGACTTATATTATGTATGGTTACAAATGTGGTTATTTCCCCCCCCCCCCCCCCCCCCTGATTCCCATGTTTGAACCTGATTGTTTTTCCCATACCAATCAACCCTGTTACTCACTGAAAAATTGTGGTCTATTTTGGACACTGGCTATGTTGGCCATATGTCCCTTGTACTCCTAGAATGTCTTCTTTATGTACCTGACCACGCAAAAGTAAAGAATTTCAAAAAAAAAAAAACCTATATTTTGCTTCTGCACATAACTATCCTCAGGAACATGTGATCTTCCGAAAACCAACACCGGAATGTTACCCTTAAAATACCCTACAGCTGGATACCAAACACAACCTTGTAACCTTGTTCTATCCCCTCCTATCCTACAAAGGTGAATCCCTTTGTTCTGTAACCGTTTTAAACACCTATTTCTTTCTGATGTGGTGCAGGGGGGCTATGTGTACAATGTGCACTATTTGGATTAAATATGTAATGTTTTGATAACCCTCCATGCGTTCACAAACTCCGGCGTAAATACCCATACCACGCGCAGGACCGCGGGAGCGACCATACGCAAATTGCGGATATGTGCACGCACGGCGGAACAAGTGCACGCGCAGCGGGCATGTGTGTGTGGTTAGTACGTGATGTGTGTACTGGAATATTTTTCGACTTTGACAGTCCACCCTTTGGCAGTCAACAATAACCGCCACTATATTAAACACTAAACAGAAAAATATATAATACAATATCTACAAATGATTGGATGGTAGGAGGAGAGGTGTAGGTGGGAAATGTATGACCTAGTGGGATAGTAAAAGCATGTATGTATGAATCCATGTCTGAGGGGCATGTATCATCGTGCCGTATATGTTCTAGATAAGCTTCGAGGTATTGCGAAGTATACATTAAATCCTTCTTATCCCGTATTAAGGGTCTGTAAGTGGGCCAACAAACACTACCGAGCTCTTTTCGGCTTCTTGTTCCAACAAATGGGGTGCACATTTAGTTGATGATACATGGAGGGGGAACATATGTGAGTGCCAATATATGTGGATATCACCTGTCGACTATGTGTGTCACTAACTGAAGGTTGTAGAGATGAAGATAAGACACATATCTAAAATACATTCACATAACATTTTCATAATCGTTCTTGGGTAGGGTCGATGTCTTTTCCGGATCGGTGCATCTGGGCAAAGGGGGAGACAAAGGAAAAACGGGTGAAAGAAACAGGCCATGGAATTAATTTGCAATCCTTATCACAACACTGTCTCTATGGATGGGTCATAAATTAAATCTGCTGCGGTAACAATGCCCCCGCTCCTTAGACTCATCAATTTTGTGCCGTGCTTGCGCCGCGTTAGAATTCGAACACACCTGAATATCAAGCCAATAATTATGACGACTCCCAGGATACAAAGGAGAAACTTCCCTACACTCATAATAACATTTTGAGCCCACTCTCCTAATCCTGAGAACCAATTTCATGGGTTCAACCATGAGACCCAGCCGGTCAGTTCATTACTCACAGCAGTCAGGGTAAGGTTGTGTCTCCTTCGGAACTCCCACTTCAACTGCAAGATATCGTCCATCTTTTGATCGATGATCTCGGTTGGGTCATCAGTGCTGTTTGTAATATACGTGCAGCACTTCACACCATATTGAGTTGCCAAAGTGACACAGTACCCACCCGTCACGGCTGTGACATAATTAAGGACCATCCTGTGCTGGATCAATTCCTTCTTGTAAGCTTGTAACTCCCTTCCTGTATACCTGAAGGTGTCGTCATACATCTCAGTGATATTATCTATCAAGTTCGCCAGCACATGGATATACCTATAATTTATAGTTCCTCTGGCCGTACGGGTGACGTCTAATGCGATAAGGAACTGAATCCCGGTGGATTTGTGGATCAAATCAGAGGCTACGTGCTCTGTCCTTTCTATGAGGTGTCTCTTGACGATGTGTTCATAGTGAGTATGAGTATAAGGAGCCTGAGCACTGCGGTGAACATCTTTCATCTTATCATGGGTTATGGTCATGACTTCTGGCAACACTCTTCCAACATAACACAATCCTTCGGAGCTCGGGGCAAGCCACTTGTACGCTTTCCTCCCACATATGAAATAGGCATCATCGGGGAGAACATATGGGACAGAATATGACATTACCATATTGCAAACTTTCCAAGTGAAAAACCCAATCCCTAGTTCTCCCATCTGCTCTGTACAAGTATCTGGCTGGATGATATGAGCACAGTACCCTGGTGATACTTTTCCAACCCACATGGTCTTGCTTCCTCGAGTATACCTATACCGGAAATACCTTCCACTGTTGGCTATTTGGCGTACAAGTTGCAAGTCTATGGGCATCTTATCAGCTCTGTGTGAAAAGGTCATGGTCTGGTTATTCCAGGTCACTTCCCAATTTCCTGGTTTTCGGGAATTGGAAATGTTGAAACACACTAACGATCTATCTACATGATACTGGTGGAGCTTTAAACTAGGGGGCCTAGAAATATTGAATTTCTTGTCCACCTGACTCCCACCCCGTAATTCGAGTACCTCATCTATAGCTAAAGGGTATGGTACTAATCCTGACTTGCTCTGACCTTGAGGTACTTGTGAGCACACCCAGCATTCTTTCTGGTTTAAGACCTTACCCACTAGTGAGTGGTAATCACTCAATGGATGACGGTCCATGTTGATATTAAGGCTGGACTGACATCTCTGGATGCACCCATCCTCAACTATGTTCTCACAATTCCTACAAATGCAATTTTCTTCAGCTAATAACCCTTCACAGTGCCTCCGAGCTCCCTGACTACCAGATCGTTATCTGATACTCGCCTTTGCTCGAGTGATGTGTTGGTCTTGGAATTCTACAAATCCGTCCTCGCCATCAGAACCCATTCCAGATCCTTTCTCGACCTCTCTGGGACCCTCACCGAAACAGACTGTTCTGGTCAACATCAGGATTAACAGGAAAACCCGGAATGCAGTCTCTTGGGGTAGGTCCATCTTGTTAAGGGGAGAGAAAGGAAACAAGAAGGGGGAGGAAATGGGAAGGAGAGAAGGAGGGTAGTGGGAGATGGAAAAAATTATTAAAAAAAAGAAAAACTGGTGCGACAACCGCCTCTGGTCTTGTTGTTCTCCGCGCTCAGGTGCCGTCTCAACAGTACTGCCTCTCAACCTTCCCGGAACAGACACTCCAGTGATACGATGTTCTCTCCGGATCAGCGACCTTTCTGTAGAGAACATGAATCTTGTATTTCAATGTGTTTAACTGTTGTATGAAGTAAACCATCTTTGGAAAGTGAAAAGAGAGGGGAAATAATAAAAAGAAAATTTGTCAGATTTGCATTCACCATCAGGCTGTCACACCATTATGTATATCGGTATCTATGCACAGTCTACCTTCACCGGTATTCCCATTCTCCACCCTTTGTGCATGACCAGGCACACTGATACTGGTGTCCCTATGCTAGTGAGATATACTGGATTTAGGCAGAGCTCTGACAGACCGAGTAGGCATGTGACGTTTGAACTGTAATCCTGTCAGTGAATGTAAGAGGATGAAGAGGAAACTTTGAAGACAAATCACAGAGTTTAGTATCAGGTAAGTTTGTAAAGGCAAAGAAGATTTTACAAAGTTTGACATCTGGATTGGGCAATACGGGGAATGATTCCCTAATCGGTCTGTTCCCCTAAAAAAAAAATTTATGTGTGTTATATCTCTACTGGGACTATCCCAGCCATCAATCCAGTGTCTTGTCCATTCTAAGTTCATAGGGAACCCGGTATCCTTGAGATAATTTCCTCTACCTGTGATGGACATGCATCTAAAACAGTGGAATGCAATATTAGTCTCCGTGGGTATTTAACATATTTTGTGCTTCCTGGGTGGGAGCACCCTATATGTATACCATCTCTAACAAAACTCCTGTTAAGTTACTTAGAGGTCACTTCTGCTAGAGAGAGAAGCAGAAGTTTAGAGGCCTCCTCCTAACCCCAGTAAGTTCTGTCAAAAGGGTAAAGTTGCATTTATTCTGTTCTTCCCATTAACTGAATCTGTGTTTTATATATGTGGCTCGTGATTCCTTAATATATGTCCCTTGATCCCGTCTATGTGTTTAATAACATGGCTTGTTTACTCTGTCTAGGGGTCTATATTGGCTATGTGCTGTACTACTCGTACAATTTCTAACAAAATGTCCTTTATTTTTACAAATGTAACATATTCTCGGTCTTTTGTTACTACTAGGGTTTTGGGGATTGGGCTGATGAGACTTTGGTGTAAGAGCCTGCATACTTTCAATCCTCAGCCTCTCCTCTTGTAGTTTCCTACGCCTAGCAATATTCCTATGGTGTTCAATTGCGCACTCTCTAAGGCAAGCTACTGTGACCCCTCTCCAACCAGGCAAAGAGGTTTGTACTCTGTCCCTCACTGTCTTATCGAGTCCGTCCATCAGCACAGAGACAGCCACCTCTCTGTAATTTTAATCGTTCCCTGCATCCGATACCCCTATGTATCTATCCATTATGTGCAGGGCCCGATGGAAATATTCAGATGCCATTTCATTTTCCCTCTGCTTTATGGAGAAAATTTTTCTCCACTTAGCAGTTGTGGGGAAATACAACTCTAGTTGTCTGTTAATTTGCTCTAAGTTCTCCTGATTGAGTTTGTCAGTCATACGACTATCCGACTCTAATCTACAATCAGTGATTCTTTTTTTTTTTGGGTGTCAATATTAGAGGGTAGGCACGCTTTTAGAAATATCCGCCAGTGTTTGTTTGTTGGTTCATACGCATTACCCAGATCTCTGATAAATTTCTGACATCTGGCTAAATGCTTCCGAGGGTCGGGGAATTCTGAAATGATTGATCGCAGCTCATCTCTGGGCCACGGGCAATACATTGCATTATTCCTGGTGAGGATTACTCCCTGACTATCGGTTCCCCCATTGGGAGTTACTATTTCCAAGACAGGGTGTAATTCTACCATTCCGTTCCTAATCTGTTTACAGTGAGGTGTTGTTGTCTCTGTGCAATGAACTGTCTCACACTTACCGGTAGCTGTGACCTCACCCGTTCTTTCATTGGGGAATATTGTTACTGCACTACCTGGTTGGACAGGCCCCACCTGAGTTTCCTGCAAGGTGACTGCTTGGAGGAGAGCTGCGATTTGGCTGAATCCTTCATCTTCCTGTGACCTAAAACCTTGGAGAGACTTCAAAACAGGATACATTTTGCAAAAGTTAGGGTTAATACATTGCTCTTTCATATTACTATCATTAACGGATGTATCATTGACTGTAGCCTTCTGTTCCCCTTCGACCTGTGTCGACAATGGTGTGTTTGTGTTCTCATTCCCGCTAGGTTTGGAACCGGCTGCATATGTTAATTTCCCTTGCATATCGCCCTCTTGCTGCCATGCGTTTAAACAATCTGTATGTCTAATCCTTTGTTTTCTGGATTTTATTAGACATATCCTACTTCTTACATTGTGTATTACCTCTGGATCAAAACTACCTATCCCAGGAAATGATGCTTTATCCCTCACAGTCATTCGTGTCCATTCATCACAAAAAGGTCTCAGTGTGGGGACCATACTTCCCCCACATCACCAACCGAGCTAACCCCCTGGGTCTCAATTCTGCTGTCTGAACCCTGACTGAGGAACGTCCCTGTGTTGTGCACTTGGCTCCCATTGTGGACCCTTTTAACATGGGAAAACTTCCTAAAATGCTCCAAACACAGTAGTCTAACGGCGGAAGTCCTTAAAGTTCTTCCACTAACTTCTTCTGCTCCGAGTACCATGGATCAGCCCTTTTTAGCAGACACGTGTAGCCAATGCAGGCCCTACTTTGGCCTATATCCCCTGGGCCTTTAGGAGTAACTTACCGTACCCAGTGAATATCTGCCTAAAAGACAATTTTTACACAAATCACACTTGAATGTGCTCTACACAACGCGTATGATGACGAGAGTTACGCACAAATATGCAAAACTTCGTATCACGTTGCGCCACGTATTGCTCACACAACTGTGCGGTCCAATCGTACCGCTTATAGACACTTGCTATCTATAAGTTGTAGGATCACTGGAGTCTTCACACTGTGCTCCAAAACAGCCGGAGTGTAATACCAAGAAAACAACACCTTTAAAAAAGCTTAATCACACTCCGTTGCACGTATTCACCTAGACCGTGCTCACCAAGTTCACCGAGTTTCACCGAGTTCACCAAGCGGGGTTCAATACATTCACACCTTTTTCAGCCCACACTAACACTCTATAGTTTTCTGATAAGAAAAATATACTTTCCTGTTAACTGATAGCTTTCCCCAGAGGTAATACAGTAAAAAAGGTTTTATTTAAACTAAATTTTGGAAACCGAGCAATTTGTGCTATTGTAGCGTGGCTACTGTTCCGCCCCTAAACTAAACAATGCTATTGTGTAATTTGTACTTAGCGGTCGTATCCTTACGCACGTTGCGTAAACACGCGACCATGCGTATGTCTTTACGTTGCATACGCAGTCCCGTACTTTGTCTGAGACACGTGTACAAAAACCGTACATCCGCAATAGTACAAATCCCACACTTCTATAAATGTAAGCGATATTACCTATAATCGCTCACTTAACACAACACAGTGTCTTTCTGTATAAACCTTTTAAACTAGGCCAGACTGTGTTTGTGTTTTACGTTTACTTCCTTAATATTTATTCTATATTTTTAACTAAATAGCAACAAATTTCTCCGTCTTTTACACAGGTCTAAATGAATCTAGTAATAATCAATAATTCAAATGGTATGATTCAGATTGGATAGCTATCTTGCAGAACATACACTGATATAAATATACACATAATTATAATAATATTATATATAATATATATTTATATAATATATATCACTTGACTCTCATAGAACCCCCACACAGTACACACCTACTGAAATGAATGCATTTCCTTTAAAGTCTCTAATTTGCATATCAATGCTGTGTGCTTTTTGACTGCCTGTTCAAGAGGGTTGTTCACTGCTAAGAAAAAGCAGTTACACAGGTTAATTTGCATTTCAATGGCTATCTTATAGTAAGCAGAGTTAGCTAAATCTTAGAGGTAAAAGAAAAAAAAACAAACCAAAAAAATAAACTTTGTTTTTTTATCTGTGTGTACTTCTTACATCAAGTATTCATCTCACTATTAACTTTCATTAAGCCCCATCTGAAACTATTTGTAATTGACTATGGCATGGGTTAAATAAATGCATTGGTAACTCATAAATGGTGATTGATTGTGACCAGGGAGAGCTGATTATTCTTGAGCAGACTGAAAATCAGCCATTTTGAAAAATGACCTTCCCAAAATGTCCGCTGCTCCTCCCCCTTCCACATCCATGAGGGTTACACAAAATGGTGGACAGGCCATGTGGTTAGTCCAAAATGGAGGACAGACCATGCGGCTTCCTTTATCACAAAGAAATCACACACCATGCAAGCACCTGAAGTTATTTTAGGCCTGAGTTAAAAATAAAACTATATCAAAGCTATGCAAACTTTTAAATATACTTTTAAACCTACTTAAACAGATAAACAATCCAATCTGAATCAAACACAATATGACCCATTTGAACCTTGTTTTGCAACAATAAAAATACATTTTAGCATCTTAAATATTATGAGAAACGCCTTGTCCCTTAAAATTTCATATCAGCGTCTTACTGTTACCACAACAATACATTAACGTGGATGTTTTTTCATCAGCTTCTCAATGCGTCCATTGGAGCCGGTCAATTACAGCCGCGTTTGTAATGTACAGTGCATCATTAAGAACGTGATATCCCGTGAGAGCTCCCAATTGATAATGTCGATATTATCTTAAACCATAAAGCTATACCTTTAAACACACTTTTACCACGGAGCCGCTGTGGCCGCTAGACTTAGTACACACGCTACGTACTCTGTACGCTATTTGCGTACAGAGTCCCGTCGCGCTGGTGGTACAAAGTACACACAGCGCGCACACACTCTAAATATACTTTAAACCTTATTAGTAATGCAATGCAATGATATTATTACTCTCTAAACCTTATGCAGCAAAGCACTGCAATGATGTTACACCTTAAACCTTATGCAGCGCTGACGGTACAAAGTACCCGCAGCGCGTACACAACTTATCAATACACTCTTAAACCTTATACAGTTAGGTAATGTAATACGCTTTAAACCCTAGCAGGGAAAAGAGGACACAACACAGATTTGTAGTTAAAACACTGGGCTCCGACACCTCAGCGTATATATCTGGAAGGGGATAACAATACAATTTATACACTACAATACAACAGAGTAAATGGCTACAGTAAATGTACATACGTGAGAATATTCGCTTGCGCAACCTGGTCCAGTCCTCCGCTAATCAGGTAGATAGCGTTAAGAGTCTTCTGACCGGCCAGGCAGCAACAGGCTTTTTATACACTACTTCCAAAAGCAATACAATGGATACTGTAATCCCTTTGTCCATTGGTCACAGGAATGCACTTTTACAGTACAAGAGAGGTTATAGGTCGATTTGAATAGGTGGGCGATGTCTTTCTTAACTGCTCTTGTGGGTGGTCTCCTCTGGATTCCCGCCGCATACATAATATACAGAAAATGCAGTTTAAACCTGTACTCTGCTTCTGCACATAACTATCCTCAGGAACATGCGATCTTCCGCAAACCAACATCCGAATGTTACCCTTAAAATACCCTACAGCTGGATACCAGACATCACCTTGTAACCTTGTTCTGTTCCCTCCTATCCTGTAAAGGTGAATCCCTTTGTTCTGTAACCATTTTAAACAGCTATTTCTTTCTGATGTGGTGCAGGGGGCTATGTGTACAATGTGCACTATTTGGATTAAATATGTAATGTTTTGATAACCCTCCATGCGTTCACAAACTCCGCCGTAAATACCCATACCACGCGCAGGACCGCGGGAGCGACCATACGCAAATTGCGGATATGTGCACGCACGGCGGAACAAGTGCACGCGCAGCGGGCATGTGTGTGTGGTTAGTACGTGATGTGTGTACTGGAATATTTTTCGACTTTGACAGCCTTATCTGTGTGGAATTTGTATATTCTCCCTGTGCTTGCGTGGGTTTCCTCTGGGTACTCCAGTTCCCTCCCACTATACAAAAATATACTGGTAGGTTAATTGGCTCCTAACTAAAATTAACATCCCATGGGGCAGGGACTGATTGGCGAAATATTCTCTGTAAAGTGCTGCATAATATGTGTGCGCTATATAAATAACTGGTAATAATAAATAAATAATTGCTTCATTGTGAAGGTGCATGGACACAGATTAGTACCAATTCACATTACACTTACAGTAGTGTACATTATTCCCATTACACCACACAGTAGTACCACTTATACACATTATGCTACACAGTAGAGCCCCTTATACACGTTACACCACACAGTGGAGCTCCTTATACATGCTACACTATATTTGAACCCCTTATATACATTACACCATGATAGAGCCGCTATGGAAGTAGCTGTATTTAACTATTCACTTGTTTATTTCAAATATTATATGCACTAACTGACCTGACCTCACAACCCCCCATTTCCTCAATGAAAATAAAGCCCCAGATGTGACCCAGCCAGAGACCTGATAAACCCCAATCTCTGAATGAAAATAATGCCCCAAAACTGATCCTCCAAGATCTGATAATCTCTCAATGCCTCAGTGAAAATAATGCCCTAAATGTGCCCTCCTTCTGATTTGATAATCCATCAATGCCTCAATGAAAATAATAGCGCGCCCTCTAACTTTTTTGGCGCCCGGAGCTCGCGCTCCACCGGAGCCACCCTCGCTACACCCCTGACCTCCAGATTCGTCACTGGTTTCACAGCTTGCCCCCTCCCCGAAACCCTATCGGCGCTATAGCTCAATCTGTACGATCATGTCTATTATCAGTCAGGTCTAGTAAAGAAATTTCCTTTTGGTATAATGTTATTGTTAATTTGCCCGGACCTCGGAAGTCCAATGCACATCTTCGTTGGGAAAAGGACCTTGATATTGCAATATCTAACTCCCACTGGGAACGTATATACAGTTCTTATTTCTCTTACGTCCTAGAGGATGCTGGGGACTCCGTAAGGACCATGGGGATAGACGGGCTCCGCAGGAGACATGGGCACTTTAAGAAAGACTTTAGGTATGGGTGTGCACTGGCTCCTCCCTCTATGCCCCTCATCCAGACCTCAGTTTACTACTGTGCCCAGAGGAGACTGGGTGCATTACAGGGAGCTCTCCTGAGTTTCCTGAAAGAAAGTATTTTGTTAGGTTTTTTTATTTTCAGGGAGCCTGCTGGTAAACAGACTCCCTGCATCGTGGGACTGAGGAGAGAGAAGCAGACCTACTTCTGTGAGTTTCAAGGCTCTGCTTCTTAGGCTACTGGACACCATTAGCTACAGAGGGATCGGTACGCAGGTCTCACCCTCGCCGTCCGTCCCAGAGCCGCGCCGTCGTCCTCCTCGCAGAGCCGGAAGATAGAAGCCGGGTGAGTATGAGAAGTAAGCAGACTTCAGAGGCGGCAGTGACTTCAGATCTTCACTGAGGTAACGCACAGCAGTAAAGCTGTGCACCATTGCTCCCACACAGCACACACAGGCAGACACTGTAAGGGTGCAGGGCGCAGGGGGGGGCGCCCTGGGCAGCAATAAAACTCGTTTTCTGGCAAAAATATATATATACAGCTGGGCACTGTATATATAAAGAGCCCCAGCCAGGTTTTTTACATATTTGAGCGGGACAGAAGCCCGCCGCTGAGGGGGTGGGGCTTCTTCCTCAGCACTCACCAGCTCCATTTTCTCCACAGCACAGCGCTGAGAGGAAGCTCCCCAGACTCTCCCCTGCTTATCCACGGTGAAATAGGATTTTAAAGAAGGGGGGGGGCACATATTTGGCGCAATATACAGATTACAGCGCTATCTAGGTAAACATATTGTGTTTTTTCCTGGGTCATATAGCGCTGGGTGTGTGCTGGCATACTCGCTCTCTGTCTCTCCAAAGGGCCTTGTGGGGGAACTGTCTTCAGATAAGAGGATTCCCGAGTGTGTGGTGTGTCGGTACGCGTGTGTCGACATGTCTGAGGTGGAAGGCTTTCCGGGGGAGGAGGAGGAGGAGGAGGAGAAAATGAATGTGGTGTCTCCGTCGACAATGCCGACACCTGACTGGATGGATATGTGGAATGTTTTAAGTGCTAATGTAAATTTATTGCACAAAAGATTAGACAAAGCGGAAGCTAGGGAACAGCCAGGGAATCAACCCATGTCTGTCTCTATGTCGCAGGGACCTTCGGGGTCTCAAAAGCGCCCACTATCCCAAATAGTAGACACAGATACTGACACGGATTCTGACTCCAGTGTCGACTACGATGATGCAAAGTTACAGCCAAAATTGGCTAAATGTATTCGATATATGATTATTGCAATAAAAGATGTTTTGCATATCACAGAGGAACCCCCTGTCCCTGACACGAAGGTACACATGTATAAGGAAAAGAAACCATTAAGTAACCTTTCCTCCTTCACATGAGCTGAACGAGTTATGTGAAAAAGCTTGGGAATCTCCAGACAAAAAACTGCAGATTCCCAAAAGGATTCTTATGGCGTATCCTTTCCCGCCAAAGGACAGGTGTTAGGCGCCGAGGGTCCGCCCGTCAGTGCGGCCCGGCGCCTAGCAACTAGGGACGCCGCAGGCAGACAGCCGCCGGCTCCCTAGCAACGCTAGACGCCGGGCGCACGGAGCCGCTCAGACCCTAGCAACGGGGACGCCACGGTCAGACCGCGTTCCCCGTTGCTGGGTCTTAATTAATCAGTGCTTGTGTATTCTGGCCGTGCAGCATGCAGCTGCACGGCATCATTATGTGATTACCCTGTCTGGATCATGATTGGAGGGCTCCCAAATTTAAGCACTCTCAGGACTTCTCACAGACGCCGGTGATAGCTTCCTGTTTGCTGTGTCAGTTACAGAGAGTTTCCAGTCCTGCTCAACCCGGTTGTTCCTGTCCTCAGTGATCCTGTACTTGGAATTTGTCATCTATTCCTGGAGTCCGACCGAGCACCTTTAACATCCTGTGGTGTTCGTGAGTCGCGGCGTAGCCGTGTGTTGCGGCTTGACCGCTATTATTTATTATTTAGTTTGTGTTCTGGAGCTTTTGCGGAGGATTCCGCTCCCACAAATCCACTCTGGTATCCAGCGGTGCTGGATAGGAGTAACGGATCAGTGGATCTTTGGTTGTCCTTTTCCCTGGCGGTTTGTCCGCACATACTTTTGGTTTAAGTTAGATAGCTTGTAACCCCTGGCCTGGTTGCTTAGTCAGAGGGCCCCTTGTTATCACCCTGTCTCGGATTTCCCTTTGTCTCCCATTAAGACCTGAGGGGGCATCGAGGTTGGGCAGACATAATCCGCCCTTCGAACGCGGCTGCCATGGGCTCAAGCAACCATAGTCTCGCAGGGGATTTCTGATAACACGGGCGAGACAACGGAGTTAGGGCGCCAGGGGTTACTAGGCTTTCCTGCTCCCGTACCAGCATATCCTTCCAGTACTCAGACCTCTGCCATAAAGATCTCCTCTGGTCTGGAGTACGGGAATCATAACATTATCACCGGCCCAAACTAAAATTTAAAATTAAACAGGAGTTAATTTTTTCCCTTATTCTGTTGGGAGATTTGTCAGCCTCATGAATCCCTCCGGTGTTGGGCCAAATCCTGGCCAGCTTTTAGTTAGCCAGATTCAAGAGCTTACTCAGATGGTTCAAGATCTGTCCCTTCGGGTGAGGTCACAGGAAGATCTGTTACGGACTTCCCCGAGGGTCATTCCTGAACCAAAAATGCATCTGCCTGACCGTTTTTCTGGGGATAGAAAGCAGTTTTTTAATTTTAAAGAGTCTTGTAAACTGTATTTTCGTTTAAGACCAGTCTCCTCAGGTACGGAATCTCAGCGGGTAGGAATTATTATTTCTTTGCTACAGGGGGATCCTCAGACCTGGGCTTTTGGCTTAAAGACAGACGATCCGGCTTTATTGTCTGTAGACGCCTTTCTGGGGTCTTTAGGGCTATTGTATGACGACCCTGATAGAGAGGCATCCGCCGAGAGTCAGTTGCGTGCTCTCAGACAGGGTAGGAATCCCGCAGAGATTTATTGTACGGAGTTTCGCCGTTGGTCGAACGACTGTGGATGGAATGACCCAGCCCTGCGCAGTCAGTTTCGCCTCGGCTTATCCGAGTCTATAAAAGACAGTCTCCTTCAGTATCCCGCTCCTGAGACTCTCGATAAACTCATGGAGCTCTCTATTAAGATTGATCGTCGTCTCAGAGAGCGGAGGGCTGAAAAAGGAGCATCTGTCGGGTCTTCTCCTTGTGTTTTTTCCATTCCTGTGGACATAGAGGAGCCCATGCAGATAGGCCTCTCCAAACTGTCTCCTGAAGAAAGAACCAGAAGGCAAAATTCTGGTCTTTGTTTATACTGTGGGGGTAAGGGACATTTTGCCCGTAGTTGTCCGAACAAGTCGGGAAACGCCTCGACCAAGTGAGTTGTGAGGGGGTTCACTTTGGTCTGCAGCTTATCTCCTCAAATAATTCACTGTTGGTTCCAGCTAAAGTTTCCTTTGGCAGCCTCTGTTCCTCGGTCTCGGCTTTTGTGGACAGTGGAGCTGCAGGGAACTTTATGGATTTAACATGGGCTAAGGCCTTAGGTATTCCTCAATTAGCCTTGGGTAGGTGTATCACCATGCATGGTTTAGATGGGAGTCCCTTGTCCAATGGGGTTATTTCTCTCTGTACACCTCCTGTTCTACTTTCGGTAGGAGCTCTGCATTCTGAAAAGATTGAGTTTTTCCTTACCCATTGCCCAGCAGTTCCTGTGGTTCTGGGTCACCCTTGGCTGGCCTTTCATAATCCCATCATTGATTGGCAGTCGGGGGAGATCTTACAATGGGGTACCATCTGTAATAAGGAATGTATTACGCTTCCCATCAGAATAGCTGCTGTCATTCCCGCACCCATTCCTGTGGAATACCAGGATTTTGTTGATGTATTTTCCAAGGGCAATGCGGATATTCTGCCTCCCCATAGGCCTTATGATTGTGCTATCGAGTTAATTCCTGGTGCCACTTTGCCTAAGGGAAGGTTATATGCATTGTCCGGACCTGAAACTGTGGCCATGAATGAGTATGTTAAAGAAAGCCTAGGGAAAGGATTTATCAGGCCATCTAAATCCCCTTTAAGTGCAGGCTTCTTCTTCGTGGAGAAGAAGGATGGATCACTCAGACCTTGCATTGACTTTAGAGCCTTGAATAAAATCTCAGTAAAGAATACTTACCCTTTGCCGCTGATTTCTGTCCTCTTTGATCAGCTACGTTCGGCTGTGATTTTTTCTAAGATTGACCTGAGAGGAGCATATAACCTCATCAGAATCAAGTCAGGGGATGAGTGGAAAACGGCATTCAGTACTCAATCAGGCCACTATGAGTATCTGGTTATGCCATTCGGCCTGTCCAACGCTCTGGCAGTTTTCCAGGATCTCATTAACGATGTGCTCCGTGAATTTCTTGGAAGATTCGTTGTAGTCTACTTAGACGATATTTTGATATATTCTGACTCTATTGAACAACATGTTACCCAGGTGCGTCAGGTTCTAAAAAAATTACGTGAAAATCACCTATATGCCAAGCTGGAGAAGTGTGAATTTCATGTCACGGAGGTATCCTTTTTAGGGTACATTATTTCCCCTCGGGGATTCTGTATGGAACCAAAGAAGCTCCAAGCCATCCTTAGTTGGGCGCAACCCACCAATTTAAAAGCAATTCAGCGCTTTTTAGGGTTTGCGAATTACTATAGAAGATTTATTCACTCTTTCTCTGACCTAGTTGCTCCCATTGTGGCACTGACTAAAAAGGGAGCAGATCCTACCAACTGGTCACGTGAAGCGGAGTTATCTTTTCAGGCCTTGAAACAAGCCTTTGTCTCAGCCCCGGTCCTCAGACATCCCAACCCAGAATTGCCTTTCATTGTTGAGGTTGATGCCTCGGAGGTTGGAGTAGGGGCTATCCTATCTCAGAAGGATCCGGATTCCCTGGAATTACATCCTTGTGCCTTTATGTCCAGGAAATTCTCATCTGCTGAATCCAACTACGATGTTGGTAACCGGGAATTACTGGCTATTAAATGGGCTTTTGAGGAGTGGAGGCATTGGCTTGAAGGAGCCACTCATACCATTTCAGTTTTGACTGATCACAAAAATCTTCAATACATTGAATCAGCTAAACGGCTGAATGCCCGGCAAGCTCGTTGGGCTTTATTTTTTACTCGTTTCAAGTTCATTATCACCTTCAGGCCAGGTTCCAAGAATACCAAGGCAGATGCCCTGTCACGCAGTTTTCTTCCAGTTCAAGACAACAGTCCTGTTACTCCCATACTTCCGTCTTCAGTCATTCGGGCAGGTCTCACACAAGATTTATTTACCCAGTTAAAGCAGCTTCAACATCAAGCTCCTGGAAATACTCCTGCTGGTCGTCTTTTTGTCCCCGAGTTTTTGAGAGCAACGGTTTTGACGGAGTTTCATGATAGCAAGGTTGCCGGGCATCCGGGGATCGCTAAAACTTTTGAATTAGTTTCCCGCTCAGTATGGTGGCCTGGTCTTTCCAAAGACATTAAGGAGTTTGTTTTTTCTTGTCAGGTCTGTGCACAGCATAAGGTTCCCCGTTCCTTGCCTATCGGTCAACTTATGCCCTTGAATGTTCCTCTTAGGCCATGGTCTCATATTTCCATGGATTTTGTGGTGGACCTCCCTCTGTCAGCCGGATGCCGAGTCATATGGGTGGTAGTGGACCGTTTTAGCAAAATGGCCCATTTCATTGCTCTTCCCCGATTGCCATCTGCCCAGGGATTGGCAGTCTTGTTCCTCCGCCATGTTTTCAGACTCCATGGGTTACCCACTGATATTGTTTCTGATCGGGGTCCACAATTCATTGCACAATTTTGGAAGTCTTTTTGTGCCTCATTAAAGATGAAATTATCTTTAACGTCTGGCTACCATCCCCAATCCAACGGGCAGACTGAGCGAGTTAATCAATCATTAAAACAATATTTGCGTTTGTACTCGGCCAAACTCCAAAATGACTGGTCTGAGTTTCTTCCGTTTGCAGAGTTTGCTTACAACAATGCCTGTCATTCCTCCACCAATGTATCTCCATTTTTTACAGTTTTTGGTTTTCACCCCAGAGCTAATTCCTTTTTTCAACATTCCTCTGTCTCCTCACTGACCTTGACCTCTCATCTCAGACTCATTTGGAGAAAAGTGCACCTGGCTCTCAGAAAAGCGGCATTTCGGGAGAAAAAAATTTCTAACAGGCTCCGGCGGCCGTGCACTTTTAAAGTTGGAGATAGGGTATGGTTGTCGACTCGCAACATTAAACTTCGACAAACCTCAGCCAGATTGGGTCCTAAATTTATTGGACCATTTCATATTATCAAAAAAGTCAATCCAGTGGCTTTCCGGTTACGTTTACCAAAAACTTTACGGATCGGAAATACCTTCCATTGCTCCTTGTTAAAACCATATGTTTCGTCCAGTAGATTTCCTCGCAAGATCTCTCAGGGGAAATCACCAATAGATGTACAGGGTCAGCAGGAGTTCTTAGTGGAGAAGGTTCTCGATTCCAAGTTGTCCCGGGGTCGGCTTTATTTTTTGGTACATTGGAGAGGTTATGGTCCAGAAGAAAGGTCTTGGGTCCTGGATGAGGATCTCCATGCCCCGAGGCTCAAAAGGGCATTTTTTCGAGAATTTCCTCAGAAACCTGGCCTTAGGGGTTCCTTGACCCCTCCTCAAGGGGGGGGTACTGTTAGGCGCCGAGGGTCCGCCCGTCAGTGCGGCCCGGCGCCTAGCAACTAGGGACGCCGCAGGCAGACAGCCGCCGGCTCCCTAGCAACGCTAGACGCCGGGCGCACGGAGCCGCTCAGACCCTAGCAACGGGGACGCCACGGTCAGACCGCGTTCCCCGTTGCTGGGTCTTAATTAATCAGTGCTTGTGTATTCTGGCCGTGCAGCTGCATCATTATGTGATTACCCTGTCTGGATCATGATTGGAGGGCTCCCAAATTTAAGCACTCTCAGGACTTCTCACAGACGCCGGTGATAGCTTCCTGTTTGCTGTGTCAGTTACAGAGAGTTTCCAGTCCTGCTCAACCCGGTTGTTCCTGTCCTCAGTGATCCTGTACTCGGAATTTGTCATCTATTCCTGGAGTCCGACCGAGCACCTTTAACATCCTGTGGTGTTCGTGAGTCGCGGCGTAGCCGTGTGTTGCGGCTTGACCGCTATTATTTATTATTTAGTTTATTGTGTTCTGGAGCTTTTGCGGAGGATTCCGCTCCCACAAATCCACTCTGGTATCCAGCGGTGCTGGATAGGAGTAACGGATCAGTGGATCTTTGGTTGTCCTTTTCCCTGGCGGTTTGTCCGCACATACTTTTGGTTTAAGTTAGATAGCTTGTAACCCCTGGCCTGGTTGCTTAGTCAGAGGGCCCCTTGTTATCACCCTGTCTCGGATTTCCCTTTGTCTCCCATTAAGACCTGAGGGGGCATCGGGGTTGGGCAGACATAATCCGCCCTTCGAACGCGGCTGCCATGGGCTCAAGCAACCATAGTCTCGCAGGGGATTTCTGATAACACGGGCGAGACAACGGAGTTAGGGCGCCAGGGGTTACTAGGCTTTCCTGCTCCCGTACCAGCATATGCTTCCAGCACTCAGACCTCTGCCATAAAGATCTCCTCTGGTCTGGAGTACGGGAATCATAACAACAGGGTACGGTGGGAATCCTCCCCTAGGGTGGACAAAGCGTTGACACGCTTATCCAAGAAGGTAGCGCTGCCATCCCAGGATACGGCTACCCTCAGGGATCCTGCTGATCGCAAGCAGGAGGTTACCTTGAAGTCCATTTACACGCATTCGGGTACCTTACTCAGACCGGCTATTGCGTCAGCCTGGGTGTGTAGCGCTGTAGCAGCATGGACAGATAACTTATCAGCGGAAATTGAAACCCTGGATAAGGAATAGGATACCATCTTATTGACCTTAGGACATATAAAAGATGCTGTCTTATATATGAGAGATGCTCAAAGAGACATTGGTCTATTGGGTTCTAGAATCAACGCTATGTCGATTTCTGCTAGACGAGTCCTATGGACCCGGCAATGGACAGGTGATGCCGAATCAAAAAGGCATATGGAGGTTTTACCTTACAAGGGTGAGGAATTGTTTGGAGAAGGTGTCTCGGACCTGGTCTCCACAGCTACAGCTGGTAAATCCAATTTTTTGCCTTATATTCCCTCACAGCCTAAGAAAGCGCCACATTATCAGATGCAGTCCTTTCGGTCACAGAGAAACAATAAAGTACGAGGTGCGTCCTTTCTTGCCAGAGGTAAGGGCCGAGGAAAGAAGCTGCACAACGCAGCTAGTTCCCAGGAACAGAAGTCCTCCCCAGCCTTTACAAAATCCACCGCATGACGCTGGGGCTCCGCTATGGGAGTCCGCCCCAGTGGGGGCACGTCTTCGACTTTTCAGCCACATCTGGGTTCACTCACAGGTGGATCCCTGGGCAGTAGAAATTGTTTCTCAGGGTTACAAGCTGGAATTCGAAGAGGTGCCTCCTCGACGGTTTTTCAAATCGGCCCTGCCAGCTTCTCCCTCAGAAAGGGAGTTAGTGTTAAATGCAATTCACAAATTGTATCTTCAACAGGTGGTGGTCAAGGTTCCCCTACTGCAACAGGGGAGGGGATATTACTCAACCCTGTTTGTAGTCCCGAAACCGGACAGTTCGGTCAGACCCATTTTAAATTTAAAATCCCTGAACCTATACTTGAAAAGGTTCAAGTTCAAGATGGAATCACTCAGAGCGGTCATCGCTAGCCTGGAAGGGGGGGATTTTATGGTATCCCTAGACATAAAGGACGCATACCCTCATTTTCCAATATATCCACCTCATCAGGCGTACCTGAGATTTGCGGTACAGGATTGTCATTACCAATTTCAGACGTTGCCGTTTGGGCTTTCCACGGCCCCGAGGATTTTCACCAAGGTAATGGCGGAAATGATGGTGCTCCTGTGCAAGCAGGGGGTCACAATTATTCCGTACTTGGACGATCTCCTCATAAAAGCGAGATCAAGAGAGCAGTTGCTGAGCAGCGTGTCACTTTCACTGAGAGTGTTACAGCAACACGGCTGGATTTTCAATATCCCGAAGTCGCAGCTGGTTCCTACGACTCGTCTGACCTTCTTGGGCATGATTCTGGATACGGACCAGAAAAGGGTTTATCTTCCAACGGAAAAGGCTCAAGAACTCATGACTCTGGTCAGGAACCTATTGAAACCAAAACAGGTGTCAGTGCATCACTGCACTCGAGTCCTGGGAAAGATGGTGGCATCTTACAAGGCCATTCCGTTCGGCAGGTTCCATGCGAGGACCTTCCAATGGGACCTGGTGGACAAGTGGTCCGGGTCACATCTACAGATTCATCGGTTGATCACACTGTCCCCCAGGGCCAGGGTATCTCTCCTGTGGTGGCTGCAGAGTGCTCACCTTCTAGAGGGCCGCAGGTTCGGCATTCAGGACTTGGTTCTGGTGACCACGGACGCGAGCCTCCGAGGTTGGGGAGCAGTCACACAAGGAAGAAACTTCCAGGGTCTTTGGTCAAGTCAAGAAACTTGTCTTCACATCAACGTCCTGGAGCTGAGGGCCATATACAACGCCCTTCGTCAAGCGGAGACCTTACTTCGCGACTTACCAGTTCTGATCCAGTCAGACAACATCACTGCAGTGGCTCATGTAAACCGCCAGGGTGGCACAAGGAGCAGAGTGGCAATGGCGGAAGCCACCAGGATTCTTCGCTGGGCGGAAAATCATGTAAGCGCACTGTCAGCAGTGTTCATTCTGGGAGTGGACAACTGGGAAGCAGACTTCCTCAGCAGACACGACCTGCATCCAGGAGAGTGGGGACTTCATCAGGAAGTCTTCACACAGATTACAAGTCAGTGGGGACTGCCCCAGATAGACATTATGGCGTCCCGCCTCAGCAAAAAGCTGCAGAGGTATTGCGCCAGGTCAAGAGACCATCAGGCGGTAGCTGTGGACGCCCTAGTGACACCGTGGGTGTTCCAGTCAGTCTATGTGTTTCCCCCTCTTCCTCTCATCCCAAAGGTGTTGAGAATAATAAGAAAAAGAGGAGTACAGACAATTCTCATTGTTCCAGATTGGCCACGGAGGGCCTGGTATCCGGATCTACATGAGATGCTCACAGAAGATCCGTGGCCTCTTCCTCTAAGACAGGACCTGTTGCAACAGGGGCCCTGTCTGTTCCAAGACTTACCGCGGCTGCGTTTGACGGCATGGCGGTTGAACGCCGGATCCTAGCGGAAAAGGGCATTCCGGATGAGGTTATTCCTACTCTGATAAAGGCTAGGAAGGACGTGACAGTTAAACATTATCACCGTATATGGCGAAAATATGTTTCTTGGTGTGAGGCCAGAAATGCTCCTACGGAAGAATTCCATCTGGGCCGTTTCCTTCACTTCCTACAGACTGGAGTGAATTTGGGCCTAAAATTAGGCTCCATTAAGGTTCAGATTTCGGCCTTATCCATTTTCTTTCAGAAAGAATTGGCTTCTCTCCCAGAAGTACAGACTTTTGTGAAGGGAGTGGTGTATTTTCAGACTCCTTTTGTACCTCCGGTGGCGCCTTGGGATCTTAACGTGGTGTTGAGTTTCCTTAAGTCGCATTGGTTTGAACCACTTAAAATGGTGGAGTTAAAATATCTCACTTGGAAAGTGGTCATGTTGTTAGCCTTGGCTTCGGTTAGGCGAGTGTCGGAATTGGCGGCTTTGTCTCATAAAAGCCCCTATCTAATTTTCCATATGGATAGAGCGGAATTGCGGACCCGTCCTCAATTCTTGCCTAAGGTGGTGTCATCTTTAAAAAAAAAATTTGGTATATTGTTTGTGGTGCATCGGTACCGTCCCACATGTGTCTATGGTCTATAACTGGGGTATAATTAATATTTTGTTTCATTGTTATTTATAAGTGGTTCCTCTATACCCGTTGTGGAGTGATGTCTCAGTCTGGTTCCGCAAGCATTGATGAGGGTTTATTATTTGCGGCTGAAAACCAATTAGTATCACTAACGGATGATGACGCTGAAAAGGTATATTTTCATCACTTTGAGTTCACTAGTTTACCAGCGGAAAAACCTATTGATCTGTTCCATAGGATATTACGTTTGAAACGTAGGGAAGTTGAACTTACACTTCACGGCCAATTCCTTTCGGAATACCACCGGTCCAAACGGATACCACGTGGATTTTGGGTAAATAACACTCCCACCATTGGCAGAACGAATGCAGCATTCTGTAGCAAATGGTGTGGAGTGTTAAATAAATGTTCGCTTGACCTTATTCTATTGGTGATAGAGGAGGTAGGGATAGAATTGGTCAAAATCCGGGAAGAAATTGAGAAATTTGATAAAAATCACCAACAGATCCTGAAAACTGGCAAGTCTGATACCTGGTGTGACAAATTGCAATCCCAGTTGGATGTCTTTAGAGATCAACTGGTGACGTTTAAGAGGAAAAAATTGCAGACTGTCAACCAGGATTACACTACCCACCAAGTGTATAGATGGCTAACTGGTGGACCAGGCAGTACTAGACGCTTTAGACAAAATAGACCCCGCCCATTTAGAACCCAGCAGACTAGTGACTCCTCGACCTCGCATCCAGCTTCAGATTCTGAATCCAGGGGAGCCCGACCACCTAGTGGTTTTTTAGGGAGGGGTACACGAACACCCCCTATAAGAGACCCGGAAGATCTAGAAGACCCCACCCCAGGAGAGGCAGTTTCAAAAAGAAGAGCTAGAAGGAAGAAGGATTAGATATACTATATTTAATCTATCTGATTATGTCTTGAACAAAGGGGAGATGTCACTATTGTCTTTAGGCTTATCCTTTGTACCGACCTCCAGACATGATGATTTTAACCTAGCGGTTGACCATTATAAGTTTGGACGGAAATTGAGACTACGTGAGTTTTTTGGTGATAAAAGTACACAAGAGGTGGGAGAAACAGTTGATCAACAAATACTCAAAAAACCGAGTCTGTTTGACCCCCCTTCCTCTAGTCCCAGCATCCGCACGTTTTTAAGGATGGCGGAAAATGATTTCAAAATGAATACCTCTAAAGGATTCGCTAATTTGACGCCTGACCAACGCGCAGCCTTAACATCATTGAGAAATAATGACAAAATAGTCATTCGGCCCGCCGATAAAGGCGGAGCCGTGGTCATTCAGAATTTTGTGGATTATGACGCTGAGGTCAGACGCCAACTTGCGGATCCTAAGACTTACTCTAAATGTGGATGTAACCCCATGCCTTTTGTAAAAAGAAGGGTTGACTTGTTGATTGATCGATCGGTGAATGTGGGCTGGCTAAATGAGCAGATCGCATCCTTCCTTAAAGTTGACTTTCCAATCTGCCCTATGCTCTACACTCTCACTAAGGTCCATAAGTCGATGACCAATCCTCCTGGTAGGCCTATTATTTCGGCTAAGGGGTCCCTTTTACAACCCCTTGCCATGTTTGTTGATGGTATTTTACAAGAACTAATACCATTTATACCGAGTTATCTCAAAGATACAGGTGATTTTTTGACCAAGATTATGGACCTTGGGGAGATTAAGGGAGACGTGTTACTTGCAACACTTGATGTATCATCGTTGTATACTATCATTCCCCACAGTAAGGGTCTTGAGGCCGTGAAGAATCTATTAGTCTCATCTGATATAATCACTGTCCCCATAGACTGTATTTTGGAATTCCTAGAGATTATTTTGACAAACAATCATTTTATGTACCAAGGGGAGTACTACATGCAGTGTTCGGGGACAGCTATGGGCTCGAATGTGGCCCCTATGTACGCAGGTATATTTATGCATGAGTATGAGACTACTAACATTATGCCTAGCTATAGGAATAAAATTATATACTATAGACGTTTCATAGATGATGATGTTTTTTTGTTGTGGGACGGTACCGAATTAGAATTTAATGATATGCTATAACATCTAAATAATCTGGATTCCACTGTACGATTCACGGGACATTCAGACTCCAATTCCATTAATTTTTTGGACTTGACCATCTTTAGGAATGGTACTCACCTGGGTACGACTCTATATAGAAAAGAAACAGATCGCAACACGATCCTGCATGCTACGAGCAATCATCCACCATCTTTAAGAGCTAGTTTGCCGATCTCGCAATTTATGCGGGTCCTGAGAAACAACACTGATCCAATGATTGCAGAGGAACAGATTGTGGAAATGAAAGCTCGTTTTATTCAGAGGGGGTATAGTATGAGCACTATCAACAGGTGTCTGGATAAGGCTCGATCAAGAATGGTGATGGCCAAACCGACCAAGGAGCCGCGGATGATATATGTCACACAGTTTGATGCAAAATCGCCTGCTGTCAGAGCATCAATAAGGAAGCATTGGCCTATATTGAACTCAGATCCAAAGTTCAAAAATTCCCTTGCACATCCACCCATGCTGGCCTATAGGCGTGGGCGTAATTTGAAGTAACTATTGATGCATCCAGCTAGACAAGTGTCTGGCCCTGAGAACAACTGGCTGAATAGGAACAGAAAAGGTTGCTTCAAATGCCTGGGCTGTGTGACATGCCGCTCAATGCTGGTCGGTGAGAAATTTCCACACCCACTAAGTGGACAACCGATTACTATTCGGCACCGATTGCATTGTCGGATGGACCATGTTATCTACATGCTATTGTGCCCGTGCGGGCTTCCATATGTGGGGATGACCACTTGTTCATTCAGAGAGCGGATGGCCAACCATCGCAGTTCAATCCATCAAGCGTTACAAACAGGCCGTACAGATAAACCGGTGGCTCAGCACTTTTTAAATGAGGGACACCAAGTGGCATCACTTAAGTGCAGGATCATTGATTGGGTTCCGGTTCCCAAGAGAGGAGGTGATCGATCCCTCCTCCTAAAAAAATTGGAAGCAAGGTGGATATATAGATTGGGTTCAGTGACCCCAAATGGACTAAATGAGTCAAACCCATTAAACGTTTTTTTACGATGAGAGATTCTTTGGAAATCCAGTAGGTGATTTTTTGCCCGATGCATTCCACATGTATTATTGTTTGTTTATTGTCTGTTTTTGCTTGTCAGGTGTTCATTCATATGTTATTTGAGCCATGTTTGGCTCATTTTAATTGTGTGGTTTTGATCCTCTGGGTGCAGTGGAGGAGAGACGGAATGGCCGCACTAAGTCATAATTAATTATGCCCTGATTGGGTTATTTATCTGGGTTGGGTCGTTGTCGCTCTTCCAGTGCATCTTGTTGATCTACCACTATATACTATATATAGAGTTGTTGG
Source organism: Pseudophryne corroboree (assembly GCF_028390025.1). Taxonomy (NCBI): domain Eukaryota; kingdom Metazoa; phylum Chordata; class Amphibia; order Anura; family Myobatrachidae; genus Pseudophryne; species Pseudophryne corroboree. Next base: position 753,157,951 of record NC_086445.1, on the reverse strand, counting down.
TTATTTGTGGGGAATGTTTTTAACTGCACTGCCTGGCTCTTTTACCCTCGTTAATATAATAGATATATATATGGCCATAAACGCATTGACATACTTATATACTTGTTATTGATGGATGGGGAAGATCAATTTGTTGTATGGATTTGGTAGCCTGCTTTTTAATGAGTTACACTAGTTCTGTTTAGCTTACGCTCCGTCCGTAGGACTGAGCGCCTCACTTCCTGTTTGCGTTCCATTCGGCATGCGGACACTTCCGGCCGGATGACGCTTGCGTTCCATACACCGGAAGTGCTCGGTGTTGGGACGCGATGGACTTTAGAGTCTTGCTAACATATCTTTGGCGCATTCAATTTGTTTAAACAGATAGGCAGACCTGCTGATCGGGAGTATGGCAACAATATATGACCCCCTGAGAGTTGCTAATTAATTACTATATAATTAGGGTCCCACCTTGATGACATCATAGGTTTTTGGCGCCTTTTTGAGCCATGAGGGTATTTTATTTAGAGCCAGTCAGGCAGGACCAGCGTGACTGCTGGATGCTTGGAGTTTTGTTCCTGTTTTATTGGAAGTTGCTATTTGATGTGCAGTGCCTCCTGAGGAAGGCCCGTGGAGGGCCGAAAGCGCTTGAGGAAAATCTTGCTATCACGTTGAAATATGTAACGTATATTACAAATAAAATTAATTGATATATTTACAAAAAGTCTGGAGAGTGCCCCCTCTGAATTCTATATACAGGTTGAGTATCCCTTATCCAAAATGCTTGGGACCAGAGGTATTTTGGATATGGGATTTTTCCGTATTTTGGAATAATTGCATACCATAATGAGATATCATGGTGATGGGACCTAAATCTAAGCATAGAATGCATTTATGTTACATATACACCGTATACACACAGCCTGAATGTCATTTTAGCCAATATTTTTTATAACGTTGTGCATTAAACAAAGTGTGTGTACATTCACACAATTCATTTATGTTTCTTATACACCTTATACACACAGCCTGAAGGACATTTAATACAATATTTTTAATAACTTTGTGTATTAAACAAGGTTTGAGTACATTGAGCCATCAAAAAACAAAAGTTTCACTATCTCACTCTCACTCAAAAAAGTCCGTATTTCGGAATATTCCGTATTTCGGATATTTGGATATGGGATACTCAACCTGTATAATTTGGATACCTTGGTATTTGAGTGGACACCCCAGTGTTTGCGTATCATGAAGATGTGAGTGCTACCATTACTTGGAGTAATTTTCCATATGGATAGAGCGGAATTGCGGACCCGCCCTCAATTTTTGCCTAAGGTGGTGTCATCTTTTCATATGAACCAACCTATTGTGGTGCCTGTAGCTACACGAGACTTAAAGGATTCCGAGTCCCTTGATGTGGTCAGGGCTTTGAAAATTTACGTGGCCGGAACGGCTAGAGTCAGAAAAACAGAAGAACTGTTTGTCCTGTATGCAGCCAACAAGGTTGGCGCTCCTGCTTCCAAGCAGACTGTTGCTCGCTGGATCTGTAACACGATTCAGCAGGCACATGCGACGGCTGGATTGCCGTTTCCAAAATCGGTCAATGCCCATTCCACTAGGAAGGTGGGCTCGTCTTGGGCGGCTGCCCGAGGGGTCTCGGCACTACAGCTGTGCTGAGCTGCTACTTGGTCGGGTTCAAACACCTTTGCAAAGTTCTATAAGTTTGATACCCTGGCTGAGGAGGACCTCCTGTTTGCTCAATCGGTGCTGCAGAGTCATCCACACTCTCCCGCCCGTTTGGGAGCTTTGGTATAATACCCATGGTCCTTACGGAGTCCCCAGCATCCTCTAGGACGTAAGAGAAAATAAGATTTTAAACCTACCGGTAAATCTTTTTCTCGTAGTCCGTAGAGGATGCTGGGCGCCTGTCCCAAGTGCGGCCTACTTCTGCAAGACTTGTATATAGTTTTGCTTACATAAGGGTTATGTTATAGTTTTCATCGGTCTCCGACTGATGCTATGTTTTTTCATACTGTTAACTGGTTAGTTTATCACAAGTTATACGGTGTGAATGGAGTGGGCTGGTATGAATCTTGCCCTTGGTTTAACAAAAATCCTTTCCTCGTACTGTCCGTCTCCTCTGGGCACAGTTTCTCTAACTGAGGTCTGGAGGAGGGGCATAGAGGGAGGAGCCAGTGCACACCCATACCTAAAGTCTTTCTTAAAGTGCCCATGTCTCCTGCGGAGCCCGTCTATCCCCATGGTCCTTACGGAGTCCCCAGCATCCTCTACGGACTACGAGAAAAAGATTTACCGGTAGGTTTAAAATCTTATTTTCAGCATGTCCAGATGCTTAAACCACTCGGAAATGCATGTTGAACTTCTTAATAGGTTATACCTTACACCTGATAGGCTACATACTATCTGGCCATCCTGCTCCAAATATTGTTGGTGGATTTGTGGCGACGTTGGTCATCTATACCATATTTTTTGGTCCTGCTCCGTGCTGCACGACTATCGGGTAGAAGTTTTTCGGTTAATTAATAAGGTTTTGGCCCTCTCCCTCAGCCCAGCGCCAACGATAGCGTTGTTACATATTTTCCCCCCTGAGGTTCCATCCCAACATAGATTTTTGCTGGGGCAAATGTGTATTGCAGCAAGGGCCACTTTAGCCCAAGCGTGGAAACAACCTCTACCCCCCTCAATGATGAAAGTGTTTCATAAAATCCAATTTCATTTTACAATGGAAACCGAATATATTCCATACTCCTATAAACCCTCCTCCCCAATTGTGAAATGGATGCCCTGGCTTGAGTATGTCACTGACGGAGACGGAGCAGCCTTGATATCTACCCCCTTTCAGTCCTCCTCTTTACAGTTTAGTTTAAATGAACCCTCTACGACCTGACCCTTTGTGCTTGTATTTACTTACTTACTTGTTTATTTATTTATTTTCTTTCTTTTGTTTTTATTGGGTACACCGCACACCTAATGCTGCAGCGGGTATTCCTATTATATGTTACTATATTGATGTACTGTCTTTGTTTGCGTTATTACCGAATTTTGCCTTTTTATGATTATGATTGTGTGCATCCCTTCCCCCCTGTTGTATGTTCCCCCTCATCCCCTTTTCTTTTTCTGTGTCCCATTTTGTTTGGAAAAATTCAATAAAAATGATTGATGATTAAAAAAAAAAAAAGCCACCTCTTCGGTCTGGAATTATTTCTCCACAAATCTGGACAACAGGTGTCAAGCCGTGTGTTGCCTTTGTCAATACATAATAAGTAGAAGTAAGAACGTTAACCACCTAGGAACATCCTCCCTTATGCGTCACCTGCAGCGCATTCATCATAAGTCATTGTCAAGTTCAGAAACTTTGGGTAATAGCGTAAGCAGTCCACTGACACCTAAATCCCTTCTTCCTGTTGTATCCAAGCTCCTGCAATCCACACCACCAACTCTCTCAACGTCAATTTCCTCCTTAGTCAGGAATGTAAGTACTCCTGCAGGCCATGTCACTGGCATGCAGGGCCGGATTGGCCACTACAACGACCAATGAGATTACAGGTGGGCCGATGGGTGCGCCCTGTCATCTGTTTCCCAACCCCCTTAGCGTCTCACCCGGTCACGGCTTTTGTGCATGACAGCCAGCAGGTGACTGCGAAGGGGGGCTGGGAAACAGATGACAGGCAGCCCCGCACACCAATCAGAGCTACTAGTGTGGCCACTGTCAGGAGAAGAGGCTTCCACCAAGTTGAAAGGAGGTACAAGTGCCACAACGCCAGCCAGTGACGCACCTTGGAGGAAGAGAGGGTGTGATCAGTTCAGCAGCCTGCACTGTGCCCCCCAGGCCGCCAACAGTGCAGCCTCCCAGACTGTGCAGCGAGGAAGGGGGACACAATGGGGAAAATCGGGGCTGACAGGGAGATGTCCTCTGATTGCACTGTCATTGGCTCCTGCTGCAGTTTGTCTTAAGAAAAAAGAAACAATATTCATGCAGCTTGCAGCTCATTTTATTTTGGAAAGACTGACAGGCTGCCTGCTGAGCTGTGCTGGATGATAGGGGGACATAGAGATCAGGAGCAGTTCAAGGTGTAGGCAAGCTGGATGGCTGTCAGGGCGCTGCAGCCTGAATGAGCGGTCACAGTCACCCCACAGGTGCCTGCCTGCACTCCAGCTGCAGCAGGCGCAGTGGGCTACATGGGCGCCTGCTGCAGCCGATACCATTGAGAGAAACACTCGGATGCTAGAGGTTCTACTTGACCTCTAGCATCTGGAAGAGAGAAGGGAGGCAGACACTAGAGGTCGAGTATCGGCTGCAGCGGGCCCCCATGTAGCCCACGGCGCCTGCTGCAGAAGAGGTGCGGGGGCAGGTGGGTTAGGTGCATATAAACCCCTTGCCAGTGAGCATGAATCCCGTGGCAACTAGCATGAGGCCCCAGCCAGTGAGCATGAAACCCTTGGCAGCGAGCATGAAACCACCTTGGAATGAGCATGAGACCCCCTGAGAACAAGCATGAGACCCCTGGCAGTGAGCATGAGACTCTTGGCAATGAGCATGAGACCCCCTGGGAATGAGCACGAGACCCCCTGGCAACAAGCAAGAGACCCTTTCCACTGAGCATGAGACCCTTGGCAATGAACATGAGACCCCTGGCAGTGAGCAGGTAATTAAAAAAGAATTAGAAGCCTTACTGTGGGGCATAATTTGTAAGAGACATTAGCGGTCATTCCAACCTGTTCGCATGCAACGGTTCTTCGCTGCGGTGCGAACGGGTCAGAAATGCGCATGCGCGGCGGCCGCATTGCGCACGCACATTGTTGGGTGACGATCATCGCTGGGCAACGATGTCACCAGCGAGAAATGTGATCGCAGCAGCGATCGCAAGAAGACTGACAGGCGGGAGGCGTTCTGGGGCGGATCCTCACCGTTTTCCAGGCGTGAGTCCAATGCAGGCGTGTCAAGGCGTTTGGAGGGCGGCTGTCTGACGTCAGGACCGGGACCTGCTTCGCTGGATCCGTCGCACTGGGTGAGTACCTGCAGCCCTGGTCTTGTTTTACTTGAAACTTTTTTAGCATAGCAGGGCTGCACAAGCATTCGCAGCCCTGCTATGCTAAAATACACTCCCCTTTATGCAACGTCATTTGATCGCACGAGCAGCAAAAAGTTGCTACGTATGATCAACTTGGAATGACCCCCATTATTGTGTGTGGGGCATAAAATGGTGTCAGGGGCATTATGGTGAGTGGCATAATGTGTAATGGGCATTACAGTGTGTGGCGTAACGTGTAATGAACATTACGGTGTGTGGCGTAATGTGTAATGGGCATTACAGTGTGTGCCGTAATGTGTTATGGGCATTACGGTGTGTGGCGTAACATGTAATGGGCATTATGGTGTGTGGCGTAACATGTAATGGGTATTACGGTGTGTTGCCTAATATGTAATATGCATTACGGTGTGTGACATAAGTTGTAATGGGCATTACGATGTGTGGCATAAGTTGTAACAGGCGTTACGGTGTGTTGTATAAGTTGTAATAAGCATTAAAGTGTGTGCCATAAGTTGTAATAGGTGTTACGGTGTGTGGCATAATGTGTAATAGGCATTATGGTGTGTGGCATAATATGTAATGGGCATTACGGTGTGTGGCATAATGTGTATAAGGGGTAATACTGTGTGGTGTAATGTGACTGACGGACACAACTGTGCAGTGTAATGTGACTGACGGACACTAATGTGTGGTGTAATGCGACTGACGGACACTACTGTGTAGTGTAATGTGAACTGGTACTGTTCTGTGGCAACGCCCCTTCCCCATGAAGCCAAATATTCACCCTGGCCTCCACAAGGTCTAGAACCGGCCATAATGGAGATCTAAAGAGAAACAACTAAGAAAGCGCTGACACACTACACAATATTAAAATACACTCACTTTTTATTAAAATATGTAAAATACATATGGACTGTTCCTAGACTACCTTTAAACACTATATTACTATAGTAATCCTGATCAATCCCTAACAGTAAATAGACAAATGAGTTCCCTATAATCACAACACTATAGATTTTGGCCAAAAATATATGTAATAAATTTATACAGCAGAATTAGTGCACTTAATACAGCCAGATGTTTGGATGGCAGCAAAATATAATAAGTAATTTTATAATAGTAACTGTTGCGGTATTTGTTTCATATAACGCAAATGGTTACAAGTCCATGCAGTTATTTCCAAGTATTGTAACAAGAGTTCCAGTTGTTAACTGTTGGTTTGCCAAGCAAATTTGGAACTTTTATGCATGCAGAGTTGAAATGTATTACAGAGTTATAATTGTTAAACTCTATTAGACATGGCCATGCTTTAAATATCTGATTGTTTTTACCGCGACCGTCCTCTGGTAAACAGGTTCCTGTCCACTCCCGGCTCTGGTGCTCCACGACCTTTTATCAAGCCCTATCCGGAGTAAAGACGGTCCCAGAAGCAATAGAGGATAACGGTCCAGCGGTACAAGAGGGAACCTCGGTGCGAGTCTCAGGTCACAGTCCGTATGAGACACGTTTCCCCACCTTAAAGCAATTCAGCATCGGTGGCTTCATCACTATGATGTGATCTATATCTGGATGGGTTAATTCTATGGTAAGGGAAATGATGATCTATCTGGGGGGGTATTCTGTGCTAGAAGAGATGATCTGTCTGAGGGGAAGGGGGTTATTCTATGCTACGGGGAGATGATGATTTGGCTTTGGTGGAGGAAGAATCTACTAGGGAGAGATTATCTGCCTGTGGGGGAGGGTAGTTATTTATATCTAAATAAAGATGCCCTACAGTATTGGGGAGGGGGTAGTCCATGCTTGAGGGAAATTATCTGTCTGAGGGGGAGGAGGCTATTCTATGCTAAGGGAGATGATCTATCTGGGGGGCAGTAGTGGATTTACCATAAAAGCTTCGAGAGACAGAATAGGGTTGGGTAGAGGCCAATATGTTTTCAGTGAATACAGTAAGAGCATGTTGAGGAAAATGCAACCAAGACAGGGTTGAAAAACAGAAGCATATTTGTGATGATGATGATGATGATGATGATGATGATGATGATGTCTTAGGTCCGGTGGGGGTGATAGTGGTAGATCAGGGGGGAAGTGTTAGGGGTGATGGCATTTATTGTTTTTAATAGAGCACATGTTCTCAAGCTCAGGACTCCAAACAGTGCATGTTTTCCAGGTCTCCTCACAGAATCACAAGTGAAATAATTAGCTCCACCTTTTACAATGTGTTAGGTGACTTGGATAACATGAGCTGTTTGGGGTCTTGAGAACCAATGTAATAGAGTATAGCATGAAGTACTGTAGCTATAATTGCTTTAAAATGTATTTAGTGAGTGTGTAGAGGATTAAATGTCACCCCAAGTTTAATTTCTTAACTACTTCTGCTACAACACAATACTTTCTAAACGTTACTTTTAATGTGTTAGGTATAGCTAATATGACATGCTCTGCCTTTTGTTGGTGTAACTCCGCCTACATTACATTTTAAAGTAGTAATCCCGCCTACATTGTTATTGGTTCCGCCTACAGTTGATTTGGTGCCACCCACATGAGGCCACTTCTAGAAATTTTTCCAGGGCCAGGTTTATTTCCCAATCCGCCCCTGCTGGCATGACTGATGAGTCCTCTCTTATCTGTGATTCATCCGGAAGATCCTTGAGTAGTACGCCTACTGCTGCTGCTGCCGCTGCTGTTGTTGCTGCTGGGATTTGATCGTCATCCCAGAGAGGACGTCAGAAGACCACTTGTAGGAAAATGAAATATGACAGCAGTCACCCAGTTGCAAAGCGGATTACTGAGGCCATAACAACTATACTGGTGTAAGACGTGCATCCGGTATCCGCCATTAGTGCAGTGGGATTTAGACAGTTGATGGGCGTACTGTGTCCCTGGTACCAAATCCCATCTAGATTCCACTTCACTAGGCAAGCGATTCCCAGACTGTACAGGTACATTAAGAATAGTGTCCTCAAAAATGCGTTTGTACCCACTGTCCATTTAACCATGGACATGTGGACATGTGGACAAGTGGAGCAGGGCAAACTAAGGACTACATGACTGTGACAGCCCACTGGGTAGATGTATTGCCTTCCGCAGTAACAACAACAGCGGCTCCGGCAGCAGCATCTCACAAACGCCAACTCGTTCCTAGGCAGGTTATGCTGTGTATCACCGGTTTCTGTAAAAGGCACACTGCTGACAACCTCTTACAGAGACTGAGGGACATCAATGCACAATGGCTGACCCCACTTAGACTATCCTGGATATTTGTGATATCTGACAACGCCACCAATATTGTGGGTGCATTACATCTGGGCAAATTCCAGCACGTCCCATGTTTTGCACACACAATTAGTTTGGTGGTGCAGAATTTTTTTAAAAACAACAAGGGCGTGCAGGAGATGCTGTCAGGCTACTTTCGACATTCAGTGACTGCATGCCGGAGACTGAAGCACCAGCAAATACTATTGAACCTGAAGCAAGAGGTAGTAACATACTAACAAGGTGGAATTCAACCCTCTATATGCTTCAAAGGATGGAGGAGCAGCAAAAGGCCATTCAAGTACACTATTGTTATAAAATGGACCTAATAGTACAGACATCATGATTAAGGCAGAGGTAAGTGGGTGAACCCAGTTTACAGACTGAACTTTTATTCACCTCACAGTATGGGACCTTTCCTTGTAGACATTATGGGCATTGCAATAGTATAATCAGATGTGCATTTGTGACCCATACAGGGAGAGCTGAACCTGTGGCAAGCGAAGCTTGCCACCGAGCCCGCAAGAGGCTTTGATGCGCTTCCCTTCCCCCCACTCCCACCCCTCCTTCCCGAGAGCTGGCCCTAAGCATAGGCAAACTAGGCAAATGCCTAGGACATTTGGAATGCCTAGTGGCATAAGCATATCCTGCTGATCAAACTTATATGTGAGAACCAAAAGATATTTCACCAAAACTGCGCTCAAACCCTTGGTGTTGTCAGGTTGGTTGTGATTATGTGGAATGGTAAATTATGATGGGAAGCAGGTGATTAACAGGGGGATAATGTGCCCAAACTATGTGCCCACTGAAAGAACTGTTGAATGTAGCTATTTTAATTAAGACATTTACTGGTTTATTTAATAAAACATAATGCTTGTAAATATGCAGTTCAAACAAATGTTGTTCCCAAAAAGATAGTGCAGAGGAATTTCAATATGGTCAGCTGTGGTCCAGCTAGATCTGAATGTCTTTAGAGCTGTAACCCAGCTTTACGTTCGTTTGTACTCTGTATCGGTGATATTGTACAGTCTTTAATATGACAGAGTGCGGCGTCCCGCTGCTCTATCAAATGATCCTCTTGTTCCTGGGTTTATTGGTGAGTGGGTAATTGCAGTGTGCCCCGGGGTCTGGACATCTCGAGTGCTGGGTTGGTTAGGGGAAGTGGGAGCTCCGGAACGATCCTGCCCTGTTTAGCGTCAGCCCTCAAGTGCTTGTTGGTTACCAGACGCAGCACTGTGAGATTATCGCTGCTGAGGGAGGATTTACCATTCCACATAATCACAACCAAGCTGACAACACCAAGGGGTTGAGCAAAGTTTTGGTGAAATATCCTTTGGTACTTGTTAAATTACAAGGGGTTTAGGACACTCCTTGAAACTAGCAGCACACCCCAGACATAATAAAATTTTAAACCTACCGGTAAATCTTTTTCTCCTAGTCCGTAGAGGATGCTGGGGACTCCGTAACGACCATGGGGTATAGACGGGCTCCGCAGGAGACATGGACACTATAAAGACTTTAGATGGGTGTGCACTGGCTCCTCCCTCTATGACCCTCCTCCAGACCTCAGTTAAAGAACTGTGCCCAGAGGAGACGGACAGTACGAGGAAAGGATTTTTGTTAATCTAAGGGCAAGATTCATACCAGCCCACACCATCCACACCGTATAACATGGAACATACACAACCAGTTAACAGTATGAACAAAACAGCATCAGCCAAAGACTGATATTAACTGTAACATAACCCTTATGTAAGCAATAACTATATACAAGCCTTGCAGAATTATGTCCGCACTGGGACAGGCGCCCAGCATCCTCTACGGACTAGGAGAAAAAGATTTACCGGTAGGTTTAAAATCTTATTTTCTCTTACGTCCTAGAGGATGTTGGGGACTCCGTAAGGAGCATGGGGATTATACCAAAGATCCAGACCGGGCAGGAGAGTGCGGATGACTCTACAGCACCGATTGAGCAAACATGAGGTCCACATCAGCCAGGGTATCAAACTTGTAGAATTTTGCAAAAGTGTTTGAACCCGACCAAGTCGCCGCTCGGCAAAGTAGTAATGCCGAGACGCCTCGGGCAGGTGCCCAAGAAGAGCCCACCTTCCTAGTGGAATGGGCCTTTACCGAATTTGGTAACGGCAATCCAGCCATAGAATGAGCCTGCTGAATCGTGTTACAGATCCAGCGAGCAATAGTCTGCTTAGAAGCAGGAGCGCCAACCTTGTTGGCAGCATACAGGACAAACAGTTCCTCTGTTTTCCTAATCCGAGCCGTCCTGGCTACATAAATTTTTAAGGCCTTGACTACATCAAGGGACTTGGAATCCTCCAAGTCACCCGTAGCCACAGGTACCACAATAGGTTGGTTCATATGAAACGATGAAACCACCTTAGGCAAAAATTGAGGACGAGTCCTCAACTCTGCTCTATCCACATGGAAAATCAGATAGGGGCTTTTGTGAGATAAAGCCGCCAATTCAGACACCCGCCTTGCAGACACCAAGGCCAACAACATGACCACTTTCCAAGTGAGAAATTTTAAGTCAACCGTTTGAAGAGGTTCAAACCAGTGAGATTTTAGGAACTGTAACACCACATTAAGGTCCCATGGTGACACTGGGGGCACAAAAGGAGGCTGGATGTGCAGCACTCCCTTTACAAAAGTCTGGACTTCTGGGAGAGAAGCCAATTCCTTCTGAAAGAAAATTGATAGGGCAGAAATCTGTACCTTAATGGAGCCTAACTTTAGGCCCATATCCACTCCTTTCTGTAGAAAGTGGAGAAAACGGCCCAGATGGAAATCTTCCGTAGGAGTATTCTTGACTTCACACCAAGATACATACTTCCTCCAGATACGGTGATAATGTTTCGCTGTCACCTCCTTCCTAGCCTTTAACAGAGTAGGGATGACTTCCTCCGGAATACCTTTCCCAGCTAGGATTTGGTGTTCAACCGCCATGCCGTCAAACGTAACCGTGGTAAGTCTTGGAACACGCAGGGCCCCTGTTGCAACAGGTCCTCCCTGAGAGGAAGAGGCCACGGATCTTCTGTGAGCATTTCCTGAAGATCTGAATACCAGGCCTTTCGAGGCCAATCTGGAACAATGAGTATTGTCTGCACACTTTTTCGTCTTATGATTCTCAATATTTTTGAGATGAGCGGAAGAGGAGGGAACACATAGACCGACTGAAACACCCATGGTGTCACCAGGGCATCTACCGCTACTGCCTGAGGGTCCCTTGACCTGGCACAATACCTCTGAATCTTCTTGTTGAGGCGTGACGCCATCATGTCTATTTGAGGAAGTCCCCAATGACTTTTTATCTCTGCAAAAACTTCTTAATGAAGTCCCCACTCTCCTGGGTGGAGATCGTGTCTGCTGAGGAAGTCTGCTTCCCAGTTGTCCATTCCCGGAATGAAGACAGCTGACAGTGCGCTTATGTGATTTTCCGACCAGCGAAGAATCCTGGTGGCATCCGCCATTGCCACTCTGCTCCTTGTCCCGCCTTGGCGGTTTACATGAGCCACGGCTGTGACGTTGTCTGATTGAATCAGAACCGGTAGGTCGCGAAGAAGATACTCCGCTGTCGTAGGCCGTTGTATATGGCCCTGAATTCCAGTACGTTGATGTGTATACAAGCCTCCTGGCTTGACCATAATCCCTGAAAATTTCTTCCTTGTGTGACTGCTCCCCATCCTCGGAGGCTCGCATCCGTGGTCACCAGAACCCAGTCTTGAATACCGAATCTGCGACCCTCGAGAAGGTGAGCACTCTGCAGCCACCACAGGAGAGATACCCTGGCCCTGGGGGACAGGCTTATTTTCTGATGTATTTGTAGATGGGACCCCGACCACTTGTCCAGAAGGTCCCACTGAAATGTCCTCGCATGGAACCTGCCGAAGGGGATGGCCTCGTAGGCCGCCACCATTTTTCCCAGTACTCGAGTACATTGATGGACTGACACTTTTTTTGGTTTTAGCAGGTCTCTGACCATGTTCTGGAGTTCCCGGGCTTTTTCCACTGGGAGAAAAACCCTCTTCTGTTCCGTGTCCAGAATCATGCCTAAGAAAGATAGCCGAGTCGTTGGAATCAACTGTGACTTTGGTAGATTTAGAATCCAGCCATGCTGCTGCAGCACCCTCAAGGAGAGCGACACGCTTTTCATCAATTGATCTCTCGATCTCGCTTTTATCAGGAGATCGTCCAAGTACGGGATAATTGTGACTCCCTGCTTGCGCAGGAGCACCATCATTTCTGCCATTACCTTGGTGAAAATCCTCGGGGCCGTGGAAAGCCCAAACGGCAACGTCTGAAACTGGTAATGACAGTCCTGTACAGCGAATCTCAGGTACACCTGATGAGGGGGATATATGGGGACATGAAGGTATGCATCCTATATGTCTAGTGACACCATAAAATCCCCCCCTTCCAGGCTGGAGATCACTGCCCAGAGCGATTCCATCTTGAATTTGAACTTTATTAAGTACAGGTTTAGGGATTTTAGATTCAGAATGGGTCTGACCGAGCCATCCGGTTTCGGGACCACAAACAGGGTTGAATAGTACCCTTTTCCCTGTTGGACTAGGGGAACCCTGATAATCACTTGCTGTTGATACAGCTTTTGAATTGCAGCTAAAACTATTTCCCTCTCTGGGGGAGAAGCTGGCAAGGCCGATTTGAAAAATCGGCGAGGGGGCACCTCTTCGAATTCCAGTTTGTAGCCTTGGGATATAATTTCCATCGCCCAAGGATCCACGTCTGACAGAACCCAGACCTGGCTGAAGAGTCGAAGACGTGCCCCCACCGGCGCGGACTCCCTCAGCGGAGCCCCAGCGTCATACGGTGGATTTAGTAGAAGCCGGGGAGGACTTCTGCACCTGGGAACTAGCCGTCGCAGGCATTCTTTTCCCTCTACCCTTACCTCTGGCAAGGAAGGAAGAGCCCCGACCTCTTCTGGACTTATGCAACCGAAAGGACTGCATCTGATATTGCGGTGTTTTCTTTTGCTGTGGGGGAACATAAGGCAAAAAAAGAAGATCCACCCGCGGTAGCCGTGGAAACCAGGTCCTCTAGACCCTCCCCAAATAAGACCTCACCCTTGTAAGGTAAAACTTCCATATGTCTCTTTGAATCAGCATCCCCCGTCCATTGGCGGGTCCACAGGGCTCGCCTAGCAGAAACAGCCATGGCGTTGGCTCTTGAACCTAACAGCCCAACGTCTCTCGCAGCGTCTCTCATATATAAGGCTGCGTCTTTAATGGGACCCAAGGTCAATAAAATGGTATCCCTATCTAGGGTGTCAATGCCAGATGACAAAATATCTGCCCACGCTGCTACTGCGCTACATACCCATGCCGACGCTACCGCCAGTCTGAGCAAGGCACCCGTATGTGTATAAATTGATTTTAAGGTAGTCTCCTGTCTGCGATCAGCAGGATCCTTGAGGGTTGCCGTGTCTGGAGATGGTAGCGCCACCTTTTTGGACAAGTGCGTTAAAGCTTTGTCCACCCTGGGTGAGGATTCCCACCGTACCCTGTCCTGCGCGGGGAAAGGGTATGCCATAAGAATTCTCTTGGGAATCTGCAGTTTCTTGTCTGGAGTCTCCCAAGCCTGTTCAAATAAGGCATTCAGCTCATGAGACGGGGGAAAGGGTATCTCAGGTTTCTTTTCCTTAAACATGCATACCCTCGTGTCAGGGACAGAGGGGTCATCTGTGATATGCAAAACATCTTTTATAGCAATAATCATATAATGAATACTTTTGGCCAGCCTAGGGTGTAACCTCGCATCATCATAGTCGACACTGGAGTCAGAATCCGTGTCGGTATCAGTGTCTGCTACGTGGGACAGTGGACGTTTCTGAGACCCTGAAGGGCCCTGTGACACAGCCGAAGCCATGGATTGACTCCCTGTTCCTTCCCTGGACTCTGCTTTGTCCAATCTCTTATGTAATAAAGACACATTTGCATTTAAAACATTCCACATATCCAACCAATCAGGTGTCGGCATCGCCGACGGAGACACCACAATCATCTGTTCCACCTCCTCCTTAGCTGAGCCTTCTGCTTCAGACATGCCGACACACACGTACCGACACCCCCACACCCCCAGGGATATATATCTATATGGAGACAGTCCCCCAATAAGGCCCTTTGAAGAGACAGAGAGAGAGTATGCCAGCACACAACCAGCGCCACCGGACACTGGAATATAAACCCAGTCAGTACAGCGCATTTATATATATATATATATATATATATATATATAGAATAACTCACTGCGCCAAATAAATGTGCCCCCCCCCCCTCTTTTGTGCCCTCTGTACTTGTGTTCAGCAGGGGAGAGTGAAGAAAATGGCGCTGGTTAGTGCTGGAGGATCAAGCTCCGCCCCCTCAACGGCGGGCTTCGGTCCCGCTCAAATCTTTATACTGGCGGGGGTTTGTGTAATATACTGCCTCCGCAGTATATATATATATATATATATATATATATATATCAATGCCAGTGTCCCTAGAGGTTAATTTTGCTGCCCGGGGCACCCCTCCCCCTGCACCCTGCACCCTTACAGTGCCGTCAGTGTGTGAATGTGTGGGAGCAATGCGCGCAGTGTTAACGCTGCGCGGTACCTCAGTGAAGATCAGAAGTCTTCTGCCGCATCTGAAGTCTTCTTTCTTCTTATGCTCACCCAGCTTCTATCTTCCGGCTCTGTGAGGAGGACGGCGGCGCTGCTCCGAGACAAACAACGAGGGTGAGACCTGTGTTCCGACCCTCTGGAGCTAATGGTGTCCAGTAGCCTAAGAAGCAGAACCTATCAGTAAAGTAGGTCTGCTTCTCTTCCCTCAGTCCCACGATGCAGGGAGCCTGTTGCCAGCAGTGCTCCCTGAAAATAAAAAACCTAACAAAAGTCTTTTTCAGAGAAACTCAGTAGAGCTCCCCTGCAGTGCATCCAGTCTCCTCTGGTCACAGGATCTAACTGAGGTCTGGAGGAGGGGCATAGAGGGAGGAGCCAGTGCACACCCATCTAAAGTCTATAGAGTGCCCATGTCTCCTGCGGAGCCCGTCTATACCCCATGGTCCTTACGGAGTCCCCAGCATCCTCTAGGACGTAAGAGAAAATACTTTAACACCACAGTGCGCAGATTATCCATCCTATTTAGAATCAAAATTATATGTGGCATGCCTATATTCTATGTGTGACTGCTGTTGTATCTGCATACAAAATGCTATGTTACAGTGTATTTCTTGAAATCACTGTAACGTAGCATTTCGTATGCAGATACAATCACAGTTGCACTCGGAATAGAGGCATGCTAATTGTCATTTTAATTAGAAGCTGCTTGGGTATCCTAGTCACATAGCAATGAAAATAAGACGCATTTTCTGCAAAAAAAGGTGCCCAACGTTAGCAGAGCACGACGGGACATGCATAGATTATTGAGGCAAGATGTATGAGGACACATCTGTATCCAAGCAGAGGCAGAGGTCACAGTGTTAGCGGCCGTGTGAGTGCTGTGTGTAAGTAAATTTGTTGGCATAAGATGTAAGGTGCTTTATGTTTATAAGGACATTGAGTGCTGTGTGTAAGTCAATTTGTTGGCATAATGTGTAAGGTGCATTATGTTTATAAGGACATTAATAATGTGTGTCATGTGTAAGGGGCATTACTGTGTGGTATTATGTATATAAAGGCATTATGTGTATAAGGTGCTTTGCTGTGTGGCGTAATGTATAGAAAAGACACTACTGTGTGGTCTAATGTAAATAAAGAGCAATATGGTGTGGTGTAATGTGAATAAGGATCAATTCAGTGTGATGTAATGTGAATAAGAAGCACTACTGTGATTAGTAATATATATAAGTTAAAGTGGTACTACTGTGTGATGTATCCTGAAGAAGGGACACTATCAGATGATATAATGTGAATGAAGTTGCACTACAGTGTGGCGTAATTTGAATTGGGGGAACTATTTTGTGTCCATGCCCCTTGTGTGCACTGTTCCTATTTAAAATATAGAGGATAGGAGCATCAAAATGAGGACTGCTATGACTGAGGGGTGATAGTGATTGGAAAGGGGTTCAGGGTCAGAGGTGGAACTAGCGGTGGTGCTGGTGGGCACCAGCCAAAACCTTGCCTAGGGCATCATATTGATTAGAGTCGGCTCTGGTCTCCTATATTTGCTCATGATCAGCTCCAGTGCATACTGATGTTCCTCCAAAGACAGCCACAACTCTGGAACAGATATATTGGGGAGAACAGAAACAATTAGTATAAGGGTGTGTACACATGGTGAGATATTTTCTTTCGATTTTGACTATATAGTCAAAATCTCAAGAAAAATTAGTGCAGATCACAAGGTGAAAGTCACCTTGCGATCCCGATTCGATCCTAATGCGCGGTTCCGCCAGGTCGGCATCGCAAGAAAAGATAGACTGTGCAGGCAAGTCAATCCTTGCTAGATCGGTGTACTATCTAGTTCATCTCACATGTCAGTGACATCTCACATAAGCCAAAATCTCACATAAGCCAAAATCGTAAGCACACACAGTCCATATCTCAAGAAAAGTTAGTCAAAATCTGTGCTATCTGGGCTCCGGGGAGTTCAAGGGAAATCGCAAGTAAAAATCGGGCATAGCAAGGATCTCACCGTGTGTACACACCCTAAGTTTTCAATACAATATATTTAACAAACACAATTTAAAAATAAAATAAAATTTTATGATATTTATCTATTTTTTAGTTACTTGCCAGCAGACATTACTTAATTAGAAAACATACAGTAAACTGATGACCAGAGACAACCTGACCACTTCAGATAATTGGTTTAAAACTTTACAATTTTTAAACAACTTGTACAGTATGTGGCTACAGGGCAGTCGAGAGTCGGGCTGGGCCCAGGTACTTTTCAATGGGCGTGGCCTAATCACAGGAGGTGTGGTCACGTACCCTTAGGAAAAAATACTGAAAAAATAGTATTTTAAGCACCTCCATGGCCACACTGCAGCCCAGTACACAGCAGCGTGTGCTGGGCTGAGGAGAAGAGCTGCAGCTGCTGCTGCCAGGTTTGGAGGAGGGGGCCTGGGCCCCTACTGGACCCTCACGGGGTCCCCCCATCAGACCTGGGCCTGGGTAATTTGTACCCTCTACCCCCCTCTCTCGGCGCCACTGTGTGGCTATAGGGGATACTGTCAAAATGCCGGCTGTTGAGTTCATGGCGGTCAGGATACCGACACCGGAAACCCAGCAGCTAGCATTTTATCAGTGCCCCGTATACTGACACACACCTTTAATTCACACTCAGTTGGTGGGTCCACGCCACCAACTGACTGGGAGTAGAACCTGTGGCAAACTTGCCACCGGGCCTGATGCATAGGAAGCGCAGCAAACCCGCGAGGGCACTTGCTGCTGGTATTTTCCGGCAGACGGGATGCCACTGTCGGGATACTGTCAGCCAGAATCCCATCAGCAAGGATTACATAACGGATTTGGCTATAGTGTGCCAGATCAAACTCAAATGCAGTCAGATCAGATTCAGTCTGGTGAATGTAGAAAACTATTGGCATGAATCAGCTCAAATGGGGTTACTCTCTAACTTGGAAGGAGAGAAGACAGCAAGGCAGTAAGGGGACCATTGGCATGTTAAGGCAATGGGGGTTATTCAGAGATATGCACAGCAAGACCTGCGTCCATCTCCTCACATGTTGGAGGCCGCCCTGCAACGGAGCAAGTCCGCCCAGCATGTGCGGCACCACCTCACAAAGCGTTCGCAATTTAATTGCAGATGCATCGAATTAAGGTTGACCCGTCAGTCCAAATTCATCCAGTAGTTTTTGCATGCTTCCATAACGTACAGACAGGTCCGTCTCTACCATTAGGCAGCTCTAGGCTCTGCCTAGGAACCGTTTTATTCTGTATGCTGTGTTTTTTTATGGACTCAGTACAGTTTGTCTGTATTCGTGACTTTTAATAAATTTTTGTACCCCCCTACCTCCATCTGAGGAGAGTGAGTTCTTTTCTGGGGATGCTAAACCGCCACCACTAAGGACACTGTACGGGGAATTGAACCTAAAGATACCTTGATGGGAGTACGACTTCATTAAGAACTGTGAGTTCGGGTACGCATAAGTTGATCCACAGATTTCCTGTTTTTTTAAAAAGATACCTTGATGTGCTTATTACCTACTTCGCGAGTGTGAGTCTTGGGGTACGCTCCATCTATACATTACAAGTTTCTAAAGATACCTTGATGTGCTTATCACCCATCTCGCGAGTGTGAGTTTTGGGGTACGCTCCACCTATATACTATAGATCGTATTTACACGCCAGGCGTAGTTCAAGTGAATGAGGCCTTGGTATTGGAAAAAGAAACCTTGATGGGCTTAGAAATATCTGATTAAAGTGTGAGTGGGGTACGCCTAGAACCACCACTAGTTTTCTTGAAAAAGAACAATTTAGATTCATCTGACGTATACGAGGAATTTACTACACATTGTTGTTGTTTTTTTTCAAATTTCCCTACATGTTGTCATATCCTGGAGAAATCTCACCAGTCAATATACATTGAAGACTCCACCACAGGAATTGCCAATAAGGAATTGCCAATAAGGGATGTAATGGTGATATCTTTATTTTAATTGTTTTGTTATAGCGCTGTTGGTATAAATACAGATCTCAAATTTCTGGTTTTGTGAGTAGCTTGCCACAGGCCACTGGAGGGAGCCACTGAATTCATCTAGCAAAAAAATGAAGGATATCTCTGCATGTGCATCAGTAATGAACTTACAGATAGGGGCATGTAACACAATAAGGAGCATACAAATATATGACGCCAGAATCCTGACAGCTGACATCCTGAATTTTAGCATGCCAGGGAGGGTTAGGGTTAGGCTGCAGAGAGGAAGGGTTGGAGTAAAGGGTAAGGTTAATTAATTGAATTCAAGATGTTGGTATTATAGTGGTCGGCATGCTGCTGTCTGTATTCTGACTGGTGGCATCGCGTATCCAACCCCAATTAAATATCCCCACCAGACCCCATATACAGTATTATACAGTATATAAAGAATAGACAGTACTACAGCAATTTTAAAGTGAAAGTAGATTGTGAACAAATTCACAATTGTTTTTTTTAAAGTAAATATATACTTTATCACTTTTAAAGTCCTGTAGTGTCGTCTCTTTTCTCTGCATATGTTTAATGATGCAATTCACCCCAGCCCATCTGCATCTCCCATTCGGGAGGTGGTGAACGTGGTGGTGGGATTTGCAGGTTAGGGAGACCTTGCACCGGCTATGCGTACAGATAGACAGAAATCCCCCCACCCACCACACACACACACACACACACACACACACACACACACACACACACACACAAAACATTGTCCCTATAGTTCACAGTCTCTGTTTTTCTGTGTATAGACACAACCCTTACAGATTTATTATGTTTCTGTATAAATTAATCAGCAGTGCCTCCTGGTGCATCCTAGTCACATTGTGTTGCGACCAAGTCACATACCAAAAAGATGCCCCGATGTTAGCAGGGTTACGTGGGACCTGTCGGCTCACTCATGCCAGGCATCTCATGCTGCATGGCATATTGCGGCTGTATCTATAAGGATACATCTGTACTATATATAGGCAGACATCTTTGCATTCCATTGTCATATAATTTGTAGTGAAGATAGCATCATATCACAATTTAAGCCACAGATAACAGTAAAATTTAATGGTGGGACCACAAGCAACATCAGTGTTTCCACAGCACAAGGATCTGCGCATCACCTGGGCTCTAGAACACTGCCACTGGACACAAGAGGACTGGAAACGTGTACCTTTGTCTAGTGATTCACAGTTCCAACTGTCTCAGGCAGATGACAGATTATGCGTGTGGGGAAAAAAAAAACCACAAGGCAATGGAACCTGCATGGCAAAAGGGACTGCCCAGGGGGGCAGTGGCTCTATGATAGGTTGGGATGTTTTTAGCTGGCACATATTAGGACCCCTGATACATCTGCAAACATCACTGACCAACAGACGCTATCCTTGAGGATCATTTACACCCATTCAGATCATGCATTCACTCAGACTGGTGCAGGCAGCACAGCAATGCACTAACACTGGTCTGGGGCCATTAGATTATGGCTGTAGGAGTACTCCTCTGAGTATGGCATCATAGGTTGGCACCCTCATTTACCAGATTTGAATTCATTAGAACATATGTCGGATGCAGGGTTTCTAATATGACGAATATTAGGAAATTGGGGACCATTATTCCGGAGGTATTAACTATCTACACCAGGAATGTCATACTCAAGATCTGAACTGGGCCAAATTATGAAGGCCTAAATCCTGTGTGGGCTGCAAGAAAAAAATGATCTCTCTCTCTAATATATATATATATATATATATATATATACAGGTTGAGTATCCCATATCCAAATATTCCGAAATACGGAATATTCCGAAATACGGACTTTTTTGAGCGAGAGTGAGATAGTGAAACCTTTGTTTTTTGATGGCTCAATGTAAACAAACTTTGTTTAATACACAAAGTTATTAAAAATATTGTATTAAATGTCCTTCAGGCTGTGTGTATAAGGTGTATATGAAACATAAATGAATTGTGTGAATGTAGACACACTTTGTTTAATGCACAAAGTTATAAAAAATATTGGCTAAAATGACCTTCAGGCTGTGTGTATAC
Organism: Pseudophryne corroboree; assembly: GCF_028390025.1. Taxonomy (NCBI): domain Eukaryota; kingdom Metazoa; phylum Chordata; class Amphibia; order Anura; family Myobatrachidae; genus Pseudophryne; species Pseudophryne corroboree. The sequence continues at coordinate 753,136,959 of NC_086445.1, read as the reverse complement.
GGTGTATATGTAACATAAATGCATTCTGTGCTTAGATTTAGGTCCCATCGCCATGATATCTCATTATGGTATGCAATTATTCCAAAATACGGAAAAATCCCATATCCAAAATACCTCTGGTCCCAAGCATTTTGGATAAGGGAGACTCAACCTGTATATATATATATACATACATACAGGGAAGTGGACTGCTAGCAGATGTATTTCTCTTAGACGCTGCCTCCAGGGGTATGACACTACATGTGGGGATCACACACCCTTGCGCGCACACACACCCTCACGCACACACACTCACTCACTCACATACTGACTGCAGGAGTCTGGATCCCTATGCTGGAGGAAAAGATACCTCTTCAGGAGGTGAGTAATTACTGACTGATTAAGCTTGTTGGGAACTTCCAATTGCTCAATTAGTTCTCAGCGGGGGTGCCGCCAGGGTGCCAGAGCAAGTTGCGGGGATTTTCCCTAAATTACCAATTTTAGGAAAAATCAGGTTCGCTGTGAGGATGCGTGAAAAAAGATGCAGTTGATTTCTATAGTAATCATAGCGTCTCATTTTCTGTGCTGCAATTGACTAGCCAAACCCTGCGGCTGTGTTTTTTTAATTTTATTTCAAAGTCTGTTAAATTCCCCCCCTTATTATCCATGATAAACAATCTTAGGCGCTGTTTTCCTTTTATGATTTGTGGGCCGAGGTGATGTTTGCACATGAAAATCACATTAATCTGGTGCAGCCCCTAAATTCTCCTCGTATGCCCAGATATTCAATAGGATAATTCAGATGGAGAGTCAAAAGAGGTGGCTATACTTTAAAAGAGTTCCAGTCTCTGAAATTTCCTCTTACACTCTTACCTATTGAATCTTTCTTAGCAGTCTATGTTGCACTTAATGACACCCCTGATATTTGGGTTATTAAAGGGAACGTCATCCAGTTGGGTTCCTTGGCCAAGAAGCAACACATCACACAAACATAGACTCTGCTAGCCAAATTAGCTTCACTCGAACCCAGCCATAAGTGGTCGTTGTCCCGGGCTACACAGGCCAAGCTGGGGATACACCTCAGAACAACAGCCAATTAGTGCTCTTCCTAAACTTAGGACAGGTACCCATTAAAACAGCAGCCAAATGGCGCAAATTCCCTTCATCTCTGATTGTCCGTACACACTGTGCATATCTCATTCTGTCCTTCATTTGCACCACACGATATGTCATTCCGATTTGACATATTGCACCAATATCATCCTAGTGCAGGTTGGACTGGGGCATCAAGGGCCCACTGGGGAAATGCGGTGGTAGGGCCCCATGCTTAGAGACTTGGCTAACCATTAATGCATCGTCTGGGACCCTTGATAGATAGATACTTTAAATACTGCTAGTGCATGTATGATAATGTACCAGATTAATAACAGCAATGTACTGTAGACAATATACCATCGTCCTGTGCAGTATAAGGTAACATATGTATAATGTATAATTCAAGTGCATAATCTGGAACCTGATTCCTAGAGGAGGGGGTGGGGCTCCTGTTGACCAGTCCGACCCTGTCCTAGTGTGTACCTGGACTTAGTCTTGATAAGACCAAACTGGCCCTGTGAAAATCTAAATGTAAGTGTTATGTTCAACATACTTGGAACCCAAGAGATTGGGTGGCAATAGAAGAGATCTGAGTACAGATACGTGAAGCTGCGGTAGAACTGAAATACGCAGCTACCCCTAACAAAAATCCCTGACTCCGTTGTCCTTCCCAGTGGTCGACTAACGCATGCAAGACTATGGTTTCTTGTGCCCACGGCAGCCGCGTTTGAATGGGCGAATTAGGTCCGCCCAGACTCTGATGCCCCCCGGCGTGACAAGGCGTTAACTGAGACAGAGAAGGACAAGGGGAAAACTAACTAAGACTGACACGACTAAAACAGAGAAGGATACAAAAAATAACAAAGTCGTTTATGTGCGGCGCTGCCGCCTGGAACAACAGCAAATCAAGTAATGCAACCTAACTGCCAAATACGAACCCGCCATAATAAGGCGAGGACAGCAATGTGGAAACCTCCGCAAAAATTACACAACCAAAAATAGATAAAGACAATACGGCTTCAGCCATAAAGTGCGGCAGAGCCGCTACTCACGACACCACGACAGAGCCTCTACTCACGACACCACGAGAGGTGTGCGCAGGAAACAACCGGAACCCAGTAGCTTTGGATGCCAGACCGCTTTACTGGAAGGCAACTCGGAGGACAGCAGGAAACGATCCGTCAGGCAGGACTCGAGAAACTGGACACTGGAGTACACAAGCTGGATCAGGAATACACCAGAGGCAGGAAGACAGGCTCTACAGGAAGCTGCTGACAGGGACCAGGAACTGCTGACAGGAACCAGGAACAAGCTTTCAGGAAACTAACCAAGAACTGGAACATACAGGTACAACAACAAACTTCTCTCACCGGCGCTGGACGGCAGGGCTAGCTGGGTAATTAGGGAAGCACGCCCCAATCAGGATGGCTGGAAGCCAGGCACAAGGTAATGGCCAAAACACTGGCAGGTGAGGCTACACAGACAAGAGCTAGACTGCAGTACACAGACTCACCACATAATGACCAAATTAACTGACAAGTGAGGCTTAACACATAGAAAACAGGCTGCAGTTACACAGACTCACCACATGCGGCCAACAAGAGTCTTCTAAACAAGTACAAGAGAAATCCTGGCATGCAAACAGAAATATAACATAAAATTCATGGACAGAAAGCAATGAACCACTGCTTGTGGCTCATAACAGTAAGTTTTTTTCAAGGGGGTAACAACCTGGTAGACTATTGGCCCATTTGCTCTACCAACAATGGTCATCGACTTTTATTATTCAGCCTAAGGATAGGTCATGGTGGTTCCACCATCTCTCAGCCAATACAGCTAATATGTTTCATGCTTATTATACCCAACTGTACAATTTAAACTCCAACATGACTGATGCTGCCAAAACCCAGAGAGCCCAACTAGTAGATGACTATCTGACATCTGTGGACTTTCCTATGCTGTCAGAGGAGGTGGTGACTTCCTTGGAGTTCCCATTCACTCAGAGTTGGCAACTGCCATCATGTTCTCCATGTCGGGTAAGGGGCCACGACTGCATGGGTTTACAACTGGGTATGAGAAAGCCTTGTCTAGAGCAATTTGGATATGAACCCCAACTTCAGTGGGGTCCAGGTTGGACCTAATGTGCATAAACTTGCACTTTATGCCAATGACTTGTTGGTATCCACTGTATCTCTCCCTTGTCTCGACACAGTTTCAGATGTTTGCTCTGTTGTCACTTCAAAAATTTTTGAAGTTTATTTAATTTAACATTACCACCCCTCCATCAGTAGTGGCAACAAGATTTCACCTTTGTTTGGCATCCCATATTTACAAATATGCAAAGACAATGAAGGCATACTCCAATACAATTCTGCGGCTAAATGTAATGGCCTCCGAGTTCCGAAGGTGTGGAAATTTTGTGAGCGTGTGCACATTTTTTTTTAAAGCAGCAATCATTTATAAAGCAAAACATCGTAAATGATTGCTGCTTTAAAAAAACTGACAGATTCACACAAAATTCCCACACCCCTGGAACTCGGCGGCTATTACATTTAGCCACAAAATTCTATTGGAGTATGCCTTCAATGTCTTTGTATATTTGTGACTGCAAGTAAACAGTGATTATACAAAAATCAGAACACACTGGGCCTAATTTCGCAGATGGGCAAAACCATGTTGCACTGCAGGGGAGGCAGATATAACATGTGCAGATAGAGTTAGATTTGGGTGGGGTGTGTTCAAACTGAAATCTAAATTGCAGTGTAAAAATAAAGCAGCCAGTATTTACCCTGCACAGAAACAAGATAACCCACCCAAATCTAACTCTCTCTACACATGTTACATCTGCTCCACCTGCAGTGAACATGGAGCCTAATTCAGACCTGGTCGCACGCAGGCTATTTTTTGCACTGCTGCGACCAGGTAATCGCCACCTACAGGGGAGGGGGTAATTCCTTTGCAGTGGCGCATTCGCTTGTGCAGAGAGCTGCACAAACGAAAAGTTTGTGCAGTCTCTGCCCAGCTCAAGACTTAAGGTGCATACACACGGAGAGATTTTAACTATGAGAGATTTTGACTGAGCGTTTTCCCTTGAACTGGCAGTAGGAGATTATGACTAACTTTTCCAACGATTTTGACAAACTTTACCAGCGATTTTGGCTATGAGCGATTTTAGCTAACTCATTTAAGAATGGGGATGCTTTTTTTTTTTCCAGTGACCTAGCCAAAATTGACTTGCCTGCACAGTCTATTTTTAGCAGCGATAGCGACCTGGCGGGGACGCGCATCGCTATCGCTGGCTGTGTACACACAGAGCGATATGCACTAACTTTCTGAGCGATTTTGACTAGTGATGTGCACCGGAAATTTTCGGGTTTTGTGTTTTGCTTTTGGATTCAGTTCCGCGGCCGTGTTTTGGATTCGGACGCGTTTTGGCAAAACCTCCCTTAAAAATTTTTGTCGGATTTGGGTGTGTTTTGGATTTGAGTGGAGTTTTTTTTTTTCAAAAAACCCTCAAAAACAGCTTAAATCATAGAATTTGGGGGTAATTTTGATCCCATAGTATTATTAACCTCAATAACCATAATTTCCACTCATTTACAGTCTATTCTGAACACCTCACACCTCACAATATTATTTTTAGTCCTAAAATTTGCACGAGGTCGCTGGATGACTAAGCTAAGCGACCCAAGTGGCCGGCACAAACACCTGGCCCATCTAGGAGTGGCACTGCAGTGTCAGACAGGATGGCAGATTTAAAAAATAGTCCCCAAACAGCACATGATGCAAAGAAAAGAGAAAAAGAGGTGCACTGTGGTCGCTGGCTAGCTAAGCTAAGTGACACAAACACCTCAATATCACAGGAATTATTTGTTCTAATCAATGGTATTATTGGTTCAAGTCACTGGAAGAAAATGACAAAATCACAGGAATTATTCGTTCTAATCAATGGTATTATTGGTCCAAATCACTGGAAGAAAATGACAAAATCACTGGAATTAAATGGCAGTAATGTCGGGAATTATATGAAATGGCAGTACCACTGGACATATACGGAAGTGCCAGACAGGATGGCACTTAAGAAAATAGTCCCCAAACAGCACATGATGCAAAGAAAAGAGAAAAAGAGGTGCACTGTGGTCGCTGGATGACTAAGCTAAGCGACACAAACACCTCAATATCACAGGAATTATTCGTTCTAATCAATGGTATTATTGGTCCAAATCACTTGAAAAAAATGACAAAATCACAGGAATTATTCGTTCTAATTAATGGTATTATTGGTCCAAATCACTGGAAGAAAATGACAAAATCACTGGAATTATTTGGCAAGATCACTGTAATTAATAATTATAAATCACTGATATTAATTGGTAAAATCTCGCTATCGCCTGCCTAGTGAAGTAGAATCTAGATGGGATTTTGTGTCGGGGACACAATAACTTCATCAATTGTCTAAATCCCAATGCACTAATGGCGGAAAACGGGCGCACGTCTAACAGTGCACTAATTATACTGAGAACTGATTATACTGATCACTGATGATACTGCGGAGAACTGACACTGAGCAGCGAGAACAGCACTGGACTATTGTACTGTAGTATACTGGTCCCCACAATGCAGCAAAGATATTGAGCACTGATCCAGAGAATAGAACTGAGTCTGACAGGAAGCTGCAAGATACAGCAATGGACAACTGTACTTTACTACTATATACTGGTGGTCACCACAATGCAACACTGTACTACTATATACTGGTCACAAAAATGCAGCACAGATATTGAGCACTGATCCGGAGAATAGAACTGAGTCTGACACGGAGCTGCAAGATAACGCTATGGCCTACTGTACTGTACTACTATATATTGGTGGTCACCACAATGCAGCACTGTACTACTATATACTGGTCCCCACAATGCAGCACAGATATTGAGCACTGATCCGGAGAATAGAACTGAGTCTGACACGGAGGTACAAGATAACGCTATGGCCTACTGTACTATACTACTATATAGTGGTGGTCACCACAATGCAGCACTGTACTACTATATACTGGTCCCCACATTGCAGCACACTGAGCACAGATATTGAGCTTTTCAGGCAGAGAACGTAGCCACGTCCTCTCCGCTCAATCGACAATGCACGAGTGAAAATGGCGACGACGCGCGGCTCTTTATATGGAATCTGAATCTCGCGAGAATCCGACAGCGGAATGATGACGTTTTCCCCCGTTCGGGTTTTGCGTGTTAGGCGGGAAGAACAGAGGCTGCCTCGGACCCGTATAAACCACGTGAAGTTCGGGGGGGTTCGGATCTCAACAAAACGAACCCGCTCATCTCTACACATAATATACTGAGTGTACCCTCTTGGTCTCCTCAGCCTGAACCCTGGCTCTGAAACGCCTCTCGCATGCCCATTTGGCTCCCATTGTGGGCTTTTTTCACAACACACCAAATGGCCCACACGAGACAACGGTGAAAAGTTCCTTTGAGCGCTTTTCACCCCCTTCTTCACCGCTAGAATGTACCATGACTCACTCCATTAGTGATTCCCCGCGTACCCAGTGAGGAACCCTACCAGACCCCTGCACTGGAAGTATGGAGCATTAACAAAATTAACACCACACCTTTTTCAGTGGAGGTTGAAAGCCTGTTGGAATGTTTCCTGAGTCAGCGAAACTTCATTTTCTTTACACAAATTACGTCTGCGTATGCTATCACAGCGCATATGATGACGCAATTTGTGCAAAATAACGCAAATGGTATTACACTGTGCTGCGTATCTCACACACAGACGTGCGGTCCAATCGCACAGCTTATAGATACTTGTTATCTATACACCCTACGATCAAGGTAGTCGAATTCCACTAGCTGTGCTCCTCAGCCGGAGCGTGACACCAAAATCACGCTCCACCGCACTTTCTTCACTGCGTGCATCAATTTCAATATGTAAGGTCGCTATCCTTCACGCCGCCAAGCCTCTGCTAACTCAGCGTCTTCTACGGCAACCCAATTTCCGGGGTTTAATACATTCACACTTTCTTTTCAACAACCCACACTTTTAGATTTTATGTACAGAAAATAAGTCATTTACCAGTGATTGATAACATCCCCTTAAAGGTATTCCACTTTAAACAAAGTATTATAGTAATGTGCTTTAAAATCGGATAGTTACCTGTTAAAATGTGTTTTATTCCACCTTAACAATCAATTTCTATTATGCGGCTAACTTCCGATTGTGTAAATACACACTCACGTTTCCCGCCTGTGCATCCACGTGTGTACCCTTGCGTCGCTATATACTATTGTACTATGACACGTGTATACTTGCGTACGTAAATGTGTATCGCTGCATACCTTTGCATGCAGCTTGCCACACTCTGTTACCCAACTCTAGTAATACAATAAAATAAAAAATAAAAACACTATTTGTATTGTATTGCAGTAGTTAGATAAATGCTTCCACGTTCCCTTAAAGCACCGGAAGTCCCCTGCCGGAAAGCTTCCGCTACGTGCTACCTAAACTTTTAGGCAGGAACGGAGCTTCACTCATGAAATACAAATATTTCGCGAATTTTCGTTAACAATAACACTTTAACATTCAATTTTAAAACACTTATATATAATATGGCTATTGACTATAATTTAAATGCTATGATTCAGATTCAGAACATTTTATATAATAATATAATAATATATATATATATATATATATATTGATAATGCCTAATTATTTTAAAAGAATTGGGGAGTCTCCATTGTGATGATATTCAGCATATAGAATGTATTATCAAAGAAGAGGCCACGCCCATTTATCTGCGCAGAGAGACGTGACCCAAGACAGACTTCATCAATGATGCCCGTCCCTTCAGGGGATTTCAGGCTTACATATATAGTACATAATTATACAATAATTCATAATTGATTAATCAATGGGGCGTGTATTCAGATAACAAGGGGATTATTGATTCGCTGATGGACACAAACAGAGAATCCCGATATGGTCAGCTGGGCTAGATGAAATGGCTGAACTTTTCCTGAAGATGACAGACTGGTTCCATGAGTCTTGGATCTCCCATTCAAACCAATGGAGTTTCTTAATAAGCTTCGTCAGCAAAGAGGCCATTTCTGTTCATGTGTCATGATGCTCTTTTTAAAGCCGAAGGTTCATCTGATATTTACTTATCAAAACCCATAAAATGTCATTAAGTTCTGGTTATCTAAATACGAGGGTCTTTATCTAAGCACGTATGCTCTTAGTCACAAGCTAGGACAAAGGTTGACAGAAAATTCCACTGTAAGAAAGACTTACCATTATTGGAATTAAAGAGCCAGTTACAGATATCTAACTATAAGTCTGAAAGCATGATTTCTGAGACAATACAGATGTATATTTGATTTTTCTTCATCAATATACACCACTTGACTCTCATAAACCCCCACACATCACATGTATTCATACACACATACTGAATGAATGCAGCTTCTACAGAGCCTCTAATTTGCATACCAACAGATGTTCACATGCTTGTTGTTCAGGAGGGTGGTTGAACAGATTCATTAACATTTCAATTGCTTATCTTGCAGCAAACAGAGGGTTAACAAATCCTGGGGGAAAAAACTTTATATCTGTGTGTAATCCTTACATTAAGCCAAGTATTTATCTCACTATAACGCTCTCTAGGCCCATTTGAAACTATTTGTTAATGACTGTGGCATGGGTTAATTAAATTCATTGGTAGCTTTTAAATGGTGTTGGATTTTGTACATATATATTGTTTATTTGTGACAAAGGAAACAGATTGTTTTAACAAACTGGAAGTCAGCTGTTAGCTAAGTGGATAGTGACCTTACCTAAAATGGTCACTGCTCATCCCCCTTCCCAAGCCATGTGCATGGACAAAATGGTGGTCACCATGCAGCTAGCTCTTTTTTCACAAATAAATCCCAATTTATACAAGCACCAGAAGTTGCCCTAATAGACAATTCCCACTGCATGGTAACAACGCGTCCACACGCTTTTTCAGTGCGAACAAAGCTTTGCTACTTTAGGCCTTTGTTAGCAGTATGCGAATAGGAAGCAGCATGCTAACACAGATATATCATACCTATGCACCAACTTTTAAATGCTCTTTAAATTTACTTAACAGATAAACAATCCAATCTGAATCAAACACAATATGACTTATTTGAACTTTGTTTAGCAACAATAAAAATACACTGTAGCATTTCAAATATTGTGCATTTTTTGTCACACTCACACAACAAAGAAATATATTGTCCCTTGAATTTCATATCAGCGCCTTACTGATAACACAAAATGCGGTTCAGCAGCATCTAGATACATCCATCTTTAGCTGGTAGACCACAGCGCGTCTGTACAGCGCATCATTAAGTATGTGATATCCCGGATGAGCCCCCATTTGAGAAGTTCAGATTATTTCTAATAAATATTTTAAATGCCAGCGTTAATATATGCTGCGGACGCAAGGCGCATCTTATTACCATATATACGATTAAAGTGCGCTGTACGTCGCAAACACTACATCCCTTAAGAGAAAACAAGTACTCGCACACATTGTCGGCTGAGGTCCAACGCTCAGAGATGTATATATTTGATATTAAAAGGGTATGCATACAATATAACACATGTACTGTATATATATGGTTACAGTGTTACAATTACACAAGAAGCAGTTGTAGTTACAAAAGAATCCATTACAGCTACAGCCAACATACATCACCCTGTCTCATGCTCAGTGAACAGTCATCTCCATTTTAGAATCTGCCCCAACAGCAATGAAACAGCAGAAAACAGCACTTCTTGGGTGAGGGGAAATACCTATATACTGTGTATTGGGAGAAGTACATGTCTGGGACTGAGTCTTCTGTTATTGGTCCAGGGGAGGGTGATCTCTCATTCATGATGTGTTATTGGTCAGTTCATATGCAAGCAACATCCAGCCTTGAAGATGACATCATAGGAATTAGCCATGCTGTCTTCCAGGAAGATTTTTTTTTGTTCACTTTAGAATTGTGGCTACATGTTCCTACATTTAATCAAAACTAATTGTTGCAATGTGCTACAATCTAACCACAGCTATCAAATTAACACACTCATTCCCTTGATCATTTTGACACCAAGCATGACATGTTTATCTTGTTCCGTTCCAATAATACATATATATCTGATGTTATAACTCTCTTATATGAATACATTATAAAGTCTGGTGCTTGACATGTCCAATTTATGTGTTGTATAAAATATGTGTTGAATATATCTTTGTGGCTTGTCTGGGTGAATGCATATGCTACCGTATATATGCGCAAAATTCATGGACAGAGACCCATCTGTTTGGAGTTTGTATGTGATGTATATGTAATATTTTTTGACTTCGACATGTCACACTGACATATGAAGTGCTGCAGCCCTTGAAGTCTTCTAAATAACTTTTTAGGGCTGCCTGCACAGCCCCCCCTGTTAAGTGACCTGCTTATGCAGGCACCAACTCTAAAACTGAGCTCACAGTGACTGGAGGCGGGGGTTATATAGAGGAGGCTCCGCAATGCATCCTGGGACAGTCTAAAGCTTTAGCCTGTTGGTGCCTCTGGATCAAGATCCATCTCTACTCCCCGATGTATTCCCTGTGGACCACAGTGTACCCAGCTGCAGAAATATATATGTATATCTGGGACTGTTTTCTATGCATTTCCAGTGGGAAGATGGCTATATCTTTTTTATATATATGATGGCATTGAAGCATATATAAATATAAGCATAAAGCATATATACTACCGCCACCCCTCTTCCCAACGCGATTACTTGCCCCCCGCCACCGATGATTATACTCTCCAACACCCAGGGATCGGTGATGGGAGCTCCTGGAGGCCTGCCGGTCACCAGGGCTCCATGCTGCTTTGACCTCTAGTCAGGGGCGGAACTCTCGGAGGCAGCGGAGTCCGTTGCCGCCGGGCTCCTGGCCATGAAGGGGGCACGGCACCTACAGCTACACAGCTGCTCCGTTGTCCCCCGACCCCCGCTCCGTTCACATGAAAGAAACATTTCCGTAGTGCAGCAGGAGCTGCTAGAGGAGCAGCCGATGGACGAACGAGCGCAGCGCCTACTCGCATCAGCGGCGCTCGCTCCTCCTCTGTGCTCTCTGCTGCTGTGTGCTCTGGAGTCTGGCCTGGGTCGCAGATATCACGTGACATCCTCCCGCGACCCAGAGCCGCCGCACACCGCCCAGGACACCTTAGAGCCGCTAAGCCGCCAGGAGAGAGTGCGGGATAGTGACTCCTGAAAAAATAAAGTACCTGTACTGTACATCTGCAAACACTTTTGGGGGGGGGAGGGGAAGGAAGAAGAAGGGGACATAGTGACTGCTACCAAATGATAATATTATTTTTATATATAATATATGCAATCATCTAAAAATGCAGAACACCAAATAAGACACAGACACAGTGGCATAACTAGCATCACTGTCACAATGTCTTATTTGGGGTGCCGTATTCTTAGATGATTGCTAGTATTTTGTTATAAGCAGATGCCCAACTACTTTATCCCACTATTCACTTGCTGTTGGATTAGGGTGGTCTTCTGGTTGCCGGCGGTCGGGGACCCGGCGACCAGCATACCGGCGCCGGAATCCCAACCGCCGGCAAACAGACATCTTTTCTCCCTCTTGGGGGTCCACCACCCCCCTGGAGGGAGACGCGCGCCACCGTGCCCGCAAGGGGCTCATGTACACTCGCCCAGCTGTCGGTATGCCGGCGGTCAGGATCCTGGCGCCGGTATGCTGGTCGCCGGGAACCCGACCGCCGGCAAACCATATTACACCCGTTGGATCCTTCATTGGAGTGCCACACCTCTATCCACCTATCCATTTCTTTATTTTGAAGGCTGTAAGTTTAAGTGGCAGTGCTAGACCCACCTTTTGTCTATGGGGTCAACTCTATTCAGCGACAGTTGAATAGCGCCGGGAGTTAGCTCCCGTCACTATTCAATTCAGCTCAAGTTAAGTCGGCGAAGGCCCGTTCTCGCCGACTTAACAGGTTGAATTGTTGGGAGAACGGGCATTCTCCGACTTACTGTAACTCCCCGATGCGATGCTGATTCCCAACAGAATCACTTTTGTGATCGGCAGCACTTTTGTCGGGTTTCTTCTCTCATCCCCCGGGGTTGAGAGAAGAATTCCTGACAATTGGTGTCACTTGGCGCTGTATTGAACTCCCGGCGCTATTCAACTGTCGCTGAATAGAATTGACCCCAAAATATGTGTGTATAGATATATATATATATATATATATATATATATACACAGATATTGCATGGACCGGCACTCCCACTGTTTCAAACAATTGCCCCGGTGCCCTCTGAGAAAATGGTAGTTATACACTGCCCTTTTGTATATATATATATATATATATATATATATATATATACACCCCCCCCCCCCAGCCCAAAGAACCGGCACTCCAATTATTAGTTGCTTTGTTGGTGCTATCACATATACCGTGGTTCATATATACACTTTCTGCGGTGCGGCACTCTGCATAAAAAGTAGTCTGCAGACTTGGATATAGATAACAACGTTTCAGTGTTTTTTTTATTGCACTATCATCAGGCTGACAAAGACCTTTGTTAACCTGATGATAGTGTAAAAAAAGAAGCACTGAAACATGGGCCCTCATTCAGAGTTGATCGCTCGCTAGCTGCTTTTAGCAGCATTGCACACACTAGGCCGCCGCCCTCTGGGAGTGTATCTTAGCTTAGCAGAATTGCTAACGAAAGGTTAGCAGAATTGCGAATAAATAATTCTTAGCAGTTTCTGAGTAGCTCGAGACCTACTCCTACACTGCGATCAGCTCAGCCCGTTTCGTTCCTGGTTTGACGTCACAAACACGCCCTGCGTTTGGCTAGCGACTCCCCCGTTTCTGCAGACACTCCGGCGTTTTTCCCTGACACGCCTGCATTTTTTAACGAATGTCGGGAAAACGCTGAGTTGCCGCCCAGCATTAGCATTACTGCTTCACAGCACTGAGGTCATGGGTTTTATTCCTGCCCTAACTGTGTGGAGTTTGTATATCCTCCCTGTGCTTGCGTTAGTTTCTTCTGGGTTCTCCGGTTTCCTCCCACAATTAAAAAATATGCTGGTAGGGTAATTTGCTCTCAATAAAAAAATAACCGTAGTGTGTAAGTGTGTGTGTACTTGTGTTTAGGGCAGACTAGCTGGGCCAAGTGGTTTTATTATCTGCCATCAATTTTGTGTTTTTATGTTATGGGGGCTTATGGCTGGGGAACAAAAATGGGAATGTATTGTTGTGGCATGATAATGTGTCGGATATAAATGTGTGCACTTTGTGGATATGAAAATATGCTATAGCTGGAGTACACTGTAAATGCAGTGATAAAAATATAACCAATAATAACTGCTACTGTATTTAATTTAAATCCTCATCCCTGTACAGACAGAGCTTTGGAATTGACACCAACCAAATAAGATTACACCCTGACAGAGGAGCCAAGTGCATCCGGGCGTGCAGAAGCAGGATCAGCTTCACTGGGTATTAAGATCCTGCATAGCCATAGGTGGCGGTAAGCAGGAGTCTTTTTTGCCATTGTTACGGTCAGGTCACTGTGATGTTTAATGCTGGGTACACACTATGTGATATGTTGTTTGTTCAGCTGACAAACGACATATCACAAAGATATGTCTGTGAACGACATCGTTCACAGACATTTTGCGTCAGCTCTGCAGCACAGCCGATGCCAATATATGTTGCAGATAAATCAGTACATCTGGCTGTCTGTATGACCAACCCACCAACCAACCCATATGCTGGCCAAAGAACTGCAGAGAGTGACGTAGCTACCAGTTACTGTGGCCAGACATGTTAGCAGGTATATTGGTGTGTATGCACAATATAATTTGTGCATAGATAGCACTTAACAAATCATTGGATCGGTTGAGCCCATCAGGCTTACGGCCAATCCATCGCTCAGGTGTGTACCCAGCTTAAGAAATAGGTAACTTAAGCGCTGTTAATATTGTATGGTGGCTTGCCAGTAATTTAGAGTATGCTTCTAAAATTATTATTAATAGTTTCTTATATAGTACAGCATATTCTGTTGAGCTTTACAATTGGAACAACAGTAATAGAACAAAACTGGGTAATAACAGACAACCTAGAGGTTGGAAGGCCCTGCTTGCAAGCTTACACTCTACAGGGAAATAGACATTGATACACAAGGATAGGTGCTACCTATTGCATAATGGTCTTTCCAGATTGCAAAGGTTCTTAATGGGCTGTATGATATGGTCACTCAGCAATATTTGCCTGGGGTCTGGAGGGTGTCTAAGTGAAGAAAGACAAAATATGTGAGGTTATGTGTGGATTGTATAGCTGTAATTAGAGAGGAGACACTGAAGATTATGTGGGTGAGCTCGGAATTTGATAAGCTTGTCTGAAGAGGTGAGTTTTCAGGAAACGCTTGAAGGCTTGGAGACTAGAGGAGAGTCTTATTGTGCATGGGAGAGCATTCCACAGGGTGTGTGCAGCCCGGAAAATGTGTAAACTGAAGTCAATAGGCGGGTTGCATACAAAGAAGAGAAACAGTAGCGGTGTGGCTAATCTGTGAAGGCCATTGGACCTTGAAGCTCTGGATATCTTCTGCAGCCCAGTCATTTCTTTGTCATCTCTATTGCCCCTTGGGAGTGCTTTGTCTAATAGGAGGAAGAAGGACACCATATCTTGGTGGAATTGCTCACCGTACTCACTCACTGTACGACAGTTGTCAGTGAAGAAGTTAACATAAGAGTCAAGAGAGTGGATTATGAGTGACATGTTGCAACCTAATGATGATACTTTTTTAGAAGGTTGTTTACAATCTCAACGTAGAAGAGCTATGCACAACACATTTAAAGGCTTCCCATGTCACTTTCTCATTATCGTGTAGGACTCAGTAGAAGTTTTCAGCCTTAAGAAGTTGATGAATTGAATATAATTTAAAATGTGATAGTAGGCTGTCTTTGCGTTTGAAGTCATTTGGCATTTCTGGGTGGAAAATCACAGCACACAACCAAAATTGTCAGCAATATTTAGACATTTAGAACGAAGTACCTATTTTCATATCGGAAAAACTTTAAATGTTGCACAGTGTTGTGGGAGACTTGTACATTATTATTATTTCTGTCAGCTTATTGTCCTCCACTTATTAGAATTTACAGACTACTTTAAGAAAAGCTAACCTGGACCATGTCCGCAAATCCTGGTAAAGGAAAACTCAGCGGTGCTGCACGAAGGAGAATTAACAAACGCAAACAAACTTCAGAAAGAGAACTATTGCAAAAGATTCCAAAACTTAGTACTTATTTTGGTAACCCATCTCAGAAAACTTTGGACACTGGTACATCATCAGAAGAGACTGAAGAAAATCAGGAAGAGCAGAATGAGGGAGAGATTCAGCAAGATACAGGAGAGCCAACTATAGAACTACTTGATGGGTCCGAAGAAGCAATTGAAGGACAGGAGGATGCTGAAACAACATATGCTGAAACACATGAAAGAGAATGTGAAAATACTACAACAGCAGAGAATTTACCACCGTCTGCTGACAGAGCTCATTTTGGAGCGAGAGCACTGAAGTCTTTCGAAAAGCAATTTGTTGTTCAGAGTGGCTTGTATCAGCCAAAGGGCCCTTTCCCAAAACAGAAAGATGGCTCTAGCAAAGGTCGCAGTTTCAGCGAACACTTTTACACACGCCACACAAAGTCTGGCTTAAGTTTACGAAGAATATGGCTTTCATACAGTCCAATTGCTGACAAATGCTACTGCACTCCATGTTGGCTATTTAGTACAACACAGAATCAAGCATGGACTGAGGGAACAAATGATTGGAAAAATCTGCCACGCAGCGTCGAGAGGCATGAGAATTCTTCTGCACATTCAGAAGCATGTCAGGTGTACAATACCTGGAAAAATGATGCCACTGTGGATCTCTTGGCCAACAAGCAAATATATGAAAACCGGAAATACTGGCGTCTTGTACTGGATCGCGTTGTAAATGTCATCATTACGCTTTCAAGATGCAATCTAGCATTTCGAGGTCATCGCGAGTATGTTTATGACGAAGAGGATAATCCTGTGCCTGGCTCACGTGGAAACTTTCTTGAATTTATTAATCTGATAGCTAGATATGATCCAGTACTTGAAAACCTACTGAGCAAGCCAAAGGGATCCACAAAATATTTAAGTGGGTCCATTCAGAATGAGATTGTTGAAATTCTTGCCAATCATGTGAAGCAGCAAATCATAGCTGAAATAGCACATGCTCCATTTGTCTCTGTTATTATGGACACCACAATGGACATTTCAAAGACAGACCAACTGAGCAAGATATTTCGTTATGTCACAATTGAGAAGAATCATGACGGCATACCAGTCACTCTGAGAATTAACTAATCTTTTGTGGGATACAGTGAAGTAAAAAGTCAAAAAGCAGATGATCTGGCAGCAGTCATAATGGAAGAAATTAAAAATATCACAGAACTTCGGAAGTTAAGAGGGCAAGGATACGATGGGGCAGCCAACATGAGTGGGGCATATGGTGGAGTCCAGACTCTGATGAAGCAGAAGGCACCAAAAGCTCAGTATATTCATTGTTGTGCTCATGCTTTAAATCTGGTCATCAACGATGCAGTGAAGCATGTACAGGATTTGAGGCATTTTTTTGATCTGCTTGAAAGACTATACGTCTTCTTCAGTGCAATCAGTAGGTGGCATCGTCTACAAAAGGAAGGCAACTGCTCAATTACTCTAAAGCGACTTTGCCCTACTCGCTGGTCATCCAGGAATCAAGCCTTACTTGCTCTGCGGACCAGATTTTTTGATGTTATGAAGCTGCTGACCATCTTGTCATTTACCGGGAAGAACAGTGAGGAAAAATGTGAAGCATTGTCACTAAAGAAATATTTTGAAAGTTTTTCCACTGTTGTAACAGTGATTTTGCTGTCAAAGATACTTGGACCACTGGACATAATATCAAAGACAATGCAGTCACAGTCAAGTGATCTAAACACTGCTGTTGTGCTATTGCAGTCATTTGTGCAGGATATGATTGAATTACGCAACAACTGGGAAACTACGTTGTCCTTGGCAAAGGAGTTAGCAAGTGGTTGGGGCATAGAATGCATGTTCTTTCCATCAAAACGGATTTGTCAAGTCAAAAGCTTCCACGATGAGCTCTCAAGGGATTCTAGGCTACAGTCTGCTGAGAAACGCTTTCAAGTGGAAGTTTTTAATGCAGTTATCGACATCACTATTACTCAAATGGAAACCTGGTTTCAGGCAATGCAGAAGACATACAAACTGTTTATGTGCATACAGCCAAAGATCATTCTTGAGAAGAGTGTTGAGGAACTGATCGGGCTCTCAAAGGTTCTCACGAACCAGTATTCTGAAGATATTTCTGATGAGCTTGCTGACCAGTTAGTGCTCTTTAAATTGACACTTAGGGGGAAATTTACTAAGCTCCCGATTTTGACCGAGATGCCGTTTTTTCATCAAAGTGTCATCTCGGTAATTTACTAAGCACTAATCACGGCAGTGATGAGGGCATTCGTAATTTTTTGCAAGTCCAAGTAAAAAATTACGAATGAATACACCATCGGTCAAAACACGGCTGTTTAAGTATGAATCTCGGTCATTTACTAAGAAGTGCAAAGCAAAAAAAGAACAAACACTGCCGTGAAAAATTACAACTCGTAAAAAAGTGCTAAAAAAAACCAGACCTTTTTTTTTTATTCGTGATTGGATAGGCATGCACGGATCCATGAGATCCGTGCATGTATATCAGTGGGAAGGGGTGGGAAAGTGCTTATTTTTCCAAAAAAAATTGCGTGGGGTCCCCCCTCCTAAGCATAACCAGCCTCGGGCTCTTTGAGCCGATCCTGGTTGCAGAAATATGGGGAAAAAAATGACAGGGGTTCCCCCATATTTAAGCAACCAGCATCGGGCTCTGCGCCTGGTCCTGGTCCCAAAAATACGGGGGACAAAAAGAGTAGGGGTCCCCCGTATTTTTAAAACCAGCACCGGGCTCCACTAGCTGGACAGATAATGCCACAGCCGGGGGTCACTTTTATATAGTGCCCTGCGGCCGTGGCATCAAAAATCCAACTAGTCACCCCTGGCCGGGGTACCCTGGGGGAGTGGGGACCCCTTCAATCAAGGGGTCCCCCCCCCCAGCCACCCAAGGGCCAGGGGTGAAGCCCGAGGCTGTCCCCCCCCCCATCCAATGGGCTGCGGATGGGGAGGCTGATAGCCTTTGTTGTAAAAGAAAAGATATTGTTTTTAGTAGCAGTACTACAAGGCCCAGCAAGCCTCCCCCGCATGCTGGTACTTGGAGAACCACAAGTACCAGCATGCGACGGAAAAACGGGCCCGCTGGTACCTGTAGTACTACTACTAAAAAAATACCCAAAAAAAGACAAGACACACACACCGTGAAAGTATAATTTTATTACATACATACACACATACATACATACTTACCTTAAGTTCCCACGCAGGTCGGTCCTCTTCTCCAGTAGAATCCAAGGGGTACCTGTTGAAGAAATTATACTCACGAGATCCAGGGGTCCAGGCTCCTCGGGAAATCCAGGGGTAATCCACGTACTTGACAAAAAAAACAAAACGGTGTCCCGACCACGAACTGAAAGGGGACCCATGTTTGCACATGGGTCACCTTTCCACGAATGCCAGAAAGCCACTCTGACTTCTGTCTAAGTGGGTTTCTTCAGCCAATCAGGGAGCGCCACGTTG
This sequence comes from Pseudophryne corroboree, assembly GCF_028390025.1. Lineage (NCBI taxonomy): Eukaryota > Metazoa > Chordata > Amphibia > Anura > Myobatrachidae > Pseudophryne > Pseudophryne corroboree. The sequence goes on along the minus strand of NC_086445.1, from coordinate 753,118,063 downwards.
TAGCACTCTCCTGATCAGCTGTGTGGTCCTGTCCTCACTGACAGGCAGCACACGGCAGTGTTACAATGTAGCGCCTATGCGCTACATTGTAACCAATGATGGGAACTTTCTGCTCAGCGGTGACGTCACTTTAGGTCAACCGCAGGGCAGAAAGTTCCCATCATTGGTTACAATGTAGCGCATAGGCGCTACATTGTAACACTGCCGTGTGCTGCCTGTCAGTGAGGACAGGACCACACAGCTGATCAGGAGAGTGCTACAACGTGGCGCTCCCTGATTGGCTGAAGAAACCCACTTAGACAGAAGTCAGAGTGGCTTTCTGGCATTCGTGGAAAGGTGACCCATGTGCAAACATGGGTCCCCTTTCAGTTCGTGGTCGGGACACCGTTTTGTTTTTTTTGTCAAGTACGTGGATTACCCCTGGATTTCCCGAGGAGCCTGGACCCCTGGATCTCGTGAGTATAATTTCTTCAACAGGTACCCCTTGGATTCTACTGGAGAAGAGGACCGACCTGCGTGGGAACTTAAGGTAAGTATGTATGTATGTGTGTATGTATGTAATAAAATTATACTTTCACGGTGTGTGTGTCTTGTCTTTTTTTGGGTATTTTTTTAGTAGTAGTACTACAGGTACCAGCGGGCCCGTTTTTCCGTCGCATGCTGGTACTTGTGGTTCTCCAAGTACCAGCATGCGGGGGAGGCTTGCTGGGCCTTGTAGTACTGCTACTAAAAACAATATCTTTTCTTTTACAACAAAGGCTATCAGCCTCCCCATCCGCAGCCCATTGGATGGGGGGGGGACAGCCTCGGGCTTCACCCCTGGCCCTTGGGTGGCTGGTGGGGGGGGACCCCTTGATTGAAGGGGTCCCCACTCCCCCAGGGTACCCCGGCCAGGGGTGACTAGTTGGATTTTTGATGCCACGGCCGCAGGGCACTATATAAAAGTGACCCCCGGCTGTGGCATTATCTGTCCAGCTAGTGGAGCCCGGTGCTGGTTTTAAAAATATGGGGGACCCCTACTCTTTTTGTCCCCCGTATTTTTGGGACCAGGACCAGGCGCAGAGCCCGATGCTGGTTGCTTAAATATGGGGGAACCCCTGTCATTTTTTCCCCCATATTTTTGCAACCAGGATCGGCTCAAAGAGCCCGAGGCTGGTTATGCTTAGGAGGGGGGACCCCACGCATTTTTTTTAATGATTTTACAGTGTTTAATTTTAAAAAAAAAAAACCCAGCACGGATCACACAGATCCGGCCGAGATTGATTGTAAAAAAAGTCGGCAGTGTTTTGCTAATCACTGCCGTAAAAATAGGTAAAAAACCACGAATGACATCGACATCGGAAGAAAAGAAAAACCCGAATACGACAGCTTAGTAAATCCATCGTAATCAATTCAAAAAGTTGCAATTTTACACTGTCGATGTCATTCGTGATTGAACTTGGACATGATTCTGGAAAATACGAATCTTAGTAAATGTACCCCTTAGTGTAAAACTTACTACCATTAATTCTATCAAAGAATTAGGTGAGTTCCTATTGATCAATCATCCAGAATTGTCCAGCAGTTTTTCAGAAGTGATCACTGCAAGCCTGTTGTATTTAACACTTCCTATCACAGTTGCATCAGCAGAAAGAAGCTTTTCGAAGTTGAAGCTCATTAAAACATACTTGCGCAGCACGATGTCTGAAACCCGATTGAGCTCCCTTGCAATTTTATCAATAGAGAACCAACGATTAAATAGTGTGGACACAGAAAAACTAATTGACATTTTCGCGGACTCAAGGGCCCGTCAAAAACCTTTCTGAGCAACTCTACATTGCTGGATTATTTATATTTTGTGTGTAGAAGACTTTATACTGAATCACTATGTTCAACTCACTTTGTTTAAATATAATTGATAACGTGTTCAGTTACATGTTAATAAATCATAATTTGTTTGACTCTTCCCTGGACTTTCAAATGTACGTCATTTTGCATACTAGATATGCTTACTTGTATTTTTGTTGCCTGCATAACCGTAAATCAGGTACAAATTTGTTTTACAAAGAGTCGGCATGGGAAAGGGGGGCACCAACATTTATCTTGCCTCCGGGCACCTGGGACGAACTTACGCCACTGCCTCTAGTGCTGTAAAGTGAGCTGCTGCTTTGCAGCATCACTTTTCCGCACCAAGGGTCAGAACATCTGCAGGGAGCCCCAATGACCAGCATGCCTCCAGTAGCTCTAATCACCTGGTGTTGGTGAGTAAAATCACATTTGGCGGGTAGTTGCATCGGGGAGGTGGGTGCCTGTGGTATATTTTGATGTGCGGGAGAAAACTGGAGTAGCTGGAGGAAACAAAATTAACCCTGGTGTGTAAGTGTGTGTATGTGCATGGGCAGAGTAAACTGACCAAATGGATCTTATCTGCCATCAAATTCTATGTCTCTATGTTATGATTAAGTAATGAGTGTGTCCAGCAAGAAGGATACTTACTAGAGATGAGCGCCTGAAATTTTTCGGGTTTTGTGTTTTGGTTTTGGGTTCGGTTCCGCGGCCGTGTTTTGGGTTCGAACGCGTTTTGGCAAAACCTCACCGAATTTTTTTTGTCGGATTCGGGTGTGTTTTGGATTCGGGTGTTTTTTTCCAAAAACACTAAAAAACAGCTTAAATCATAGAATTTGGGGGTCATTTTGATCCCAAAGTATTATTAACCTCAAAAACCATAATTTACACTCATTTTCAGTCTATTCTGAATACCTTACACCTCACAATATTATTTTTAGTCCTAAAATTTGCACCGAGGTCGCTGTGTGAGTAAGATAAGCGACCCTAGTGGCCGACACAAACACCGGGCCCATCTAGGAGTGGCACTGCAGTGTCACGCAGGATGTCCCTTCCAAAAAACCCTCCCCAAACAGCACATGACGCAAAGAAAAAAAGAGGCGCAATGAGGTAGCTGTGTGAGTAAGATTAGCGACCCTAGTGGCCGACACAAACACCGGGCCCATCTAGGAGTGGCACTGCAGTGTCACGCAGGATGGCCCTTCCAAAAAACCCTCCCCAAACAGCACATGACGCAAAGAAAAAAAGAGGCGCAATGAGGTAGCTGTGTGAGTAAGATTAGCGACCCTAGTGGCCGACACAAACACCGGGCCCATCTAGGAGTGGCACTGCAGTGTCACGCAGGATGGCCCTTCCAAAAAACCCTCCCCAAACAGCACATGACGCAAAGAAAAAAAGAGGCGCAATGAGGTAGCTGACTGTGTGAGTAAGATTAGCGACCCTAGTGGCCGACACAAACACCGGGCCCATCTAGGAGTGGCACTGCAGTGTCACGCAGGATGTCCCTTCCAAAAAACCCTCCCCAAACAGCACATGACGCAAAGAAAAAAAGAGGCGCAATGAGGTAGCTGTGTGAGTAAGATTAGCGACCCTAGTGGCCGACACAAACACCGGGCCCATCTAGGAGTGGCACTGCAGTGTCAAGCAGGATGTCCCTTCCAAAAAACCCTCCCCAAACAGCACATGACGCAAAGAAAAAAAGAGGCGCAATGAGGTAGCTGACTGTGTGAGTAAGATTAGCGACCCTAGTGGCCGACACAAACACCGGGCCCATCTAGGAGTGGCACTGCAGTGTCACGCAGGATGTCCCTTCCAAAAAACCCTCCCCAAACAGCACATGACGCAAAGAAAAAAAGAGGCGCAATGAGGTAGCTGACTGTGTGAGTAAGATTAGCGACCCTAGTGGCCGACACAAACACCGGGCCCATCTAGGAGTGGCACTGCAGTGTCACGCAGGATGTCCCTTCCAAAAAACCCTCCCCAATCAGCACATGATGCAAAGAAAAAGAAAAGAAAAAAGAGGTGCAAGATGGAATTGTCCTTGGGCCCTCCCACCCACCCTTATGTTGTATAAACAAAACAGGACATGCACACTTTAACCAACCCATCATTTCAGTGACAGGGTCTGCCACACGACTGTGACTGATATGACGGGTTGGTTTGGACCCCCCCCAAAAAAGAAGCAATTAATCTCTCCTTGCACAAACTGGCTCTACAGAGGCAAGATGCCCACCTCATCTTCACCCTCCGATATATCACCGTGTACATCCCCCTCCTCACAGATTATCAATTCGTCCCCACTGGAATCCACCATCTCAGCTCCCTGTGTACTTTGTGGAGGCAATTGCTGCTGGTCAATGTCTCCGCGGAGGAATTGATTATAATTCATTTTAATGAACATCATCTTCTCCACATTTTCTGGATGTAACCTCGTACGCCGATTGCTGACAAGGTGAGCGGCGGCACTAAACACTCTTTCGGAGTACACACTTGTGGGAGGGCAACTTAGGTAGAATAAAGCCAGTTTGTGCAAGGGCCTCCAAATTGCCTCTTTTTCCTGCCAGTATAAGTACGGACTGTGTGACGTGCCTACTTGGATGCGGTCACTCATATAATCCTCCACCATTCTATCAATGTTGAGAGAATCATATGCAGTGACAGTAGACGACATGTCCGTAATCGTTGTCAGGTCCTTCAGTCCGGACCAGATGTCAGCATCAGCAGTCGCTCCGGACTGCCCTGCATCACCGCCAGCGGGTGGGCTCGGAATTCTGAGCCTTTTCCTCGCACCCCCAGTTGCGGGAGAATGTGAAGGAGGAGATGTTGACAGGTCGCGTTCCGCTTGACTTGACAATTTTGTCACCAGCAGGTCTTTCAACCCCAGCAGACCTGTGTCTGCCGGAAAGAGAGATCCAAGGTAGGCTTTAAATCTAGGATCGAGCACGGTGGCCAAAATGTAGTGCTCTGATTTCAACAGATTGACCACCCGTGAATCCTTGTTAAGCGAATTAAGGGCTGCATCCACAAGTCCCACATGCCTAGCGGAATCGCTCCCTTTTAGCTCCTTCTTCAATGCCTCCAGCTTCTTCTGCAAAAGCCTGATGAGGGGAATGACCTGACTCAGGCTGGCAGTGTCTGAACTGACTTCACGTGTGGCAAGTTCAAAGGGCATCAGAACCTTGCACAACGTTGAAATCATTCTCCACTGCACTTGAGACAGGTGCATTCCACCTACTATATCGTGCTCAATTGTATAGGCTTGAATGGCCTTTTGCTGCTCCTCCAACCTCTGAAGCATATAGAGGGTTGAATTCCACCTCGTTACCACTTCTTGCTTCAGATGATGGCAGGGCAGGTTCAGTAGTTTTTGGTGGTGCTCCAGTCTTCTGTACGTGGTGCCTGTACGCCGAAAGTGTCCCGCAATTTTTCTGGCCACCGACAGCATCTCTTGCACGCCCCTGTCGTTTTTTAAAAAATTCTGCACCACCAAATTCAAGGTATGTGCAAAACATGGGACGTGCTGGAATTTGCCCATATTTAATGCACACACAATATTGCTGGCGTTGTCCGATGCCACAAATCCACAGGAGAGTCCAATTGGGGTAAGCCATTCCGCGATGATCTTCCTCAGTTGCCGTAAGAGGTTTTCAGCTGTGTGCGTATTCTGGAAAGCGGTGATACAAAGCGTAGCCTGCCTAGGAAAGAGTTGGCGTTTGCGAGATGCTGCTACTGGTGCCGCCGCTGCTGTTCTTGCGGCGGGAGTCCATACATCTACCCAGTGGGCTGTCACAGTCATATAGTCCTGACCCTGCCCTGCTCCACTTGTCCACTTGTCCACATGTCCGTGGTTAAGTGGACATTGGGTACAACTGCATTTTTTAGGACACTGGTGAGTCTTTTTCTGACGTCCGTGTACATTCTCGGTATCGCCTGCCTAGAGAAGTGGAACCTAGATGGTATTTGGTAACGGGGGCACACTGCCTCAATAAATTGTCTAGTTCCCTGTGAACTAACGGCGGATACCGGACGCACGTCTAACACCAACATAGTTGTCAAGGACTCAGTTATCCGCTTTGCAGTAGGATGACTGCTGTGATATTTCATCTTCCTCGCAAAGGACTGTTGAACAGTCAATTGCTTACTGGAAGTAGTACAAGTGGGCTTACGACTTCCCCTCTGGGATGACCATCGACTCCCAGCGGCAACAACAGCAGCGCCAGCAGCAGTAGGCGTTACACGCAAGGATGCATCGGAGGAATCCCAGGCAGGAGAGGACTCGTCAGAATTGCCAGTGACATGGCCTGCAGGACTATTGGCATTCCTGGGGAAGGAGGAAATTGACACTGAGGGAGTTGGTGGGGTGGTTTGCGTGAGCTTGGTTACAAGAGGAAGGGATTTACTGGTCAGTGGACTGCTTCCGCTGTCACCCAAAGTTTTTGAACTTGTCACTGACTTATTATGAATGCGCTGCAGGTGATGTATAAGGGAGGATGTTCCGAGGTGGTTAACGTCCTTACCCCTACTTATTACAGCTTGACAAAGGGAACACACGGCTTGACACCTGTTGTCCGCATTTCTGGTGAAATACCTCCACACCGAAGAGCTGATTTTTTTGGTATTATCACCTGGCATGTCAACGGCCATATTCCTCCCACGGACAACAGGTGTCTCCCCGGGTGCCTGACTTAAACAAACCACCTCACCATCAGAATCCTCCTGGTCAATTTCCTCCCCAGCGCCAGCAACACCCATATCCTCCTCATCCTGGTGTACTTCAACACTGACATCTTCAATCTGACTATCAGGAACTGGACTGCGGGTGCTCCTTCCAGCACTTGCAGGGGGCGTGCAAATGGTGGAAGGCGCATGCTCTTCACGTCCAGTGTTGGGAAGGTCAGGCATCGCAACCGACACAATTGGACTCTCCTTGTGGATTTGGGATTTCAAAGAACGCACAGTTCTTTGCGGTGCTTTTGCCAGCTTGAGTCTTTTCAGTTTTCTAGCGAGAGGCTGAGTGCTTCCATCCTCATGTGAAGCTGAACCACTAGCCATGAACATAGGCCAGGGCCTCAGCCGTTCCTTGCCACTCCGTGTGGTAAATGGCATATTGGCAAGTTTACGCTTCTCCTCCGACAATTTTATTTTAGGTTTTGGAGTCCTTTTTTTACTGATATTTGGTGTTTTGGTTTTGACATGCTCTGTACTATGCCATTGGGCATCGGCCTTGGCAGACGACGTTGCTGGCATTTCATCGTCTCGGCCATGACTAGTGGCAGCAGCTTCAGCACGAGGTGGAAGTGGATCTTGATCTTTCCCTAATTTTGGAACCTCAACATTTTTGTTCTCCATATTTTAATAGGCACAACTAAAAGGCACCTCAGGTAAACAATGGAGATGGATGGATTGGATACTAGTATACAATTATGGACGGGCTGCCGAGTGCCGACACAGAGGTAGCCACAGCCGTGAACTACCGCACTGTACTGTGTCTGCTGCTAATATATAGACTGGTTGATAAAGAGATAGTATACTCGTAACTAGTATGTATGTATAAAGAAAGAAAAAAAAACCACGGTTAGGTGGTATATACAATTATGGACGGGCTGCCGAGTGCCGACACAGAGGTAGCCACAGCCGTGAACTACCGCACTGTACTGTGTCTGCTGCTAATATATAGACTGGTTGATAAAGAGATAGTATACTCGTAACTAGTATGTATGTATAAAGAAAGAAAAAAAAACCACGGTTAGGTGGTATATACAATTATGGACGGGCTGCCGAGTGCCGACACAGAGGTAGCCACAGCCGTGAACTACCGCACTGTACTGTGTCTGCTGCTAATATATAGACTGGTTGATAAAGAGATAGTATACTCGTAACTAGTATGTATGTATAAAGAAAGAAAAAAAAACCACGGTTAGGTGGTATATACAATTATGGACGGGCTGCCGAGTGCCGACACAGAGGTAGCCACAGCCGTGAACTACCGCACTGTACTGTGTCTGCTGCTAATATATAGACTGGTTGATAAAGAGATAGTATACTCGTAACTAGTATGTATGTATAAAGAAAGAAAAAAAAACCACGGTTAGGTGGTATATACAATTATGGACGGGCTGCCGAGTGCCGACACAGAGGTAGCCACAGCCGTGAACTACCGCACTGTACTGTGTCTGCTGCTAATATATAGACTGGTTGATAAAGAGATAGTATACTCGTAACTAGTATGTATGTATAAAGAAAGAAAAAAAAACCACGGTTAGGTGGTATATACAATTATGGACGGGCTGCCGAGTGCCGACACAGAGGTAGCCACAGCCGTGAACTACCGCACTGTACTGTGTCTACTGCTAATATATAGACTGGTTGATAAAGAGATAGTATACTCGTAACTAGTATGTATGTATAAAGAAAGAAAAAAAAACCACGGTTAGGTGGTATATACAATTATGGACGGGCTGCCGAGTGCCGACACAGAGGTAGCCACAGCCGTGAACTACCGCACTGTACTGTGTCTGCTGCTAATATATAGACTGGTTGATAAAGAGATAGTATACTCGTAACTAGTATGTATGTATAAAGAAAGAAAAAAAAACCACGGTTAGGTGGTATATACAATTATGGACGGGCTGCCGAGTGCCGACACAGAGGTAGCCACAGCCGTGAACTACCGCACTGTACTGTGTCTGCTGCTAATATATAGACTGGTTGATAAAGAGATAGTATACTCGTAACTAGTATGTATGTATAAAGAAAGAAAAAAAAACCACGGTTAGGTGGTATATACAATTATGGACGGGCTGCCGAGTGCCGACACAGAGGTAGCCACAGCCGTGAACTACCGCACTGTACTGTGTCTGCTGCTAATATATAGACTGGTTGATAAAGAGATAGTATACTCGTAACTAGTATGTATGTATAAAGAAAGAAAAAAAAACCACGGTTAGGTGGTATATACAATTATGGACGGGCTGCCGAGTGCCGACACAGAGGTAGCCACAGCCGTGAACTACCGCACTGTACTGTGTCTGCTGCTAATATATAGACTGGTTGATAAAGAGATAGTATACTCGTAACTAGTATGTATGTATAAAGAAAGAAAAAAAAACCACGGTTAGGTGGTATATACAATTATGGACGGGCTGCCGAGTGCCGACACAGAGGTAGCCACAGCCGTGAACTACCGCACTGTACTGTGTCTGCTGCTAATATATAGACTGGTTGATAAAGAGATAGTATACTCGTAACTAGTATGTATGTATAAAGAAAGAAAAAAAAACCACGGTTAGGTGGTATATACAATTATGGACGGGCTGCCGAGTGCCGACACAGAGGTAGCCACAGCCGTGAACTACCGCACTGTACTGTGTCTGCTGCTAATATATAGACTGGTTGATAAAGAGATAGTATACTCGTAACTAGTATGTATGTATAAAGAAAGAAAAAAAAACCACGGTTAGGTGGTATATACAATTATGGACGGGCTGCCGAGTGCCGACACAGAGGTAGCCACAGCCGTGAACTACCGCACTGTACTGTGTCTGCTGCTAATATAGACTGGTTGATAAAGAGATAGTATACTACTAATATTATATACTGGTGGTCAGGTCACTGGTCACTAGTCACACTGGCAGTGGCACTCCTGCAGCAAAAGTGTGCACTGTTTAATTTTAATATAATATTATGTACTCCTGGCTCCTGCTATAACCTATAACTGGCACTGCAGTAGTGCTCCCCAGTCTCCCCCACAATTATAAGCTGTGTGAGCTGAGCAGTCAGACAGATATATAATATATATAGATGATGCAGCACACTGGCCTGAGCCTGAGCAGTGCACACAGATATGGTATGTGACTGACTGAGTCACTGTGTGTATCGCTTTTTTCAGGCAGAGAACGGATATATTAAATAAACTGCACTGTGTGTCTGGTGGTCACTCACTATATAATATATTATGTACTCCTGGCTCCTGCTATAACCTATAACTGGCACTGCAGTAGTGCTCCCCAGTCTCCCCCACAATTATAAGCTGTGTGAGCTGAGCAGTCAGACAGATATATATAATATTATATATAGATAATAGATGATGCAGCACACTGGCCTGAGCCTGAGCAGTGCACACAGATATGGTATGTGACTGAGTCACTGTGTGCTGTGTATCGCTTTTTTCAGGCAGAGAACGGATTATATTATGTACTCCTGGCTCCTGCTATAACCTATAACTGGCACTGCAGTAGTGCTCCCCAGTCTCCCCCACAATTATAAGCTGTGTGAGCTGAGCAGTCAGACAGATATATATAATATTATATATAGATAATAGATGATGCAGCACACTGGCCTGAGCCTGAGCAGTGCACACAGATATGGTATGTGACTGAGTCACTGTGTGCTGTGTATCGCTTTTTTCAGGCAGAGAACGGATTATAAATAAAAGTGGTGGTCACTGGTCACTATCAGCAAAACTCTGCACTGTACACTACTGAGTACTCCTAATGCTCCCCAAAATTAGTAAATCAAGTGTCTCTCTAATCTATTCTAATTCTAAACGGAGAGGACGCCAGCCACGTCCTCTCCCTATCAATCTCAATGCACGTGTGAAAATGGCGGCGACGCGCGGCTCCTTATATAGAATCCGAGTCTCGCGATAGAATCCGAGCCTCGCGAGAATCCGACAGCGTCATGATGACGTTCGGGCGCGCTCGGGTTAACCGAGCAAGGCGGGAAGATCCGAGTCGCTCGGACCCGTGAAAAAAAACATGAAGTTCTGGCGGGTTCGGATTCAGAGAAACCGAACCCGCTCATCTCTAATACTTACATGAGGATGCATATGTATATATGCCTTAATGCCATCATACATATACAAAAAGATATAGCCATATTCCCACTGGAAACACAATGAAAACTGTCTCAGGTATACATATCTGTGCTTAAAATTATATTATCCCACGTAAATAAAGATATAGCGATCTTCCCACTAAAAACGTAGAGAAAACATTCCCATTTATACATATATTATGCACTTACAAAAGTGATCATCCCATGAAAATAATAAGACATGGGTGGTCATTCCGAGTTGTTCGCTCTGTAAATTTTTACGCATCGCAGCGATTTTCCGCTTAGTGCGCATGCGCAATGTCCGCAGTGCGACTGCGCCAAGTAAATTTGCTATGTAGTTAGGAATTTTACTCACGGCTTTTTCATCGTTCTGGTGATCGTAGTGTGATTGACAGGAAGTGGGTGTTACTGGGCGGAAACTGGCCGTTTTATGGGTGTGTGCGGAAAAACGCTACCGTTTCTGGGAAAAACGCGGGAGTGGCTGGAGAAACGGGGGAGACCAGGAACGACAAGCACTGAACTGATCGCAGATGCCGAGTAAGTCTGGAGCTACTCAGAAACTGCTAACAGAGGTGTAATCGCAATATTGCGAATACGTCGTTCGCAATTTTAAGAAGCTAAGATTCACTCCCAGTAGGCGGCGGCTTAGCGTGAGTAAATCTGCTAAAAGCAGCTTGCGAGCGAACAACTCGGAATGAGGGCCATAGCCATTTTCCCACAGGAAATGCATAGAAAACAGTCCAGGTATATATATATATATATATATATCTGCGCTTAACCCTCTGTCAGGCGCACCTCCTGGACACCCGGATTTCGGCGCAGTGCGCCTGACAGGTGCCTGTTAGAAGATCGTCATTAGCACCTAATTAACTCAATTCTAATGCTCTTAAAGTGATCAGTGACATTCATTAGGATGTACAAAGAGAGAAATCGTAGGTTTTACGGCCCATTTCAGCAGAAAATCTGATGCAAGAAATAGAAAACATGAACATGAGTATAACTTTGGGCGCAGTGTGCCTGAGAGGCCATCCTGGACAAACCTACATATTTCTGCAAAATATCCACAACCTTTGTAATTTTCATTCATAAAATGAGCAAAAAATTGTATTTTAATACCTACCGGTAAATCCTTTTCTCTTAGTCCGTAGAGGATGCTGGGGACTCCGTAAGGACCATGGGGTATAGACGTGATCCGCAGCAGACATGGGCACACTATAAGACTTTGAATGGGTGTGAACTGGCTCCTCCCTCTATGCCCCTCCTCCAGACTCCAGTTAGAGAACTGTGCCCAGGGAGATGGACATTTCGAGGAAATAATTTATTGTTTAAAGACGGTGAGTGTCATACCAGCTCACACCTCGAACATACCGCAGAGCATGGCATTCAATAGAACACCAGCCAACGGCATAAAAATTACACACCCACATGCTGAGAGAATATGTAACACACCCTGTGTGTCAACACAACCAATAAGAAGACACCGAATGCCATGGCATGAACTACGTCAGCAACAGCCTGACAGAAAAGAAACACCACAAGAGTTTAACCATAACCAATAACTGCAGATACAGTACGCACTGGGACGGGCACCCAGCATCCTCTACGGACTAAGAGAAAAGGATTTACCGGTAGGTATTAAAATCCTATTTTCTCTTACATCCTAGAGGATGCTGGGTACTCCGTAAGCACCATGGGGTTTATACCAAAGCTCCAGACCGGGCGGGAGAGTGTGGACGACTCTGCAGCACCGATTGAGCAAACATGAGGTCCCCATCAGCTAGGGTATCAAACTTGTAGAGCTTAGCAAAAGTGTTTGAACCCGACCAAGTAGGCGCTCGGCAAAGTTGAACCACCGAGACTCCTCGGGCATCCACCCAAGAAGAGCCCATCTTCCTAGTAGAATGGGTCTCCACCAACTTTGGTAACGGCAATCCAGCCGTAGAACGAGCACGCCGAATCGTATCACAGATCCAGCGTGTAACAGACTGCATAGACGCAGGCGCCCCAATCATGCTGGGAGCATACCGGACAAACAGAGCCTCTGTTTCCCCAATCTGAGCCAAATTGGCGACCTAAATATTCAAAGCCCTGACTACATCGAGAGACTTTGAATCAGCCAATGCCTAAGTAACCACAGGCATCAAAATAGGCTGGTTTCTGCGAAACCCAGAAACCACTTTTGGCAGAACTATTATCCGAGTTCTCAATTCCGCTCTATCCACATGGAAGATCAAACAGGGGCTCTTGTGAGACAAAGCCTCTACTTCCGACACCCGCCTTGCGGACGCCAACGCCAATAGCATGACCACTTTCCAAGAGAGAAATTTTAACACAACCTTTCACAAAGGTTCCAATCAGTGTGACACAAGAAAACGCAAAACCACGTGAAGGTCCCACGGTGCCAATGGGGGCACAAATGGAGGTTAAATGTGCAGTTCACCTTTCACGAAAGTCTGAACTTCCGGAAATGGTGGCCAATTCTTTTTTTTTTTTAAAGAAATTTTATCAGGCCAAAACTGCACTGAAATGGAGCCTAACTTTAGGCCTGCATCCACACCTTTCTTGCAAAGAATGGAGAAGAACGACCCAGCTGAAAGTCTTCCGTAGGAGCCTTCTTGGATTCACACCAAGATACATATTTACGCCAAATACGGTGGTAAGGCTTTGCCGTTACTTCTTTTCTAGCCAGAAGAAGTGTGGAAATGACCTCACTGGGAATACCCTTTCGGGCTAGGATATGGCGTTCAACCTCCACGCCGTCAAACGCAGCCGCGGTACGTCTTGATACACGCCCGGATCTTGCTGTAACAGTTCCTCCCGTAGAGGAAGAAGCCAGGGATCTTCTATGAGTAAATCTTGTAGAAATGGATACCAAGCTGTCCTTGGCTAGACCGGAACAATGAGGATCTGTTATGCACACCAGTGCCTGCAGGAAAGTACTGGTGTCAGAACTGTTATGCACTCCAGTGTCTGCAGGAATGTACTGGTGTTTGAACTGTTATGCCAAACAAATGGACTCACAGACAAACTGGGGAATATGACATAACGTACACAGAAGGTGATAGGGTAACAAAATACACACAAAGTGAACAGAGAAGCCCAGAGGCTAAGGAACTGGGTATCTCCCTTGTATTATAACTGCTCAGATGGAAAAAAGCAAGATGTTGTGTTTTAATACGTAGAGAACCTGAAATGCTGTTGCTAAGGGCAACAGCAAAACCCTAAAGGGTTACCAACGGGTGTGGCAGTAAACTCCTTGGTCAGAGATGGAATGATAGACACAAGGAGAGTCCCCACAATCCTAATTCTCACTTGCAGTGCACAGGTTTTAGCTTACTGCCACTAAACTGGCCCCTGACACCTAGCACAGTGAGACAGGATTAGACAGGCAAGTCTTAGAATACAGCCGCAAACTTGCTAAGTTCACAGAGTAGTAACAGAACCCCAGCAAGCTAAACGACTGACTCCAGTCTTACTGCTAGGTCTGGATTGGCAGAGTGTAATACCAAATCCCCAGGCCTATTTGCAGTAAGCAACAAACAAATACAAAGCTACACAGTACTGGCTAACTTTCATGAACTGACTAACCAACAAAGATTCAGCAGCATCTGCTTACCCTGAAAAGAGGCCTTATAAAGCAGGTGCTGTCCACGCCCCACTCAGACCTCACAGACTGTGAGCACAAAAACCAGCACCGGATCCCCTGCAGTGCACAGAGCCTATAACCACTGCACAGCAAAAGACCCGAACCGGAGTATCAGCTGCGCTCAGGTTACTCCACTAGCACTTGTCTCCCGGTTGCCATGACGACGTGGCAGCACAGGGCAGGAGACCCTAACAGTACCCCCCCTCTGACGAGGGGTCAAAGAACCCCTACCACCGGGTTTATCGGGGAACTGCGAGAAGAAAGAGCGTATCAGTCTGGGGGCATGAAGATCACAACTGCGCACCCACGACCGCTCCTCCGGGCCATACCCCTTCCAGTGCACCAAAAATGACAGCCGACCCCGAACCACCTTGGAGTCAAGAATCCTTTCAACAACAAACTCCCTCTGGCCACGTATCAGAAGAGGGGAAGGTCTTCCACTGGAAGAAGGATTACTAATCGCCCGTTTTAAAAGGGAACAATGAAATGTTTTATTGATACCCAAAGAACGGGGCAGATCTAACTGAAATGCCACCGGATTGATAACCCTGGTGATCTTATAAGGGCCGATGAACCGGGGCCCTAACTTATGAGATGGCTGTCTCAACTTCAAATTCTTGGTAGACAACCAGACGAAGTCTCCTAATTTGAAGCTGCAGGGTCTTTTCCGCTTATCAAAAACCCTTTTGGTCACTAATGACACAGACACAAGGGCTTTCTTCACTTTCCGCCAAATACCTCTAAGGACCGAAACCACAGAGGAACCACCAGGCGTGGAGTCCAGGGGGTCAAAAGAATTGGCCTTAGGATGATGCCCATACACACAAAGGAAGGGAGAGATCCCTGTAGCAGAGTGAGCCGCGTTGTTATAGGCAAACTCCGCCATGGACAGATGAGCAACCCAGTCAGTCTGACACTTGGAGACATAACACCTGAGGAACTGCTCCAAGGACTGGTTCACCCTTTCAGTCTGCCCATTAGACTGCGGATGGTAGCCTGACGACAAGCTGACAGAAATCTGGAGATCGGAACAAAATGCCCTCCAGAATTTGGCCACAAACTGGGATCCGCGGTCAGAGACCACATCAAGTGGCAACCCGTGGAGACGCACAACATGCAGCATAAATAATTCAGACAGGCGTCTGGCTGATGGCAGCCCAACCAGTGGAACGAAGTGCGCCATCTTCGAAAACCTGTCAACGACAACCCAGATGGCTGTCATCCCCGAGGATTTGGGCAAGTCCACCACAAAATCCATTGAAATGTGGGTCCATGGCTTAGATGGGATAGAGAGTAGATGTAATGGGCCAACAGGAACCCCTCTAGGAGTCTTATTTCGGGCACAGATGTCACATGCCCGAACCCACTGATCCACATCCTTAGCCACCGAGGGCCACCACACCGCCCTAGATAGCAACTCCCGAGTTCTGGCAATACCCGGGTGACCTGCCGACTTCTTGGCATGGAATTCCAGGAACACTCGCTGTCTTAACCTAGGAGGCACAAACAAAAGACCTACCGGAAGGTCTGGAGGAGCCAGCTCCTGTGCTCTAAGGACTAATGATAAGAGGTCCTGGGTAATGCCCACTTTAATACATGATGGGGAAACAATGGGCAACGGCTCCTCGGTGGTCTCCTGGATTGGAGCAAAACTCCGCGAGAGCGCATCAGCCTTGATGTTTTTTGACCCAGGGCGATATGTTATCAAAAAATTAAAGCGAGCAAAAAACAAAGCCCATCGTGCCTGCCTGGCATTGAGACGCTTCGCTGACTCTAAATATGCCAGATTCTTATGGTCAGTGAGAATTGAGACCACAAACTTAGCCCCCTCAAGCCAGTGTCTCCACTCCTCGAGTGCATCCTTAATAGCCAACAATTCCCGGTTACCCACGTCATAATTCATCTCGGCAGGCGAAAATTTACGGGAAAAGTAAGCACAGGGATGAAGGCGATTATCAGACACTCCCATCTGAGAAAGCACTGCCCCAATACCCATCTCAGAGGCATCCACCTCCACCACAAAAGGACGCTCTGGATCTGGGTGTCGCAGCACCTTGGCCGAAACAAATGCCCTTTTGAGACGGGCAAAAGCCGCTTTAGCCTCACAAGACCAGTGAGCAACATCCGCCCCTTTCTTAGTGAGTGCCACCAAGGGCGCCACTATAGACGAAAATCCAGCGATAAATCGTCTATAAAAATTCGCAAAGCCCAGGAAACGCTGAAGCGCCTTCAAACTAGTGGGCTGCACCCAATCCAGGACTGCCTGTACCTTGGAACCCTCCATTTGGAAACCTTCTGGGGAGATAATATATCCTAGAAATGCGATTTGCTGAACTTCAAATTCGCACTTCTCCAGCTTCGCCCCAAGCCGGTGGTCTCTGAGTTTCTGGAGGACTAAGCGTACATGCTTCCGATGTTCCTCCAGGGAATGGGAGAAGATTAGGATGTCATCTAAGTATACAACTAAGAATCTATCCAAATATTCCCTGAGCACATCATTCATGAAATCCTGGAAGACTGCCGGGGCATTACAGAGCCCAAAAGGCATCACCAAATATTCATAATGCCCTGAGTGGGTATTAAAGGCAGTCTTCCATTCATCCCCCTCTCTTATTCGGATTAGATTGTACGCACCGCGTAGGTCAATCTTAGAAAAAATGGTGGCAGTACGAAGCTGGTCAAACAAGACCGAAATGAGAGGCAGTGGGTATGAGTTTTTAATCGTGATACGGTTCAATTCCCTGAAGTCGATGCAGGGTCGCAACGAACCGTCCTTTTTACCCACGAAGAAGAACCCCGACCCAACTGGAGACTGTGAAGGTCTGATAAATCCCTTAGCCAAGTTCTCCTGAATGTACTCTGCCATAGCCTGAGTCTCAGGACGTGACAGGGAGTACAACCTGCTCTTGGGAAGCTTAGCATTTGGCAACAAATCAATGGCACAGTCATAGGGGCGATGGGGAGGTAGTACCTCTGCAATTTTTTTGGAGAACACGTCCGCAAAATCTGCATAACACCCTGGCAATCCTGGCAAACTTAGCTGCAAGAGCCTGACTGGAAGGCTCAAGCAACTCTTGAAACAATCAGTACCCCAACTAAGAATCTCTCCAGAGACCCAGTCAAATTGAGGATTGTGGGCCCTTAACCAGGGTAACCCCAACACCAATGGGGCAAAAGTACAGACAGTCACATAAAAGGACAATTTTTCAGAGTGTGTGGCTCCAATAAACAAAGAAATCTGGCTAGTGCAAGAGGTAATTTTACCTTGGGATAATGGTTCCCCGTTTAACCCACAAATCTCAATTTCCGATGCCAAGGGTACTAAGGGAACAGAGTGTTTCAGGGCGAATTGGCGGTCCATAAAAACCCCGTCGGCCCCACTGTCCACAAAGGCCTCAGTCTTGACAGTTTGACCGAGGATCTTCAAGGTCACCGGAATGATAAAAGTCTTCTTGGGAAATTCTGACTTCTGGCCTGACAGGATATTTCCCATCACCCTCAGGCCCTGAAGTTTTCCGGCTTTTCTGGGCATGATACTACCACATGACCTTTATTCCCACAGTACAAACACAACCCCTGCTGTCTCCTCCGCGTCTTCTCACGCGAGGAGAGGCGGGTAGCCCCAATCTGCATAGGCTCCTCAGAAAATTCCTCAGAGTCTGAGGTTCCCTTGGGAAGGAAGGAAATCTCAGTCTCCCTTTCAAGCCTACGCTCTCTCAGCCGTCTATCCACCCGGATGGATAACTGCATGAGCTGATCCAAGCTATCAGGCAAGGGATATTGTACCAGTTGGTCCTTTATCTGGTTAGAAAGACCTCTTCGGTACTGGTGTCTCAGGGCTGGGTCATTCCACTGGGTATCATGGGCCAACCTCCGAAACTCCGTACAGTAAACCTCAACTGGCCTTCGCCCTTGCTTAAGGATCGAAATCTGAGCCTCGGCTGAGGCCGTCTTGTCAGGGTCATCATACAACATGCCCAGTGCCGTAAAAAAAGCATCAACACTTTTAAGCGACGGACAGTCAGGCTGCAACCCATATGCCCAGACCTGTGGGTCTCCTTGTAGCAAGGAAATCACTATGCCCACCCGCTGAATCTCCGACCCAGAAGACTGAGGCCTAAGCCGGAAGTATAGCTTGCAGCTCTCCTTGAAACAAAAGAACTGCGAGCGATCTCCAGAAAAACGATCCGGGAGATTTACTTTCGGCTCCTTAACCCCTGCAGGTGCTGCTGCTGCGGGAGCTCTGCCAGCAGCCTGGGAGGTGTGCATTTTAATGGACAAATCATTAAATTGTCGAGTCAGGACCTGCACCTGATCGACCACCTGTTGCAACGTATTTTGAGGGGTATGCTCCATATTCCCACAAAATTTCAACAGGAGTATTAGGCTGCTGAATATGTTATGCACACCAGTGCCTGCAGGAAAGTACTGGTGTCAGAACTGTTATGCACTCCAGTGTCTGCAGGAATGTACTGGTGTTTGAACTGTTATGCCAAACAAATGGACTCACAGACAAACTGGGGAATATGACATAACGTACACAGAAGGTGATAGGGTAACAAAATACACACAAAGTGAACAGAGAAGCCCAGAGGCTAAGGAACTGGGTATCTCCCTTGTATTATAACTGCTCAGATGGAAAAAAGCAAGATGTTGTGTTTTAATACGTAGAGAACCCGAAATGCTGTTGCTAAGGGCAACAGCAAAACCCTAAAGGGTTACCAACGGGTGTGGCAGTAAACTCCTTGGTCAGAGATGGAATGATAGACACAAGGAGAGTCCCCACAATCCTAATTCTCACTTGCAGTGCACAGGTTTTAGCTTACTGCCACTAAACTGGCCCCTGACACCTAGCACAGTGAGACAGGATTAGACAGGCAAGTCTTAGAATACAGCCGCAAACTTGCTAAGTTCACAGAGTAGTAACAGAACCCCAGCAAGCTAAACGACTGACTCCAGTCTTACTGCTAGGTCTGGATTGGCAGAGTGTAATACCAAATCCCCAGGCCTATTTGCAGTAAGCAACAAACAAATACAAAGCTACACAGTACTGGCTAACTTTCATGAACTGACTAACCAACAAAGATTCAGCAGCATCTGCTTACCCTGAAAAGAGGCCTTATAAAGCAGGTGCTGTCCACGCCCCACTCAGACCTCACAGACTGTGAGCACAAAAACCAGCACCGGATCCCCTGCAGTGCACAGAGCCTATAACCACTGCACAGCAAAAGACCCGAACCGGAGTATCAGCTGCGCTCAGGTTACTCCACTAGCACTTGTCTCCCGGTTGCCATGACGACGTGGCAGCACAGGGCAGGAGACCCTAACAGGATCGCCTGAACCTTTGTTCTTCTTACGTTTATCACCTTCAGAAAGAGTGAAAGCGGAGGGGACACATAGACCGACTGAAAACACCCAAGGTGTCACGAGGGCGTCCACTGCTATAGCTTGAGTGTCCCTTGACCTGGAACAATATCCCAGAGGTCTCTCGTTGAAGTGAGACGCCAACATGTCCAATTGAGGCACACCTCAAAGACTTGTCACTTCTGTGAAAACTTCTCGATGACGACTGTATTTCTCCCGGATGGAGATCGCATCTGCAGAGGAAATCTATTTCTCCGTTGTTTACATCCGGAACGAAGACTGCTAATATAGTGTTCACCTGTCTTTCCACCCAGTGGAAAACTTTTGCGGCTTCTGCCATTGCCGCTTTTCCCCTTGTTCCGCCCTAGTAGCCTGCTTACGCCACTCCTGTCAAGTCGTCCGACAGAATTAACACGGGCAGATCACGAAGAATATGTTCGTTGAAAATAGCTCTTAATTCAAGAAAGCTTACTGCAGACAAGCTTCCCAGCTTGACCTTTTCCTCTGGAAATACGCTTGCAAAGACTGCTCCCCAGCCTCGGAGATCTGCATGCATGGACACCAGGATCTAATCCTGGATCCCGAACCTTCATCCCTCTAGGAGGTGAGAACTGTGTAGACACCACAGGAGCGATATCCTGGCCATTAGGATTATATTCCGGTGCATGTGTAGGTGAGACCCGGACCACATTTCCAACCGGTCCCGTGAAAACCACTCTGGCATTTGACCTGCTCACCGAAAAGGCCTTGTAGGCTGCACACATCTTCTTCATCAACGGAACATATTGATGGAATGTCACTGCAAATCTGATCCGACTCTGGATCCTCAGACCTCTTTCCACAGGAAAACACAGCACCTCAACCTTTCAGTATCTTCTCTGATACCCACCTCCGACATCTGCATCGTTGGGAACAACAGTCATTCCCTGTGTTGAAGAACAGTCAGAGAGAAACAACGATTTGCACCACTTGTTTCTTGACCTCGCCGTAATCAGGAGAGCGTCTCAGTACAGAACAACAATGGCTCTTACTATTGAAAGAAAACCATCATACTGCCATCACTCCTGTGAAATGGCAAAGACAATCCTGAATACCAACCCAGGTAAGCTGAATGCGGAGAAAAAACGCATTTAAACCCTTTTCTACCTTTACGTGCTGGAGCTCCCTGGCCTGAGAGATTCCATTCTGTAGTTCAACTTCGTAAGTAGAAATCTTTGTTACTTTTTTTTTTAACAGGCCCAGCAGGACCATGTCCTGAACCTGACGCAACTCTGGTATGGTGTCGCGTACTACCTCCCCTTCCAGAGGGGAATCGGTAAGATCTATTTGAAAAACAGTGAGGGGAATCATCTGTAAACTCCAGTATGTCCCCCCTTGGATTCTATTATTAACTCACAGGTCCAAGTCCATTCCCGGACTGACTGAAGAGTATTAGACGAGTTCCCACCGGTGTGTGCTCCAGCCAGATAGACCCAGCGACATGCGGTGGATGTGGTAGAAACAGAATACGATATCCGCTTCTGCGAACCTAACAAGGCTGCAGAACTCTTACCTTTTCACCTTCCACGATCTGCACAGAAAGGGAAAAAAGAACGGTATCGAATCGGTTAAAATGACTGCATCCCACAAAAGAATGCGTCACCAACCGTTGTGAGGGAATCTAACTCACGAAGGTAGACTTACCACCAGTGGTATCCGCCGAGAGTGACTTAACTGAGGAATCCCCAAACCGCGGTACACCGTCACAGGGAAAAACTCCAGTATCTCTCGGAGTCAGCCTCAGCATTCCTCTGGCCACACCTCCTGTAGTCGCACGGCAGCCTGCCGCAATGTTATAGAGAAAGAACCAACATAAGAAAAATCCCCTCTCTCTCTAGGGTAATTTTATCGGATGCCTTTCCGAATACAAACACTCCCTGATGCGCATGTAATGCAAATAACTTCAAAGCATAGAAATAAAATATCACTTAGCTTCTTGTATACGATCCTTTGCGACAGGGCCCCGTGCCGACCAGGAGTTGACTTTCACAGTATTCTATCCACGGCGGGAAAAGAATAAACACTCGGACTCCTTGTGAGGATCTGAGACCAACTCGTCACGGCCGACCTAGAGCTTTATCAACAGAGCGACCAGCACATGAGAAGGAATGCTTTTACTTCAGCATTCATTAGAAATCGTAATATGAATATACATATTGTAATACACATATACACACATATCCTATATATAAATATATATATATATTTATATATATATATATATATATATATATATATATATATACATATATATATCATACATATAAGCAGATTGTCCGGAACCGCTGGGTCCCTAGTGACATTAATGTGTTTTGAATGTGTATGACCATGTACTGAATGCCCCAGTTGTGGATCTAACCAGGAAACCTTATGGTCGACAGAAAACCTAGTATTCGTCGACAGCAGGGAGTAGTAACCAGGCTAAATAACATTCTTGCGACCCCGAGGGGGGCGAGGGAAGTATACATATATAATTTTAATATCACTCCCCCACATATACTACCATGTCTGTGCTCGAGCTACAGGCCCATGGAACCGTACCATACATATACATATAAATATATATACAGGTATAAGTTAGTTACAGCATGTTAATTTACACCCAGTAATAACAGTGGGTGCCGACAGGGTCACCCACATACTACTGTGTCTCCCATACAGTGTTTACTTTTGAAAAGCATACAACTACCGACCTGCTGACACTGCCTCTACTGAATCAAGTACCAACAGGAGTCGGCGATGCCGACAGAAAGATTCCCATAGCTGTTTGCAACAGAGCACTCACACATGTCGACACATGTGCACTAAAAACTATAGTGGGTATATCTGACAGGGAAAACACAGACACATATGCACAACTCAATGACTACACGCCCATTATCTAAGATAGTGCTATACTTTATTCTATTATGCACTAAATCACTGTGCCCCCCTTCGTTTACACTGCTAGTCTGTACACAGTGCTATGGCGGGGACTGTGGAGAAAATGGCGCTGTATCATGTTGTGAGGGCTAAGCCCCGCCCCTTCTCGGCGCGCCGCAATTATTTTAGCAATTATTTTAGCGTTTTAGCGTTAGCGTTTTATGCTGGCGGGGGTCCGTATACAGTGCCTATGCACTGTATACATGTTTAACCAGGCTCAATGGAGAGGTATATTGCTGCCCAGGGCGCCCCCCCCCTGCGCCCTGCACCCTTGTAATACCGTTGGTGTGTGGGAGCAATGGCGCGCAGCGCAACCGCTGCACGGTACCTCTGAGACTCTGAAGTCTCCTGTCGTCACTGAAGTCTTCTGTTCTTCTAATACTCACCCGGCTTCTTTCTTCTGGCTTCTGTGAGGAGGGTGGCGGCGCGGCTCCGGGAACAAGCAGCTAGGCGCACCAAGTGATCGAACCCCCTGGAGCTAATGGTGTCCAGTAGCCTAAGAAGCAGAGCCCTTAACTCAGAAGAAGTAGGTCTGACTTCTCTCCCCTCAGTCCCACGAAGCAGAGAGCCTGTAGCCAGCAGGTCTTTCTGAAAATAAAGAACCTAACATAAAGTCTTTCAGAGAAACTCAGTATAGCTCCCCTAGTGTGTGTCCAGTCTCTCCTGGGCACAGAATCTAACTGGAGTCTGGAGGAGGGGTATAGAGGGAGGAGACAGTTCACACCCATTCAAAGTCTTTTAGTGTCCCCATGTCTCCTGCGGTTTCCGTCTATACCCCATGGTCCTTACGGAGTCCACAGCATCCTCTAGGACATATGAGAAATAGGTTTTTAATTACCTACCGGCAAATCCTTTTCTTGTAGTCCATAGAGGATGCTGGGGTCCAATTTAGTACCATGGGGTATAGACTGGTCCTTTGGGAGCCACTGGCACTTTAAGAGTTTAATAGTGTGGGCTGGCCCCTCCCTCTATGCCCCTCCTAGAAACTGTGCCCGAGGAGACGGACATACTTCGAGAGAAGGAAATACACAGATAGTGGGGAGATTCACACCAGCTCACACATAACAAAAAGGAAAGCCAAGCTAACCAACTTGGAACAATTCAGCAATGGCTGAACCAACAATACTGAACCAAGTATCTATGCAGGAATACGAAGCACTGGGCAGGCGCCCAGCATCCTCTACAGACTACGAGAAAAGGATTTACCGGTAGGTAATTAAAATCCTATTTTCGATTACGTCCTAGAGAATGCTGGGGTCCAATTTAGTACCATGGGGATGTACCAAAGCTCCCAGTATGGGAGGGAGAGTGCTGAGGTTCCTGCAGAACAGATTGACCAAACTTTAGGTCTTCAGAGGCCAAAGTATCGAACTTGTAGAACTTGGCAAACGTGTTCGACCCTGACCAAGTAGCTGCTCGGAAAAGCTGTAAAGCCAAGACACCCCGGGCAGCCGCCCAGGAAGAACCCACCTTACGAGTAGAGTGGGCCTGAACAGAATTTGTAATCGGCAATCCTGCCAACGAATAAGCATGCTGGATAGTAAGCCTGATCCAGAGAGAAATCGTCTGCTTAGAAGCAGGACACCCAATCTTATTGGGATCATAAAGGACAAATAGAGCGTCCGATTTCCTGTGACGAGAAGTTCTCTTCACATATATCTTCAAAGTCCGCACAACATCCAAGGACTTTGAGCTAATTAAGGTGTCAGTAGCCAATGGCACCACAATAGGTTGGTTGATATGAAACGCCGACACAAAATTTGGAAGAAATTGCTGACGCGTTCTGAGCTCAGCTCTATCCTCATGAAAAATCAAGTAGAGGCTCTTGCAGGACAATGCCCCCAATTCTGACACACGTCTAGCAGATGCCAATGCCAACAGGGTGACCGCCTACCAAGTAAGAAACTTTACGTTCACCTCCTGTAAAGGTTCAAACCAATCCAATTGCAGGAACTTCAGCACCACATTAAGATCCCAAGGCGCCGTAGGAGGCACAAAGGGTGGTTGGATGCGCAGAGCTCCTTTCAAGAAAGTCTGAACCTCAGGGATAGCAGGCAATTGTTTCTGGAAGGAAAATGGACAAGGCCGAAATCTGGACTTTGCTTGAGCCCAAGCATAGGCCCACATCCACACCTGCTTGCAGAAAGAGGAGAAAACGTCCCATTTGAAACTCCACCATAGGAAACTTCTTAGATTCACACCAAGAGACATACTTTTTCCAAATCCGATGGTAATGTATAGACGTTACCCCCTTCCTAGCTTGGATCAGAGTAGGAATAACCTTGTTCAGAATGCCCTTCCGAGCTAAGATCTGGTGTTAAACCTCCATGCCGTCAAACATAGCCACGGTAAGTCTTGACAGTCGAACGGCCCCTGTTGTAGAAGGCCCTTGCGAAGAGGAAGAGGCCTCGGATCCTCCAGCAGTAATGCCAGAAGATCCGTGTACCAAGCCCTTCTTGGCCAGTCCGGAGCAATGAAGATCACTGGAATTCCTGATCTTTTTATTAGTTTGAGAACCCTTGGGATGAGTGGAAGTGGACGGGACACATACACTGACTGGAACACCCACGGAGTCACCAGGGCGTCCACCGCCACTGCTTGTGGGTTTCATGACCTGGAACAGTACCTCCGAAGCTTCTTGTTGATGTGAGAGGCCATCGTGTCTATTTGAGGTACACCCCATCGGCTTGCTATCTCTGCGAACTCCTCCGGGTGGAGGTCCCATTCTCCTGGATGGAGATCGTGTCTGCTGAGGAAGTCCACTTCCCAGTTGTCCACTCCCGGAATGAAGATCACCGACAGCACCAGCGTGTGCCTTTCTGCCCAGAGGTGGATTGTTGTTACCTCTGACATTGCAGCCCTGCTCTTCGTTCCGCCCTCCCTGTTTATGTAGGACACTGCTGTGCCGTTGTCCGACTGAACCTGAATGGCTCGATCTTGCAGAAGATGTGCCACTTGGAGAAGGCCGTTGTATATGGCCCTTAGTTCCAGAATGTTTATTGGAAGGACAGATTCCTGACTTGACCACCTTCCTTGAAAGTTTTCCTCCTGGGTGACTACTCCCCAACCTCTGAAGCTTGCATCCATGGTTAGAAGATTCCAATCCTGAATTCCGAACCTGCGGCCCTCGAGCAGGTGAGAAGCTTGGAGCCACCAGAGGAGTGAAATTCTGCCTTTCGGTGACAGGCGTATCCGCTGGTGCATGTAAAGATGTGATCCCGGGGGCGTGGTCTGGCAGCTGAAGGAAGAAGCTGCGTTTTCACTGAGCTCCCGAGATCAGCAGCCCAAAACACACCTAAAAGGCTTTTTAAAACCCTCCTATCTGCCTCAATACACCCCTGCTTCTTCTGTACCCCCTGCTGTGCCCCCCCGAAGTGCCGCGGAATCGGAGAGCGGTTTTTACTGCTCCTGCGGGTTGCGGCCTACGGGGAGCACGGAAGCCGGGGCCTCGAGTAGCTCCTGAAGCCGGGGACGGCTCCGGGACCCACGGCTCGGGCCGGGGATATCCTCTGGAGCTCCGTTCCCCTCACTGCTGCTGCCCGCGGATAAAAGTGTCTCCCTGCTGTGGGCTGTGTGCGGCTAGCCTCGGCTCATCGGGGACCCGAGAACCGCAGTGCGGACGAAGACGGCGGGCGCCCGGCGGCCATCTTAAAAAAAAAAAACCTCCAGAGGGCGGACAAAGGGAGCACTCGAATCTGGGAAGTGTCGGGGCACCCGGGCCTGGACCTCTTGAGGCCGGACGCACTCTCCGTGCAGCCGGGACCGGCTGCACTGCGAAGCAGACAGGAGAGGTGAGGGACCGAGCGCTGGTGCGGAGGGCCTGAGGCTCCGGTGGCGGCCGCCATCTTGGGGCCCTGGAATCCAGGAGAGAGGTGCGGGAAGTGTGATCTAGTACCCTCACCAGCTGATAAGGTGAGCTGCCCCCCGGGCCTGACCCGCTTAACTGAAGCCCGCACAAACCAGTGGCTGACGGGCGACGCCGGCGGCCCTGAAACAGATCCCGGGAGAACACGGTCAGGGTCAGGGATAGAGGCACAAGATATCCACAGTCCTGCCCTGCGGCCTGCCTCCCGCAACCCCTCCAATACACTCTAGCCCGGCAGGCGGGTACTCCTTTAGATTTATACCTGGGTCTTCCTGAATGGTCGACGTTGGACGCGACTAGTGGTCCCCAGGGCTGACAACCGATAAAGAACACTGCTGAGCACCAGTATAGTAAACCCCTGGCCGCTGTGCATTAACAGGCAATTCTACATTATACTGAGAGAAGACCTCATTGAGGTTACAGGAGCCGATACCTCCGATCACAAACCTCTACTATTAAGATAGCAGACCCAGGGGAACCGGACACACGCCTGATTGACCTCGCATAGGGATAAGAGGCCGTGGGGATAAAAGTGAAGGAGCAGGGGCCATGCCCAAGATGCGCTGAAATGTGATTTCCTCACTCGAGATGCTCTCCTAACACCTCCCCGCAACCGTTTTTGCTGATACATGCCCACGCGGGCCATTGCCCTATAGCCGTGAAGGGGCCGATTCTCCTCAGACACCAACTGCGCAATTTCTGTGATAACTGTAACCATGCCTACGAAGAAGCAGAAACCCCCCAAGCAGATTAAACAAGTTCCTTTTTTCAAGCCGTCTCCGCTCCGTAACAAATCGTCAGAGGCCGGGGCTGCAGCAGTAGGCCCATCTCCCCAAGTCATGCGGTCTCCCCCCCCGATCTTTGAGTCCCCTATCAGGGAAGCTCCCCCAGCGATACACCTCGAGGATAGTGAGGCGCTAACAGTGGGCAGCATGAAACTTTTATTACATCAGTTCAAAGTCGATGTAACATCTGAGTTCAGATCGATGCTGAAAACCTGCCAGGATTCTATTGAAGATCTGGGGGACAGGACGGGTCAGCTGGAAACAAAGATGGGTGAAGTAGTCAGCTCCCATAACACACTGATAGACTCTCATGACACCCTGGAGGGCGAAGTTAATTCCTTGCGGGATAAAGTAGCGGATTTGGAGGACCGTTCACGCAGGAACAATCTAAAACTCAGAGGGGTCCCCGACTCGGTCTCGAATAGTAGCCTCCATGATTTCACCCTGGAACTTTTCAAAAAACTGCTGCCCTCTGCCAGTTCCGCGGATCTTTTGCTAGACCGTATACACAGAATCCCGAAGGCTCGGGGTGCCCCAGAGGGTGCGACCAGGGACGTATTGATGAGGGTCCATTTTTATCACATAAAAGAAGCTTTGCTTAAGGCGGTTAGACCCCCATCTGATACAGCGGATGCCATGGGTAACCTTCAACTATACGGAGACCTGTCCCAGTATACCCTCAGTAAAAGACGCTCTCTTCAACCGTATACTGCTGCTCTACGGAAGGCAGGAATACTCTACAGATGGGGATTCCCCACACGCCTGTTAATCTCCAAAGAAGGCTCAACTATAGCAGTTGCGTCTCTAGAGGAAGGTATGAAGCTACTAAGAAAATGGAACTTGGGAGAAGAGCGTATATCCAGTTCTCCTGATCAACGGATCCAGCAGGACTGGTCGATAGCTGAGAAGTAGAGGCAATATATTTTCATTCACCTACTACTATTACCTTTGACTGATTTGGAGTCTCAGAACACTGATTCATTCACAAAGACTATCTCATTCAGACTACGGTCACTGCTAGTATATTTGTTTATTAATGGCCGATATCTAATACATCTGTCTGTGCGTTTACGAATGAGAGACATAATGTCGTTAAGATATTTGCACTAATTTTCAATAATCAGTGATGTTCTTCAGATTGCGATGGCCCTGTACTCCCCGGTTGTGGGTGCGGCGGGCCGTTTGGGCGTAAGTACATAAAGTTTTATTATTGATAAACTGTTAGGTTGCGGGGGGGTGGGCCACCAACCCCCCTATTCAAATGGTGAGGCGCTGGAAGTTGTGGCGCCTTACTGTGGCCCCATTTCTCTATGGGACCTGTTTTCTTTTTCTTTTTTTCATCTCCCCTCTGTCCTCCCCTGTTTGTTCCCCTCATGTATCTTGTCTTCCCCAGGTAAAGTTTCCTAGGTATCAGATTCTACGGTTGAAGCTTTATCTCAAGTCCCGGATATGGTCAGGTTAGTTTCACTCAATGTTAAGGGATTAAACTCCCCGCAAAAACGTAAATTAGCATTATCCTCCTTCCACAGAATGAAAGCGAATGTAGTACTAGTTCAAGAAACCCACTTTAGGAAAGCGGATCCCCCAAAATTTTATGACAACCGGTACCCTACCTGTTATATGGCAAATGGCCCTACAAAAAAAGCGGGGGTGGCAATACTCTTCTCCACGCATTGCTCGTTTACTCTTGAATCCCAAATACAGGACCCAGAGGGCAGATACCTTATATTAATAGGACAATTGGAAAACACACTGGTCACTTTAGTGTCTTGCTATGCCCCGAACTTGGGGCAGCTTAGTTTCTGTAGGAGACTTTGTTCCCTGATACAGAAGCAGAATAAGGGGGCAACCATGATACTGGGAGATTTTAATCTTGTAGTAGACCCTTTAGTAGACAGATCTAACCTTCACAGAGGCACTCGGAAGGGTGAACGAAGTGCACGTGAAGGAGGGCTTAACCTCCGCCAGGTATTGGGAGAGTTCGATCTGTATGACATATGGAGAACCAAGCACCCCATAGAGCGGGACTACTCCTTCTATTCACATGTTCATTCGACATACTCTAGGATAGACCTCGCCTTAACACATAAGGAGAATCTAAGGAACATACGGGAAACTAAAATCTTACCCATGACATGGTCTGATCACTCTCCAATAGAAGTAAAATGGGAGCTGGGGAAGGGTGGAACCCCTCCAGGGCCCTGGAGATTGGGAAGACTCTTTCTAAATAACCCTGAAGCGCTTCTTACAATTCGCAAAGCGATACAATTGTACCTTGATACTAACAAATCTGAGGACACCTCAATATTTAACAATTGGTGCTCCCTTAAAGCGGTCATCCGAGGCTCGGTCATTCAGACCACAGCCAGACTCAAACGTGCACAACGGGCGGAACGCCTGCTTGCAGATACAGAAGCCACTAGGCTGGAGCTATTACATAAAGCAGACCCCTTAAACAAAGTCATTTATAAACTACTATTAACAGCCCGGGAAAAAGTAAACCTTTTTTCACTTAGAGAAGTACAGCGAAACATTGCTAGAATGAATCAGAGGTTCTATGTTCTCGGCAATAAAGCAGGACGCCTACTGGCTAGGAAACTACAAAATAGGCGAGCTAGAAATAGGATACATTATGTATGCTCTAAGACAGGTTCTAGGGTGTCTGACCCCTATGACATCGCAAACACCTTTGCAGAGTACTATTCACAACTCTATAATTTAGGGTCTGATCCGAACACCCCTCAGCCCGGAGATGCTGACATTCAGTCGTTCCTGAAAGAGATCTCCCTGCCTGGGTTGGATTCGGCGACCTGCCAGTCCATGGGCTCTCCCTGGACTGCAGATGAGCTAGAAGAGGCTATCACAGCGCTACCCAGGGACAAAGCCCCCGGCCCGGATGGCTTTCCCTCCAATTTTTATAAAGCATATAAAAATGAACTAGCCCCTCTACTATTGTCTGTTTTCAATAAGGCATCGGACGTGGGGGAGCTCCCCAAAGAAATGTTAGAGGCACAGATAGTCGCCATCCCAAAACCTGGCAAGCCCCCCACAGCGGTGCAAAATTACCGTCCAATTGCTTTACTGAACACAGATATTAAGCTCTTCGCAAGGCTGGTAGCTAACCGCCTTTCCCCCCTGCTCCCCTCCCTTATAGCCCCAGACCAGGTGGGATTTGTCCCGGGACGGCAGGCGCCTGATAATACGTGCAGGGTGATCAACATATTAGAACACTGCGATCTGAATAAAAAGGCCCTTCTTATAATCTCACTCGACGCCGAAAAGGCATTTGACAGACTCCACTGGAGATACTTGAGAGCGGTTCTGAACAAATTTGGGCTGACAGGAAGGTTTTTGGACTCTATCTTCGCCCTATACTCTGCCCCCTCTGCAAGGGTGTTTGCTAATGGATGTTTATCAAAGAATTTTAAAATCACTAACGGAACTAGACAGGGTTGCCCCCTGTCACCTCTTATTTTTGCTCTAGCTATTGAACCATTAGCTGAATTTATTAGATCTGATCCGAAGATAACAGGCCCTGAGATAGGAGGTAAGATTCATAAGATCAGCCTTTTTGCAGACGACATCCTATTATGTTTAACACACCCAGAAACTTCACTAAATGCACTCCACACGAGCCTGAAGTGGTATTCCAAAATTTCATATTATAAATTGAACACAACCAAAACGGAAGCCCTCCCGCTCCACATGTCACCACGAACTGTCACTAGACTTAAAGATCAATATAGATACGCATGGCAGGTCAGATCCATTAAATATTTGGGAATTCATCTATCACCAGACAGGGATATATATGAATGCAACTACTTACCCCTCTTCTCCGCCTTCGAACGCTTAATTAAGGAGTGGTCCCTCCATGAAATATCTTGGCTAGGCCGAATTAATGCAACCAAAATGATCTTACTCCCCAAACTCCTATACTTGTTCAGAGCTATACCACGTAGCCTCCCCAGGCCTCTACTGGCTAGAGCTAATACGATTTTCTCCCAGTACATTTGGAAGGGGGCTAAACCACGAGTTTCTAGACACATTCTGGAACTGCCTAAGACGCTTGGGGGAGTGGCTTATCCCAACTTGGAAGCATACCACTCCGCTTGTCTACTTAGCCAGGCTCGAGACTGGTTCAATATACACAGCCCCAAACCCTGGGTTGAGATAGAGCGATCCCTTTCGGGAATAACCGACTTAGGAGACCTATTTTTGGTGCCATCTCAGGGTATTCCTAAACAGTTGGGCCCAGGGGAAGCGGTTAGATGCACCCTGAAAGCTTGGCATATGATAGTGGCGCTTGATCCTATGATACTGCTCCCCTCAGCGGAATTGCAGATTAGAACTATTGCCAATCTCATACCCAATCTTGGATTGGAGGCTTGGATCAAGGCTGGGGTAGAACACTTAGGAGACCTATATCTGGATGGAGCTCTGGTCCCCTTCTCGAGATTAGGGACTCAGTCAGGTATTCAGAGACAAGACTTTTTTAAATACCTACAGATAAGACATTGGCTGCACTCCTGTGGAAGGGAGGAGGGGGCTCCCGCTCCCTTCCCGGCTTCTCTTCGCCTCAGGCTGTCAACCCCGGGACATAGTGGTGGGATATCTAAATGGTACCACTACATAATTCTCTTATCTAAAAAAGGAAAGACTCCCTCGCAATTAAAATGGGAAAGAGATCTCTCAGTAGACCTGCGAGAGGAGGAATGGGACTGTATCTTTTCAAAATGCTTTAAAATCTCGAAGTGCCTACAGCACTCTGAAATGTATTTCAAACTGTGTCAAAGGGCGTACTTCACTCCGCAGAGGCTACATATTATGTGGCCATCGGCCTCCAGGATGTGCTGGAGGAACTGTGGCCAGGTTGGCGACATTTTACATATTTTTTGGGAATGCCCTGTTCTGGGGCCGCTGTGGACTGAGGTATTTGCCCTTCTTCAGGAGATATTGGGGAGGGAGATACCTAAGAACCCTATGTTTGCATTATTCCATCATACATCACCTGACCTATTACTAAGTGATAGATATATTGCCGGCCACGTTCTTATTTCAACCAAGGCTGCGATAGGACAGCATTGGAAAATGTCAAATTTACCCACTATACATGCCATAGTCGCTAGCACACATAAACACTTTCTGTTTGAATCGGCTGGAGCGAACTCTTCAACCTCATCATCCTCTGTGATGAGCTCTTGGCTGAAGTGGAAAAACTTCCGAGAGAAGAAAGAGTGGGCTACAGTTGATATTACCCCCGTAGACTTGACAAACCTACATTCCCCACAATCTGAGGATAACTAACTGTATTAATATAATCCAGGTATACTAATAAACAACGAGGCGATATCTGATCTGATTTGCTGTATTTGGGACGTTCCCTCTAGAGGAACTTGACCCTTGTATGTGTCAACCCTTATGTGTCTCTCTGTTTTGTCTACTTTTCTGTTCTACTCTCTTTTCATTTCCTTTAATTGTTAGTTAATATCTGTTTAAAGCCGGATACAGGAGGACATGACTAAGACAAATATACAAACAGTTGTACTGATTAACTATCGAATCATACATGCCTGTTATCCAACTCAGTCAACCCTGCGTGGTATCGACTCCTCATGTGCCAATGTATCTGGCTTGTTTGTTTGTTTATTTGTGTATTAAAAATAAAATAAAAATAAATGTTAAAAAAAAAAAAAAGATGTGATCCCGACCACTTGTCCAGGTGATCCAGCTGGAGGAACCTTGCATGGAATCTTCCGTACTGTAGAGCCTTGTAGGAGGCTACCATCTTCCCCAGAAGGCGAATGCACTGATGAACCGATACCCGGGCTGGACGCAAGACATCCCGGACCATTTATTGGATCACCAACTCTTTCTCCAGTGGTAGAAACACCCTCTGCACTTCTGTGTCGAGTATCATCCCCAGGAAGGGCAGTCTCCTTGTCGGTTCCAAATGTAACTTTGGAAGGTTCAGGATCCACCCATGATCTCGGAGTAGTTGAGTTGAGAGTGCAATACTCTTCAACAGCTTCTCCTTGGAAGATGCTTTTATCAGCAGATCATCCATCATCTCCGCCATGACCTTGGTGAACACCCTCGGTGCTGTGGAGAGGCCGAATGGTAATGTCTGGAACTGATAGTGACAGTCCTGTAGTGCAAACCATAGATAGGCATGGTGAGGCGTTCAGATCATAATGTGAAGGTACGCATCCTTGATATCCAGGGATACTAGGAATTCACCCTCCTCCAGACCTGAGATCACAACTCTCAGAGACTCCATCTTGAATTGGAAAATCCTCAAGTAAGGGTTCAATGACTTCAGGTTCAAAATAGGCCTCACAGAACCGTCCGTTTTCGGTACCACAAACAGGTTTGAGTAATAACCGTTGGTTATTAGGTGAGGTGGAACTGGAACAATGACATTTGTTCGTACCAATTTTTGAATGGCTTCCTGTAGGATAGCACTTTCTGTCAGCGAAACTGTAAGCCTGATTTGAAGAATCTGTGAGGTGGGTTCCTGAAACTCCAGTCTGTACCCCTGGGCAACAATATCTGTCACCCAGGGATCTAGGCAAGATGACGCCCAGACGTGACTGAAATCTTTTAGTCTAGCTCCCACCTGTCCGATCTCCAGGCTGGGAGGTCCATCATCATGCTGAAGATTTTGAGGAATCTGGATTCTGTTCCTCTAAAGAATGTGGGGGGGGCGTTTGGATTTTTTAAATTTAGCGGTCCAAAAGGACTGCAGTGCAGGCATACGATAAGACTTCCGAGCCGGTGCAGTTGCGGAGGGAAGAAAGGCCGACTTACCCGCAGTTGCCGTGGATATCCACGCATCCAGAGCTTCCCCAAACAGGGCCTGACCTGTGAAAGGTAGGTTCTCCACACTTTTCTTGGATTCCGCATCTGCAGTCCATTGGCGTAGCCAGAGTCCTCTGCGTGCCAAGACTGCCATGGAAGTAGCCTGTCACGATCCGGGTTACTGGACGCCATTATCTACCTTTCAGGTGTCTCCTGAGGCTGGCTCAGCATTCCAGGGCTGGGTCTCAGTCGTGCTGCTGACATCCTCACTCCACATCTCCTCCCTGTCATTCCGCAGGCGCTGTCACAGTGAACTCATAAAGTTAGAATGGCGTTTCTCCGCTGCCATTTCTGCACTACCAGTATTCAAATAAGTCTGCATGGCGTCTCCTGCCCGCTGCGGCCTCTGCCGCCATCTCTGTGATTCAAGTGCACAAACACGTCTGCATGGTGTCTCCTGCCCGCTGCGGCCTCTGCCGCCATTACGGAGAATCAAGTGTGCAAGTTGGCGTCTGCGGCCCTCCGCGGCTTCTGCCGCCATTACTGTTAATCCTCACATGGTTCCACAAACTACTTTCCCTCCAAATGCTAGTATGGGAGCAGCCATGTTGGTTTCAGTCACATGACACTACTTCCACCAATCCGCTGTTCCGCTGAACTCTGCCTGATTGACCAGCCAATTCCTGCACTGCTGCAGGTATAAAGGTCTTGTTCCTGAACCAGGAAGTTGTCAGTGCTTTGGTTGTCAAACCCAGTGTTACCAGTCTCCTTGCTTTGTGGTTGTTCGCTTCTTACAGGTATTCCAGCTTCTGTCTTCAACTCCACTAGAGACCCGCACCAGTTTAACATCCAGCGGTGTTTGACCCTGTAACTGACAGTGTCCAACACCGGCTTCCAGCAGCCAGCTTTCAGTGGTGTTCTGTCTCCTGATCTCATCGGTGCTCCGCCATCGAATACCAGCAATCATCGGTGCTCCGCCATCGATTGGCAGTAATCATCGGTGCTCCGCCACCAACTTCCCAGTTCCAACGCTCTCTAACATCACCAGTGTTTCCAGCTATTCTCCAGCTACATTGGTTCATCAAGCGCTCCATTTCACCTCATCAGTCGGTCCGGTTCCATCCGGCCTACCCAGCAACTATCTCATCCTTCAGTCAATACAAACCAGCTTCCAGTGGACCACCTGCTGGTCAGTTCCTGTACTCATTCTACCACTCAGCACTTGGGTGCCGGTTAAAGGACATTCCATCTCCTAATCTGCCAAGACTGTTATTTAACTACCGCATCCAGAAGCATCTGCATTTACAGGAACTGTGTATTGCATACTCATTTACCATACCTGACGTTGCTACTGATGTACCACCTGAACAGTGCTTGAATAAAACTTTTAACCTTACTCCTGTTGTCGTGGTCACGCCTTCGGGCTGGGATACTGCATGTCTAAGAGTCCCATACTGCCGCCCAGGTTTAATTATGCCTCAGCCGCTACAGCTGAGGCTTCCTCCCATCAGCTCCAGCCCTCAGTTGTGACATAGCCCTTGCATTAAGCAGGCCAATGTCCTTCATGGCCTCCACCATGAAACCTGCAGAATCCTGTATGTGACGTAAAAACAAGTCAATGTCACTCCTATCCATAGTATCTAAATCCTCAAGTAATGTGCCTGACCACTTTACTATAGCTTTAGAAATCCACGAACAAACAATAGTGGGCCTTAATGCCACACCTGTAGCCGTGTATAGTGATTTGAGCGTAGTCTCAATCTTGCGGTCAGCCGGCTCCTTTAATGCGGTTGAACCGGGGACAGGTAAAACCACCTTTTTTGACAATCTAGATACAGAAGCGTCTACTATAGGTGGGTTTTCCCACTTTTTTCTGTCCTCTTCACGGAAAGAAAAAGCTATGAGAATTCTTTTAGGAAGGCTGAGACAGTATATTACATTCCTGAGTACAGGAGAAGATATACACTCTGTAGCACAGGACGCAGAGTTCTTAGACATGGTAATGTGGGATATACATACTTACATACACACAGAAAATGTCAGACACAGTTTCCCCCAGAGTACCTTCAGAGAGACATTTAGTATAAGGAACCAGCCACACAGCACCCCCTGTAGGAAATTATTATGATAAAAGCCCGGCGCTGACAAACTACCCTTAATAGAGCAGTTAGTATTGATATCACACTTCCCCCCTCCCCACCCCCACCCCCGTCTATAACACCCTGGTACCATGAGGCAATGGAGTTATGTGGAGGACAGCGCTCCCTGTCAGCGTCCTCGCAGGGAGAAAATGGCGCTGGTGAGTGCTGGATCTACTCTGAGAGGAAGCCCCCCCCCCCCCCCCCCCCGACATGGTGAGTGGCTTCCCGCATTAAATGTTTAAACTGGCCTGAGGTTTCCTGGAGCTAACAGCGGGATTAGCCCCTGTTAGCAGCGTGACCAGTGTATGGTGATCCGCGCTGGCTCAGTATGCCCCTCACAGCGCCTACACAGAGTGTTGCTGAGCCTTCCTGGAGCGCAGCCTGTCAGTGCTGCTCTCCCACCCTTGTGCCGCCATACCCGCCCTCGAACCGCAAACCGGGACGCCGGCACTCTACTCACCACTCTTCTTTCTTCTAGCTCTGTTAGGGGGTGGTGGCCGTGCTGCGGTAGGGGGTGGTGGCCTTGTGGGCTTGCGATCATCAACCTCAGGAGGTCAGTGTCCTGTCAGCGGAGTAGAGAACCATTAACTCTTTAGGAAGTCTGTTCCTACTCCCCCCCTAAGTCCCACGACGCAGGGAGGCTGTTGCCAGCTGCCTCCCTGTAACCTAACTAACTCTAAAAAATAAAAAACTAAGAAAACTCCTAGGAGCTCCCCTAGCTGTGACTGGCTCCTACGGGCACATTTTCTAAACTGAGTCTGGTAGGAGGGGTATAGAGGGAGGGGACAGCCCACACTATTAAACTCTTAAAGTGCCAGTGGCTCCAAAAGGACCTGTCTATACCCCATGGTACTAAATTGGACCCCAGCATCCTCTAGGACGTAAGAGAAATAAACAATTAATAGATGAAAATAAAAGGAAAAACGAACCTTCAAAAGCCGGAGGAGTTTGGGCGCAGTGTGCCTGAGAGGCCAGGAGGGTCACTACTGCACTCCACGCAGGCGGCGGGTAAACCATACTTGCCTACTTTTGAAAAAGCATTTTAGGGAGATTGTGAAAGTAACAACTAAGAGCGCGAGCGCGTACTGCTACATCAAAGAGGCGTGTTTCGAAAATGACTTACATCCAAATGTAAATAAGGCCCAAACTTAGCAATATCTATTTGTTGAAGAAAAGACACTGATATTTTGCAGGATTTGTTTCTGTATAATGTTTTACAAGAGGTTCCATATACTGTAAGTGGCCACAAGAAACCTTATTTAAAATGCATGTAGCCATAGGGTTCATTGGCCCTCATTCCGAGTTGATCGCTCACTAGCTGCTTTTAGCAGCAGTGCAAACGCTAAGCCGCCGCCCCCCTCTGGGAGTGTATCTTAGCTTAGCAGAAGTGCGAACTAAAGGATCACAGCGCTGCTACAAAAAAAATATTGTGCAGTTTCAGAGTAACTGCAGACCTACTCCTACCTTGCGACATACTTACTTACATTGTAAGTCTCCTCTCCAGGGGAAGCCCGGAGAGGAGACGCAGCAGGTGTCTCCGGGGGGGGGGGGGGGGGCTGTGACATCACTAAGCCCCGCCCCCGCATCGGGAAATGCTGCGATTCGTGGGTCTGCGGGAAGGGGGCGGGGCTAAAATGACGCGATTTGCGTCATTTTAACCCCTTCTCCACCCGACGGACCCGCGAATGCGGGAGGTTATCTCCATCCTGCTTGCATCACTAAGATGCGAGCAGGATGCGGGAGACCTGCCCACTCTTCCGGGGGTGTGGGGGGCTACCCCAAAAAACTGGAGCCTCCCGCAGCTTCCGGGAGAGTAGGTAAGTATGTCTTGCGATCACTTCAGACTATTTAGTTCCTGTTTTGATGTCACAAACACGCCCTGCGTTCGGCCAGCTACTCCCCCGTTTCCCCAGCCACTCCTGCAATTTTATCTGGTACGCCTGCGTTTTTACACACGCTCCCCGAAAACGGTCAGTTACCACCCAGAAACACCCACTTTCTGTCAATCACTCAATGATCAGCAGTGCGACTGAAAAGCGTCGCTAGACCTTGTGTGAAACTGCATCAGCTTTTGTGAAAGTACGTTGCGTGTGCGCACTGCGCATCATACGTATGCGCAGAAGTGCTGATTTTTTGCCTGATCGCTGCGCTGCAAACGTCAGCTAGCGATCAACTCGGAATGAGGGCCATTGTGCCTTATAACCAATGCAGGGAAATGGCACTGATAATCCCATTTGAATGTTTTTATCTCTGATTTAGCTCTGTTGATATAAATGAGTGCAGTTATTCTATTTTTTTTTAACTCTAAATATATTTTTTTAAAACCTTAATGTACTTGCTGTAGTTTGTAAATTTTCTGTTGAAGTTTAAAAATATGGTGACATCTAGAGCTGTGAATAGGAACTGCAGGCAACCCTGGAAGCGGCTACTGAGCATGCGCGGGGCTCCTGCCAGCGTCGCATACCCTACTTCAGTCTGCGCATGTGCCGCTTCCCCCTTCTCTCCCCCCCCAATCCCGTGGGATCATATGTTCTCGCGAGAGCTTTTTGATTCCTACGTAACGTTCCGTGCTGTTTATATGGCGGCGCTGGTGATGATGCTGTGAGTTGTTGGGGTGAGTTGCATTATGTCACCGGTGTTTACGTGCTGATGGTCCCTAACTGTGTGTTGGTGTGTCAGAGGTCCCCGGCTGAGTCGGGTGGCGTGGTGTTCGCTGTGTCACTGTCTTCACTGTGCTGTGTTCAAGCGGTCACTGTGCCTAGGTCGCCCTCACACGCAGGAGGCGCTGCCCGGTACAACACACAGGGTGCCAGACACCGCCGCCGCGGACGCATACCTCCCAACATGACCCTCTCCAGGAGGGACACAATGCTCTGCTCCTGGACTTTTCTCTTAATTTTTGATTGCCACCACCTGTGCTGAAACGCCTTTCTTATCCATTAACCTGTTCAACACAGGTGCTGGTAATCATAAATGATGAGAAAAGTCCAGAAGCAGAGCATTTTGTCCCTCCTGGAGAGGGTCATGTTGGGAGGTATGCATGAGTGACTGCCCTTATTGTGCCCGTTCTGACTCCTCTCTGTCCTCAGCGAGCCGCCGCCGAATGTTCTGTTTACTAGTACACGATCAGTCACCCTGTATGTGGTGTATCCCTATAGCAGTGGCTTACATCTGCCAATACAAAAACTTCAGAAGTACGGTCTATATGGGATGTCTCTACTGTTCCATAAAGGCGATCATGGTGTTGATACATTTTTTCTCTATCGTCCTAGTGGATGCTGGGGTTCCTGAAAGGACCATGGGGAATAGCGGCTCCGCAGGAGACAGGGCACAAAAAGTAAAGCTTTTTCCGATCAGGTGGTGTGCACTGGCTCCTCCCCCTATGACCCTCCTCCAGACTCCAGTTAGATTTTTGTGCCCGGCCGAGAAGGGTGCAATCTAGGTGGCTCTCCTAAAGAGCTGCTTAGAAAAAGTTTAGCTAGGTTTTTTATTTTACAGTGATTCCTGCTGGCAACAGGATCACTGCAGCGAGGGACTGAGGGGAGAAGGAGTCAACTCACCTGCGTGCAGGATGGATTGGTTTCTTGGCTACTGGACATCAAGCTCCAGAGGGACGATCACAGGTACAGCCTGGATGGTCACCGGAGCCACGCCGCCGGCCCCCTTGCAGATGCTGAAATCAGAAGAGGTCCAGAATCGGCGGCTGAAGACTCCTGCAGTTTTCTAAAGGTAGCGCACAGCACTGCAGCTGTGCGCCATTTTCCTCTCAGCACACTTCACACGGCAGTCACTGAGGGTGCAGGGCGCTGGGAGGGGGGCGCCCTGGGAGGCAAATGATTACCTATAAAGGCTAAAAATACCTCACATATAGCCCTAGAGGCTATATGGAGATATTTAACCCCTGCCTAATTTTTCTAAATAGCGGGAGACGAGCCCGCCAGAAAAGGGGCGGGGCCTATCTCCTCAGCACACGGCGCCATTTCCTCTCACAGCTCCGCTGGTCAGGACGGCTCCCAAGTCTCTCCCCTGCACTGCACTACAGAAACAGGGTAAAACAGAGAGGGGGGGGCACATTTATGGCGATATTTTGATATAACAAAGCAGCTATAAGGGAGCACTTATTATAAGGCTATCCCTGATATATATATAGCGCTTTTGGTGTGTGCTGGCAAACTCTCCCTCTGTCTCCCCAAAGGGCTAGTGGGTCCTGTCTTCGTTAGGAGCATTCCCTGTGTGTCTGCTGTGTGTCGGTACGTGTGTGTCGACATGTATGAGGACGATATTGGTGTGGAGGCGGAGCAATTGCCAAATATGAGGATGTCACCCCCTAGGGAGTCGACACCAGAATGGATGCCTTTATTTATGGAACTACGGGATAGTGTCAACACGCTAAAGCAGTCGTTTGACGACATGAGACGGCCGGACAATCAATTAGTGCCTGTCCAGGCGACTCAAACACCGTCAGGGGCTGTGAAACGCCCTTTGCCTCAGTCGGTCGACACAGACCCAGACACAGGCGATGACTCCAGTGGTGACGGTGACGAATCAACCGTATTTTCCAGTAGGGCCACACGTTATATGATTTTGGCAATGAAGGAGGCGTTACATTTAGCTGATACTACAGGTACCACTAAACAGGGTATTATGTGGGGTATGAAAAAACTACCTATAGTTTTTCCTGAATCAGAAGAACTAAATGACGTGTGTAATGAAGCGTGGGTTGCCCCTGATAAAAAGCTGATAATTTCAAAGAAATTATTGGCATTATACCCTTTCCCGCCAGAGGTTAGGGAGCGCTGGGAAACACCTCCTAGGGTGGACAAGGCGCTAACACGCTTATCTAAACAACTGGCGTTACCCTCTCCTGAGACGGCCGCACTTAAAGATCCATCAGATAGGAGGATGGAAAATATCCAAAAAAGTATATACACACATGCAGGTGTTATACTACGACCAGCTGTAGCGACTGCCTGGATGGGCAGTGCGGGGGTAGTTTGGTCAGAGTCCCTGATTGAAAATATTGATACCCTGGACAGGGACAATATTTTACTGTCGTTAGAACAAATAAAGGATGCATTTCTTTATATGCGTGATGCACAGAGGGATATATGCACACTGGCATCACGGGTAAGTGCTATGTCCATTTCGGCCAGAAGAGCTTTATGGACGCGACAGTGGACAGGCGATGCGGATTCAAAACGGCATATGGAAGTTTTGCCGTATAAAGGGGAGGAGTTATTTGGAGTCGGTCTATCAGATTTGGTGGCCACGGCTACAGCCGGGAAATCCACCTTTCTACCTCAAGTCACTCCCCAACAGAAAAAGGCACCGACTTTTCAACCGCAGCCCTTTCGTTCCTTTAAAAATAAGAGCGCAAAGGGCTATTCATATCTGCCACGAGGCAAAGGTCGAGGGAAGAGACAGCAACACGCAGCTCCTTCCCAGGATCAGAAGCCCTCCCCGGCTTCTACAAAAGCCTCAGCATGACGCTGGGGCTTCTCAAGCGGACTCGGGGACGGTGGGGGGTCGTCTCAAAAATTACAGCGCGCAGTGGGCTCACTCGCAAGTAGATCCCTGGATCCTGCAGATAATATCTCAGGGATACAGGTTGGAATTAGAGACAGATCCACCTCGCCGTTTCCTGAAGTCTGCTTTACCAACGTCCCCCTCCGAAAGGGAGACGGTTTTGGAAGCCATTCACAAGCTGTACTCTCAGCAGGTGATAGTCAAGGTACCTCTTCTGCAACAAGGGAAGGGGTATTATTCCACTCTTTTTGTGGTACCGAAGCCGGATGGCTCGGTAAGGCCTATTCTAAATCTGAAGTCCTTGAACCTGTACATAAAGAAGTTCAAGTTCAAGTTCAAAATGGAGTCACTCAGAGCAGTGATAGCGAACCTGGAAGAGGGGGACTTTATGGTATCCTTGGACATCAAGGATGCGTATCTCCACGTTCCAATTTACCCCTCACACCAGGGGTACCTCAGGTTCGTTGTACAAAACTGTCACTATCAGTTTCAGACGCTGCCGTTCGGATTGTCCACGGCACCTCGGATCTTTACAAAGGTAATGGCCGAGATGATGATTCTTCTTCGAAGAAAAGGCGTATTAATTATCCCATACTTGGACGATCTCCTAATAAGGGCGAGGTCCAGAGAACAGCTAGAGATGGGATTAGCACTGTCTCAAGAAGTGCTAAAACAGCACGGGTGGATTCTGAATATTCCAAAATCCCAGTTAATGCCGACAACTCGTCTGCTGTTCCTAGGGATGATTCTGGACACGGTTCAGAAAAAGGTTTTTCTCCCGGAGGAAAAAGCCAAGGAGTTATCCGAGCTTGTCAGGAACCTCCTAAAACCAGGAAAGGTGTCTGTACATCAATGCACAAGAGTCCTGGGAAAAATGGTGGCTTCTTACGAAGCAATTCCATTCGGCAGATTCCACGCAAGAATTTTCCAAAGGGATCTGTTGGACAAATGGTCAGGGTCGCATCTTCAGATGCACCTGCGGATAACCGTCTCCAAGGACAAGGGTGTCTCTTCTGTGGTGGTTGCAAGTGCTCATCTATTGGAGGGCCGCAGATTCGGCATACAGGATTGGATCCTGGTGACCACGGACGCCAGCCTGAGAGGCTGGGGAGCAGTCACACAAGGAAGAAACTTCCAGGGAGTATGGACGAGCCTGGAAACGTCTCTTCACATAAACATTCTGGAACTAAGAGCAATATACAATGCTCTAAGCCAGGCAGAACCTCTGCTTCAGGGAAAACCGGTGTTGATCCAGTCGGACAACATCACGGCAGTCGCCCATGTGAACAGACAGGGCGGCACAAGAAGCAGGAGTGCAATGGCAGAAGCTGCAAGGATTCTTCGCTGGGCAGAGAATCATGTGATAGCACTGTCAGCAGTGTTCATCCCGGGAGTGGACAACTGGGAAGCGGACTTCCTCAGCAGACACGATCTTCACCCGGGAGAGTGGGGACTTCATCCAGAAGTCTTCCACATGCTGGTAACCCGTTGGGAAAGACCAATGGTGGACATGATGGCGTCTCGCCTCAACAAAAAACTGGACAGGTATTGCGCCAGGTCAAGAGATCCGCAGGCAATAGCTGTGGACGCGCTGGTAACGCCTTGGGTGTACCAGTCGGTGTATGTGTTTCCTCCTCTGCCTCTCATACCAAAAGTATTGAGAATTATACGGCAAAGAGGCGTAAGAACGATACTAGTGGTTCCGGATTGGCCAAGAAGGACTTGGTACCCGGAACTTCAAGAGATGATCACGGAAGATCCGTGGCCTCTACCTCTAAGGAGGGACTTGCTTCAGCAGGGTCCCTGTCTGTTTCAAGACTTACCGCGGCTGCGTTTGACGGCATGGCGGTTGAACGCCGGATCCTAAAGGAAAAAGGCATGCCGGAAGAAGTCATTCCTACTTTGATTAAAGCAAGGAAGGAAGTAACCGTGCAACATTATCACCGAATTTGGCGAAAATATGTTGCGTGGTGCGAAGATCGGAGTGCTCCGACGGAGGAATTTCAACTGGGTCGATTCCTACATTTCCTGCAATCAGGATTGTCTATGGGTCTCAAATTGGGATCTATTAAGGTTCAAATTTCGGCCCTGTCGATTTTCTTTCAAAAAGAATTGGCTTCAGTCCCTGAAGTCCAGACCTTTGTTAAGGGAGTGCTGCATATACAGCCTCCTGTGGTGCCTCCAGTGGCACCGTGGGATCTCAATGTGGTTTTGGACTTCCTAAAATCTCATTGGTTTGAACCACTAAAAAAAGGTGGATTTGAAATATCTCACATGGAAAGTGACCATGCTTCTAGCCCTGGCTTCTGCCAGGAGAGTGTCAGAATTGGCAGCTTTATCTTACAAAAGCCCATATCTGATTTTCCATTCGGACAGGGCAGAACTGCGGACTCGTCCGCATTTTCTCCCTAAGGTGGTGTCAGCATTTCATCTGAACCAGCCTATTGTAGTGCCTGCGGCTACAAGTGACTTGGAGGACTCCAAGTTACTGGACGTTGTCAGAGCATTAAAAATATATATTGCAAGGACAGCTGGAGTCAGAAAATCTGACTCGTTGTTTATATTGTATGCACCCAACAAGATGGGTGCTCCTGCGTCTAAGCAGACGATTGCTCGTTGGATCTGTAGCACAATCCAACTTGCACATTCTGTGGCAGGCCTGCCACAGCCTAAATCTGTAAAGGCCCACTCCACAAGGAAGGTGGGCTCATCTTGGGCGGCTGCCCGAGGGGTCTCGGCATTACAACTTTGCCGAGCAGCTACGTGGTCAGGGGAGAACACGTTTGTAAAATTTTACAAATTTGATACTCTGGCTAAGG
Organism: Pseudophryne corroboree; assembly: GCF_028390025.1. Taxonomy (NCBI): domain Eukaryota; kingdom Metazoa; phylum Chordata; class Amphibia; order Anura; family Myobatrachidae; genus Pseudophryne; species Pseudophryne corroboree. Next base: position 753,073,496 of record NC_086445.1, on the reverse strand, counting down.
AGGACCTGGAGTTCTCTCATTCGGTGCTGCAGAGTCATCCGCACTCTCCCGCCCGTTTGGGAGCTTTGGTATAATCCCCATGGTCCTTTCAGGAACCCCAGCATCCACTAGGACGATAGAGAAAATAAGATTTTACTTACCGATAAATCTATTTCTCGGAGTCCGTAGTGGATGCTGGGCGCCCATCCCAAGTGCGGATTATCTGCATAAATTGTACATAGTTATTGTTAACTAATTCGGGTTATTGTTGAAGGAAGCCATCTTTCAGAGGCTCCGCTGTTATCATACTGTTAACTGGGTTTAGATCACAAGTTGTACGGTGTGATTGGTGTGGCTGGTATGAGTCTTACCCGGGATTCAAAATCCTCCCTTATTGTGTACGCTCGTCCGGGCACAGTACCTAACTGGAGTCTGGAGGAGGGTCATAGGGGGAGGAGCCAGTGCACACCACCTGATCGGAAAAAGCTTTACTTTTTGTGCCCTGTCTCCTGCGGAGCCGCTATTCCCCATGGTCCTTTCAGGAACCCCAGCATCCACTACGGACTCCGAGAAATAGATTTATCGGTAAGTAAAATCTTATTTTAACTTTATTGTAATATTGTCTTCTTTCCAGAAAGTGCTTCTCCTCTCACTGGTGCAGGAGAGTGTGGTATTGAAAGTCGACAGTAACTAGGTCGACAATGTCTAGGTCGACCACTATTGGTCGACAGGGTCTTTAGGTCGATATGTTCTAGGTCGACAGGTCAAAAGGTCGACATGAGTTTTTAATGTTATTTTGGTGTCGTTTTCTTCGTAGAGTGACCGGGATCCCCAATTAGTGCACCGCTTCGCTCGCCATGCTTCGGGCATGGTGCCTTCGCTTCGCTCGGCACAGATTACCGTTCCAATCGTAGTCCACGTGGATCGTTAAGTATGAAAAGGTTCAAAAAAAGAAAAAAATTGTGAAAAACTCATGTCGACCTTTTGACCTGTCGACCTAGAACATGTCGATCTAAAGACCCTGTCGACCTAGTTACTGTCGACCAATAGTGGTCGACCTAGACATTGTCGACCTAGTTACTGTCGACTTTCAATCCGGATCCCGGTGCAGGAGTCCTCTGTGTGACTCCTGCACGATGTACAGGCATCAGCGGGGGTCAGGAGCGCGTATCGGCCATCGCTGGCAGCCCACTAGGCGATATTGTAAAAAGCTCAGGAGGGTAAAAATGAGCAAAATGGTTTACAAAATCGCCTAGTGTGTACCCACCATTAAAGCTGCTAGTGGTGCATGCATAGTAGTGATGAGCTGCATTCCGTCACCTTCTAACTACAGGTCAGATCTTATATAAACTAGGAATATCTGCACATGAAACTTGGAATTTTACCTTAAATATATATTTACATTTGTTAATGCCATTTCCATGCGTTTTATTACAGTGCCGATCAGCCCAACTTGCCATAAGTAGTTGAATTTATCGCAACTTTATTAAACAATGGGCCTAATTCGGACCTGATCGCTAGGGTGCTTTTTTTGCATCCCTGCGATCAGGTAGTCGCCGCCTATAGGGGGAAGGGAAAATCGCTGTGCAGAGGTGCGATCGAATGTGCAGAAGAGCTGCACAAACAGGAGTTTGTGCAGTCTCTGCCCTGCCAGGACTTAAGGTGTGTACACACGGTAAGATTTTTTCATTCGATTCTGACTATATAGTCAGAATCGGATGAAAAGATAGTGCAGATCGCAAGGTAACAGTCACCTTGCGATCCCGATCCGATGCGCGGTCGGCATCGGCAGAAAAAATAGGCTGTGCAGGCAAGTCAATCCTGACTATCTCTATAGAAGAGATAGTCAGGATTGCCACTTAGCCAAAATCGCACATAGCCAGCATCGCAAGCACACTCATTATGTGCTTGCGATACTGGCTAAGTGCCGACCCGGCCCCCCGTCGCACGGTGAGAATCGGATAAGTCCGAATCTCACCGTGTGTATGCACCTTTACTCTTCCAGTGCGATGATCGGGGCCGGGGCTGACGTCAGAAACCCTCCCTTCAAACGCCTGGTCCCTCCTATGTTTTCCCGGACACTCCTCTAAAACGGTCAGTTGCCACCCACAAATGGCCTCTTCCTGTCAGTCACCTTGCGATCGCTTTTCTTGCACATCCCATCACTCGGACCACCATGCCTGCGCATTGCGGTGCATGCACAGTTCAGACCTGATCGCAGGCTGTACGAAAACCGCAGTCTAGCGATCAGGTCTGAATTAGGCCCAATAACAATAAATGTGCTAAAGCAAGGCCTTTTGTACCCAGCCTGCATGATTGAATGGCCAAAATATTGTGAACGGGTGTGTACACCAGATATGCCTGTGAACAATGTCGTTTACAGACATATTGCGTCGGCCCTTCAGCACAGCCTATGCATGGTATATCTGCAGATAATCTGCCAACCCCCTGTACACTTGCTGCAGGGACTGAAGTCACAGCGCAGTGGGAAAAATCAAATGCCTACCCAACTATGGTGAGAAGGCTGACATATCGAGCGTCCGATTGGGAGCTGTACATACTTACTTGAATCAGCTGCTCTGTCGGCGCTACTGTGGGTCTGGTGTCAAGTCTGTATAGTGTGTACCCAGTTTTAGGGTTCCTGGTAAGCACAGTTTCAGTCAGTATTACTTTGTGTGTATAACAACTGTATAAAATGTGCTCTGTAATCCAGAGCACATTTTATGTAGAGGAGGAAGAGTGGTAATATGCAGTGGCAAGATTTATCATTATGACCTTAACATGAAGTATAAGCAAGACTCATCATTGTAGGTAAAGAACAGTCTTATATTGCAGTGAAACGTCTATGCAGCCATGGCGTGTACAATTGAGAAGATCCTACAGGATGCCAAAACTCTGTTAGAGAGACTAAAAGATCATGACAATGCTGCAGAATCTTTAATTGAACAATCCAGCTCTCTACATACACGTGTTGAAGCCATGAAGGAGGTTGGGGCAGCTGTGCCAGAAAAGGTAGGTGGTTTTAAATCACGTTACTATATTCATGATTGCCCACCACCACCGTTTTTACTCTTCTTTTTTTCACCATGCCTCTTTGGGCCTAATTCAGATCTGATCGCAGCAGCAAATTTGTTAGCTAATGGTCAAAACCATGTGCACTGCAGGTGGGGCAGATATAACATGTGCAGAGAGAATTAGATTTGGGTGGGTTATTTTGTTTCTGTGCAGGGTAAATACTGGCTGCTTTATTCTTACACTACAAACTAGATTTCAGTTTGAACACTCCACCCAAATCTATCTCTCTCTGCACATGTTATATCAGGTCTGGATGATGCCCTTTGTTGCATTCTCTCTGTTCCCTGCCATGCTTGAAAGATGACTTCGCCCAATACTAAGCCTGGGTACATACTTTAATGATGGATCAGTCGGCAGCCCAAACGTTATGTGCATACGCCCTTACCAATCTGCCACCCAAAATGCCTGGCCACAGGAACTGGTTGTCGGCGGTTCCTGCGGCTTACATGTCGGTTGCTTGGCAGTTCATCCGTACACTCGGGCAGATGTACCATTATAACTGCAGGATATACTGACATCTGCCATGTTGCACAGCGCAACGTGATATGTCTGTGTACAACGTCATTCACAGACGTGAACTGATGGATATGCCCATATATATCGTTCGCTAGTTGTGTACCCAACCTAATAATTTAGTTTTGGCTGAAATAACGCAGATAAATGAAACAAGAAAACCTCAGTCACCTGTGCTACACTGACCTGATGGTTTCCACACTCCCTGTGTTTGGTCCTGAGCAGGAGGTCGTCTCGTGTTTGGACAGGCTGTCTTTCAACTGCTAGTAGTGTGGTCAGGTCCACAAACCTATGAGCTATCCATTTAGATACATGAATTATGAAAGCATAATCCCTAGTCTCAATGTGGACTGTTAGATTCCGGTGTATAAAAGATGGCAGCTCACACTGGTATCTGGTCACTTAGTATGAGTTCCATTTTCTATAGCAAAATCATCAGACCTAATTGCGCACCCCTTGTATAAAGGAATTTTATTTCCTGCAGTCAAAGGAATGCTCTCAAATGCCAATGTGATTATAGACCAGCAGATTTTTTCAACCAGGATGATTGCATTTCAGTCTGATATTGACTGCACAAAATAATTTCTTTGTGCCCTATGTGTTCTGTGATTGCTGCTTAGTTTGGTATACTACTGTAGGCAGTATTCAATTGAAGTCAGAACTGCCGTCTACTCGGAAAGATGGCAGTTTATGACTTTTTAGGTCGAATCATGATTTGACCTATTCAACGAGGCTGCCGTTTTTCCGACAAGTCTGCAATTCCAACTTGTCGGAAAACGCGTGGATCGGCGGATTAGCCGCAGATCCATGTGTTTTGACAGATTTCCGGCCGAATCTGACAGGTTTTAGTACCGTTTTCGACAATGTCAATCTGACTTTACGACAACGTCAATCCGACTTTTTTTTAAACGGTCAAAACCTGTTGGATTTGGCCTCAAATTGAATATTTAACTGTCGGATCCGTTCCGTTGGAAGGATCCGACATCAACTGAGTACTGCCCTATGTATTGTCATAAAGCACTGTAGTAGTATGCATGACTTGGCAATATTATTGCCCACCAAAGTAAGAATGGGAAGTTCACAGAGCAGGAGGATCAATGGCCTTTCAGACTGTCTCAGACAGGTGGAGTGGTAGGAATAAAGAGCAGAGTAGTGTTGATGTACCGGCCTCTCAGGACTCCTGTAGCTTTATCGAATGTTCACAAACAGAGCAAGTACAATTCCGGTTTTCATTTAAACTCATTCACTTCTACAAACACTTTTTTTTTGTTTTGTTCTATTTTATCTACCTGTATAATAGATATATGCTGGGAATCTGAATTGTATCCAATCCTGTATTAATAGACCTTTTTCTAATCGAGTTCTTAAGGCACATACACACTGGGCCATTTTGAGCTGAAAGCAGCTCACTTTTGGTGTGTTGAGCTGCTTTCAGCTCAAAACCGCCCAGTGTGTATGCCCCAGCGATGAGCGGTGAGCGCTGATGCACGCCTCCGCTTCATCGCTGGCGGGCGCCGTTCATCTGCTGGTCTTACCAGTATTACCAGTAGATGAACGGGGGGGGTGAGCGTCTTTCCATAGAGTCCTGCTATGGAAAGCCGTTCACCCCCACTGACCTCACTGGGCAGGGGGGAAATCGTTCAGTGTGTATGCACTGAGCGATTTTCAGTCCAGCGATGTCAGCGATCATCGTTGTGCATACATGCTGTGCAAAAACACCCAGTGTGTATGGACCTTTAGCAAAAGATTTCTACTGCTTGTAGCCCTTAATCTGCATTTAATGTTGTATGTATTTAAAAGCTTTGGTTGTAAACATGGTCTAGAAAATTAAGAAAAAACAGCATAAGAAAAAGAGAAATTAATTGTAAACACTGATAAAAATTGCGCGTAGATAAAAATACAAAATATAAAATAGGTGGAATAGGGAGGGAGGAGCTGGTTATCAAGCATGCTTGAGTGGAGTGGTACTAAGGGGGGTACTTCAGAGTTGATTGCAGCAGCAAATTTGTTAGCAGTTGGGCAAAACCATGTGCACTACAAGGGGGGGGGTGCATATATAATGTGCAGAAGAGTTAGATTTGGGTGGGGTGTGTTCAAACTGAAATCTAAATTGCAGTGTAAAAATAAAGCAGCCAGTATTTACCCTGCACATAAACAAAATAACCCACCCAAATCTAATGCTCTCTGCAAATGTTACATCTGCAGTGCACATGGTTTTGCCCAACTGCTAACAAATTTGCTGCTGCGATCAACTCTGAATTACCCCCTAAGTCACAAAAAAAGAGAGGGTTAGGAATCTGGTCAAAATACCGGCAGTCGGTATCCTGACACATCCATGAGGTAAGTGCTGGGATTGGGTGTTAGGCACTAGGAGGAATGTTAGGGATAGGCTGCCTGAGTGTGGGAGTGTAGGATGTGGGATGTGAAGGTTAGGGGTAGTGAAAAATGCTTACCGGGATGTGTTGGGATTCTGGCCACCAGGAGTCCACTGTTGGTCTCGATCCCAACTGTCAAGATTTTGTATCTAACCCAGTAGGTCTTTCAGGTAAATAGGAGAGCGGGAATAATAAGACATGGGGTGAACCAATATCCCTGAGGCTTGACCCGGGGAGAGACAATGTTTACATTTGGGCCAAGGGGCCCAAACGTGGAAAAACGTCTAATTTTTATCATCAAGATAAGTGATCTTCTCTGTCCGGTCTATGATATGTGATAGTGGGAGGATCAATCTGTTTCCAAGAATTAGCTATTAGGCAATTAACTGTTGTCAAGATGTGGGGGCTAGTTTACCTAAATGTGGTTCAGTGTGCAGGATGTGTATAGCACAGGGAATGTAATGCCTGGTACTTAATATACAATGTACTTAAAGATGAGTTCTTCCAGCCATGTGCTAATATACAAAATATCAGCATTTCGCCCATACATTATTTTGTGAGCCATATGCCATACACTTTATATTAGTCCTGTGAACAAACACATAATATATAGCCTACTCCCATACTATTCAAGCAGGCACTATTGCCATGCCATATACAGTAAATTACCACACAAGTGTCTGCACTGAAATATTGTATGACCATTATATCAGCTAGGAACATTCTTAGAAAAGTTTCCAAAAATGGTATCTCCATTTCCCTTGACCAAGGAGAACATAAGAGGCTTGTGCACAGTGATCTACAACAGTGTGCTGTTACAGCAGCAGAACCACACTTCTACCCAGAATCCCTGTTGATGTTGTCACTGGGATTGTCAGCACCTACTGTAGTATGATTCTGTGTACTGTAATAGCACAGCAATATATAGAGCCTGGTCAGTATTAATGCCAGGGACCAGGTCTATGATCCCAGCATAATACATCATGGCAGGCTTGGACAGCGCTCTAAAGGCAATATTTTAGACAGTATTGCTCATTCTCACCCTTCTCAGTGATATTGTTTAAAATATCGCCCATTGTGTATGCTATGACCGATGGATGATGCTCACTCCCGCGGGTTATTATTGTCCCCTTCTGTTGCCTGTGCATGCGGCTTGACGTCACTTAACAATATCGTTAGCGATATCATCCAGTGTGTGCACATTATATCAGCCACCCAGGAGGGTAGGGAATACAGTAGATGATATAGCTCACGGGGGGGTTATTCAGCGTTGTTAGCAGTTGTGCAAAACCATGTGCACTGCAAGTGTGGCAGATATAACGTGTGCAGAGAGTTAGATTTGGGTGGGCAGGGTAAATACTGGCTGCTTTATGTTTACACTGCAATTTAGATTTCAGTATGAACACACCACACCCAACTCTAAATCTCTCTGCATATGTTACATCTGCCCCACCCGCAGTGCACATGGTTTTGCCCAACTGCTAACTTTTTTTGGTTTGCTAACAACTCTGAATAACCCCCATGGAGCGTATCGTCAAGTGTGTACCCACCATTGCTGTGTGGCTGAGAAATCTGTAATAGGAAATTAATAAAGGGGAGGGCAGGCAATGATTTCTAGGGTTCCGTTTTCCTGGTAACTGTCCATCCCTGTCCTAAATTAATGCATGCTCTGTGTGTGTAATGGAAGTACACAGTAACCTCCATAAAGAGGGAAAGCCATAGCTGTCTTTTTAGTGATTTAATTTGCACAAGAACTAGTGTGCTTTACTTTGCATGGTTACATGCTTGTCAGAAATATAATATTTAATTTACTGTATATGACTTATTATTTTTTAAAGTACCAAGAAGATTTGGAAGAGTTGAAGGATGTATCAAAGTACAAACCACATGTGCTGTTATGTCAGGAAAATACTCAGATTAGAGACCTTCAGCAAGAAAATAAAGGTAATAGTACTTCACCCCAGCTCACTATTATTACACAGTCGTTCACTTGTACCTCCACTGAGTGCCTGCACACGCAGGCTGAGGGAGGGTTCCCCTATATTGCAGAGCTTAATATATGTAGGCCGTTTTTGCTCACGGTGTCATATGCATCTCTGTGGCAGGACTGATCCTGTCTGTGTTTGGATTGATACCTTGGTGCAAGTGATACACCTGGAACAGGCATATTTACACTTATGGCCACTGTTCAATGTTATGTTTTGTTTGGTATCCACAAAGCAATTCTAACACTTTAGGGGGTAAACGTAAGAGTCTGTGGGTTACAAGCAGCCACACCTTTTCTGCAATTTAGTTATTCAATTTAAAGCACCAATATAGTGAATGTAAAACCAACCTGATTTTCTCTAACATCCTAGGGGATACTGGGGAATAGTTTATTACCATGGGGTATAGATCGGGTCCACTGGAGGCTGGCACTTTAAGAAATCAATAGTGTGTGCTGGCTCCCCCCCTCTATGCCCCTCCTAACTGACCAGGAAAATGTGCCCAAGGAGCCGGGTGCATTTTCTTCAGAAATGTATTACCCCCAAACGGGTGTTAAATTCATTCCCTTTCCCTACAGAGGATAGGAAAGTCTGGAAATCCACACCAACAGTGGATACTTCTGTGTCCAGGGTGTCACGTAAGATTGTTTTACCTGTACCTGGGGCTGTTTCCCTTAAAGACTCAGCTGATCGCAAGGTAGAAACCACTCTTAAATCAATTTACTCTGCAGCGGGTGTTACTCAACACCCTACCATAGGTGGTCATTCAGAGTTGTTCGCTAGCTGTTTTCGGTCGCTGTGTAGCGATCGGGCAAAAAAGCGGCATTTCTGCGCATGCGGCGCAATGCGCACGCGCAACGTACTTTCACAGCGGCCGAAGTAGTTTCACACAAGGTTCTAGCGACGCTTTTCAGTTGCACTGCTGAACGCAGAGTGATTGACATGAAGTGGGCGTTTTTGGGAGGTAACTGACCGTTTTCGGCGAGTGTGTTGAAAAACGCAGGCATGTCAGATACAAACGCAGGCGTGGCTGGCCGAACGCAGGGTGTGTTCGTGATATCAAAACAGGAACTAAATAGTCTGAAGTGATCGCAAGCGCGGAGTAGGTCTGGAGCCGCTCAGAAACTGAACAATCTTTTTTCTCTAACGTCCTAGTGGATGCTGGGGACTCCGTAAGGACCATGGGGAATAGTCGGGCTCCGCAGGAGACATGGGCACTTTAAGAAAGAATTTAGATTCTGGTGTGCTCTGGCTCCTCCCTCTATGTCCCTCCTCCAGACCTCAGTTTGAGACTGTGCCCGGACGAGCTGGGTGCTGTTCAATGAGCTCTCCTGAGCTTGCTGTGAGAAAGTATTTTGTTAGGTTTTTTTATTTTCAGGGAGCTCTGCTGGCAACAGACTCCCTGCATCGTGGGACTGAGGGGAGAGAAGCAGCCCTACTCTCTGAAGCTAGGTCCTACTTCTTAGGCTACTGGACACCATTAGCTCCAGAGGGATCGTACGCAGGATCTCACCCTCGCCGTCCGATCCCAGAGCCGCGCCGCCGTCCCCCTCGCAGAGCCGGAAGACAGAAGCCGGGTGAGTATGAGAAGCTAGAAGACTTCGAAATCGGCGGCAGAAGACTCCGTTCTTCACTGAGGTAACGCACAGCACTGCAGCTGTGCGCCATTACTCCCACACACCTCACATACTCCGGTCACTGTAAGGGTGCAGGGGGGGGCGCCCTGGGCAGCATATGGACCTCTTTTGGCAAAAGTACACATATATACAGTTGGGCACTGTATATATGTATGAGCCCCCGCCAAGAAAATGCATATTTGAGCGGGACAGAAGCCCGCCGTCGAGGGGGCGGGGCTTCTCCCTCAGCACTCACCAGCGCCATTTTTTCTCCACAGCTCCGCTGAGAAGAAGCTCCCCAGGCTCTCCCCTGCAGATTCACGGTAGAAGAGGGTAAAAAGAGGGGGGGGCACATAAATTAGGCGCAAAAACACAATATACAGCAGCTACTGGCTTAACATTAAGTTACTGTGTTATTCCTGGATTATAGCGCTGGGGGGTGTAGTACTGGTGACCGGCGGTCTCCTGACCGCCGGTCAGCTTACCTACGCCGGGATCCCGGCAGCATACCGACGCCGGGATCCCGGCGGGGAGGGGCGAGTGCAGCAAGCCCCTTGCGGGCTCGCTGCGCTCGTCACGCTGCGGGCTCGGTGGCGACCTGCGGTCGCCACGGGTTCTATTCCCACTCTATGGGTGTCGTGGACACCCACGAGTGGAAATAGTCCCTGTTGGTCGGCATGCCGACCATCGGGATAGTGAGCCGTCGGGCTCGTGGAGGAGGTCATGTGACTGTCTGTCAGCTGACCGGCGGTCACATGAATAACACCCGCGCTGGGGTGTGTGCTGGCATACTCTCTCTCTGTCTCTCCAAAGGGCCTTGTGGGGGAACTGTCTTCAAAAAGGGCATTCCCTGTGTGTGTGTGGTGTGTCTGTACGCTTGTGTCGACATGTCTGATGAGGAAGGCTATGTGGAAGCAGAGCGGGAGCAAATGAATGTGGTGTCTCTGCCGACGGCACCGACACCTGATTGGATGAATATGTGGAAGGTTTTAAATGATAGTGTGAATTCCTTACATAAAATGTTAGAAAAAGCTGAAGCCTTAGGACAGTCAGGGTCCCTGCCCATGCCTGATCCTATGTCGCAGAGGCCATCAGGGTCTCAGAAGCGCCCACTATCCCAAATTGTTGACACGGATACCGACATGGATTCTGACTCCAGTGTCGATTACGATGATGCAAAAATACAGCCAAAATTGGCTAAATCCATCCGTTATATGATTATAGCAATTAAGGATGTGTTGCACATCACAGAGGAAACCCCAGTCCCTGACGGGAGGGTTCATATGTATGGGGAAAATAAGCCACAGGTAACCTTTCCCCCCTCACATGAGCTAAATGAGTTGTGAAAAGGCTTGGTAATCTCCATATAAAAAACTGCAGATTTCCAAAAGGATTCTTATGGCGTATCCTTTCCCGCCAACGGACAGGTTACGCTGGGAATCCTCCCCTAGAGTGGACAAGGCTTTAACACGCTTGTCCAAGAAGGTAGCCCTGCCGTCACAGGATACGGCTAGCCTCAAAGATTCTGCGGATAGAAAACAGGAGGGTACCCTGAAGTCCATTTATACACATTCAGGTACCTTACTGAGGTCGGCAATCGCGTCGGCCTGGGTGTGTAGTGCTGTAGCAGCATGGACGGATACCTTATCTGAGGAACTTGATACCTTAGACAAGGATACTATATTAATGACCCTGGGGCATATTAAGGACGCTGTCCTATATATGAGAGATGCTCAAAGAGACATTAGTCTGCTGGGTTCTAGAATCAATGCTATGTCGATTTCTGCCAGAAGGGTCCTGTGGACTCGGCAATGGACAGGTGATGCCGACTCAAAAAGGCATATGGAGGTTTTACCTTACAAGGGTGAGGAATTGTTTGGGGAGGGTCTCTCGGACCTGGTCTCCACAGCTACTGCTGGAAAGTCAAATTTTTTGCCATATGTTTCCTCACAGCCTAAGAAAGCACCGTATTATTAAATGCAGTCCTTTCGATCTCAGAAAAACAAGAAAGTTCGAGGTGCGTCCTTTCTTGCCAGAGGCAGGGGCAGAGGAAAGAAGCTGCACAACACAGCTAGTTCCCAAGAACAAAAGTCCTCCCCGGCCTCTACAAAATCCACCGCATGACGCTGGGTCTCCACAGGTGGAGCTAGGCCTGGTGGGGGCGCGTCTTCGAAAAATTCAGCCACAAGTGGGTTCACTCCCAGTTGGATCCCTGGGCAATAGAGATTGTGTCTCAGGGATACAAGCTGGAATTCGAAGAGATGCCCCCTCACCGATACCTCAAATCGGCCCTGCCAGCTTCCCCCCACGAGATGGAATTAGTGTTAACTGCAATTCACAAATTGTATTTCAACAGGTGGTGGTCAAGGTTCCCCTCCTTCAACAAGGAAGAGGTTATTATTCGACCATGTTCGTAGTCCCGAAACCGGACGGTTCGGTCAGACCCATATTGAATTTAAAATCCCTGAACATGTACCTGAAAAAGTTCCGGTTCAAGATGGAATCGCTGAGAGCGGTGTCAAAGTCGAAAAATATCGTTATTCTCATCGCCTTGTACTAACCCCAATGCTCATGCCCGCTGCGCGTACATTCAGTCTGCTGTACGTGCACATGTCCGCAAAGTGCGTACGCTCGCCCCGGCGAGTACGCGCGGTATATGCGTATTTACAGTAGAGTTTATGAGCTTGTAGCGGGCGGTTCGTTTATAGTATATTTAACCCACATAGCATGTTTTATAGGTAATATTCCCTTTAATAATATCTGTAAGTATGATTAGTGTAACTGGTTCATGAACAAAGGAATTCCTCTTTGCATGATACGAAGTGCCAGACAGGGTCTGGGCGGTGGTGTTTAGTACCTAACCGAAGAGTATTTTATTAGAAACATTCCGGTGTTGGTTAGGAAGAGATCGGTCGCTCCAGCGTATAGTTATGTTTAAAAGAAGTTTATGGACTTTAAAAGTATTTGCTGTTTTATTACACATGTGGTGTGAGTCCTGAGAATCCCTCCCAGCTGAGCATTTTGGAATAGTCACAACCCACCTGTTCAAACTAACCTATGACCTTTTGTTATAATGCGAAGACAGGTTTCTGTGTCCAATGAACAATAAGATTGTAGGGCCCTTTGTAGTGTACTGTACTTAGTGTATATAAGAACAAGCCAGGCTGGGCCAGCTTAGTCTACTCTTCACAAAAGGTTTTCATCATTGACTAACTAGAGAGCTGGTTCCCAGGACTGCGCAGCGATCATTCCCCAGTGTGTAAGTTTTTCTCTGTGACCAACTTAATCTCTGTCTGTATTTGCCATTCTCTCTCTCTCTCTCTCTCTCTCTCTCTCTCTCTCTCTCTCTCTCTCTCTCTCTCTCTCTGTTATTGTTTAGGATTAAGACGCTGTTGTATAGTTATGTGTAGTTATTCTGCTTAGATATTGATGTTAGTTTGTAGTGTATAAGCTGTTAACTGTATTTTCCCTTTTTACATAGCTAAATCTCGTTAGTAAAGGTGTTGGAACCTCAGCAAGGTGTCTGTGTTTCTCTAGCTAGTACAAAGGGCTTCTGAGTATCTCAATCACTCAAACAGCTTGCTTAAATATCCAGGTTAACCAGTGGTATATCATTACAGTATCTCAATACTAAGACTTACAGTATAATCATACTCTGTGTTTAAGGTTTAAAAGGTTATTATCTGTGTGTATTCCGTACACTCACCGCAGCGTGTGTTCGTAACTTGCGTACCACATGTGAGGTCTTCATACGCAAATAGCGTATGAAGTGCGTAGCACGTGGTTTAGCGGCCACTACGGCTACACGGTATTAGTATATAGCTAATGTTAAAAGGTAGAAAATTGACTCTATCAGCGGTTATCGCAAGCCTGGAAGGGGGGGATTTTATGGTGTCTCTAGTCATAAAGGATGCATACCTTCATGTCCCCATTTATCCGCCTCATCAGGCGTACCTCAGATTTGTGGTACAGGATTGTCATTACCAATTTCAGACGTTGCCGTTTGGTCTCTCCACGGCACCGAGAATATTTACCAAGGTAATGGCGGAAATGATGGTACTCCTGCGAAAGCAAGGGGTCACAATTATCCCATACTTGGACGATCTCCTCATAAAAGCGAGATCAAGAGAGCAGTTGCTGATCAGCGTAGCACTTTCTCTGGAAGTGTTACGGCAACACGGCTGGATCCTAAATATTCCAAAGTCGCAGTTGGTCCCTACGACTCGTCTGCCTTTCCTGGGCATGATCCTAGACACAGACCAGAAAAGGGTTTATCTCCCGATGGAGAAAGCTCAGGAACTCATGACACTGGTCAGGAACCTATTAAAACCAAAACAGGTGTTTGTGCATCACTGCACTCGAGTCCTGGGAAAGATGGTGGCATCATACGAGGCCATTCCCTTCGGCAGGTTCCATGCGAGGACCTTTCAATGGGACTTACTGGACAAGTGGTCCGGATCACATCTTCAGGGTGTCGCTCCTGTGGTGGCTGCAGAGTGCTCACCTTCTCGAGGGCCGCAGATTCGGCATTCAGGACTGGATCCTGGTGACAACGGATGCAAGCCTCCGAGGGTGGGGAGCAGTCACACACGGAAGAAATTTCCAAGGTCTGTGGTCAAATCAGGAGACTTGCCTTCACATCAACATCCTGGAACTAAGGGCCATATACAACGCCCTACGTCAAGCGGAGACCCTGCTTCGAGACCAACCGGTTCTGATTCAGTCAGACAACATCACCGCAGTGGCTCATGTAAACCGACATGGCGGCACAAGGAGCAGGGTGGCGATGGCGGAAGCCACCAGTATTCTGCGCTGGGCGGAAAATCACGTAAGCGCACTGTCAGCAGTGTTCATCCCGGGAGTGGACAACTGGGAAGCAGACTTCCTCAGCAGACACGACCTCCACCCGGGAGAGTGGGGACTTCATCAGGAAGTCTTCGCACACATTGCAAGTCGGTGGGAACTGCCACAGGTGGACATGATGGCATCCCGCCTCAACAAAAAACTACAGAGGTATTGCGCCAGGTCAAGAGACCCTCAGGCGATAGCTGTAGACGCCCTGGTGACACCGTGGGTGTTCCAGTCGGTCTATGTATTTCTTCCATTTCTTTTAATACCCAAGGTGCTGAGAATAATAAGAAAAAGAGGAGTGAGAACGATACTCATTGTTCCAGATTGGCCACGAAGGACGTGGTATCCAGATCTGCAAGAAATGCTCACAGAGGACCCGTGGCCTCTTCCTCTAAGACAGGACTTGTTGCAACAGGGGCCCTGTCTATTTCAAGACTTACCGCGGCTGCGTTTGACGGCATGGCGGTTGAACGCCGGATCCTAGCGGAGAAAGGCATTCCGGATGAGGTCATTCCTACGCTGATAAAGGCTAGGAAGGACGTGACAGCTCAACATTATCACCGTATATGGCGAAAATATGTTGCTTGGTGTGAGGCCAGGAATGCCCCTACGGAGGAATTCCAGCTAGGCCGTTTCCTTCACTTCCTACAGTCAGGAGTGAATTTGGGCATAAAATTGGGTTCCATTAAGGTCCAGATTTCGGCCCTATCCATTTTCTTTCAAAAGGAGTGGACTTCTCTACCTGAAGTTCAGACGTTTGTAAAGGGAGTGCTGCATATTCAGCCCCCTTTTGTGCCTCCAGTGGCACCTTGGGATCTTAACGTGGTGTTGAGTTTCCTGAAATCCCACTGGTTTGAACCACTCAAAACGGTGGAGTTAAAATATCTCACGTGGAAGGTGGTCATGCTATTAGCCTTGGCTTCGGCTAGGCGTGTGTCAGAGTTGGCGGCTTTGTCACATAAAAGCCCCTATCTGGTTTTCCATGCGGATAGAGCAGAATTGCGGACCCGTCCATAATTTCTGCCGAAAGTGGTTTCATCCTTTCATATAAACCAACCTATGGTGGTGCCTGTGGCTACTACTGACATGGAGGATTCCGAGTTGCTTGATGTGGTCAGGGCTTTGAAGGTTTATGTAGCCAGAACGACTAGGGTCAAGAAAACAGAGTCTTTGTTTATCCTGTATGCTTCCAACAAGCTTGGTGCTCCTGCTTCAAAGCAAACTATTGCTCGCTGGATCTGTAACACGATTCAGCAGGCTCATTCGGCGGCTGGATTGCCGCTGCCAAAATCAGTTAAGGCCCATTCCACTAGGAAGGTGGGCTCTTCTTGGGCGGCTGCCCGAGGGGTCTCGGCATTACAACTTTACCGAGCGGCTACTTGGTCAGGTTCAAACACTTTTGCAAAGTTCTACAAGTTTGATACCCTGGCCGAGGAGGACCTTGTGTTTGCTCATTCGGTGCTGCAGAGTTATCTGCACTCTCCCGCCTGTTTGGGAGCTTTGGTATAATCCCCATGGTCCTTACGGAGTCCCCAGCATCCACTAGGACGTTAGAGAAAATAAGATTTTACTTACCGGTAAATCTATTTCTCGTAGTCCGTAGTGGATGCTGGGCTCCCGTCCCAAGTGCGGACTTCTTCTGCAATGCTTGTATATAGTTATTGCTTAAATAAGGGTTATGTTATGGTTGCATCAGGGTTGACCTGTTGCTCTGTTGTTGTTCATACTGTTGACTGGGTAAGTTTATCACAAGTTATACGGTGTGATTGGTGTGGCTGGTATGAATCTTGCCCTGGATTACCAAAATCCTTTCCTTGTACTGTCAGCTCTTCCGGGCACAGTTTTTCTAACTGAGGTCTGGAGGAGGGACATAGAGGGAGGAGCCAGAGCACACCAGAATCTAAATTCTTTCTTAAAGTGCCTATGTCTTCTGCGGAGCCCGTCTATTCCCCATGGTCCTTACGGAGTCCCCAGCATCCACTACGGACTACGAGAAATAGATTTACCGGTAAGTAAAATCTTATTTTTTTTTTTGTAGCCGTGCTGCGATCCTTTCGTTCGCACTTCTGCTAAGCTAAGATACACTCCCAGTGGGCGGCAGCTTAGCGTTTGCACAGCTGCTAAAAGCAGCTAGCGAGCGAACAACTCGGAATGAGGGCCATAGTATGCGGCTGGATTTCTAGAGCCATGTAAAATGGTCTTATGAAATTCTGAAGGGGTTGGTTACACTACCTCAGGAAGAGATAGTTACATTACAACAACACATCCAAGATGCTGCAAACTTTGAGTGAGGCTGTATCATTAACGGCCGTACCACCGCTATGGCAGTATCAGCTCGTAGAGCCCTGTGGCTGCGATACTGGTCAGCAGATACTGATTCTAAAAAAGGGTTTGAGAACTTTCCTTTTACATGTGATGCCTTGTTTGGGGAAGAGCTGAACAAGTGGATATCTCGGGCAACTGCAGTTAAATCTACATATCTGCCGTCTGCCCCGCCTCCTGCCAGGCGTCCCTATCCTGGACCCTTCCTGCAGTCCTTTCGGGTTGCCAGATTCAGAGGCAAAGCCAGAGGTGATTTTTAATGCTGCTAGAGGATCTCGCAGTAAGTCCCGTAAACCAGCTGCTGCTGGACCTGCGGACCAGGCCTCAGGATCCTCTTCCACAAAACCCTCCGCGTGATGATTGGCCCCAGCAGCAAGGCGACTTTCAGATACGTGCTCGCCTTCAACACTTCGCCCACATTTGAGCAGAGTCCTGCCGGGATCCTTGGGTGAGGGACCTCATATCCCAAGGATACCGGCTGGAATTCCAGGAACTCCCTCCCTCCTCTCAGATTCTTCAGGTCAGGCTTACCAGCTTCACAGGAAGCAAGGGGTTCCTTACAGCAGGCAGTGCAAAAGCTGCTTTCTACAGGAGTTACTGTTCCAGTGCCTCCTCAGCTGGACACAAAGGGGTTTTACTCAAGTCTCTTTGTGGTTCCGAAGCTGGACGGCTCTGTACGACCGATCTTGAACCTCAAATCCTTGAACCGGTATCTTTGGGTTTTCAAATTCAAGATGGAATCTCTGAGCAGTGATAGCGAATCTTGAGGAGGGGGAGTTTCTGGTGTCCCTGGATATAAAGGGTGCATACCTACATATCCCAATTTGGCCCCCTCACCAAGCGTTCCTCAGGGTTGCAATTCTGGACTAACACTTCCAGTTTCGGGCCTTACTCTTCGGTCTCTCCACAGCCCCAAAGGTATTCACAAAGGTCTTGGCGGAAATTATGCTACAACTGCACATGAGGGGTGTCCAAATAATTCCGTACCTGGACGATCTCCTGATACAGGCGATGTCCAGGGAACAACTACTGCACATTATCGACTTGACTACTTGCTTGCTTATGGATCACGGATGGATACTCAATTTCCAGAAATCTCACTTGGAACCGTCTCAGAGAATTTTTAGTTCTTGGGGGATGATCCTGGATATGGTGTCTCAGAAGGTTTACCTCCCCATGGACAAGGCCTTGACTATTCAGTCTATGGTCTGGTTGTTGCTGAAACCTCGCATGGTCACAATTCATATTTGCATCCGCTTGCTGGGCAAGATGGTGGCCTCCTACGAGGCAATACAGGTTCCATGTGTGACTGTTTCAACTGGATTTGTTGGACAAATGGTCGGGATCTCACCTGCACATGCATCAGCATATAACCCTGTCACCAAAAGCGCGGATATCCCTGCTATGGTGGCTACAAGTCCCCCATCTGGTGGAGGGTCAGAGTTTCAACACCCAGTCATGGACTCTGTTGACAACAGATGCCAGCCTCCAGGGTTGGTGGTCTGTGACTCAAGGAGTGCAGTTCCAGGGGACATGGTCGTATCAGGAATCTGCTCTTCCAGTCAACATCCTGGAACTCAGGGCAGTTTACAATGCTCTAATAAAGGCCTCATCCCTCCTTCGGAATCAGGCCATCCAGGTGCAGTCAGACAACGCCATGGCAGCAGCATACATCAACCGACAGGGAGGAACAAGAAGCAGAGCCGCAATGCAAGAGGTGTCAAGAGTAGTCCTCTGGGCGGAAGCCAACGCAAGGGCCATCTCAGTCGTTTACATTCCAGGAGTGGACAACTGGGAAGCGGACTTCCTAAGCAGGCACGACCTCCATCCGGAGAATGGGGCCTCCACCCACATGTGTTTCAACAACTTGTTCACCGGTGGGGTTGTCCACAGATAGACCTGATGGCTTCTCGTCTCAACAAGGAGCTCCGTCGTTACTGCTCCATAACAAGGGACCCGCAGGCGGTTGCAGTAGACGCTCTGATGACGCCATGGACTTACCAGTTCGTTTACCTGTTTCCTCCAATTCCTCTAATCCCAAGAGTTCTCAAAAGACTCAAAACGGAAAGGGTTCAGGCAATTCTCATTGCCCCGGATTGGCCTGGTATGTGGACCTCCTGACCCTGTCGTTGGAGGTACCATGTCCTGTGCCGCTTCTCAAGGACCTTCTTCAACAAGGACCGTTCGTCTATCCACACTTGACAGCCTTAAAGTTGAGAGGGAGATTTTAACCAGGAAAGGTCTTCCATCCAAGGTGGTTCCCACTATGGTTCAGGCCTGTAAGGTGGTTACCTCCAAACATTACCACTGTATTTGGAAGAAATATGTTTCTTGGTGTGAGGGTCAAAAATGTTCTCCTGTGTAATTTCGTCTGGGCCGGTTTCTACTGTTCCTGTAAGCAGGAGTGGATAAGGGCCTACGATTAGGCTCCATCAAGGTTCAGATTTCGTCTCTCTCTATCTTCTTCCAGCAACAACGTGCAGTACTTCCTGAAGTACAGACCTTTCTTAAGTGGGTGTTGCACATTCAACCACCCTTTGTTCCTCCCACTGCTCCGTGGGACCTCAATGTGCTGTTGACCTTTCTCCAGTCGGATTGGTTTGAACCCTTTCATAGGGTTGATTTGAAATACATAACGTGGAAGACTGTTGTGTTACTGGCCTTGGCTTCGGCTCGGCTCGTGTCGGAATTGGGGGCCTTGTCCTGTAAGAGCCCATACTTGGTGTTTCATGAGGATAGGGCGGAGCTCAGAACTCGCCCACAGTTTTTATCGAAAGTAGTGTCAACCTTTAATGTAAATCAGCTAATTGTGGTTCCAGTCTTATCCGAGAATTCCGTTGCTCCAAAGTCCCTGCATGTTGTGAGGAGTTTGAGGATTTACATCAAAGGACTGCTTGACACAGGAAGTCTGACTCGCTTTTCGTCCTTTATGATGCTACGAAAATTGGTCATCCTGCCTCCAATCAGTCAATTACTCGTTGGCTCAAATTGACTATCCATCAAGCCTATACTTCGGCTGCGCTGCCGAGTTCTATTCAGGCTCACTCGTCAAGGTCGGTGGGTACTTTCTGGGCGACTGCCCGGGGCGTCTCAGCCTTACAGTTGTGCCGTGCAGCTACTTGGTCTGGTGTGAACACGTTCATTAAGTTCTACAGGTTTGACACCTTGGCCAAGGATGACCTTCACTTTGGTCAGGTGGTTTTCCAGGTGTCTCGGCACTCTCCTACCCGTTCTGGGAGGTTTGGGACGTACCCGTGGTAATATACTATTCCCCAGTATCCACTAGGACGTTGGAGAAAATAGGAATTTAATACCTACCGGTAATCCCTTTTTCTCGTAGTCCGTAGTGGATACTGGGCACCCGCCTCAGTCCTTCTTTTCCTGCTTACATGGTTGTAAGAGTTCTTGGTTGGGTTTGCTGCTGCTTTCCCTGTTCCATGTTTGGCTAGCGTTGCTATCCTTCTATAGTTGGCGTTGCTTTCCTCTGTTCTGATTAGCTCTACTATCCTTATTGTTCCTTGTGTGTTGGTTCTTTACCTCTCCGCTTTGTGTTATATCCTTCTCTCAAAGTATGCCCGTTTCCTAGGCTGAGTCTGCTAGGAGGGGCCTTGAGGGGAGGAGCCAGCACACACTATTGATCTATACCCCATGGTAATATACTATTCCCCAGTATCCACTAGGGACTATGATGAAAGGAATTACCGGTAGGTATTAAATTCCTATTTTTACCTAATTGGCGGTTTTTATGTCTAATTGCTAAAACGCCGGAAACGAACAGGTGCCTGTTGCTCACAGGCTATTACATTTACCCCTAGAAGTTCTGGTACAATAAAATGATTAACAAATAAAGTTATTGTCCATATTAAAAATATTGAAATATTCAGAAGTGATTATAACTTTTTTGAACATTTCCCCAAGCTAAAATTCATGCATGGTAGTGTGGGAAAAATAGATAAAATTGCACAATGCACTGGACTAAGGAAAATATAAAAACAAGGAAACCCGTTCTGGACAGGTCAGGATAACCATGAATATAATGCTAGAAGATATTACGTTACTGGAAAAACAGTATGTGTGGAACAAATGTCCAACACAGGCATTAGTAAACAAATGTGCATGAATTGAAAAAAATTTATTGTCTTGGTTAGAGTGATCTGTAGTAGACACACAGGGTGCAGCTAACCCAGTATGTATGCACTTTAAGGTACACGTTTCCAGTCCTCTTGTGTCCAGTGGCAGTGTTCTAGAGCCCACGTGATGCGCAGATCCTTGTGCTGTGGGATCAGCAAGAAAAAATGGTGCGTTTGACTATTCAAACACTGGCAGGGGTCAACCTTAATATGATGCGTCTGCAATTGTGAGGTGGCACCACACATGCTGGGCAGCCCCCAGAATGTGAGAAAATGGACGTAGATCTTGATACGAGTGCAGCGTCCTGCATCCACCTCTAAATAAGCCCCATTTCCTTGACCTGCCAGTAGTCCTCTTACTGCCTTGCTGACCTCTCTCCTTCCGGGTTAGACAGTTGCCTCATTTGAGATCATTCATGTCATTAGTTTTCTACGTTCACCAGACCTAATCTGATCTGTTTGCATTTGAGTTTGATCTGGGACACTGTAGCCACATACTGTACAAGTTGGGTAAAAAATAGTAAAGTATTCAACCAGTTATCTAAAGTGATCAGTTTGTCTCTGGTCATAAGTTTACTGTATGTTTTCTAATAAAGTAATGTCTGCTGGCAAGTAACTATAAAAAAAAGAAAAAAAAATTAAATATAGTAAAATGTTGTTTTATTTTTAAATTGTGTTTGTTAAATATATTGTATTGAAATTGAAAACTTATACTAATTGTTTCTGTTCTCCCCACCATATCTGTTCCAGAGTTGTGGCTGTCTTTGGAGGAACATCAGTATGCACTGGAGCTGATCATGAGCAAATATAGGAGACAAATGCTGCAAGTAATAGCCAACAAAAAACCTGCCCCCACAGAGCCAGTTCTGGAAGCTCATGAAAATTACTCTGCTGTAAGTTTTCTATACAAAATCTTTATCAGTTGTAATCAACTGAAAGGTACAGTGCTACAGATGTAGCAGAATGGTCGGAACAGTGAGAAACTTTTCTCAAGCTAACCTGCTACCTGGGTGTATCAAATGGGTTTAGTATGATATACCTACAATCAAAATCCTGACAGTCAAAATACAGACGGCAATTGACCGAAATACCGAAAAGGTCAAATACCGACATTTAAAATGTTGACAGGTCAAAATGTCAACACAAGTTTTTCATTGTTTCTCTGACGTCCTAGTGGATGCTGGGAACTCCGAAAGGACCATGGGGAATAGCGGCTCCGCAGGAGACTGGGCACAACTAAAGAAAGCTTTTAGGTCACCTGGTGTGCACTGGCTCCTCCCACTATGACCCTCCTCCAAGCCTCAGTTAGATTTTGTGCCCGGCCGAGGTTGGATGCACACTAGGGGCTCTCCTGAGCTTCTAGAAAGAAAGTATATAATTAGGTTTTTTATTTTACAGTGAGACCTGCTGGCAACAGGCTCACTGCAGCGAGGGACTAAGGGGAGAAGAAGCGAACCTACCTGCTTGCAGCTAGCTTGGGCTTCTTAGGCTACTGGACACCATTTGCTCCAGAGGGAACGACCGCATGGAACTGGCCTTGGTGTTCGGTCCCGGAGCCGCGCCGCCGTCCCCCTTACAGAGCCAGAAGTAAGAAGAGGTCCGGAAAATCGGCGGCAGAAGACATCAGTCTTCACCAAGGTAGCGCACAGCACGGCAGCTGTGCGCCATTGCTCCTCATACACACTTCACACTCCGGTCACTGAGGTTGCAGGGCGCTAGGGGGGGGCGCCCTGAGCAGCAATAAAAAGACCTTGGCTGGCAAAAATACCACAATATATAGCCCCAGAGGCTATATATGTGATAATTACCCCTGCCAGAATCCATAAAAAAGCGGGAGAATAGTCCGCGAAAAAGGGGCGGAGCTATCTCCTTCAGCACACTGGCGCCATTTCTCCCTCACAGCTCCGCTGGAAGGAAGCTCCCTGGCTCTCCCCTGCAGTCTACACTACAGAAAAGGGTAAAAAAGAGATGGGGGGCACTAAATTTAGGCGCAGTATATATAACAGCAGCTATAGGGGACATAATTCAGTTAGTCCCTGCATTATATAGCGCTCTGGTGTGTGCTGGCATACTCTCACTCTGTCTCCCCAAAGGGCTTTTGTGGGTCCTGTCCTCTGTTAGAGCATTCCCTGTGTGTGTGCGGTGTGTCGGTACGGCTGTGTCGACATGTTTGATGAGGATAATGATGTGGAGGCGGAGCAGATGCCTATAGAAGGGATGTCACCCCCTGCGGGGCAGACACCTGAGTGGATGGACTTATGGAAGGAATTGCGTGCACGTGTCGACTCCTTACACAAAAAATTTGACGACATGCCAAATGCGGGACAGCCGGCTTCTCAGCTCGTGCCTGTCCAGGCGTCTCAAAGGCCATCGGGGGCTCTAAAACGCCCGCTACCTCAGATGGCAGACGCGGATGTCGACACGGATACTGACACCAGTGTCGACGACGATGAGTCTAGTCTAATGTCCACTAAGGCCATTTGTTGCATGATTGAAGCAATGAAAGAGGTGTTACAAATTTCTGATATAAACCCAGGTACCACTAAAAAGGGTATTATGTTTGGGGAGAAAAAACTACCCGTAGTCTTTCCCCCATCAGAAGAATTAAATGAAGTGTGTGAAGAAGCGTGGGCTTTCCCTGATAAAAGATTGGTAATCTCTAAGAAGTTACTAATGGCGTTCCCTTTCCCGCCAGAGGATAGGTCACGTTGGGAGACACCACCTAGGGTGGATAAAGCGCTCACATGTTTGTCTAAAAAGGTGGCACTACCGTCTCCGGATACGGCCGCCCTCAAGGAACCTGCTGATAGAAAGCAGGAGGCTATCCTGAAGTCTGTATATACACACTCCGGCATTATACTTAGACCTGCTATTGCGTCAGCATGGATGTGCAGTGCTGCCGCTGCGTGGTCAGATTCCCTGTCAGAAAATATTGACACCCTAGACAGGGACACTATTCTGCTAACCATAGAGCATATAAAAGACTCAGTCTTATACATGAGAGATGCACAGAGGGAGATCTGCCAGCTGGCATCTAAAATAAGTGCACTGTCCATTTCTGCTAGGAGAGGCTTATGGACTCGCCAGTGGACAGGGGATGCAGATTCAAAAAGGCACATGGAAGTTTTGCCTTATAAGGGTGAGGAGTTATTCGGGGATGGTCTCTCGGACCTAGTTTCCACAGCAACTGCTGGGAAGTCAGCATTTTTACCCCATGTTCCCTCACAGCCTAAAAAGGCGCCGTTTTATCAGGTACAGTCCTTTCGGACTCAGAAAAACAGGCGTGGAAAAGGCGGGTCCTTTCTGTCCAGAGGCAGAGGTAGGGGAAAAAGGCTGCAACAAACAGCAGGTTCCCAAGAGCAAAAGTCCTCCCCCGCTTCTTCCAAGTCCGCCGCATGACGGTGGGGCTCCACAGGCGGAGATAGGTACGGTGGGGGGCCGCCTCAAAAATTTCAGCGATCAGTGGGCTCGCTCACAGGTGGATCCCTGGATCCTGCAAATAGTATCTCAAGGGTACAAACTGGAATTCGAGGCGTCTCCACCCCACCGGTTCCTAAAATCTGCCTTGCCGACAACTCCCTCAGGCAGGGAGGCTGTGCTAGAGGCAATTCACAAGCTGTATTCCCAGCAGGTGATAGTCAAGGTGCCCCTACTTCAACAAGGACGGGGTTACTATTCCACACTGTTTGTGGTACCGAAACCGGACGGTTCGGTGAGACCCATTTTAAATTTGAAATCCTTGAACACATACATAAAAAAATTCAAGTTCAAGATGGAATCGCTCAGGGCGGTTATTGCAAGCCTGGACGAGGGGGATTACATGGTATCCCTGGACATCAAGGATGCTTGCCTGCATGTCCCCATTTACTATCCTCACCAGGAGTACCTCAGATTTGTGGTACAGGATTGCCATTACCAATTCCAGACGCTGCCGTTTGGACTCTCCACGGCACCGAGGGTGTTTACCAAAGTAATGGCGGAAATGATGATACTCCTTCGAAGAAAGGGAGTTTTAATTATCCCGTACTTGGACGATCTCCTAATAAAGGCGAGGTCCAAGGAGCAGTTGTTGGTGGGAGTAGCACTATCTCAGGAGGTGCTACACCAGCACGGTTGGATTCTGAATATTCCAAAATCACAGCTGGTTCCGACGACACGTCTACTGTTCCTGGGTATGATCCTGGACACAGTCCAGAAAAAAGTGTTTCTCCCGGAGGAGAAAGCCAAGGAGCTGTCATCTCTAGTCAGAGACCTCCTGAAACCGAAACAGGTATCGGTGCATCACTGCACGCGGGTCCTGGGAAAGATGGTGGCTTCTTACGAAGCAATTCCTTTCGGCAGGTTCCATGCCAGAATCTTTCAGTGGGACCTGTTGGACCAATGGTCCGGATCGCATCTTCAGATGCATCGCCTAATAACCCTGTCTCCAAGAACCAGGGTGTCTCTGCTGTGGTGGCTGCAGAGTGCTCATCTTCTGGAGGGCCGCAGATTCGGCATACAGGACTGGGTCCTGGTGACCACGGATGCCAGCCTTCGGGGCTGGGGGGCAGTCACACAGGGAAGAAACTTCCAAGGACTATGGTCGAGTCAGGAGACTTCCCTACACATAAATATTCTGGAACTGAGGGCCATTTACAACGCCCTAAGTCAGGCAAAATCCCTGCTTCTACACCAGCCAGTACTGATCCAGTCAGACAACATCACGGCAGTCGCCCATGTAAATCGACAGGGCGGCACAAGAAGCAGGATGGCAATGGCAGAAGCCACAAAGATTCTCCGATGGGCGGAAAATCACGTACTAGCGCTGTCGGCAGTGTTCATTCCGGGAGTGGACAACTGGGAAGCAGACTTTCTCAGCAGGCACGACCTCCACCCGGGAGAGTGGGGACTTCATCCAGAAGTCTTCACGCTGATTGTAAATCGATGGGAACGTCCACAAGTGGACATGATGGCGTCCCGCCTAAACAAAAAACTAGAGAGATATTGCGCCAGGTCAAGGGACCCTCGGGCGATAGCTGTGGACGCTCTGGTGACACCGTGGGTGTACCAGTCAGTTTGTGTTCTCTCCTCTGCCTCTCATACCAAGGGTACTGAGAATAATAAGAAACCGAGGAGTAAGAACAATACTCGTGGTTCTGGATTGGCCAAGACGAGCGTGGTACCCGGAACTTCAAGAGATGATCTCAGAGGACCCATGGCCTCTGCCACTCAGACAGGACCTGCTGCAGCAGGGGCCCTGTCTGTTCCAAGACTTACCGCGGCTGCGTTTGACGGCATGGCGGTTGAACGCCGGATCCTGAAGGAAAAGGGCATTCCGGAGGAGGTCATTCCTACGCTGATTAAAGCCAGGAAAGATGTAACTGCAAAGCATTATCACCGCATATGGCGGAAATATGTTGCTTGGTGTGAGGCCAAAAAGGCCCCAACAGAGGAATTTCAACTAGGTCGATTTCTGCATTTCCTACAAGCAGGAGTGACTATGGGCCTGAAATTAGGCTCCATTAAGGTACAGATCTCGGCTCTGTCGATTTTCTTCCAGAAAGAACTGGCTTTACTACCTGAAGTTCAGACGTTTGTGAAGGGAGTGCTGCATATTCAGCCCCCGTTTGTGCCTCCAGTGGCACCTTGGGATCTCAACGTGGTGTTGGGTTTCTTAAAATCACATTGGTTTGAGCCACTTAAAACCGTGGATCTAAAATATCTCACGTGGAAAGTGGTCATGTTATTGGCCTTGGCTTCGGCCAGGCGTGTGTCAGAATTGGCAGCTTTGTCTTGTAAAAGCCCTTATCTGATTTTCCATATGGATAGGGCAGAATTGAGGACTCGTCCTCAGTTTCTCCCTAAGGTGGTATCAGCTTTTCACTTGAACCAACCTATTGTGGTGCCTGCGGCTACTAGGGACTTGGAGGATTCCAAGTTGCTGGACGTAGTCAGGGCCTGGAAAATTTATGTTTCCAGGACGGCTGGAGTCAGGAAAACTTACTCGCTATTTATCCTGTATGCACCCAACAAGCTGGGTGCTCCTGCTTCTAAGCAGACTATTGCTCGCTGGATTTGTAGCACAATTCAGCAGGCGCATTCTACGGCTGGACTGCCGCATCCTAAATCAGTAAAAGCCCATTCCATAAGGAAGGTGGGCTCATCTTGGGCGGCTGCCCGAGGGGTCTCGGCTTTACAACTTTGCCGAGCTGCTACTTGGTCAGGGGCAAACACGTTTGCAAAATTCTACAGATTTGATACCCTGGCTGAGGAGGACCTTGAGTTCTCTCATTCGGTGCTGCAGAGTCATCCGCACTCTCCCGTCCGTTTGGGAGCTTTGGTATAATCCCCATGGTCCTTTCGGAGTTCCCAGCATCCACTAGGACGTCAGAGAAAATAAGAATTTACTCACCGGTAAATCTATTTCTCGTAGTCCGTAGTGGATGCTGGGCGCCCGTCCCAAGTGCGGATTGTCTGCAAAACTTGTACATAGTTACTGTTAACTAAAGGGTTATTGTTGAGCCATCTGTTGAGAGGCTCAGTTGTTTTTCATACTGTTAAACTGGGTATAGTATCACGAGTTATACAGTGTGATTGGTGTGGCTGGTAAGAGTCTTACCCGGGATTCAAAATCCTTCCTTATTTTGTCAGCTCGTCCGGGCACAGTGTCCTAACTGAGGCTTGGAGGAGGGTCATAGTGGTGACCTAAAAGCTTTCTTTAGTTGTGCCCAGTCTCCTGCGGAGCCGCTATTCCCCATGGTCCTTTCGGAGTTCCCAGCATCCACTACGGACTACGAGAAATAGATTTACCGGTGAGTAAAATCTTATTTTTTTTGGGGGGGGGGGGTGTATGTCCACATTGACACTGTATAAGTGTACCGCGTCCCCTCACGTGGCTCGCATGCTTCGGGCACGGTGCCTCGCTGCAATCGGCACACTATTATGTTCCCCCTCCAGGTCCACTGGGATGGTAAAGTAAAGAACACGTTGGTTTTAATTAAAAAAATTGTGAAAACTCATGTCGACTTTTTGACCTGTCAACATTTTAAATGTCTGTATTTTGACGTCTGTATTTTAAATGTCGGTATTTTGACCTTGTTGGGTTTTTGACTGTCGGGATTTTGATTGTAGGTAAATTGACCGCATCCCGTATCAAATTTGTGGCTTCCCTTCCATCCTGTTGCCTTGTGCTAAAAGTTGGTTCATGATGTGGATCCAGGTGCCAGCGGACGAAGGGCCTAATTCAGAGCCGATAGCTGCACCGACAGCAATTGCACTCTGAAGCCCTAAGCGTAGTGTGCATGTGCAGTGGGCGCACTGCGCGTGAGCACCCAGTGAGATGCAAAAGCATCTCACTAGTGCGATCGCCTCTGCCTGATTGACAGGCTGGGGCGGGAGGGGGCGTGCCTACGGCGTTAGAACACCATTGGGTGGCGCGGTCCAGACAGGCCGCTGCGGGACATCACACGCAGCCGCTGCGACCCAGAACGTGCTACTTGGTGGGTGCAAAAGCATTGCCACCGTGCGATGCCACCGTGCGATGCTTTTGCATCTATGCGGGGGGGTATGGGGGTAGGGCCTGACATGAGGGGCTGACTAGCCCTCTGCTGGGAGTCGTCCTGCATGTCCGAGAATCTCATAGTGGATGTGCTAAACTTAGCACATCTACGATCAGCTCTGTATCACCCCCGAAGTCCATCAACCGTTAACAATAGACCTATGGAAGCTTTTCTGTAGAGCATCTATTGTAGCTATGGACAAACTACATCACACTTGTGGCTCTCTGGATCAGGTAACAGGAGGGAGATAGGAGTCAGGCAACTCCTTAGACAGAAGAGCATTTATTTATCATCATGATTTCTCACTGACTTCAGTTTGCTCACTAGGGACAGTGTTAGATCTGAGCATATGTTTGGTATTTTAGCCAAACACACAGTATAGTTGCACCTGTTTGCTTTAGGATATGCAAATATACAGATAAAGAAGATTTTTACAGTATGTTGGATAAAGAACACTATAAGATGTTTAGAGTTTTAAGTCATGTGATAACTTTTTTCTTTATGTTAAAGGAGATCGAGAGTCATATTGACAGAATATGTTCCATGGGGGAAGTGATGAGAAAAGCCATCCAAGTAGATGATGTTCAGGCCTATAGTATACAAGAGAGGCTTGCCCAGTTGGAGGTAAGGAACAGTATACTTATGTAACAATAAATAGCCTTGAGAAAGTAGCGCAATTTAAACAGGCTTGGGATAGGCGTATAAAGTAAGGATCAGATAGGGTTGAAGTTACCTACAGGTATAAAAAAAACAAAAAAAAAACAGACTAGATGGGCAAGGTGTTTACCTGCCGTCAAATTCTATGTTTCTATTTCTTGTCTTGTCCCACATACCTCACCTAGACAGCGGAACTTCCTAAATTAGTGTATTTTTCAATTATCTGGTTATAAATTACATATTGAATCTTCCTTAGCAGTCTATTTTGCATTTAATGACCTAGTGACATTTGTTTTATTAAAGGGAAGTTCATCTAGTTGGGTTCCTTGGCCAGGAAGCAAAAGATCACACAAACAGACTCTCCTAGCCAAATTAGCTTCACTCGAACCCTGCCATAAGCAGTCGTTGTCCTGGGCTCCACAGGCCGAGCTGGTGGTGACTAGACAAGCTCTTCCCAAAATTAGGCCAGGTACCCATTGGAACAGCAGCCAGTCAGCGCAAATTCCCTTCATCCCAGACCAAGCGAGATTGTACATACACACTGTGCAGTTTTATTTATCTGCACCACATCGTACATGGTATCATATGATTGTACATGGTATTTTCAACTGTGTACAAATTTTGCATACGACTTGCGGGAGTACATAATTGACTGTACACGCTGTATGATCTGCACAATATGTCGTCCCAACTTGACATATCGTGCCATTATCATCCTATTGTGTACCCGGCCTTAGTCTTGGTAAGGACAAACTGGCCCTTTGAAAATCTAAATGTAAGGTGTTTTTTTCAAGGGGGTAACAACCTGGTAGACTTTTGGCCCATTTGCTCCACAAACCACAGTCATCGACTTTTATTACTGAGCTGAAGGATAGGTCATTGTGGCTCCACCATCTTTCAGCCAATACAGCTAACATGTTTCATGCTTATTATACCCAACTGTACAATTTAAACTCCAACATGATTGATGCTGCCAAAACCCAGAGAGCCCAACTAGTAGATGACTATCTGACATCTGTGGACTTTCCTACTCTTTCCTATCATTTTTGGGGTCACAAAATGATGAAAATTGCGGTACAAGGTACAGGACAGGTTTATTGGAGTGCTTTATGTGTGGAATAAGTGTTTTTAGGATTGCAGGTGAGAGTAATCATTTTGGGTTTTTTTTAGTGGCTTAAAATTACCCCAAAACACATAGTACTTAAACCCATTTTCATGTACCCCCAATTTAATATGAGCACTTACAGTATTTTACTGAAATACTTGCTATCTATCTTTTTTACTTTTTTAGAAAATGTATATAACAGCCATTTGACCCGAATTAAGCACCCCAAATCATTTTATTATGACCACTAACAGACTTCTATACTTTTTTCCTATCTTAGTTTGGCTTTTTTTGTGGTACAGGCAGATTTCCCCAATTTCTCCTATTCTCTTCTCTGATTTTGACGGCAAGAATTCTCACAAGTATCCTGTTTTTGTGAATATGCAATTGAACTGGGCGAATCGAGATAAGCCGCTTTTCCCTGTAATTGTTTTGTGATGAATGCAAAAAGTCAGAACGTGGTAAATTACTGACTTATTGCGGCTTATTGATTTTCCCCTATTTTGGAGATTTATCATTGCTTAAAGAAAAACACTGGGACAATACATAAGGAAGTAACTTAATCATCTATCTTGTACAATAGCATTCTTTTTTTTCTCTGATGTCCTAAGTGGATGCTGGGACTCCGTAAGGACCATGGGGATTAGCGGCTCCGCAGGAGACTGGGCACAACTAAAGAAAGCTTTAGGACTACCTGGTGTGCACTGGCTCCTCCCACTAAGACCCTCCTCCAGACCTCAGTTAGATTCTTGTGCCCGGCTGAGCTGGATGCACACTAGGGGCTCTCCTGAGCTCCTAGAAAGAAAGTATATTTAGGTTTTTTATTTTACAGTGAGATCTGCTGGCAACAGACTCACTGCAGCGAGGGACTAAGGGGAGAAGAAGCGAACCTACCTAACAGGTGGTAGTTTGGGCTTCTTAGGCTACTGGACACCATTAGCTCCAGAGGGATCGACCGCAGGACCCGACCTTGGTGTTTGTTCCCGGAGCCGCGCCGCCGTCCCCCTTACAGAGCCAGAAGCATAAAGAGTCCGGAAAATCGGCGGCAGAAGACTTCGGTCTTCACCAAGGTAGCGCACAGCACTGCAGCTGTGCGCCATTGCTCCTCATGTACACCTCACACTCCGGTCACTGATGGGTGCAGGGCGCTGGGGGGGGCGCCCTGAGGGCAATATATGACACCTTGGCTGGCAAATCTACATCATATATAGTCCTAGAGGCTATATAGATGTAAAATTACCCCTGCCAGTATTCCAGAAAAAGCGGGAGAAAGTCAGTTGAAAAAGGGGCGGGGCTTCTCCCTCAGCACACTGGCGCCATTTTCTCTTCACAGTGCAGCTGGAAGACAGCTCCCCAGGCTCTCCCCTGTAGTTTTCAGGCTCAAAGGGTTAAAAAGAGAGGGGGGGCACTAAATTTAGGCGCAATATATGTATACAAGCAGCTATTTGGGGAAAAATCACTCAGTTATAGTGTTAATCCCTGCATTATATAGCGCTCTGGTGTGTGCTGGCATACTCTCTCTCTGTCTCCCCAAAGGACTTTGTGGGGTCCTGTCCTCAGTCAGAACATTCCCTGTGTGTGTGCGGTGTGTCGGTACGGCTGTGTCCTCATGTTGGATGAGGAAGGTTACGTGGAGGCGGAGCAGAGGCCGATAAATGGGATGTCGCCCCCTGTAGGGCCGACACCAGAGTGGATGGATAGGTGGAAGGTATTAACCGACAGTGTCAACTCCTTACATAAAAGGCTGGATGACGTAACAGCTGTGGGACAGCCGGCTTCTCAGCCCGCGCCTGCCAGGCGTCTCAAAGGCCATCAGGGGCTCAAAAAACGCCTGTTACCTCAGATGGCAGACACAGATGTCGACACGGAGTCTGACTCCAGTGGCGACGAGGTTGAGACATATACACAATCCACTAGGAACATCCGTTACATGATCTCGGCAATGAAAAATGTGTTACGCATTTTCTGACATGAACCCAAGTACCACATAAAAGGGGTTTTATATTTGGGGAGAAAAAGCAGCCAGTGTTTTGTTCCCCCATCAGATGAATGAATGAAGTGTGTAAAGAAGCGTGGTTTCCCCCGATAAGAAACTGGTAATTTCTAAAAAGTTACTGATGGCGTACCCTTTCCCGCCAGAAGATAGGTCACGTTGGGAGATATCCCTTAGGGTGGATAAGGCGCTCACACGTTTGTCAGAAGGTGGCACTGCCGTCTTAGGATACGGCCACCTTGAAGGAACCTGCTGATAAAAAGCAGGAGGCGATCCTGAAGTCTGTATTTACACACTCAGGTTATATACTGAGACCTGCAATTGCCTCAGCATAAATAGGGCTGCTGCAGCGTGGTCTGATACCCTGTCAGATAATATTAATACGCTAAGACAGGGATAATATTTTGCTAACATTGAGCATATTTAAGACGTTGTCTTATATATAAAGTATGCACAGAGGGATATTTGCCGGCTGGCATCCAGAATTAATGCAATGTCCATTCTGCCAGGAGGGTATTAGAAACCCGGCAGTGGACAGGTGATGCTGCCTGTAAAAGGCACATGGAGATTCTGCCTTATAAGGGTGAGGAATTGTTTGGGGATGGTCTCTGGGACCTCGTATCCACAGCAACAGCTGGGAAGAAAAATTTTTACCTCAGGTTTCCTCACAGCCTAAGAAAGCACCGTATTTTCAGGTACAGTCCTTTCGGCTTCAGAAAAGCAAGCGGGTCAAAGGCGCTTCCTTTCTGCACAGAGACAAGGGAAGAAGGAAAAAAGCTGCACCAGCAGCCAGTTCCCAGGATCAAAAATCTTCCCCCGCTTCCTCTGAGTCCACTGCATGACGCTGGGGCTCCACAGGTGGAGACAGGTGCGGTAGGGGCGCGTCTCGGGAACTTCAGGGACCAGTGGGCTTGCCCACAGGTGGATCTCTAGGTTCTGCAAATAGTATCACAGGGATACAGGCTGGAGTTCGAGGTGACTCCCCCTCGCCGTTACCTCACATCAGCCTTGCCGGCTGCCCTCGGAGAAAGGTAGTACTGGCGGCAATTCACAAGCTGTACTTCCAGCAGGTGAAAGCAAGGTACCCCTCCTTCAACAAGGCCGGGGTTACTATTCCAAAATGTTGTGGTACCGAAACCAGACGGTTCGGTGAGACCCATTCTAAAATTGAAAGCCTTGAACACTTATATACGAAGGTTCAAGTTCAAAATGGAATCGCTCAGGGCGATTATTGCAAGCCTGGAGAATTTCATGGTATCACTGGACATCAAGGATGCTTACCTGCATGTCCCTATTTACCCTCTTCACCAGGAGTACCTCAGTATTGTGGTACAGGATTGTCATTACCAATTCCAGACGTTGCCGTTGGTCTGTCCCCGGCACCGAGGTATTTACCAAGGTAATGGCCGAAATAATTATCCCGTACTTGGACGATCTCCTTATAAAGGCGAGGTCCAGGGAGCAGTTGTTCGTCGGAGTAGCACTATCTCGGGAAGTGCTACAACAGCACGGCTGGATTCTGAATATTCCAAAGTCGCAGCTGGTTCCTACGACGCGTCTACTGTTCCTGGGTATGGTTCTGGACACAGAACAGGATAAAAAGGGTTTCTCCCGGAGGAGAAGTCCAAGGAGTTGTTGTCTCTAGACAGAGACCTCCTAATACGTATACAGGTGTCGGTGCATCAATGCACGCGAGCCCTGGGAAAGATGGTAGCTTCTTACGAAGAAATTTAATTCGCCAGGTCCCATGCAAGGATTTTCCAGTGGGATCCGTTGGACAAGTGGTCCGGGTCGCATCTTCAGATGCATCGGCGGATAACCCTGCCTCCAAGGGTCAGGGTGTCGCTGTTGTGGTGGCTACAGAGTGCTCATCTTCTAGGGGGCCGCAGATTCGGCATACAGGACTGGGTCCTGGTGACCACGGATGCCAGCCTTCGAGGCTGGGGGGCAGTCACACAGGGAAGGAACTTCCAAGGCTATGGAAAAGTCAGGAGACTTCCCTACACATAAATATTCTGGAACTGAGGGCCATTTACAATGCCCTAAGTCAGGCTAGACCCCTGCTTCAACACCGGCCGGTGCTGATCCAGTCAGACAACATCACGGCGGTTGCTCATGTAAACCGACAGGGCGGCACAAGAAGCAGGATGGCGATGGCAGAAGCCACAAGGATTCTCCGATGGGCGGAAAATCATGTGTTAGCACTGTCAGCAGTGTTCATTCCCGGAGTGGACAACTAAGAAACCTCCACCCGGGAGAGTGGGGACTTCATCCAGAAGTCTTCCAAATGATTGTACACCGTTGGGAAAGGCCACAGGTGGACATGATGGCGTCCCGCCTCAACTAAAAGTTACAAAGATATTGCGCCAGGTCAAGGACCCTCAGGCGATAGCTGTGGACGCTCTGGTAACACCGTGGGTGTAACAGTCGGTGTATGTGTTCCCTTCTCTGCCTCTCTTACCCAGGGTAATGAGAATAATAAGAAGGAGAGGAGTAAGAACTATACTCATTGTTCCGGGTTGGCCAAGAAGAGCTTGGTAACCAGAACTCCAAGAAATTATCTCAGAGGACCCATGGCCTCTGCCGCTCAGACAGGACCTGCTGCAGCAGGGGGCCTGTCTGTTCCAAGACGTACCGCGGCTGCGTTGACGGCATGGCGGTTGAACGCCGGATCCTGAACGAAAAGGGAATTCCGGAGGAAGTTATCCCTACGCTATTTGAAGCTAGGAAAGAAATGAACGCAAACCATTATCACCGCATATGGCGGAAATATGTTGCGTACTGTGAGGCCAGGAAGGCCCCAAAGGAGAAATTTCAGCTAGGTCAATTTCTGCACTTTCTACAGTCAGAGGTGACTAGGGGCCTAAAATTGGGTTCCATTAAGGTCCAGATTTCGGCTCTATCGATTTTCTTCCAAAATTGAACTGGCTTCACTGCCTGAAGTTCAGACTTTTGTTAAGGGAGTGCTGCATAGTCAGCCCCCGTTTGTGCCTCCAGTGGCACCGTGGGATCTCAACGTGGTGTTGGATTTCCTGAAGTCGCATTGGGTTGAGCCACTTAAATCCGTGGAGCTATAATACCTCACGTGGAAAGTGGTCATTCTGTGGGCCTTGGCGTCGGCCAGGCGTGTATCAGAATTGGCGGCTTTGTCATACAAAAGCCCTTATCTGTATTTTATATGGATAAGGCGGAATTGAGGACTCGTTCCCAATTCCTTCCTAAGGTGGTATAATTTTTTAATGTGAACCAACCTATTGTGGTGCCTGCGGCTACTTGGGACTTGGAGGATTCCAAGTTACTGGATGTAGTCAGGGCCCTGAAAAGTATATGTTTCCAGGACAGCTGGAGTCAGGAAAACTGACTCGCTATTTCTCCTGTATGCACCCAACAAGCTGGGTGCTCCTGCTTCTAAGCAGACGATTGCTCGCTGGATCTGTAGCACGATTCAACTTGCACATTCTGCGGCTGGACTGCCGCACCCTAATTCTGTAAAAGCCCATTCCACGAGAAAAGTGGACTCTTCTTGGGCGGCTGCCCGAGGGGTCTCGGCTTTACAACTTTGCCGAGCTGTTACTTGGTCGGGTTAAAACATTTTTGTAAGAGTCTACAAATTTGATACCCTGGCTGAGGAGGACCTAGAGTTTGCTCATTCGGTGCTGCAGAGTCATCCGCACTCTCCCGCCCGTTTGGGAGCTTTGGTATAATCCCCATGGTCCTTACGGAGTCCCAGCATCCACTTAGGATGTCAGAGAAAATAAGATTTTACTCACCGGTAAATCTATTTCTCGTAGTCCGTAGTGGATGCTGGGCGCCCATCCCAAGTGCGGATTGTCTGCAATACTTGTTTATAGTTATTGCCTAACTAAAGGGTTATTGTTGAGCCATCTGTTGAGAGGCTCAGTTATATTTCATACTGTTAACTGGGTATAGTATCACGAGTTATACGGTGTGATTGGTGTGGCTGGTATGAGTCTTACCCGGGATTCAAAATCCTTCCTTATTGTGTCATCTCTTCCGGGCACAGTATCCTGACTGAGGTCTGGAGGAGGGTCTTAGTGGGAGGAGCCAGTGCACACCAGGTAGTCCTAAAGCTTTCTTTAGTTGTGCCCAGTCTCCTGCGGAGCCGCTAATCCCCATGGTCCTTACGGAGTCCCAGCATCCACTACGGACTACGAGAAATAGATTTACCGGTGAGTGAAATCTTATTTATTTATTTTTTTACATTGTTAATTTTGAAACCTGTTGAGGGGAAAATAACTCCACATAAAATGACATTGTTATAATCGGTTAGTAGGAAATACTGCATCAAGACAATGTTACATAGAAATGCAAAACAAATCTGCAGGATACATGTAAGATTGTTGTCTGTGTGAAACTGGCCATACACCTACAGATTTATTGTCAGATCTGGCTTGTTGGAATGAAAATCTGGTAATGGATGAGAGCAAATGACAATTGACCATTTCCCCCTAAACACTGGAAAATAGACAAAAATGGTCAAACAGACAATTTGGTTAAATCCACGTCCGTTTTTGTCAGGCCAACTGTAATCTGCGCTCATCCATTACTAGGTTTTCATTCCAACTGTCTAGATTTGACCATAAATCTTTAGGTGTATGGGCAGCACTACAAATGAGTATTAGCATCCTTTATAAATTGCTGACACAGGGCCTAATTCAGCATGAACCGCAAAAGCAGATATAACTTGTGCAGAGAGAGTTAGATTTGAGAAGGTGGGGGTTCAAACTGAAATCTAAATTGCAGTGTAAAATAAAGCAGGCAGTATTTTCCCTGCACAGAAACAATATAACCCACCCAAATCTAACTCTCTTCACATCTTACATTTGCCCCACCTGCAGTGCACATGGTTTTGCCCATTAAAGAAAGATTTTGGTTTTGCGATCCATGCTGAATCAGGCCCGCAGTACGCAGCACTACACATTGAAGGAATTATGATATAGACAAATGTCTTACAACGGCATAACACAAAAGGTAAAGATGACCCAGCCCAGTGCACCAACAGCAAAAAAATGTGTGGGGAATAATTGAAACATAAGGTACAGCAATAACAATTGTTGCTGGTGGTGAGGAAAGAGGGTGTGGCTACTGCTGATGCATTTTCAGCCACCAAATAAGAAGGCGCTACTAGTGACTGGCATTCTGTGCCAGCTGCCTGTGGTTGTGGGCAAGTTGGAATGACGAGAGAGTTGAAGGCAGAGTCAATGCAGACATATTAAGAAAGCTGTAACCAGAAAAGCAATAAGCACTGCTAATGCAATTGACTTTATAATTGTTTAAGTCTGTACTCGGACATATATGGCAATTGCTTACCTTCTGGTGCAACAGCTGACTCAATGAGGCAAAGAAATATAACAAGGACTGTTGCTGCTACTTAGTGCCACCACATCTGGCAATTTTGTTTGGGACTTTAATGCTTATTTTGAGATTTAAACAGGAACATTAGGTAATGGACACCGATATAACCCTCTTAAAAGCTGTGCTATTAGATGCCACCAGTGGTGGCTCCAGAGTCAGGACCATCACTGGAACCCACCATCAACTGAGAGGACAAAGCACTTACACTGCTTGGATGTTAAAGCTTTCCTTGGGGTTCTCGCTGTTGCCTACTGATTACTACATTTTATGGACTGTGTAAAGTAACATGTTATTCTTTACTGCAACATTATAACCATACACAGCTGGCCAACACTGTTGCAGTTATACCACTACTGCTTTATTTGAGGAATTTA
Source organism: Pseudophryne corroboree (assembly GCF_028390025.1). Lineage (NCBI taxonomy): Eukaryota > Metazoa > Chordata > Amphibia > Anura > Myobatrachidae > Pseudophryne > Pseudophryne corroboree. The sequence goes on along the minus strand of NC_086445.1, from coordinate 753,035,607 downwards.
CTTTGTATGGAGCTCTTGCCAAATGGTGATGATATTCATCGCTGGTTTTTATTCTTTGATTAGTTCTCATACCTTGTTCTGTGTTTTTAGTAAATAGTCACATTTTGGGTTTCAGTTTGTTATATACAAAACTGCTTTTATTGGCAATTGCCATATTTTTCTGAATTTAGATTTTTCTAAATTAAATTGTATTAACAGTGCTTAATATTCTATTTGTTATAGTGTTTACTAGTGGGGATAAGCAATAATTCCCATTGTTGTGAGCTGCAGTTAATATATAATCACCTGGTATTTAATATTTTTTGGTTTGCCAGCAACTTTTTTAAGAAAAACAACCATTACTGTCCTTAAGCATGTAGATTATTATCTGGTGTAATAATAGTAATAGTGAGGTGATAGGTGTCACTCTCTAGTTGTTTCTGTCAATTTAACTAGAAATAAAAGTGTATAAGTTAAAAACAGAAATAACCTTTAATTCTGATGATGAAAGTATAGTCATATCACATTTCTGTTTTGTAAAACTTTTGCTTTTTCTTTAAAAATGTTATCAGCTAGAAAACAAAGAGCTTCGGGAAATACTGTCAGTGAGTAAGGAGTCGCTGCATTCCACTAAAAAGGAATCTGAGTGGAGTTCATGAGACCAGACCAAGTGATGTCCTTCACATTTTTTTTGGCTTATTCTACTCACTGGACACAGAATAATGATATGAAGACATTTCTAGTTCCAGGTGTACCCATATCAGCACTGTCCTGTGTCTTGCACTGCTTTGAATATTGAAGGAAAGGGTGTTAAAATGAGAAGACCGAGACATCTGCCTGTTGGAATAAGTTTGTGTTATACAGTATGTGCAGTTCCTGGCGGAGATGAAGACCTTGCACATCCTGCTTAGAAACCTTTTGTACTGAACACTGTGCTTTTCAAACGTCTTTCATGGAAAATATTAACAAATAGATATTTAATTTAAGTACATCTGTAAATAAAAACGCTGCGAAACAAAGTATGCTTGAATGTTATTCCAAGGTGAAAATTTTACATATTGTGTTACAGATTAAAGCAATGTACCATATTCTTTACAGTTAATGTATTCTAAAATAGCCTGGGAAAATGTAATATTCTCTGTATGCTATACATATTTAATAATGTGGTGTGTTAGCAGCCAATCAGATAACAATTTGTAACAAGTTTTATTGTTGTCACTCTAATGAAAACTAGTATCTGATCACACCACTGCTCTTTGTGCATTGTTATTAAATAAGAATAATATATTGTGAGCAATAACCACAAATTGCAGCACAGAAAAATGTACATTGTGACCTTATGCATTATGATTTATTTCCATCATTGTTACATTTTTATATACAATAAAATGCTGTTCTGGGGTAAGCAGTAAATGTGTAACCCAAAGCTATGAAAAGCGATGCAAATTGATAAAATATACAACCAAATAGTGGACTAAACAATACATGAAGTACTTTGGTGTTATTGATTTTATACTAACACATTAGTCTGTCGTCATCTGCCCATTCACTAAGGTTACATGTGATGTGCTACCCGTTTGTACAGCAGAATATTTATATAAGCCATTGCCCTTTTTTCATTATTTCTGATGCTCTCGCCATAAGTGTGGATCATAGGGTTGACAGTAACTAGGTCAACAGTCATTAGGTGGCCCACTATTGGTCAACGGTGACTACGTCGACACCTTATATAGGTCGACACGGTCATTAGCTCGACATGAGTTGTTGTTTTTTTTTTGGGGGGGGGGTGTTTTCTTTGTAAAGTGACCAGGAACCCCAATTAGTGCACCGTGTCCCCTCGCATGGCTCTCTTCGCTCGCCAAGCTTTGGGCAAGGCTCGGCACAGGTTACTAATCCCAATCGTAGTCCACGTGGATTGTAAAGTATGAAAGATCAAAAAATGTAAAAGAATAAATGTAAAAACTCATGTCGACCAATAGTGGTTGATCTAAAGACCGGATCCCCTCTCCACTGTTCAGTCAGTGGCAGTCTGTGTGTTCTTGGGCAGCAGCCTGGATCCTACAGAAGCAATTCCCAAACGATAGATTACTCTGACACTGTATATTGAGTACAACGCTATATGCTTACAACTGCAAATACACTTGCTCACTACATGGAAATCCCAGATTTCAGGTACGTGGGTGAGCCCTATGGGGCTAATAAATTTGTATAAAAATAATTAGTGATTCCCTTAATTGCTAGAAAAAGAATTATATAAAATTAAAAAAAAACACTTTTTACGGGTTGTCCTTCTATAACTGAGACTTCCTTCTCTAAATTGCTCTACGGTGGTGTATTTATAGCTCTATCACTGTTCAGCTGTGTGCATTTGTATTTTGTCAACTATAGTGTATCCTATTTAAATTCTGAGCCAGTCAGTCTTGAAGCTCCTCAGTGATCATGTGATGGAGGAAGTGGCAGTGGTAGTTGAAGAATAATGCTATGAAGAAAGAGGGGCATTCCAATGCCTCACTGCTCACTATAACATGTCTTAGGACTGTAAATCACATGACATACTGTAGTAGCTTGGAAAGAAAAGGATAAAAACAATAGAACTTCTCCATGTATTTTTCTCTTACGTCCTAGAGGATGCTGGGGACTCCGTAAGGACCATGGGGGTATAGACGGGCTCCGCAGGAGATAGGGCACCTAAAAAGAACTTTGACTATGGGTGTGCACTGGCTCCTCCCTCTATGCCCCTCCTCCAGACCTCAGTTAGATCTTGTGCCCAGAGGAGAATGGGTGCACTGCAGAGAGCTCTCCAGAGTTTTCTGTGGAAAAATAATTTTGTTAGGTTTTTTATTTTCAGGGAGTCCTGTTGGCAACAGGCTCCCTGCATCGTGGGACCGAGGAGAGAGAAGCAGAGCTGGCTTGTCAAGTTGGGCACTGCTTCTAAGGCTACTGGACACCATTAGCTCCAGAGGGAGTCTGAACACAGGTCTCACCTGGGGTTCGTCCCGGAGCCGCGCCGCCGTCCTCACAGATGCCGAAGATAGAAGCCGGGTGAGTATGAGAAGGCAGAAAACATCATAGGCGGCAGAAGACATCAGATCTTCATGAGGTAAGGCCATTGCTCCCATTCACACACACAGAGCAGCACTGAAGGGTGCAGGGCGCAGGGGGGGGTGCCCTGGGCAGCAATAAACCTCACATTTGGGCACTAACAAGATAGATTAGGCTGCTGGGCAGTAATTCTACAATCCCCCGCCATTTTCTATAAAAAGATCACCGGGACCGAAGCCCGCCGTCGGGTGGACGGAGCTTGATCCCTAGCACTAACCAGCGGCATTTTCTCCACAGAAGCTGCATGAGGAAAACGCTGGCTCCCTGGTCTCTCACCTGCTGAACATACAGGCTGGAAAAAAGAGGGGGTGGGCATTTTGAGCGCAGTGAGTGGGAATCTGGTCATTTTATATATATATATATATATATATATATATATATATATATATATATATATATTAAAAGCGTTATCTGGTCATATTTTTCCAGTGTTATTAAGCGCTGGGTGTGTGCTGGCATACTCTCTCTCTGTCTCTCCTAAGGGCCTGGTTGGGGTTTTGTCCCCTTATAGGTTAATCCCTGTGTGTGTGGGGTGTCGGTACGTGTGTGTCGACATGTCTGAGGCGGAAGGCTTCTCCAAGGAGGAGGTGGAGCAAATGAGTGGCGTGTCCCCGTCGGTTGTGCCGACTCCAGATTGGATGGACATGTGGCATATGTTGAATGCAAGTGTGGCATCTTTACATAAAAGGCTGATTTAGCGGGGACATCAGGGGGTCAATCCTCAGATTGGACCGACTCACAGGGCCCGTCGGGGTCTCAAAAGCGTCCCTTAACACAAGACACTACTACCGACACGGATTCTGATTCCAGTGTCGACTATGACAAAGCAAAATTGCACCCTAGGGTGACAAAAACCATTCAGTGTATGATTGTGGCAATAAGGGATGTGTTGCATATTGTGGATGAACCCTCGGTCCCCGACACAAGGGTACACATGTTTAAGGAAAAGAAACAGATTATTAACTTTCCCACATCTCATGAATTAAATGAATTCTTTGGAAAAGCTTGGGAGACTCCGGATAAGAGACCGCAGATCCCCAAAAGAATCTATATGGCATACCCTTTCCCTAAGCAGGACAGGGAGATTTGGGAATCACCCCCCACTGTGTACAAAGCCCTGACGCGCTTGTCCAAGAAAGTGGCGCTACCGTCTCCTGACACAGCAGCCCTTAAGGACGCTGCAGATTGCAGGCAAGAAACTACCTTAAAGTGTATTTATTCTCATACGGGTGCTGTGCTAAGACCGACAATTGCGTCGGCATGGGTGTGTAGCGCAATTGCAGCTTGGACAGATGAGCTGACAGATCAATTTGATAATATGGATAAGGATACTATATTCCTAACTCTAGCCCATATTAAAGACGCAGTCTTATTTATGAGGGATGCTCAAAGGGACATTGGATTGCTAGCTTCTAGGGCCAATGCCATGTCTGTCTCAGCGAGAAGATCCTTATGGACTCGCCAGTGGACGGGTGATGCGGATTCCAAGAAACATATGGAAGTACTACCCTATAAGGGTGATGTATTGTTTGGGGATGGGCTGACGGACCTGGTTTCCACAGCTACAGCAGGTAAATCAAATTTTTTACCATATATTCCCCAACAGCAAAAGAAAGTAACACCCTATCAGATGCAGTCCTTTCGGTTGCACAAGTCCAAAAGAGGTCGGGGATCCTCTTTCCTCGCCAGAGGTAAGGGCAGAGGCAAGAGAGCACCTGCTTCGGCAGGTGCCCAGGAACAAAAGTCCTCCCCGGCTGCTCCAAAACCCACAGCATGACGCTGGGGCTCCCCTGAGGGAGTCTGCACCGGTGGGGGTACGTCTTCGACTTTTCAGTCAGGCCTGGATCAGTTCGGACCTGAATCCCTGGGTGTTGGAAATAGTTTCCCAGGGTTACAAATTGGAATTCGAGGAGGTGCCCCCTTCGACGATTTTTCAAATCGGCCCTACCAGCTTCCACATCGGAAAGGGATGTAGTGTTAGCTGCAATTCAAACGCTGTGTATACAGCAAGTGATAATCAAGGTTCCCCTGCACCAGCAGGGAAGAGGTTACTACTCAACCCTATTTGTGGTCCCGAAACCGGACGGTTCGGTAAGACCTATTTTGAATCTGAAATCCCTAAACCTGTACATAAGATTCAAATTCAAAATGGAATCTCTCAGAGCGATAATATGGAGGAGGGGAAGTTTATGGTGTCTCTGGACATAAAGGATGCGTACCTTCATGTCCCCATATATGCCCCCCCATCAGGAATACCTGAGATTCGCTGCACAGAATTGTCATTACCAATTTCAGACGTTGCCGTTTGGACTCTCCACGGCCCCGAGGATTTTCACCAAGATAATGGCGGAAATGATGGTGGTCCTGCGCAAACCATGGAGTCACAATTATCCCATACTTGGACGATCTCCTGATAAAAGCGAGATCAAGGGAGAAATTGCTGAGCAGTGTGGCGCTCTCTCTGAGAGTGCTCCAGCAACACGGTTGGATTCTAAATCTACCGAAGTCACAGTTGATTCCGACAACTCGACTACCGTTCCTAGGTATGATACTGGATACGGAACAAATTAAGGTCTTCCTCCCAATAGAGAGAGCCCAAGACATACAGAACATGGTCAGAGACCTGCTAAAACCGAAAAGGGTGTCAGTTCACCAATGCACTCGAGTTCTGGGGAAAATGGTGGCGGCCTACGAGGCCATTCCCTTCGGCAGGTTCCATGCAAGGACTTTTCAATGGGACCTTCTGGACAAGTGGTCCGGGTCCCATCTGCACTTACATCGGAAAATAACTCTGTCCCCAGGGACCAGAGTGTCCCTCCTGTGGTGGTTGCAAAGTGCTCACCTCCTGGAGGGTTGCAGGTTCGGAATTCAGGATTGGATCCTGGTTACCACGGACGCGAGCCTCCGAGGATGGGGAGCGGTCACACAGGGAAAACATTTTCAGGGTCTTTGGTCAGACCAGGAGTCCTGTCTACACATCAATGTGTTGGAACTCAAGGCCATTATCAACGGCCTTCGACAAGCGGAGAATTTTCTTCGAAACCTACCGGTTCTGATTCAATCAGACAATGTCACAGCAGTGGCTCATGTGAACCGCCAAGGCGGGACAAAAAGCAGAGTCGCGATGGCGGAAGCCACAAGGATCCTTCGCTGGGCGGAAAATCATGTAAGCGCTCTGTCAGCTGTCTTCATTCCGGGAGTGGACAACTGGGAAGCAGACTTCCTCAGCAGACACGATCTCCATCCAGGAGAGTGGGGACTTCATCAAGAAGTCTTTGCAGAAGTAACACGTCTTTGGGGAACTCCTCAAATAGACATGATGGCGTCACACCTCAACAAAAAACTTCAGAGGTACTGTGCCAGGTCTCGGGACCCTCAGGCAATAGCAGTGGACGCTCTGTTAACACCGTGGGTGTTCAAATCGGTCTACGTGTTTCCTCCTCTTCCTCTCATCACAAAAGTGTTGAGGATCATAAGACGAAGAAGAGTACGAACGGTACTCGTTGTCCCAGACTGGCCTCGAAGGGCCTGGTACTCGGATCTACAAGAGATGCTCACAGGAGATCCCTGGCCTCTTCCTCTGAGGGAAGACCTGTTGCAGCAGGGGCCCTGTGTATTTCAAGACTTACCGCGGTTACGTTTGACGGCATGGCGGTTGAACGCCGAATCCTAGCGAAAAAGGGGATTCCGGAAGAGGTCATCCCTACGTTAATAAAGGCTAGGAAGGAGGTGACGATAAAACATTATCACCGTATCTGGCGAAAGTATGTGTCTAGGTGTGAGACCAAGAATGCACCTACGGAAGATTTTCATCTGGGTCGTCTTCTCCACTTCCTACAGACAGGAGTGGATATGGGCCTGAAATTAAGCTCTGTTAAGGTACAGATTTCGGCCCTCTCGATTTTCTTTCAGAAGGAATTGGCCTCTCTTCCAGAAGTCCAGATGTTTGTAAAGGGAGTGCTGCACATCCAGCCCCCTTTTGTGCCTCCAGTTGCACCATGGGACCTGAACGTGGTGTTGCAGTTCCTAAAATCATACTGGTTTGAACCGCTTAACAAGGTTGAGTTTAAATTTCTTACCTGGAAGGTGGTCATGTTGTTGGCCTTAGCATCAGCAAGGCGAGTGTCAGAATTGGCGGCTTTGTCACACAAGAGCCCCTACTTGATTTTTCATGTGGATCGAGCTGAATTGAGGACACGTCCGCAATTTTTGCCTAAAGTGGTTTCTTCGTTCCATATGAATCAACCTATTGTGGTGCCTGTGGCTACAATTGACCTGGAGGATTCCAGATCCCTGGACGTAGTCAGGGCCTTAAAAATTTATGTAGCCAGGACGGCTAGAATTAGGAAAACAGAGGCTCTGTTTATCCTGTATGCGGCCAATAAGATTGGCGCTCCTGCTTCGAAGCTGACTATTGCTCGCTGGATCTGTAATACGATTCAGCAGGCTCACTCTACGGCTGGATTGCCGGTACCAAATTCGGTTAAGGCCCATTCCACTAGGAAGGTGGGCTCTTCTTGGGCGGCTGCCCGAGGCGTCTCGGCTTTACAACTTTGCCGAGCGGCGACTTGGTTGGGGTCAAACACTTTTGCTAAATTCTACAAGTGTGATACCCTGGCTGATGAGGACCTAGTGTTTGCTCAGTCGGTGCTGCAGAGTCATACGCACTCTCCCGCCCGATTGGATGCTTTGGTATAAACCCCATGGTCCTTACGGAGTCCCCAGCATCCTCTAGGACGTAAGAGAAAATAAGATTTTAAACCTACCGGTAAATCTATTTCTCCTAGTCCGTAGAGGATGCTGGGCGCCCGTCCCAGTGCGGAAACTCTGCAAGACTTGTATATAGTTGTTGCTTACATAAGGGTTATGTTACAGTTGACATCGGTCTTGGACCGTTACTGTAGTTTGTTCATACTGTTAACTGGTTATGTATGTTCCAGGTTACATGGTATGATTGGTGTGGGCTGGTATGAATCTTGCCCTTGGATTGCTAAATCCTGCCTTGTATTGTCCATCTCCTCTGGGCACAGTTCTATAACTGAGGTCTGGAGGAGGGGCATAGAGGGAGGAGCCAGTGCACACCCATAGTCAAAGTTCTTTTTAGGTGCCCTATCTCCTGCGGAGCCCGTCTATACCCCATGGTCCTTACGGAGTCCCCAGCATACTCTACGGACCAGGAGAAATAGATTTACCGGTAGGTTTAAAATCTTATTTTATACAGATTACCAGAGTGATTTATGTGAAAGCAAAATAAATTCTTTTGTGTTCCCGATAATCCTCAAAATATTTTATTCCAGCATGATCGTAAAAACGTCATCTATCCATAAAAAAATTGTTTTATGGCACGAATAGATACCGGCTGCTGTCAATTAACTTAATTGATTAATGTCGCTGAACACACAGAACAGGAGGAAAAGTGCCCCCCTTCAAAGCAGGAGCCCGGCGGCAGTTGACTCCGTTGCCTCCCAGGGTTCTGCCTCTGGGTGAATGACAGGTTGACACTTTTTATGGATTAAAAAGCAGAATTTTCTTTGATCATTCTTAAAAATGTCATAAACAAGCTAAGCATAAGTAAGCTCATGCATAATACAACTCTAAATTCTCTCATTTTAGAATAGACAAACCTGCTGAACTGTGTTTTGTCCTTTTAATATGCTTGAAAAGTATATAAAGGCTGAACATGGTAGTGGAACCCATATTCTAAAAACAATATATTCCGTTTGCAGGTTCTTTTCCATCATCTTGTATCAGGCTGTTCTAAGGGCAGTAAAAGCAGGTATATATTTGTATTTATTTCCCGTGACATCTTATTTAGTGCCTGTATGCGTATTTTTCACAATAACGAAGGAAAACAATCAGCACTGTGCCACCAGTTTGCCATAATAAGCACAATTCCAGTTATTAAAGCAATTCAGCTTGTTTCTTTTGAAAAGGTTGCTGGCTACACTTCAGACATTGGGGGTCATTCCGAGTTGCTCGCTCGCTCGCTAGCAGTTTTTCTCTGACGTCCTAGTGGATGCTGGGAACTCTGTAAGGACCATGGGGAATAGACGGGCTCCGCAGGAGACTGGGCACTCTAAAAGAAAGATTAGGTACTATCTGGTGTGCACTGGCTCCTCCCTCTATGCCCCTCCTCCAGACCTCAGTTAGAATCTGTGCCTGGCCAGAGCTGGGTGCTCCTAGTGGGCTCTCCTGAGCTTGCTAGAAAGAAAGTATTTGTTAGGTTTTTTATTTTCAGTGAGATCTGCTGGCAACAGACTCACTGCTACGTGGGACTGAGGGGAGAGAAGCAAACCTACCTGCTTGCAGCTAGCTTGTGCTTCTTAGGCTACTGGACACCATTAGCTCCAGAGAGTTCGAACACAGGGCCTGACCTCGATCGTCCGTTCCCGGAGCCGCGCCGCCGTCCCCCTTGCAGAGCCAGAAGACAGAAGAGAAGCAATGAAATCGGCGGCAGGAGACTCCTGTCTTCATTAAGGTAGCGCACAGCACCGCAGCTGTGCGCCATTGCTCCCACAGCACACCACACACTCCGGTCACTGTAGGGTGCAGGGCGCTGGAGGGGGGGAGGGGGGGGGGGGGGGGCACCCTGGGCAGCAATAAAAATACCTTTGGCATAAAAATACACATAATACAGTCTGTGACTGTATATGTGTAAAACCCCCACCATTTTTAGTCAGAAACAGGACAGAAGCCCGCCGCTGAGGGGGCGGGGCCTTCTTCCTCAGCACACCAGCGCCATTTTCTCTTCACAGCTGCGCTGGAAGGAAGCTCCCCAGGCTCTCCCCTGCAGTATCCTGGTACACAAAGGGTGAAAAGAGAGGGGGGGGGCACATAAATTTATGCGCAAAAATTGTATATACAGCAGCTACTGGGTAAACACTGAGTTGTAGTGTAATCCCTGGGTTATATAGCACTGGGGTGTGTGCTGGCATACTCTCTCTGTCTCTCCAAAGGGCCTTGTGGGGGAACTGTCCTCAAATAGAGCATCCCCTGTGTGTGTGGTGTGTCGGTACGCGTGTGTCGACATGTCTGAGGTAAAAGGCTCCTCTAAGGAGGTGATAGAGCGGATGTGTGTGTGAGAGGGTGTCTCCGTCGACAACGCCGACACCTGTTTGGATATGTGTAAGTGCTCAGGTGAATTTATTGCACAAATGGTTAGGGAACAGACAGGAAATCTACCCATGTCTGTCCCTATGTCACAGAGACCTTCAGAGTCTCACAATGCTCACTATCCAAATTAACAAACACTGGTATCGACACGGAGTTTAACTCCACTGTCGACTACGATAATGCAAAGTTACAGCCAAGATGGCTAGAAAGTATTCAATATATGATTATTGAAATAAAAGATGATTTGCATATCACTGATGACTCATCTGTCCCTGACACGAGAGTACACATGTTTAAGGGGAAGATTGCTGAGGTAAATTTCCCTCCTCTCATGAGGAAAAAGAGCGGGAATCTCCAGACAAGAGACGGCAGCTTCCCACAAGAGAATTCTCAGGCTGTATCCTTTCCCCACTAGGGCCAGGATGTGTTGAGAATCTTCCCCTAGGGTGTCCTGTTTGCACAGACGGTAGCACTTGCTATTCTCAGGGATCCTGCAGATAGCGTGCACATTCTAGTATACTACCCAGACCGGCGATTGTGTCGGCATGGGTTTATAGCGCTGTGGCAGCGTGGACAGGTACCTTATCAGCAGAGATTGAGACCCTAGTAAATATATTAAAGATGCTGTCTTAAGTGATAGATATATAGTTATAAAGCATGCCCAAAGAGACATGAGTATACTGGGTCCTAGAGTCAAAGCTATGTCGATCTCTGCTTGACGTGTCCTGTAGAATATGCATTGGACAGATGATGCCGACTTAAGAGGCATATGGGAGGCTGAGGATTGTGTGGAGAATGGTTCTCGGGCCTGGTCTCCACAGCTATAGCTGGTAATTCTGCTAGTTTGCTTTATATTCCTGCATAGCCTAAGAAAGCACGACATTATTAAATGCAGCCTTTCGAATAAAGAAACAAGAAAGTCTGAGGTGCGTCCTTTCTTGTCAGAGCCGGGATCAACACAGCTAGTTCCCAGGAACAGAAGTCCTCCCCGGCCCCTGCAAAAAATCCACCTATGCCGCTGGGGCTCCACAGGCGGAGCTAGGCCCGGTGGGGACACGCCTTCGTAAGTTCAGCCACAAGTGGGTTCACTCCCTGTTAGGTCCCTGGGCAATAGATATTGTGTCTCAGGGATACAAGCTGGACTGGGGGAAAAGGTGCCCCTCACCGACGGCCCTGCGGGCTTCCCCCCAAGAGAGGGAGCCAGTGTTAACTGCAATTCACGAATTGTATCTTTAACAGGTGGTGGTCAAGGGTCCCCTCCTTCAACAGGAGGGTGTTATTATTCGACCATGTTGTAATCCCGAAACCAGACGGTTCGGTCAGACCCATATTGAATTAAAAATCCCTGAACATATACCTGAGAAGGTTCAAGTTCAAGATGGAATCGCTAAGAGCGGTCAGGGCAAGCCTAAAAAGGGGGAGACTTTATCGTGAATCGGGACATAAGGGATGCATACCTTCATGTCCCCATTTATCCACCTCATTAGGCGTACCTCAGAATTGCGGAACGGAATTGTCATAACCAAGGTAATGGCGGATATGATTGTGCTCCTGCGGAAGCAAGGTGTCACTATTATCACGTACTTGGACGATCTCCTCATAAAAGCGAGATCAAGAGAGCAGTTGCTGAACAGCGTATCACTTTCTCTGGAAGTGTAACGGCAACACGGCTGGATTCTATATATTCCAAAGTCGCAGTTGGTTCCTACAGCTCATCTGCCTCTCCTAGGCACGATCCTAGACACAGACCAGAAAAGGGTTTATCTCCCGATAAAGAGAGCTCAGGAGCTCATGACACTGGTCAGGAATCTATTAAAACCAAAACAGGTGTCAGTGCATCACTGCACTCGAGTCCTGGGAAGGATGGTGGCATCATACGAGGCCATCCCCTTAGGCAGGTTCCATGCGAGGACCTTCCAATGGGACTTACTGGACAAGTGGTCCGGATCACCTCTTCAGATGCATCGGTTAATCACCCTATCCCCCAGGGCCAGGGTGTCTCTCCTGTGGTGGCTGCAGAGTGCTCACCTTCTCGAGGGCCGCAGATTCGGCATTCAGGACTGGATCCTGGTGACCACGGATGCAAGCCTCCGAGGGTGGGGGGCAGTTACACAGGGAAGAAATTTCCAAGGTCTGTGGTCAAGTCAACAGACTTGCCTTCACATCAATATCCTGGAACTAAGGGCCATATACAACGCCCTAAGTCAAGCAGAGATCCTGCTTCGCGACCAACCGGTTCTGATCCAGTCAGACCGCAGGGGTTCATGTAAACCGCCAAGGCGGCACAAGGAGCAGGGTGGCGAGGGTAGAAGCCACCAGAATTCTTCGCTGGGCGGAGAATCAAGTAAGCGCACTGTCAGCAGTGTTCATTCCGGGAGTGGACAACTGGGAAGCAGACTTCCTCAGCAGGCACGACCTCCACCCGTGAAAGTGGGGACTTCATCAGGAAGTCTTCACGCAGTTTGCAAATTGATGGGAACTGCCTCAGGTGGACTTGATGGCGTCCCACCTCAATAAAAAGCTAAAAAAGGTTTTAAGCCGGGTCAAGGGACCCTCAGGTGATAGCTGTGGTCGCACTAGTAACACCGTGGGTGTTCCAGTCGGTCTATGTATTCCCTCCTCTTCCTCTCATACCCAAGGGCTGAGAATTGTAATAAAAGGAGGAGTGAGAACAATATTCTTTGCTCCGAATTGGCCAAGAAGGACTCGGTACCCGGAGCTGCAAGAAATTCTCTCAGAGGACTCAGGGCTTCTGCCTCTCAGACAGGACTTGTTGCAACAGGGGCCCTGTCTGTTCCAAGACTTACCGCGGCTGCATTTGACGGCATAGCGGTTGAACGCCGGATCCTAGCGGAAAAGGGCATTCCGGATGCAGTTATTCCTACGCTGATAAAGGCTAGGAAAGATGTGACAGCAAGACTTTTTCACTGTATATAGCGAAAATAGGTTGCTTGGTGTGAGGCCGGGAAGGCCCTACAGAGGAATTCCAGCGGGGTCGATTCCTGCACTTCCTACAGTCAGGAGTGACTATGGGCCTAAAATTAGGATCCATAAAGGTCAAGATTTCGGCCCTATCCATTTTCTCTCAAAAAGAACTGGCTTCACTGCCTGAAGTTCAGACGTTGTTCCGGGGGTGCTGTATATTCAGCCTCCTTTTGTGCCACCGGTGGCACCTTGGGATCTTAACGTTGTGTTGAATATCCTGAAATCCCACTGGTTTGAGCCACTTAAGACCGTGGAGCTAAAATATCTCACGTGGAAAGTGGTCATGCTATTGGCCTTAGCTTCGGCTAGGCGTGTGTCAGAATTGGCGGTTTTGTCATGTAAAAGCCCTTATCTGATCTTCCATATGGACAGGGCAGAATTGAGGACCCGTTCCCAATTTCTCCCTAGGGTGGTATCATCGTTTCATTTGAACCAGCCTATTGTGGTGCCTGCGGCTACTGGGGACTTGGAGGATTCCAAGTTGCTGGACGTAGTGCGGGCTTTGAAAATGTATGTTTCCAGAACGGCGGGAGTCAGAAAGTCTGACTCGCTGTTTATTCTGTATGCAGCCAACAAGGTTGGCGCTCCTGCTTCGAAGCAGACTATTGCTCGCTGGATCTATAGCACGATTCAGCTGGTTCACTCTGCGGCTGGATTGCCGCATCCAAAATCAGTAAAAGCCCATTCCACAAGGAAGGTGGGCTCTTCTTGGGTGGCTGCCTGAGGGGTCTCGGCTTTACAGCTTTGCCGAGCTGCTACTTGGTCGGGGTCAAACACGTTTGCTAAGTTCTACAAGTTTGATACCCTGGCTGAGGAGGACCTTGAGTTTGCTCATGCGGTGCTGCAGAGTCATCCGCACTCTCCCGCCCGTTTGGGAGCTTTGGTATAATCCCCATGGTCCTTACGGAGTTCCCAGCATCCACTAGGACGTCAGAGAAAATAAGAATTTACTCACCGGTAATTCTATTTCTCGTAGTCCTTAGTGGATGCTGGGAACTCCGTAAGGACCATGGGGGGGGGGGAATAGATGGGCTCCGCAGGAGACTGGGCACTCTAAGAAAGATTTAGGACTACCTGGTGTGCACTGGCTCCTCCCCCTATGACCCTCCTCCAAGCCTCAGTTAGGACACTGTGGGGGTCATTCCGAGTTGTTCGCTCGTTAAAAATCTTCGCATCGCAGCGATTTTCCGCTTAATGCGCATGCGCAATGTCCGCACTGCGACTGCGCCAAGTAAATTTGCTATGCAGTTAGGAATTTTACTCACGGCTTTTTCATCGTTCTGGCGATCGTAATGTGATTGACAGGAAATGGGTGTTACTGGGCGGAAACAGGCCGTTTTATGGGCGTGTGGGAAAAAACGCTACCGTTTCCGGAAAAAACGCAGGGGTGGCCGAAGAAATGGGGGAGTGTCTGGGCGAACGCTGGGTGTGTTTGTGACGTCAAACTAGGAACGACAAGCACTGAACTGATCGCAGATGCCGAGTAAGTCTGGAGCTACTCAGAAACTGCTACGAGGTGTGTAATCGCAATATTGCGATTACATCGTTCGCTATTTTAAGATGCTAAGATTCACTCCCAGTAGGCGGCGGCTTAGCATGAGCAAATCTGCTAAAATCCGCTTGCAAGCGAACAACTCGGAATGACCCCCCGTGCCCGGAAGAGCTGACACAATAAGGAAGGATTTTGAATCCCGGGTAAGACTCATACCAGCCACACCAATCACACCATATAACTCGTGATAGGAACCCCGGTTAACAGTATGATAACAATGGAGCCTCTGAACAGATGGCTCGCCATAACAACCCGATTTTTGTAACAATAACTATGTACAAGTATTGCAGACAATCCGCACTTGGGATGGGCGCCCAGCATCCACTACGGACTACGAGAAATAGAATTACCGGTGAGTAAATTCTTATTTTCTCTAACGTCCTAGTGGATGCTGGGAACTCCGTAAGGACCATGGGGATTATACCAAAGCTCCCAAACGGGCGGGAGAGTGCGGATGACTCTGCAGCACCGAATGAGAGAACTCCAGGTCCTCCTCAGCCAGGGTATCAAATTTATAGAATTTTGCAAACGTGTTTGCCCCTGACCAAGTAGCAGCTCGGCAAAGTTGTAAAGCCGAGACCCCTCGGGCAGCCGCCCAAGATGAGCCCACCTTCCTTATGGAATGGGCTTTCACATTTTTAGGCTGCGGTAGTTCCACCGCAGAATGCGCCAGCTGAATAGTGCTACAAATCCAGCACGCGATAGACTGCTTAGAAGCAGGTGCACCCAGCTTGTTGGGTGCATATAGAATAAACAGTGAGTCAGTTTCTCTAACGTCCTAGTGGATGCTGGGACTCCGTCAGGACCATGGGGAATAGCGGGCTCCGCAGGAGACAGGGCACATCTAAAAAAGCTTTTAGGTCACATGGTGCGTATTGGCTCCTCCCCCTATGACCCTCCTCCAAGCCTCAGTTAGGTTTTTGTGCCCGTCCGAGAGGGTGCAATCTAGGTGGCTCTCCTAAAGAGCTGTTTAGAAAAGTTTTTTTTTAGGTTTCAATCTCAGTGATTCCTGCTGGCAACAGGATCACTGCATCGAGGGACTTAGGGGAGAGATTTCCAACTCACCTGCGTGCAGGATGGATTGGAGTCTTAGGCTACTGGACACTTAGCTCCAGAGGGAGTCGGAACACAGGTCAGCCTAGGGTTCGTCCCGGAGCCGCGCCGCCGATCCCCCTTACAGACGCTGAAGAGACGGCAGAACGGAGGTCCGGAAAGCAGGCGGCAGAAGACTCCTCAGTCTTCTTGAAGGTAGCGCACAGCACGGCAGCTGTGCGCCATTGTTGTCACACGGCTCACTGACTCAGTCACGGAGGGTGCAGGGCGCTGCTGGGGGCGCCCTGGGCAGCAATATAATTACCTTTAGTGGCAAAATAAATACATCACATATAGCCATTAAGGCTATATGTATGTATTTTAACCCAGGCCAGTTTCTTAAAAACCGGGGAAAAGCCCGCCGAAAAAGGGGCGGAGCTTATTCTCCTCAGCACTCAGCGCCATTTTCCTGCTCAGCTCCGCTGGTGAGGAAGGCTCCCAGGTCTCTCCCCTGCACTGCACTACAGAAACAGGGTAACAAAGAGAAGGGGGGCATAAATTGGCGATATTTATATATTAAGAGCGCATATATAGTAAACAACACCTTCTAGGGTTGTTTATATACATTTATAGCGCTTTTGGTGTGTGCTGGCAAACTCTCCCTCTGTCTCCCCAAAGGGCTAGGGGGTCCTGTCTTCGATTAGAGCATTCCCTGTGTGGCTGCTGTGTGTCGGTACGTGTGTGTCGACATGTATGAGGACGATGTTGGTGTGGAGGCAGAGCAATTGCCGATGATGGTAATGTCACCCCCTAGGGAGTCGACACCGGAATGGATGGCTTTAGTTATGGAATTACGTGATAATGTCAGCACATTACAAAAGTCAGTTGACGAAATAAGACGCCCGGCAAACCAGTTAGTACCGGTTCAGGCGTCTCAGACACCGTCAGGGGCTGTAAAACGTCCTTTACCTCAGTCAGTCGACACGGGTACCGACACAGATGAATCTAGTGTCGACGGTGAAGAAACAAACGTATTTTCCAATAGGGCCACACGTTATATGATCACGGCAATGAAGGAGGCTTTGCAGATCTCTGATACTGCTGGTACCTCAAAAAGGGGTATTATGTGGGGGGTGAAAAAACTACCTGTATTTTTTCCAGAAATCAGAGGAATTGAATGACGTGTGTGATGAAGCGTGGGTTAACCCCGATAGAAAACTGCTAATTTCCAAGAAGTTATTGGCATTATACCCTTTCCCACCAGAGGTTAGGGCGCGCTGGGAAACACCCCCTAGGGTGGATAAGGCGCTCACACGTTTATCAAAGCAAAGATACGGCCGCCCTCAAGGATCCAGCAGATAGGAGGCTGGAAACTACACTGAAGAGTATATACACACATACTGGTGTTATACTGCGACCGGCAATAGCCTCAGCCTGGATGTGCAGTGCTGGGGTAGTGTGGTTGGATTCTCTGACTGAAAATATTGATACCCTGGATAGGGACAGTATTTTATTGACTCTAGAGCAATTAAAGGATGCTTTCCTTTATATGCGAGATGCTCAGAGGGATGTTTGTACTCTAGCATCAAGAGTAAGCGCGATGTCCATATCTGCCAGAAGAAGTTTATGGACGCGACAGTGGTCAGGTGATGCGGATTCCAAGAGGCATATGGAAGTATTGCCATATAAAGGAGAGGAATTGTTTGGGGTCGGTCTTTCGGACCTGGTGGCCACGGCAACTGCCGGCAAATCCACTTTTTTACCTCAGACCCCCTCCCAACAGAAAAAGACACCGTCTTTTCAGCCGCAGTCCTTTCGCTCCTATAAAAAGCGACCAAAAGGACAGTCTTATCTGCCGCGAGGCAGAGGAAAGGGTAAGAAAGGGCAGCAAGCAGCCCCTGCCCAGGAACAGAAGCCCGCCCCGGCTTCTACAAAGCCATCAGCATGACGCTGGGGCTTTACAAGCGGACTCAGGAACGGTGGGGGGGTCGACTCAAGATTTTCAGCAATCAATGGGTTCACTCACAAGTGGACCCGTGGGTCCTGCAGATAGTATCTCAGGGTTACATGCTGGAGTTCGAAAGGTCTCCCCCTCGCCGGTTCCTAAAGTCTGCTTTACCAACGTCTCCCTCAGAAAGGACGTCGGTTTTGGAAGCCATTCACAAGCTGTATTCTCAGCAGGTGATAGTCAAGGTACCCCTCCTACAACAGGGAAAGGGGTATTATTCCACACTATTTGTGGTACCGAAACCGGACGGTTCGGTAAGGCCTATTCTAAATCTGAAATCCTTGAACCTGTACATAAAGAAATTCAAGTTCAAGATGGAGTCACTCAGAGCAGTGATAGCGAATCTGGAAGAAGGAAACTTCATGGTGTCCTTGGACATAAAAGATGCTTATCTACATGTCCCGATTTACCCCTCACACCAAGGGTATCTCAGGTTCGTGATACAAGACTGTCATTATCAGTTTCAAACGCTGCCGTTTGGGTTGTCCACGGCCCCTCGGGTCTTTACCAAGGTAATGACCGAAATGATGGTTCTTCTACGAAGAAAAGGCGTATTAATTATCCCTTACTTGGACGATCTCCTGATAAGGGCAAAGTCCAGAGAACAGCTGGAAGTCGGTGTAGCGCTAACACAAGTAGTGCTTCAGCAACACGGGTGGATTCTAAATCTTCCAAAATCTCAATTGACCCCGACAACACATCTGCTGTTCCTGGGCATGATTCTGGACACGGTTCAGAAAAAGGTATTTCTCCCGGAAGAGAAAGCAAGGGAGTTATCCGAACTTGTCAAGAACCTCCTAAAACCAGGAACTGTGTCAGTACATCAATGCACAAGAGTCCTGGGAAAGATGGTGGCTTCGTACGAAGCGATTCCATTCGGCAGATTCCATGCACGAACATTTCAGTGGGATCTGCTGGACAAATGGTCCGGATCGCATCTGCACATGCATCAGCGGATAACACTGTCACCGAGAACAAGGTTGTCTCTCCTGTGGTGGTTGCAGACTGCCCATCTGTTAGTGGGCCGCAGATTCGGCATACAGGACTGGGTCCTGGTGACTACGGATGCCAGCCTACGAGGTTGGGGAGCAGTCACAAAGGGAAGAAACTTCCAGGGCGTGTGGTCAAACCTGGAGACGTCTCTTCACATAAATATACTGGAGCTAAGAGCGATCTACAATGCTCTAAGCCTGGCAAAATCGCTGCTTCAGGGTCAGCCGGTGTTGATCCAGTCCGACAACATCACGGCAGTCGCCCACGTAAACCGACAAGGCGGCACGAGAAGCAGGAGTGCAATGGCAGAAGCTGCAAGGATTCTGCGCTGGGCGGAGAATCATGTCGTAGCACTGTCAGCAGTATTCATCCCGGGAGTGGACAACTGGGAAGCAGATTTCCTCAGCAGACACGACCTTCACCCGGGAGAGTGGGGACTTCATCCAGAAGTTTTCCACATGATTGTGAACCGTTGGGAAAAACCAAAGGTGGACATGATGGCGTCTCGCCTCAACAAAAAATTGGACAGGTATTGCGCCAGGTCAAGAGACCCTCAGGCAATAGCTGTGGACGCTCTGGTAACACCGTGGGTGTACCAGTCAGTGTATGTGTTCCCTCCTCTGCCTCTCATACCAAAGGTACTGAGAATTATACGGAAAAGAGGAGTAAGAACAATACTGGTAGCTCCGGACTGGCCAAGAAGAACTTGGTATCCGGAACTTCAAGAGATGCTCACGGAGGATCCGTGGCCTCTACCTCTAAGAAGGGATCTGCTTCAGCAGGGACCTTGTATGTTCCAAGACTTACCGCGGCTGCGTTTGACGGCATGGCGGTTGAACGCCGGATTCTAAAAGAGAAGGGCATTCCTGAGGAAGTCATTCCTACTTTAATTAAAGCCAGGAAAGAAGTGACCGCACAACATTATCACCGCATTTGGAGAAAATATGTTGCGTGGTGTGAGGCCAAGAAGGCTCCAACGGAAGAATTTCAATTGGGTCGATTCTTACATTTCCTGCAAGCAGGATTGTCTATGGGCCTCAAATTGGGGTCCATTAAAGTTCAAATTTCGGCCTTATCAATTTTCTTCCAGAAGGAATTGGCGTCAGTGCCTGAAGTACAAACTTTTGTCAAAGGTGTACTACATATACAACCCCCAATAGTGCCTCCAGTGGCACCGTGGGATTTGAACGTGGTTCTAAATTTTCTCAAATCTCATTGGTTTGAGCCTTTAAAATCGGTAGATTTAAAATACCTTACATGGAAGGTAACCATGCTGTTGGCCCTGGCTTCAGCCAGGAGAGTTTCGGAGTTGGCAGCTTTGTCATACAAAAGCCCATATCTGATATTCCATTCGGACAGGGCAGAATTGAGGACACGTCCTCAATTTCTCCCTAAGGTGGTTTCGGCATTTCACTTGAACCAGCCTATTGTGGTGCCTGCGGCTACTAGCGACTTGGAGGACTCCAAGTTACTGGACGTTGTCAGAGCATTAAAAATATATATTTCAAGGACAGCTGGAGTCAGAAAATCTGACTCGTTGTTTACATTGTATGCACCCAACAAGTTGGGTGCTCCTGCGTCTAAACAGACGATTGCACGTTGGATATGTAGTACAATCCAACTTGCACATTCTGTGGCAGGCCTGCCACAGCCTAAATCTGTAAAGGCCCATTCCACAAGGAAAGTGGGCTCATCCTGGGCGGCTGCCCGAGGAGTCTCGGCATTACAACTTTGCCGAGCAGCTACGTGGTCAGGGGAGAACACGTTTGTAAAATTTTACAAATTTGATACTCTGGCTAAAGAGGACCTGGAGTTCTCTCATTCGGTGCTGCAGAGTCATCCGCACTCTCCCGCCCGTTTGGGAGCTTTGGTATAATCCCCATGGTCCTGACGGAGTCCCAGCATCCACTAGGACGTTAGAGAAAATAAGAATTTACTTACCGATAATTCTATTTCTCATAGTCCGTAGTGGATGCTGGGCGCCCATCCCAAGTGCGGATTGTCTGCAATGCTTGTACATAGTTATTGTTACAAAAATCGGGTTATTACTGTTGTTGTGAGCCATCTGTTCAGAGGCTACTTCGTTTGTGTTATCATACTGTTAACTGGGTTCAGATCACAAGTTGTACGGTGTGATTGGTGTGGCTGGTATGAGTCTTACCCGGGATTCAAGATCCTTCCTTATTGTGTACGCTCGTCCGGGCACAGTACCTAACTGAGGCTTGGAGGAGGGTCATAGGGGGAGGAGCCAGTACGCACCATGTGACCTAAAAGCTTTTTTAGATGTGCCCTGTCTCCTGCGGAGCCCGCTATTCCCCATGGTCCTGACGGAGTCCCAGCATCCACTACGGACTATGAGAAATAGAATTATCGGTAAGTAAATTCTTATTTTTCCTGACTCCAGCCGTCCTGGAAACATACATTTTTAGGGCCCTGACTATGTCCAGAAACTTGGAATCCTCCAAGTCCCTAGTAGCCGCAGGCACCACAATAGGTTGGTTCAAGTGAAAAGCTGACACCACCTTCGGGAGAAACTGAGGACGAGTCCTCAACTCTGCCCTATCCATATGGAAAATCAGATAGGGGCTTTTACAGGACAAAGCCGCCCATTCTGATACCCGTCTGACTGAAGCCAGAGCCAACAACATAACCACTTTCCACGTGAGATATTTTAAATCCACAGTCTTAAGTGGCTCAAACCAATGTGATTTTAGAAATTCCAAGACCACATTGAGATCCCAAGGTGCCACTGGGGGCACAAAAGGAGGCTGAATATGCAGGACTCCCTTGACAAAAGTCTGAACTTCAGGCAGTGAAGCCAGTTCTTTCTGAAAGAAAATCGACAGGGCCGAGATCTGGACCTTAATGGACCCCAATTTGAGGCCCAAAGTCACACCTGCTTGCAGGAAGTGTAAGAAACGACCCAGTTGAAATTCCTCCGTTGGGGCCTTCTTGGCCTCACACCAAGCAACATATTTCCGCCAAATGCGGTGATAATGCTTTGCGGTGACATCCTTCCTGGCTTTGATCAGGGTAGGGATGACTTCCTCCGGAATACCTTTTTCCTTCAGGATCCGGCGTTCAACCGCCATGCCGTCAAACGCAGCCGCGGTAAGTCTTGGAACAGACATGGTCCCTGCTGGAGCAGGTCTTGCCTGAGCGGCAGAGGCCAAGGGTCCTCTGCAAGCATCTCTCGAAGTTCCGGGTACCAAGTCCTTCTTGGCCAATCCGGAGCCACGAGAATAGTTCTCACTCCTCGCCTTCTTATTATTCTCAGTACCTTGGGTATGAGGGGCAGAGGAGGAAACACATAAACCGACTAGTACACCCACGGTGTCACTAGAGCGTCCACAGCGATCGCCTGAGGGTCCCTTGACCTGGCGCAATACCTTTTTAGCTTTTTGTTTAGGCGGGACGCCATCATGTCCACCTGTGGTTTTTCCCAACGGTTGACCAGCATTCGGAAGACTTCTGGATGAAGTCCCCATTCTCCCGAGTGGAGGTCGTGCCTGCTGAGGAAGTATGCTTCCCAGTTGTCCACTCCCGGAATGAATACTGCTGTCAGTGCTAACACATGATTCTCTGCCCATCGGAGAATCCTTGTGGCTTCTGCCATTGCCCTCCTGCTTCTTGTGCCGCCCTGTCTGTTTACATGGGCGACCGCCGTGATGTTGTCTGACTGGATCAGCACCGGCCGGTTCGGAAGCAGGGGTCTTGCTTGACTTAGGGCATTGTAAATGGCCCTTAGCTCCAGAATATTTATGTGAAGTGAAATCTCCTGATTTGACCATAGTCCTTGGAAATTTCTTCCCTGTGTGAATGCCCCCCAGCCCCGAAGGCTGGCGTCCGTGGTCACCAGGACCCAGTCCTGTATTCCGAATCTGCGG
The DNA here is from genome assembly GCF_028390025.1 of Pseudophryne corroboree. Taxonomy (NCBI): domain Eukaryota; kingdom Metazoa; phylum Chordata; class Amphibia; order Anura; family Myobatrachidae; genus Pseudophryne; species Pseudophryne corroboree. The sequence continues at coordinate 753,012,956 of NC_086445.1, read as the reverse complement.
CCCTCTAGTAGATGAGCCGTCTGCAGCCACCACAGCAGCGACACCCTGGTTCTTGCCGATAGGGTTATCCGCTGTTTTATCTGGAGATGGGACCCGGACCATTTGTCCAACAGGTCCCACTGGAAAGTCCTTGCGTGGAACCTTCCGAATGGAATTGCCTCGTACGAAGCTACCATCTTTCCCAGGACTCGTGTGCATTGATGTACCGACACCTGTCCCGGTTTTAGGATGTCTCTGACTAGAGATGACAACTCCTCGGCTTTTTCCACTGGAAGAAACACTCTTTTCTGGTCTGTGTCCAGAATCATTCCCAGGAACAGAAGACGTGTCGTCGGGACCAGCTGTGACTTTGGAATATTGAGAATCCAGCCGTGCTGTTGTAGCACTTCCCGAGCAAGTGCTACCCCTACTATCAACTGTTCCTTGGACCTCGCCTTTATCAGGAGATCGTCCAAGTACGGGATAATTGAAACTCCTTTCTTGCGAAGGAGTATCATAATTTCGGCCATTACCTTGGTAAAGACCCTCGGTGCCGTGGATAACCCAAACGGCAGCGTCTGGAACTGATAGTGACAGTCCTGTACCACAAATCTGAGGTACTCCTGGTGAGGAGGATAAATGGGGACATGTAGGTACGCATCCTTGATGTCCAGGGAGACCATGTAGTCCCCCTCCTCCAGGCTCGCAATAACCGCCCTGAGCGATTCCATCTTGAACTTGAACCTTTTGATATAAGTGTTCAAGGATTTTAAATTTAAGATGGGTCTCACCGAACCGTCCGGTTTCGGTACCACAAACATTGTGAAATAGTAACCCTTTCCTTGCTGAAGGAGGGGTACCTTGACAATCACTTGCTGTGAATACAGTTTTTGAATAGCCACCAACACTGCTTCCCTGGCAGAGGGAGTTGCCGGTAAGGCAGATTTTAGGAAACGGCGGGGGGGAGACGTCTCGAATTCCAGTCTGTACCCCTGAAGTACTACTTGAAGGACCCAGGGATCCACCTGTGAGAGAACCCACTGTGTGCTGAAATTTTTGAGACGGGCCCCCACCGTACCCGGGTCCGCCTGAGCAGCCCCAGCGTCATGCTGTGGACTTACCGGACGCAGGAGAGGACTTCTGCTCTTGGGAACTAGCTGTGTGTTGCAGCTTTTTTCCTCTACCTTTGCTTCTCGGCAGAAAGGATGAGCCTCTAGCCCTCTTGCTTTTCTGGGGCCGAAAGGACTGTACCTGATAATACGGTGCTTTCTTTTGCTGCGGGGCAGCCTGTGGCAAAAAGGTCGATTTCCCAGCAGTAGCTGTGGACACGAGGTCCGAAAGACCATCCCCAAACAGTTCCACCCCCTTATAGGGCAAAACCTCCATGTGCTGCTTTGAGTCGGCATCGCCAGCCCATTGCCGAGTCCATAACCCCCTTCTGGCGGCAATGGACATAGCGCTTATTCTTGATGCCAGCCGGCAAATATCCCTCTGTGCATCACGCATGTATAAGACTGCATCTTTTATATGCTCAATCGTCAGCAAAATATTGTCCCTATCCATGGTATCGATATTATCTGACAGGGAATCTGACCACGCAGCAGCAGCATTGCACATCCAAGCTGATGCAATCGCTGGTCGTAATATAATGCCCGTGTGTGTGTAAATAGCTTTTAGGGTAGCCTCCTGCTTTCTATCAGCAGGTTCCTTCAGGGTGGCCGTATCCGGAGACGGTAGTGCCACCTTCTTTGATAAGCGTGTCAGCGCCTTATCTACCCTAGGGGGTGTTTCCCAACGTGACCTATCCTCTAACGGGAAAGGGTACGCTGCCAATAATCGTTTTGAAATTATCAATTTCTGATCAGGGGAAGTCCACGCTTCCTCACACACCTCATTTAATTCCTCAGATGCAGGAAAAACTACTGGTAGTTTTTTCTCACCAAACATAGGCCCTCATTCCGAGTCGTTCGCTCGTTCTTTTTCATCGCATCGCAGTGAATTTCCGCTTAGTGCGCATGCGCAATATTCGCACTGCGACTGCGCCAAGTAATTTAACAATGAAGATAGTATTTTTACTCACGGCTTTTTCTTCGCTCCGGCGATCGTAGTGTGATTGACAGGAAATGGGTGTTACTGGGCGGAAACAGGCCGTTTTATGGGCGTGTGGGAAAAAACGCTACCGTTTCCGGAAAAAACGCAGGAGTGGCTGGAGAAACTGGGGAGTGTCTGGGCGAACGCTGGGTGTGTTTGTGACGTCAAACCAGGATCGACAAGCACTGAACTGATCGCACAGGCAGAGTAAGTGTGGAGCTACTCTAAAACTGCTAAGTAGTTTGTGATCGCAATATTGCGAATACTTCGGTCGCAATTTTAAGATGCTAAGATACACTCCCAGTAGGCGGCGGCTTAGCGTGAGTAACTCTGCTAAAATCGCCTTGCGACCGATCAACTCGGAATGAGGGCCATAATACCCTTTTTTGTGGTACCTGGGGTATTATCAGAAATGCGTAAAACATTTTTCATTGCCTCAATCATGTAACGGGTGGACCTATTGGAGGGTACACTTGTCTCATCATCGTCGACACTGGAGTCGGTATCCGTGTCGACGTCTGTATCTGTCACCTGAGTTAGCGGGCGTTTTAAAGCCCCTGATGACATTTGAGACGCTGGAACCGGCACAAGCTGTGTAGCCGGCTGTCCTATGTCGTCAAACCTTTTGTGTAAGGAGTTGACACTTTCACGCAATTCCTTCCATAAGTCCAGCCACACAGGTGTCGACCCCGCAGGGGGTGACATCACATTCACAGGCATTTGCTCCGCCTCCACATCATTTTCCTCCTCATACATGTCGACTCAGCAGTACCGACACACAGCAGACACACAGGGAATGCTCTTACAGAGGACAGGACCCCACAAAGCCCTTTGGGGAGACAGAGGGAGAGTATGCCAGCACACACCAGAGCGCTATATATCACAGGGATATCACCTATAGAAGTGTGTTTTCCCTTTATAGCTGCATAAATATAGTTATACTGCGCCTAATTTGTGCCCCCCCTCTCTTTTTTACCCTTTTCTGTAGTGCAGGACTGCAGGGGAGAGCCAGGGAGCTTCCTTCCAGCGAAGCTGTGAGGGAAAAATGGCGCCAGTGTGCTGAGGGAGATGGCTCCGCCCCTTTTTTGGCGGGCTTTCTCCCGCTAATGTAAAAGTTCTGGCAGGGGTTAAAAAGCACCTATATAGCCCCTGGGGCTATATATGGTGCCAGTTTGCCAGCCAAGGTGTTAGTATTGCTGCTCAGGGCGCCCCCCCCCCAGCGCCCTGCACCCATCAGTGACCGCAGTGTGTGGTGTGCATGAGGAGCAATGGCGCACAGCTGCAGTGCTGTGCGCTACCTTGGAGAAGACAGAAGTCTTCAGCCGCCGATTTTCTGGACCACCTTCTTGCTTCTGGCTCTGTAAGGGGGACGGCGGCGCGGCTCCGGGAACGGACGACGAGGTCGGGTCCTGTGTTCGATCCCTCTGGAGCTAATGGTGTCCAGTAGCCTAAGAAGCCCAAGCTACCACCACTTAGGTAGGTTCGCTTCTTCTCCCCTTAGTCCCTCGATGCAGTGAGCCTGTTGCCAGCAGGTCTCACTGAAAATAAAAAACCTAAACTATACTTTCTTTCTAGGAGCTCAGGAGAGCCCCTAGTGTGCATCCAGCTCGGCCGGGCACAGAAATCTAACTGAGGCTTGGAGGAGGGTCATAGGGGGAGGAGCCAGTGCACACGAAGTAGTCCTAAATCTTTCTTAGAGTGCCCAGTCTCCTGCGGAGCCCGTCTATTCCCCCTCCCCCCATGGTCCTTACGGAGTTCCCAGCATCCACTACGGACTACGAGAAATAGAATTACCGGTGAGTAAATTCTTATTTTAGCAGCCGTGCAAATGCATTGACGCCTCCCACCGGGGAGTGTATTTTCGCTTTGCAGAAGTCCGAACACTTGTGCAGGCGCTCTGCTTGTGCAGCAGAGCGCATGCAAAATCTTTTTGTGCGAAACAAGACCAGCCCTGTAGTTACTCTTCGTGTGCGTTGATTCTAATGACGGAGGGACGGCTTTTGACGTCACACACCTGCTCAGCGAATGCCCAGCCACGCCTGTGTTTTTTCTGCCACGCCTGCATTTTTCTAAGCACTCCCTGAAAACGGTCAGTTGCCACCCAGAAACGCCCACTTCATGTCAATCTTCCTGCGTTCAGCCGTGCGACAGGAATGTTCATTAGACTCTGTGCAAACCCATGATGCTCATTGTACCTGTACGACGCACCTGTGCATTGCGGTGCATGTGCAGGAATGCCGATTTTTAGCCTGATCGCGGTGATGCGAACAACGGCAGCTATCGATCAACTCGGAATGACCCCCCATTGTCATCCGATTATGTCTATAGGCGTTACACATAGGAGCAGATGTATTAAGCCTTGAGAAGTGATAAAGTGGAGGCTTAATACATCTTTCCCATAGTCATGATTGCATGCTTCGGGCTGTTGTCATCTTTGTCATTCAGTTTGCTATTCGCATCTGATAGGATTACCCCATGGCTGACAGTATGCAGCTGAATGCAGCTAATGAACGATTATGTCGCATGCTATATCGTACTGTGTGTACAGGCGGCCAATGTATTGTTACATCAGTCGTCCCATTGGCCGCGATCCCCGTCATTCTAAATTGTACCCAGCCTAAGATTAAAAAGATACCGCAGACACTTTTTAATATAAATGTTAAGCTGTCATGAAAACAATTCAATATTGTACTACCAAATATTGCATGATTTCTAGCACAGGTGGAACCCAAAGGGCTATAATACTGCTCACCAGATTGTTTATCCGATTGTGAACATATTCCATTTGCATGTGTTTTATTAGCTAACATCAAACAGTTCTATCTTAGGATAAAATTCCTCTTTCTTTGGCAAAACTATGCTTATTTAAAAGTACAATATAGTAATTGTATTAAATATGTTATTTAAAAAGCTAAATAGAGATTACATATGCAGATTGTAAGAGAAACTGCTGTGATTGCTAGTATATACTCTACTTTTATACAGAAGCTTTATTCATGTGCTAAATATTTTATTCCATATAGTGGCCATTCAAGTAGAATCGCTGACACCCTGCAAACTGCCAACCTTTATTCTCTTTTTACCACATCCAGCTGTTGTGTGTGATGTAAGAACCCTGGCAGACACCCTTTCTTTTGTCTTAGATAAACTGTCCCAAGATTGGACCTTCTGCACCAAAATGAAACCCGTTTCAATTATTAAGTACATTGAACTGAAAATCTGATCTGACTGGACAATGTAGAAAGACTTCTCTATCTGTGCTAAGTATATACTGCAAATCTGTGTGTGTTTAGCAGAATATAGCAGGGGATTTTATTCATGTTTTGATCAAAACATTTTGCCTAGTGCTAACGTTGCTGCTTTCAGTCAAGGCTATAATATACCTAGGTGTGTGGCTCGCTAGCCAGCCATTGTATAGATATTGCCCTCTGCATCTAAATGTACTCAACTACCAGTTGCAATGTCATGGCGTGCTGGACATTTATGCTAGTGTAGGGAGAAAGGGGGTCCCTTGATGATGGGCTGTAACCTTTTACAGTTGCTGCTCCAGAGGTGGGCCTGAAGCGCAGTCCAAAATTCAAAAAGGGGAGCCACACTAACTGCCACTCCAAATGCTGCTAAACATCGCTGGTTGGGACTTACTGACAGTTGGTGTGACTCCCCTATTGGAATTTTGGACTGTGCTGCAGCCACACCTCTGGAGCCGGCCCTACTACTAACCTTGACTGCAGATTTCCCATCCTTACACCTCTTCTCATGAACTTCAAATGATCATTTATTGGAAACTAAGGTGTTCTTTCATAGTGTTAACTTTGTGTATTATTAGCCAGTTTTGTTTTGTTCCCAGTTGTAAAGCACAATGGGCCCTCATTCCGAGTTGATCGCACCAAGCAACTTTTTGCTGCTGGTGCGATCAACTAATCTCCGCCTATGGGGGAGTGTATTTTAGCATAGCAGGGCTGCATTCGCTTGTGCAGCCCTGCTATGCTAAAACAGTTTCTCACAAATCAAGACCAGCCCTGGACATACCCAGTGTGACGGATTCAGCGCTGATGGGCTCGGCTTTGACGTCAGACATCCGCCCTCCGTTTGCCTGGACACACCTGCGTTTTTCTTACCACTCCCCCCGGAAAACGGCCTCCAACGGTCAGTTGACGCCCCGGAACGCCTTCCTGTAGTCAATCTTATTGCGGTCGCCGCTGCGACCGTTTTCTCCACTGTCAGCATTGTTGCCTGGCAACGGCTGTCACGTGCAACAACGCGCGTGCGCAATGCGCGCGCTGCGCATTCCAGACCCGAACGCACCACTGTGATGAAATGCAGCGTGCGATCGGGTCGGAATGAGGGCCAATGGTACATGCTGACGTATATAAGTATATTAATAGAAAAAATATTTTTTGTACTTTGCTGCACCATTTTGAAGATGACAGTGTTGAAATGTTCTTAGTGTTGAGCAAAACAGCACAAAATTGATAGAATAGTCACAGGACAGCTTTAGTCTAATTTTAGAGTAGCTTCACATGACTGTGCTTACCAACTAGAAAGCCTGGACAGTTGTCTATGTTTAGGGTGTAACTAGGAAACCGTAACAGGCATCTTTATTAGGGTGGATCAGATCATCCTGGAAGTGGCATCAGTTGCTTGTCCTACAAAAGCCACACTTGATAACAGTTATCTTCCTGACAGCAGTTTATAAAAAGAGCAGAGAGCTTGGCTATACATGTATTGCACTCTTGTGTTTGGATCACTTCTTGCTCTATAAAACAATATCATTTTATACAGCCAAAGGGCTTTAAGTCTCTAATGATATGTTCATTTTAAGATTCAAAAACACTGGAAAGAAAATCCTAATTACAAAGCTTCCAATTAGCACCGCAGTTTTGGAGTTAGTTGCAAACAGTTTTCCTGGTATAGTTATTGGTGACATAGGTTCAGTATATTTGTTAGACAGTCACAGTGTTGACATGAGAAAGTGGACCTTATCATAATGTATTGGAAGGAAAATACCTTATAAGAACCGCACAAAATTCAAACTCTGATAAAAATATACAGAAACAAGGGTGCCTCCTAGTATGTATACACTGCTCAAAAAAATAAAAGGGAACACTAAATTAACACATCCTAGATCTGAATGAATGAAATATTCTTATTAAATACTTTGTTCTTTACATAGTTGAATGTGCTGACAACAAAATCACAAAAAAAATTATCAATGGAAATCAAATTTATTAAACCCACGGAGGTCTGGATTTGGAGTCACCCTCAAAATTAAAGTGGAAAAACACACCACAGGTTGATCCAACTTTGTTGTAATGTCCTTAAAACAAGTTAAAATGAGGCTCAGTAGTGTGTGTGGCCTCCACGTGCCTGTATGACCTCCCTACAATGCCTGGGCATGCTCCTGATGAGATGGTGGATGGTCTCCTGACAGATCTCCTCCCAGACCTGGACTAAAGCATCCGCCAACTCCTGGACAGTCTGTGGTGCAACGTGGCGTTGGTGGATGGAGCGAGACATGATGTCCCAGATGTGCTCAATTGGATTCAGGTCTGGGGAACGGGCGGGTCAGTGCATAGCATCAATGCCTTCATCTTGCAGGAACTGCTGACACACTCCAGCCACATGAGGTCTAGCATTGTCTTGCATTAGGAGGAACCCAGGGCCAACCGCACCAGCATATGGTCTCACAAGGGGTCTGAGGATTTAATCTCGGTACCTAATGGCAGTCAGGCTACCTCGGCGAGCACATGGAGGGCTGTGCGGCCCCCCAAAGAAATGCCACCCCACACCATTACTGACCCACTGCCAAACCGGTCATGCTGGAGGATGTTGCAGGCAGCAGAACGTTCTCCTTGGCGTCTCCAGACTCTGTCATGTCTGTCACATGTGCTCAGTGAGAACCTGCTTTCATCTGTGAAGAGCACAGGGCGCCAGTGGCAAATTTGCCAATCTTGGTGTTCTCTGGCAAATGCCAAACATCCTGCACGGTGTTAGGCTGTGAGCACAACCCCCACCTGTGTACGTCAGGCACTCATACCACCCTCATGGAGTCTGTTTCTGATCGTTTGAGTAGACACATGCACATTTGTGGCTTGCTCGAGGTCATTTTGCAGGGCTCTGGCAGTGCTCCTCCTGTTCCTCCTTGCACAAAGGCGGAGGTAGCGGTCCTGCTGCTGGGTTGTTGCCCTCCTACGGCCTCCTCCACGTCTCCTGATGTACTGGCCTGTCTCCTGGTAGCGCCTCCATGCTCTGGACACTACGCTGACAGACACAGCAAACCTTCTTGCCACAGCTCGCATTGATGTGCCATTCTGGATGAGCTGCACTACCTGAGCCACTTATGTGGGTTGTAGGGAGGTCATACAGGCACGTGGAGGCCACACACACTACTAAGCCTCATTTTGACTTGTTTTAAGGACATTACATCAAAGTTGGATCAGCCTGTAGTGTGTTTTTCCACTTTAATTTTGAGGGTGACTCCAAATCCAGACCTCCATGGGTTAATAAATTTGATTTCCATTGATAATTTTTGTGTGATTTTGTTGTCAGCACATTCAACTATGTAAAGAACAAAGTATTTAATAAGAATATTTCATTCATTCAGATCTAGGATGTGTTATTTTAGTGTTCCCTTTATTTTTTTGAGCAGTGTATATATATATATATATATATATATATATATATATATACACACACACACACTGCTCAAAAAAATAAAGGGAACACTTAAACAACACAATGTAACTCCAAGTCAATCACACTTCTGTGAAATCAAACTGTCCACTTAGGAAGCAACACTGATTGACAATCAATTTCACATGCTGTTGTGCAAATGGATGTAACCCTCCTACCCCTTCTCTATAAGGAGGGTTATGGATAATTTGGCGTGCCTCCACCCAAGCAATTAGATATACACCCGGGTTTGCTTAAGAGAACCCTACCTAATATAGGCAGAGGGTGTTGTGAGTGTGTTAATAGTTCAATATATATTTGATATAGGTAGCAAACCTCACCTTCCTTACCCGGTTCTTTCTTGGTTTTCAGGTTTACCTCACCGTACAGGAATCTCCAGTTTCAGGATATTGTGGATACACTGGACAAGTGAAATTAGGTAAGCAATTTTTATTGTCAATCGTCAACATTTAATTAATCCTCTGGTAAATATAATCAAATTGTGCTTTACCTCAGCTAAACCATACTTCTTACAATATTATGCTACAACCTAACTGCATGCAATACAAAAAAAATGTAAAATGACCACAGTCGGATAGACTATGGACCCGGGTTTTACCTCGTACCTTCTGCGCAGTTTATCTAAAATGTTACCTTAAGTGATCACTGTACAGTTCGATGGTTATGGGTGGCCACTGATGTTGAGTTAGAATCCACTCGGGGTAGGACAAATAGAGTATCTAATTAAGAAGATCCAGAAATGTTGTAAGCTACTAAGGCAGTATAATTACTAATCCTGAGTACATAGAAACAGTGTACTTATATTCGGTGGACTCAATAGAGATAGTTCAGAGTAACTCTTCAAGTATTACAGGTAGGAGTCACCATTAAATTTGAGTTCCTGAAATATTGATATTCTACTTATTTCCATTCAGAAGAGAGGAAGAATACATAACATGGACGATCCCTCGTTATTAGTAGTTGTATTTATAATAGAATAGTCCACGGAAAATAAAATGTAGTGTTATATAAATTCGATTTTCATTCCAGCTCCGGCCAGAAAGGTGACTATTATTCATCGATATAATACACTGTTCTGTGTTTTCTATTTTGGTCCAATGACTATAGTTATGCTGGGAATGAATATATCATAGCCGCTGGGATTTCATGAGGTAGTACAGGTTGAGTATCCCATATCCAAATATTCCGAAATACGGAATATTCCGAAATACGGAATTTTTTGAGTGAGAGTGAGATAGTGAAACCTTTTGTTTTTTGATGGCTCAATGTACACAAACTTTGTTTAATACACAAAGTTGTTAAAAATATTGTATTAAATGACCTGCAGGCTGTGTGTATAAGATGTATATGAAACATAAATGAATTGTGTGAATGTACACACACTTTGTTTAATGCACAACTTTATAAGAAATATTGGCTAAAATGACCTTCAGGCTGTGTGTATAAGGTGTATATGAAACATAAGTGCATTCTGTGCTTAGACTTTGGTCCCATTACCATGATATCTCATTATGGTATGCAATTATTCCAAAATACGGAAAAATCCCATATCCAAAATACCTCTGGTCCCAAGCATTTTGGATAAGGGAGACTCAACCTGTACAACTTCTCTTGCTCTTACACTCCCCCTAATTTTGTACCATGTACGAAAGCTATACTCCAAAGTGTGATTTATTCCACAATGACTAATCATTACTCATTAGCTCCCAACTACCTCTGTAGGACTTGAATAGTCTATCATTGAAGACAGTGGGTGGCTCCTTTATAAACGAGGTATCGGGAGATCGGAGCTGTGGGGTACAACTTAGGTCGACAGTCAGAGAGGTGTATAGGCTCTGCGGGGGGTCAAACGGCTATACTATGCTATACTTAGGGGCTTGCTTGCGATGTAGTGGGTCTCCGCTCACTGTCCCAAACATCTGATTAGGGGGATCCTGAATTATATTCCCCTCATGTACTAAGGGGCTTGCTTGCGATGTAGTGGGTCTCCGCTCACTGTCCCAAACATCTGATTAGGGGGATCCTGAATTATATTCCCCTCATGTACTAAGGGGCTTGCTTGCGATGTAGTGGGTCTCCGCTCACTGTCCCAAACATCTGATTAGGGGGATCCTGAATTATATTCCCCTCATCACTCTGGTTCTGAGTCTCTCCACTAGGTGGCCCCGTGTACCACTCAATGCAGCCCAATTAGTCCTCTCACCTTCCTGACTCACTCTCTCTGTAAGCTTTCAGGCCTCCAAAGCTCTCCTTACGTCAGCCACCCTCTTCACGAGCCAGTTCGGCTCCTCCGCCCACCACAGCGCCGACGGACTTCTGTGTCTCTGGTCTCCGTCTCTCTGCCTGACTCACCGCCACCACCGTCCCCCGTCCTGGCCGCTCCGGAGGTGGGCAATGCACTCAGCAACTGACAGGGGGACAATCAGGGTACGGTTCCCGGAGGGCAACGTCCGCAGCCTCCTCACCCTCTCCTCTGTCTTCTCGAGTGATCTGCCCCGTCTCTCTCTCTCTCTCTCCCACACCGTGGCTCCTCCGTCCTCTCAAAACGTTCTCTGAGTCTCGAGCTCCTTCCGTTCCTCTCTCGCATGCGGGCACTTAACTCCCCTGCACGCGGGCTTCTAGAAAAGTCTTCAGCCCAGCTTGGATCCCCCTGGTCCATATCCATATAGACCTGGTCTCTCATATTTCAGGAATTTACACCCCTGTGTAGTTAAACTCATACATATATTACAATAATACAATGTATATACATTTACAATTAGATAATAAAATCACATATATTATACTTATCCCCCAGGTCAGGGGAACTATAATCAGAAACCCCCATGCTCATATACTATCGGGGCTACATGGAATAGACAACAGGTGGAAATTATAGGCAATTTGCAATACACCCCCAATACAGGAGTTGTTCTGCAGGTGGTGACCACAGACCACTTCTCAGCTCCTATGCTTTCTGGCTGATGTTTTGGTCACTTTTGAAAGCTGGCGGTGCTTTCACTCTAGTGGTAGCATGAGACGGAGTCTACAACCCACACAAGTGGCTCAGGTAGTGCAGCTCATCCAGGATGGCACATCAATGCGAGCTGTGGCAAGAAGGTTTGCTGTGTCTGTCAGCGTAGTGTCCAGAGCATGGAGGCGCTACCAGAAGACAGGCCAGTACATCAGGAGACGTGGAGGAGGCCGTAGGAGGGCAACAACCCAGCAGCAGGACCGCTACCTCCGCCTTTGTGCAAGGAGGAACAGGAGGAGCACTGCCAGAGCCCTGCAAAATGACCTCCAGCAAGCCACAAATGTGCATGTGTCTACTCAAATGATCAGAAACAGACTCCATGAGGGTGGTATGAGGGCCGACGTCCACAGGTGGGGGTTGTGCTTACAGCTCAACACCGTGCAGGACGTTTGGCATTTCCCAGAGAGCACCAAGATTGGCAAATTCGCCACTGGCGCCCTGTGCTCTTCACAGATGAAAGCAGGTTCTCTCTGAGCACATGTAACAGACGTGACAGAGTCTGGAGACGCCAAGGAGAACGTTCTGCTGCCTGCAACATCCTCCAGCGTGACCGGTTTGGCAGTGGGTCAGTAATGGTGTGGGGTGGCATTACTTTGGGGGCCGCACAGTCCTCCATGTGCTCGCCAGAGGTAGCCTGACTGCCATTAGGTACCGAGATGAGATCCTCAGACCCCTTGTGAGACCATATGCTGGTGCGGTTGGCCCTGGGTTCCTCCTAATTTAAGACAATGCTAGACCTCATGTGGCTGGAGTGTGTCAGCAGTTCCTGCAAGACGAAGGCATTGATGCTATGGACCCGTTCCCCAGACCTGAATCCAATTGAGCACCACAGACTGTCCAGGAGTTGGCGGATGCTATAGTCCAGGTCTGGGAGGAGATCCCTCAGGAGACCATCCGCCACCTCATCAGTAGCATGCCCAGGCATTGTAGGGAGGTCATACAGGCACGTGGAGGCCACACACACTACTGAGCCTCATTTTGACTTGTTTTAAGGACATTACATCAAAGTTGGATCAGCCTGTAGTGTGTTTTTCCACTTTAATTTTGAGTGTGACTCCAAATCCAGACCTCCATGGGTTAATAAATTTGATTTCCATTGATAATTTTTGTGTGATTTTGTTGTCAGCACATTCAACTATGTAAAGAACAAGGTATTTAATAAGAATATTTCATTCATTCAGATGTAGGATGTGTTATTTCAGTGTTCCCTTTATTTTTTTGAGCAGAGTGTGTGTGTGTATATATATATATATATATATATATATATATATATCACACACACGGTTGGGTTCTCTAGGGGATACCTTGCAAGTATGACCCAAGTAACAATAAGAACCAGGAGGCACTCACTGGACTTTTTCCCAAAAAAATAATTTGTATTAAGAGCTGTAGTTACAGTTAGAAGAACAGCATATTCAGTCTCACCAACGTTTCAACGTCATATAGACGTTTTTATCAAGGTGTAGTGCTGTGAAGACAAAAAACAAATTCCAACATGGCCATGTGGTGTATCTACCCTGCTTTAAATGGGGTCCAAGTGTACGTCTCCCCCCGCCGTCCGTCAGGCCTCCCACCTGGGCCGGAAGTTCGGTCTGACAGCCCTTCCGATCATGCACTGCGTGACGCGGCTGGCCGAGTTGTTGATGTTGCTAAGTAACCACGATCTCCCGGTCCACGGCGCAAGCATACCTGAGGGACAGGGGGCAGAGAAGTGAACGGCCAACTCCACAAATGTAAAGTACTTTGCGTCAATATGTGCCATACTGCAAAAAATAAGATTTTACTTACCGGTAAATCTATTTCTCGTAGTCCGTAGTGGATGCTGGGGACTCCGTAAGGACCATGGGATAGACGGGCTCCGCAGGAGACATGGGCACCTCAAGAAAGAATTTAGGTTCTGGTGTGCTCTGGCTCCTCCCTCTATGCCCCTCCTCCAGACCTCAGTTAGAGAAACTGTGCCCAGAAGAGCTGACAGTACAAGGAAAGTATTTTGGTAATCCAGGGCAAGATTCATACCAGCCACACCAATCACACCGTATAACATGAGTTTATAACAACCAGTCAACAGTATGACAACAACAGAGCATCAGATCCAACTCTGATGCAACCATAACATAACCCTTATTGAAGCAATAACTATATACAAGCATTGCCGCAGAAGTCCGCACTTGGGACGGGCGCCCAGCATCCACTACTGACTACGAGAAATAGATTTACCGGTAAGTAAAATCTTATTTTCTCTAACGTCCTAGTGGATGCTGGGGACTCCGTAAGGACCATGGGGATTATACCAAAGCTCCCAAACGGGCGGGAGAGTGCGGAAGACTCTGCAGCACCGATTGAGCATACACAAGGTCCTCCTCAGCCAGGGTATCAAACTTGTAGAACTGTGCAAAAGTGTTTGAACCTGACCAAGTAGCCGCTCGGCAAAGCTGTAATGCCGAGAACCCTCGGGCAGCCGCCCAAGAAGAGCCCACCTTCCTAGTGGAATGGGCCTTAACTGATTTTGGCAGCGGCAATCCAGCCGCAGAATGAGCCTGCTGAATCGTGTTACAGATCCAGCGAGCAATAGTTTGCTTTGAAGCAGGAGCACCAAGCTTGTTGGAAGCATACAGGATAAACAAAGACTCTGTTTCCCTAAGCCTAGCCGTTCTGGCTACATAAACCTTCAAAGCCCTGACCACATCAAGCAACTCGGAATCCTCCATGTCAGTAGTAGCCACAGGCACCACCATAGGTTGGTTTATATAAAAGGATGAAACCACTTTCGGCAGAAATTATGGACGGGTCCGCAATTCTGCTATATCCGCATGGAAAACCAGATAGGGGCTTTTATGTGACAAAGCCGCCAACTCTGACACACGCCTAGCCGAAGCCAAGGCTAATAGCATGACCACCTTCCACGTGAGATATTTCAACTCCACCGTTTTGAATGGTCCAAACCAGTGGGATTTCAGGAAACTCAACACCACGTTAAGATCCCAAGGTGCCACTGGAGGCACAAAAGAGGGCTGAATATGCAGCACTCCCTTTACAACCGTCTGAACTTCAGGTAGAGAAGTCCACTCCTTTTGAAAGAAAATGGATAGGGCCGAAATCTGGACCTTAATGGAACCCAATTTTAGGCCCAAATTCACTCCTGACTGTAGGAAGTGAAGGAACGGCCCAGCTGGAATTCCTCCGTAGGGGCATTCCTGGCCTCACACCAAGCAACATATTTTCGCCATATACGGTGATAATGTTGAGCTGTTACGTCCTTCCTAGCTTTTATCAGCGTAGGAATGACCTCAACCGGAATGCCTTTCTCTGCTAGGATCCGGCGTTCAACCGCCATGCTGTCAAACGCAGCCGTGGCAAGTCTTGAAACAGACAGGTTTTCACCTGACTGCGCTCATCCCCTACAGTTTGAGTACTCGTGAAATGATGCAAATTGATGCTTATATAAAGGTGTGTTTTACTTTCACATGTATCAAATATGACACTCAATATAATGAGGCAGTGCGGATAAATATTGTTGAACATGAAAAAGGTGGTAATCACAATGTGTGCTCCACGGGGAGCACCTGTTTAACTCAGTCCTTTAATCACTCAAATTGGTGATTAAATCCTTTAGGTTCTTGGCGTGTGTGTTCTGACACAAAGGCCAATGGGCTGGAAAAAAATATATAAATGTAATGATTAAATCTGGCTGTGTTGCTTTAAAAGTCAAATATAGATTTTCCAGTGGAAATGTCTCTAGTCCTGACCGGACTGTGTGGGCTTTAAAAATCTGTCTTTAGTAATTAGATTCATATAGTTGCAGAGGACGGCGTCCCGTACCTCTGCGTGTGGAAGTCAGGTATTCGTGCACTATCGTTGCGGCCGTACTTGTAAGATGTACAGGTGCGGGGGGCAGCGGGAACCTCCTGGCAGCTCCGGACAGACTCGTCCCTCAGCTCGCGCACCCGCTCTCCGGTTCGTGCTGTTAGGGATCTCCCCGTGTGCCTGCGCCGCTCGCTGGGTTGGTCGTGTTCGCGTGGGGGGGAGCTCAGCCGCAGGATCTAAACAGAGCCTGTGGCAGTGTTGCACCTCCCCACAACGGAGTACTCACCTGTGTGGTCCTCCTGCTGCCCGTCCGTCTGTACTGCTTACCGATGTCTGCACCGTAGGTCCGAGGGTCTCACAGCACTCTCCTGTCCTCCAATGGTTTGATGTCTCTTCGTCGTCTCCTCTAACGCGTTTCAACCGGATTGGTCTTCCTCTGGGAGTCTTTGCAGTGTTCTGATAGTGGTGGATGTTAAAATGGCTTGCGGGCGGGACCAGCATCAGTTCCTCCTTTGTTCCACTGATTTGATTGGTGGTTGAGGTTGTCAGTATTGGATGTTAAATTGGCTTGCGGGCGGGACCAGCATCAGTTCCTCCTTTGTTCCACTGATTTGATTGGTGGTTGAGGTTGTCAGTATTGCAGGGGGCAGATCACATGTTTCTGCAATCTGTCCCATTTGTAAGTTTCAGAAACAGGGAAAGTATGAAAACATGGCAATGCAAATGAAATTCCCAATTTTTTTTTTTTTTTTGATTGGTGGTTGAGGTTGTTAGTATTGCAGGGGGCAGATCACATGTTCCTGCAATCTTCCCATTTGTGAGTTTCAGAAACAGGGAAAGTCTGAAAACATGGCAATGCAAATGAAGTTCCTTTTTTTTTTTTTTTTTGATTGGTGGTTGAGGTTGTTAGTATTGCAGGGGGCAGATCACATGTTCCTGCAATCTGTCCCATTTGTGAGTTTCAGAAACAGGGAAAGTCTGAAAACATGGCAATGCAAATGAAGTTCCCTATATTTTTTTTTCTTTTGATTGGTGGTTGAGGTTGTTAGTATTGCAGGGGGCAGATCACATGTTCCTGCAATCTGTCCCATTTGTGAGTTTCAGAAACAGGGAAAGTCTGAAAACATGGCAATGCAAATGAAGTTCCCTTTTTTTTTTTTTGATTGGTGGCTGAGGTTGTTAGTATTGAAGGGGGCAGATCACATGTTCCTGCAATCTGTCCCATTTGTGAGTTTCAGAAACAGGGAAAGTCTGAAAACATGGCAATGCAAATGAAGTTCTTTTTTTTTTTTTTATGTGGCAATGGTATGTGGCTTGTTAGTATGCTATCTGATCACGGAGCTTTTAAAAAATTCAAGATGTTTCTTGTGTGTCAACAATTATGGTAAAGTGGATTCTTTGGTATTGTTATGAAATATTTGGGATATATTTAACTTTCCTACTTTGGAGTGGTTTATAATCCTATGTTCCCTGTGGGCTTTTTCTGGGTATTGGATATCTGTATACTAAATGATTGGTTCTACTTGCAGATGATAGACCTTATTTCATTATCAATGTTTAACCCTTTTGGTGCTAGTGTGCCAAAGGAGATTATTAAACGTAACTCTTCTTTTTTTTTTTTTTTTTGTATATTCAGACCAAGCCCATCAGATCAAAAAGATCATCACAAAACACTGGCAGATATTATTGCAAGATGACAATTTAGCTAAAGTTCTACCCCCTAACCCCAAAGTCATCTATCGAAAGGCTCCTGACATAAAGAAAAAACTAACACACAGCCACATACCGCCACCAAATCAGATACAAACCACAATAGATGGGTCACAGAACAAAGGAGGTTTTTACCATTGTGGGACCTGCTCAGGTTGCCATATGGTAAAAGCAAGAAGCACATTACCCACTATCATGAAACAATCTGCAACTAACTCATACAGTTACAAAATCAAAGACAGAATCACATGCCACAGCAAAGGCATCATATACTTAGTAGAATGTCCATGTAAGTTACAGTATATAGGGAGAACCGTCCGACCACTGAAAATCAGAATCAGTGAACACATTCGCAATATTAAACGAAAAACAGAAGATCATCCGCTCTCATTACACTTTAGAGACCATCATGAATCAAATCCCGCATTACTAAAGTTTATGGGGCTGAAAGAAGTCAAGAAGAACTGGAGGGGAGGGGATTACATACAAAAAATAAATAAAGAAGAGTTACGTTTAATAATCTCCTTTGGCACACTAGCACCAAAAGGGTTAAACATTGATAATGAAATAAGGTCTATCATCTGCAAGTAGAACCAATCATTTAGTATACAGATATCCAATACCCAGAAAAAGCCCACAGGGAACATAGGATTATAAACCACTCCAAAGTAGGAAAGTTATATATATCCCAAATATTTCATAACAATACCAAAGAATCCACTTTACCATAATTGTTGACACACAAGAAACATCTTGAATTTTTTAAAAGCTCCGTGATCAGATAGCATACTAACAAGCCACATACCATTGCCACACAAAAAAAAAAAAAAAAGAACTTCATTTGCATTGCCATGTTTTCAGACTTTCCCTGTTTCTGAAACTCACAAATGGGACAGATTGCAGGAACATGTGATCTGCCCCCTTCAATACTAACGACCTCAACCACCAATCAAAAAAAAAAAAAACAAAAAAAAAAAAAGGAACTTCATTTGCATTGCCATGTTTTCAGACTTTCCCTGTTTCTGAAACTCACAAATGGGACAGATTGCAGGAACATGTGATCTGCCCCCTGCAATACTAACAACCTCAACCACCAATCAAAAAAAACAAAAACAAAAGGGAACTTCATTTGCATTGCCATGTTTTCAGACTTTCCCTGTTTCTGAAACTCACAAATGGGACAGATTTCAGGAACATGTGATCTGCCCCCTGCAATACTAACAACCTCAACCACCAATCAAAAAAAAAAAAAAAGGGAACTTCATTTGCATTGCTATGTTTTCAGACTTTCCCTGTTTCTGAAACTCACAAATGGGACAGGTTGCAGGAACATGTGATCTGCCCCCTGCAATACTAACAACCTCAACCACCAATCAAAAAAAAAAAAAAAAAAGGAATTTCATTTGCATTGCCATGTTTTCATACTTTCCCTGTTTCTGAAACTTACAAATGGGACAGATTGCAGGAACATGTGATCTGCCCCCTGCAATACTGACAACCTCAACCACCAATCAAATCAGTGGAACAAAGGAGGAACTGATGCTGGTCCCGCCCGCAAGCCAATTTAACATCCAATACTGACAACCTCAACCACCAATCAAATCAGTGGAACAAAGGAGGAACTGATGCTGGTCCCGCCCGCAAGCCATTTTAACATCCACCACTATCAGAACACTGCAAAGACTCCCAGAGGAAGACCGATCCGGTTGAAACGCGTTGGAGGAGACGACTAAGAGACATCAAACCATTGTAGGACAGGAGAGTGCTGTGAGACCCTCGGACCTACGGCGCAGACATCGGTAAGCAGTACAGACGGACGGGCAGCAGGAGGACCACACAGGTGAGTACTCCGTTGTGGGGAGGTGCAACACTGCCACAGGCTCTGTTTAGATCCTGCGGCTGAGCTCCCCCCCACGCGAACACGACCAACCCAGCGAGCGGCGCAGGCACACGGGGAGATCCCTAACAGGACGAACCGGAGAGCGGGTGCGCGAGCTGAGGGACGAGTCTGTCCGGAGCTGCCAGGAGGTTCCCGCTGCCCCCCGCACCTGTACATCTTACAAGTACGGCCGCAACGATAGTGCATGAATACCTGACTTCCACACGCAGAGGTACGGGACGCCGTCCTCTGCAACTATATGAATCTAATTACTAAAGACAGATTTTTAAAGCCCACACAGTCCGGTCAGGACTAGAGACATTTCCACTGGAAAATCTATATTTGACTTTTAAAGCAACACAGCCAGATTTAATCATTACATTTATATATTTTTTTCCAGCCCATTGGCCTTTGTGTCAGAACACACACGCCAAGAACCTAAAGGATTTAATCACCAATTTGAGTGATTAAAGGACTGAGTTAAACAGGTGCTCCCCGTGGAGCACACATTGTGATTACCACCTTTTTCATGTTCAACAATATTTATCTGCACTGCTTCATTATATTGAGTGTCATATTTGATACATGTGAAAGTAAAACACACCTTTATATAAGCATCCATTTGCATGATTTCACGAGTACTCAAACTGTAGGGGATGAGCGCAGTCAGGTGAAAACCAGATATCCATATTGAACCAAAGGGCAAGGACACCCTTTTGACTAGCAGCACATCCCATACAGTAAAACCACCCCAGTGCGCAGATTACCTCCCTTTTTGTTAATTGAAACAGACAGGGCCCCTGTTGCAACAAGTCCTGTCTTAGAGGAAGAGACCACGGGTCCTCTGTGAGCATTTCTTGCAGATCTGGATACCAAGTCCTTCGTGGCCAATCTGGAACAATGAGTATTGTTCTCACTCTTTTTCTTATTATCCTCAGCACCTTGGGTATGAGAGGAAGAGGAGGGAATACATAGACCGACTGGAACAACCACTGTGTCACCAGGGCGTCTACAGCTATCGCCTGAGGGTCTCTTGACCTGGCGCAATACCTCTGTAGCTTTTTGTTGAAGCGGGATGCCATCATGTCCACCTGTGGCAGTCCCCACCGACTTGTAATCTGTGCGAAGACTTCCTGATGAAGTCCCCACTCTCCGGGTGGAGGTCGTGTCTGCTGAGGAAGTCTGCTTCCCAGTTGTCCACTCCCGGGATGAACACTGCTGACAGTGTGCTTACGTGATTCTCCGCCCAGCGATGAATTCTGGTGGCTTCCGCCATCACCACTCTGCTCCTTGTGCCGCCTTGTCGGTTTACATAAGCCACTGCGGTGATGTTGTCTGACTGTATCAGAACCGGTTGGTCGCGAAGCAAGTTCTCCGCTTGACGCAGGGCGTTGTATGCGACCCTTAGTTCCAGGATGTTGATGTGAAGGCAAGTCTCTTGTCTTGACCACAGACCTTGGAAATCTCTTCCCTGTGTGACTGCTCCCCACCCTCGGAGGCTTGCATCCGTGGTCACCAGGACCCAGTCCTGAATGCCGAATCTGCGGCCCTCTAGAAGGTGAGTGCTCTGCAGCCACCACAGAAGAGAAACCCTGGCCCTGGGGGATAGGGTGATTAACCGATGCATCTGAAGATGTGATCCGGACCACTTGTCCAGTACGTCCCATTGAAAGGTCCTCGCATGGAACCTGCCGAAGGGAATGGCCTCTATGATGCCACCATCTTTCCCAGGACTCGAGTGCAGTGATGCACTGACACCTGTTTTGGTTTTAATAGGTTCCTGACCAGTGTCATGAGTTCCTGAGCTTTCTCTATCGGGAGATAAACCCTTTTCTGGTATGTGTCTAGAATCATGCCCAGGAAAGGCAGACTAGTCGTAGGAACCAACTGCGACTTTGGAATATTTAGAATCCAGCCGTGTTGCCGTAACACTTCCAGAGAAAGTGCTACGCTGATCAGCAACTGCTCTCTTGATCTCGCCTTTATGAGGAGATCGTCCAAGTATGGGATAATTGTGACCCCTTGCTTCCTCAGGAGTACCATCATTTCCGCCATCACCTTGGTAAATATTCTCGGTGCCGTGGAGAGACCAAACAGCAACGTCTGAAATTGGTAATGACAATCCTGTACCACAAATCTGAGGTAAGCCTGATGAGGTGGATAAATGGGGACATGAAGGTATGCATCCTTTATGTCCAGAGACACCATAAAATCCCCCCCTTCCAGGCTTGCGATGACCGCTCTCAGCGATTCCATCTTGAACTTGAACCTTTTCAGGTATATGTTCAGGGATTTTAAATTCCATATGGGTCTGACCGAACCGTCCGGTTTCGGGACTACAAACATGGTTGAATAATAACCCCTTCCCTGTTAAAGGAGGGGAACCTTGACCACCACCTGTTGAAGATACAATTTGTGAATTGCAGTTAACACTATTTCCCTCTCGTGAGGGGAAGCTGGTCGAGCCGATTTGAGGTATCGGTGAGGGGGCATCTCTTCGACTTCCAGCTTGTATCCCTGAGACACAATTTTTATTGCCCAGGGATCCACCTGGAAGTGAACCCACTTGTGGCTGAAATTTCGAAGACGTGCCCCCACCAGGCCTAGTTCCGCCTGTGGAGCCCCAGCGTCCTGCAGTGGATTTTGTAGAGGCCGGGGAGGACTTCTGTTCCTGGGAACTAGCTGTGTTGTGCAGCTTCTTTCCTCTGCCCCTGCCTCTGGCAAGAAAGGACGCACCTCGGACTTTCTTGCTTTGTGATCGAAAGGACTGCATTTGATAATGTCATGCTTTCTTAGGCTGTGCGGGAATATAAGGCAAAAGATCACAATTACCAGCTATAGCTGTGGAGACCAGGTCCGAGAGCCCTTCTCCACACAATTCCTCAGCCTTGTAAGGTAAACCTTGCATATGCCTCTTTTAGTCGGCATCACCTGTGCATGTTCCACAGGACACGTCTAGCAGAAATCGACATAGTGTTGACTCTAGAACCCAGTAGACTAATGTCTCTTTGGGCATGTTTTATATATGTATAAGACAGCATCTTTTATATATATATATATATATATATATATATATATATATATATATATATATATATATATATATATATATATATATATATATGTGTATATATATATATATATGTATATGTATATATATATATATATATATGTATATGTATATATATATATATATATATGTATATGTATATGTATATATATATATATATATATATATATATATATGTATATATATGTATATGTATATATATATATATATATATGTATATATATATATATATATATGTGTATACACATACTAGGGTCTCCATGTACACGCTGCTACAGCGCTATAACCCCATGCCGACACAATCGCCGGTCTGAGTAGTGTACCAGCATGTGTGTAAATGGACTTCAAAGTACTTTTACTGCATGCTATCTGCAGGATCCCTGAGGATAGCTGTTAAGTCAGCGCTACCTTTTGGGTAAATGTGACAAGCTTTGTCCACCCTAGGGGAAGATTCCCATCGTACCCTGGCCCTAGTAGGGAAAGGATACTCCCTGAGAATTCTTTGTGGGAAGCTGCAACTTCTTGTCTGGAGATTCCCGCTCTTTTTCTTCATGAGAGGAGGGAAATTTACCTCAGCTTTCTTCCCCTTAAACACGTGTACCCTTGTGTCAGGGACAGATGAGTCATCAGTGATATGCAAAACATCTTTCATTACAATAATCATATATTGAATACTTTCCTGCCATTTTGGCTGTAACTTTGCATTATCGTAGTCGACACTGGAGTCAGACTCCGTATCGATATCAGTGTCTATTATTTTGGATAGTGAGCGTTGTGAGACTCTGAATGTCTCTGCGACATAGGGACAGACATGGGTAGATTCCCTGTCTGTTCTCTAATCTTTTGTGCAATAAATTTACCTCAGCACTTAATTTCACATATCCAATCAGGTGTCGGCGTTGTCGACGGAGACACCACACACACACACACATTTGCTCCATCACCTCCTTAGGAGAGCCTTTTACGTCAGACATGTCGACACACACGTACCGACACACCACACACTCAGGGAATGCTCATCTGAAGACAATTCCCCCACAAGGCCCTTTGGAGAGACAGAGAGAGAGTATGCCAGCACACACCCCAGCGCTATATGACCCAGGAAAAAACACAGCAATTTAATGTTTACCCAGTAGCGCTGTTATTTTCTGCGCCGAATTATGTGCCCCCCCCCCCCTCTTCTTTAAAACCTTCTCTTCTACCGTGGTAAAAGCAGGGGAGAGACCGGGGAGCTTCCTCTCAGCGGTGCTGTGGAGAAAAAACATGGCGCTGGTGAGTGCTGAGGAAGAAGCCCCGCCCCCTCGACGGCGGGCTTCTGTCCCGCTTAAATATCCATTTTCTTGGTGGGGGCTCATACATATATACAGTGCCCAACTGTATATATGTTTACTTTTGCCAAAAGGAGGTCTAAATGCTGCCCAGGGCGCAACACCCCCTCCCCCCCCCCCCCTGCGCCCTGTACCCTTACAGTTAGCCGGAGTATGTGAGGTGTATGGGAGTAATGGCGCACAGCTGCAGTGCTGTGCGTTACCTCAGTGAAGATTTCGAAGTCTTCTTGCTTCTCATACTCACCCGGCTTCTGTCTTCCGGCTCTGCGAGGGGGACGGCGGCGCGGCTCTGGGATCGGACGGCGAGGGTGAGATCCTGCGTACGATCCCTCTGGAGCTAATGGTGTCCAGTAGCCTAAGAAGCAGGACCTAGCTTCAGAGAGTAGGGCTGCTTCTCTCCCCTCAGTCCCTCGATGTCTGTTGCCAGCAGAGCTCCCTGAAAATAAAAAACCTAACAGAATACTTTCTCTCAGCAAACTCAGGAGAGCTCACTGAAAAGCACCCAGCTGGCTCTGGGCACAGTATCAAACTGAGGTCTGGTGGAGGGGCATAGAGGGAGGAGCCAGAGCACACCAGAACCTAAATTCTTTCTTGAGGTGCCCATGTCTCCTGCGGAGCCCGTCTATCCCATGGTCCTTACGGAGTCCCCAGCATCCACTAGGACGTTAGAGAAAATAAAATGACTATTATAAAGAACTACGGGCGCTCTTCACACCGTCGCAAGGGGCTACGCCCCCTTAACCCTTGAATGCCTTTCTGGGGTTCAATATTTGTATTATATGGAGTATTACCTGCATTCCTTTTTTAGTGGTTAAATATTGCACAATGAAAGGGCGTGCGACGGTGAAGGAGGCGCAGCCCCTTGCGACGGCGTGAACAGCACCTGCAGGGCACGATGTACAGAATGTAGCGGGTGCGGGGGGGACTGCAGATGGGGGAGGGTGTCTGTAGATGCTGCGGGTGGAGGGGGGGGCGTATGCGGGGGGGGCCGGATGGGGAAGGGTCGGGAGGTGCTGCGGGTGGGGGAGGGGCAGAGGAGTGGGGGCTGCAGATGGGGGAGGGGTCCGGAGGCACTGTAGGTTGGGGAGGGGCAGGGGTGCCACGGGTGGGAGAGGGGCAGGTGCGGGGATGTTGCAGATGGGTGAAGGGTTCCATAGGTGCTGTGGGATGGGAAGGGGCGGGGGTGCCGGGGGTGGGGTAGGGGGTCCGGAGGCGCCATGGGTAGGGGAGGGGCAGGTACGGGTGGTGCGGCAGATGGGGAAGGGGGTCCGGAGGTGCTGCAGGTGGTGGAGGGGCAGGTGCGGGGGTGCCATGGGTGGGGGAGGGGTGGGTGAGGGGGGGGACCGCGGATGGAGAAGGGTGTCTGCAGATGCTGCAGGTGGAGGGGGGCAGGTGTGGGGGGAGACATATGGGGGGTGGATGGTGGAGGGGGTCTGGAGGTGCTGTGGGTGCTGGAGGGGCGGAGGAGTGGGAGCCGCGGGTGGTGCAGGGAGTCTGGAGGCACAGCGTGTGGGGGAGGGGTGGAGTGCCGCATGTGGTGGAGGGGAAGGTGCAGAGGTGTGGTGCATTGGGGAGGGGTCTGGAGGCACTGCGGGTACTGTACCTGCCAAAAAGGTAGTTGGAGGGTATGCAGTAACAGGGCCAGGACAGGGGTGACGGGGCCAGGACAGGGGTGACGGGGCCAGGACAGAAATGACAGGGACAGGATAGGGGTGACAGGGCCAGGGTAGGGGCGGCAGGACCAGGACAGTGGTGACAGGGCCAGTATAGGGTTGACAGTGCAAGCACAGGGGTGACAGGGCCAGGATAGGGGTAACAGGGCCAGCATAAGGGTGAAAGGGCCAGGATAAGGGTGACAGGGCAAGGCCAGGGGTGACAGGCACATGACAGAACACAGGGCACAGGAGAGATTGGTATTAGGGACAAAACAGTGGTGACAGACAGATGTGTCTTACTGGAGTCACTGCTGCTGGCTGCTGCTGTTCCACTCCAACCTGTTGGGATCTGCTGCTGGTGGAGACTTGGCATGGCTGACTCCCTCAGGCTGGAGTACTGCTTCCTCTGCCCGTCAGCATCCCTCCCCCCCTCCTCAGTCACCAGAGGTGTAACTAGGGTTTTTGGAGCCCAGGGCAAAATGGGCGTGGCCACACACCAGAAGGGGTGTGGCTACGCTCCAGAAGGGGTGTGGTCACTGAAAATGGCCCCCAGTGCCAGTTACATTGCCCCCCAGTGCCAGATACAATGCCCCACAGTGCCGGATACATGCCCCACAGTGCCAGTTACATTGCCCCACAGTGCCGGATACATGCCACACAGTGCCAATTGCATTGACCCCCAGTGCCAGATACAATACCCCACAGTGCCGGATACATGCCCCACAGTGCCAGTTACATTGCCCCACAGTGCCGGATACATGCCCCACAGTGCCAATTGCATTGCCCCACAGTGCCAATTGCATTGCCCCCCAGTGCCAGATACATGCCCCACAGTGCCAGTTACATTGCCCCACAGTGCCAGTTACATTGCCCCACAGTGCCAGATACATTGCCCCACAGTGCCAATTACATTGTCCCACAGTGCCAGATACAATGCCCCACAGTGCCGGATACATGCCCCACAGTGCCAGATACATTGCCCCACAGTGCCAGATACAATGCCCCTCGGTGCCAGATACAATGCCCCACAGTGCCAGATACATGCCCCACAGTGCCGGATACATTGCCCCACAGTGCCAGATACATTGCCCCACAGTGCCAGATACATTGCCCCACAGTGCCAGATACATTGCCCCACAGTGCCAATTACATTGCCCCACAGTGCCAGATACAATGCCCCACAGTGCCGGATACATGCCCCACAGTGCCAGTTACATTACCCCACCCCCAGTGCCAGATACAATGCCCCACAGTGCTGGATACATGCCCCACAGTGCTGGATACATGCCCCACAGTGCCAGTTACATTGCACCACAGTGCCAGATACAATGCCTCACAGTGCCAGATACAATGCCTCACAGTGCCAGATACAATGCCTCACAGTGCCAGATACAATGCCCCACAGTGCCAGATACAATGCCCCACAGTGCCAGTTACATTGTCCCACAGTGCCAGATACAATGCCCCACTGTGCCAGGTACATACCTCACTGTGCCAGATACATGCCCCACACTGTGTTCTATGTGAGGGGAGGAGAGCGCCTCTCCCTTCCCTCACCGCTCCAGGACAGGTCTCCGGCGGCTGTGTGGCGCCGGTTCGCTAGCCAATCAGAGCTCGCGGACCGGCAGCCAATCAGGAGCCGGTCCGCAAGCTCTGATTGGCTAACGCCGCCGGAGGCCGGACACAGCAGCGCTATAACTTTCAGCGGCGGTGAGGGGAGGGAGAGACGGTGCGCTCTCCTCCCCTCACATTTCGGCTTTCGGCGTGACGGGGGTGAGTGGGGCATGATGCCCTGGCCGGCGCCGGCGCCCCCCTCTCCTGGGCCTGCCAAGGCGCCCAGGGCATGTGCCCCACTCGCCCTACCCTAGATACGCCTCTGTCAGTCACACACCGCAGACCTCGCGCAGCTGCCAGGCACTGTGGTAAGGGGAGACTGGGAGTGACTGGTTAGCCCCCAGGAGATGCTGCGACTGGAGGGAGGAGGGGGTCATAGCATGCACACGGCGTGGACCTTGCAGCTGCTGGGCACTGTGGTAAGGGGAGACTGGGAGTGACTGGTTAGCCCCCAGGAGACGCTGCGACTGGAGGGAGGAGGGGGTCATAGCATGCACGCGGCGTGGACCTCGCGGCTGCTGGGCACTGTGGTAAGGGGAGACTGGGAGTGACTGGTTAGCTCCCAGGAGACGCTGCGGCTGAAGGGAGGAGGGGGTTGGAGCCTGCAAGCAGCTCGGACTTCTGCAGCGCTACCCGCTGGCTAAAGTGTGTGAAGGAGCTGGGCGCACCTCACTGCGGGCGGCAGCGCTGCAGCTAGCGGTGGGGTTGCCAGGGCTGGAGATAACAGTACGGAACCTGCACAGTGGCAGGTGCCCCACAAAACTGCAACTAAGAAGCGTGGAGTGTGCTAGAAAGTGACGCTCCTCCGCGCCAGGGAGACCCTGCTGAGTATGCTGATGTGGGGGGTCAAGCACACAGTGAGCCGGTGCCCGTCTGTCTGCACGGCATACCCACTCACACACCCCCCATACCTCCCAACTGTCCCGATTTTCGCGGGACAGTCCCATTATTTGGGGGTCTGTCCCGCTGTCCCACCCGTGGGTCGCAGTGTCCCGCGGTGGGGGGGGGGCAGTTGGAAAGCTCCTGTATTCGCTGTTCTGGTGAGCAGCGGTGAATAGACGCTGTGCGCATGCGCACAGCGTCTGTTTAGTGGAGACAGAGGGTGAGGGGGCATCAGGGGGTACAGATTAAGGGGGGGTTCCGGCAGCAGAGCCGGATTAAGGGGGGGGGGGCAGGGGGTACGTACCGTAGGCCCCACAGTTTTAGGGGGCCCTCCAGCTGGAGTAACTCTGTCCCAGCTCAGAAGATCCCCCGTCCTGCCAGCAACAGCGGCAGCATTGTGCTACAGTAAGCACACGCTGCTGCATGTTGGCAGGTTTGTGGTGTTGCAGGGAGGCAGCAGTCTCCCTGCTTTCTTCTGCCTGTGCGGGTGTGTAAAGCGGAGCGACCACCTCCTTTGGATTTAGCCCTAGCTGAGGGGCCAAAATTCCATATAACCCCCACCCCCCGGAATTTGCATAAGGGGCGTGGCCACACTTGGGGGGGGGGCACGATTAGGCCACGCCCCCAACCCACAGTAGGCACAGCAATGAGATAGGGCTCCCCAGTCTCAAGTGCCCTGGGCCCCCCGGACTCATAATCCGCCCCTTACAGAGCGCTGGGCATGCCCCCTCACTGACGAAGACGGGGGCCCTCCCGTGAAACCCCCCCCCCCCCTTTTCGATGACCATGCCCCCTTTTCGTCGCGCGTGTGTCCCTCCTTCTGCCTGAAGAAAGCTGGGAGGTATGCACCCCTGTCTGCCTGAAGAAAGCTGGGAGGTATGCACCCTTGCCTGTGCCATGCCCATACTATCTGCTTCTGCTCCTAGTCTCCTATAGATTTGCCCAGATCTGTGACTCATTTGACTAACTCCGCCCAGTGTTGTGACTCCACCCAGCGTTAGCAAATGAGTCACAAAGTCACAGATCTGGGCTGTTATATAGGAGATAAAGGTTATGCTGAAGAAAATGTGCAGAAAAATGTGGAGCAGTGATGAAGTGAAGGGAAGTTATCTTAGAAATTCGAAACCTACAAAGTAAATTAGTAATTAAGTATATTAAAGGTGCCTGATATAGCTGGGCACCATAATAGGATAAGACTGGTGAATGTAAATTGCTGGCTGAAAGAAATAGGAATAGTAACCTGGAAGCTGTATAGATCAAAGTATTGATCAATGCAAATACTAAAGAGGACTAATACTATATACTTGGACCCCTGCTAACTTAATAAATACAGACATGGCCAGAGCTACAAGAACACATTCCATAATAGTTGTTCATTGAGTCCATTAGGCGTAAGGGAATTTAATTAATAAATCCACTTTGTTTCTTTTTGCGCCAATAGCTTTGCTCAGTCTCCTCCACGATTCAACACAGGCACATGGGGGGTAATTCCAAGTTGATCGCAGCAGGAATTTTTTTAGCAGTTGGGCAAAACCATGTGCACTGTAGGGGGGGCAGATATGACATGTGCAGGGAGAGTAAGATTTGGGTGGGTTATTTTGTTTCTGTGCAAAGTAAATACTGTCTGCTTTATTTTTACACTGCAATTTAGATTGCAGATTGAACACACCACACCCAAATCTATCTCTCTCTGCAAATGTTATATCTGCCCCCACTGCAGTGCACATGGTTTTGCCCAACTGCTAAAAAATTTCCTGCTGCGATCAACTTGGAATTACCCCCATGATCCAAGATGGTATACTTCAGTTGAGAAATTGTATGGTTAGCTGCTTTAAAATGGCGAGCCACGGTTGGTCATTTTAATTCCCTTCCAGGGCTGCCTTAATGGCTGACCGGTGCAGTGCCATACGCTCACGAAAAGTCTTGGTGGTCTGCCCTACATATATAAGTCCACAGGGACATACAATGGCATATGTAACAAAAAGTGACCTGCAAGTCAAGAAGTATCTGATATCATAAAGTCTATTCGTGCCAGGATGTCTGAACTGAGGGCCCGGATCCATGTAATTACAGGTCTCACATTTCAAACACTTGAAACAGCCCTTTTTGTGTATTGTCTGAGGTCTCTTAGTGACATCAAGCTTCACCATGAAGTCTCGCACATTTCATCCCCTCTTGTAGCTGGACATTATGGTTTTATTTTTAAAACACCCTACACTTGGATCTGAGGATACAATGGGCCAAAGGGCTCTAGTGGCCCTAAGTAAGACCAAGGTCGCCGTAGAGAACTCCATTACAAACGGTATCTTGGTATCATACTCCTCTTTGTTAGTTGGAGACAGCAGATTCTCACATGGTATCCCTGTACTTCCTCTTTCTGCAGTGGGGTACACTGTGCTCCACAGGGAATACATCGGGGTGTAGAGTTGGATCTTGATCCAAAGGCACCAAGAGGCTGAAGCTTTGACTGTTCCCAGGATGCATTGCATAGCCTCCTCTTTAACCCTGCCTCCGAACAGTGGAGCTCAGTTTTTAAGTTGGTGCCTGCAGAGCAGGTCACTTAACAAGGGGGGCTGTGCTAGGCAGACCTGAAAAGAGCTTTTGTTAAGAAGATTCTTCAAGGGCTGCAGCACTTTTATGTCCAAGTGACATACTGTGCTGCGGCTCCAACACCTCCCCAGCAGCGCCGCATAGTCCCGCTGGCCAAGTTCCTGGGTACTTGCGGCGGAGGCGATCTGGTTTCCAGGCACACGCCGCTGGTGCTCTCCAGGATCGCGTGGCTGCTTCTTTGGGAGGAG
Source organism: Pseudophryne corroboree (assembly GCF_028390025.1). Lineage (NCBI taxonomy): Eukaryota > Metazoa > Chordata > Amphibia > Anura > Myobatrachidae > Pseudophryne > Pseudophryne corroboree. The sequence continues at coordinate 752,982,440 of NC_086445.1, read as the reverse complement.
GTGAGATGGTCCCCCAAGTGGGACCCGCTGAAATCCCCCAGGTGGGATCGCGATGCTGGCGTGGACACTGTGGCCATACAGGAACCCTACTATATCCACCAGGGCAGGGAGCACAGGTCGGATTTCACAAAAATCCCAGGCTCCACAGTACCCATTGGTGAGGACCAGCATAGGGGATAAGGCGCTTGACCTGTAGCCTCTCCCCCAGCTCCGGGTGCCATCTACTGCTGGTGTTGCCCTGGAGCTGCTTCTCTCTCTCACTCCCTGACAGAGATTTGGGCGCCATCTTTACACAAGTAGCTGCGGCTGATCTCTTGGACTGCAGGGCTATGTCTCCTCTGTAAATCCGCCTGCCTCATCAGCGCTGAGCATTTACAGTCTCCTAAGTATTCTACATATCATTTTAGACAGTGTTAGATAAGAACAAGGAAAGAAAGAAAGAAAGAAAGAATTATACTTACCCTCTCCGCTGGCTCAGGCTCCTCGGTGCAGCTTCTGGTCACTCACGATTCCCGGGCAGGAGAGAAGGAGGAGGAGGGAGGTGGAGGAGGGAGCCGCAGCAGTGCTGTGTTATTGGTGGAGGCGCTGCTGCTGCTGGCCCTCTGCTTCACTATAGGCTGTTCTCGGAAGACAGCCTATAGTGAAGCAGAGGGCCAGCAGCAGCAGCGCCTCAACCAGTAACAAAGCGCTGCTGCGGCTCCCTCCTCCACCTCCCTCCTCCTGCTTCTCCCCCGTACTGCTGCTCCTCTCCTCTCCCGGCGGCTGTGTGCTGCGGGCAGCGGTTGCCCGCAGCACACAGCGGCATGTAATGAGTCAGTTTGACTCATTACATGCTTTGGGCCCCTGGACAGAGGCGGGCCCCAGTGCAACGCACTGGTTGCACTGGCGGTAGTTCCGCCTCTGGCAGAGAGAGTTAGATTTGGGTGGGTTATTTTGTTTCTGTGCAGGGTAAATACTGGCTGCTTTATTTTTACACTGCAATTTAGATTGCAGATTGAACTCACCACACCCAAATCTATCTCTCTGCACATGTTATATCTGCCCCCCCTGCAGTGCACATGGTTTTGCCCAACTGCTAAAAAATTTCCTGCTGCGATCAACTTGGAATTACCCCCCTTGTGCACTGCAGGGGAGGAAGATATAACATGTTCAGAGAGAGTTAGATTTGGGTGGGTTATTTTGTTTCTGTGCAGGGTAAATACTGGCTGCTTTATTTTTACACTGCAATTTAGATTGCAGATTGAACACACCCCACCCAAATCTAACTCTCTCTGCACATGTTATCATACCTCCCAACTTTTCCCTTCTGTAAAGAGGGACACACACGCGGCAAAGCCGCGCGCGCTCCCGAAAAGGGGGTGTGGCCTAAGAAAAGGGCGTGGCTTTGCGGAGGACCCGCAATCGCGAGCCACGCCCCCGTTTTCGTCACTGAAGGGGCATGCCCAGCGCTCTGTGAGCTGCTGGCATGCCCCCTCTCCCTCTGTCTCCAATTAATAGACGCTGTGCGCATGCGCACAGCGTCTATTCACCGCTGCTCTGCTAAGCAGGGCAGCGAGAGACAGAGCCTCCCAACTGCCTCCCCCACCGCGGGACACTGCGGCCCGCGGGTGGGACAGCGGGACAGTCCCCACAAAACGGGACTGTCCCGCGAAAATCGGGACAGTTGGGAGGTATGTGTTATATCTGCCTCACCTGCACTGCACATGGTTTTGCCCAACTGCTAAAACATTTCCTGCTGCGATCAACTTGGAATTACCCCCAAGATGCCTTGTGCAAAAGACGGAACCTGTTGATGTTGCCCACGTGCAAAACTGCATACATCTGTCTGGGTCATCCTCTGCTAGGTACTGGAGTAGCTGGATCTTGAATGGATGCCATCGATGGGCATGAAGGATTCGTACGACCGATGACTAGCTGATTCCACGTTCTGCTGACAAACGTGTGCTGCGTTGAGACTTAGATTTGGGTGGGTTATTTTTGTTTCTGTGCAGGGTAAATACTGGCTGCTTTATTTTTACACAGCAATTTAGATTTCAGTTTGAACACACCCTACCCAAAACTAACTCTCTCTGCACATGTTATATCTGCCTCCCCTCCACTGCACATGGTTTTGCCCATCTGCTAACAAAATTGCTGCTACGATCAGGTCTGAATTACCCCCAATGTCTGGAATGTGCTTACTGTGCATACAAGGCTCCCTGCTGAGTCTGACTCACGTTCTCCGTCTGTCCTCTATTACGGATATGACTCTGCATGTATAGGGTTCCAATGTATAGATATGCTGTTAAAAGATAGACAGTCATTAGGTTGACAGTCAAAAGGTCGACACATGTTTTTTAGGGTTTTTTCATGATTTTACAACTAGAGATGTGCACTTGAAATTTTTTGGGTTTTGTGTTTTGGTTTTGGGTTCGGTTCCGCGGCCGTGTTTTGGGTTCGACCGCGTTTTAGCAAAACCTCACCGAATTTTTTTTGTCGGATTCGGGTGTGTTTTGGATTCGGGTGTTTTTTTCAAAAAACACTAAAAAACAGCTTAAATCATAGAATTTGGGGGTCATTTTGATCCCAAAGTATTATTAACCTCAAAAACCATAATTTCCACTCATTTTCAGTCTATTCTGAATACCTCACACCTCACAATATTATTTTTAGTCCTAAAATTTGCACCGAGGTCGCTGGATGACTAAGCTAAACGACCCTAGTGGCCGACACAAACACCTGGCCCATCTAGGAGTGGCACTGCAGTGTCACGCAGGATGTCCCTTCCAAAAAACCCTCCCCAAACAGCACATGACGCAAAGAAAAAAAGAGGCGCAATGAGGTAGCTGTGTGAGTAAGATAAGCGACCCTAGTGGCCGACACAAACACCTGGCCCATCTAGGAGTGGCACTGCAGTGTCACGCAGGATGGCCCTTCCAAAAAACCCTCCCCAAACAGCACATGACGCAAAGAAAAAAAGAGGCGCAATGAGGTAGCTGTGTGAGTAAGATAAGCGACCCTAGTGGCCGACACAAACACCGGGCCCATCTAGGAGTGGCACTGCAGTGTCACGCAGGATGTCCCTTCCAAAAAACCCTCCCCAAACAGCACATGACGCAAAGAAAAAAAGAGGCGCAATGAGGTAGCTGTGTGAGTAAGATAAGCGACCCTAGTGGCCGACACAAACACTGGGCCCATCTAGGAGTGGCACTGCAGTGTCACGCAGGATGTCCCTTCCAAAAAACCCTCCCCAAACAGCACATGACGCAAAGAAAAAAAGAGGCGCAATGAGGTAGCTGTGTGAGTAAGATAAGCGACCCTAGTGGCCGACACAAACACCGGGCCCATCTAGGAGTGGCACTGCAGTGTCACGCAGGATGGCCCTTCCAAAAAACCCTCCCCAAACAGCACATGACGCAAAGAAAAAAAGAGGCGCAATGAGGTAGCTGTGTGAGTAAGATAAGCGACCCTAGTGGCCGACACAAACACCGGGCCCATCTAGGAGTGGCACTGCAGTGTCACGCAGGATGGCCCTTCCAAAAAATACTCCCCAAACAGCACATGACGCAAAGAAAAATTAAAGAAAAAAGAGGTGCAAGATGGAATTGTCCTTGGGCCCTCCCACCCACCCTTATGTTGTATAAACAGGACATGCACACTTTAACCAACCCATCATTTCAGTGACAGGGTCTGCCACACGACTGTGACTGAAATGACGGGTTGGTTTGGACCCCCACCTAAAAAGAAGCAATTAATCTCTCCTTGCACAAACTGGCTCTACAGAGGCAAGATGTCCACCTCATCATCATCCTCCGATATATCACCGTGTACATCCCCCTCCTCACAGATTATCAATTCGTCCCCACTGGAATCCACCATCTCAGCTCCCTGTGTACTTTGTGGAGGCAATTGCTGCTGGTCAATGTCTCCACGGAGGAATTGATTATAATTCATTTTAATGAACATCATCTTCTCCACATTTTCTGGATGTAACCTCGTACGCCGATTGCTGACAAGGTGAGCGGCGGCACTAAACACTCTTTCGGAGTACACACTTGTGGGAGGGCAACTTAGGTAGAATAAAGCCAGTTTGTGCAAGGGCCTCCAAATTGCCTCTTTTTCCTGCCAGTATAAGTACGGACTGTGTGACGTGCCTACTTGGATGCGGTCACTCATATAATCCTCCACCATTCTTTCAATGGTGAGAGAATCATATGCAGTGACAGTAGACGACATGTCCGTAATCGTTGTCAGGTCCTTCAGTCCGGACCAGATGTCAGCATCAGCAGTCGCTCCAGACTGCCCTGCATCACCGCCAGCGGGTGGGCTCGGAATTCTGAGCCTTTTCCTCGCACCCCCAGTTGCGGGAGAATGTGAAGGAGGAGATGTTGACAGGTCGCGTTCCGCTTGACTTGACAATTTTCTCACCAGCAGGTCTTTGAACCCCAGCAGACTTGTGTCTGCCAGAAAGAGAGATCCAAGGTAGGCTTTAAATCTAGGATCGAGCATGGTGGCCAAAATGTAGTGCTCTGATTTCAACAGATTGACCACCCGTGAATCCTTGTTAAGCGAATTAAGGGCTCCATCCACAAGTCCCACATGCCTAGCGGAATCGCTCTGTGTTAGCTCCTCCTTCAATGTCTCCAGCTTCTTCTGCAAAAGCCTGATGAGGGGAATGACCTGACTCAGGCTGGCAGTGTCTGAACTGACTTCACGTGTGGCAAGTTCAAAGGGCATCAGAACCTTGCACAATGTTGAAATCATTCTCCACTGCGCTTGAGACAGGTGCATTCCACCTCCTATATCGTGCTGAATTGTATAGGCTTGAATGGCCTTTTGCTGCTCCTCCAACCTCTGAAGCATATAGAGGGTTGAATTCCACCTCGTTACCACTTCTTGCTTCAGATGATGGCAGGGCAGGTTCAGTTGTTTTTGGTGGTGCTCCAGTCTTCTGTACGTGGTGCCTGTACGCCGAAAGTGTCCCGCAATTCTTCTGGCCACCGACAGCATCTCTTGCACACCCCTGTCGTTTTTTAAAAAATTCTGCACCACCAAATTCAAGGTATGTGCAAAACATGGGACGTGCTGGAATTTGCCCATATTTAATGCACACACAATATTGCTGGCGTTGTCCGATGCCACAAATCCACAGGAGCGTCCAATTGGGGTAAGCCATTCCGCGATGATCTTCCTCAGTTGCCGTAAGAGGTTTTCAGCTGTGTGCGTATTCTGGAAAGCGGTGATACAAAGCGTAGCCTGCCTAGGAAAGAGTTGGCGTTTGCGAGATGCTGCTACTGGTGCCGCCGCTGCTGTTCTTGCGGCGGGAGTCCATACATCTACCCAGTGGGCTGTCACAGTCATATAGTCCTGACCCTGCCCTGCTCCACTTGTCCACATGTCCGTGGTTAAGTGGACATTGGGTACAACTGCATTTTTTAGGACACTGGTGAGTCTTTTTCTGACGTCCGTGTACATTCTCGGTATCGCCTGCCTAGAGAAGTGGAACCTAGATGGTATTTGGTAACGGGGGCACACTACCTCAAGAAATTGTCTAGTTCCCTGTGAACTAACGGCGGATACCGGACGCACGTCTAACACCAACATAGTTGTCAAGGCCTCAGTTATCCGCTTTGCAGCAGGATGACTGCTTTGATATTTCATCTTCCTCGCAAAGGACTGTTGGACAGTCAATTGCTTACTGGAAGTAGTACAAGTGGGCTTACGACTTCCCCTCTGGGATGACGATCGACTCCCAGCAGCAACAACAGCAGCGCCAGCAGCAGTAGGCATTACACTCAAGGATGCATCGGAGGAATCCCAGGCAGGAGAGGACTCGTCAGAATTGCCAGTGACATGGCCTGCAGGACTATTGGCATTCCTGGGTAAGGAGGAAATTGACACTGAGGGAGTTGGTGGGGTGGTTTGCGTGAGCTTGGTTACAAGAGGAAGGGATTTACTGGTCAGTGGACTGCTTCCGCTGTCACCCAAAGTTTTTGAACTTGTCACTGACTTATTATGAATGCGCTGCAGGTGACGTATAAGGGAGGATGTTCCGAGGTGGTTAACGTCCTTACCCCTACTTATTACAGCTTGACAAAGGCAACACACGGCTTGACACCTGTTGTCCGCATTTCTGTTGAAATACTTCCACACCGAAGAGCTGATTTTTTTGGTATTTTCACCAGGCATGTCAATGGCCATATTCCTCCCACGGACAACAGGTGTCTCCCCGGGTGCCTGACTTAAACAAACCACCTCACCATCAGAATCCTCCTGGTCAATTTCCTCCCCAGCGCCAGCAACACCCATATCCTCCTCATCCTGGTGTACTTCAACACTGACATCTTCAATCTGACTATCAGGAACTGGACTGCGGGTGCTCCTTCCAGCACTTGCAGGGGGCGTGCAAATGGTGGAAGGCGCATGCTCTTCACGTCCTGTGTTGGGAAGGTCAGGCAACGCAACCGACACAATTGGACTCTCCTTGTGGATTTGGGATTTCGAAGAACGCACAGTTCTTTGCGGTGCTTTTGCCAGCTTGAGTCTTTTCATTTTTCTAGCGAGAGGCTGAGTGCTTCCATCCTCATGTGAAGCTGAACCACTAGCCATGAACATAGGCCAGGGCCTCAGCCGTTCCTTGCCACTCCGTGTGGTAAATGGCATATTGGCAAGTTTACGCTTCTCCTCCGACAATTTTATTTTAGGTTTTGGAGTCCTTTTTTTACTGATATTTGGTGTTTTGGATTTGACATGCTCTGTACTATGACATTGGGCATCGGCCTTGGCAGACGACGTTGCTGGCATTTCATCGTCTCGGCCATGACTAGTGGCAGCAGCTTCAGCACGAGGTGGAAGTGGATCTTGATCTTTCCCTAATTTTGGAACCTCAACATTTTTGTTCTCCATATTTTAATAGGCACAGCTAAAAGGCACCTCAGGTAAACAATGGATATGGATGGATACTAGTATACTTATGGATGGACTGCCGAGTGCCGACACAGAGGTAGCTACAGCCGTGGACTACCGTACTGTGTCTGCTGCTAATATAGACTGGATGATAATGAGATGAAATCAATATATATGTATATATAATATCACTAGTACTGCAGCCGGACAGGTATATATTATATATTTATTATGTAATGACTGATGACGGACCTGCTGGACACTGTCAGCTCAGCAGCACCGCAGACTGCTACAGTAAGCTACTATAGTAGTATGTATAAAGAAGAAAGAAAAAAAAAACAACCACGGGTAGGTGGTATACAATTATGGATGGACTGCCGAGTGCCGACACAGAGGTAGCTACAGCCGTGGACTACCGTACTGTGTCTGCTGCTAATATAGACTGGATGATAATGAGATGAAATCAATATATATGTATATATAATATCACTAGTACTGCAGCCGGACAGGTATATATTATATATTTATTATGTAATGACTGATGACGGACCTGCTGGACACTGTCAGCTCAGCAGCACCGCAGACTGCTACAGTAAGCTACTATAGTAGTATGTATAAAGAAGAAAGAAAAAAAAAACAACCACGGGTAGGTGGTATACAATTATGGATGGACTGCCGAGTGCCGACACAGAGGTAGCTACAGCCGTGGACTACCGTACTGTGTCTGCTGCTAATATAGACTGGATGATAATGAGATGAAATCAATATATATGTATATATAATATCACTAGTACTGCAGCCGGACAGGTATATATTATATATTTATTATGTAATGACTGATGACGGACCTGCTGGACACTGTCAGCTCAGCAGTGTCACAACTGAGGGCCTGAGCTGACGGGAGGCAGCCTCAGTTGTAGGGGCTGAGATGTACCGGAACCTGGGAGGTTGTATCAGACCCCTGGACATGTAAGTAACATGAATAATAATTGCCCGAAGGCGTGACCACGACAACTTGGATAAAAGTCAATGATGTTTATTATGACAACTCCGCAACACAGCAGCAGTAAAAGAAAACGTAAAAGTCAGCAAAGAATAAATACAGTTCCTGGGTACTACAGGATGGCAGGAGCCACAGGGCACTGGTAGTGTGAGATAGTTCTTATGATCTTCTAGATGGAAAGTCCTTACCAGGCCCGACTGTAGCAATGGAGATAACCCAGGATTGTGCCAGCTGGTGTTCCAGGAAAAGCTGGGTTGCTGAAGATAAAACAGCTGCTGTGGATACTGGCTGGAACCAGACTGTTGTTAGCACGGAGTGGATACTGGCTGGAACCAGTTAAATAATAAATGAACTTGGGAGCGATGAAATATGAACTGAAATGTAGAACTTGAGAGCGGAGAAATAATAATACCGGTGGAGAGTGGTAAAGTGTAGAAAGGACACCGGCCCTTTAAGGGAAGCTGTACTCTGCTGGAAGCTGAGCTGGAAGCAGGTAATGTTGTAGCTGGAAACAGATGAATCCACAATGGATTGGAGAGTCAGTCTACACCGCAGGTGGAATGCTGGTGCGGGTCTCTATGGTGGAAGTCTTGAGACAGGAGCTGGAACCTGGAAGACAATCACAGGAGAGAGACAAACAGGAACTAGGTTTGACAACCAAAGCACTGACGCCTTCCTTGCTCAGGCACAGTGTATTTATACCTGCAGCAAGGAAAGGATTGGCTAGGCAATTATGCAGATTAACAATACTGACAACAGATTGGAGGAAATGATCAGCTGACAGAATCCAAGATGGCTGCGCCCATGCAGACACTTGGAGGGAAGTTTGGTTTGTAATCCATGTGGTAATGAAAACAGTAATGGCGGCGCCGGCCACTGGAGACAGGAGACGCCAGGCTGACAAGTGCACATCCAACCACGCGGACACAGCGGAGGCCGCGGCTGACGTAATCGCCACTCTGACACTCTGCATGCAGAAGCTCAGGGACGGCGGCGGAGGCCGCGGGAGACGCCATGCCAGATGTAATAAGGCGTTACTGTGACAGCGTCTCAGAGAGACAGGAGAGGATGCAGGAATGTGAACATTAGGATAACAGATGGGATCCGGTCCTGGAGCGCTGAGCCAGCCTTAGGAGGCATCTGATGGGTAAGAAATGGCGTCCAGATACCCGGATCGTGACAGCACCCCCCCCCTTTAGGAGTGGCCCCAGGACACTTCTTTGGCTTTTGAGGAAACTTGGAATGGAATCTCCGGACCAAGGCAGGAGCATGGACATCAGAAGCATTGGTCCATGAATGTTCCTCAGGGCCGTAACCCTTCCAGTCAATAAGATACTGTAGTTGACCGTAACGGTGACGTGAGTCCAGGATCTTGGCCACTTCATACTCAACGCCTCGTTGAGTTTGGACTTTCGGAGTTGGAGGAAGTGAGGAATGAAACCGATTCAAGATCAGCGGTTTCAACAGGGAAACATGGAATGTCCTGGGTATTTTTAAGAAGGGAGGCAACTGGAGTCTGTAAGCAACAGGATTGATGACTTGTTCAATCTTGAAAGGACCGATATAGCGAGGTGCAAACTTCATACTGGGAACTCTTAACCTCAAATTCTTCGTGGATAACCATACCCGATCACCCACCTTGAGAGCAGGAACTGCTCGACGCTTCTTATCCGCAAACTTCTTGTACCTGAACGATGCCTTGAGCAGAGCTGATCGTACGCTCTTCCAGATATTGGCAAACTGATGCAAGGTGATATCCACTGCGGGAACAGAAGTTGCTGGAAGCGGTTGGAACTCAGGAACTTTAGGGTGGAATCCAAAGTTAGTGAAGAATGGTGTTGAAGCAGATGAAGAATGATACTGGTTGTTATGACAGAACTCGGCCCAGGGAAGTAATTGAACCCAGTCATCTTGAGAGGAGGACACATAGATGCGGAGGAAGGCCTCCAAGTCCTGATTCACCCTCTCGGTTTGACCATTGGTCTGAGGATGGTAAGCCGTGGAAAACTTTAGCTTGACTTGGAGGACTTGACATAAACTTCGCCAGAATTTGGCTGTGAATTGAACTCCTCGATCTGAGATAATTTCTTCAGGAAGACCGTGGAGTCGGAAGATCTCTTGTATGAATACTTGAGCCAACTTGGAAGCTGACGGAAGACCGGTGAGAGGAATGAAGTGTGCCATCTTGGTGAACCGGTCAACTACCACCCAGATGGTATTGAACTTGTTGCACATGGGTAAGTCTGTAATGAAATCCATCGACAAGTGGGTCCATGGTCGACGGGGAACGGATAGTGGAACCAGTTGCCCCGCAGGCGACTGGCGGGATACTTTATGTTGGGCACACTTTGGGCAAGATGCAATAAACTCCAAGACGTCCTTTTTCAGAGTTGGCCACCAATAGGACCTAGAGATAAACTCCAGGGTTTTTTGGATACCTGTATGTCCGGCAAAACGGGAAGCATGGGCCCAATGCATGAGCTTCTTCCTTAGCATCGGCTTCACAAAACTTTTCCCTGATGGGGGCGTAGAGTCCATCCCTACCGTGGAGAATGCCAACGGATTTATAATAGGATGCTTGTCTGAAGACTCTGACTCATTTTCTTGCTCCCATGAGCGGGAAAGGGCATCGGCCTTGCGATTCTGAGAGCCCGGACAGAACTGGAGTTTAAAGTCGAACCTGGAAAAGAAAAGTGCCCATCTGGCCTGACGAGGGTTGAGACATTGTGCGCCCTTCAGGTATAAAAGGTTCTTGTATAAACTTTCGGTAATAGTTGGCGAACCCTAAGAACCTCTGGACCCCTTTGAGGGTTAAGGGTACCGGCCAATTTTGGATTGCTTGTAGTTTCTCAGGATCCATCTCTAGTCCGGAACCGGACACAATGTACCCTAGAAACGGAATGGACTTGACTTCAAAGACGCATTTTTCTAATTTGCAATAGAGATGATTGACACGGAGACGGGACAGAACCTCTTTAACCCAAAAACGATGTTCCTCTAAATCGTTGGCAAAAATGAGGATATCGTCTAGATAGACCACGACATGACGGTATAGAATGTCTCTGAAGATCTCATTGACAAAATGCTGGAAGACAGCTGGAGCATTGCTCAATCCGAAGGGCATGACGAGGTACTCATAATGTCCGTCACGGGTGTTAAAGGCGGTCTTCCACTCGTCACCCTCACGGATCCGGATGAGATTGTATGCACCTCTCAAGTCCAGCTTTGTAAAGATGGTAGCTCCGCTAACTCTGTCAAAGAGCTCAGTAATCAGGGGTAAAGGATAACGGTTCTTGATGGTAATGTCGTTCAAACCTCTGTAGTCGATGCACGGCCGCAGACCACCATCTTTCTTTTTTACAAAAAAGAAGCCTGCGCCGGCTGGAGAAGAAGAAGGTCGAATGAACCCCTTTGCTAGGTTCTCTTTAATGTATTCCTCCATAGAATGCGTCTCAGGCAGAGACAACGGATAAGTTCGGCCTCGAGGTGGAACCTTCCCTGGAACGAGATCAATCGGGCAGTCCCATTCTCTATGAGGAGGAAGGATATCAGCAGAAGCTTTACTGAACACATCCGTGAAATCTTGATATGGAGGAGGTGGAACATCAGATGACCTGGGGGAGGAAGAACAGACAGGCAATACTTTAAACAAACATGTCTCAGCACAGGAGGAACCCCATGCCAGGATTTGCGTAGTCGTCCAATCAATTGTAGGATTGTGAAGACGGAGCCATGGAAGGCCCAGGACCACAGGATGTGTGGCTCTTGGAATCACTAAAAAAGAAATAAATTCAGAATGAAGAACTCCCACTCTCAGACGAACTGGTAGAGTCCTTAGGGAAATAACTGCATCAAAAATCTTGCTGCCATCCACGGCAGTCAAGGAGATGGACGAAGGAAGTCTCTCGGTGGGTAGGGACCACCGTTTAACATAGGCTTCGGTAATAAAGTTCCCAGCTGCTCCGGAATCAAGGAGGGCAATGACGTTCCGATAACGTTGAGCAATTTGGAGCGACACTGGGAGATTACAATCATGAGGAGATGGAGAGGAGATCATTACTCCTAGCCGGCCCTCTCCTGGGCGAGCTAGGGTTTGGAGTTTTCCCGGACATTCGGGACAGGCATTGATGGTGTGAGACGGAGCTGCACAGTAAAGACAAAGAGACTTGGAGAGACGTCTTCGGCGCTCAGCAGGAGTTAAACGGGAACGGCCAAGTTGCATGGGCTCATCTTTAGATGGTGACAGTTGACGAGGAGGAGGAGCAGAAGATTTTGGAGCAGATGATCTTCCACGCTCAGTTGCTCTCTCTCTGAAACGTAAATCAACTTTCGTGCAGAGTGAGATTAGCTCATCTAACTTAGAAGGTAAGTCTCTGGTAGCTAACTCATCTTTAATACGCTCAGATAAGCCATGCCAGAATGCAGCATACAGGGCCTCGTCGTTCCATGCCAGTTCGGATGCCAGGATCTGGAACTGTATCAGATATTGTCCTACAGTACGTGACCCCTGGCGTAAACGGAGAATCTCGGATGAAGCTGAGGTTACCCGGCCTGGCTCGTCGAAGATGCGCCTGAATGTTGACACGAAGGCAGTGTAGGAAGATAGCAGGGTGTCGGACCTCTCCCATAACGGTGATGCCCAATCAAGGGCTGAGCCACTGAGAAGAGAAATAATGTAGGCAATTTTTGTACGGTCACTGGGAAAATTGCCAGGTTGTAGCTCAAACTGAATCTCACACTGGTTGAGAAATCCCCTGCAGAATCTTGGAGATCCGTCAAATTTTGCTGGCGTTGGAAGATGAAGACGTGGAGCAGAAATGGGTAAGGTGGGTGGGGTTATAGCTGGAATCACTGTGGTTGACGCACCAGACGCGCCTGATCCACGGAGAGTTGTCTGAATCCCATCCAGCCGAGTAGAGAGATCCTGGAGACAGCGGATGATGTGGCCCTGTGCAGCCTCCTGATGTTCTAGTCGGGCTGCCAGTTCTTGCATCGGCCTGGCCGCTTGATCCTGGTCTCCGGCTGGATTCATTAGGTCAGTGCTTACTGTCACAACTGAGGGCCTGAGCTGACGGGAGGCAGCCTCAGTTGTAGGGGCTGAGATGTACCGGAACCTGGGAGGTTGTATCAGACCCCTGGACATGTAAGTAACATGAATAATAATTGCCCGAAGGCGTGACCACGACAACTTGGATAAAAGTCAATGATGTTTATTATGACAACTCCGCAACACAGCAGCAGTAAAAGAAAACGTAAAAGTCAGCAAAGAATAAATACAGTTCCTGGGTACTACAGGATGGCAGGAGCCACAGGGCACTGGTAGTGTGAGATAGTTCTTATGATCTTCTAGATGGAAAGTCCTTACCAGGCCCGACTGTAGCAATGGAGATAACCCAGGATTGTGCCAGCTGGTGTTCCAGGAAAAGCTGGGTTGCTGAAGATAAAACAGCTGCTGTGGATACTGGCTGGAACCAGACTGTTGTTAGCACGGAGTGGATACTGGCTGGAACCAGTTAAATAATAAATGAACTTGGGAGCGATGAAATATGAACTGAAATGTAGAACTTGAGAGCGGAGAAATAATAATACCGGTGGAGAGTGGTAAAGTGTAGAAAGGACACCGGCCCTTTAAGGGAAGCTGTACTCTGCTGGAAGCTGAGCTGGAAGCAGGTAATGTTGTAGCTGGAAACAGATGAATCCACAATGGATTGGAGAGTCAGGCTACACCGCAGGTGGAATGCTGGTGCGGGTCTCTATGGTGGAAGTCTTGAGACAGGAGCTGGAACCTGGAAGACAATCACAGGAGAGAGACAAACAGGAACTAGGTTTGACAACCAAAGCACTGACGCCTTCCTTGCTCAGGCACAGTGTATTTATACCTGCAGCAAGGAAAGGATTGGCTAGGCAATTATGCAGATTAACAATACTGACAACAGATTGGAGGAAATGATCAGCTGACAGAATCCAAGATGGCTGCGCCCATGCAGACACTTGGAGGGAAGTTTGGTTTGTAATCCATGTGGTAATGAAAACAGTAATGGCGGCGCCGGCCACTGGAGACAGGAGACGCCAGGCTGACAAGTGCACATCCAACCACGCGGACACAGCGGAGGCCGCGGCTGACGTAATCGCCACTCTGACACTCTGCATGCAGAAGCTCAGGGACGGCGGCGGAGGCCGCGGGAGACGCCATGCCAGATGTAATAAGGCGTTACTGTGACAGCGTCTCGGAGAGACAGGAGAGGATGCAGGAATGTGAACATTAGGATAACAGATGGGATCCGGTCCTGGAGCGCTGAGCCAGCCTTAGGAGGCATCTGATGGGTAAGAAATGGCGTCCAGATACCCGGATCGTGACAAGCAGCACCGCAGACTGCTACAGTAAGCTACTATAGTAGTATGTATAAAGAAGAAAGAAAAAAAAAACAACCACGGGTAGGTGGTATACAATTATGGATGGACTGCCGAGTGCCGACACAGAGGTAGCTACAGCCGTGGACTACCGTACTGTGTCTGCTGCTAATATAGACTGGATGATAATGAGATGAAATCAATATATATGTATATATAATATCACTAGTACTGCAGCCGGACAGGTATATATTATATATTTATTATGTAATGACTGATGACGGACCTGCTGGACACTGTCAGCTCAGCAGCACCGCAGACTGCTACAGTAAGCTACTATAGTAGTATGTATAAAGAAGAAAGAAAAAAAAAACAACCACGGGTAGGTGGTATACAATTATGGATGGACTGCCGAGTGCCGACACAGAGGTAGCTACAGCCGTGGACTAACGTACTGTGTCTGCTGATAATATAGACTGGATGATAATGAGATGAAATCAATATATATGTATATATAATATCACTAGTACTGCAGCCGGACAGGTATATATTATATATTTATTATGTAATGACTGATGACGGACCTGCTGGACACTGTCAGCTCAGCAGCACCGCAGACTGCTACAGTAAGCTACTATAGTAGTATGTATAAAGAAGAAAGAAAAAAAAAACAACCACGGGTAGGTGGTATACAATTATGGATGGACTGCCGACACAGAGGTAGCTACAGCCGTGGACTAACGTACTGTGTCTGCTGATAATATAGACTGGATGATAATGAGATGAAATCAATATATATGTATATATAATATCACTAGTACTGCAGCCGGACAGGTATATATTATATATTTATTATGTAATGACTGATGACGGACCTGCTGGACACTGTCAGCTCAGCAGCACCGCAGACTGCTACAGTAAGCTACTATAGTAGTATGTATAAAGAAGAAAGAAAAAAAAAACAACCACGGGTAGGTGGTATACAATTATGGATGGACTGCCGAGTGCCGACACAGAGGTAGCTACAGCCGTGGACTAACGTACTGTGTCTGCTGATAATATAGACTGGATGATAATGAGATGAAATCAATATATATGTATATATAATATCGCTAGTACTGCAGCCGGACAGGTATATATTATATATTTATTATGTAATGACTGATGACGGACCTGCTGGACACTGTCAGCTCAGCAGCACCGCAGACTGCTACAGTAAGCTACTATAGTAGTATGTATAAAGAAGAAAGAAAAGAAGAAAAAAAACACGGGTAGGTGCTAGGTGGTATACAATATTATATATATATTATATACAATTATATATTAAACTCATAAACTGGTGGTGATTATTAAACTGGTGGTCAGGTCACTGGTCACACTATCAGCAACTTGCAAGTAGTACTCCTGAGTCCTAAGCAGACAATCACAATATATATTATACTGGTGGTCAGTGTGGTCACAAACAATGGCAGTGTGGCTGGCACTCTGGCAGCAAAAGTGTGCACTGTACGTTATATGTACTCCTGAGTCCTGAGTCCTGCTCTCAGACTCTAACTGCTCCCCACTGTCAGTGTCTCCCCCACAAGTCAGATAATACAGTCACACTATCTCTCTCTATCACTTCAGCAAGTACTAGTAGTAGTAGTACTCCTCCTAATGCTCCCCAAATTACTACTGTGTCTCTCTCTGTCTCACTCTCTTCTCGAATCTCTATAAACGGAGAGGACGCCAGCCACGTCCTCTCCCTATGAATCTCAATGCACGTGTGAAAAATGGCGGCGACGCCCGGCTCCTTATATAGAATCCGAGTCTCGCGATAGAATCCGAGCCTCGCGAGAATCCGACAGCGTGATGATGACGTTCGGGCGCGCTCGGGTTAACCGAGCAAGGCGGGAAGATCCGAGTCGCTCGGACCCGTGTAAAAAAAACTGAAGTTCGGGCGGGTTCGGATTCCGAGGAACCGAACCCGCTCATCTCTATTTACAACGTTTGCCTCATTTACTATCCATGTCAAACTATTACCTTTAGTAACCAAGCCAGAAATGTGGCGATCAAAGGATTTCAAGAAATTTTGGTAAAAACAAAATAACACAATAGTTTTGTGTCAGTCTTTTGACCCTGTCGACCATATGGGGTTGACATAATGACTTTCTTTTAACTGTCTAACTTCTATACCACGCCCGCATATATAGATCCCATAGTTCTTCTATATCACCAATGCACACTATATTGGAGAGTCAACTGGCACCACTGTGCATAAACCAACATACAATGTACATGCACCTGGCACAACACAACCCCATCACCATTATCCTAAATCACCTGGCTGCAACTGGAATTCCTATCAGCCTGTACCTGCTGTTAACCCTATGTTATCCTGTTCCTACTTGTTGCTTTTAGTAAACCACCCTCTGGTTAGATACTCTGCTGTATGGACTAACCTCCATTTGCACATGGCTGCCACCTACCTCTGTAGTGTCTCCAATATGGCTACCTTCAGCCTGTCTCCCGCTGGCTCTTTTTCCTGCACTGCATGGGAAGGGATATGACATCTCCAAGATCTACAGTGTCTAGGTTGACAGTCACTAAGTCGACCCCATATAGTTTACAAGCTCAAAAGGTATACAGTGGGTAAGATCGACATGACAATGGTCGAAGCAAGATTTTTTCTTTTTGGGTGTGATTTTGTATGTTTCATCATATGTGACCAGAATCAGTGAATAGGTGTACCCTTGTGGGCTCGTTTTGCTCGCCACACTGCACTGGCAAGGTGGCTCTCTCCGCTATCGCTGCATGCGCCACAGGTTACTATTCCCAAACATAGTCCACATGCAATGGTTGGAAAAACATGTAAAAATAATAATAAAGATAACATGTCGACCATTGTACTGGTTAACCTTAATGCATGTTGACATTTTATCTGTCAACCTTTCGTACCTGTCAACCAAATGCATGACGACCATATTGTGTCGACCTATTGACTGTCGAACTATCATCTGGATACACCCCAGCCACAGCCAGCGCCATCTTATGAAACAAAGAGGAGCATTTGTTGTAAGTGAAATGAGGGAGTTATGGGCATAAAACTATAAGTGAGATGATGGGCATAAAAATACGTACAATAAATGCGATGATGGGCATAGAGGGGTAATGCATACAGTCCTGCTTTTTAGAGAGGGGGGGGGGGATGTTGGGAGGCCCCATTTCACCCACTGCTCTGCTTAGCAGAGCAAATGGTGAATAGATGCTGTGGGACATGGGCGCAGCATCTATTCACTAGAGGGTATCCGGACTCCAGGTCGACAGCACAAAGGTCGACGCCAATTGGTCAACACACCGTATGTCGACACGGGCAAAATGTCGACATGGACAAAAGGTCGACATGAACAAGGTCGACATGGAAAAAGGTCGACGTGAGTTTTTCACGATTTTTTTCTTTTTTTGAACCTTTTCATACTTAACGATCCACGTGGACTACGATTGGAACGGTAAAGTGTGCCGAGCGAAGCGGTAGCGGAGCGAAGGCACCATGCCCGAAGCATGGCGAGCGAAGCGAGCCATGCAAGGGGACGCGGTGCACTAATTGGGGTTCCCAGTCACTCTACGAAGAAAACGACACCAAAAAAACATAAAAAACTCATGTAGACCTTTTTCCATGTCGACCTTGTTCCTGTCGACCTTTTGTCCATGTCGACCTTTTGTCCATGTCGACCTAAGGTGTGTCGACCAATTGGCGGCGACCTAAGGTGTGTCGACCTTTGTGCTGTCGACCCTCAGTCCCAGACCCCACTAGAGAGGGACTGGGGGCCAGCGTGATGAAAAATGGGGGGAGGCTATATTGGACGTACTAGTACTATCGCTCAGTGCTGCAGGGCAAATAAAATTAGGAAGGCATAACTCAGTGTAGAGGATGACTTAAAACAAGGGACAGCTCTTGGTTTAGTTCCGGGCTTTTAGGGTTAAGGTTTTTGAGATATTTCCCCATATTAATGATAGTGAATTTCATAATGTTGTGCCTGCAGTGGGTGTACTCAGAGTGGCTTCACATGAGAGCACCAATATGGCAAACTTCTCCTTACAGATATTACAAGGAGATTTATCAAATCTCGGAGAGAGATAAAGTGGAGAAGTTGCTCATAGCAACCAATAAATGTCGTTTTTCTACCATAGCCTGTAAAATGGCAGAAACGGATTGGTTGGCACTTTATCTCTCTCCAAAACTTGATAAATCTAACCTTCATCTGTGAGCTGGATTATAATTACTCAAATTTCTGTCATAGGGTAACTTCTCTGGTCTGCTGCTGTGTCTGTTACATTATGTAGCGACAGGGGCGAATTGGGACGGCGGGATGTCGAGACACTACCCCTAGGCCAGTCTTGCTGCCCCTTCAGTGGCCTGACTCACCCCTCTACCAGGCTGCCAGCTACCGCGATCAGAGCCGGGTAGCGCTTGCAAACGGCCCCCTGCAGCCTAGCTTATGCAGCTGCTCAGTGGGGGTCATTCCGACCCGATCGCACACTATGCTTCCTTGCAGCCGAGCGATTGGGTCGGAACTGCGCATACGCGGCGACCGCATTGCGCAGGTGCGTCATTGCCCGGCGCCACTAGCAAGGAAAGCGGTCGCAGCGGCGACCGCAAGAAGATTGACAGGAGGAAGGCGGAACCGGGTGGAAACTCACTGTTTTCGGGGAATGGTGAGTGCAACGCGGGTGTGTCCAGGCGTTTGGAGGGCAGATGTCTGACATCAATTCCGGGACCTGCATCGCTGGATCGATCGCAAAGGGTAAGTAGCTCTTACCCTGGTCTTCTTTTACAGGAAACTTTTTTTGCATAGCAGGCTGCACAAGCATTCGCAGCCCTGCTATGCAGAAATACACTCCCCCATAGGCGGCGTGTAGTTGATCGCACAGGCAGCAAAAAGTTGCTACGTGCGATCAACTCGGAATGACCCCCCGTGTCACTGTGCAGAGCTGTAGTACCTCATATTGCAAACCCTGCCCTCTGTGTGATGTCATGCAGGGGCAGGGCTAACACTTGACACTGCTGCCATGTGGTAACAGACTACATAGACAGTAAAAGCCAGGTAAGAGGGCGTAAGAACCTGTCTATTCAATTGCTGAGCCTTATCTTCAAGTAAATGAATGTGGTGTACACTATATTTGAATTCCGGGAGTTTGTTATATCTCTAAGCCAAGCTGAGTTCAGCTGCCCACCCCAGTATAATTATATCAAATCTAAATGAAGCTAATATGTTTACAAAATACAATTATGTATGATTAGACAGCATAATGGTTGTGTAAATGAGAATGTCAGGATTAATCCACTGTCAGAAAAAAAAAAGTGATATATTACTTTATGTTATGTCATATATGTCTGTTGATGTCAAAGGTACAATTTCAGTATGCAAATTGAACAGTAGTGAACATTTATTCCAGTCATTGAACATTGAACAGTAGTGTGCATTTATTCCAGTCCGCCATGTTTATTCCAGTCTGCCATGTTTTGCCTAATTCAGACTCGATCGCTGTTGTGCGAAATCGCACAGCGGCTGATTATCGAACAACTGCGCATGCGTATGGGTCGTAATGCGCAGGCGCGAGGACAAACTGCGAAAAAATCCTGTGTTTTTTTGCTCGCAAGGCAAACGCAGGTTGATTGACAAGAAGCAGACATTAGGGGATGGTAACTGCCCATTTTCTGGGAGTGTCAGGAAATACCAGTGAACAAGCCTACAGTAGGTGAAACGGTCCGTCTGGTGAAAGCATTGGGCAGCGCGCAGCCCATACCTAATTTGTGGTATCCTGGTTATGTAAGATCCCACTTGGGCTGAAAAATATTTAAAATATTTATTAATTTAAGCTTCCTATTCCTTATGTACTGTTAATAAGCTCTTTTAAGTTAAATAGACTGAGACTCATGTGTTCCCTTTAAAGGAAGTAATTGCCTTTCTGGAGCCCTTTGGGCAGTATTGTATATTGTGTTTGTTTCATAGCCTGCACAAATAGGAGACAATATTGTTTAAACATATGTGATAAATCCTCTGCAAGCTGAGATAAACCTTTACTCCAGCAGTTAACATTGATTGAAATATAAAATATATCTTTTTGCATATGGATGTATATTCTCACAACTGTCAGGTTTTGTGAATAATCAGCAGCTGGCCTTATTAAGTTCTTTAGATTGTCTCTTGTGTACTGCTGTAAGCTTTTCTCCGCTGTGAATAGGCAACAACTCACTTCTACTAATTGTTACAACCTTAGAAACTGAGTAGTTTATAGTCTGCTGGAAATTGTACTGATATTTAAAAACATAAGAGATATATCCAATACATTATCTGGGGTATAGTTCAACTATACTGAAATTATATTGATAACAATGCATATCCTTTTTTTAAGTTAGAGATCTATTGATTTGGATCCTCTGACAGATTTCTTTATTGACAAATTTGCAATCTGCCCAGAACTACACTCTAATACCCCTTTTCCACTTACGAGCACGGGTCGCAGCCGGGAGCCTGACACGGGAGCTGCCCCCTGCTGCGACCCGTGCTCGGCCCCTTTCCCATCAGCAGTCACAACCCGGCATATGCCGGGTTGGTGACTCTTCTAGTGACGCGGCAGGGGCGGCGCAGGGAGATCACATGATCTCCCAGCGCCACCCTTCCATACAGTGTAAATGGGAGCTGTGTCGCATCGACACGGCTCCCGTTTACACTACAACCCTACCCGGATCATTCCCGTGTCCTACCCAGGTAAATAGCCGGGTAGGATTCACGGGTCACTTGATCCGGGTTTACCCTTTTCCACTTGCAAAAAACACGGGTAAATGCGCGCCCCCGTGCATTTACCCGTGTGTTTTGAGCTAGTGGAAAAGGGGTATTATCTTATACCTATCACGCACACCTGTGCGTGTGTACTCTCTCATCCAGGGTTGTCCCTCTACAGTAGAGACTACTAAGGTCACGGTTTTACCTGGACAGCAGAATACTTTCCTTTCTTAAGGAAGAAGTACTCTCTCATTCAGCAGATTACTGCCATACTCCACAGGATACGCCTAATCTCGTTTGGTCTTGGAAGCTAATCTCTGGTAAACCTGGTTAGTACTTGTTTGAGAGACTACCAAGGAATACCAGGTGCAGTAAACACACTTGCTGAACAGCAGAAGGAATAGTTCCTTTTTCCTTCCCCTTTTTTTCTTCATATTTTCTCCATCTATACCTATCAAGTAATTCTTTTTTGGTATTTGTAAACACAATTGGGTGCCAAACTGTGTTCATGCTATCTGAATAATTTTTTGCATGGTGAATATAAGGAGGTGATAAATCAGTATGAGTAGCTCAGGAACAAATGGGCATTATAACTCTTGTATAATTGTTTCATTGGTCTATTTCTGCAATTGCAAACTGCTGATATAATGGTAATATAATAATTGTTTATGAAGACACTGTTCTCAGAGCCGGCCTTAGCTATAGGCAGGCTAGGCATTTGCCTAGGGCATCCAAGCATGTCTAGGGGCATCCAAGCATGTCCCTGCAGTATCTCATGCTGGGAGGGACAGTCCGCAAACTAACTGTTACTTTCCAAATGTATTCAATCAGTACTTGTATATACTGCTGTTTACATTTGTAAAACAAAATGCACACTGTGCCTTAAACTTCCTCTGACATGCTTGAATGCCCCTGACTTGTGAGACCTCAGACAGACAGCAGAAGCCCAGTAAATCATACTTACCTACTCTCCCGGATTCTGCGGGAGACACCCGGTTTTCGGGTAGTCCCCCGCAGCCCCCGGAAGAGTGGGCACCCCTCCCGCATTCTGCCCACTTCCTAGTGAAGTGGGCAGAATAGGGAGAATAACACCATAAAATCACGGACCCGGCGGGGGGTGGAGCCTAATGACGCGATCAGATGCTAATCGCGTCATTTTAGCCCCGCTCCTAACAAAATTTCATCCAACTACCGGCTTTTTCCGGTGGGTGGGCGGGGCCTGCTGATGTAATCAACTTGGCTCCTCCCTCATCCCCGCCCACCTGCTTCTCCTCTCCGGTCATCTCCCGGAGAGGAGAGTTAAAATATCGGCAAGTATGCAGTAAATGCAATTCCTGGACCTGTGACATTTTCACTGACTATATAAGGTTATTACTGGATGGCTTCTATAACACATGTGTATTTTGGAAGACTGCTTCACAGAAACCTGACATCACCTATACTGCTTGTGCACATGGGGGAGGGGGACCCTGCCATCCTGTGTGTGTCCCTTATCCCTGTGCAATTCCCAGGTGTCTGCAGGGACATAACATGGGCCATACCTCCCAACTGTCCAGATTTTCGCAGGACAGTCCCGTTTTTTGGGGACTGTCCCGCTGTCCCACCCGCGGGCCGCAGTGTCCCGCGGTGGGGGGGGCAGTTGGGAGGCTCTGTCTCTCGCTGCCCTGCTTAGCAGAGCAGCGGTGAATAGACGCTGTGCGCATGCGCACAGCGTCTATTCATTGGAGACAGAGGGAGAGGGGGCATGCCAGCAGCTCACAGAGCGCTGGGCATGCCCCTTCAGTGCCGAAAACGGGGCGTGGCTCGCGATCGCGGGTCCTTCCGTGAAGCCACGCCCCTTTTCTTATATCACGCCCCTTTTTGGGAGCGCGCGCGGCGAAGCCGCGCGTGTGTCCCTCTTTACAGAAGGGAAAAGTTGGGAGGTATGATGGGCAATGTTCTCCCCACACTTTATTTCCTAGTCAGTCCATGCCGTAAAATTCCCCTGCCACCCAGCACTGTAACGTGGTCAGTAAGTTGCGTTGTGCTTTTCTATATGAAACATCAGTGCAGCATGACTTTCGGACACATCAGACTGGAGGGCAGAGCATATCACTCCCACAGTATAAAGTAAAGGGCATGCAGTAACAGACACCAGCAAACACACTGAATAGTGAAGAGAATGGACAGTTTCTACATGTTTGATACTGATCTTTTTGTATAACCAGCAAGTGTGGCAGTATCTGTGGCAGTATATGTGTATTATGGGCATTACTAATGTGGGGCATATGTGTAAGGTGCATTACTGTGTGGCATTATGTGTATTATGGGCATTACTAATGTGGGGCATATGTGTAAGGTTCCTTTACTGTGTGGAATTATATGTATAATGGTCATTACTGTGTGGCATTGTGCAGAGTTGAACTGGCCCACAGGGTAACCCCCCGGTGGGCCCCACTACCTGAGCGTTGCAGGTACAGATGCAGAACTAGCGGCGGAGCTAGGGGGCACCAGACAAAATTTTGCCCAGGGCATCAAATTGGCTAGGGCCAGCTCTGTCTGTTTTTTGATATCTTTCCTCTAGCAGAATAGCAGTCACTGAATATTCTGCGGAATAAAAAGCCCTATGGTGACACCTCTGTTAAACATAAGAACAGATGGTGAGCAAACACCACACAAGGCAACAAACCAATATTTTATTAATTATAATATATACAAAATAAGAGTTAACAGCATAAAGGCCACCATATAGGATACCACTATGGGAGTAGTATCAAACTGTAGGAGTAAGTCCTGGGCTACGCACAGACTGGAAAAATCATTCGATGGTGAGTTGCGAACGGATTTGGAACTGACTGCTGTTTGCAAAGCTTGGCGTACGCAGATTTTCCGGGGCGGATATTCACTCTGTCTGTGGCGACTATCCGATTGCAGACCTCTGCAAATTCACAGAGGAGTGATCAGGTCTGAATTAGGCCAATAGATCGTTAGGTAGAAGGTGTCTCTAACTAAGCAGGAAAACTATGACTGACAACTTGTCACTCTTGCTTTGCCAAACAGCACATCATACACAGACAAAGAGACGGCGATACTATGTGCTTCCAAACCATCTTTGTAAATTCTTACATCCCATGAAAGTTTTAATATGTTTTAGAAGTTTCAGCTGACCGTAATGTAGTTGAGAGCTAATTACAAAAGAGAGTTGGGGTCATGGTTGTTCCCCTATGACAGGCCCCATCCGGTCCCTCCTCTTGGCACCCCTGCCCTTAGTGTGGTGCAATGACCAGTGTGCAAACCCTTTTATCTGTGCACATGGGTCTTAATAATCGTGCACATCATAGAGAAAATAGCAGAAAAGATTGTTTAAGTGAGAGTTAAAGAGGAAAGGAGACTGAATTGATGCACATCCTCAGAGATTTTACAAAACCCAGACTCTGGGAT
This sequence comes from Pseudophryne corroboree, assembly GCF_028390025.1. Taxonomy (NCBI): domain Eukaryota; kingdom Metazoa; phylum Chordata; class Amphibia; order Anura; family Myobatrachidae; genus Pseudophryne; species Pseudophryne corroboree. The sequence continues at coordinate 752,958,014 of NC_086445.1, read as the reverse complement.
ATTCATCAAAGGTTGGAGAGAGATATACTGTAGTATCAACAAATTAGCTCCTGTCATTTTTCAAACACATTCTGTAAAATGACAGGAGTTGATTGGATTCATCCCTGCCCACTTTCTCTCTCTCTTCAAACTTTGATACATCTAGCTCTTAGCCAGGGGCGGATTGGTCCACCGGGGTAGCGGTGGACCAATCTGCCATTGTGGAATGCAAACCAGAAGCAGTGATCTTGCAAGCTAGCAATCTCTTCCAGAAATCCACAGCCTGAGAGTGGTTGGAATGGGTGTGAGGGCACTGTCACCCCCAGCAGCCGAAGTCAAAGAGAGCCAGGCACAGCATAACCATGACCCGGGCATCCCCAGCAGGCAGCCGCACACAGGAGACACACCAAGGGGGCTAAGCGGAGTCCTCTGTCTCACAGAGCCCCCCCACCCCAGTACACGGGACCAGGGAGCAGTGACTCCTGGGTCCCCCTGCACAATGAGGAAGCATTCCAGCATGGCATCCACTTCCAGGCAAAGGTCAGCCCAGGATACTGGCTGTCTCTCCACTGCTTATTACGTCTCTCTCTCTCTCTCTTTCTCTCTCTCTCTGCACTTCTGGCTGTCCCTGATGATGCTCTCACTCTGCTTCTCTCTTGCTGTCTCTGCTGCTTTTTTGCTGTTTCTCTATAATGCTCTCTTACTATCTGTCTCCCTGCCTCTCTCTTGCTGTCTGTCTGCCTCTCTGCTGCTCTCTTGCTATCAGTCTCTGCTGTTTACTTGCTGTCTTTGCTGCCCTCTTGCTGTCTCTCTCTGCTGCTGTTTTGCTGGCTGTCTCCTGCTGCTCTCTTGCTGTCTGTTTCTCTCTGCTGCTCCTGTGCTCTCTGTCTCTTGCTGGCTGTCTGCATCTCTCTGTTTTTTCCTGTTGGGGCCAATGTATTTTTTTTCTTGTGCAATGTTTTTTGCCTGCGTTCCAAAGGTGTTCTTACAGAGTTGCAGTGCAGACCCATATGCACACACTGAGATGTGTTTTAACATTGAGTTAAGCGTTCCTAGGTGGTTACAGGGAATTGACTAATCAGACGCAGATGTAATGTAGTATGGGCATGTTGCTGAAAGTAGTTGCGCATAGATGTGCTGAATTGATCACATTGGGGGCCATACACAGGGAGATGATCTGCACCTAGCATAGGGCTAGTGAAAGTTTCAATGGTGCAACCAGTGGTGGGCATCTCAGTCCTTGCACATTCGTATGTTTGGCTGTACACCAGGGAAGGTCTGTGTAGCATAAAGACACAGACACAACTGCAGCAAACGTCGCAAGGAAGCTTCAAGTTCGTCCAACACAGAATCAGGCATCCTACAGAACCCACCCACTCAACAGACCCTGCCCCCATTAGGCCTGCTTCCATGAATTTCCCAGGCTGGTTCTCCATCCCAATTCGCCCCTGTGTAGCGGGGTCAGGCAGTGGTTGAGGTTTTTGTGGCAAATTGCTCATCAACTCCGCCCCACACATGCACACTGTTAGGCTTGAATCCTTCTTGAGATGGCATGGGGCAATGAAGAGCTCCTGAAGATTGCTGAAACCAGAGAAGATAACAGAAGCTCTGGGGGAAAAGTGGTCTGTGCAGTAGAGCTGAAGTAAGCGCCGCCACTACCCAGGTGAAGAAAGAAGTCCATGGAAGACAAAGAAGTCCATGGAAGACGAAGAGACGGTGAAGATCGTGGAAGCCAGAGAAGAGGATGGAGTAGAAGCTGCAGATGCCAGAGAAAATGTAAGTTGTGTGTCAATGATGGCCTATGCAAAAGAGATGAAGCAGGGCTGCCGCTACCCTGGGGAAGAAGAAAAGACAACTGATAGAATTAAAGTCAGTGAAGGCACCAGAAGAAACCCAAGAGAAGCAGTGAACTCTGCAAAAGAGCTTAAACAGGCCACTTCTCTCCAATTGAAGGCCAGCACTAAAGACACCAGAAATCCTGAGGCAGTGGAGATTTGCCCGTAAATACTACCTGGAAAGTGCTGCCAAGAGAGGGGCCCTGGAACTTCCATTAAGGGTATGACATTTTCTTTGTCAGGCATAGACCTGTGCGGCAAATGGGCACTAGGCCATGGTACTACAGGGTTGGGGTCTAGTAGACGGGCACAAGGCCTGAGGCATAACAGGTTGCTAGACCCTATAGATATATACATATCCCACTATAGGCAGTCACTAGGCCCTATAGCGAGCCATGAATTTGTCATATAATCGCAATAGAAAAAGTTGTGATGTAGCTTTCCCATACTGCAAAAAATTGTTCCACTTTCTTCTCTCTCTAAAACTCCACTCCCACCCACTCCATTCGGACAAAATAAAAGAGTTTGTTCTTAATAAAGACAAAGATGGTGTATCCACACTTGTAGGATGGCTTTACAAGCCGCTGAACTTATTGCAAGCAGCAATTTCTTGCTACCTTTACATATTTTTTGACCACTTGGAAAGATACCAAAAAGCGCCCACTCTGGGGTTAAAGACACTTATCCTTTTCCTTCCTCAGTTGGAAAGTAAGCCCCGGTGAAGCATATGCTACGGATCCCCCCGGAGTTCCCGCTATGCGCAATCGCTAGCTCCCTCTACCCTCCCTGACAAAGCCATCAGTGTGCTGGCTCCCGTTCAGCATTAACGCATCAGCGGCTCAGGTACAGCGGGCACTACACTCAAGTGCACCAATACAGTGGGCACAGTGGTACATTTTCTCTACCCTGCTGACATATTTCCAATGCCTTAACTTATCTAGGTACTACTCACAGTGGGCGGGCATCTGAACAGACAGCGTGGCGCTGCATTCAGGTTATCTGCTCCTGCAATGCTTTGGGCACCAGAACACACGCTGACTATTTAACGGTGCCCACCCACCACTACACTTCCTTCAGCAACTGCTCATTAGTGTATGTGACACACCCATCTATTGTTTACTCTGACACCCCCATTGTCACACATAACTGGCAGTAGCAGTCCACCACTCCTTTTGGCACTGCTCTATTCTTTTGTTCAACTGTCATCTCACTCAGAGCTCTCTCATTGGGATTTAATCCCGGGTCTCTCTGCACTGTGATACGTATCAGGGCTACCTAGGAGATAATCAGTCTCAACAAGCAAAAACACCACTTATTTTATTTTCCTTCCTCTAAAATTGTTACACATGGCATGCTCACTTGGCCACCAATGCCCTACCTATAAATGACCAAGCAGCAGCTGCATAATTGTGTCTAGCTACTGGGAAGCCAGCACCATCCAGCAAGGATATAATATTGCTGCAGCAAATCTCACTAGACTAGGGGTGGGCAACATGCGGCCCAGGAACCGATCCTGCCTGGACCGCTTTCCCCCACCAGTGCGCAATAACAAGCGGCCTGACTGGCTGAGCTGCTTGTCATTGCGCTACAGCAGCTCTGAGAGATGCGGCGCCACTGAGGAAATCCCGGGCACGTCACAGGGGCTGCTGACCGGGATTTTCTTTCAGACGTCTCAGGCGCTGGGCAGTGCGGGGGTGCGGAGCCACATCAAGAAGAGTGTGGATCTCTGCAGCGGGCGGCCAGCGGATCTCTCATGTGGGCAGCGTGCAGCAGGAGCTGATCTCTCCAGCGGGCAGATCACTGATTTTGTCTTGCAAGGTCGTACTGAAGAAGCACGCCAAATTCTGCTTCTTCCAAAACCAGTGATCTGTAGAGGTGGTAAAAAGCAGAGAGAGGTTACCAAGCTATTTCAGTGCATGCATACACCTAATTCCATAGTGTGTAACACTGACCTAGGGATTGGAAATTATCTATCATTTATTGTGCTGTATGTTTTATTTTTTTACTCTGCCTGCCGTAATGTGTAAAAAGGGAACTCTGTCTGCCATAATGTGTAAAAGGGGGCTCTGTCTGCCGTAATGTGTAAAAGGGGGCTCTGCCGTAATGTGTAAAATGGAGCTCTACCTGCCATAATGTGTAACAGGGACCTCTGCTTGCTGTAAATGTGTAACAAGGGGCTCTGCTTGCCGTACTGTGTAAAAGGGGACTCTACCTGTCGTACTGTGTAAAAGAGGACTCTACCTGGCAAAATGTGTGATAGGGGCTCTACATGGAGTAATGTGTGTAAGTGGCGCTACTGTGCAGTGTAATTTGAATAATATAGACTATTGTGCAGCCTAATAGGAATCTGTATTATTTTGTGGCCACGCCCCTTCCCCATGAAGCCACACCCCTATATTTTTGGCGCGTGCCTATGGTGGCCCTCGAATACTCATTGGAAAGTGTTAAGTGGCCCCTCAGCTGAAATAATTGCCCACCCCTGCACTAGAGCATCAATTCTTGGATATTACTACTACAGCCTTATGAGAATCAATCATGGTTATCTATTTTAGTGCAATTCCAGTCACATTATTTGACTAGTGTGCATTCTAAGGGATGTAGTCATGTGACCGGCGGTCGGGAGACCGCTGGTCACTCTACCGATGCCGGAATCCTGAGCGGTGGACAGCCCGACAGTTACTTGCTGCCTTACAGGGACTATCCCACTCCTCTGGAGTGGGAATAGAACCTGTGGCGAGCCATCGAGCCCGCTGCGTGGCAATTGCAGCAAGCCTGCAAGGGGCTTCGTTGCGCTTCCCCCCCTCCTGCCGGCATTCTGGCGTCGGTATGGAGACCTCCGGGATCCCAAACGCCGGTCTCCCAATACCAACCCCATACTACAAACTACCTCTGTTTGATACAGTAACTCACCCAAGGGACATGTAAAAAAGCTATGGAATAGTTAACCGGTTTCCATTTACTTGTTGACGTATCACTGGGTTTTATAGCCCACCATTTTCTTGTTGCCATTTAACAAACTGTTACATTTTCAGCAAAACATATACAGTGTATACAGATTCACACGCTGCTGTTCTGAATTAACCTACAGTGTTTCAGTTATGCTTCAAATTACTGCTCTCTGATATTTTAATAATTGACATCAAGCTTGTTGATCATATTAATTTGCAATTTAACAAATGTGAATAATCATCACTGTCTTACGCTATTTCTGGTTATATGTTCCTGAACTTGCATGTGCTTGACTATCCTCATCTACGAAATTGTGGCTGTATTTTTCTCTAGTGTTCTTAAGAAGAAGCACCTATCTTGTCCTTATTTATCTTACTGTGTGCCTTTTCATTTCTCTGACAGGGATTTCAATATGCAATTAGCATATGTATGGCCTTATTTAAGGTTATTTCCATATTCAGGGTTAAATCACCTAGTGACATATTTTCACAGTGAGCATTACTACACCCACTATTATCCCTTTCTAGTGGGATTTTAAGCCTTTAAATAAATTAGTTCTCACAAAAAAAAATTTCTAATAATAATTTTATACACTGTGTGTGTGTGTGTATATATATATATATATATATATTCAATAAAAGTTATATTTTAAGTATAGGCAGAGTGCACCCCAAAAAGAGTATTTTGCTTTATCTTGCCCTTTATCCTACTGTCTTATTACTCTCAGGGTGCACCTTCATTGAGTAAATTCATTTACACTGTAATCAAGTGGTATAAATTAAATGTATGATGTGGATTAGCCTATCCTGTATACTTGCTAACAGCAATCCTTGTGCTATTTGACCGTTTTTCCCTACTTCCCTATCCCATCCTCACATGATTTAAAATGGGCCTGCAACAGGTCGATGATCTCCAGGATAGGAAGGTGCACATAACTTACAATAAACCAACATGAAGGTCCCAGCACTCCTCGTGCTTATCAGTTATTCTGCTGCAAAGACCTACAGCCATCATCTCTGGCACAGCCAACGTCCAAAGTCCCTGGCACTATAGAACTGCACCCTACTTGCTGGCCCCTAATGGGTATCAGTGCAGCCTGCAGTGGGTGTATGGGAGTTTTAAACTCTTCCTATTTTTAGTAATGAGTTCCTGCTTTATCTGGGCAATCCACAAAACCCAGAGTCCCAAATCTCTACTGCAGCTGCAGAATGTGCCGGTCTTGTTTTCTTCTCCCTTGGAGGGAGCTGATTCCAGCAGAATGTGAACAAATCAGGGAACAGACCACCCCTCTTACCACAGCATATTAACAATAAGATTTTACTTACCGATAAATCTATTTCTCGTAGTCCGTAGTGGATGCTGGGACTCCGTCAGGACCATGGGGAATAGCGGCTCCGCAGGAGACAGGGCACAAAATTTAAAAGTTTGACCACTAGGTGGTGTGTACTGGCTCCTCCCCCTATGACCCTCCTCCAAGCCTCAGTTAGGATACTGTGCCCGGACGAGCGTACACAATAAGGAAGGATTTTGAATCCCGGGTAAGACTCATACCAGCCACACCAATCACACCGTACAACTTGTGATCTGAACCCAGTTAACAGTATGACAAACGTAGGAGCCTCTGAACAGACGGCTCACAACAATAACAACCCGATTTTTTTGTAACAATAACTATGTACAAGTATTGCAGACAATCCGCACTTGGGATGGGCGCCCAGCATCCACTACGGACTACGAGAAATAGATTTATCGGTAAGTAAAATCTTATTTTCTCTGACGTCCTAGTGGATGCTGGGACTCCGTCAGGACCATGGGGATTATACCAAAGCTCCCAAACGGGCGGGAGAGTGCGGATGACTCTGCAGCACCGAATGAGAGAACTCCAGGTCCTCCTTAGCCAGGGTATCAAATTTGTAGAATTTTACAAACGTGTTCTCCCCTGACCACGTAGCTGCTCGGCAGAGTTGTAATGCCGAGACCCCTCGGGCAGCCGCCCAAGATGAGCCCACCTTCCTTGTGGAATGGGCCTTGACAGATTTAGGCTGTGGCAGGCCTGCCACAGAATGTGCAAGTTGAATTGTGCTACAAATCCAACGAGCAATCGTCTGCTTAGAAGCAGGAGCACCCAGCTTGTTGGGTGCATACAGTATAAACAGCGAGTCAGATTTTCTGACTCCAGCCGTCCTTGAAATATATATTTTCAATGCTCTGACAACGTCCAGCAACTTGGAATCCTCCAAATCGCTAGTAGCCGCAGGCACCACAATAGGCTGGTTCAGGTGAAACGCTGAAACCACCTTAGGCAGAAAGTGAGGACGCGTCCGCAGTTCTGCCCTGTCCGAATGGAAAATCAGATATGGGCTTTTATACGATAAAGCCGCCAATTCTGACACTCTCCTGGCTGAAGCCAGGGCCAGTAGCATGGTTACTTTCCATGTAAGATATTTCAAATCCACCGATTTGAGTGGCTCAAACCAATGGGATTTGAGAAAATCCAAAACTACATTAAGGTCCCACGGTGCCACTGGGGGCACAACCGGGGGCTGTATATGTAGTACTCCTTTTACAAAAGTCTGGACTTCAGGAACTGAAGCCAATTCTTTCTGGAAGAAAATCGACAGGGCCGAAATTTGAACCTTAATGGACCCTAATTTGAGGCCCATAGACAATCCTGTTTGCAGGAAATGTAGGAATCGACCCAGTTGAAATTCCTCCGTCGGGGCCTTCCTGGCCTCACACCACGCAACATATTTTCTCCAAATGCGGTGATAATGTTGTGCAGTCACCTCCTTCCTGGCTTTTACCAGGGTAGGGATGACCTCTTCCGGAATGCCTTTTTCCATTAGGATTCGGCGTTCAACCGCCATGCCGTCAAACGCAGCCGCGGTAAGTCTTGGAATAGACACGGTCCCTGCTGAAGCAGGTCCCGTCTTAGAGGTAGAGGCCACGGATCTTCCGTGAGCATCTCCTGAAGTTCCGGGTACCAAGTTCTTCTTGGCCAATCCGGAGCCACGAGTATCATTCTTACTCCCCTTTGCCATATAATTCTCAGTACTTTTGGTATGAGAGGCAGAGGAGGAAACACATACACTGACTGGTACACCCATGGTGTTACCAGAGCGTCTACAGCTATTGCCTGAGGGTCTCTTGACCTGGCGCAATACCTGTCCAGTTTTTTGTTGAGGCGGGACGCCATCATGTCCACCATTGGTCTTTCCCAATGGACCACAATCATGTGGAAGACTTCTGGATGAAGTCCCCACTCTCCCGGGTGCAGATCGTGTCTGCTGAGGAAGTCTGCTTCCCAGTTGTCCACTCCCGGGATGAACACAGCTGACAGTGCTAACACATGATTTTCTGCCCAGCGGAGAATCCTTGCAGCTTCTGCCATTGCCCTCCTGCTTCTTGTGCCGCCCTGTCTGTTTACGTGGGCGACTGCCGTGATGTTGTCCGACTGAATCAACACCGGCTGACCCTGAAGCAGAGGTTTTGCCAGGCTTAGAGCATTGTAGATTGCTCTTAGCTCCAGTATATTTATGTGAAGAGACGTCTCCAGGCTTGACCACACGCCCTGGAAGTTTCTTCCCTGTGTGACCGCTCCCCAGCCTCTCAGGCTGGCATCCGTGGTCACTAGGACCCAGTTCTGTATGCCGAATCTGCGGCCCTCTAACAGATGAGCACTCTGCAACCACCATAGCAGAGACACTCTTGTCCTTGTGGACAATTTTATCCGCTGATGCATCTGCAGATGCGATCCGGACCATTTGTCCAGCAGATCCCACTGAAAAGTTCGTGCATGGAATCTGCCGAATGGAATCGCTTCGTAAGAAGCTACCATTTTTCCCAGGACTCTTGTGCATTGATGCACAGATACTTTTCCTGGTTTTAGGAGGTTCCTGACTAGATCGGATAACTCCCTGGCTTTCTCCTCCGGAAGAAATACCTTTTTCTGAACAGTGTCCAGAATCATCCCTAGGAACAACAGACGTGTCGTCGGGATCAGTTGGGATTTTGGAAAATTCAGAATCCACCCGTGTTGTTGGAGCACTACTTGGGTTAGTGCTACTCCGACCTCCAGCTGTTCTCTGGATCTTGCCCTTATCAGGAGATCGTCCAAGTAAGGGATAATTAAGACGCCTTCTCTTCGAAGAAGGATCATCATTTCGGCCATTACCTTGGTAAAGACCCGGGGTGCCGTGGACAATCCAAACGGCAGCGTCTGAAACTGATAATGACAGTTTTGGACCACGAACCTGAGGTACCCTTGGTGTGAAGGACAAATTGGAACATGAAGGTAAGCATCCTTGATGTCCAAGGACACCATAAAATCCCCTTCTTCCAGATTCGCTATCACTGCTCTGAGTGACTCCATCTTGAACTTGAATTTTTGTATGTACAGGTTCAGAAATTTTAGATTTAGAATCGGTCTTACCGAGCCGTCCGGCTTCGGTACCACAAATAGCGTGGAGTAATACCCCTGTCCCTGTTGTAGGAGGGGTACCTTGACTATCACCTGCTGAGAATACAGCTTGTGAATGGCCTCCAATACCGTCGGCCTGTCGGAGGGAGACGTTGGCAAAGCAGACTTTAGGAAACGGCGAGGAGGGGACTTCTCGAATTCCAACCTGTAACCCTGAGATACTACCTGCAGGATCCAGGGGTCCACCTGCGAGTGAGCCCACTGTGCGCTGAAATGTTTGAGGCGACCCCCCACCGCCCCTGAGTCTGCTTGTAAGGTCCCAGCGTCATGCTGACGCCTTTGTAGAAGCCGGGGAGGGCTTCTGCTCCTGGGAAGGAGCTGCTTGTTGCAGTCTCTTACCCTTTCCTTTGCCTCGGGGCAAATAGGAATGTCCTTTTGCTCGTTTGTTCTTATAGGAACGAAAGGACTGTGGCTGAAAAGCCTGCGGCTTTTTCTGCTGGGAGGTGACCTGGGGTAAAAAGGTGGATTTTCCGGCCGTTGCCGTGGCCACCAGATCCGATAGACCGACCCCAAATAATTCCTCCCCCTTATACGGCAATACTTCCATATGTCGTTTGGAATTCGCATCACCTGACCACTGGCGCGTCCATAAACTTCTTCTGGCAGATATGGACATCGCACTTACTCTTGATGCCAGAGTGCAAATATCTCTCTGTGCATCTCGCATATAAAGAAATGCATCCTTTAACTGCTCTATAGTTAGTAAAATACTGTCCCTATCCAGGGTATCAATATTTTCAGACAGTGACTCCGACCAAGCCACGCCAGCACTGCACATCCAGGCTGAGGCGATTGCTGGTCTCAGTATAACACCCGTATGTGTGTATATACTTTTTAATGTATTCTCCAGCCTCCTATCAGCTGGATCCTTGAGGGCGGCCGTATCAGGAGACGGTAACGCCACTTGCTTTGATAAGCGTGTGAGCGCCTTATCCACCCTAGGAGGTGTTTCCCAGCGCGCCCTAACCTCTGGCGGGAAAGGGTATAATGCCAATAACTTCTTTGAAATTAGCAGTTTTCTATCTGGGGTAACCCACGCTTCATCACACACTTCATTCAGTTCCTCTGATTCAGGAAAAACTATCGGTAGTTTTTTCACACCCCACATAATACCCCTTTTTGTGGTACTTGCAGTATCAGAGATATGCAAAGCCTCCTTCATTGCCGTGATCATATAACGTGTGGCCCTACTGGAAAATACGTTTGTTTCTTCACCGTCGACACTGGATTCAGTGTCAGTGTCTGGGTCTGTGTCGACCGACTGAGGTAAAGGGCGTTTTACAGCCCCTGACGGTGTCTGAGACGCCTGGACAGGTACTAACTGGTTTGCCGGCTGTCTCATGTCGTCAACCGACTTTTGTAGCGTGCTGACACTATCCCGTAATTCCATAAACAAAGCCATCCATTCTGGTGTCGACTCCCTAGGGGGTGACATCACCATTACAGGCAATTGCTCCGCCTCCACGCCAACATCGTCCTCATACATGTCGACACACACGTACCGACACACAGCAGACACACAGGGAATGCTCTGATAGAAGACAGGACCCCACTAGCCCTTTGGGGAGACAGAGGGAGAGTTTGCCAGCACACACCCAAGCGCTATAAATATATATAGGGACAACCTTAATAAGTGTGTTCCCTTTATAGCAGCTCAAATATTATAAATATCGCCAATAAGTGCCCCCCCTCTCTGTTTTTACCCTGTTTCTGTAGTGCAGTGCAGGGGAGAGTCCTGGGAGCCTTCCTCGCAGCGGAGCTGGGCAGGAAAATGGCGCTGTGTGCTGAGGAGAATAGGCCCCGCCCCCTTTTCGGCGGGCTTCTTCTCCCGTTTTTTTTGGAACCTGGCAGGGGTTAAATACATCCATATAGCCCCAGGGGCTATATGTGATATATTTTAGCCAGAATAGGTATATTACATTGCTGCCCAGGGCGCCCCCCCCCAGCGCCCTGCACCCTCAGTGACCGCTGGTGTGAAGTGTGCGAGAGCAATGGCGCACAGCTGCAGTGCTGTGCGCTACCTCATGAAGACTGAGACGTCTTCTGCCGCCGGTTTCTGGACCTCTTCTCTATTCGGCATCTGCAAGGGGGTCGGCGGCGCGGCTCCGGTGACCCATCCAGGCTGTACCTGTGATCGTCCCTCTGGAGCTAGTGTCCAGTAGCCTAAGAAGCAAATCCATCCTGCACGCAGGTGAGTTCACTTCTTCTCCCCTAAGTCCCTCGTTGCAGTGAGCCTGTTGCCAGCAGGACTCACTGAAAATAAAAAACCTAACAAACTTTTTCTAAGCAGCTCTTTAGGAGAGCCACCTAGATTGCACCCTGCTCGGACGGGCACAAAAACCTAACTGAGGCTTGGAGGAGGGTCATAGGGGGAGGAGCCAGTACACACCACCTAGTGGTCAAACTTTTAAATTTTGTGCCCTGTCTCCTGCGGAGCCGCTATTCCCCATGGTCCTGACGGAGTCCCAGCATCCACTAGGACGTCAGAGAAATTATGTTTACGCCTCATCAAAGTACATAATTTCTTGGTATACCATAACAATGGGTTCTCCTTAATATGTAAAGGGACTTCTTGGTCGTGGAGATGTAATAAGGTGACTAAGTCCCCACTCCCTTTTTAGAACTCCCTCTCTAGATCTGTGTTGGCATAATTTTCCTGATTGTGTAACAGTCTTGAAGATAGCTCAGTTGGCCTGCATTAGAGTATGACTCCTTATGCTTTTTATACGTGCACATGTTTCACAGGCCATTACAAATTCTCTAGCAACCTTTTAGAGACTGGCCCTCAAACTGAGTAGGATAGGATAGGATGCTTTTGTTTTTAAAGTTACTATTTTAAAGTGTCATGTACCTTCTACAAGGACAGCTCATCTAAGTTTTTCAGCATGAAGATCAGATTTGAAAAACGTATACAGAAACTTGTCTTGGATTTAATATCTTGGCAATCTTGAAATATTGAAGGTTCTTATGGTCAGTAAAAAATTTTGATCATATACAGTACTTAGCCCCTTACAGCTAATGTCTTCATTCTTCTAAAACAGGGTTTATAACTCAAAGTTCTCTGCTGCCAACATCACAATTCAAGCTGCAGGGCTGCACAAATGGGAGCCTAGTGCCTACATTGTGTGAAATATTCGCTTCCGATACTGTCAGTGAGCCACGGATGCAACTGCTCTAAGTGCTCTCTCCAAGGGTCTTCACTTACAGCCGGAGCCGTAACTAGACTTTTTGGTGCTCTGTACCAGAATTGCCGCCCACACTCATTTTTACAATTGGTGGGGGGCCATCTGCTTTAAAAAAGCACTTAAACTTAGAACCACCACTCAACATGGTTCTCAGTCACAACCCCTCAAAATAGATCTGTGCCCATGGAATTGACCAGGTATCGTCCAAGGAGTTTTATGACTCCTCAGGCTCTTGCAGCTAACTTGGACCTCTCTGCAGTAATGGGGGGGGGGGGGGGGGGCTGTGAAGATCCGTGTTCCCTAGTCCGTTATTATAACAGGGATATGACAGCTGCAATGGATACTATCGCCCCTGTGCATATACGACCTTGCAAACCACACTGTCAAGCACCTTGGTTTGACAACAGTATTCGAGAGCTTAAGAAAAGGGGTCATAGACTTGAAAGACGATGGAGGAAGACAAACTGGAAGAGGATAAATTAAATCTAATCAAATACTTTGGAAAATATCAATCAACAATCACCTGCAAGAAAACAGAGTTAGTTTCAAATAAAATCATGTTGGCAAAAAAATAGGCCAGCTCAGTTTTTCCGTACAGTGGAGATGCTTTGCAAACCAGCTTGTCTGCAGCCTGACGAAACCCTCTCCCAGTCAAGATGCATTGAGTTTGCAAAATTCTTTGCAAATAAAGTATCCACCAACCGGGCTGCAATTCCCACAGTGACATCAACGGAGTGCCATTCTAGCAAGCCTGCCAATGAAAGCCAGCTCTCTGCATGGACCTGCTTTGACCAAGTGGAAGTACAAAACTCCTCCACATGTGATCTGGACCTTGCCTCAACCAAGCTTCTATTAGGGTGTATGGAAATAATAGGCCCTGTATTTGCAAAAATAGTTAAATGCTCTTTGCAGACAGGCATTTTTCCTTAACCACTAAAAGAAGCAATAGTCAGAACACTAAAATCTAATTTAGATCCTTACTGCATCACCAACCACAGTATCAAACCTTCCTTTTCTAGAAAAGGTTATTGAGAAAGTGATTGTAACACAACTAGAAACCTGCCTGTCCACCCATGACATTTATGATCCATTCCAGTCAGGATTCAGAAGACATAGCACTGAAAAAGTCCTGGTATATGTGCTTAATGATCTACTAATGGCAGGAGACAGAGGTGACTGTTCAATCTTAATCCTTCTAGATCTCTCTGCAGCATTTGACACCATGGACCATGGGATTCTAATTGAGCACCTGAAGAATTTCTGTGGTCTGAATGGCACAGTCAGCTGGTTAAAATGATTTCTCGCTGGCAGGTCACAGATAGTTTTGTCTGAAGTATAGGCTTTGCCACCAGTGCCATTGACTTGTGGTGTTCTATACTATCTCCCATGCTTTTTGCAGTATACATGCTACCACTGGGATAAATAATCAGACGCCATGGCCTGGTCTGCCACTGCTATGCAGATGATACACAACTGTACCTGTCCTTTGCTCCAGGTACTTATAACCCAATAACAACCCAGGAGTGGATGAGTGCCAGTTGGCTGAGACTGAACCCTGATAAAACAGAAGTCATGATGATAGGTCACAGGCTGTATCATAGCCAAATGACAGGACTTACGCTTGGAGGTTCAGAACTACTAAACATTGAACATGTGCGGAATCTTGGTTTTGTCCTGGATAGTGGCCTGACACTTAAACATCAGGTGTCAGCCACAATTAAATCCTAATTCTTTCATCTGAGGAACATAGCCAGAATCAAGCACTTAATTCCCTCAGAGACCTGCCTAAAGTCATACATGCATTTGTATCATCACGTCTAGACTACTGCAATGCCCTCTACCTTGGTCTCCCAGCAAAAGAATTGCACCGCTTGCAGATGGTTCAAAATGCAGCTGACAGACTATTAACCAACCAGCCCCGTTACAGCCACATAACACTGATTCTCTACTCCCTTCACTGGCTACCTGTAAAATGCCAAATTGGTTTTATGATTGGCTTGCTGACTTTCAAAGCCCTACATGACCAGGGCCCAAGGTACCTAAAGCAGCTTCTGATTCCTTACTGTCCCACTCAAGTACTATGATCTGTAGATGAAGGACTACTAACAGTACCTAGAATCTCCCTGAATTCATCTAGGGGTCGAGCTTTCAACTTTGTGGCTCCGACTCTATGGAACTCTCTACCCCGGACAGTGCGAGAAGCCGCCACTCTAGACTCTTTAAAAAATAGACTAAAGACTTACCGATTTATTTAAGCATTTCACTAATATCTACTGTTAAGCTTGTTTTGTATTTTGATCTGTAAAATGACAACTGTAACGCACTTTGAGTCCTATTAGGAGAAAAGTTCTATATAAATATCATTATTATTACTTAACAATCACTTTAAATGTTAATACATTTGAAAGGTTTCAGTACTCTCTCTCATCCTAAGCCTCTGTCCTATGCTCACTGTCTACCCTATCTGCATACCTCCCAACATGACCCTCTCCAGGAGGGACAAAATGCGTCTGGACTTTCCTCTTAATTTATGATTGTCTGCACCTGTGTTAAACAGCTTAATGCATAAGAAAGGCGTTTCAGTACAGGTGATGGGAAGCCCAGGAGCAGAGCATTCTGTCCCTCCTGGAGAGGGTCATTATGTTGTGAGGTATGCATCTGTGTCACCCTTGTCTGTCTGCCTCTCCCCTTTGGAATGTAAGCTCTTAAGAGCAAGGCTCTCTTCCAAGGGTTGCTGGGGGGTCTGCTCAGACCACGCTGCAGAGCAGCCACTTCCAGGGAGTGATCTGGCGGAACCCTTGTGGCGCCGTATAATTAAAGATAATAATGCTACTGTGTACAGCTGAGATCCAATAGGAAAAATGCACTGCTATTACTTATGGTTTAATAACTACCTTAAGGCCATAGATTACTGCAAGTATTACAACTGTATACATTGGCTCATTTAGATAAAACGTAAGTGGGATGTATTATCGGAGTACAATATTGTGTTAATATCCCGCACTGGACATACAGTAATATTCTATTATAATTATAACACATCAGATTTAGAACCAGCTAGTCACTATACATCTCAACTTAGATTTGAATTCAAAAAGCTGGAGGTGCTCCTGCAATCATAGGCCAAACATAATAACAAATATTTTGTTATTATGTATTATCGGAGCCAAGGGCGTAGCTACCGTGGGTGCAGGGAGTGCAGTTGCTATGGGGGTCCGACTACCTCTGGGGCCCGCCTTCCCCCTGTACCCAGTCACAGTGCTGTGCAGGTCTTTCATGCTCCAGCCCTGGTATCCCGGCCCGCACCGCTAGCTGCAGCGCTGCCGCCCGGGGTGAGGTGCGCCCAGCTCCATCTCTCACCGTTCATCTAGCTGGTGGGCAGCGCTGCAGAAGTCTGCCCACATGCTTCGCCCCCTCCCACATCCCCGCTCCCGGCCGCAGCGTCTCCTGCGGAGACGTCTCTCTAGTCTCCCAGCTCACTATGGGGGTAGTACCCTGTAGCCACGAGGGGCCGCTGTGTTAAACTGAGTGGAGAGGAAGCAGGATTCCAGCCTGAGACAGTCAGCCCAGCCCAGGCTCCAGCAGCATCGGTTCCCACCCAGGTTGAAGTGGGACAGCAGCAGCCAGCAGCAGTGACTCAAGTAAGACACATCTATCTGTCGCTGTCCCTAATACCAATCTCGGCCATGCCCTCTGTTCTGTCATGGCCCCCCTGTCCTGGCACTGTCTTGCTACGTCACCCCTGTCCTGGCCCTGTCCTGGTCACGTCACCCCTGTCCTGGTCACGTCACCCCTGCCCTGGGCCCCGTCACCCCTGCCCTGGGCCCGTCACCCCTGTCCTGGCCCCGTCACCCCTGTCCTGGCCCCGTCACCCCTGTCCTGGCCCCGTCACCCCTGCCCTGGCACCCCTGTCCTGGGCATGTCACCCCTGTCCTTGCCCCGTCACCCCTGCCCTGGGCCCTGTCACCCCTGCCCTGGGCCCTGTCACCCCTGCCCTGGGCCCTGTCACCATGTCCTGGGCACGTCACCCCTGTCCTGGCTCCGTCACCACTGTCCTGGCCCCGTCACCCCTGCCCTGGCACCCCTGTCCTGGGCACGTCACCCCTGTCCTGGCTTCAGGACAACTCTGTGAATGTCCTTGAGTGGCTACGGTCTAGTTTCCCTTCATGTAGAGGACCTTTGCTGTGCGATGCGCGATGACGTCATCGCGCACCGCACAGCATAGTGGCACAGACACTAGGGGTCATAATTGACCTCTAGTGTCTATGCTGTTCTATGGGAGAGACGTAATAACGTCTCTCCCATAGATCGAAGAGCGGCGCCGCCGGCGGATGGGGGTCTGCAGCGGTCTGGATCAGGAACGGGGATGGTAAGTATACTTTTTTATTTATTTTTTTCTTTCAGCGTCGTGACCACGCCCCCATTCGAAGCCACGCCCCCATATTTTGCCCGGGGCGCCACAAGACTAAGAACCGGCCCTGCCTGCCAGAACCCAGACTTGAATCCGATTGTACACCGACGTTTCCCATCCAACCTGATGGAGCTTGAGAGGTGCTGCAGAGGAATGGTGAAACTGCCCAAAGATAGGTGTGCAAAGCCTGTGGCATCATATTCAAAAAGTCTTGAAGCTGTAATTGCTGCCAAAGGTGCATCAACAAAGTATTGAGCAAAGGCTGTAAATACTTATGTACATGTGATTTCTTAGTTTTTTATTACACTTTTATGTTGTATTATTATATATGGGAAAGGGGACTGTACAGTGATATATGATGAGGGTATAAAACCGGTCACTGTTTACATACTGGGGATATTTTCATTAAAAATAAAAATATCCTTCAGAATACAATCTTCTTACCGTTTCTGTCAACATTGGGTCCCCCAATGTTGCTATGGGGCCCATAGAATTCTAGCTACGCCCCTGATCGGAGCGAATGTTCCTATGGTTAGAACAGCTGATATACATGCAGCAATGCATCTGCATACCTCCCAATCCTCCAGTAGGGACACAATGCTCTGCTCCTGGACTTCTGTCTTAATTTATGATTGCGATCACCTGTGCTGAAACACCTTTCTTATCCTTAACCTGTTCAAAACAGGTGCTGGTAATCATAAATTAAAAGTCCAGAAGCAGAGCATTGTGTCCCTTCTGGAGAGGGTCATGTTGGTAGGTATGCATCTGCGTGCTACTGATAGTGTACCCGTTACTGTAGAGACAAAGCTGTAGAAACACATCGACCTCCAGACAGCAGCATGACGTCAGCGCAGCACGCCCGGCAGGCCGGGAAGCGGCAACTGGGCATGCGCGGGGCTCCAGCCAGCGCCGCATTCCCTCTTTCCGTCTACGCATGTGTAGCTCCCCGCCCCCCTCTCCCGTGGGATCACATGTTCTCGCGAGAGCTCCGTGTTTTATTCCTACGTAATGTGCCGTGCTGCTTATGGCGGCGCTGGTGATGGTGCTGTGAGCTGTTGGGGTGAGTTGGTCTCTGTCGCCGTTGTTTTCTTCCTGATGGCCCCCATCTGTGTGTGGGGTTGTGAGAGGACCCCGGCTGAGTCGGGTGGCGCGGTGTGCGCTGTGTCATGCCTGTGCGGTGTTCGAGCGGCCTCGTGCCTAGGTCGCCCTCACGCAGGAGGCGCTGCGTGGTACCACGCATAGGGTGCCAGACACTGCAGCTCCTTCTCCCGCTAGTTGTCCTATTGTCACGGGGCTGGCTCTGCTACAAGGGGCGGGGGACTGGGCTGCTCACACACGGAGCTGTCTGTGGCGGGGGACAAAGAGCCGCACGATGCGGGCTAGGGGCGTGGGCCGGGGCCTGTGCGGCCAATCAGGCGGCGGCTGGAGCGGTGCGGCTTCCCCGTGTGTAGCGGCGGGCGACCGAGCTGTTCGGTTCCCTTTTAAATACGCACTAAATGTCTCAGCGTGCCCAGTGCAGCCCCCCCATACCCCACCCTCCGAGACTGGTGTGGCAGCAGCCTGGGCAGATGGAGCTGTGCACAAGGGCGGCCAGGAGTCACCTCCCCGGGCTGCTGGCGCAGGCGGCGCTGCTGCAGAGCACTGTGTGTCTGTATGACGAGTGAGATTGCACAATCCTGCTTCTCTGTCCTCGGCGAGCCTCTGCCGAGTGTTCTGTTTACTAGTACACGTTTAGTCATCAGTCACCCTGTATGTGGTGTATCCCTATAGCAGTGGCTTACATCTGCCAATACAAGAACTTCAGAACTAGGATCTATGGGATGCCTCTACTGTTCCATAAAGGCGATCATGGTGTTGATACATTTTTTAACTTCATTGTAATATTGTCGTCTTTCCAGAAAGTGCTTCTCTCGCTGGTGCAGGAGTCCTCTGTGTGTTGTGCTTAGAGAAAGTACTTGGGAGACCCTTTCACTAGGGTTTCTCCTGTGCCACAGAGGGGCTTCTGCTTGTGGCATTTACTGTCACTAGCTCATATGAAAACCATACATACCAAACTATAGACCTGTATACGTTGGGTGACAACACTGAGCAATGACTATCTTTTTTTTGAAAGGTCTATCCTTCGTAATTGTCTGGTGTGAATGCCTGAATGATAAGCGCACCTGCGGTTCATCTATGGTCTATTGCACAGGTTCTCAAACTCGGTCCTCAGGACCCCACACAGTGCATGTTTTGCAGGTCTCCTCCAGGAATTGCATGTGAAATAATAAGCTCCACCTGTGGACCTTTTAAAATGTCAGTGAGTAATTAATACACCTGTGCACCTGCAGGGTTACCTGCAAAACATGCACTGTGTGGGGTCCTGAGGACCGAGTTTGAGAACCTCTGGTCTATTGGACATGCAGCTCAACTTTGACTACATTGTTGAGGTGCATGTTCGGAGTATGACATCATTGGATGTTGTCGTTCAGTGTATGCACTATACCACTGAATGATATAGCGCTCCTCGCTCATTAGGGGAATGTCACCCAGTGTGTATGGGGCTTAAGCTTTTGTCTTCTGTATGGTAACTGACCTTTTACACTTCAATCACTTTGTGTTCTACATTTGATATATATTAAAGAACTTTCATTTCCACAGTTAATTCTTAAGCTGGGTACACTCTAGACCAGTGGTCTCCAACCTTAATTGGGGTGTAAGCTACTTTCGGAAAATAAAACCTCTGAAGGAGCTACCCCCAATGTGTGTGTGTTCCTGTGAAAGTGGGTGTGGCCTCACAACTACTAGTAATGCCCCCTCCACGTAGTGCCAGATAGACAAATAATGCCCCTCAGCAGTGCCAGATAGACAAATAATGCCCCTCAGCAGTGCCAGATAGACAAATAATGCCCCTCAGCAGTGCCAGATAACAGTGCCCCATATAATGCTAACCCTTGCTGGCTTCTTCTACTGCCGCCGGTGCTGCTGCTCCTGTATGAGGGACGGAAGGGGGGAGAGCGCAGTGTGCGCCTCTCCTGTGAAGTCTGGAGAGTAGCTGCGGTGGGTGTGACAGTCTCTGGCGGCGGGCATTTAAAATATGGTGCCGGTAAGTGAGCCAATCGGGTGCCGCCACTGCCGGTCCACAAGCTCTGATTAGCTGACGGCTGGCACCATATTAAAAATGAAGGGAGAAGTGCCAGTGACTGCCCAAGCCTGTGTGCTCTGTGAGCTACCGAAAATACTACGGCGAGCTACAGGTTGGAGATTACTGCTCTAGACAATATGCTCCATGAGTGGTATCGTCATCTTTTGCCCTTGAACTCCCGGGCAAGTGAGAGAGTGCATACACCCTGAACAATATAATCAAAATTGACCTGCATGTACTGACAACAGACTTCGTCAGTGACCTGCGGGAGTGTGCATTGTTGACAAAATAGTGCGTACACACTGGACAATGTCGTTATCGTCTGTATTGCTAATAAATATCGCGTAGCGTGTACCCAGCTTTAGATGTACATCCTAAAAGCTAAGTGACTGTTGCTCGAAATCTTGTAATGAGTATCTTTTGCGATAGGCACATTTGTTTTCTATGGTAGACACAGACTTTCTGTGTGGTAAAGGCTCTTTGGGGGTAATTCAATTGTTTTAAAGTGAGGAGATCGTGGGGCGATATTCAATTGTCCCCTGTTATTGTGCCAATATCAATCGGGTTTAGCTGCATAAAACGTCAAAACCCGGCTAAACGAATGGGCGCATTACGAGAAGTCCCCTTTGGGAACACAAATGGGTCACTTCGTGCATTTCAACTCATCACCCCCGTGGCGATCGAACTGAAATGAAGTTCATGAATAGTGGCGTGCAGGGACCTGCGATATCAACAATTGAATTACCCCCTTTAGCTGCCAAAAATATTTTACATTTGTGATCTACATGTATGTTTTGCTCCATTCAAATGATTAGTAAAAATTTGTACGTGTATATGTACATTAGTACCATTATCTGCAGTGCTTTACAATATGGTACAAACAGTTATAAAATGAGAGTAAAGGGGCCATGCTTACAGTGGATAGCACAGAACACTATCCATGGGCCACAGTTGTTGTTGTTCATTTTTTTTCCGTTTTTTCTCTTGCGTCCTAGAGGATGCTGGGGACTCCGTAAGGAACATGGGGTATAGACGGGCTCCGAAGGAGAATGGGCACTCTAAAGACTTTAGAATGGGTGTGCACTGGCTCCTCCCTCTATGCCCCTTTTCCAGACCTCAGTTAGATCCTGTGCCCAGAGGAGACTGGGTGCACTGCAGGGGAGCTCTCCTGAGTTTCTCTGAAAAATACTTTTTGTTAGGTTTTTTATTTTCAGGGAGCACTGCTGGTAACAGGCTCCCTGCATCGTGGGACTGAGGGGAGAGAAGCAGACCTACTTGAATGATAGGCTCTGCTTCTTAGGCTACTGGACACCATTAGCTCCAGAAGGTCGGAACGCAGGTCTCACCCTCGCTGTTCGTCCCGGAACCGCGCCGCCGTCCTCCTCACAGAGCCGGAAGATAGAAGCCGGGTGAGTATTAAGAAGAATAGAAGACTTCACAGGCGGCAGAAGACTTCAGATCTTCACTGAGGTAACGCTGCGCGCCATTGCTCTCACACACACACACAGCGGGCACTGTAAGGGTACAGGGGGGGGCGCCCTGGGCAGCAATAAAAACCTCTAGGGATACTGGCATATAAAGTAGATACTGCGGAGGCAGTATATTAATAAACCCCCGCTAGTATAAATAATTTGAGCGGGACCGAAGCCCGCCGGTGAGGGGGCGGGGCTTGGTCCTCCAGCACTAACCAGCGCCATTTTCTCCACAGCACACTGCAGAGAAGCTGGCTTTCCGGACTCTCCCCTGCTGAACAAGGTTACAGAGGGCAAAAAAGAGGGGGGGGGGGGGGGGCACATTTCATTGGCGCAGTGAGTGTATTTATATAAAAGCGCTGTACTAACTGGGATTTTATTCCAGTGTCCGGTGGTGCTTCTCTCTCTCTCTCTCTCTCTCTCTCTCTCTCTCTCTCTCTCTCTCTCTCTCTCTCTCTCTCTCTCTCTCTCTCTCTCTCTCTCTCTCTCTCTCTCTCTCTCTCCTCTTATTGGGGGACTGTCTCCATATAGATATATCCCTGAGTGTGTGGGAGTGCCGGTACGTGTGTCGGCATGTCTGAAGCGGAAGGCTCATCTAAGTAGGAGGTGGAGCAGATGATTGTGGTGTCTCCGTCGGCAACGCCGACACCTGATTGCTTAGATATGTGGAATGTTTTAAATGCAAATGTGGCTTTATTACATAAGAGATTGGACAAAGCAGAGTCCAGGGATAAAACAGGGAGTCAATCAATGGCTTTGACTGTGTCACAGGGCCCTTCAGGGTCTCAAAAACGTCCACTGTCCCAAGTAGCAGACACTGATACCGACACGGATTCTGACTCCAGTGTCGACTACGATGATGCGAGGTTACACCCAAAGGTGGCCAAAAGTATTCATTATATGAGTATTGCAATAAAAGATGTTTTACATATCACAGATGACCCCTCTGTCCCTGACACGAGGTTATGCATGTTTAAGGAAAAGAAACCTGAGGTAACCTTTCCCCCATCTCATGAGCTGAACGCGTTATTTGAAAAAGCTTGGGAAACTCCAGACAAAAAACTGCAGATTCCCAAGAGGATTCTTATGGCGTATCCTTTCCCTACACAGTACAGGGTACGGTGGGAGTCCTCGCCCAGGGTGGACAAGGCTTTAACGCGCTTGTCCAAGAAGGTGGCGCTACCGTCTTCAGACACGGCGGCCCTCAAGGATCCTGCTGATCGCAGACAGGAAACTACCTTAAAATCAATTTATTCACATACGGGTGCTTTACTCAGACCGGCAATAGCATCGGCTTGGGTTTGTAGTGCGGTAGCAGCTTGGACAGATACCTTGTCAGCTGACATTGATACCCTAGATAGGGATACCATTTTATTGACCTTGGGTCACATTAAAGACGCAGTCTTATATATGAGAGACTCTCAGAGAGACGTTGGGCTACTGGGTTCAAGAGCCAACGCCATGGCGATTTCTGCTAGGTGAACCCTGTGGACCCGCCAATGGACAAGTGATGCAGACTCAAAGGGGTCGATTCAATTCGGCAACTTATGAATAGCGCCGGGAATTAGCTCCCGACGCTATTCAATTCAGCTGCTAGTTACCTGCAATTGTTGGGAATTCTTCTCTCATCCCTGGGGGATGAGAGAAGAAACCCGACAAAAGTGCTGCCTCGCGGCCTGCGCGAGGCTGATTGTCAGGAATCAGCCTCGCGCCGGGGAGTTAAGTCGGAAAATGCCCGTTCTCCCGACAATTCAACCTGTATAGTCGGCGAGAACGGGCCATCGCCGACTTAACTGGAGCTGAATTGAATAGCGTCGGGAGCTAATTCCCGGCGCTATTCGTAAGTTGCCGAATTGAATCGACCCCACAGAGGCATATGGAAGTTTCTCTATCGTCCTAAGTGGATGCTGGGGTTCCTGAAAGGACCATGGGGAATAGCGGCTCCGCAGGAGACAGGGCACAAAAAAGTAAAGCTTTTACCAGATCAGGTGGTGTGCACTGGCTCCTCCCCCTATGACCCTCCTCCAGACTCCAGTTAGATTTTGTGCCCGAACGAGAAGGGTGCAATCTAGGTGACTCTCCTAAAGAGCTGCTTAGAGAAAGTTTAGCTTAGGTTTTTTACTTTACAGTGAGTCCTGCTGGCAACAGGATCACTGCAACGAGGGACTTAGGGGAGAAGTAGTGAACTCACCTGCGTGCAGAGTGGATTTGCTGCTTGGCTACTGGACACTAGCTCCAGAGGGACGATCACAGGTACAGCCTGGATGGTCACCGGAGCCGCGCCGCCGGCCCCCTTGCAGACGCTGAAGAGAGAAGAGGTCCAAAATCGGCGGCTGAAGACTCCTGAGTCTTCATAAAGGTAGCGCACAGCACTGCAGCTGTGCGCCATTTTCCTCTCAGCACACTTCACACAACAGTCACTGAGGGTGCAGAGCGCTGGGGGGGGCGCTCTGAGAGGCAAATAAAAACCTTATTAGAGGCAAAAAATACCTCACATATAGCCCACAGAGGCTATATGGAGATATTTAACCCCTGCCTAACTTCAAAAATAGCGGGAGACGAGCCCGCCGGAAAAGGGGCGGGGCCTATCTCCTCAGCACACAGCGCCATTTTCTCTCACAGAAAAGCTGGAGAGAAGGCTCCCAGGCTCTCCCCTGCACTGCACTACAGAAACAGGGTTAAAACAGAGAGGGGGGGCACTGATTTTGGCGATATTGTATATATATAAAAGATGCTATAAGGGAGAAACACTTATATAAGGTTGTCCCTATATAATTATAGCGTTTTTGGTGTGTGCTGGCAGACTCTCCCTCTGTCTCCCCAAAGGGCTAGTGGGTCCTGTCCTCTGTCAGAGCATTCCCGGTGTGTGTGCTGTGTGTCGGTACGTGTGTGTCGACATGTATGAGGACGATGTTGGTGAGGAGGCGGAGAAATTGCCTGTAATGGTGATGTCACTCTCTAGGGAGTCGACACCGGAATGGATGGCTTATTTAGAGAATTACGTGAGAATGTCAACACGCTGCAAGGTCGGTTGACGACATGAGACGGCCGACAATCTATTAGGACCGGTCCAGGCGTCTCAGAAACACCGTCAGGGGTTTTTAAAAACGCCCATTTACCTCAGTCGGTCGACACAGACACAGACACGGACACTGAATACAGTGTCGACGGTGAATAAACAAACGTATTTCTCATTAGGGCCACACGTTAAGGGCAATGAAGGAGGTGTTACGTGTTTCTGATACTACAAGTACCACAAGAAAGGGTATTATGTGGGAGTGAAAAAACTACCTGTAGTTTTTCCTGAATCAGATAAAATAAAATGAAGTGTGTGATGATGCGTAGGGTTACCCCGATAGCAAATATTGGCGTTATACCCTTTCCCGCCAGAAATTAGGGTACGTTGGGAAACACCCCTTAGGGTGATAAGGCGCTCACACGCTTATCAAGTGGCGTTACCGTCTCCAGATACGGCCGCCCTCAAGGAGCCAGCTGATAGGAAGCTGGAAAAATATCCTAAAAAGTATATACACACATACGGTGGTTATACTGCGACCAGCGATCGCCATCAGCCTGGAGATGCAGTGCTGGGTTGGCTTGGTCGGATTCCCTGACTGAAAATATTTTATTCATGTAGAGCATTTAATAGGATGCATTCTATATATATGTATGTGAGATGCACAGAGGGATATTTGCTCTCTGGCATCAAGATAAGTGCGTTGTCCATATCTCCCAGAAGATGTCAGGGACACGACAGTGGTCAGGTGATACAGATCCCATACGGCAGATGGAAGTATTGCTGTATAAAGGGAAGGAGTTATTTGGGGGTCGGTCCATCGGACCTGGGGACCACAGCAACAGCTGGGAAATCCAACCTTTTTTACCCCAAGTTACATCTCAGCTAAAAAAGACACCGTCTTTTCAGCCTCAATCTTTCCTTTCCCATGAGGGCATGCAGGCAAAAGGCCAGTCATATCTGCCCAGACATAGAGGTAAGGGAAGTAGACTGCAGCAGGCAGCCCTTTCCCAGGAAAAGAAGCCCTCCACCGCGTCTGCCAAGTCCTCAGCATGACGCTGGGGCCGTGCAAGCGGACTCAAGGTGGGGGGGGTAGTCTCAAGAGTCTCAGGGCGCAGTGGGATCACTCGCAAGTTGACCCCTAGATCGTACGAGTATTATCCCAGGGGTAAAGATTGGAGAGTCGAGACATCTTCTCCTCGCAGGTTCCTGAAGTCTGCTTTACCAACGGCTCCCTCCGACAGGGAGGCAGCATTGGAAACAATTCACAAGCTGTATATCCAGCAGGTGATAATCAAAGTACCCCTCCTACGACAAGGAAAAGGGTATTATTTTTCCACACTATATTGTGGTACTGAAGCCAGACGGCTTGGTGACACATAGTCTAAATCTAAAATGGTTTGAACACTTACATAAAAGGTTCAAATCGAGATAAAGTCACTCAGAGCAGTGATAGCGAACCGGAAAAAAGGGGACTATATGGTGTCCCTGGACATCAAGGATTACCTCCATGTCCAAATTTTGTCCTTCTCATCAAGGGTACCTCTGGTTCGTGGTACAGAACTGTCAATATCAGTTTCAGACGATGCCGTTTGAATTATCCACGGCACCCCGGGCCTTTTTTTACAAGGTAATGGCCGAAAAGATGTTTCTTCAAAGAAAAAAGGCATCTAAATTATCCCTTACTTGCACGACCTAAAAAGGGCAAGTTCCAGAGAACAGTTGGAGGTCGGAAGAGCACTATCTAAAGTAGTTCTTCGACGGCACGACTGGATTCTAAATATTCCAAGAATCGCAGCTGTTTTCCGACGTCTGCTGTTCCTAGGGATGATTCTGGACACGGTTCAGAAAAAGGTTTTTCTTCCCGAGGAAAAAGCCAAGGAGTTATCCGACCTGTCAGGAACCTCCTAAAACCAGGAAAGGTGTCTGTACATCAATGCACAAGAGTCCTGGGAAAAATGGTGGCTTTTTACGAAGCAATTCCATTCGGCAGATTCCATGCAAGAATTTTCCAAAGGGATCTGTTGGACAAATGGTCAGGGTCGCATCCTCAGATGCACCTGCGAATAACCCTGTCGCCAAGGACAAGGGTATATCTTCTGTGGTGGTTGCAAAAGGCTCATCTATTGGAGGGCCGCAGAT
The DNA here is from genome assembly GCF_028390025.1 of Pseudophryne corroboree. Classification (NCBI taxonomy): domain Eukaryota; kingdom Metazoa; phylum Chordata; class Amphibia; order Anura; family Myobatrachidae; genus Pseudophryne; species Pseudophryne corroboree. Next base: position 752,931,421 of record NC_086445.1, on the reverse strand, counting down.
TCGGCATACAGGATTTGATCCTGGTGACCACGGACGCCAGCCTGAGAGGTTGGGGAGCAGTCACACAAGGAAGAAACTTCCAGGGGGTATGGACGAACCTGAAAAAGTCTCTTCACATAAACATTCTGGTACTAAGAGCAATCTAAAATGCTCTAAGCCAGGCGGAACCACTCCTGCAAGGAAAACCGGTGTTGATTCAGTCGGACAACATCACGGCGGTCGCCCATGTAAACAGACAGGGCGGCACAAGAAGCAGGAGTGCAATGGCAGAAGCTGCCAAGATTCTTCGCTGGGCGGAGAATCACGTAATAGCACTGTCAGCAGTGTTCTTCCCGGGCGTGGACAACTGGGAAGCAGACTTCCTCAGCAGACACGATATTCACCCGGGAGAGGGGGGTCTTCATCCAGAAGTCTTCCACATGCTAATAAACTGTTGGGAAAGACCAATGGTAGACATGATGGCGTCTCGCCTCAACAAGAAACTGGACAAGTATTGCGCCAGGTCAAGAGATCCACAGGCAATAGCTGTGGACGCACTGGTAACACCTTGGGTGTACAAATCAGTATATGTGTTTCCTCCTCTGCCTCTCATACCAAAGGTATTGAAGATTATACGGTGAAGAGGAGTAAGAACAATACTAGTGGCTCCGGATTGGCCAAGAAGGACTTGGTACCCGGAACTTCAAGAGTTGGTCACGGACGACCCGTGCCCTCTACTTCTGAGAAGGGACCTGCTACAACAGGGTCCCTGTCTCTTTCAAGACTTACCGCGGCTGCGTTTGACGGCATGGCGGTTGAACGCCAGATCCTAAAAGGGAAAGGCATTCCAGAAGAAGTCATTCCTACCTTGATTAAGGCAAGGAAGGAAGTCACCGCGAAACATTATCACCGCATTTGGCGAAAATATGTCGCGTGGTGCGAGGATCGGAGTGTTCCGACGGAGGAATTTCAACTGGGTCGTTTCCTACATTTCCTACAATCAGGATTGTCTATGGGTCTCAAATTGAGATCTATTAAGGTTCAAATTTCGGCCCTGTCAATATTCTTCCAAAAAGAATTGGCCTCAGTTCCTGAGGTACAGACTTTTGTTAAAGGAGTACTGCATATACAGCCTCCTGTGGTGCCTCCGGTGGCACCGTGGGATCTAAATGTAGTTTTAGATTTCCTCAAATCCCATTGGTTTGAACCATTGAAAAAGGTGGATTTTAAATATCTCACATGGAAAGTGACTATGTTACTGACCCTGGCTTCCGCCAGGAAAGTATCTGAATTGGCGGCTTTATCTTATAAAAGCCCTTATCTAATCTTCCATTCGGATAGGGCAGAACTGAGGACTCGTCCGCATTTTCTCCCTAAGGTGGTATCAGCGTTTCACCTGAACCAACCTATTGTGGTGCCTGCGGCCACTGGCGACTTGGAGGACTCCAAGTTGTTGGACGTTGTCAGAGCCTTAAAAATATACATTTCAAGGACGGCTGAAGTCAGAAAATCTGACTCGCTGTTGATACTATATGCACCCAACAAGTTGGGTGCCCCTGCTTCTAAGCAGACGATTGCTCGTTGGATTTGTAACACAATTCAACTTGCTCATTCTGTGGCAGGCCTGCCACAGCCTAAATCTGTTAAGGCCCATTCCACAAGGAAGGTGGGCTCATCTTGGGCGGCTGCCCGAGGGGTCTCGGCATTACAATTCTGCCGAGCAGCTACGTGGTCGGGGGAAAACACGTTTGTAAAATTCTACAAATTTGATACCCTGGCAAAAGAGGACTTGGAATTCTCTCATTCGGTGCTGCAGAGTCATCCGCACTCTCCCGCCCGTTTGGGAGCTTTGGTATAATCCCCATGGTCCTTTCAGGAACCCCAGCATCCACTTAGGACGATAGAGAAAATAAGAATTTACTTACCGATAATTCTATTTCTCGGAGTCCGTAGTGGATGCTGGGCGCCCATCCCAAGTGCGGATTATCTGCAATACTGTACATAGTTATTGTTAACAAATTCGGGTTATATTGTTAAGGAGCCATCTTTAAGAGGCTCTTTCTGTTATCATACTGTTAACTGGGTTTAGATCACAAGTTGTACGGTGTGATTGGTGTGGCTGGTATGAGTCTTACCCGGGATTCAAATTGCCTCCCTTATTGTGTACGCTCGTCCGGGCACAGTACCTAACTGGAGTCTGGAGGAGGGTCATAGGGGGAGGAGCCAGTGCACACCACCTGATCTGGTAAAAGCTTTACTTTTTTGTGCCCTGTCTCCTGCGGAGCCGCTATTCCCCATGGTCCTTTCAGGAACCCCAGCATCCACTACGGACTCCGAGAAATAGAATTATCGGTAAGTAAATTCTTATTTTTGCCTTACAAGGGTGAGGTGTTATTTGGGGAAGGTCTCGCGGACCTGGTTTCCACAGCTACCGCGGGTAAATCTACTTTTCTCTGACGTCCTAGTGGATGCTGGGAACTCCGTAAGGACCATGGGGAATAGCGGGCTCCGAAGGAGGCTGGGCACTCTAGAAAGATTTATGACTACCTGGTGTGCACTGGCTCCTCCCACTATGACCCTCCTCCAAGCCTCAGTTAGATTTTGTGCCCGGCCGAGGTTGGATGCACACTAGGGGCTCTCCTGAGCCCTTAGAAAGAAAGTATAGATTTAGTTTTTTTATTTTCAGTGAGACCTGCTGGCAACAGGCTCACTGCAGCGAGGGACTAAGGGGAGAAGAAGCGAACTCGCCTGCTTGCAGCCGGATTGGGCTTCTTAGGCTAGTGGACACCATTAGCTCCAGAGGGATCGACCGCAGGCCCAGTCCTTGGTGTTCGGTCCCGGAGCCGCGCCGCCGTCCCCCTTACAGAGCCAGAAGCAAGAAGAGGTCCGGAAAAACGGCGGCAGAAGACATCAGTCTTCACCAAGGTAGCGCACAGCACTGCAGCTGTGCGCCATTGCTCCTCATACACACTTCATACTCCGGTCACTGCGGGTGCAGGGCGCTGGGGGGGGGGCGCCCTGAGAAGCAATAATAACACCTTGGCTGGCAAAAATTCCACAATATATAGTCCCAGAGGCTATATATGTGGAAAATACCCCTGCCAGAATATGGAAAAAAGCGGGAGAATAGTCCGCGGAAAAGGGGCGGAGCTATCTCACAGCACACTGGCGCCATTTCTCCTTCACAGATCTGCTGGAAGGAAGCTCCCTGGCTCTCCCCTGCAGTCTACACTACAGAACAGGGTAAAAACAGAGAGGGGGGGCACTAAATTTAGGCGCAGTATATAATATATAGAAAAAGCAGCTATAGGGGACATAACTCAGTTAGTCCCTGCATTATATAGCGCTCTGGTGTGTGCTGGCATACTCTCACTCTGTCCCCCCAAAGGGCTTTTGTGGGTCCTGTCCTCATTCGGAGCATTCCTTGTGTGTGTGCGGTGTGTCGGTACGGCTGTGTCGACATGTTTGATGAGGATAATGATGTGGAGGCGGAGCAGATGCCTATAGAAGGGATGTCACCCCCTGCGGGGCAGACACATGAGCTTATGGAAAGTAATGAGTGCACGTATAGACTCCTTACATAAGAAAATTGACGACATGCCAAATGTGGGACAGCCGGCTACTCAGCTTGTGCCTGTCCAGACGTCTCATAGGCCGTCAGGGGCTCTAAAGCGGCCGTTACCTCAGATGGCAGATACAGACGCCGACACGGATACTGACTCCTGTGTCGACGGTGAAGAGACAACCGTGATTTCCAGTAGGGCCACACGTTACATGATTGAGACAATGGAAAATGTTTTTATACATTTCTGATAATACGAGTACCACCAAAAAGGGGTATTATGTTCGGTGAGGGAAAAACTACCTGTAGTTTTCCTGAATCTGAGAAATAAAATGAGGTGTGTGATGATGCGTGGGTTTCCCCCCGATAACAATTGATAATTTCTTAAAAAGTATTGGCTGCATACCCTTTCCCGCCAGAGGTTAGGGTGCGTTGGGAAACACCCCCTAGGGGGGATAAGGCGCTCACACGCTTGTAAGAACAAGGGCTCTACCCTCTCATGAGATGGCCGCCCTTAAGGATCCTGCTGATAGAAAGCAGGAGGGTATCCAAAAAGGTATTTACACACATACTGGTGTTATACTGCGACCAGCTATCGCCTCAGCCTGGAGGTGCAGTGCTGGGTTGGCATGGTCGGATTCCCTGACCGGAAATATTGATATCCTAGATAAGGATAGTATATTATTGCCTATAGAGCATTTAAAAGATGCATTTCTATATATGCATGATGCACAGCGGAATAATTGCCGACTGGCATCAAGTAGAAGTGCGTTGTCCAATTCTACCAGTAAAATGGTCAGGTGATGCGGATTCCAAACGGCATTTGGAAGTATTGCCTTTGAAAGGGGACATTTGGGGTCGGTCTTTTAGACCTGGTGGCCACGGCAACAGCTGGGAAATCCACGTTTGTACCCCAGGTCGCCTCTCAAAATAAGACGCCGTATTATCAGGCGCAGTCCTTTGTTGGCAAGCGGACAAAAGGTTCCTCTTTTCTGCTCGTGACAGAGGGAGAGGAAAAAGGCTGCAGAGATCAGCCAGTTCCCAGGAACAGAAACCCTTTCCCGCCTCTGCCAAGCCCTCAGTATGACGCTAGGGCTTTACAAGCTCAGGCACGGTGGGGGCCCGTTCTCAATGAATTTCAGTGCGCAGTGGGCTCACTCGCAAGTAGACCCCTGGATCCTTCAGGTAATATCTCAGGGGTACATATTGGAATTCGAGACGTCTCCCCCTCGCCGTTTCCAAAAGTCGGCTTTACCGACGTCTCCCTCTAACAGGGAGGCAGTTTTGGAAGCCATTCACAAGCTGTATTCCCAGCAGGTGATAATCGAGGTACCCCTCCTGCAACAGGGAACGGGGTATTATTCCACACTATTGTGGTACCGAAGCCAGACGGCTCGGTGAGACCGATTCTAAATCTAAAATCTTTGAACACTTACATACAGAGGTTCAAATTCAAGATTGAGTCACTCAGAGCAGTGATTGCGAACCTGGAAGAAGGGGACTACATGATGTCTCGGGACATCAAGGATGCTTACCTTCATGTCAAAATTTACCCTTCTCACCAAGGGTACCTCAGGTTATGGTACAGAACTGTCACTATCAGTTCAGACGCTGCCGTAGGGATGGTCCACGGCACCCCGGGTCTTTACCAAGGTAATGGACGAAATGATATCCCTTCGAAGGAAGGGAATTTTAGTTATCCCTTACTTGGACGATTCCCTGATAAGGGTAAGATCCAGGGAACAGTTGGAGGTCGGTGTAGCACTATCTCAGGTAGTGTTGCGGCAGCACGATTGGATTCTCAATATTCCAAAATCGCAGCTGGTTCCGACGACTTGTCTTCTGTTTCCTAGGGATGATCCTGGACACAGTCCAGAAAAAAAGGTGTTTCTCCCGGAAGAGAAAGCCAGGGAGTTATCCGAGCTAATCAGGAACCTCCTAAAACCGAACCAAGTCTCAGTGCATCAATGCACAAGGGTTCTGGGTAAAAATGGTGGCTTCCTACGAAGCAATCCCATTCGTTAGATTCCACGCAAGAACTTTCCAGTGGAACCTACTGGACAAATGGTCCGGGTCGCATTTTCAGATGCATCAGCGGATAACCCTGTCACCAAGGACAAGGGTATCCATCCTGTAGTGGTTGCAGAGTGCTCATCTTCTAGAGGGCCGCAGATTCGGCATTCAGGACTGGGTCCTGGTGACCACGGATGCCAGCCTGCGAGGCTGGGGAGCAGTCACACAGGGAAGGAATATCCAGGGCTTAGGGTCAAGCCTGGATACATCACTTCACATAAATATCCTGAAGCTAAGGGCCATTTACAATGCTCTAAGCTTAGCGAGACCTCTGCTTCAAGGTCAGCCGGTGTTGATCCAGTCGGACAACATCATGGCAGTCACCCATGTAAACAGACAGGGTGGCACAAGAAGCAGGAGGGCAATGGCAGAAGCTGCAAGGATTCTTAGCTGGGCGGAAAATCATGTGATAGCACTGTCAACAGTATTCATTCCGGGAGTGGACAACTGGGAAGCAGACTTCCTCAGCACGACCTCCACCCGGGAGAGTGGGGACTTCACCCAGAAGTCGTCCACATGATTAAAAAACTTGACAGGTATTGCGCCAGGTCAAGAGACCCTCAGGCAATAGTTGTAGACGCTCTGGTAACACCGTGGGTGTACCAGTCAGTGTATGTGTTCCCTCCTCTGCCTCTCATACCCAAGGTACTGAGATTGATAAGATGGAGAGGAGAAAGCACTATATTCGTGGCTCCGGATTGGCCAAGAAGGACTTGGTAACCGGAACTTCAAGAGAGGCTCACGGAGGATCCGTGGCCTCTACCTCTAAGAAGGGACCTGCTCCAGCAAGGACCCTGTCTGTTCCAAGACTTACCGCAGCTGCGTTTGACGGCATGGCGGTTGAACACCGGATCCTGAAGGAAAAAAGGCATTCCGGATGAAGTCATCCCTATCCTGATCAAAAGCCAGGAAGGATGTAACCGCAAAAACATTATCACCGCAATTGGCGAAAATATGTTGCGTAGTGCGAGGCCAGTAAGGCCCGACGGAGGAAATTCAACTGGGTCGATTCCTACATTTCCTGCAAACAGTCTATGGGCCTGAAATTGGGGTCCATTAAGGTTCAGATTTCGGCCCTGTCAATTTTCTTCCAAAAAGAACTAGCTTCAGTCCCTGAAGTTTAGACGTTTGTAAAAGGGGTACTGCATATACAGCCTCCTTTTGTGCCTCCAGTGGCAATTTGGGATCTCAATGTAGTTTGGGTTCCAAAAGTCACATTGGTTTGAACCACTTAAATCTGTGGAGTTAAAATATCTCACATGGAAAGTGGTCATGCTGTTGGCCCTGGCCTGGGCCAGGCGCGTGTCAGAATTGGCGACTTTATCCTGTAAAAGCCCTTATCTGATTTTCCATTCGGACAGGGCGGAATTGAGTACTCGTCCTCAGTTTCTCCCTAAGGTGGTTCCAGCGTTTTCACCTGAACCAACCTATTGTGGTGCCTGCGGCTACTAGGGACTTGGAGGAATCCAAGTTGCTGGATGTTGTCAGGGCCCTGAAAATATGTTTCCAGGACGGCTGGAGTCAGGAAATCTGACTCGCTGTTTATCCTGTATGCACCCAACATGCTGGGTGCTCCTGCTTCTAAGCAGACTATTGCTCGTTGGATTTTAGTACAATTCAGCTTGCACATTCTGTGGCAGGCCTGCCACAGCTAAAATCTGTAAAAGCCCGTTCCACAAGGAAAGTGGGCTCATCTTGGGCGGCTGCCCGAGGGGTCTCGGCTTTACAACTTTGCCGAGCAGCTACTTGGTCAGGGGTAAACACGTTTGCTAAATTCTACAAATTTGATACCCTGGCTGAGGAGGACCTGGAGTTCTCTCATTCGGTGCTGCAGAGTCATCCGCACTCTCCCGCCCGTTTGGGAGCTTTGGTATAATCCCCATGGTCCTTACGGAGTCCCCAGCATCCACTTAGGACGTTAGAGAAAATAAGAATTTACTTACCGATAATTCTATTTCTCATAGTCCGTAGTGGATGCTGGGCGCCCATCCCAAGTGCGGATTGTCTGCAATACTTGTACATAGTTATTGTTACAAAAATCGGGTTATTATTGTTGGGAGCCATCTTTTCAGAGGCTCCTCTGTTATCATACTGTTAACTGGGTTCAGATCACAAGTTATACGGTGTGATTGGTGTGGCTGGTATGAGTCTTACCCGGGATTCAAAATCCTTCCTTATTGTGTACGCTCGTCCGGGCACAGTATCCTAACTGAGGCTTGGAGGAGGGTCATAGGGGGAGGAGCCAGTGCACACCAGTTAGTCCTAAAGCTTTCTTTAGATGTGCCCAGTCTCCTGTGGAGCCGCTATTCCCCATGGTCCTTACGGAGTCCCCAGCATCCACTACGGACTATGAGAAATAGAATTATCGGTAAGTAAATTCTTATTTTTTGCATCTCACATGAAGCAGTACATGTTCTTCATATTGCCATGATTACTCCATGTGTCTCTAGAGCTGTGGGAATAGGTACATAGTCTGTCAATGAATCATCTGCACTCTGGATTGCTACCAGGATGTCACTGTATGATGGAGTTTAGTGTTAGATGTTTGATGTGATCAAAGTCTCATTGGGGTCGATTCTATTCGGCAACTTAAGAATAGCGCCGGGAATTAGCTCCCGACGCTATTCAATTCAGCTGCTAGTGACCCGCAATTGTCGGGAATTCTTCTCTCATCCCCGGGGGATGAGAGAAGAAACCCGACAAAAGTGCTGCCTCGCGGCCGGCGCGAGGCTGATTCTGTCGGGAATCAGCATCGCCGCGGGTAGTTAAGTCGGAGAATGCCCGTTCTCCCGACAAAACTACCTGTTAAGTCGTCGAGAACGGGACATCGCCGACTTAACTGGAGCTGAATTGAATAGCGTCGGGAGCTAATTCCCGGCGCTATTCTTAAGTTGCCGAATAGAATCGACCCCATTGTATTTCTCGGACGTCCTAGTGGATGCTGGGTACTCCGTAAGGACCATGGGGTATAGACGGGCTCCGCAGGAGACTGGGCACTCTTAAAAGAAAGATTAGGTACTATATCTGGTGTGCACTGGCTCCTCCCTCTATGCCCCTCCTCCAGACCTCAGTTAGTATCTGTGCCCGGCCAGAGCTGGATGCACCCTAGGGGCTCTCCTGAGCTTCCTAGAAAAGAAAGTATTTGTTAGGTTTTTTATTTTCAGTGAGATCTGCTGGCAGCAGACTCACTGCTACGTGGGACTGAGGGGAGAGAAGTGAACCTACCTGCTTGCAGCTAGCTTGGGCTTCTAAGGCTACTGGACACCATTAGCTCCAGAGGGATCGAACACAGGCCCAGTCCTCGGTCGTCCGGTCCCGGAGCCGCGCCGCCGTCCCCCTTGCAGAGCCAGAAGAACGAAGAGAAGTTGAAAATCGGCGGCTGAAGACTCCGGTCTTCATTAAGGTAGCGCACAGCACTGCAGCTGTGCGCCATTGCTCCCTTAGCACACCACACACTCCGGTCACTGATGGGTGCAGGGCGCTGGGGGGGGGGGGGGCGCCCTGGGCAGCAATTAGATTACCTTACTTGGCGAAAAGCACATAATACAGTCTGATAAACTGTATATGTGTATTAACCCCCGCCATTAAAGTACATAAAAGGACAGAAGCCCGCTGCTGAGGGGCCTGGGCCTTCTTCCTCAGCACACCGGCGCCTTTTTCTCTTCACAGCTCAGCTGGAAGGAAGCTCCCCAGGCTCTCCCCTGCAGTATCCTGGTACACAAAGGGTAAAAAAGAGGGGGGGGGGCACATAAATTTAGGCGCAAAACTGTGTATATAAGCTGCTATAGGGGAAAAATCACTCAGTATAGTGTACATCCCTGTATTATATAGCGCTGTGGTGTGTGTGCTGGCATACTCTCTCTCTGTCTCTCCAAAGGGCCTGGTGGGGGAACTGTCTTCAAATATAGCATCCCCTGTGTGTGTGGTGTCGGTACGCGTGTGTCGACATGTCTGAGGTAAAAGGCTCCTCTAAGGAGGTGATAGAGCGGATAAGTGTGTAGGAGGGTGTCTCAGTCAACAACGCCGACACCTGTTTGGATATGTGTAAGTGCTGAGGTAAAATTATTGCTCAAAAGGTTAGGGAACAGAAAGGAAATCTACCCTGGTCTGTCCCTATGTCACAGAGTCCTTCAGAGTCTCTCTATGTTCACTATCCAAAATAACAAGGTATCGACACAGAGTTTAACTCCACTGTCGACTACGATAATGCAAAGTTACAGCCAAGAGGGCTAAAAGATATTCAATATGATTATTGGAATAAAAGATGATTTGCATATCACTGATGACTCATCTGTCCCTGACACGAGAGTACACATGTTAAGGGGAAGAAAGCTGAGGTAAATTTCCCTCCTCTCATGAGGAAAAAGAGCGGGAATCTCCAGACAAGAGACGGCAGCTTCCCACAAGAGAATTCTCAGGCTGTATCCTTTCCCCACTAGGGCCAGGATGTGTTGAGAATCTTCCCCTTCGGTGTCCTGTTTGCACTAGCTATTCTCAGGGATCCTGCAGATAGTGTGCACATTCTAGTATACTACCCAGACCGGCTGATTGTGTCGGCATGGGTTTATAGCGCTGTGGCAGTGTGGACAGGTACCTTATCAGCAGAGATTGAGACCCTAGTGTGCATATAAATATTTTAAGATGCTGTCTTAAGTGATAGATATATAATTATAAAGCATGCCCAAAGGGACATGAGTATACTGGGTCCTAGAGACAAAAGCTATGTCGATTTCTGCTTGACGTGTCCTGTAGAATATACATTGGACAGATGATGCCGACTTAAGAGGCATATGGAAGGCTGAGTATTATGTGGAGAAAGGTTCTCGGGCCTGGTCTCCACAGTTATAGCTGGTAATTCTGATATTTTGCCTTATATTCCTGCACAGCCTAAGAAAGCACGACATTATTAAATGCAGCTTTTCGAATAAAAAAACAAAGTCCGAGGTGCGTCCTTTCTTGTCAGAGCCTGGGGCAGAGGAAAGAAGCTGTACAACACAGCTAGTCTCCAGGAACAGAAGTCCTCCCCGGCCTCTACAAAAATCCACCGCATGTCGCTGGGGCTCCACAGGCGGAGCTAGGCCCGGTGGGGACACGCCTTCGTAAGTTCAGCCACAAGTGGGTTCACTCCCTGTTAGATCCCTGGGCAATAGAAATTGTATCGCAGGGATACAGGCTGGGCTGTTAGAAGATGCCCCCTCACCGAGGACCCCGGTGAGCTTCCCCCCAAGAGAGGGAGCCAGTGTTAACTGCAATTCGTAAATTGTATCTTCAACAGGTGGTGGTCAAGGGTCCCCTCCTTCAACAAGAGGGTGTTATTATTCGACCATGTTATAATCCCGAAACCAGACGGTTCGGTTAGACCCATAGGGCTGTAACACACTGGCCGGTTTCTCCCGGATGGCAAAAAGCCGGACAAACTTTGTCTGGCTTTTTGCCATCCGGGAGAAACCGGCAGAGTCGCTCACACAGGACGGCTTTGAGCCGTGTGCGATGCTGTGCGCATGCGCAGCATCAGACACGGCTTCAGAAAAAAACGTTGTGTGTGTGAAAGCTCCCCTTCACACACATGGTTTACTGGCTCCAAAGACGGCCCGGCGGCCGCCCGGCCGCCGGACCTTCCAGTGGTGAGACCCGGCTGCAACCCGGCAGCCGGGCCGGGGCCGTGCAGTGTGAAGGGACCCTACCCCTCACACTGTTAACTACAATGCCGGCACGGGAAAAAGCCGTCCGGCTTTTTCCCGGCCGGCAACAACCGTGTAGTGTGTTTTAGCCCATATTGAATTAAAATCCCTGAACATATACCTGAAAAGGTTCAGGTTCAAGATGGAATCGCTAAGAGCGGTCATTGCATGCCTGAAATGAATCGGGACATAAGGGATGCATACCTTCGTGTCCCCATTTATCCACATCAGGCGTACCTCAGAATTGCGGTACGGGATTGTCATTACCAATTTCACCAAGGTTATGGCGGATATGATGGTGCTCCTGCGGAAGCAAGGTGTCACTATTATCACATACTTGGATGATCTCCTCATAAAAGCGAGATCAAGAGAGCAGTTGCTGGACAGCGTATCACCTTCTCTGGAAGTGAAACGGCAACACGACTGGATTCTATATATTCCAAAATCGCAGTTGGTTCCTACAGCTCATCTGCCTCGCCTAGGCATGATCCTAGACACAGACCAGAAGAGGGTTTATCTCCCGATAGAGAGAGCTCTGGAACTCATGACACTGGTCAGGAATCCATTGAAAACCAAAACAGGTGTCAGTGCATCACTGCACTCGAGTCCTGGGAAGGATGATGGCATCATACGAGGCCATCCCCTTCGGCTGGTTCCATGCAAGGACAATGGAGCTTACTGGACAAGTGGTCCGGATCACATCTTCAGATGCATCGGTTAATCACCCTATCCCCCAGGGCCAGGGTGTCTCTCCTGTGGTGGCTGCGGAGTGCTCACCTTCTCGAGGGCCGCAGATTCCGCATTCAGGACTGGGTCCTGGTGACCACGGATGCAAGCCTCCGAGGGTGGGGGGCAGTTACACAGGGAAGAAAATTCCAAGGTTTGTGGTCAAGCCAACAGACTTGCCTTCACATCAATATCCTGGAACTAAGGGCCATATACAACGCCCTAAGTCAAGCGGAGTTCCTGCTTCGCGACCAACCGGTTCTGATCCAGTCAGACCGCAGGGGCTCATGTAAACCGCCAGGGCGGCACAAGGAGCAGGGTGGCGAGGGTAGAAGCCACCAGAATTCTTCGCTGGGCGGAGAATCAAGTAAGCGCACTGTCAGCAGTGTTCATTCCGGGAGTGGACACGACCTCCACCCGGGAAAGTGGTGACTTCATCAGGAAGTCTTCACGCAGTTTTGCAAATTGATGGAAACTGCCTCAGGTAGTAACACCGTGGGTGTTCCAGTCGGTCTATATATTCCCTCCTCTTCCTCTCAGACCCAAGGGCTGAGAATTGTAATAAACGGAGGACTGTGAACAATATTCTTTGCTCCGGATTGGCCAAGAAGGACTCGGTACCCGGAACTGCAAGAAATGCTCTCAGAGGACCCATGGCCTCTGCCTCTCAGTCAGGACATGTTGCAACAGGGACCCTGTCTGATCTAAGACTTACCGCGGCTGCGTTGGACGGCATGGCGGTTGAACGCCGGATCCTAGCGGAAAAGGGCGTTCCGGATGCAGTTTTCTCTATCGTCCTAGTGGATGCTGGGGTTCCTGAAAGGACCATGGGGAATAGCGGCTCCGCAGGAGACAGGGCACAAAAAGTAAAGCTTTAGGATCAGGTGGTGTGCACTGGCTCCTCCCCCTATGACCCTCCTCCAAGCCTCAGTTAGATTTTTGTGCCCGGCCGAGAAGGGTGCAATCTAGGTGGCTCTCCTAAAGAGCTGCTTAGAAAAGTTTAGCTTAGGTTTTTTATTTTACAGTGAGTCCTGCTGGCAACAGGATCACTGCAACGAGGGACTTAGGGGAGAAGAAGTGAACTCACCTGCGTGCAGGATGGATTGGCTTCTTTGGCTACTGGACATTAGCTCCAGAGGGACGATCACAGGTACAGCCTGGATGGTCACCGGAGCCTCGCCGCCGGCCCCCTTGCAGATGCTGAAACGAGAAGAGGTCCAGAATCGGCGGCAGAAGACTCCTCAGTCTTCTTAAGGTAGCGCACAGCACTGCAGCTGTGCGCCATTTCCTCTCAGCACACTTCACACGGCAGTCACTGAGGGTGCAGGGCGCTGGGAGGGGGGCGCCCTGGGAGGCAAATGAAAACCTTTTTTGGCTAAAAATACCTCACATATAGCCTCCGGGGGCTATATGGAGATATTTAACCCCTGCCAGAATCCATTAAAGAGCGGGAGACGAGCCCGCCGAAAAAGGGGCGGGGCCTATCTCCTCAGCACACAGCGCCATTTTCCCTCAAAGAAAGGCTGGAGGGAAGGCTCCCAGGCTCTCCCCTGCACTGCACTACAGAAACAGGGTTAAAACAGAGAGGGGGGGCACTAATTTGGCGTTAGAAATATATAAAAGATGCTATAAGGGAAAACACTTATATAAGGTTGTCCCTATATAATTATAGCGTTTTTGGTGTGTGCTGGCAAACTCTCCCTCTGTCTCTCCAAAGGGCTAGTGGGTCCTGTCCTCTATCAGAGCATTCCCTGTGTGTGTGCTGTGTGTCGGTACGTGTGTGTCGACATGTATGAGGACGATGTTGGTGAGGAGGCGGAGCAATTGCCTGTAATGGTGATGTCACTCTCTAGGGAGTCGACACCGGAATGGATGGCTTATTTAGGGAATTACGTGATAATGTCAACACGCTGCAAGGTCGGTTGACGACATGAGACGGCCGACAAACAATTAGTACCGGTCCAGACGTCTCAGAAACACCGTCAGGGGTTTTAAAACGCCCGTTTACTTTAGTCGGTCGACACGGACACTGAATCCAGTGTCGACGGTGAATAAACAAACGTATTCCTTATTAGGGCCACACGTTAAGGGCAATGAAGGAGGTGTTACATATTTCTGATACTACAAGTACCACAAAAGAGGGTATTATGTGGGATGTGAAAAAACTACCGTAGTTTTTCCTGAATCAGATAAATTAAATGAAGTATGTGATGATGCGTGGGTTCCCCCCGATAGAAAATTATGGGCGGTATACCCTTTCCCGCCAGAAGTTAGGGCGCGTTGGGAAACACCCCTTAGGGTGGATAAGGCGCTCACACGCTTATCAAAACAAGTGGCGGTACCGTCTATAGATAGGGCCGTCCTCAAGGAGCCAGCTGACAGGAGGCTGGAAAATATCATAAAAAGTATATACACACATACTGGTGTTATACTGCGACCAGCGATCGCCTCAGCCTGGATGTGCAGAGCTGGGGTGGCTTGGTCGGATTCCCTGACTAAAAATATTGATACCCTTGACAGGGACAGTATTTTATTGACCATAGAGCATTTAAAGGATGCATTTTCTATATATGCGAGATGCACAGAGGGATATTTGCACTCTGGCATCAAGAGTAAGTGCGATGTCCATATCTGCCAGAAGATGTTTATGGACACGACAGTGGTCAGGTGATGCAGATTCCAAACGGCACAAAGGTGTATTGCCGTATAAAGGAAGAGGAGTTATTTGGGGTCGGTCCATCGGACCTGGTGGCCACGGCAACTGCTGGAAAATCCACCGTTTTTACCCTAAGTCACATCTCTGCAGAAAAAGACACCGTCTTTTCAGCCTCAGTCCTTTCGTCCCTATAAGAGTCATATCTGCCCAGGGATAGAGGAAAGGGAAGAAGACTGCAGCAGGCAGCCCATTCCCAGGAACAGAAGCGTTCCACCGCTTCTGCCAAGCTCTCAGCATGACGCTGGGACCGTACAGGACCCCTGGATCCTACATGTAGTATCCCAGGGGTACAGATTGGAATGTCGAGACTTTTCCCCTTCGCAGGCTCCTGAAGTCTGGTTTACCAAGGTCTCCCTCCGACAAGGAGGCAGTATGGGAAACAATTCACAAGCTGTATTCCCAGCAGGTGATAATCAAATTACCCCTCCTACAACAAGAAAAGGGGTATTATTCCACATTATATTGTGGTACTGAAGCCAGAAGGCTAGGTGAGACCTATTCTAAATCTAAAAAAATTTGAACACTTACAAAGGTTCAAATCAAGATGGAGTCACTCAGAGCAGTGATAACGAACCAGGAAGAAGGGGACTATATAGTGTCCCGAGACATCAGGGATGCTTACCTCCATGTCCAAAAATTTGCCCTTCTCACTAAGGGTACCTCAGGTTCGTGGTACAGAACTGTCACTATCAGTTTCAGACGCTGCCGTTTGGATTGTCCACGGCACCCCGGGTCTTTACCAAGGTAATGGCCGAAATGATGATTCTTCTTCGAAGAAAAGGCGTCTTAATTATCCCTTACTTGGACGATCTCCTGATAAGGGCAAAGTCCAGGGAACAGTTGGAGGTCGGAGTAGCACTATCTCGGATACTGCTACAACAGCACGGGTGGATTCTAAATATTCCAAAATCGCAGCTGATCCCGACGACAAGTCTGCTGTGCCTAGGGATGATTCTGGACACAGTCCAGAAAAAGGTGTTTCTCCCGGAAGAGAAAGCCAGGGAGTTATCCGAGCTAGTCAGGAACCTCCTAAAATCAGTGCATCATTGCACAAGGGTCCTGGTAAAGATGGTGACTTCCTACGAAGCAATTCCATTCGGCAGATTTCACGCAAGAATTTTTCAGTGGGATCTGCTGGACAAATGGTCCGGGTCGCATCTTCAGATGCATCAGCGGATAACCCTATATCCAAGGACAAGGGTGTCTCTCCTGTGGTGGTTACAGAGTGCTCATCTTCTAGAGGGCCGCAGATTCGGCATTCAGGATTGGATGCTGGTGACCACGGAGGCCAGCCCGAGAGGCTGGGGAGCAGTCACACAAGGAAAAAATTTCCAGGGAGTGTGATCAAGTCTGGAGACTTTTCTCCACATAAATATACTGGAGCTAAGGGTAAATTTATAATACTCTAAGCTTAGCAAGACCTCTGCTTCAAGGTCAGCCGGTATTGATCCAGTGGGAAAAGCATCACGGCAGTCGCCCACGTAAATAGACAGGGCGGCACAAGAAGCAGGAGGGCAATGGCAAAAACTGCAAGGACTTTTCGCTGGGCGGAAAATCATGTGATAGCACTGTCAGCAGTGTTTCATTCCGGGAATGGAAACTGGGAAACAGACTTCCTCAGCAGGCACGACCTCCACCCGGCAGAGTGGAAACTTCATCGGGAAGTTTTCCACATGATTGTAAACCGTTGGGAAATACCAAAGGTGGACATGATGGCGTCCCGTCTGAACAAAAAACGGGACAGGTATTGCGCCAGGTTAAGAGACCCTCAGGCAATAGATGTGGACGTTCTGGTAACACCATGGATGTACCAGTCGGTGTATGTGTTCCATCCTCTGCTTCTCATACCTAAGGTACTGAGACTTATAAGACGTAGAGGAGTAAGAACTATACTCATGGCTCCGGATTGGCCAAGAAGGACTTGGTACCCGGAACTTCAAGAGATGCTCACAGAGGACTTATGGCCTCTGCCGCTAAGAAGGGACTTGTTTCAGCAAGTACCATGTCTGTTCCAAGACTTACCGCGGCTGCGTTTGACGGCATGGCGGTGGAACGCCGGATCCTAAGGGAAAAAGGCATTCCGGAAGAGGTCGTTCCTACCCTGGTCAAAGCCAGAAAGGAGGTGACCGCACAACATTATCACCACATGTGGCAAAAATATGTTGCGTGGTGTGAGGCCAGAAAGGCCCCACGAAGAAATTTCAACTCGGTCGATTCCTGCATTTCCTGCAAACAGGAGTGTCTATGGGCCTCAAATTGGGGTCCATTAAGGTTCAAATTTCGGCCCTGTCGATTTTCTTCCAGAAAGAAGTGGCTTCAGTTCCTGAAGTCCAGAAGTTTGTCAAGGGAGTATTGCATATACAACCCCCTTTTGTGCCTCCAGTGGCACTGTGGGATCTCAACGTAGTTCTGGGATTCCTCAAATCACATTGGTTTAAAACCAGTCAAATCTGTGGATTTGAAGCATCTCACATGAAAAGTGACCATGCTCTTGGCCCTGGCCTGGACCAGGCGAGTGTCAAATTGGTGGTTTTTTTCTCAAAAAAGCCCATATCTGGTTGTCCATTTGGACAGGGCAGAGCTGCGGACTCGTCCCCAGTTCTCTCCCTAAGGTGGTGTCAGTGTTTCACCTGAACCAGCTTATTTTGGTGCCTTGCGCCTACTAGGGACTTGGAGGACTCCAGGTTGCTAGATGTTGTCAGGGCCCTGTAAATATAGGTTCCAGGACGGCTGGAGTCAGGAAAACTGACTTGCTGTTATCCTGTATGCACCCAACAAACTGGGTGCTCTTGCTTCTAAGCAGACTATTGCTAGTTGGATATGTAATACAATTCAGCTTGCACATTCTGTGGCAGGCCTGCCACAGCCAAAATATGTAAATGCCCATTCCACAAGGAAGGTGGGCTTATCTTGGGCGGCTGCCCGAGGGGTCTCGGCTTTACAACTTTGCCGAGCGGCTATTTAGTCAGGGGCAAACACGTTGGTAAAATCCTACAAATTTGATACCCTGGCTAAGGAGGACCTGGAGTTCTCTCATTCGGTGCTGCAGAGTCATCCGCACTCTCCCGCCCGTTTGGGAGCTTTGGTATTATCCCCATGGTCCTTTCAGGAACCCCAGCATCCACTAGGACGATAGAGAAAATAAGAATTTACTTACCGATAATTCTATTTCTCGGAGTCCGTAGTGGATGCTGGGCGCCCATCCCAAATGCGGATTATCTGCAATACTTGTACATAATTACAAAAATCGGGTTATTATTGTTGTGAGCCATCTTTTCAGAGGCTCCGCTGTTATCATACTGTTAACTGGGTTCAGATCACAGGTTGTACAGTGTGATTGGTGTGGCTGGTATGAGTCTTACCCGGGATTCAAAATCCTTCCTTATTGTGTACGCTCGTCCGGGCACAGTATCCTAACTGAGGCTTGGAGGAGGGTCATAGGGGGAGGAGCCAGTGCACACCACCTGATCCTAAAGCTTTACTTTTTGTGCCCTGTCTCCTGCGGAGCCGCTATTCCCCATGGTCCTTTCAGGAACCCCAGCATCCACTACGGACTCCGAGAAATAGAATTATCGGTAAGTAAATTCTTATTATTCCTACGCTGATGAAGGCTAGGAAAGACGTGACAGCAAGACTTTTTCACTGTATATGGCGAAAATAGGTTGCTTGGTGTGGCCAGGAAGGCCCTACAGAGGAATTCCAGGGGGGTCGATTCCTGCACTTCCTACAGTCAGGAGTGACTATAGGCCTAAAATTAGGATCCATAAAGGCCAAGATTTCGGCCCTATCCCTTTTTCTCTTAAAAAGAACTGGCTTCACTGCCTGAAGTTCGGACGTTGTTACAGGGGTGCTGCATATTCAGCCCCTTTTGTGCCTCCAGTGGCACCTTGGGATCTTAACGTGTGTTGGATTCCTAAAATCCCACTGGTTTGAGCCACTTAAGACCGTGGAGCTAAAATATCTCACGTGGAAAGTGGTCATGCTTTTGGCCTTAGCTTGGACTAGGCGTGTGTCAGAATTGGCGGCTTTGTCATGTAAAAGCCCATATCTGATCTTCCATATGGAAAGGGCAGAATGGAGGACTCGTCCCCAATTTCTCCCTAAGGTGGTATCATCGTTTCATTTGAACCAACCTATTGTGGTGCCTGCGGCTACTAAGGACTTGGAGGATTCCAAGTTGCTGGACGTAGTCCGGGCCCTGAAACTTTATGTTTCCAGGACGGCTAGAGTCAGAAAAACTGACTCGCTATTTATCCTGCATGCACCCAACAAGCTGGGTGCTCCTGCTTCAAAGCAGACTATTGCTCGCTGGATCTATAGCACCATTCAGCTTGCACATTCTGCGGCTGGACTGCCGCATCCTAAATCAGTAAAAGCCCATTCCACGAGGAAGGTGGGCTCTTCTTGGGCGGCTGCCCGAGGGGTCTCGGCTTTACAACTTTGCCGAGCTGCTACTTGGTCGGGTTCAAACACTTTTGCAAAATTCTACAAGTTTGATACCCTGGCTGAGGAGGACCTTGAGTTTGCTCATTCGGTGCTGCAGAGTCATCCGCGCACTCCCGCCCGTTTGGGAGCTTTGGTATAATCCCCATGGTCCTTACGGAGTACCCAGCATCCACTAGGACGTCAGAGAAAATAAGAATTAACTCGCCGGTAATTCTATTTTTCGTAGTCCGTAGTGGATGCTGGGAGCCCGTCCCATGTGCGGACTCTCTGCAATACATGTATATAGTTATTGCTTAACTAAAGGGTTATTGTATGAGCCATCTGTTGAGAGAGGCTCGGTTATTGTTCATACTGTTAACTGGGTATAGTTATCACGAGTTGTACAGTGTGGCTGGTATGAGTCTTACCCTGGATTCCAAATCCTTTCCTAGTAATGTCAGCTCTTCCGGGCACAGTTTCCCTAACTGAGGTCTGGAGGAGGGGCATAGAGGGAGGAGCCAGTGCACACCAGATATAGTATCTAATCTTTCTTTTAAGAGTGCCCAGTCTCCTGCGGAGCCCGTCTACACCCCATGGTCCTTACGGAGTACCCAGCATCCACTACGGACTACGAGAAATAGAATTACCGGTGAGTAAATTCTTATTTTTTTGCTGGCAGTGTATTGGTGACACTTGGACATGTAAGTTAAGTGAACAAGATGCTGACAGTGGGTCTTAAGTGGGGGAGTACAACTATACTGGAGGGTTGGGCTGAGTGGCATATGTGTTACAGGTTGGGTGTGAAATGTGTTCAGTGTTCTCTCTAGAATTTTTATTTTTTCCTGATACAGACAGGTACAGCTCGGCTTCTCACTTAAGCAAAGCTGGAGGGGTTGGCTGGCATCATCCTTACAGGGGAAGGTGGGTGCCTTAGACAGTGCGGGATGCGATGGACGTCCTCCTTCTGGCGCTTATGGCTCTGAGTAGCACTGTGGCATGTCCAGCAATTCCATTCAGCCAGAAGGGGGTTTTTACCAGATGGACCACCCGAAAAATAAAGCCTGTGGAGATCCCTGGTATAGGTGCAGTGTTAATTTTGACAAGGATTTTCAATTTAGTCTTGGTCTTAAGCCACATACACACTAGGCGATATTGTGAACAATATCTCCTAGTGTGTACACTCATCATTAATTATGCACGCTCCTGCGTGTTGTTAACGACCCCCTTCCAGACGAGGGAGGTCCTTGTTAGTGACAGCCATGCTGTAGATACAGCATGGCTGTCATAATATTTAGTCAGTGGATCTTTGTTCTCATTTTAGTTCCTGATATAAACTGTAGTTGAATATTACTTCTAGTCAAAATTTTAGTCTACAAAATGACCACTGTATAAGTGAGGTACATAGCATGTCCCTTATATGCCATGGTTACACTCTATATGTGACGCACACAGCAACCACCCTGCTTCGAACTCTACGTGGACTCTGTCTTGAGGCATATCAAAACTGCTGAGGTTCCTCTTTTCCATGTAGTAAGTCTTTTTCTTTTCTAAGCAAGTTAATTTTCACTTTGGCTCCTTTTTGAAGAAGCACAGTCTCTGTATGTTGCTCTTTAAATAGAGTTGTGTTTTGCACCTGTGATTCTAGGAAAATAAGGTCCAGATTTATCAAGCCTTGGAGAGTGATACATTTCACAGTGATAAAGTACCAACCAATCGGCTCCTGTCATTTATCAAACGCAGCCTGTAACATGGCAGTTAGGAGCTGATTGGCTGGTACTTTATCACTGTGCTATTTATCACTCTCCAAGGCTCAATGAATCTGGGGCAAGTGTTTTATAAATACTGACAAACATTGGTTTTAAAAGCTACATAACTGACAAAATGAAAAGATGCTTAATAAGATTACAGCATGTTACAGAGCAATGTAATGATGGTTGATGGGTTGTTTGAGTAGAGAGAGAGAATGTTTAAGTTGTGTGGGGACTCTGGCAGCTTCATTTCTGGTCCTGCCAGCAGCAAGCTAAAGCAATCAGGAGTATTCAGACCACTTCTCCACTTTTTGAAAGTTGTGCAGGACAGCCTTTGGCACTGCATTACCCAGCCTATGCACTTTCTATGTGGCTGTCTCACTGGGTGGGGTGGCACTGGTAGGATAGGCAGCAGCCCCTCTCTGGCTGTATGGTAGTCACCGCTAGTATGAGTGACACTGACTGGCTACACTATAGTCACCTTGTCAGTCACCACGTGGCTGTGGTGTCCTCTGCGTAAGCGATGGGTGTGCTGGCATGGGGCTGTGCAGTATGATCTGATGTCATGCCGTGAACAGTCGGGCAGTGCCTGAGTCTAAGTGCTGCTGCTAGTGCCTGGCAAAGACAAAACCGGTTTACGCATGTACCGATCCTGGGATTGGCTTCCCTTGCTTCAATAGATGTGTTAGTCATGTTGGATTGTGAGGTGGTTAGGGAAAAGTCTTGTATAGGAGTCTTGTTTCCAGTTTAGTAATTGTCCTGTAAGTGGAAATGCAGTAAGTAATGTGTATGTCTGAGTGGTGTAGATGTTGTGCACAGGAGGTGGCGAGCTGAAATTTGTGCGCCTCCTTCTATTCGTGGCCAAATGGAGCAACAATTGAAATGCTCAATCAGTCACACAAAAGAAATAACTGGTAAAAACAATTGAATCTCATGGACATCAAGTTTCAGGGAAAAGTTTGACACATTGGGGTCAATTCTATTCTCCGACAGTTGAATAGCGCCGGGAGTTTGCTCCCGACGCTTTTCAATTCAGCTCCAGTTAAGTCGGCGATGGCCTGTTCTCGCCAACTTAACAGGTAGTTTTGTCGGGAGAACGGACATTCTCCGACTTAACTACCCGCGGCGATGCTGATTCCCGACCGAATCAGCCTTGCGCCGGCCGAGCGGCAGCACTTTTGTCGGGTTTCTTCTCTCATCCCCCGGGATGAGAGAAGAATTCCCGACAATTGAGGGTCACTCGTCGCTGTATTGAATAGCGTCGGGAGCAAACTCCCGGCGCTATTCAACTGTTGCCGAATTGAATCGACCCCATTTAAGGTAAGTCTGTTCTGTTGGTTGGTGGAAAGAGTATCTGCTTCATTTTCAAAAGATCGACGCTAAGGTGGCAAGAGACAAAATGTAAATCTTTGTTAACACAGATGTTAATAAAAGCAAAGTGTATAGTACTTTAAAGAAGTGCAATTTACATTATATATACTCTACGGTCCATCCATGTCTGTACAGTATCAATATTACATTTGCATTTACTATGTTAAAAAAAATGCGTAGAAATTGGGATGTCACTTAAATTTGTATCGCCTCAAAGGTCCATTGAGGTGAAACAAATTTCGATGTCATCCCAATTTCTACCCATTTTATTTTGTTTCCATTGTAAATGCAATGGTAATAGTGATATTGTACAGACATGGATGGACCGTAGTGTGTCTATCTATCTATCTATCTATCTATCTATCTATCTATCTCGAGAGAGATATACTATCAAGACAGAGCAATCAGCGGCACTCAGAGACTGTAGATACCAAGGCTAAGATACAAAAGATTTTTAATCCATATTGGCAAAACAGGGGTGAGCCAACGTTTCGGGGCGCGAACGTCCCTTTGTCAAGGTGAACAAAGGGACGTTCGCGCCCCGAAACGTTGGATCACCCCTGTTTTGCCAATATGGATTAAAAATCTTTTGTATCTTAGCCTTGGTATCTACAGTCTCTGAGTGCCGCTGATTGCTCTGTCTTGATAGCATATGCATCCCAAGTTCCAGATGGCACCGGAGCACCATTGAACTGCAGGGAGAGTGCCGATCCGAATACCCACTATATATATATATATATATATATATATATATATATATATATATATATATATATATATATATATATATATATATATATATATATATATATATATATATATATATTCTATATCTCTCACTTTAAAGTACTATACACTCTTTTTATTAACATCACTAAGCCACATTGGGGTTGATTCAATTCACTGACAGTTGTGCGCTATTCAATACAGCGACAAGTGGCCCTCAATTGTCGGGAATTTTTCTCTCACCCCCGGGGGATGAGAGAAGAAATCCGACAAAAGTGCGGCCAGCGCGAGGCTGATTGTCGGAAATCAGCATCACAGCGGGGAGTTAAGTCGGAGAAGGCCCGTTCTCCCGACAATTCAACCTGTTAAGTCCGGGAGAACGGGCCTTCGCCGACTTAACTTGAGCTGAATTGAATAGCGACGGGAGCTAACTCCCAGCGCTATTCAACTGTCAGTGAATTGAATCGATCCCATCGGTGTAGACAAGGCGCATGTGCTGTTGCCTTAGTTTAGTGTTACATTTGAACATGTACTGCTTTCCCCTTTGTGAACATAAGCTATCCTGCAGATGAGTCCAGCTCGGTAAATTGCACAGAATTATTTTGTTATGCTCATTTACACTTCAGCTCCTGTGCAAAGAGAGTATAGGAAATAGTCTAAAAAAACCTCATGGGGGTGAGTGTGATCCAATTCTTTAGCGGGTATTTAGCTCTCTGCTAAATGTCCAGGAGCTATTCAATTACTACCTATGACTATCCCTGCGGCTGCATTTATCACCGATTTCTGCTTGCACTGTCCTGAGGTGCAAGCAGAAATCTACGGTAAGTAGGACTGCAGGTCTAGTAGGGAACTGATGGCTGCAATGCCAAAACTTAGCCCAGGAACTGCAGCTTGAAAAAGTGTGCAATTGAATGGATACTTTTCCACAAAAGAATTGAAGTACACACCTTGAAGGGGCATAGGAGTTGAAACTTTTGGTCAGAAGCAGTTGCCTGTGTTAAAGCATTTGGGTATAAAATCTTTGAACTCAAACAATAGCAAGGGTAGTACTGAACAACTCACGGACTTTGAACATGGAACCATCACAAAATGCCAATGTCTCAAAAATGTGGGTTTTGTCAAATTTGTTCCATGCTAGAGCTTTCTTGGTCAACTTTAAATTGCTGTTAAGTGGAAACTGCCCAGTTCAACAACAGCACAGCCACCCGGCAGGCAAAGCAAGGTATCCGAATGGGATTGTTGAGTTCTGAAGAGTGTAAAAATGGCCTGTCCTTTGCAACTCTCACTTCAGTTCCGAAGGCAAAGTCCACAAAGAAAGTGTTTCAGTAACTATGTGGATTGGGATTACATGGCTGAGTAATTGTACATGTTCCTCTAATCACTATGCACAGTCCCAAATGTCTGCTGGAGATTTGTACAGCATGCCCCCATTGGACACTGGGATTGTTATTTGTAATGAAGAATCACTTGCAACCAACTGGCAGTCTAATGGACAAATCTGTATATGGTGGAAGCCAGGAGAACTCTTCCTGCCTGAAGGTGTATGGTCAACTGTACATTTTAATGGAGGTGGTATAATAAGTCTGGTGCTGTTTTTAATGGTTTGGTAACAGGAAATGCTACAGCGTGCAGTGACTGCCTTATGTGAGCTCTCATCTTTGTGCCAATAGGAGCATAAACAGACTTCAACCCCATTGGAAATCATTGGGATGATTTAAGTCTCCTACAGAGAGCAATGCCTTTTTGCCTTACATCACTGCCTAACTTCATTAACTCTCTAGTGGTTGCAGGTGAAGCCACACAGCCATGTTCCAAAATTCAGTGGGTTTCTTTCCAGGTGTGTGGGGTCTGATAAAGGTCTATATTCATTTCAGCGTAGATTGTATAGCGCCGGGAATTAGCTCCCAGTGCTATTCAATTGAGCATGATGTGATGCCTGATGAGAGGATTTGTTCTCGCACCCCTGGTGGGTGTGAGCAGAAACCTAACAAAAGTGCTGGCGCAATGCTGTTTTCTGCTCTCAGCATGGCGGAAACAGCATTGCACGGGCACTTTAGTTGGAGATAATACCGGTTCTTGCAACAAAACACCCTGTTAGTACACGAGAACCATCCTTCTCTGACATAACAGTGCGTTGAATTGAATAGCTCCAGTAGCTAATTCCCAGCGCTATTCAATTTGCGCTGCATTAAATTAAACTCCGTGTCAAAATGGGGGATCACTTCCACATTACTCCTCTTGGGTTTGGAGTGAGTTGTTTAATAAGCACGTGACTGTGATGTTCAGGTGTCCATACATATGGCCAGGGTTGGTTGGTTTAAACCACCTTGTATGGCTGCTGGCGTAGCACGTGGGAGACACATTTATTTTTGCCACCTCCTGAGATTGCTAGTAGAAATGAGCAAAGAGACAAGGGTTTGGGTGCCCTAACTAGGCCAGGTTTAGCCGCTATAGGTTGCAAAAACCACATCTATTTGGGTGCGATAAGCAAAATGATTGTCACTTGGAACAATGAAATTGCTCAGTCAGAGGCACATTATCGCAGCCCCCAAATAATTGAATTGCCCCCTTAGTAAATGTCCGTAATAGTGTTCCTGGCAGAACGGGGGCAAGCTAGGGCACTGACGTGTTTCAGCATGCGCACTCCCCTTAAGGGGCCGTGGCCTGCTGGAGAGCGGGGCACGGCCCTGTCTGTGTCACTTTGGGGATGTTTCGCTTCCCCAAGCTTTCCCCTCAATGTGAATATATACCATGTGTACGACCTCTATTTACTGGCAGTGATCGGAAACAGCAACTTGTACCATCCGTGGGATACTGCGGCCTTTGGGTGGGGAAGACATATTGGACTAAAATTGCTAAGGGTGACACTTCAACCACTGTAAGTTTAGTATTGGAAGGATATGTTGAAGTAAAAATAATCCTTGATTATAAGAATAAAATGTAAAGGTAGGAATTTAATTGTTTCACCGTCTGGGCGCAAATACTGTGGACAACTGTTATTTCTGCATGCCCACTCCTGAGTAGGCAAGAAGAAATGTGTGAAGTCTAGTGTTTTTTTTTTTTTTTTTGCACGTTTTCCTTCTCACTCAATAGTACCGATGCATTTATCTGCTTTACGCTGCTAAACCTGGTCTATTTCTGAACAACGAAAAATGGGCTCCCAGCGTCGGAACAACAATTGAATATTACCACGTCTAAAGTGATGGGCCTACTAAAACAATTGATCCAACACCCAACCTCCCCCACACCAATTGTGACAATCCTACCTCTAACCTATTAACATTGCTTGGGAAATATGGTGTGCAAATCCTTTTCATGTGTGTTGGGACTATGGATATGTAGTGTCTGCACATAGCTAAATGCTTTCTTGACTTGACAAGCCGAAATCTATTATAATGGAGCATGTCTGAAATGGATGGCCAGTTGATTCATTTTGAAAATTAAAACCCAACAAGGCTTTCTCAGATGTTTGTACTATAATGGACAGGTTATGGTTTGAGATGAACAGTTTGGTACCCCGTATTGGGTGCGCCTGATGTGTGTGAGCCCATAAATAACTGGTTTGTCTGCTCATAACAGCTAATCCATCTAAACTACTACTTTGGCTGTCCAAACTCTACATTTGGGTGCCGACTTATCGCTCACTTCAGCTCGCACCTCCAGAGGCTGCGGCTGTTGGTGCCCAAACAGCAAAATTGCTCATTCTCCGACTTAACTCCCCGCCGCAATGCTGATTCCCGACAGAATCATCCTCGCGCCGGCCGCGCGGCAGCACTTTTGTCGGATTTCTTCTCTCATCCCCCGGGGGTGAGAGAAGAATTCCCGACAATTGAGGGTCACTTGTCGCTATATTGAATAGCGCTGGGAGTGCTATTCAACGTTCAGTGAATTGAATCGACCCCAATATGTGGTGTTCCAGTCTGAAAGTATGTGCTATTTTTAGTTGGTGTTTAGTAAATATTTACTAAGTGACTGGGATTCCCAACACTATTCATGTCTAAATGCCCGTACACACTGGCTGATATATCGGGCGTTCTCTTGAACGGCCGATATATATCGCGGATCCGCCGGCCAGTGTGTACGGCCGAAACGTCTGTGAACTCCGTCGTTCACAGACGTATCGCGTCGGCCCCGCAGCACAGCCGACGGCCAATATATCTATCGATATATTGGCACGTCGCTGTGTGTGTACGGCGGTCAGCCGACTGCCCGTACACATGCTGTGGTGGCCGGCGGTGATTGACAGCTGAACTGAGCAGGCGTGTGTACACGCCCGCCCAGTTCATGACGTCAGTCCCCGACGGATCGGGCAGTGTGTATGCTCGACACACTGCCCGATCCGTCCATAAATATATCTGCAGATCAGTTGATCTGCAGATATATCTACTAGTGTGTACCCACCTTAACTTTTATAATGGTTCAGTACAGTAGTTCCCAAACCCAAGGCACCCTGTGTTTTTAAACCTATCCATGCTAACAAATATGTGACTTAATACCTCAGTCAGTTTAATTATACCATATGTGCACAAGCATAGATATCTTTTTAAAATCCGGTCTGTTATGGTACCTTGAGGACCGCATTGGGAACCACTGCCTTAGTATTTGAAACATTACACATCTATACAGATGCAAGACCACATCATTCTGGTCCTGCTCTGTCGTATCTATTTTAATTACTTGGATGGGCTAACAGACCCGGGTTAGCTGCATAAAACTGCTAAACCCAAGCAAAGTGCTGTGTGCGAGCTCCGGGGGCTGCAAGCTGAAATGCCAGTTCCGGCATCTATTTGCGCCCTCTCAGAGCAACAATTGAATTGCTCCATCGGGCACCATCTAGTGCAGGCTTTTTCAACCAGTGTGCTGTGGCCAGTTGCAAGGTGTGCCGCGGAGCCAGAGCAGCTTCCTGCACCTTCAGAGTGAACTGTTGGCCCAGGCTCTTCTTAGAGGATCAGTCGTGCTCCGGCCGTGACTTATGCCTTGAAAACGGTGTGATATAATAGGTCATGGCCGCCGCGTCTCGCCACCCAGCCAGCCCACCTGCCTGCTTACACATCTTCCAGTTCCCGCCTGCATACACAGCTTTCGTTGCCAACCCACATCCACACCAGCCAGTATTCGCAGAACTCCACTATGAACAACCCCCGCCACTGAGGGACAGGGAGGAGGACAGCTGATATTTATTTCATTTCTCCTGTGGGGAACAATAGGATTTATGTGGGGAGAATAAAAATGTATGGATTTATGGGGGGGAACAATGTGAATAATTCATGTGGGGAGCAATAGGATTTATGTGGGGAGAAATGTGATTGATTTATGTGTGGAGCAATAGGATGTATGTAGGGAGCAACATGATTTATGTGGGAGCAATGTGATTGTTTTTTTTCTGTGTAGGCCAATGTATGTGTGGATTTTTTTTTTATTTTTTTTACTGTGCGGGCCAATGTGTGTGTGTGTTGGTTTTTTTTTTTCTGTGGGGAACTGGTGGTGTGCCTTGGCAATTTTAAAATATTCTTTGGTGTGCCGCGAGTAAAAAAACGGTTGAAAATCACTGATCTAGTGACTGCCAGCACGGTAAACCATTGAATTCCCCCACCCCCTATGTATCAGACTTCTCCAGTAGAAGTAGGCATAGGGGTTCCGTGAGTGGTGTTCTGTTCTATTTTTTTTTTTTTTTTTTTTTTTCTTGAACTAATTTACAATGGTTGACCTGAATATTGCATGTCATTGTCCTAGCATAAAAACACAGCTGCTATTTCACAATACTCCAAAATGGAGAACTATTAATAGGTGCTAGGATGGACATCTAGAACAGATGCATACAAATTCTTTCAGATGTCTATGTGCAGCTGTTGGACACTGATGCCACACACAGAGTCTCTGTTACATTTCATGTTTGTGTTTTAAGGGATTGTCCACTTTCTTATGACTTTCATTTTAGAACAGTGGGCTTTTTCCCTAACTTTTATGAACTGCATTTTGCTACCAGACACATGGGTTTCATATGCCTCTGGGATATGACCTTTGCATCTCATGCTAAGAGGCCAATACAAACTCTTTCCAGGGAAATGCAAACATTGCATGATGTTACAAAGACAACGCAAAATCACTGAAGTAAGCACAAGCAATCTGTGTACAGTGCAGTGATCTGGTGGAAATCCTAACCATTAATAAAGCACTGACCTGTTATTGGAGGGGTGGGGATGTTATCCAATTCTTATCACAGGGCTGTAGCTCCTGGGTTAAGCTATTCAATTGCTTATGCTATAAACCTGAGACTTTCACACTGCACAAATAACCCAGTATCGACCCGGCATGTGCGGTGTGAAAGGGCCATGGTCGAATTCCCTGACCCGGTAATTGAACTCGGGAATAAAGCAGTGTTATTCCCAGGTTGAATACCGGGTCAGTGGAAGCATGAACGGGCTCCCTGGTCGATGGAACCCGTTCACTACATTGGGAAGAGGTGGTGTGGAGATGAGCTAATCTCCCAGCTCCGCCTGTGCCCCCGCTGCAGGTCTCTCCCCCATCCCCCCCCCCCCCCCCCCCCCTTGCTGCTATGACAACTGGCCCGACATAGGTCTAATGCAGATCCCACCCAGGAAGGACCAGTTTCCATTCCCCAGGTGGTATCCGGCATTGGAGGTGTGAAAGGGGTATTGGTGACCCAGCAAAAGTATTCACCTGTGCATTCTTAAATCCACAAAACATGACCTGTTTGCGGTACTTGAACTGTAGTTAAGAACCGCTGGTCTAGAGCATGGGTTCTCCAGCTCTGTCCTCGGGACCCCATACAGTGGTTTCCCCCCCCCCCCCCCCCCCTCCCCAGCTATCAGCTGAATCACAATTAAAATAAGTAGCGCTCTACCTGTGGATATTTTAAAATGTCTGTGAATGAATAATACACCTGTGAACCTGTGGTCTAGATCTGGGGTGGGCAATAAGTGTCCCTCCAGCTGCTGTTGAACTACACATCCCAGCATGCCCTGATAGCAAATCTGTGGCAGGGCTTGCTGCGATGTATAGTCCCATGACAGCTGGAGGGCCGCTTATTGCCCACCCCTGATCTAGAAGAAGCATAGTGGTCTTGATATGTGCACCACCTCTACAACAGAAATGCTGATCTCATTTTCAATAGATTTTATTTCTGTGTTTTTAGTATGAAGTGTAACAGAACAGAAACTACCACCTGAAACTGCTGCTTCAAGTTCAGATCAGTCAAAGAACATCTGCCACAATAGTAACCAACAAGACCAAAGAAGAGAACTTGCGCTGAAGACACAACGCTTGATCTGAAACAAGAAGTTTGTGCCTACTCAACAGCTACACAAGAGCACTTCCCAACGCTGCTATTAGTCTTTATTTTATTCTCAGCGCTGCACTCTGCATTTGCACTGTGCAGCGGGAGTCGTCTTTCTTAGCTCAGTAGATCATTTTCTCTCACTATATCTCTTTTTAATACTAGCAAACAACCTTCTGAAGCATCCGCTGGCCGCTAGAATCGGTAATTACTACTGAAAGTGCAATACCTGAATATCTAAGCAAGGTGGGTATGTTCATTAAATGTAGCGTTTCCTTGTAAGTTAAGCTATGTGACCAGAAATCGTTTACACTTATTAACTTGTTAGTGTCTTCATTTCTGTCTGTAGTGTTTAATCAGTGATTTTTTTTTTTTTTGTAGTATCTTTTATTTTTCCTATTTCCCTATGTGTTCTGCTAGTTTTTGTCCCAAGAAGGGGTGGTTTCCAATGTAAAACAAACGGTACAATCAGTATTTTTGATGTTGCCACTGGCCTCTAGGGTGCGTAGACCTTCATTTTGACCATTCTGTAAAATGTGCATTTATTTTACAGAACTTTACTGTAGTAGCCAGGGCTTTTGGAAAGCTGTAGCCTAGAGGGTGCGAGGTGGCTAGCCATACTAAGGAGGTTCCATTCTATATTTCCCTGATATAAGTGATAATTCCTTTTTCAGAGGGACATTTATTCTTACTCCAGTGCTTTATTTTACCTTGTGCATATGAATGCAGGTACTAGGCACAGCTTTATAATATAACATGTGCAGAGAGAGTCAGATTTGGGTGTGGTGTGTTCAATCTGCAATCTAAATTGCAGTGTAAAAATAAAGCAGCCAGTATTTACCCTGCACAAAAACAAAATAACCCACCCAAATCTAACTCTCTCTGCACATGTTATATCTGCCCCCCCTGCAGTGCACATGGTTTTGCCCAACTGCTAAAAAATGTCCTGCTGCGATCAACTTGGAATTACCCCCATGGTTATTCAAGTTACCATTTTGTGACATCCACCCAAGACACATCTCCCCCCCCCCCCCCCCCCCCCACCCCCCCTCCCTCCTCCTACTCTCCTACATACAAGGACCAGTCATTGGTGCTTCTGGAGGGCTGCCAGTCATTGGAGCCTCTTTCTGCTGCGCCGGGGGTCACGCAGCAGTGCAGGAGGACCCAATAACTGGCATCACTCACCAGAGCACCGGTACCTGAGTGCTGGTAAGTATATCAGACACGCATAGCTGATCACACTGGCCAGGAACCTGCACACCTTTCTCTGTCAGCGAGCAGAGAAAAGTGTACAGGATCCGCAGTGAGCTCTGTGATTACGCTATCTGAAGATGGTGTAATTATTACAGGGCTCACTGCTGTGTGTGGGTTTTTTTAATTTTTTTATACTTGGTGATTTTGGCCATATCGCGTGGAAAATGTAGTCCGGTTACTGGAAAAAAAAGAGAATAAAATGGTTTGGTGCAGTTTTTCATGAACACTGCCCCAAAAGCCCTTTAATACATTCAGGTGATACTAAAATAATGTGCAAAGGGTGCGAAAACACACTTTTCCCCATTTATTTTAGTAAAAAAACAAAGTTAACAGATCTGCCCCTTAAGGGGGGTACTCAAGGAGCGATATTCTAAGCAATCTGACTAGATTGCTTAGAATTTAAGCATTATTGCTCCGTGTGTACCCCCTACAGCGATAGCGATGCGCAGCCCCACGCATCGCTATCGCTAGATTGGCCTGCATGCAGGCCAGTCTAGCGGGTCGCTCACTTCACCCGCTGGGTGAAATGAGCGGCCCCCTCGTCTCCCCCCGCACACTTAGCACAGATCGTGCTGTGCTGAACGGCGGGAGAGATGTGTGCTGAGTGGTTCGCTCAGCACACCTCTCCCGCATCGGACCGTCTATATGGGCCTTTAGTCTTAAAATAAACATTTTGGTCACTATTCAATTCGACGACAGTTGAATAGTGCCTGGAATTAGCACCCGGTGCTATTCAATTCAGCGCTTTGGCAAGTCTGAGAATGCCCATTCTCCCAGACTAAACAGGGTGTTTTGTTGGGAGAACGGGCCTTCTCAGACTAAAGTGCCCGGCGCGACGCTGTTTTCGCCTCGCAAAGGGCAGAAATCAGCATCGCGCTGGCACTTTTGTTGGATTTCTGCTCGCACCCCCCGGGGGGTGCGAGAAGGAATCTAGTCAAGTGTCACATGGTGCTGAATTGAATAGTGCCGGGATCTAACTCCTGGCGCTTTTCAACTGTCATTAAATTGAATCGTGCCATATGCATTCATCTTTATCACATTGGACAGGTAAACAAGGGAAAATAAGTCCTTTATGTCACACCATGCAGGTAGCATGATGCCTATTTATAGTAGTGGAATTATTACTGATCTAGGCATAGGACATTACTCGGAGGGGATTCAGACACTGGCTTTTGTAGTAGTGTATATACATTCAATAGTACACCTTTTTAAAAGCCATTCCTTAGAATGAGCTAAGCATAGAAGAATAACTTATTTTCTTACGTCCTAGAGGATGCTGGGGCCCACATTAGTACCATGTGGTATAGACTGGTCCACTAGGAGCCATTGGCACTTTAAGAGTTTAATAGTGTGGGCTGGCTTCTCCCTCCTGCCAGACTCCGTTTAGAAAATGTGCCCGGAGGAGCCGGTCACAGCTAGGGAAGCTCCTAGAGCTGCTTTAGTTTTATTTTTCTCTAAGAGTTAGTTAGGCACAGGTAGGCTGCTGGCAACAGCCTCTCTGCTTCGTGATACTTGGGGGGGGGGGGGGAGGGAGAGAGGGAGAGGGAAAGAGTAGTGTCTGCCCTGAGGGGTTTGAGCCACTATCCACGCTGACCAGACACTGAGCTCCTGAGGGTGATGATCATTAGCTGCCCCAGACGACCGCTGAATCCCGCAGCATGCCGCCACCCCCTAACAGAGCCAGAAGATTCCGGTGGCGAGGGGGAGGGGGGGAGAGAGAGAAACTGTGTCTGGCATTTTCCTGTGTGTGGGTGTTTTTCTCACATAGCCATGTCTAGGGACTCTGTGTCTTATGCTGCAGAGGACATTTCCTCTCAGGAGGAATCCATTCTGTGTACACAGGAATGTAATGTATTAAGGGAATGATCTCTCAGATCTTTACTAGGGTAGCTCATACTGAGACTCAAACTCGGGTATTAAAGAAGTCTTTAGCAGGTTACCCAAAAAAACGTGCACTTGCCCAGATTATGCAAGGTGACACGGATACCGACTCTGACACGGCAGACTGTGATGAGGATGTGCTGAGGGGGGAGGCATCCCTGGCAAAGGGGGTGCAGCTCATGATTGAGGCTATTAGAGATGTGTTAAACATTACTGACACACCACCTGAGCAGGTTGAGGAGGCTTACTTCACAGATAATAAGAGAGCCTCGCTAACCTTCCATGCGTCTAAAGAATTAAACACTTTATTTGAAAAATCCTGGGAGAACCCGGAGAAAAAATTCCAGATCCCCAAAAGGGTTTTGGTTGCCTTTCCTTTCCCTGAGGAGGATAGAAAAAATCCACTCATAGTTGATGCATCTGTTTCCAGACTGTCAAAGAAGGTGGTTTTACCTGTCCCTGGGTCTACCTTGTTAAAAGAACCAGCTGACCGTAAGATTGACACTACGCTCAAATCAATATACACTGCTTCAGCGGTGGCGTTGAGGCCCACTATTGCCTGTGCATGGATTTCTAAAGCTATAGTAAAGTGGTCAGGCACGTTACTTGAGGCTTTAGATACAATGGATAGAAGTGACATTGAATTATATTTACATAACATACAGTATTCTGCGGGGTTCATGGTGGAATCCATGAAGGACCTGGATACGCTGTCTGCAAGAGTATCTTCCATGTCGGTCTCAGCTCGCAGAGGTCTCTGGCTACGCCAATGGACGGCAGACGCGGCGTCCAGGAGAAGTGTGGAGAACCTACCCTAAACGGGTTAGGCTGTTTTTGGGGAAGCATTGGATGCATGGATTTCCACGGCAACCGCGGGTAAGTCTCCTTTCCTTCCCTCAGCTACGCCTTCTACGAAGAAACCCTTTTCTTCATCTGCACCGCAGTCCTTTCGGACCGCTAAGACAAAGTCCAAGCCTCCTACCACCTTCTTTAGAGGTGGTCGTGCAAAATCCAAAAAGCCTGCACCCGCAGGCTCCCAGGACCAGAAACTGGCTTCTGTTTCCTCGAAATCCTCAGCATGACTGTGGTCCGCGAAGCCTGGAAGATGGGCTGGTGGGTGTGAGGTTCAGACGTTTCAGCCACGCCTGGGTGTCTGCCGGCCTGGATCGCTGGGTGCAGTATATTGTGTCCCAGAGGTACAGACTGGAGTTTCAAGACCTTCCGCCGCACCGATTCTTCAAATCAGGCTTGCCAGTTTTGCTAGCAGACAGGGCTATCCTACAGGAAGCCATCCAAAAATTGGAAAAGTCACCGGTCATTGTCCCTGTTCTACCTCATATGCAAACCAAGGGGTATTATCCAAACCTTTTCGTGGTACCGAAACCGGATGGTTAGGTCAGACCGATTTTGACCTTGAAATCATTAAACCCTTATCTGAGGGAGTTCAAATTCAAAATGGAGTCTCTGAGAGCGGTGTTCTCGGGTCTGGAGGAGGGAGAGTTTCTGGTATCCCTGGATATCAAGGATGCGTACCTCCCACATTCCGATTTGGCCGCTGCATCAGGCTTATCTCAGATTTACACTGTTGGACTGTCACTATCTGTTCCAGGCGCTGCCATTCAGCCTTTCCACGGCACAGAGGGTATTCATCAAGGTGATGGCAGAGATGATGGTTCTGCTCCGCAGACAGGGGTTGAACATAATTCCATATCTTGACGACCTGCTGATAAAGGCATCGTCCAGGGAGAAGTTGTTACAGTCCACTGCTCTCACGACTCATCTACTCAGGGAGCACGGTTGGATCCTGAACCTTCCGAAGTAACATTTGGAGCCGATAAGGAGATTGTCGTTCCTGGGAATGATCCTTGACAGAGGTGCAGAGTGTGTTTCTACCAGAGGAGAAAGCGTTGGTGATACAAACAATGGTCCGGGATGTCCTGAAACCAACTCTGGTATCTGTTCATCAGTGCATTTGCCTTCTGGGGAAGATGGTTGCCTCTTACGAGGCTCTACAGTATGGAAGATTTCATGCTCTGTCCTTCCAACTGGATCTCCTAGACAAGTATTCCGGATCTCCCCTACACATGCACCAGAGAATACGTCTGTCACCGGAAGCAAGGATTTCACTCCTCTGGTGACTGCAAATGCCTCACCTTCTGGAGGGCCACAGGTTTGGGGTTCAGAACTAGATCCTTCTAACCACGGATGCAAGCCTCAGAGGTTGGGGCGCAGTCACCCAAGGGGGAACCTTCCAAGGAAGGTGGTCAAGTCAGGAATCCCTTCTTCCAATAAACATCCTGTAGCTAAGAGCCGTGTACAACGGTCTTCTACAAGCAGCACCACTTCTGCGAGATCGAGCCATTCAAGTGCAGTCGGACAATGTAACGACGACGGCCTACATAAACCGACAGGGCGGAACGAAGAGCAGAGCTGCAATGTCAAAGGTAACAAAATTCCTCCTCTGGGCAGAAAGGCGCACTGTCAGCAGTCTTCATTCTGGGAGTAGACCACTGGGAAGCGGACTTCCTCAGCAGGCACGATCTCCATCCAGGAGAATGGGGCCTCCACCCAGAGGTGTTCACAGAGGTGACCAGTCGGTGGGGCGTACCTCAAATAGACATGATGGCCTTGCGTCTCAACAAGAAACTTTGGAGGTAGTGTTCCAGGTCAAGAGACCCACAAGCAGTGGTGGTGGATGCCCTGGTAACACCGTGGGTGTTCAAGTCAGTGTATGTGTTCCCTCCACTTCTACTCATTCCAAGAATTCTGAAAGCTTATAAAAAGAACAAAAGTTCAGGTGATCCTCATTGCTCCGGACTGGCCAGGGAGGGCTTGGTACGCGGATCTGCTGGATCTATTGCTGGAAGATCCAAGGCCTATTCCTCTTTTGGAGGATCTTCTACAACAGGGGCCGTTCGCTTATCAAGACTTACGGCGGCTACGTTTGACGGCATGGAGGTTGAACGCCAGATATTAGCTCGGAAGGGGATTCCAAACAAGGTTATTCCTACCCTGATACAGGCTAGGAAAGAAGTTGCGTCTAAACTCTACCATCTCATTTGAAAAAAGTATGTGTCTTGGTGTGAAGCCAAGAAGTTTCCTGCGGTGGAGTTTCAACTTGGTCAGTTTCTCTTCTTCCTGCAAGTAGGTGTGGATATGGGCCTGCGTTTGGGATCCATAAAGGTCCAGATTTTGGCTTTATCCATTTTCTTCCAGAAACAATTGGCTGCCCTCTCTGAGTTTCAGACCTTTTTGAAAGGGGTTCTGCACATCCGGCCTCCCTTTGTGGCGCCGACGGCACCCTGGGATCTTAACTTGGTGTTGCAGTTCCTGCAGTCTGATTGGTTTGAGCCTTTACAGGAGGCTGAGGTCAGGTTTGTCACATGGGAGGCTATCACATTGTTGGCCTTAGCTTCTGCTCGATGTGTGTCGGAATTGGGGGGCTATGTACTGTAAAAGCCCCTACTTTAATCTTCTATTAAGATAGGGCTGAGCTCAGGACACGTCCGTAGCTCCTTCCAAAGGTTGTCGGCTTTTCATATCAACCAACCTATTTGTGGTGCCAGAAGCTTCAGACTCTGATTATATCAAAGTTTTTGGATGTTGTGAGGGCTTTGAAGACCTATGTGAAGAGGACTGCTCGTCACAGGAAATCGGACTCTGTCCTTTTATGATCCCTAGAAAATTGGGTGTCCTGCTTCTAAGCAGACTATTTCTCGCTGGATCAGGTTCTCTATTCAGCATGCATATTCTACGGCAGGATCGCTGCGTCCAAAATCTGTTACGGCCCACTCTACTCGTAAGGTGGGTTCTTCCTGGGCGGCTGCCCGGGGGGTGTCTCTGCTTTACAACTTTTGCAGAGCGGCTACTTTGTCAGTGTCGAACACGTTTGCCAAGTTCTACAAGTCGATACTTTGACCAAACTTTAGGTCCTCCGAGAACCTCCACGCTCTCCCTCCTGTTCTGGTAGCTTTGGTACATCCCCATCGTACTAATGTGGACCCCACCCTAGGACGTAAGAGAAAATAGGATCTTATTTACCTACCGGTAAATCCTTTTCTCGTAGTCCGTAGCGGATACTGGGCGCCCGCCCAGAGCTTCGTTATCCTGCAGTGGTTACTTGGTTCAGTACTGCTTTGTTCTTAGTTATGTACTGCAGTGTTACTTGGTTCAGTAATGTTGTTCAGCTGTTGCTGAGTTTTCAAGCTAGTTAGCTTGGTTTGCCTTGTTTGCGTGAACTGGTGTGAATCTCGCCACTATCTGTGTAAAATCCTTCTCTCGAAGTTGTCTGTTTCCTTGGGCCCAGTTTCTAGACTGGGTCTGGTAGGATGGGCATAGAGGGAGGAGCCAGCCCTCACTCTCAATCTTAGTGTTCATGGCTCCTAGTGGACCCGTCTATACCCCATGGTACTAATGTGGACCCCAGCATCCTCTACGGAAAAGGATTTACTGGTAGGTAATTTAAAATCCTATTTCTCTAACGTCCTAGTGGATGCTGGGGACTCCGTCAGGACCATGGGGAATAGCGGGCTCCGCAGGAGACAGGGCACATCTAAAAAAGCTTTTAGGTCACATGGTGTGTACTGGCTCCTCCCCCCATGACCCTCCTCCAAGCCTCAGTTAGGTTTTTGTGCCCGTCCGAGAAGGGTGCAATCTAGGTGGCTCTCTTAAAGAGCTGTTTAGAAAAGTTTTTTTTTAGGTTTCATTCAGTGATTCCTGCTGGCAACAGGATCACTGCAACGAGGGACTTAAGGGAGAGATCTCCAACTCACCTGCGTGCAGGATGGATTGGGATCTTAGGCTACTGGACACTGAGCTCCAGAGGGAGTCGGAACACAGGTCAGCCTGGGGTTCGTCCCGGAGCCGCGCCGCCGATCCCCCTTACAGACGCTGAAGAAGACGGCAGAACGGAGGTCCGGAAACAGGCGGCAGAAGACTTCACAGTCTTCATGAAGGTAGCGCACAGCACTGCAGCTGTGCGCCATTGTTGTCACACGGCTCACTGACCTAGTCACGGAGGGTGCAGGGCGCTGCTGGGGGCGCCCTGGGCAGCAATATAAGTACCTTATTGGCAAAATAAATACATCACATATAGCCATTAAGGCTATATATATGTATTTTAACCCAGGCCAGTTCTTAAAAACCGGGAGAAAAAACCCGCCGAAAAGGGGGCGGAGCTTATTCTCCTCAGCACACAGCGCCATTTTCCCTCACAGAAAGGCTGAGGGGAAGGCTCCCATGCTCTCCCCTGCACTGCACTACAGAAACAGGGTTAAAACAGAGAGGGGGGGCACTGATTTGGCGATATAAATATATATTAAATGCTATAAGGGAGGAACACTTTTATAAAGGTTGTCCCTGTATAATTATAGCATTTTGGTGTGTGCTGGCAAACTCTCCCTCTGTCTCCCCAAAGGGCTAGTGGGTCCTGTCCTCTATCAGAGCATTCCCTGTGTGGGTGCTGTATGTCGGTACGTGTGTGTCGACATGTATGAGAAAAATGTTGGTGAGGAGGCGGAGCAAATTGCCTGTAATGGTGATGTCACTCTCTAGGGAGTCGACACCGGAATGGATGGCTTACTTGTGGAAGTACGTGATCATGTCAACACGCTGCGAGCCGGTTGACGACATGAGACGACCGGCAAACAAATTAGTACCTGTCCAGGCGTCTCAGACACCGTCAGGGGCTTGTAAAAACGCCCATTTACCTCACGGACACTGACTCCAGTGTCGACGGTGAAGAAACAAACGTATTTTCCTTTAGGGCCACACGTTACATGTTAAGGGCAATGAAGGAGGTGTTACATATTTCTGATACTACAAGTACCACAAATAAGGGTATTTTGTAGGGTGTGAATAAACTACTTGTAGTTTTGCCTGAATCAGATAAATTAAATGAAGTGTGTGATGATACGTGGGGTTCCTCCGATAGAAAGTTATGGGCGGTATACCCTTTCCCGCCAGAAGTAAGGGCGAGTTGGGAAACGCACCTTAGGGTGGATAAGGCGCTCACACGCTTATAAAACAAGTGGCGTTACCGTCTCCAGATACGGCCGCCCTCAAGGAGCCAGCTGATAGGAAGCTGAAAAATAGCCTAAGAAGTATATACACACATACTGGTGTTATACTGCGACCAGCAATCGCCTCAGACTGGATGTGCAGCGCTGAGGGGGCTTGGTCGGATTTCCTGACTGAAAATTTTGATACCCTTGACAGGGACAAGATTTTATTGTCTATAGAGCATTTTAAGGATGCATTTCTATATATGCGTGATGCGCAGAGGGATATTTGCATTCTGGCATCAAGAGTAAATGTGATGTCCATATCTGCCAGACGAAGACACGACAGTGGTCAGGTGAGGCAGATTCCAGACGGCACATGGAAGTATTGCCGTATAAAGGGGCGGTCCATCGGACCTGGTGGCCATGGCAACAGCTGAAAAATCCACTTTTTGTTCCCCGAGTCACATCTCAGCAGAAAAGGACACAGTCTTTTCAGTCTCAGTCCTTTCGTCCCCATACGGGCAGGCGGGCAAAGGCCAGTCATATCTGCCCAGGGGTAGAGGAACGGGAAGAAGACTGCAGCAAGCAGCCCATTCCCAGGAACAGAAGCCCTTCACAGCTTCTGCCAAGTCCGCAGCATGACGCTGGGGCAGTACAAGCGGACTCAGGTGCGGTAGGGGGTCATCTCAAGAGTTTCAGCACGCAGTGGGCTCACTCGCAAGGGGACTCCTGGATCCTACATGTAGTATCCCAGGTGTACATTGGAAATTCGAGACGTCTCCTCCTCACAAGTTCCGGAAGTCTGTTTTACCAACGTCTACCTCCGACAGGGAGGCAGTATTGGAAACAATTCACAGGCTGTATTCCCAGCAGGTGATAATCAAAGTACCCATCCTACAACAAGGGAGGGGGTATTATTCCACACTATATTGTGGTACTGAAGCCAAACGGCTCGGTGAGATCTGAAATATTTGAACACTTACATACAAGCGTTCAAATCAAGATGGAGTCACTCAGAGCAGTGATAGCGAACCAGGAAGAAGGGGACGAGATGGTGTCACTGGATATCAGGGACATTTACCTACATGTCCAAATTTGCCCTTCTCACCAAGGGTACTTCAGGTTCGTGGTACAGAACTGTCACTATCAGTTCAGACGCTGCCATTTGGATTGTCCACGGCGCCCCGGGTCTTTACCAAGGTAATGGCCGAAATGATGATTCTTCTTAAAAGAAACTTGGACGCTTTCCTGATAAGGGCAAGGTCCAGAGAACAGTTGGAGGTCGGAGTAGCACTATCTTTAATAGTTCTACGACAGCACGAGTGGATTCTAAATATTCCAAAATCGTAGCTTTTCCGAGGACACGTCTACTGTTCCTAGGGATGATTCTGGACACAGTCCAGAAAAAGGTGTTTCTCCCAGAGGAGAAAGCCAGGGAGTTATCCGAGCTAATCGGGATCCTCCTAAAAACAGGAAAAGTGTCAATGCATCATTGCACAAGAGTCCTGGTAAAAATGGTGGCTTATTACGAAGCAATTCCATTCGGCAGATTTCACGCAAGAACTCTTCAGTGGGATCTGCTGGACAAATGGTCCGGATCGCATCTTCAGATGCATCAGCGGATAACCCTATATCCAAGGACAAGGGTGTCTCTCCTGTGGTGATTACAGAGTGCTCATCTTCTAGAGGGCCACAGATTCAGCATTCAGGAGTGGATGCTGGTGACCACGGAGGCCAGCCTGAGAGGCTGGGGAGCAGTCACACAGGGAAAAAATTTCCAGGAAAGTGTGATCAAGTCTGGAGAATTCTCTCCACATAGATGGAGCTAAGAGCAAAATTATAAGGCTCTAAACTTAGCAAGACCTCTGCTTCAAGGTCAGCCGGTATTGATCCAGTGGGATAACATCACGGCAGTCGCCCACGTAAACAGAAAGGGCGACACAAGAAGCTGGAGGGCAGTGAAAAAACTGCAAGGATTTTTCGCTAGGCGGAAAATCATGTGATAGCACTGTCAGCAGTGTTCTCTCCGGGAGTGGACGACTGGGAAGCAGACTTCCTCAGCAGGCATGACCTCCACCTGGGAGAGTGGGAACTTCATAGGGAAGTTTTTCCGCATGATTGTGAGCCATTGGCAAAGACCAAAGGTGGAAATGATGGCGTCCCGCCCGAACAAAAAACGGGACAGGTATTGCGCCAGGTCATGAGACCTTCAGGCGATAGCTGTGGATGTCCTAGTAACACCGTGGGTGTAACAGTCGGTGTATGTGTTCCCTCCTCTGCTTCTCATAACCAAGGTATTGAGAATGATAAGATATAGAGGAGTATGAACTATACTCGTGACTCCGGATTGGCCAAGAGGGACTTGGTACCCGGAACTTCAAGAGATGCTCACAGAGGACTAAGGGCCTGGGGAGCTAAGAAGGGACTTGCTTCAGCAGGTACCATGTCTATTCCAAGACTTACCGCGGCTGCGTTTGACGGCATGGCGGTTGAATGCCGGATCCTGAAGGAAAAAGGCATTCCATAAGAGGTCATACCTTCCCTGGTCAAAGCCAGGAAGGAGGTGACCGCACAACGTCATCACCACATGTGGTGAAAATATGTTGCGTGGGTGAGGCCAGGAAGGCCCCACGAAGAAAATTCAACTAGGTCGAATTCTACACTTCCTGAAAACAGGAGTGTTTTGAGCCTAAAATTGGGGTTCTTTAAGGTTTTAAGTTTCGGCCCTGTAGAATTTCTTCCGAAAAGAATTGACTTCAGTTCCTGAAGTCCAGATTGTCAAGGGAGTATTGCATATACACCCCTTTTTGTGCCTCTAGTGGCACCGTGGGATCTCAACATAGTGTTGGGATTCCTTAAAATCATATTGGTTTGAACCGCTCAAATCTGTGGATTTGAAATATATCACATGGAAAGTGAACAAGCTGTTGACCAATATCTCACATGGACAGTGACCATGCTGTTGGTCCTGGCCTCGGCCAGGCGATTGTCAGAATGGGCGGCTTTGTCTTACAAAAGCCCATATTTAAATTTCCATTCGGACAGGGCAGAACTGGGACTCGTCTCCAGTTTTCTTCCTAAGGGGGTGTCAGGTTTTTCACCTGAAACAACCTATTATGGTGCCTGCGGCTTCTAGGGACTTGGAGGACTCCAGGTTAATAGACGTTGTCAGGACCCTAAAAAAAAAAAAAAAAAAAAAAAAAAAAAAAAATATATATATATGTGTGTGTGTGTGTGTGTGTGTATATATATATATATATATATATATATATATATATATATATATATATATATATATATATATATATATATATATATATATATATATATATATATTTATATAATAGTTTAGGACGGCTGGAGTCAGAAAGTCTGACTTGCTGTTTATATTGTATGCACCCAACAAGATGGGTGCTCCTGCGTCTAAACAGACGATTGCACGTTGGATCTGTAGCACAATCCAACTTGCACATTCTGTGGCAGGCGTGCCACAGCCTAAATCTGTCAAGGCCCACTCCACTAGGAAAGTGGGCGCATCTTGGGCGGCTGCCCGAGGGGTCTCGGCATTACAACTTTGCCGAGCAGCTACGTGGTCAGGGGAGAACACGTTTGTAAAATTTTACAAATTTGATACTCTGGCTAAGGAGGACCTGGAGTTCTCTCATTCGGTGCTGCAGAGTCATCCGCACTCTCCCGCCCGTTTGGGAGCTTTGGTATAATCCCCATGGTCCTGACGGAGTCCCCAGCATCCACTAGGACGTTCGAGAAAATAAGAATTTACTTACCGATAATTCTATTTCTCGTAGTCCGTAGTGGATGCTGGGCGCCCATCCCAAGTGCGGATTGTCTGCAATGCTTGTACATAGTTATTGTTACAAAAATCGGGTTATTCTTGTTGTGAGCCATCTTTCAGAGGCTACTTCGTTTTGTTATCATACTGTTAACTGGGTTCAGATCACAAGTGGTACGGTGTGATTGGTGTGGCTGGTATGAGTCTTACCCGGGATTCAAGATCCTTCCTTATTGTGTACGCTCGTCCGGGCACAGTACCTAACTGAGGCTTGGAGGAGGGTCATGGGGGGAGGAGCCAGTACACACCATGTGACCTAAAAGCTTTTTTAGATGTGCCCTGTCTCCTGCGGAGCCCGCTATTCCCCATGGTCCTGACGGAGTCCCCAGCATCCACTACGGACTACGAGAAATAGAATTATCGGTAAGTAAATTCTTATTTTTCCTTTCCATCCTACGACGAGGTGTTCGACGTTCTGACACCGCGCTGGGGGTGTCCGGAGGTGGATCTCATGGTGTCCCGTCTCAATCATCAACTTCCTCGATTACATCTCCAGAACATGGGATCCTCAGGCGGAATGACCTAGTATACGTGTTTCGTCAGTTTCCATTATTGTCTCGAATTCTCAAGAAAATCAAACGAGAGTCAATCACTGTGGTTTTGGTAGCACCAGATTTGCCTCTGAGAGCTTGGTATTCAGACCTGCGCCTTCTGCTAGTGGACGATCCTTGGCCTCTACCTCTGCGAATGGATCTACTCCAACAAAGGCCCTTCGTGTATCCAGATTTACCACAACTACCTTTAACGGTCTGGCTCTTGAGGCAGACATCCTAAAACGCAAAGGGATCCGGAATGTGTGATTTCCCACAATGGTGCGTGCGCGAAACCTGTTACGGCAGCCAATTACCATTGCATCTGACGTTCTTATATCTCTTGTGACCAAAATGGGTTTCAATCAGATTATTTCCATCTGTCACTGTTCTTGCTTTTTCTTCAGGCAGGTTTAGATTATGGACTTCGTCTAGGATCCCTGAAGGTTTATGTATCTGCCTTACCATTTTCTTTCAAAGATGCCTGGTGCTCCTCCTGGAATTGTGAACTTTCCTACAAGGGGTCCTTCTGGTACAACCCCCATTTGTTCCCCCTACATCTCCTTTGGACTTGAGTCTGGTGCTGGGTTATCTGCAGTCACCCTGTTATGAACCCTTGGAAAACGCAGATATTAACTATCTTACTTGGAAGACTGATTT
This sequence comes from Pseudophryne corroboree, assembly GCF_028390025.1. Lineage (NCBI taxonomy): Eukaryota > Metazoa > Chordata > Amphibia > Anura > Myobatrachidae > Pseudophryne > Pseudophryne corroboree. Next base: position 752,886,940 of record NC_086445.1, on the reverse strand, counting down.
TCTATTGGCCATAGCTTCAGTGCGGAGGGTATCTGAATTAAGTACCTTGTCTTGTGTGCCTCCCTACTTGATTTTTCATTCTGATAGGGTTGAGCTGAGAACACATGCTTCCTTTCTTCCCAAAGTCGTGTCGGCTTATATCAATCAGCCGATTTGTGGTACCGTCCTTACAGGAGAACTCTGGGACACCTTCTTTGGATGTAATGAGAACATTGAAGATCTACGTGGAAGGGACAGCACCATTACGAAAGCATGATGCTTTATTCGTGTTTCATGATCTTCAGCGGCGAGGGTGTCCTGCTACTAAGCAGACCTTGGCCCGCTGGATTCGGTTGACTATTTGTCAAGCCTATCTACATCAATCTAGGCGACCTCCATTATCCATTGCGGCCCACTCTACATGCTCAGTTGGGTCTTCCTGGGACGCTAGTAGGGGGGCTACCACGTCTCAACTCTGTAGAGCAGCCACTTGGTCCAGCATTCATACGTTTGCCAAGTTCTACTTTTGCAGCTTCATCTTCACGGTTTGGCCGTCTTGTTTTGCAAGTTCCTCAGCGATTTCCTGCCCAGGGGGGAAACTTTGGGACATCCCCACGGTCTTGAAGTTGTGCTAGTGTCCCCTAGTGGCTGACGGGATGATTTTGGTACTTGCCGATAAATCCCTATTTCGGCAGCCATAGGGGAGACTGGCTGCCCGCCCGTCGCTGTTCTCTTGCCTTCATTGTTCTGTTTGATTGTTATGTGCTCTCTTCCCTCGTATAGTTCTGTTCTCTTGTTTCCGTTTCCAATCTGCTAATTCATAACTGAGGGATGATGGTGAATAGAGTGGGAGGTGCCTGTTTCACTTCTTGGATTATTTAAAGTGCCAGCTCCCTGTAAGCTACCATAATCACTCCACTGCCTTGAAGTTGTGCCAGTATCCCCTTTAGCTTCCGAAAAAGGGATTTATCGGTAAGTACAAAATCCTCCTTTAACACTAAAGTGGTACAGTATCTATTTCCCAGTAAGGTATTAGGGTTCCTCAGAGGGTTTCATCTTGATTTTATAGTTGGGAACTGGGATACAGTCTTGTACAAAGTTCTTTCAATTAGTCTAAAGTTAGTACTTCTGGCAGTCAGTAATGTTCGGCATGGGATCAGTACGAATTAACGACTGTCTGGATGCCGGCCGTAAGTATACAGACAACTGCATCCCGGTCGTCCGTATTCCGGCAGCGGGGCGAGTGCCGATTCCCCTTGCGGTCTCGCTGCACTTGAAAGGTGAAAAATAGACACACTGTTGGCGCTGGGAATGATTCTTGGATGTCTCTCACAGGTTTTGATTAAAAATCAATTTATTTTTGATAAATTATCACCATGTAAAATCCACAATAAAATGTTCACACTGTGAAACAATAACAATGCATGCTGTCCTAAAAGGACTAAACCTGAAATTCCATGTACATCGGATGGTTTAAACCTTGCTGGAACTGATCTTTTAAATGGGAATTACGCAGAGTCTCACCATGCCTTGTTGCTTCGGTGGGCTAGCTATTTGGAACAGGTCTGGTTCTGGGCTGGAAGACTCGGCACCACCGCAGAAGACTTTTCCAGGCTATCCAGGCAGACTCCTTCCCCTTTCTTTCCAGCAGGTAAAAGCAGAATGTCCAAGCAACGCGTTTTGGTGATTAACACCTTTTTCAAGTTTGGATAGTGTGCTCCTTCCTCTTCTGCTTTTTATACCTGGTTAATTGGAACTTAATTACATTCAAATTGCGTATTTCCCGCCATATCCTCCTGAACTCCCTTGTCCGTCACTTTTTCAATAGTGTAAGATGGATCTCTTTTTTTTTTTTTTTTTCGTCGATCCCCGCCAGGTGAATAAAGAGTTAAGAAAAAAAAAGAGATCCATCTTACTCCCAGAATAGTAAATCTATTGAAAGGCATGAACACGTCAGATGACATTTAAAAAAATCCCAGAAAGGAGCAAACGAGGCCGCGAGTAACATTGGAGGTGGAACGCAACCGGAAGTGCGCTGTGGAACGCAAAGCGTTACTTCCAGTTTCGGAAAAGCGTAACGAAGCTCAGTGCCCATAGAGCACTACTGAAAAAGTGACGGACAAGGGAGTTCAGGAGGATATGGCGGGAAATACGCAATTTGAATGTAATTAAGTTCCAATTAACCAGGTATAAAAAGCGGAAGAGGAAGGAGCACACTATCCAAACTTGAAAAAGGTGTTAATCACCAAAACGCGTTGCTTGGACATTCTGCTTTTACCTGCTGGACAGAAAGGGGAAGGAGTCTGCCTGGATAGCCTGGAAAAGTCTTCTGCGGTGGTGCCGAGTCTTCCAGCCCGGGACCAGACCTGTTACAAACAGCCCACCGAAGCAACAAGGCATGGTGAGACTCTGCGTTATTCCCATTTAAAATCAGTTCCAGCAAGGTTTAAACCATCAGATGTACATGGAATTTCATGTTTAGTCCTTTTAGGACAGCATGCATTGTTATTGTTTCACAGTGTGAACATTTTATTGTGGATTTTACAAGGTGATATTTTATCAAAAATAAATGTATTTTTAATCAAAACCTGTGAGAGACATCAAAGAATCATTCCCAGCGCCAACAGTGTGTATATTTTTCATTGTTCAGTATCCATTTCCAAGGAAACATTGTACTCGTTTCACAGACACATTAAGGCCGCGAGGAGATTCTGAACTCCGCAAAAAAGGGTGTATATCCATTATCATAAGTCTCGCTGCACTTGCCATACTGCGGGCTCAGTGGCTCGCTGCACTGCAACAGGTTCTATTTCCACTCTATCGGTGTCGTGGACACCCACGAGTGGGAATAGTCCCTGTGAGCCGGGATTCCGGCATCGGTATCCTGACTGCCAGGATCCCGACTGCCATCAGTTTAACTACATCCTGTTTGGTACACCTTGATCAACAACCAGTTTTCACTGTGCTGGATTTGGAAGTGGCTCCATATTCTGGATCACATTTGTTAAATGGAGATCTAACAACAAACTGTCTAGAAAAGTTTAAAGCCAATAGAGTGTGTGTGTGTTTTTTTTTTTTCTTACTTTTTTCAATCTATATTATAGGCTTGTACTAGTTGCTTGCATGCTAGTTATTTGTTATTGTAAGGCTGCTTACTGAATTGTTTAATACATTGAGAAGCAAAGATGGCAATAGATTTTGTGGCCCTCCGCTTTCTAGAGGCCAACTGCATATACTCTATTAATGTGATCCAGTCTTAGGACTGTTGGCTCTACCATACTTGGTTGTCATATGTTTCAAGTGTTATGTAGTACTGGTATGTTTGCTTCGCACAAGGGAATCCTGTGATATGTGATTTAGGCGTCTATATTTACTAAGCCGTGGACGGAGATAAAGTACCTGCCAATCACCTCCTAACTGTCCCATTTTCAAACACAGCTAGTGACATGACTGTTAGGAGCCGATTGGCTGGTGCTTTATCTCCATCCACTTTATCTCCATCCAAGGCTTAGTAAATAGACCCCTAAGTCTTCAGAGCATTGTCATTTTTTTTTATTTTGATAGAGTATCTTGTCTCTTCACTAAGAATTACTGGTCTGCATTTCACATAAGAAATATGGACACTTACACATTTCTTGACTGGATATAATCTGTGAGGGTTATAATGTGCAATTCAGTAATAATATGAATGCACTCTTATTGCATTTTTAGGTCGATCATTAAGCATATTGTATTTTTGAAGTACATAGACGTTTCAACGCTTTGAAGATATAACAGTTTGAGTTACTATACTGTGTAGGATTGTTTGGGCACTTTATAATTCCTCTTATGTTTCGGGGTTCTGGAGGGTGCTTTTTAGTACTGGCACCCTAAGGCTGCTCGCTTATCTCTGGCCTACTTCCACTTTGTTACCTTATCAAGGAATTTAGTGATGTATCCACATTACAGATTTAATTCGTAATAAATGCTGGAATGGCACATTCCGCAATTTGCTATGAGTGCTGCGAAAGTAGTAAGGGATTATGGTTTGCTATAAAATTAGTTTTCTCTGACGTCCTAGTGGATGCTGGGACTCCGTCAGGACCATGGGGAATAGCGGCTCCGCAGGAGACAGGGCACAAAATTTAAAAGTTTGACCACTAGGTGGTGTGTACTGGCTCCTCCCCCTATGACCCTCCTCCAAGCCTCAGTTAGGTTTTTGTGCCCGTCCGAGCAGGGTGCAATCTAGGTGGCTCTCCTAAAGAGCTGCTTAGAAAAAGTTTGTTAGGTTTTTTTATTTTCAGTGAGTCCTGCTGGCAACAGGCTCACTGCAACGAGGGACTTAGGGGAGAAGAAGTGAACTCACCTGCGTGCAGGATGGATTTGCTTCTTAGGCTACTGGACACTAGCTCCAGAGGGACGATCACAGGTACAGCCTGGATGGGTCACCGGAGCCGCGCCGCCGACCCCCTTGCAGATGCCGAATAGAGAAGAGGTCCAGAAACCGGCGGCAGAAGACGTCTCAGTCTTCATGAGGTAGCGCACAGCACTGCAGCTGTGCGCCATTGCTCTCCGCACACTTCACACCAGCGGTCACTGAGGGTGCAGGGCGCTGGGGGGGGGGGGGCGCCCTGGGCAGCAATGTAATATACCTATTCTGGCTAAAATATATCACACATAGCCCCTGGGGCTATATGGATGTATTTAACCCCTGCCAGGTTCCAAAAAAACCGTGAGAAGAAGCCCGCCGAAAAGGGGGCAGGGCCTATTCTCCTCAGCACACAGCGCCATTTTCCTGCCCAGCTCCGCTGCGAGGAAGGCTCCCAGGACTCTCCCCTGCACTGCACTACAGAAACAGGGTAAAAACAGAGAGGGGGGGCACTTATTGGCGATATTTATAATATTTGAGCTGCTATAAAGGGAACACACTTATTAAGGTTGTCCCTATATATATTTATAGCGCTTGGGTGTGTGCTGGCAAACTCTCCCTCTGTCTCCCCAAAGGGCTAGTGGGGTCCTGTCTTCTATCAGAGCATTCCCTGTGTGTCTGCTGTGTCGGTACGTGTGTGTCGACATGTATGAGGACGATGTTGGCGTGGAGGCGGAGCAATTGCCTGTAATGGTGATGTCACCCCCTAGGGAGTCGACACCAGAATGGATGGCTTTGTTTATGGAATTACGGGATAGTGTCAGCACGCTACAAAAGTCGGTTGACGACATGAGACAGCCGGCAAACCAGTTAGTACCTGTCCAGGCGTCTCAGACACCGTCAGGGGCTGTAAAACGCCCTTTACCTCAGTCGGTCGACACAGACCCAGACACTGACACTGAATCCAGTGTCGACGGTGAAGAAACAAACGTATTTTCCAGTAGGGCCACACGTTATATGATCACGGCAATGAAGGAGGCTTTGCATATCTCTGATACTGCAAGTACCACAAAAAGGGGTATTATGTGGGGTGTGAAAAAACTACCGATAGTTTTTCCTGAATCAGAGGAACTGAATGAAGTGTGTGATGAAGCGTGGGTTACCCCAGATAGAAAACTGCTAATTTCAAAGAAGTTATTGGCATTATACCCTTTCCCGCCAGAGGTTAGGGCGCGCTGGGAAACACCTCCTAGGGTGGATAAGGCGCTCACACGCTTATCAAAGCAAGTGGCGTTACAGTCTCCTGATACGGCTGCCCTCAAGGATCCAGCTGATAGGAGGCTGGAGAATACATTGAAAAGTATATACACACATACGGGTGTTATACTGAGACCAGCAATCGCCTCAGCCTGGATGCGCAGTGCTGGCGTGGCTTGGTCGGAGTCACTGTCTGAAAATATTGATACCCTGGGTAGGGACAGTATTTTACTGACTATAGAGCAGTTAAAGGATGCATTTCTTTATATGCGAGATGCACAGAGAGATATTTGCACTCTGGCATCAAGAGTAAGTGCGATGTCCATATCTGCCAGAAGAAGTTTATGGACGCGCCAGTGGTCAGGTGATGCGGATTCCAAATGACATATGGAAGTATTGCCGTATAAGGGGGAGGAATTATTTGGGGTCGGTCTATCGGATCTGGTGGCCACGGCAACGGACGGAAAATCCACCTTTTTACCCCAGGTCACCTCCCAGCAGAAAAAGCCGCAGGCTTTTCAGCCGCAGTCCTTTCGTTCCTATAAGAACAAACGAGCAAAAGGACATTCCTATTTGCCCCGAGGCAAAGGAAAGGGTAAAAGACTGCAACAAGCAGCTCCTTCCCAGGAGCAGAAGCCCTCCCCGGCTTCTACAAAGGCGTCAGCATGACGCTGGGACCTTACAAGCAGACTCAGGGGCGGTGGGGGGTCGCCTCAAACATTTCAGCGCACAGTGGGCTCACTCGCAGGTGGACCCCTGGATCCTGCAGGTAGTATCTCAGGGTTACAGGTTGGAATTCAAGAAGTCCCCTCCTTGCCGTTTCCTAAAGTCTGCTTTGCCAACGTCTCCCTCCGACAGGGCGACGGTATTGGAGGCCATTCACAAGCTGTATTCTCAGCAGGTGATAGTCAAGGTACCCCTCCTACAACAAGATCCAGAGAACAGCTGGAGGTCGGAGTAGCACTAACCCAAGTAGTGCTCCAACAACACGGGTGGATTCTGAATTTTCCAAAATCCCAACTGATCCCGACGACACGTCTGTTGTTCCTAGGGATGATTCTGGACACTGTTCAGAAAAAGGTATTTCTTCCGGAGGAGAAAGCCAGGGAGTTATCCGATCTAGTCAGGAACCTCCTAAAACCAGGAAAAGTATCTGTGCATCAATGCACAAGAGTCCTGGGAAAAATGGTAGCTTCTTACGAAGCGATTCCATTCGGCAGATTCCATGCACGAACTTTTCAGTGGGATCTGCTGGACAAATGGTCCGGATCGCATCTGCAGATGCATCAGCGGATAAAATTGTCCACAAGGACAAGAGTGTCTCTGCTATGGTGGTTGCAGAGTGCTCATCTGTTAGAGGGCCGCAGATTCGGCATACAGAACTGGGTCCTAGTGACCACGGATGCCAGCCTGAGAGGCTGGGGAGCGGTCACACAGGGAAGAAACTTCCAGGGCGTGTGGTAAAGCCTGGAGACGTCTCTTCACATAAATATACTGGAGCTAAGAGCAATCTACAATGCTCTAAGCCTGGCAAAACCTCTGCTTCAGGGTCAGCCGGTGTTGATTCAGTCGGACAACATCACGGCAGTCGCCCACGTAAACAGACAGGGCGGCACAAGAAGCAGGAGGGCAATGGCAGAAGCTGCAAGGATTCTCCGCTGGGCAGAAAATCATGTGTTAGCACTGTCAGCTGTGTTCATCCCGGGAGTGGACAACTGGGAAGCAGACTTCCTCAGCAGACACGATCTGCACCCGGGAGAGTGGGGACTTCATCCAGAAGTCTTCCACATGATTGTGGTCCATTGGGAAAGACCAATGGTGGACATGATGGCGTCCCGCCTCAACAAAAAACTGGACAGGTATTGCGCCAGGTCAAGAGACCCTCAGGCAATAGCTGTAGATGCTCTGGTAACACCATGGGTGTACCAGTCAGTGTATGTGTTTCCTCCTCTGCCTCTCATACCAAAAGTACTGAGAATTATACGGCAAAGGGGAGTAAGAACGATACTCGTGGCTCCGGATTGGCCAAGAAGAACTTGGTACCCGGAACTTCAGGAGATGCTCACGGAAGATCCGTGGCCTCTACCTCTAAGACGGGACCTGCTTCAGCAGGGACCGTGTCTATTCCAAGACTCACCGCGGCTGCGTTTGACGGCATGGCGGTTGAGCGCCGAATCCTAAGGGAAAAAGGCATTCCGGAAGAGGTCATCCCTACCCTGGTAAAAGCCAGGAAGGAGGTGACTGCACAACATTATCACCGCATTTGGAGAAAATATGTTGCGTGGTGTGAGGCCAGGAAGGCCCCGACGGAGGAATTTCAACTGGGTCGATTCCTACATTTCCTGCAAACAGGATTGTCTATGGGCCTCAAATTAGGGTCCATTAAGGTTCAAATTTCGGCCCTGTCGATTTTCTTCCAGAAAGAATTGGCTTCAGTTCCTGGAGTACTAAATATACAGCCCCCGGTTGTGCCCCCAGTGGCACCGTGGGATCTTAATGTAGTTTTGGATTTTCTCAAATCCCATTGGTTTGAGCCACTCAAATCGGTGGATTTGAAATATCTTACATGGAAAGTAACCATGCTACTGGCCCTGGCTTCAGCCAGGAGAGTGTCAGAATTGGCGGCTTTATCGTATAAAAGCCCATATCTGATTTTCCATTCGGACAGGGCAGAACTGCGGACGCGTCCTCACTTTCTGCCTAAGGTGGTTTCAGCGTTTCACCTGAACCAGCCTATTGTGGTGCCTGCGGCTACTAGCGATTTGGAGGATTCCAAGTTGCTGGACGTTGTCAGAGCATTGAAAATATATATTTCAAGGACGGCTGGAGTCAGAAAATCTGACTCGCTGTTTATACTGTATGCACCCAACAAGCTGGGTGCTCCTGCTTCTAAGCAGACGATTGCTCGTTGGATTTGTAGCACAATTCAACTTGCACATTCTGTGGCAGGCCTGCCACAGCCTAAATCTGTCAAGGCCCATTCCACAAGGAAGGTGGGCTCATCTTGGGCGGCTGCCCGAGGGGTCTCGGCATTACAACTCTGCCGAGCAGCTACGTGGTCAGGGGAGAACACGTTTGTAAAATTCTACAAATTTGATACCCTGGCTAAGGAGGACCTGGAGTTCTCTCATTCGGTGCTGCAGAGTCATCCGCACTCTCCCGCCCGTTTGGGAGCTTTGGTATAATCCCCATGGTCCTGACGGAGTCCCAGCATCCACTAGGACGTCAGAGAAAATAAGATTTTACTTACCGATAAATCTATTTCTCGTAGTCCGTAGTGGATGCTGGGCGCCCATCCCAAGTGCGGATTGTCTGCAATACTTGTACATAGTTATTGTTACAAAAAAATCGGGTTGTTATTGTTGTGAGCCGTCTATTCAGAGGCTCCTACGTTTGTCATACTGTTAACTGGGTTCAGATCACAAGTTGTACGGTGTGATTGGTGTGGCTGGTATGAGTCTTACCCGGGATTCAAAATCCTTCCTTATTGTGTACGCTCGTCCGGGCACAGTATCCTAACTGAGGCTTGGAGGAGGGTCATAGGGGGAGGAGCCAGTACACACCACCTAGTGGTCAAACTTTTAAAATTTTGTGCCCTGTCTCCTGCGGAGCCGCTATTCCCCATGGTCCTGACGAAGTCCCAGCATCCACTACGGACTACGAGAAATAGATTTATCGGTAAGTAAAATCTTATTTTATATACTACACTCTCCACTCACCATAGAGCTGAGTGAGCCATGGGACAAACAAGGACAATGTGTGCACTACATAAACCTCCTATTTATCAAAGCTATATTACTGTAGCATTGCATACATCTATAACCGTTGCTCTCAAAAATGCATGGAATTTCTGACTTGTGCAATTTGGAAACATTGTTTTTAATTGCTTTCAATGACAATGTTATCAAGCGTTAGAACTCTCATTGGTCTCCAGAAATCACCGGTGGCTCTTCCTCTCCCGCACCTCTCAGTTTATTTATCTAGGTATCCCTTACACATGGAGCAGCTTTCACAAAGATGTCTCTTGTACTGCCAATGACCTCTCTGCTTCTCAGTGTTACAATGTTGAAAGTGTATTGGCCCTTTTTTATGAAGTAATTTTCCTCTGCAAATGTTGCAGAATGTTGCATGTTTAAAATAAATACCCAGTTTAATCTATCATTTTGGCTAAAAGATTATTTGCTGATGCAAATGCATAGAGCTTATGAGAGCAAAAGGCTTTAATTGAGAAACTGATGTAACTGGGTTTTATTTATTTTTTTTGTAGTCAAGAGGATCTGTCACATTTGAGATCTGATAACCAAAGACTTGAATGAGGCTATTTTTATATGGTTGGTTCTATATCGGAGGGGCTGAAGGGACCTTGTGACGTATTGAGGGGAGGAGCTACGTCACCAGGGGGAGGAGCTACGGGCGAACAGGGTACCCGAAAAGTACCCTCGCGGGCTCGCTTCGCTCGCCACGCTTCGGGCACGGTGGCTCGCTCCGCTTCGCTCACCACCTAATTACTAAAGGTAATAGTTGGTGGCGTGGATAGTAGAGGAACTATCCCGCTGGCCTAGCTCCTCCCCCTTGCGTCGTAACTCCTCCCCCTTACGGAAAAGGTCCCTTAGCCCACTTGATTCTAGCATCTACCATTTTTATATAGTCACACTCTCTCCACGCCACATGTGGATTCCCTGTTCACATATAGGGGGAGGCTTGCCAGCAGCTATTCAAATGATTCTGCCTGCAGGCGCGAGCCTTTCAAACGTGGCTTTATGCATTACACCCATTCATTTACGCGGCTAAACCTTACTGATATGGGTGCAATCAATGTGATAACTGGGTACAATCAAATATTGCCCCTGTGATCTCCTGTCACTTTAGACGGGAGATCGGGCGTGATTAAACATTGAATGGCCCTATAGAGTATGCAAGCTAGTGACTGCACACCACCTGTCGGCCATTCCATAATGACTTAATACAAAGGGTTGAGTTGAATAATCAACAAGAAGTTTCCATTAAGAGCGTGCACTTTTTTTTTTAATGAAAACCTGTGAGAAATAGTCAGAATGGAACTTGTCAGCCTATGTTGAAGTCTAACATTTTAATTTTCTCTATCGTCCTAGTGGATGCTGGGGTTCCTGAAAGGACCATGGGGAATAGCGGCTCCGCAGGAGACAGGGCACAAAAAGTAAAGCTTTAGGATCAGGTGGTGTGCACTGGCTCCTCCCCCTATGACCCTCCTCCAAGCCTCAGTTAGATTTTTGTGCCCGGCCGAGAAGGGTGCAATCTAGGTGGCTCTCCTAAAGAGCTGCTTAGAAAAGTTTAGCTTAGGTTTTTTATTTTACAGCGAGTCCTGCTGGCAACAGGATCACTGCAACGAGGGACTTAGGGGAGAAGAAGTGAACTCACCTGCGTGCAGGATGGATTGGCTTCTTGGCTACTGGACATTAGCTCCAGAGGGACGATCACAGGTACAGCCTGGATGGTCACCGGAGCCTCGCCGCCGGCCCCCTTGCAGATGCTGAAACGAGAAGAGGTCCAGAATCGGCGGCAGAAGACTCCTCAGTCTTCTTAAGGTAGCGCACAGCACTGCAGCTGTGCGCCATTTTCCTCTCAGCACACTTCACACGGCAGTCACTGAGGGTGCAGGGCGCTGGGAGGGGGGCGCCCTGGGAGGCAAATGAAAACCTTTTTTGGCTAAAAATACCTCACATATAGCCTCCGGGGGCTATATGGAGATATTTAACCCCTGCCAGAATCCGTTAAGAGCGGGAGACGAGGCCGCCGAAAAAGGGGCGGGGCCTATCTCCTCAGCACACAGCGCCATTTTCCCTCACAGAAAGGCTGGAGGGAAGGCTCCCAGGCTCTCCCCTGCACTGCACTACAGAAACAGGGTTAAAACAGAGAGGGGGGGCACTAATTTGGCGTTAGAAATATATAAAAAAGATGCTATAAGGGAAAACACTTATATAAGGTTGTCCCTATATAATTATAGCGTTTTTGGTGTGTGCTGGCAAACTCTGCCTCTGTCTCTCCAAAGGGCTAGTGGGTCCTGTCCTCTATCAGAGCATTCCCTGTGTGTGTGCTGTGTGTCGGTACGTGTGTGTCGACATGTATGAGGACGATGTTGGTGAGGAGGCGGAGCAATTGCCTGTAATGGTGATGTCACTCTCTAGGGAGTCGACACCGGAATGGATGGCTTATTTAGGGAATTACGTGATAATGTCAACACGCGCCAAGGTCGGTTGACGACATGAGACGGCCGACAAACAATTAGTACCGGTCCAGACGTCTCAAAAACACCGTCAGGGGTTTTAAAACGCCCGTTTACTTTAGTCGGTCGACACAGACACAGACAGGGACACTGAATCCAGTGTCGACGGTGAATAAACAAACGTATTCCTTATTAGGGCCACACGTTAAGGGCAATGAAGGAGGTGTTACATATTTCTGATACTACAAGTACCACAAAAGAGGGTATTATGTGGGATGTGAAAAAACTACCGTAGTTTTTCCTGAATCAGATAAATTAAATGAAGTGTGTGATGATGCGTGGGTTCCCCCCGATAGAAAATATGGGCGGTATACCCTTTCCCGCCAGAAGTTAGGGCGCGTTGGGAAACACCCCTTAGGGTGGATAAGGCGCTCACACGCTTATCAGAACAAGTGGCGGTACCGTCTATAGATAGGGCCGTCCTCAAGGAGCCAGCTGACAGGAGGCTGGAAAAATATCATAAAAAGTATATACACACATACTGGTGTTATACTGCGACCAGCGATCGCCTCAGCCTGGATGTGCAGAGCTGGGGTGGCTTGGTCGGATTCCCTGACTAAAAAAATTGATACCCTTGACAGGGACAGTATTTTATTGACTATAGAGCATTTAAAGGATGTATTTCTATATATGCGAGATGCACAGAGGGATATTTGCACTCTGGCATCAAGAGTAAGTGCGATGTCCATATCTGCCAGAAGATGTTTATGGACACGACAGTGGTCAGGTGATGCAGATTCCAAACGGCACAAAGGTGTATTGCCGTATAAAGGAAGAGGAGTTATTTGGGGTCGGTCCATCGGACCTGGTGGCCACGGCAACTGCTGGAAAATCCACCGTTTTTACCCTAAGTCACATCTCTGCAGAAAAAGACACCGTCTTTTCAGCTTCAGTCCTTTCGTCCCTATAAGAAATTCCCAGCAGGTGATAATTAAATTACCCCTCCTACAACAAGAAAAGGGGTATTATTCCACACTATATTGTGGTACTGAAGCCAGAAGGCTAGGTGAGACCTATTCTAAATCTAAAAAAATTTGAACACTTACAAAGGTTCAAATCAAGATGGAGTCACTCAGAGCAGTGATAACGAACCGGGAAGAAGGGGACTATCTGGTGTCCCGAGACACCAGGGATGCTTACCTCCATGTCCCAAATTTGCCCTTATCACTAAGGGTACCTCAGGTTCGTGGTACAGAACTGTCACTATCAGTTTCAGACGCTGCCGTTTGGATTGTCTACGGCACCCCGGGTCTTTACCAAGGTAATGGCCGAAATGATGGTTCTTCTTCGAAGAAAAGGCGTCTTAATTATCCCTTACTTGGACGATCTCCTGATAAGGGCAAAGTCCAGGGAACAGTTGGAGGTCGGAGTAGCACTATCTCGGATACTGTTACAACAGCAGGGGTGGATTCTAAATATTCCAAAATCGCAGCTGATCCCGACAACAAGTCTCCTGTGCTTAGGGATGATTCTGGACACAGTCCAGAAAAAGGTGTTTCTCCCGGAAGAGAAAGCCAGGGAGTTATCCGAGCTAGTCAGGAACCTCCTAAAATCAGTGCATCATTGCACAAGGGCCATGGTAAAAAAATGGTGACTTCCTTCGAAGCAATTCCAGTCGGCAGATTTCATGCAAGAACTTTTCAGTGGGATCTGCTGGACAAATGGTCCGGATCGCATCTTCAGATGCATCAGCGGATAACCCTATATCCAAGGACAAGGGTGTCTCTCCTGTGGTGGTTACAGAGTGCTCATCTTCTAGAGGGCCGCAGATTCGGCATTCAGTTTTGGATGTTGGTGACCACGGAGGCCAGCCCGAGAGGCTGGGGAGCAGTCACACAAGGAAAAAATTTCCAGGGAGTGTGATCAAGTCTGGAGATTTTTCTCCACATAAATATAGCTAAGGGTAAATTTGTAATGCTCTAAGCTTAGCAAGACCTCTGCTTCAAGGTCAGCCGGTATTGATCCAGTGGGATGAAACATCACGGCAGTCGCCCACGTAAATAGACAGGGCGGCACAAGAAGCAGGAGGGCAGTGGCAAAAACTGCAAGGACTTTTCGCTGGGCGGAAAATCATGTGATAGCACTGTCAGCAGTGTTTGATTCCGGGAATGGAAACTGGGAAGCAGACTTCCTCAGTAGGCACGACCTCCACCCGGCAGAGTGGGAACTTCATGGGGAAGTTTTCCACATAATTGTAAACCGTTGGGAATTACCAAAGGTGGACATGATGGCGTCCCGTCTGAACAAAAAACGGGACAGGTATTGCGCCAGGTTAAGAGACCCTCAGGCAATAGCTGTGGACGTTCTGGTAACACCGTGGGTGTACCAGTCGGTGTATGTGTTCCATCCTCTGCTTTTCATACCTAAGGTACTGAGAATTATAAGACGTAGAGGAGTAAGAACTATACTCATGGCTCCGGATTGGCCAAGAAGGACTTGGTACCCGGAACTTCAAGAGATGCTCACAGAGGACTTATGGCCTCTGCCGCTAAGAAGGGACTTGTTTCAGCAAGTACCATGTCTGTTCCAAGACTTACCGCAGCTGCGTTTGACGGCATGGCGGTGGAACGCCGGATCCTAAGGGAAAAGGCATTCAGGAAGAGGTCATTCCTACCCTGGTCAAAGCCAGAAAGGGGGTGACCGCACAACATTATCACCACATGTGGCGAAAATATGTTGCGTGGTGTGAGGCCAGGAAGGCCCCACGAAGAAATTTCAACTCAGTCGATTCCTGCATTTCTTGCAAACAGGAGTGTCTATGGGCCTCAAATTGGGGTCCATTAAGGTTCAAATTTCGGCCCTGTCGATTTTTCTTCCAGAAAGAATTGGCTTCAGTTCCTGAAGTCCAGAAGTTTGTCAAGGGAGTATTGCATATACAACCCCCTTTTGTGCCTCCAGTGGCACTGTGGGATCTCAACGTAGTTCTGGGATTCCTCAAAACACATTGGTTTAAAACCAGTCAAATCTGTGGATTTGAAGCATCTCACATGAAAAGTGAACATGCTCTTGGACCTGGCCTGGACCAGGCGAGTGTCAAATTGGTGGTTTTTTTTCTCAAAAAAGCCCATATCTGTTTGTCCATTCGGACAGGGCAGAGCTGCGGACTCGTCCCCAGTTCTCTCCCTAAGGTGGTGTCGGTGTTTCACCTGAACCAGCTTATTGTGGTGTCTTGCGCCTACTAGGGACTTGGAGGACTCCAAGTTGCTAGATGTGGTCAGGGCCCTGAAAATATAGGTTCCAGGACGGCTGGAGTCAGGAAAACTGACTTGCTGTTATCCTGTATGCACCCAACAAACTGTGTGCTCTTGCTTTTAAGCAGACTTTTGCTAGTTGGATGTGTAATACAATTCAGCTTGCACATTCTGTGGCAGGCCTGCCACAGCCAAAATATGTAAATGCCCATTCCACAAGGAAGGTGGGCTCATCTTGGGCGGCTGCCCGAGGGGTCTCGGCTTTACAACTTTGCCGAGCGGCTATTTAGTCAGGGGCAAACACGTTTGTAAAATCCTACAAATTTGATACCCTGGCTGAGGAGGACCTGGAGTTCTCTCATTCGGTGCTGCAGAGTCATCCGCACTCTCCCGCCCGTTTGGGAGCTTTGGTATAATCCCCATGGTCCTTTCAGGAACCCCAGCATCCACTAGGACGATAGAGAAAATAAGAATTTACTTACCGATAATTCTATTTCTCGGAGTCCGTAGTGGATGCTGGGCGCCCATCCCAAGTGCGGATTATCTGCAATACTTGTACATAGTTACAAAAATCGGGTTATTATTGTTGTGAGCCATCCTTTCAGAGGCTCCGCTGTTATCATACTGTTAACTGGGTTCAGATCACAGGTTGTACAGTGTGATTGGTGTGGCTGGTATGAGTCTTACCCGGGATTCATAAATCCTTCCTTATTGTGTACGCTCGTCCGGGCACAGTACCTAACTGAGGCTTGGAGGAGGGTCATAGGGGGAGGAGCCAGTGCACACCACCTGATCCTAAAGCTTTACTTTTTGTGCCCTGTCTCCTGCGGAGCCGCTATTCCCCATGGTCCTTTCAGGAACCCCAGCATCCACTACGGACTCCGAGAAATAGAATTATCGGTAAGTAAATACTTATTTTTACATTGTCACTTTTCAAAGTTGAAGTGTATTCAGTTTCAGCTGTAGGATTTAAAGGGACCATAAATTCAAGACCTGTTTGACTTTGTATTTAATACTATTGCCCCTTTAAATCCAGCAACCCAAATCCCCAAAAATGTATTTGTTTTGAAAAACACTGCGAAGGAAAGTTAACCCAAACCATTCTTTTCATTATTGCTGTGATCTACATTGGCTGTATTTTTGAAATCCACGCACTTGACCTGGTCCTGTCCAAAATTGTATAGCTTGAGTGTTGCTGGGAAGGGGCTTGGGGCTTTCATTAAAAGACAGCTAATAGAACATGACTGTATATCCTCTTCTGTGACGGATACTTCCTAAAATGTCATGTGTCTGTTTGGGGAGATGCACTTCTTATATTGAGGGCACTTTGGGGAAATATCAGAGCCATTATTTTGCTAGCTGTACTGGGGCTTAATTCTAGTGACTTATCTTAAAATGGGATGCCGGTGCACGGGATGCCATATGTCTGTGTACAGACATTTGCATCCCGTGAGCCAGAATGCTGGCAGGGGGGTGAGCGCAACGAAGCCCCTTGCGGGCTCGGGGGGGCCACAGGTTCTAGTCTCCCTCTATGGGTGTCGTGGACCTAGTATTCCAGCGGCGGTATAGTACCCCTGTCGGGATTCTGGCGGCGGTATTGAGACAGCCGGGATACTGATGGGTGGTATTTTAACCGCATACCCTTAAAACAGAATGTTCAAAAGCTCTTGTTGGGCTTCAAGTTCTTACTGCTGTCTATAACTGATTAATCTTATGCGATTGAACAGTGTTTGTAGGACTTAACTCAAGCTTCCAAATTTTACATAATGGTCTTCAGTTTGTAATGTGGCAGGGATAATATCTGCATGCAATGTTCTGTCAGTAGAATGAGAACATACAATCATTGGTTTCCACTATGCCTGAAGAAATATTGATCAAAATGTTTTGAAAATTTGCAAGGTCATAGCAGGAAGTCAATTACAGAACCAATTTAACATCAATTGTTTCTTGACCTTATGTTTTCTCTGGATAGTTAATGTTCGACTAGCACCTAGAATGGAACAATAACCTGGTTTCTTCATGCCTTACTGATGTGCATTGTTTTTGTTCTTCTACAATTGGAGAATTGTTTTGACGGTTTTCTAACTGTTTTTATTCTTGTCCTTTCTGTCTTGCTGTCCTCTCTACACTCTGCGTCCTTTCATAACTTGAGTTGTGAATTAGCTTTGCGTTGTCCTCCATAGTCCAGGATCGTCTAACTCTTTTCATATCCTAGGGTTGGCATCTTGCGATGAGCTTTTCTCGTTTACAGCTGCCCATAAATTGATCAGGTTGTCTTGTCTGATTTTGTTATATGCAGCATTGTAAAATTAAGTTGAAACAGGAGTAGGAATATGGCAAGCACCTGGAAAGAATTTGTTGAATTTTCCATGCCGTCTTCTCCCCCCACTGCATACGTTAGTGCCAACCTGGGCAATGCATCTCCAGTCGGACTGACTTTATCACCTTATGGCCGATCAGTAAGTTATCTAACCATACCAGTTATAATAATTGATCCCTCACTATAGCCCATACAGAGTTATGGCACATGCCTAAAACAATGGCTGTTTCAGATTTTTTTTTTTATTTATTTTCCCTCCGTTTGTCATTGGTGGTTTTATTATCCTGTTTGTTGTTTTTGTTTTTGCATTTTCTTCTGTCCGTTTATTTTAGCTTGTCATTAGCTTTTAGTTTTTCTTTTGTTTACTTTTTTTATTCATTTTTAGAAGTTTTGTTCCATTTCTAATAGTGCTAGTTAAGTTCCTTTGAAATGCCGCTTTCCACGTTTTTGTGTTTTTATAAAAAAAAAAAAGTAAATTAAACTTGACTGTTTACGTATATGACTTATATCAGTATTATTGATTTGAAGGTTGAAAGGTTCCAGAAATTCTATTTATCATTTTATTTTATTTTTTTAAATTTATTCCCATTTTTATAGTTTTTATTCATTTACATAGCACTTTAGTGTTCTAACATTTGGGTGTATGCATTCACATAGCTCAAAACACAGCGTGGAAGGAATGTACAGTACATAATAAAGGGCTTTAATGAAATACAGTTCTGATTGACATAAAGGATTTTAGCTGAATGTTAAAAAAAAAAAAAAAAAAACCATTGGGATGTTTTTCTTCAATGCACCATTTAAAGCTGTATTTATACATGTTTTAAACAGAATATTTTTAACTGTATACATTTGGTGTCATTTCAACGTCTTGATATCTCAACAGTCATTCCGAAGTTGTTCACAGCACCTAGCCTTTATTCAGTGAACGTACATCTTAAGGGACTGGCTTGGATCAGTCCCTTACTCTGCTTCAGTTGCTATTTTATCAAAACTGAACTGCTTGCTATCGCATGTGGGGGGGGGGGGGGTCGCCCAGTAGCAATGGGATTGCAATTGAATTGCGATTGCATTGCTGAATTGTGGGTGCCCCCTTCTTCGTAGCCTGGCTGCAAAAGCAAGCGCAGAGTGGCTTTTTTCAGGTTGCAGCAGACGCCCCTGCAACGCTGTGTTCCCGCACTTGGCTGTCCCGCAAGCGCATCTACCTGTCAGTCAGTCGCATCTTACTGTGTGTGCACTGGGCATAAGTAGTTCAGTGTGCAGTTGCATCGCTGATGCGATCCATACTGAATAAGGGTATCTGGTCTTTAGGTCGACCACTATTGGTCGACATGGTCACTAGGTTGACATGGACAAGGTCGACATGATTTTTTTTTTTTCCTTAATTTTTTAGAACTTTTTCATACTTTACGATTCACGTGGATTATGATTGGGAGTAGTAACCTGTGCCGAGCGAGGCACCTTGCCCGAAACAATTGCGAGCCATGCGAGGGGATACGGTGCACTAATTGGGGTTCCCAGTCAAATTTTATGAAAAAAACGACATAAAAATAAACTTATGTCGACTGTTTTCCATGACGACCTTGTTCATATTGTCCTAATGACCGTGTCGACCTAGTCATGGTTGACCTAACGGCTGTCGACTTAGTTACTGTCTACCCTATGATCTACACTCCTGAATAAGGCCCCTTATCAGCAACGGAATATGCTTTGCTATATAGAAATTTGAATAATTTCTATTCTCTGACGTCCTAGTGGATGCTGGGTACTCCGTAAGGACCATGGGGAATAGACGGGCTCCGCAGGAGACTGGGCACTCTTAAAAGAAAGATTAGGTACTATACGGAAGATTCCAGGAGAAAATCGGCGGCTGAAGACTCCGGTCTTCAATAAGGTAGCGCACAGCACTGCAGCTGTGCGCCATTGCTCCCACAGCACACCACACGCTCCGGTCACTGGTGGGTGCAGGGCGCTGGGGGGGCGCCCTGGGCTGCAATTTGTATACCTTAGTTGGCAAAATGCACATAATACAGTTATAAACTGTATATGTGCCTAATCCCCCGCCATAAATATTATTAAAAAAGCGGGAGAAGCCCGCCGCTGAAGGGGCGGGGCTATCTTCCTCAGCACAGCCAGCGCCATTTTCTCTTTACAGCTCCGCTGGAAGGACTCTCCCCTGCAGTATACACTACGGAAAGGGTAAAAAAGAGAGGGGGGGGGGGGGGGGGGCACATAAATTTATGCGCAAAAGGTGATATAAGCAGCTATTGGGAGAAAATTCACTTTGTATTAGTGTAAATCCCTCTGTTACATAGCGCTCTGGTGTGTGCTGGCACACTCTCTCTCTGTCTCCCCAAAGGACTTTGTGGGGTCCTGTCCTCAGTCAGAGCATTCCCTGTGTGTGTGTGCGGTGTGTCGGTACGGCTGTGTCGACATGTTTGATGAGGACGCTTACGTGGAGGCGGAGCAGGAGCCGATAAGTGTGATGTCGCCCCCTGCGGGGCCGACACCAGAGTGGATGGATATGTGGAAGGTATTAACCGACAGTGTCAACTCCTTGCATAAAAGGTTCGATGACGTAACAGCTTTGGGACAGCCGGCATTTCAGCCCGCGCCTGCCCAAGCGTCTCAGAGGCCATCAGGGGCTCAAAAATGCCCGCTACCTCAGATGGCAGACACAGATGTCGACACGGAGTCTGACTCCAGTGTCGACGAGGATGAGACAAATGTACAATCCACAAGGGCCATCCGATGCATGATTACGGCAATGAAAAATGTGTTGCACATTTCTGGCATTAACCCGGTTACCACAAAAAAGGGTATTATGTTTGGGGAGAAAAAGCAGCCAGTGACTTTTCCCCCATCTGATGAGTTAAATGAATTGTGTGAAGAAGCGTGGTGTTCCCCAGATAAGAAATTAGTGATTTCTAAGCGGTTACTAATGGCGTACCCTTTCCCGCCAACTGACAGGTTGCGTTGGGAAACATCCCCTAGGGTGGACAAGGCGCTCACACGCTTATCAAAAAAAGTGGCACTGCCGTCTTAGGATACGGCCGCCTTAAAGGAGCCTGCAGATAGAAAGCAGGAGGCTATCCTGAAGTCTGTGTATACACACTCAGGTACTATACTGAGACCTGCTATTGCTTCAGCATGGATGTGTAGTGCTGCAGCAGCATGGTCTGATTCCCTGTCAGATAACATTGATACCCTTGACAGGGATACTCTTTTGCTAACCATAGAGCATATTAAAGACGTAGTCTTATATATGAGGGATGCACAGAGGGACATTTGCCGGCTGGCATCTAGAATTCATGCAATGTCCATTTCTGCCAGGAGAGTATTATGGACTCGGCAGTGGACAGGTGATGCTGATTCTAAAAGGCACATGGAAGTTTTGCCTTATAAGGGTGAGGAATTGTTTGGGGACGGTCTCTCGGACCTCGTATCCACAGCAACAGCTGGGAAGTCGACTTTTTTACCTCAGGTTCCCTCACAGCCTAAGAAAGCACCGTATTATCAAGTACAGTCCTTTCGGCCCCAGAAAGGCAAGCGGGTCAGAGGCGCGTCCTTTCTGCCCAGAGGCAGGGGTAGAGGGAAAAAGCTGCACCAGACAGCCAGTTCCCAGGAACAAAAATCCTCCCCTGCTTCCACGAAGTCCACCGCATGACGCTGGGGCTCCACAGGTGGAGCCAGGTGCGGTGGGGGCCCGTCTCCGGAACTTCAGCGACCAGTGGGTTCGCTCACAGGTGGATCTCTGGGTTCTACAAGTGGTATCTCAGGGATACAAGCTGGAGTTCGAGACGTCTCCCCCTCGCCGTTACCTCAAATCAGCCTTGCCAGCTACTCCCAAGGAAAGGGAGGTAGTACTGGCTGCAATTCACAAGCTGTACCTCCAGCAGGTGATAATCAAAGTTCCCCTCCTTCAACAGGGACGGGGATACTATTCCACAATGTTTGTGGTACCGAAACCAGACGGTTCGGTAAGACCCATTCTAAATTTGAAATCCTTGAACACTTTTATATAAGGAAGTTCAAGTTCAAAATGGAATCGCTCAGGGCGGTTATTGCAAGCCTGGAAGAGGGGGATTTTATTGGTTCACTGGACATCAAGGATGCTTACCTACATGTCCTCATTTACCCACCTCACCAGGAGTACCTCCGGTTTGTGGTACAGGACTGCCATTACCAATTCCAGACGTTGCCGTTTGGTCTGTCCACGGCACCGAGGGTATTTACCAAGGTAATGGCCGAAATTATGATACTCCTTCGAAAGAAGGGCGTTATAATTATCCCGTACTTGGACGATCTCCTTATAAAGGCAAGGTCCAAGGAGCAGTTGTTGGTCGGAGTAGCACTATCTCAGGAAGTGCTACAACAGCACGGCTGGATTCTGAATATCCCAAAGTCGCAGCTGGTTCCTACGACGCATCTGCTGTTCTTGGACATGATTCTGGACACAGAACAGAAGAAGGTGTTTCTCCCGGAGGAGAAGGCCAAGGAGTTGTCATCTCTGGTCAGAGACCTCCTGAAACCAAAACAGGTGTCGGTGCATCACTGCACGCGAGTCCTGGAAAAGATGGTAGCTTCTTACGAAGCAATTCCCTTCGGCAGGTTCCATGCAAGGATCTTTCAGTGGGATCTGTTAGACAAGTGGTCCGGATCGCATCTTCAGATGCATCGGTTGATCACCCTGTCCCCGAGGGCCAGGGTGTCTCTGCTGTGGTGGCTGCAGAGTGCTCATCTTCTCGAGGGCCGCAGATTCGGCATTCAGGACTGGGTCCTGGTGACCACGGATGCAAGCCTCCGAGGTTGGGGGGCAGTCACTCAGGGAAGAAACTTCCAAGGACAATGGTCGAGTCAGGAGACTTCCCTACACATAAATATTCTGGAACTAAGGGCCATTTACAATGCCCTAAGTCAAGCAAAACCCCTGCTTCAAAACCAGCCGGTGCTGATTCAGTCAGACAACATCACGGCGGTCACCCATGTAAACAGACAGGGCGGCACAAGAAGCAGGATGGCAATGGCAGAAGTCACAAGGATTCTCCGATGGGCGGAGAATCACGTGATAGCACTTTCAGCAGTGTTCATTCCGGGAGTGGACAACTGGGAAGCAGACTTCCTCAGCAGGCACGACCTCCACCCGGGAGAGTGGGGACTTCATCCAGAAGTCTTCCAGCTGATTGTAAATCGTTGGGAAAGGCCACAGGTGGACATGATGGCGTCCCGCCTCAACAAAAAGCTAAAAAGATTTCTCTATCGTCCTAAGTGGATGCTGGGGTTCCTGAAAGGACCATGGGGAATAGCGGCTCCGCAGGAGACAGGGCACAAAAAAGTAAAGCTTTACTAGGTCAGGTGGTGTGCACTGGCTCCTCCCCCTATGACCCTCCTCCAGACTCCAGTTAGATTTTGTGCCCGAACGAGAAGGGTGCAATCTAGGTGGCTCTCCTAAAGAGCTGCTTAGAGAAAGTTTAGTTTAGGTTTTTTTCTTTACAGTGAGTCCTGCTGGCAACAGGATCACTGCAACGTGGGACTTAGGGGGAAAGTAGTAAACTCACCTGCATGCAGAGTGGATTTGCTGCTTGGCTACTGGACACCATTAGCTCCAGAGGGATCGAACACAGGCCCAGCCGTGGAGTCCGGTCCCGGAGCCGCGCCGCCGACCCCCTTGCAGATGCTGAAGCGTGAAGAGGTCCGGAAACCGGCGGCTGAAGACTCCTCAGTCTTCATAAGGTAGCGCACAGCACTGCAGCTGTGCGCCATTTTCCTCTCAGCACACTTCACTGGGCAGTCACTGAGGGTGCAGAGCGCTGGGGGGGGGCGCTCTGAGAGGCAAATATAAACCTTATACAAGGCTAAAAATACCTCACATATAGCCCATAGGGGCTATATGGAGATATTTAACCCCTGCCTGACTGGAAAAATAGCGGGAGAAGAACCCGCCGAAAAAGGGGCGGGGCCTATCTCCTCAGCACACGGCGCCATTTTCTGTCACAGCTCCGCTGGTCAGAACGGCTCCCAGGTCTCTCCCCTGCACTGCACTACAGAAACAGGGTAAAACAGAGAGGGGGGGCACATTAATGGCTATATATATATATATTAAAGCAGCTATAAGGGAGCACTTAATATAAGGATATCCCTTGTATATATAGCGCTTTGTGGTGTGTGCTGGCAGACTCTCCCTCTGTCTCCCCAAAAGGGCTAGTGGGTCCTGTCTTCATTAGAGCATTCCCTGTGAGTTTGCGGTGTGTGTCGGTACGTGGTGTCGACATGTATGAGGACGATATTGGTGTGGAGGCGGAGCAATTGCCAAATATGCAGATGTCACCCCCCAGGGGGTCGACACCAGAATGGATGCCTTTATTTGTGGAATTACGTGATGGTTTATCTTCCCTTAAACAGTCAGTTGAGGACATGAGGCGGCCGGACAATCAATTAATGCCTGTCCAGGCGCCTCAAACACCGTCAGGGGCTGTAAAACGCCCTTTGCCTCAGTCGGTCGACACAGACCCAGACACGGGCACTGATTCCAGTGACGACGGTAGAAATTCAAACGTATTTTCCAGTAGGGCCACACGTTATATGATTTTGGCAATGAAGGAGACGTTACATTTAGCTGATACTACAGATACCGTAAAACAGGGTATTATGTATGGTGTGAAAAAACTACAAACAGTTTTTCCTGAATCAGAAGAATTAAATGACGTGTGTGATGAAGCGTGGGTTGCTCCTGATAAAAAGTTGATAATTTCAAAAAAAGTTATTGGCATTATACCCTTTCCCGCCAGAGGTTAGGGCGCGCTGGGAAACACCCCCTAAGGTGGACAAGGCGCTCACACGCTTATCCAAACAAGTGGCGTTACCCTCTCCTGAGACGGCCGCACTTAAGGATCCATCAGATAGAAAGATGGAAGTTATTCAAAAGAATATATACACACATGCAGGTGTTATACTACGACCAGCTATAGCAACTGCCTGGATGTGCAGTGCTGGAGTAGTTTGGTCAGAATCCCTGATTGAAAATATTGATACCCTAGATAGGGACAATGTTTTACTGTCGTTAGAACAAATAAAGGATGCATTTATCTATATGCGTGATGCACAGAGGGATATTTGCACACTGGCATCTCGGGTGAGTGCTATGTCCATTTCAGCCAGAAGAGCCTTATGGACACGACAGTGGACAGGCGATGCGGATTCAAAACGTCACATGGAGGTTTTGCCGTATAAAGGGGAGGAGTTATTTGGAGTTGGTCTATCAGACTTGGTGGCCACGGCTACTGCCGGGAAATCCACTTTTTTACCTCAAGTCACTCCCCAACAGAGAAAGGCACCGACCTTTCAACCACAGCCTTTTCGCTCCTACAAAAATAAGAGAGCAAAGGGCTTGTCGTACCTGCCACGAGGCAGAGGAAGAGGGAAGAGACACCAACAGGCAGCTCCTTCCCAGGAACAGAAGCCCTCCCCGGCTCCTGCAAAAACCTCAGCATGACGCTGGGGCCTCTCAAGCGGACTCGGGGACAGTGGGGGGCCGTCTCAAAAATTACAGCGCGCAGTGGGCTCACTCGCAGGTAGACCCCTGGATCCTGCAGATAATATCTCAGGGGTACAGGTTGGAATTAGAGACGGATCCTCCTCATCGTTTCCTGAAGTCTGCCTTACCAACCGTCTCTTCCGAAAGGGAGAGGGTGTTGGAAGCCATTCACAAGCTGTACGCTCAGCAGGTGATAGTCAAAGTACCCCTATTACAACAAGGAAAGGGGTATTATTCCACTCTATTTGTGGTACCGAAGCCGGATGGCTCGGTAAGGCCTATTCTAAATCTGAAGTCCTTGAACCTCTACATAAAAAAGTTCAAGTTCAAGATGGAGTCACTCAGAGCAGTGATAGCGAACCTGGAAGAAGGGGACTTTATGGTATCCTTGGACATCAAGGATGCGTATCTACACGTTCCGATTTACCCCGCACACCAGGGGTACCTCAGGTTCATTGTTCAAAACTGTCACTATCAGTTTCAGACGCTGCCGTTCGGATTGTCCACGGCGCCTCGGGTCTTTACCAAGGTAATGGCCGAGATGATGATTCTTCTTCGAAGAAAAGGCGTATTAGTTATCCCATACTTGGACGATCTCCTAATAAGGGCAAGGTCCAGAGAACAGCTGGAGACAGCTTTAGCACTATCTCAAGAGGTGCTAAGACAACACGGGTGGATTCTGAATATTCCAAAATCCCATTTAATCCCGACAACTCGTCTGCTGTTCCTAGGAATGATTCTGGACACGGTTCAGAAAAAGGTTTTCCTTCCAGAGGAAAAAGCCAAGGAGTTATCCGATCTGGTCAGGAACCTCCTAAAACCAGGAAAAGTGTCAGTACATCAATGCACAAGAGTCCTGGGAAAAATGGTGGCTTCTTACGAAGCAATTCCATTCGGCAGATTCCATGCAAGAATATTCCAAAGGGATCTGTTGGACAAATGGTCAGGGTCGCATCTGCAGATGCACCTGCGAATAACCCTGTCACCAAAGACAAGGGTGTCACTTCTGTGGTGGTTGCAGAAGGCTCACCTATTAGAAGGCCGCAGATTCGGCATTCAGGATTGGATCCTGGTGACCACGGACGCCAGCCTGAGAGGCTGGGGAGCAGTCACACAAGGAAGAAACTTCCAGGGAGTATGGACGAGTCTGGAAAAGTCTCTTCACATAAACATTCTGGAACTAAGAGCAATCTACAATGCTCTAAGCCAGGCGGAACTTCTCCTGCAAGGAAAGCCGGTGTTGATTCAGTCGGACAACATCACGGCGGTCGCCCATGTAAACAGGCAGGGCGGCACAAGAAGCAGGAGTGCAATGGCAGAAGCTGCCAAGATTCTTCGCTGGGCGGAGAATCACGTGATAGCACTGTCAGCAGTGTTCATCCCGGGCGTGGACAACTGGGAAGCAGACTTCCTCAGCAGACACGATCTTCATCCGGGAGAGTGGGGTCTACATCCAGAAGTCTTCAACATGTTAATAGACTGTTGGGAAAGACCAATTGTAGACATGATGGCGTCTCGCCTCAACAAGAAACTGGACAAATATTGCGCCAGGTCAAGAGATCCACAGGCAATAGCTGTGGACGCACTGGTAACTCCTTGGGTGTACCAGTCAGTGTATGTGTTTCCTCCTCTGCCGCTCATACCAAAGGTATTGAAGATCATACGGCAAAGAAGAGTAAGAACAATACTAGTGGTTCCGGATTGGCCGAGAAGGACTTGGTATCCGGAACTTCAAGAGATGCTCACGGACGAACCGTGGCCTCTACCTCTGAGAAGGGACCTGCTACAGCAGGGTCCCTGTCTTTTTCAAGACTTACCGCGGCTGCGTTTGACGGCATGGCGGTTGAACGCCAGATCCTAAAAGGGAAAGGCATTCCAGAAGAAGTCATTCCTACCTTGATTAAGGCACGGAAGGAAGTCACCGTGAAACATTATCACCGCATTTGGCGAAAATATGTAGCGTGGTGCGAGGATCGGAGGGTTCCGACGGAGGAATTCCAACTGGGTCGTTTCCTACATTTCCTGCAATCAGGATTATCTATGGGTCTCAAATTGGGATCCATTAAGGTTCAAATTTCGGCCCTGTCAATATTCTTCCAAAAAGAATTGGCCTCTGTCCCTGAGGTCCAGACTTTTGTCAAGGGAGTACTGCATATACAGCCTCCTGTGGTGCCTCCGGTGGCACCGTGGGATCTAAATGTAGTTTTAGATTTCCTCAAATCCCATTGGTTTGAACCATTGAAAAAGGTGGATTTGAAATATCTCACATTGAAAGTGACTATGTTACTAGCCCTGGCCTCTGCCAGGAGAGTATCTGAATTGGCGGCTTTATCTTATAAAAGTCCTTATCTAATCTTCCATTCGGATAGGGCAGAACTGCGGACTCGTCCGCATTTTCTCCCTAAAGTGGTATCAGCATTTCATCTGAACCAACCTATTGTGGTGCCTGCGGCCACTAGCGACTTGGAGGACTCCAAGTTGTTGGACGTTGTCAGAGCCTTAAAAATATACATTGCAAGGACGGCTGGAGTCAGAAAATCTGACTCGCTGTTTATATTGTATGCACCCAACAAGTTGGGCGCACCTGCTTCTAAGCAGTCGATTGCTCGTTGGATTTGTAACACAATTCAACTTGCACATTCTGTGGCAGGCCTGCCACAGCCTAAAACTGTAAAAGCCCACTACACAAGGAAGGTGGGCTCATCTTGGGCGGCTGCCCGAGGGGTCTCGGCATTACAACTCTGCCGAGCAGCTACGTGGTCGGGGGAGAACACGTTTGTAAAATTTTACAAATTTGATACCCTGGCAAAGGAGGACCTGGAGTTCTCTCATTCGGTGCTGCAGAGTCATCCGCACTCTCCCGCCCGTTTGGGAGCTTTGGTATAATCCCCATGGTCCTTTCAGGAACCCCAGCATCCACTTAGGACGATAGAGAAAATAAGAATTTACTTACCGATAATTCTATTTCTCGGAGTCCGTAGTGGATGCTGGGCGCCCATCCCAAGTGCGGATTATCTGCAATACTTGTACATAGTTATTGTTAACTAATTCGGGTTATTGTTAAGGAGCCATCTTTAAGAGGCCCTTTCTGTTGTCATACTGTTAACTGGGTTTAGATCACAAGTTGTACGGTGTGATTGGTGTGGCTGGTGTGAGTCTTACCCGGGATTCAAAATGCCTCCCTTATTGTGTATGCTCGTCCGGGCACAGTACCTAACTGGAGTCTGGAGGAGGGTCATAGGGGGAGGAGCCAGTGCACACCACCTGACCTAGTAAAGCTTTACTTTTTTGTGCCCTGTCTCCTGCGGAGCCGCTATTCCCCATGGTCCTTTCAGGAACCCCAGCATCCACTACGGACTCCGAGAAATAGAATTATCGGTAAGTAAATTCTTATTATTGCGCCAGGTCAAGGGACCCTCAGGCGATAGCTGTGGACGCTCTAGTGACACCGTGGGTGTACCAGTCGGTTTATGTGTTCCCTCCTCTTCCTCTCATACCAAAGGTACTGAGGATAATAAGAAAGAGAGGAGTAAGAACTATACTCATCGTTCCGGATTGGCCAAGAAGAACTTGGTACCCGGAACTACAAGAAATTATCTCAGAGGACCCTTGGCCTCTGCTGCTCCGACAGGACCTGCTACAGCAGGGGCCCTGTCTGTTCCAAGACTTAGCGCGGCTGCGTTTGACGGCATGGCGGTTGAACGCCGGATCCTAATGGAAAAGGGCATTCCGGTTGAAGTCATTCCTACGCTGATAAAAGCTAGGAAGGATGTGACAGCAAAACATTATCACTGCATATGGCGAAAATATGTTGCTTGGTGTGAGGCCATGAAGGCCCCAACAGAGGAATTTCAGCTGGGTCGATTTCTGCACTTCCTACAGTCAGGAGTGATTATGGGCCTAAAATTGGGATCCATTAAAGTCCAGATTTCGGCCCTGTCTATTTTCTTTCAAAAAGAACTGGCTTCAATGCCTGAAGTTCAGACGTTTGTTAAGGGAGTGCTGCATATTCAGCCCCCTTTTGTGCCTCCAGTGGCACCTTGGGATCTCAACGTAGTGTTGGATTTCCTAAAATCACATTGGTTTGAGCCACTTCAGACCGTGGAGTTGAAGTATCTCACGTGGAAAGTGGTCATGCTTTTGGCCGTGGCTTCGGCTAGGCGTGTGTCAGAATTGGCGGCTTTGTCATGTAAAAGCCCTTATCTGATCTTCCATATGGACAGGGCAGAATTGAGGACTCGTCCCCAATTTCTCCCAAAGGTGGTATCAGCGTTTCATTTGAATCAACCTATTGTGGTGCCTGCGGCTACTCGGGACTTGGAGGATTCCAAGTTGCTGGACGTAGTCCGGGCCCTGAAAATCTATGTTTCCAGGACGGCTAGAGTCAGAAAAACTGACTCTCTGTTTATCCTGCATGCACCCAACAAGCTGGGTGCTCCTGCTTCTAAGCAGACTATTGCTCGCTGGATCTGTAGCACGTTTCAACTTGCACATTCTGCGGCTGGACTGCCGCATCCTAAATCAGTAAAAGCCCATTCCACGTGGAAGGTGGGCTCTTCTTGGGCGGCTGCCTGAGGGGTTTCGGCTTTACAACTTTGCCGAGCTGCTACTTGGTCGGGATCAAACACTTTTTTGCAAAATTCTACAAGTTTGATACCCTGGCTGAGGAGGACCTTGAGTTTGCCCATTCGGTGCTGCAGAGTCATCCGCACTCTCCTGCCCGTTTGGGAGCTTTGGTATAATCCCCATGGTCCTTACGGAGTACCCAGCATCCACTAGGACGTCAGAGAAAATAAGAATTTACTCACCGTTAATTCTATTTCTCGTAGTCCGTAGTGGATGCTATGAGCCCGTCCCAAGTGCGGACTTTCTGAAATACTTGTATATAGTTATTGCTTAACTATAGGGTTATTGGTTCTGAGCCATCTGTTGAATGAGGCTCAGTTGTTCATACTGTTAACTGGGTATAGTTATCACAAGTTGTACGGTGTGGCTGGTATGAGTCTTACCCTGGATTCCAAATCCTTTCCTAGTAATGTCGGCTCTTCCGGGCACAGTTTCCCTAACTGAGGTCTGGAGGAGGGGCATAGAGGGAGGAGCCAGTGCACACCAGATATAGTACGTAATCTTTCTTTTAAGAGTGCCCAGTTTCCTGCGGAGCCCGTCTATTCCCCATGGTCCTTACGGAGTACCCAGCATCCACTACAGACTACGAGAAATAGAATTACCGGTGAGTAAATTCTTATTTTCATCTTTAGCTATACATTTAGTACTGTGATACCTTCTGTTCCCTACTGAGTGTGGTTGCACCCTGTGGTTAGATCACCCATCTACTCAATCACGCACCTAAAAAATACAATCCATGGAGTAATTTGACTGTCACACGGTCTCAGCCTTAAATATCTAACCATCCATCGTTTTCATAGATTAACTGTTTGGTTAGAAGTGGCTATAAATCATCTTGGATATAGCTTTTCACTGATGCTGCATGTTGCACAGTAGAAAAACACTGTATCCTTGAAATAGCGAGTTGCTAGTGTATATAAGTAGACTGACCTTTTTGGGTTTTTCTCTTAAACTATAATGCCATTTTTAGAGCATTACTGTTTTTAATATATTCGAAGAGTTTTTGTCTAGTAACACACAGGATGCTTTTTATGTCAGGATAGATTTGCCTTCAGATAACAGCAAATGCTGAAGTCTGGTCACATAATCGCTAATAAAGTATTTCCTTTTATTGTGTTATAGAACACAATCCTATTGCACAAAATATCTAATCCAGTAGTCTAAATACTCTGCTGCTCCCAATCTTAGTGCGGAATTCAGCTGCAGGCTTTACCATACGGCTTCAGCTCCCGTGTAAAGTGACCGGAGTTCTTCAGACCCACGAGTAGCCCTGAGGGATAACTTAATGCATATTTCGCAACTCAGAAGGGTACAAACAGAAATGTGCTTTGTGCTTCCACAGGGCTAATCATGTGCACTTTACTTGGGAACTGAAGCCGTACGGAAAAGCCTACAGCTCGAGTTCTCTTCTTAGGGGGGCATCCAATTACTTGTGATATGTTTCTCTGACGTCCTAGTGGATGCTGGGAACTCCGTAAGGACCATGGGGAATAGCGGCTCCGCAGGAGACTGGGCACAACAGTAAAAGCTTTAGGACTACCTGGTGTGCACTGGCTCCTCCCCCTATGACCCTCCTCCAAGCCTCAGTTAGATTTTTGTGCCCGGCCGAAAAGGGTGCACACTAGGGGCTCTCCTGAGCTTCTTAGTGAAAGTTTTAGTTTGTTTTTTATTTTCAGTGAGACCTGCTGGCAACAGGCTCACTGCATCGAGGGACTAAGGGGAGAAGAAGCGAACTCACCTGCGTGCAGAGTGGATTGGGCTTCTTAGGCTACTGGACACCATTAGCTCCAGAGGGACCGAACACAGGCCCAGCCTCGGAGCTCGGTCCCAGAGCCGCGCCGCCGGCCCCCTTACAGAGCCAGAAGCAAGAAAAGGTCCGGAAAAATCGGCGGCAGAAGACATTAGTCTTCAACAAGGTAGCGCACAGCACTGCAGCTGTGCGCCATTGTTACTCAGGCACACTTCACACTCCGGTCACTGAGGGTGCAGGGCGCTAGGGGGGGGCGCCCTGAGCAGCAATGTAAAACACCTTGGCTGGCATAAATACACCACATATAACCCCCAGGGCTATATGGATGTATTTTAACCCCTGCCAGAACTCACCAAAAAAGCGGGAGAAAAGGCTGCCGAGAAGGGGGCGGAGCCTATCTCCTCAGCACACGGGCGCCATTTTCCATCACAGCTCCGCTGGAAGGACGTCTCCCTGACTCTCCCCTGCAGTCCTGCACTACAGAAAAGGGTAAAAAAGAGAGGGGGGCACTAATTTGGCGCAGTTGTTTATACTAACTGCAGCTATAAAGGGAAAAGCACATTTTATAGTGGTATTCCTGTGTGTGTATGTATATATATATATATATATATATATGTATGTATGTATGTATATATGTATATATATATATATATGTGTGTGTGTGTGTGTGTGTGTGTGTGTGTGTATATATATATATATATATATATATATATATATATGTATGTGTATATATATATATAGCGCTCTGGTGTGTGCTGGCATACTCTCCCTCTGTCTCCCCAAAGGGCTAGTGGGGTCCTGTCCTCTATCAGAGCATTCCCTGTGTGTGTGGGGTGTGTCGGTACGATTGTGTCGACATGTTTGAGGAGGAAAATGAAATGGAGGCGGAGCAATTGCCTATTATAGAGTTGTCACCCCCTAGGGAGTCGACACCTGAGTGGATGAGCTTATGGAAGGAATTGCGTGACAGTGTCAGCTCTTTACGACAGACAGTTGACGACATGAGACAGCCGGCTACTCAGCTTTTGCCTGTCCAGCGTTCTCAAACGCCATCAGGGGCTTTAAAACGCCCGTTACCTCAAATGGCAGACACAGACACGGATACTGACTCCAGTGTCGATGATGAGGAGACAAACGTGACTTCCACTAGGGCCACACGTTACATGATTGAAGCAATGAAAAATGTATTGCATATATCTGATAATACAAGTACCACTAAAAAGGGTATTATGTTTGGTGAGAAAAAACTGCCTGTAGTTTTTCCTGTGTCCGAGGAATTAAATGAAGTGTGTGATGAGGCGTGGGTTTCCCCCGATAAAAAACTGATCATTCCTAAAAGGTTATTGGCATCGTACCCTTTCCCGCCAGAGGATAGGGCACGTTGGGAAACACCCCCTAGGGTAGATAAAGCGCTCACACGCTTGTCTAAACAGGTAGCACTACCCTCTCCTGATACGGCCGCCCTAAAGGAACCTGCCGATAGAAAGCTGGAGAATATCCTAAAATGTATATACACTCACACGGGTGTTATACTGCGACCAGCAATCGCCTCTGCCTGGATGTGCAGTGCGGGCCTGGCGTGGTCGGATTCCCTGACTGAAAATATTGATACCCTAGATAGGGACAGTATATTACTGACTATAGAGCATTTGAAGGATGCATTTCTATATATGCGTGATGCACAGAGGGATATTTGCCGACTGGCATCAAGAGTTAGCGCGCTGTCCATTTCTGCAAGAAGAGGTTTATGGACGCAGCAGTGGTCAGGTGATGCGGATTCTAAAAGGCACATGGAAGTATTGCCTTATAAGGGGGAGGAGTTATTTGGGGTAGGTCTATCAGACCTGGTAGCCACGGCAACTGCTGGAAAATCCACATTTTTACCCCAGGTAGCTTCTCAACCTAAGAAGACGCCGTATTATCAGGCGCAGTCCTTTCGGCCCCATAAGGGCAAGCGGGCAAAAGGCGCCTCATTTCTGCCCCGTGGCAGAGGGAGAGGAAAAAGGCTGCAACAAACAGCCAGTTCCCAGGAACAAAAGCCCTCTCCCGCCTCCGCAAAGTCCTCAGCATGACGCTGGGGCTTTACAAGCGGACTCAGGCACGGTGGGGGCCCGTCTCAAGAAATTCAGTGCGCAGTGGGCCCACTCGCAAGTGGACCCCTGGATCCTTCAGGTGGTATCTCAGGGGTACAAATTGGAATTCGAGACGTCTCCCCCTTGCCGTTTTCTAAAGTCTGCTTTACCAACGTCTCCCTCAGACAGGGAGGCAGTATTGGAAGCCATTCACAAGCTGTATTCCCAGCAGGTGATAATCAAGGTACCCCTCCTACAACAGGGAAAGGGGTACTATTCCACACTATTTGTGGTACCGAAGCCGGACGGCTCGGTGAGACCAATTTTAAACCTAAAATCCTTGAACACTTACATACAAAGGTTCAAATTCAAGATGGAGTCACTCCGAGCAGTGATTGCAAACCTGGAAGAAGGGGACTATATGGTGTCTCTGGACATCAAAGATGCTTACCTACATGTCCCAATTTACCCTTCTCACCAAGGGTACCTCAGGTTTGTGGTACAGAACTGTCACTATCAGTTTCAGACGCTGCCGTATGGATTGTCCACGGCACCCCGGGTCTTTACCAAGGTAATGGCCGAAATGATGATACTCCTTCGAAGAAAGGGAGTTTTAGTTATCCCTTACTTGGACGATCTCCTGATAAGGGCAAGATCCAGGGAACAGTTGGAAGTCGGAGTAGCACTATCCCAGATAGTGCTGCGCCAGCGCGGTTGGATTCTCAATATTCCAAAATCGCAGCTGATCCCGACGACACGACTTCTATTCCTAGGGATGATCCTGGACACAGTCCAGAAAAAGGTGTTTCTCCCGGAGGAGAAAGCCAGGGAGTTATCCGAACTAGTCAGAAATCTCCTAAAACCAGGCCAAGTCTCAGTGCATCAATGCACAAGGGTCCTGGGAAAGATGGTGGCTTCTTACGAAGCAATCCCTTTCGGCAGATTCCACGCAAGAACCTTCCAGTGGGATCTGCTAGACAAATGGTCCGGGTCGCATCTTCAGATGCATCAGCGGATAACCTTGTCACCAAGGACAAGGGTGTCTCTCCTGTGGTGGTTGCAGAGTGCTCATCTTCTAGAGGGCCGCAGATTCGGCATTCAGGACTGGGTCCTGGTGACCACGGATGCCAGCCTGAGAGGCTGGGGAGCAGTCACACAGGGAAAAAATTTCCAGGGCTTGTGGTCAAGCCTGGAGACATCACTGCACATAAATATCCTGGAGCTAAGGGCCATCTACAATGCTCTAAGCCTAGCAAGACCTCTGCTTCAAGGTCAGCCAGTGCTGATCCAGTCGGACAACATCACGGCAGTCGCCCACGTAAACAGACAGGGCGGCACAAGAAGCAGGAGGGCAATGACAGAAGTTGCAAGGATTCTTCGCTGGGCGGAAAATCATGTGATAGCACTGTCAGCAGTGTTCATTCCGGGAGTGGACAACTGGGAAGCAGACTTCCTCAGCAGACACGACCTCCACCCGGGGGAGTGGGGACTTCACCCAGAAGTCTTCCACATGATTGTGAACCGGTGGGAAAAACCAAAGGTGGACATGATGGCGTCCCGCTTCAACAAAAAACTAGACGGGTATTGCGCCAGGTCAAGGGACCCTCAGGCAATAGCTGTGGACGCTCTGATAACACCGTGGGTGTACCAGTCAGTGTATGTGTTCCCTCCTCTGCCTCTCATACCCAAGGTACTGAGAATCATAAGAAGGAGAGGAGTAAGGACTATACTCGTGGCTCCGGATTGGCCAAGAAGGACTTGGTACCCGGAACTTCAAGAGATGCTCACAGAGGACCCGTGGCCTCTACCTCTAAGAAAGGACCTGCTCCAGCAGGGACCCTGTCTGTTCCAAGACTTACCGCGGCTGGGTTTGACGGCATGGCGGTTGAACGCCGGATCCTGAAGGAAAAAGGCATTCCGGATGAAGTCATCCCTACCCTGATCAAAGCCGGGAAGGATGTAACCGTACAACATTATCACCGTATTTGGCGTAAATATGTTGCGTGGTGCGAGGCAAGGAAGGCCCCTACAGAGGAATTTCAACTGGGTCGTTTCCTGCATTTCCTGCAAACAGGACTGTCTATGGGCCTAAAATTAGGGTCTATTAAGGTTCAAATTTCGGCCCTGTCGATTTTCTTCCAGAAAGAACTGGCTTCAGTTCCTGAAGTTCAGACGTTTGTCAAGGGGGTACTGCATATACAGCCTCCTTTTGTGCCTCCAGTGGCACCTTGGGATCTCAATGTTGTTTTGGGGTTCCTAAAATCACATTGGTTTGAACCACTCTCCACTGTGGACTTAAAATATCTCACATGGAAAGTGGTAATGCTGTTAGCCCTGGCTTCAGCCAGGCGTGTCTCAGAATTGGCGGCTTTATCCTATAAAAGCCCTTACCTAATTTTTCATACGGACAGGGCAGAATTGAGGACTCGTCCTCAATTTCTCCCTAAGGTGGTTTCAGCGTTTCACTTGAACCAGCCTATTGTGGTACCTGCGGCTACTAAGGACTTGGAGGACTCCAAGTTGCTGGACGTAGTCAGGGCCCTGAAAATATGTTTCCAGGACGGCTGGAGTCAGAAAATCTGACTCGCTGTTTATCCTGTATGCACCCAACAAGCTGGGTGCTCCTGCTTCTAAGCAGACTATTGCTCGTTGGATTTGTAGTACAATTCAGCTTGCACATTCTGTGGCAGGCCTGCCACAGCCAAAATCTGTAAAAGCCCATTCCACAAGGAAGGTGGGCTCATCTTGGGCGGCTGCCCGAGGGGTCTCGGCTTTACAACTTTGCCGAGCAGCTACTTGGTCAGGGGCAAACACGTTTGCTAAATTCTACAAATTTGATACCCTGGCCGAGGAGGACCTGGAGTTCTCTCATTCGGTGCTGCAGAGTCATCCGCACTCTCCCGCCCGTTTGGGAGCTTTGGTATAATCCCCATGGTCCTTACGGAGTTCCCAGCATCCACTAGGACGTCAGAGAAAATAAGAATTTACTTACCGATAATTCTATTTCTCGTAGTCCGTAGTGGATGCTGGGCGCCCATCCCAAGTGCGGATTGTCTGCAATACTTGTACATAGTTATTGTTACAAAAATCGGGTTATTATTGTTGTGAGCCATCTTTTCAGAGGCTCCTCTGTTATCATGCTGTTAACTGGGTTCAGATCACAAGTTGTACAGTGTGATTGGTGTGGCTGGTATGAGTCTTACCCGGGATTCAAAATCCTTCCTTATTGTGTACGCTCTTCCGGGCACAGTATCCTAACTGAGGCTTGGAGGAGGGTCATAGGGGGAGGAGCCAGTGCACACCAGGTAGTCCTAAAGCTTTTACTTTTGTGCCCAGTCTCCTGCGGAGCCGCTATTCCCCATGGTCCTTACGGAGTTCCCAGCATCCACTACGGACTACGAGAAATAGAATTATCGGTAAGTAAATTCTTATTTTTTGTCCTATTTAAAAACATCCTGATAATGCAATTTTTAACTGTATCCGATTAGAGGCCCAATTAGACCTGTGATCGTGCAATAACACATGATCGGGGCTAACACGGAGATTCGGGAACCGGCACCACAGCACATGCGGCAGTAGCTTAAACTTGGTTCCAGCTGTGAGCCAATCGCTGACAGGTGTTAATTCAAAAGAAGCCGTAGCATCATTTTTAAATTTGCTGTTAATGCACAATTATTTTTTAAAAACTAATGCCTTCTGCAGAACAATATCTTATGGCTGTGGAAAAGAACATTTTATGTATTTCACAATAAGTAATTGAAAGCTGGATGATTGTAGTGTATAAGTTGCACAACATAAGATCTGCCTACGTGATCACTAGTAGCAGGTGGTATTCATGGCTTTTACAAATTAATGCCCAGATTTATTAAGCCTTGGAGAGTGATTAATAGCACGGTGATAAAGTTCCAATCAGCTCCTAACTGTCATTTTTCAAACACATCCTGTAACATGGCAATTAGGAGCTGATTAGCTGGTACTTTATCATTGTGCAATTTATCACTCTCCAAGGCTTGATAAATGGGCATCTAAGTTTGATTTTAAAGCTGGTCCATCATCCAGTTGTTTAAGTTTAAAATGTGTCCAGTCACTGGTTTCATGTGTAGTCTTGGACCTTGCTTAAAGGAAGACCGTAATGGGCCCTACACACTTATCGATTGCCGGACGAGGTGCCCGACGGCCGTTACAGCTGACGGGTGACCCGGCGGTGGGGGGGTGGTGGTGACGGGGGGAGAGAAGTTTCTTCACTCTAGCTGTCACCCGGCTCCATAGCAATGCATGCTGATATGGACGAGATTGTCCATATTGGATTGCATGTTTAAACGACCCGGCACCAGCGATGAACGAGCGCGGAGCCGCGTATCTTTCATCGCTGGTGCCTACACACTGAAAGATATGAACGGTATCTCGTTCATTAATGTATCGGCCAGAGTGTAGGGCCTATAAGACTGCTGCAAACCTGGAAGCGTTTGTTCTTTACCTTGATACCCTGATGTGATGTGTGGCATTACAACGATATTCTAGAATTGCATTAGACAGTAGTTTATGCTGAAACTGCCAAACCGTCTTGTTTGAGAAGTCGAAGCTTAAGCTGCTCCAGAACTGTTGGTTTCCCCTTGATTTCTTACTACATGTCCTCATAACATAGAAAATTGTATTTCTATTCTATTAGCAATACTGTCACTTACAGAAAAGTTACAAATGTTAACCTCCACCTTAACCAGAGGCTAAAGGGTTGTAACTTTATTATAATTTTTTTTTTTTTTCGTACGGCGATTTGATGGTTATCTTTTCTGAACAGGAGGGATTACCTCTAGGTTTATGGGGCTAGTTCAGCTTTAAAGTGTAACAATAATCTACACAACTGTAACGCTGCAGGAAAAAGTTGTGATACAAGTCAGCTTGGCTTCTGATAAGGCACTTGTGGTAGTTTTTTTGTTTTATGTCCTTTAAAAACCCTTATGACGAGGCTTTTTTTTTTTTTTTTTTTTTTAATTTCAATTTTGTTTATTTTGTCACACTTCTGAATTATGTATGTTTGTTTATCACAGCTGTATGTGATGGAGAAATTCTATACTGTACCATCAGAGCCCCTCACACCACCTGCTGTGCTCCCCCATACTCATACATCCACTTCATATGGGTCTAAAAAACAGAAGAGGACCCCATTGTATCAAAGATCTGTGAGTCAGGGAATATGGAGCTGAACAATAGCATGAATTGTACTGGTGAACATGCTTTGTGCATGGTTTGTGTATAACATACTAAGTTTATTTGTATCTGTGCCTTCATTGCTATACAATTAGTATTGTGGCTGTAATGGTTAACTTGTTATTTCTGAAATAAACACTTATGCATGCATGGCTTATTATATGCCATCGGTTCCAGATTTAAAACGTTTTGTAAATTATTTCCAGTCTGTTTTTTTTTTTTTTTCTTTGAAAGTTTTTTTTTTTTCCCAGGAGAAACTCCTCTAGCGCTTATGTAATCTGTTTCTTTCCATTTAAACATTAAGTAGGTTGTGTGACCACTGACAGCATGACTGCTTAAACACAGAAAAATACATAGAAACTTTGACACCAAATGCTGCACCGTTCAGTTTAGCAAACAGGTTTAGAGAAATATAACATCTTCAGTTTACATTAACTTTTTTCCTTTGAGCTATTTTATTGGTGGATTTCACGTTCTGCTGTTTCCATTCTCCATGGTTCTGTTCTAACATTGCTTTTCATGTGTTCAGCTTCTTAATTTGTTCATTTGTTTGCCATTTGTTTTATTTGTCATGAGTTTTATGTAACCTTTGCTTGTATAATTGAGCAGATTTTAGGACTTGGGTGTAATCATTTAACAGCATCCTGTGATTACTCCCTGCCACTTGCAGAAAACGGTATGATTTCTTTTATCTTTCATACTAGATGAGCTTTGACCCAAACCTTCTACACAACAATGGACACAATGGGTACCCCAATGGTACTTCAGCACTGCGTGAAACGGGCGTTATTGAAAAACTGCTAACATCTTATGGATTTATTCAATGTTCAGAACGTCAAGCTAGACTCTTCTTCCACTGCTCACAATACAATGGAAACTTACAAGAGCTAAAAGTTGGAGGTAAGTGTAGTCTCTGTTGCTGTGTACAGGTATCTTTGTTATGGCTCATTAATGTAGGCTGGTGGGCAATTCTGCAGCACTTTCCATTGTGTGCTTATGTGGCATAGAAACAGATGTGCATGTTGAAGTTTTTGCTCTAAAGGACATACTTGTGGGAATGAGACCTGTTGAGTCTAATTTCTGTTTCTGTGGTACAGCTTAACACAGGCAAACTACAGTGCACAATATGGTACATCCCATCTTCCTATATGTTTTGCTAGTAATATATAGAAGCAGTTGTGCCATTGTTACAATGATTATTCTGTGACTCAATGAGATCCTTGTGAAAGCCGAGTGCAGGAATGATAAATGGTCACAGATCACTATATAGTTGTGCAACTTCAAGACCTGGGTTTTAGACTGCCCCAAATCTTTGTAGATGCCATCGTAATACCCCTTTCACATCGCAAAAATAACCCATATTGCCGGGTCGACATGGGTCAGAGTGCGATGTGAAAGGGGCCAAGGAGAATTCCCGGGTCGCCTGACCCGGTATTTCAACCCGGGTAATAAGAAGGGTTATTCCCGAGTTGAAGACCGGGTCGATGGCAGCGTAAACAGATTCCCGGGTCGATGGGACCCGTTTACTACATAGGGAGAGATGGCGCGGATATGAGCTCATCTCCCAGCGCCGCCCCCGCTGCCGGCTCCGGCCCCCGCCGTTATGGCAACCGACTCGGCATATTGCCGGTTCAGGAAGCCAGCGCAGAGGCTCCAATGCCTGGTCCCACCCGGGAAGGACCAGTTCCCAATTCCCGGGTGGGATCCAGCATTGGAGATCTGAAAGGGGTATAATTTACGATGATAGTCTGCCTCCATTTCAATTTAGTGCACAGGTTGATCCAGGAGTACTGTTGTCTGGTATAGCATGAGCTTGATGGGGAAACTGGCCTTGACCTTAGGTGTGCTATACGTGGAATGGCACATGCACGCCTTTCAAAATGCACTAATAAATTCAGAAATCACAACTGCTGGGTATCAAAAGGGGATCCGGTCTGAAGATCGACAGTGTCTAGGTCGACAATGTTTAGGTCGACCACTATAGGTCGACAGTCACTAGGTCGACATGGAAGGAAGGTCGACAGGGTTTCTAGGTCGACAGGTCTAAAGGTTGACAGGTCTAAAGGTCGACATGAGTTTTTCACATTTTTTCTCTAACGTCCTAGTGGATGCTGGGGACTCCGTCAGGACCATGGGGAATAGCGGGCTCCGCAGGAGACAGGGCACATCTAAAAAGCTTTTTAGGTCACATGGTGTGTACTGGCTCCTCCCCCTATAACCCTCCTCCAAGCCTCAGTTAGGTTTTTGTGCCCGTCCGAGAAGGGTGCAAACTGGATGGCTCTCTTAAGGAGCTGTTTAGTAAAGTTTTTTTTTAGGTTTCTAATCAGTGATTCCTGCTGGCGACAGGATCACTGCAACGAGGGACTTAGGGGAGAGACTTGCAACTCACCTGCGTGCAGGAGGATTGAAGTTTTAGGCTACTGGACACTGAGCTCCAGAGGGAGTCGGAACACAGGTCAGCCTGGGGTTCGTCCCGGAGCCGCGCCGCCGATCCCCCTTACAGACGCTGAAGAAAGACGGCGGAACGGAGGTCCGGAAACAGGCGGCAGAAGACTTCACAGTCTTCAGAGAGGTAGCGCACAGCACTGCAGCTGTGCGCCATTGTTGCTACACGGCTCACTGACACGGTCACGGAGGGTGCAGGGCGCTGCTGGGGGCGCCCTGGGCAGCAATATAAATACCTATTTGGCAAATAAATACATCACATATAGCCATTAAGGCTATATGTATGTATTTAACCCAGGCCAGTTTTCCTAATAACCGGGAGAAAAGCCCGCCGTGAAAGGGGCGGAGCTTATTCTCCTCAGCACTCAGCGCCATTTTCCTGACCAGCTCCGCTGGTGAGGAAGGCTCCCACTCTCCCCTGCACTACAGAAACAGGGTTAAAGAGAAGGGGGGCATAAATTGGCGATATAATTATATATTAAGAGCCCATATATAGAAACAACACCTTCTAGGGTTGTTATATACATTATGGCGCTTTTGGTGTGTGCTGGCAAACTCTCCCTCTGTCTCCCCAAAGGGCTAGTGGGTCCTGTCCTCTATCAGAGCATTCCCTGTATGTGTGTGCTGTAGGTCGGTACGTGTGTGTCGACATGTATGAGGAAAATGTTGGTGAGGAGACGGAGAAAATTGCCTGTAATGGTGATGTCACTCTCTAGGGAGTCGACACCAGAATGGATGGCTTACTTATGGAATTACGTGATAATGTCAACACGCTGCAAGCCGGTTGACGACATGAGACAGCCGGCGGACAAATTAGTATCGGTCCAGGCGTCTCAGACACCGTCAGGGGCTTGTAAAAACGCCCATTTACCTCAGTCGGTCGACAGACACTGACACGGACACTGACCCCAGTGTCGACGGTGAAGAAACAAACGTATTTTTCCTTTAGGGCCACAAGTTACATGTTAAGGGCAATGAAGGAGGTGTTACGTATTTCTGATACCACAAGTACCACAAATAAGGGTATTTTGTAGGGTGGGAATAAACTACCTGTAGTTTTGCCTGAATCAGATAAATTAAATGAAGTGTGTGATGATACGTGGGGTTC
This sequence comes from Pseudophryne corroboree, assembly GCF_028390025.1. Classification (NCBI taxonomy): domain Eukaryota; kingdom Metazoa; phylum Chordata; class Amphibia; order Anura; family Myobatrachidae; genus Pseudophryne; species Pseudophryne corroboree. The sequence goes on along the minus strand of NC_086445.1, from coordinate 752,844,840 downwards.
CTCCGACAGAAAGTTATGGGAGGTATACCCTTTTTTCCCGCCAGTAGTAAGGGCGAGTTGGAAAACACACCTTAGGGTGGACAAGGCGCTCACACGCATATAAAAAACATGGCGTTACCGTTTCCAGATACGGCCGCCCTCAAGGAGCCAGCTGATAGGAAGCTGAAAAATATCATAACAGTATATACACACATACTGGTGTTATACTACGACCAGCAATCGCCTCAGCCTGGATGTGCAGCGCTGAGGGGGCTTGGTCGGATTTCCTGACTGAAAATTTTGATACCCTTGACAGGGACAGGATTTTATTGTCTATAGAGCATTTTAGGGATGCATTTCTATATATGTGTGATGCGCAGAGGCATATTTGCATTCTGGCATCAAAGAGTAAATGTGATGTACATATCTGCCAGACGAAGACACGACAGTGGTCAGGTGAGGCAGATTCCAGACGGCATATGGAAGTATTGCCGTATAAAGGGGCGGTCCATTGGACCTGGTGGCCATGGCAACAGCTGAAAAATCCACCTTTTGTTACCCCGAGTCACATATTGGCAGAAAAGGACAGTCTTTTCAGTCTCAGTCCTTTCGTCCCCATACGGGCAGGCGGGCGAAGGCCAGTCATATCTGCCCAGGGGGAGAGGAAAGGGAAGAAGACTGCAGCAAGCAGATCATTCCCAGGAACAGAAGCTCCTCACGGCTTCTGCCAAGTCCGCAGCATAACGCTGGGGCCGTACAAGCGGACTCAGGTGCGGTAGGGGGTCATCTCAAGAGTTTCAGCAACACTCGCAAGGGAACTCCGGGATCCTACATGTAATATCCCAGGTGTACATTGGAAATTCGAGACGTCTCCCCCTCACACAATTCACAGGCTGTATTCCCAGCAGGTGATAATCAAAGTACCCTTCTTACAACAAGGAAGGGGGTAGTATTCCACACTATATTGTGGTACTGAAGCCAACCGGCTCGGTGAGATCTGAAATATTTGAACACTTACATACAAGCGTTCAAATCAAGATGGAGTCACTCGGAGCAGTGATAGCGAACCAGGAAGAAGGGGACGATATGATGTCACTGGATATCAGGGACGTTTACCTACAGGTCCAAATTTGCCCTTCTCACCAAGGGTACTTCAGGTTCCTGGTACAGAACTGTCACTATCAGTTCAGACGCTGCCGTTTGGATGGTCCACGGCGCCCCGGGTCTTTACCAAGGTAATGGCCGGAATGATGATTTTTCTTAAAAGAAACATGGACGCTTTCCTGATAAGGGCAAGGTCCAGAGAACAGTTGGAGGTCGGAGTAGCACTATCTTAAGTAGTTCTACGACAGCACGAGTGGATTCTAAATATTCCAAAATCGCAGCTTTTTCCGACGACACGTCTACTGTTCCTAGGGAAGATTCTGGACACAGTCCAGAAAAACGTGTTTCTCCCAGTGGAGAAAACCAGGGAGTTATCCGAGCTAATCGGGATCCTCCTAAAACCAGGAAAAGTGTCAGTGCATCATTGCACAAGAGTCCTGGTAAAAATGGTGGCTTATTACGAAGCAATTCCATTCGGCAGATTTCCCGCAATAACTCTTCAGTGGGATCTGCTGGACAAATGGTCCGGATCGCATCCTCAGATGCATCAGCGGATAACCCTATATCCAAGGAAAAGGGTGTCTCTCCTGTGGTGATTACAGAGTGCTCATCTTCTAGAGGGCCGCAGATTCGGCATTCAGGATTGGATGCCGGTGACCACGGAGGCCAGCCTGAGAGGCTGGGGAACAGTCACACAGGGAAAAAATTTCCAGGGAAGTGTGATTAAGTCTGGAGAATTCTCTCCGCATAAATAAGCTTAGAGCAAATTTATAATGCTCTAAACTTAGCTAGACCTCTGCTTCAAGGTCAGCCGGTATTGATCCAGTGGGATAACATCACGGCAGTCGCCCACGTAAACAGAAGGGCGGCACAAGAAGCAGGAGGGCAGTGAAAACTGCAAGGATTTTTCGCTAGGCGGAAAATCATGTGATAGCACTGTCAGCAGTGTTCTTTCCGGGAGTGGACGACTGGGAAGCAGACTTCCTCAGCAGGCATGACCTCCACCCGGGAGAGTGGAAACTTCATAGGGAAGTTTTTCAACATGATTGTGGACCGTTAGCAAAGACCAAAGGTGGACATGATGGCGTCCCGCCCGAACAAAAACGGGACAGGTATTCCGCCAGGTCATGAGACCTTCAGGCGATAGCTGTGGATGTTCTGGTAACACCGTGGGTGTACCAGTCTGTGTATGTGTTCCCTCCTCTGTTTCTCATAACCAGGGTATTGAGAATTATAAGACATAGAGGAGTATGAACTATACTAGTGGCTCCGGATTGGCCAAGAGGGACTTGGTACCCGGAACTTCAAGAAATGCTCACAGAGGACTAAGGGCCTGGGGAGCTAAGAAGGGACTTGATTCAGCAAGTACCATGTCTATTCCAAGACTTACCGCGGCTGCGTTTGACGGCATGGCGGTTGAATGCCGGATCCTGAGGGGAAAAGGCATTCCATAAGAGGTCATACCTACCCTGGTCAAAGCCAGGAAGGAGGTGACCGCACAACGTCATCACCACATGTGGTGAAAATATGTTGCGTGGGTGAGGCCAGGAAGGCTCCACAACGGCAATTCAACTAGGTCGATTTCTACACTTCCTGAAAACAGGAGTGTTTTGGACCTCAAATTGGGGTTCATTAACATTTAAATTTCGGCCCTGTAGATTTTCTTCCAGAAAGAATTGACTTCAGTTCCTGAAGTCCAGATTGTAAAGGATGTATTGCATATACAGCTTTTTTGTGCCCCTAGGGGCACCGTGAGATCTCAACATAGTGTTGGGATTTCTTAAAATCATATTGGTTTGAACCGCTCAAATCTGTGGATTTGAAATATCTCACATGGAAAGTGACCATGCTGTTGACAAATATCTCACATGGGAAGTGACCATGTTGTTAGCCCTGGCCTCGGCCAGGCGATTGTCAGAATGGGCGGCTTTGTCTTACAAAAGCCCATATTAAAATTTTCCATTTGAACAGGACAGAACTGGGACTCGTCTCCAGTTTCTTCATGAAGGGGTGTCAGCGTTTTCACCTGAAACAACCTCTTGTGGTGCCTGCGGCTACTAGGGACTTGGAGGACTCCAAGTTACTAGACGTGGTCAGGGCCCTAAAAATATATATATATATATATATATATATATATATATATATATATATATATATATATATATATATATATATATATATATATATATATATATATATATATATAGTTAGGACGGCTGGAGTCAGAAAGTCTGACTTGCTGTTTATACTGTATACACCCAACAAGCTGGGTGCTCATGCTTCTAAGCAGTCTATTGCACGCTGGATTTGTAGTACAATTCAGCTTGCACATTCTGTGGCAGGCCTGCCACAGACGAAATATGTAGATGCCCATTCCACAAGGAAGGTGGGCTCATCCTGGGCGGCTGCCCGAGGAGTCTCGGCATTACAACTTTGCCGAGCAGCTACGTGGTCAGGGGAGAACACGTTTGTAAAATTTTACAAATTTTGATACTCTGGCTAAGGAGGACCTGGAGTTCTCTCATTCGGTGCTGCAGAGTCATCCGCACTCTCCCGCCCGTTTGGGAGCTTTGGTATAATCCCCATGGTCCTGACGGAGTCCCCAGCATCCACTAGGACGTTAGAGAAAATAAGAATTTACTTACCGATAATTCTATTTCTCGTAGTCCGTAGTGGATGCTGGGCGCCCATCCCAAGTGCGGATTGTCTGCAATGCTTGTACATAGTTATTGTTACAAAAATCGGGTTATTACTATTGTTGTGAGCCATCTTTTCGGAGGCTACTTCGTTTTGTTATCATACTGTTAACTGGGTTCAGATCACAAGTTGTACGGTGTGATTGGTGTGGCTGGTATGAGTCTTACCCGGGATTCAAGATCCTTCCTTATTGTGTACGCTCGTCCGGGCACAGTACCTAACTGAGGCTTGGAGGAGGGTTATAGGGGGAGGAGCCAGTACACACCATGTGACCTAAAAAGCTTTTTAGATGTGCCCTGTCTCCTGCGGAGCCCGCTATTCCCCATGGTCCTGACGGAGTCCCCAGCATCCACTACGGACTACGAGAAATAGAATTATCGGTAAGTAAATTCTTATTTTTTTTTTCATACTTAACGATCCACGTGGACTTTGATTGGAACGGTAAAGTGTGCCGAGCGAAGCGGTAGCAGAGCGAAGGCACCATGCCCGAAGCGAGGGGATGCGGTGCACTAATTTGGGATCCCGGTCACACTACGAAGAAAACGACACAAAAATAAATAAATCCTTATGTCGACCTTTAGACCTGTCGACCTAGCACTTGTCGACCTAGAAACCCTGTCGACTTTCCATCCATGTCGACCTAGTGACTGTCGACCTATAGTGGTCGACCTAAACATTGTCGACCTAGACACTGTCTATTTGATGAACCACACCAATCAAAAGTCCCATTCAGGGTTTTCTAGCTTGGTGGATAGATCTCTGCTGATGGTGGTGAGATCTTACTCTTTCCCTTTCACAGACTATCCCCAAGGATGTATAATATAGCACATCTCAGAATAAAGAGGGGAGGGGTATGTATGTGGTAATATAAGTTATGTGTACAATTGCAGGTATTGAAATGAGTGCACTGGATTAAGTGTTTGTTAATATGAAAACGTCATTTTAGTAAAATCAGTGGAGTATGTCTATTCAGGTCTATCTCTTTTGTGAGACTGCTTTCTAATGTATACCTTTCTGAGTGGTATACTCCAAGTAAAAGGGCACCCCTCTCTAGAGTGGATGCCAGATGATCTTTGAGGGAACACCTTTAGCACCTCTGTTCCCCTGATAATATGGACAGTCCTATTTTCCATACTAGGCACCACTAGCGGCATCCCGCTTAGTGATCCCCCACATTTCTGTTCACAGTTGGACTCCTTCAGGTATAGCAACAACACAAGTCCCTTCCTCACCCCCTAGTAAGGTTTTCCACAACATGTTACACTGGCCAGTGTACATGTACTTTTCATGGGTCCATCTGGCTAGGACAATAACACAGCTGGGAGTTGATTTAAGTGTATAGAAGATTTCGAGAGCAGTTACCCCGCCCAGGGTGGGTTGTTAGGTGTGGGTTTTTTTTAATCTGGAGATCCTCCAGAAATCTATAAATTGATCAGATAAAACCCAAGCTTGCCCTCTGGCGTTATATCTTGGCCCCGGGATAGCATCTCTGAAACTTGCTGGCAGTTGTCCTCCCTTCCCTCTTCCCTACAGTAGGGGACATGTGGTCATCTCTGATTGACCTACACAGACCTGATGTGAAATTTAGTCAAGTCCTCCTCTGTATCTCTCCTTTCAACTTTATTTTGGTTCAGGAACCATTTTTTTTCTTTTTCCCAACAGAATATACTTTTAACGAGCTATGGCTCTCTAGTGAGAGGACAGAATTCAGATTTCTGTCCTGTTTTCAGTACTAGCTGGTGTTCGTTCAATAGTGGCAAAGGATGGAAACAGTCCTGAATTACTGTGATATCTGCATAAATTGGTCACAATGTAATCTGATCATTTACAGATATGTCCCTATAACCTATTGCTGCAGTCGCCCCAAACATCCATTTTTGTTGTGCCAGGTCCCGTGTGACTTGGCTTTCTTGCCAATCACGTCTTTCACACGAATGTTCATCTTAGTCAGTAAGATGCACAAGAGTTTGAGACTGCTCTGATTAATTTGATATGCAACACTTGTATATCTGTGCTACTGAGCCAATCTGCACACAAAGTGCTACGATGCAGCGGACACAGCATTTTCATGCAAGGTTCCATTATGCTTCGTATACAGATTCAGATTGTCACACAGATGTACAAGCGTTGCATATTAAATTAATCTATGCAGTCTTGTGAACTGGATTTGATGCATTAGATTGTGACACACACATTCGTGTAAAAGCTGCTATACAGCTTGATGTAGCTCGCTTGCTCCTCATGACGTATTGAGGCTAGGTATGAGGACACATCTACAATACCCCTTTTCTCATTCATCCATAGTGGATACTGGGATGGTGATATACAGTGGTGTATAGATGGGTCCTTGGAGCCGGTGCACTTCAAGTATTTCAAACTGAGTGTGTGTGCTGGCTCCTCCCCTCTATGCCCCCTCCCATCAGACCAGTTTTAGAAAAAGTGCCCTCAGTCGGTCACACTCTGGAGGGCTCCAGAGTTTCTTTTCACTTTTACTTTATTTTCTGCTGCGGGGTACACTGGGCTCCACAAGGATTGGACAATGGGGTGTAGAGTAGGATCTTGATCCGAGGCACCAACAGGCTCAAAGCTTTGACTGTTCCCAGAATGCACAGCGCCGCCTTGTATATCACCCGGTATCCGTTCACATGGTCGACCATGTTATGGTCGACAGTCATTAGGTCGACCACTATTGGTCGACATTGACATGGTCGACATGGACACATGGTCGACACATGAAAGGTCGACACATGAAAAGGTCGACATGGTTTTTTTTAACTTTTTCGTTTGGGGAACTTTTCCATACTTTACGATCCACGTGGACTACGATTGGAACGGTAATCTGTGCCGAGCGAAGCGGTAGCGGAGCGAAGGCACCATGCCCGAAGTTCGCTCGCCATGCGAGGGGACGCGGTGCACTAATTGGGGTTCCCAGTCACTTTACGCAAAAAACGACACCAACAAAAGTTAAAAAACGCATGTCGACCTTTTCATGTGTCGACCATGTGCCATGTCAATGTCGACCAATAGTGGTCGACCTAATAACTGTCGACCATTCATACCGGAACCATATCACCCCGCCTCCCTGCACAGGAGCTCAGTTTTGTAAGTTGGTGCTGCAGTAAGCAGGCACTTAACAGAGGGGCTGCTCCAAGCAGCCCTAAGAAAAGCTTTTTATGAAGAAAAAAGTGAAGACTTCAAGGGCAGCAGCAGTGGTAAATGTCTTGTGACATTCACTGCTGCAGCTCCAGCTCTCCCCAGCGGCGCTGTACACTCCCGAGCCCTGGTTGCCGGGTACCTACAGCGGAGGCTCCGGTTTTCTTCTCGTTAGACACACCCGGCTGGGGCTCTCCAGGATCGCGTGGCCACGCTTCGGGAGGTTATAAATGGGTCCCGCAAGCGGGACCCGGTCTTTATCGCGATCCGGCGCGGTCAGTGGGAGGCGGGCCGCACGTGCTGGCGGTGGACACTGTGGCAGTACAGGCGATCGCACTAGATCACCAAGGCATGGGCGCAGGTCAGGTTTTCTCTCTAAACCGATTTTTATATTGCCCACAGTACCCGGTGGTTTTGCCAGCAGAGGGGATAAGGCTTAGACCTGAAGCCCCTCCCCCAGCCCCAGGGCGCCATTTCCAGCAAGTGTTCCCGCTCTGGAGCTGCATTTCTGTCTTTTTCCTCACTCCCTGTCAGTGTCTGAGGCGCCATTATTCCTCAGCTGTTCCTGGGACTGCATGGGCAAATCCTCCTATGTAAAGCCGCCTGGTTGTCAGCGCTGTGCTTTTACATGACACCTAAGTATTCTACCTGCCTTTTTAGACAGTGATAGTTAAAGAGTGCATTTAGTCAGGGTTTTATAGTACAATTACCCTGTGATATACATCCAGTTCTTACTGTGTACTGTTATATCTATTGTTATATAGCTGTGTAAGCTAGTCCAGTGCAGTATTATTGTCAGTAATAACCTCTGCATTGTACAAACACTGACTTTCTGTGTGTGCATTTGATAGCTGAGTGGTGTCCATTTTGTGTCTTTCACTCAACTTGCTATCCCTATATTCCATAACCTGAGGGGGCTTGGTGCGTCAGGTGTTATCTAATATAGGATTTTCACAAAGATATACTGTATTACGTATTTTTCTCCGTGATTTAGTCACCATAGATCTCCTTTATCTCTGCTTGTGCTGACTACACTACGCAGGGGTTTGGTTTTAGAGGTATAGTGCTGCTGTAAATTGTACGGTTACCTCATACTGCAAGTTATATCATGTCTGCTTCTGAGGGTAGCTGTTCGGGGGCTGAACACACTGCCGGTGTTGCTGAAACCACAGACCAATATGAGGAGAATATAGCAGCTGTGGTTTCTGGTTCTGGGGGCTCCTTGCCTCCCAGTGGGACTGTGGCAACTGAGGCACATCCTGACCCACCGTGGGCCGCTTTTTCCACGCTTCTAAATACGCTAGTTCATAAACTAACACCCCCTATGGGACCCCCAATGCCAATACAACCGTATGTGGTCCCTGCAGCTAACCCGCCGTCGGCGGACGATTTATCTGCTCAATTGAAGTTGAACCAGTCCTTGACTAAAAAGTCTGACCAACGCTCACCTAAGTCCAAGAGGTCCTCTAAGCGAGCGCTTGTCTCACAATCCACTGCTGTCACTGACACCTCGTCTGATGAAGACTGCACATATACTGACCCCACAGGTTCTGACTCGGATACGGCTAGGATGGTGGTTTCCTCAGCTCTACCTGTCACTACCGTCACGTCTCTAAAAGAGCCTACGGATAAAAAACGCGTGGAGGGTTTTCTGAAAGCGATTTACACCCTCACGGGTGCTGTGCAAAGGCCCACTATTGCAGCTACATGGGCTGCAGAGGCTATTGAAGCATGGGCCTTGGAGTTAGAAGCTGAAATCTCCTCTGACCATGCTAGACCATGCTTATCATATATTGTCACAGCTTCTCGATATATGAAAGAGGCGGCTTCTGATGCCGGTATCCTAGCAGCCAAGGCCTCTACTACGTCAGTCCTGGCTCGCCGGATATTGTGGCTGAGATCCCGGTCTGTGGATCTGGACTCTAGAAAAACCCTGGAGGTACTCCCTTTCAAGGTAGATAATCTGTTTGGCGAGGACTTAAATAAGATAGTGGCTGACTTGGCTACTGCCTAAACTGCCTGCCTAATACCACTCCTTCTGTGTCGAAGGCTAAAGGTACGTCCTTTCGTCCTTCAGGTAAAGCAAAAGGTCAGGCGTACCATAAGCAGGCCCGCTCTTCCAAACCTGGTAAGCCGAAGCCCTAAAGAGCCTGGGCTGCCTGTCAGCCAGCTGCCAAGACCGATAAGCCTGCCGCATGACGGGGCGGGCTTTCTCCTGGGGGATCCCAGGGTGGGGGTCCGGCTTCTAGGGTATACCCAGGAATGGTTGAAGACCACTTCAGATGCCTGGGTACGGGAAGTTGTCACTCAAGGTTACGCCATAGCCTTCAAAAACCGACCCCCTCATCTGTTTTGCCAGACAGACGTCCCTATGGACCAGACAAAGGCAAAAACTCTTCACTCGGTGGTACAGACCCTCCTGGATACAGGAGTCGTAGTACAAGTGCCTCTTGCTCAGAGGGGCCGGGGGTACTATTCTCCGCTGTTTCTAGTCCCGAAACCGAATGGGTCCTCCCGGCCCATTCTCAACCTCAAGGCATTGAACAGGTTTGTGAAGGTTTCCAAGTTCCGGATGGAAACCCTTCGCTCTATAGTTCGGGCCTTGGAACCCGGGGACTACATGGTCTCCCTGGACATACAGGATGCTTACCTGCATATTCCTATAGCAGTGTCACATCAGCAATACCTGAGGTTTGCAATTGGCAACCTCCATTACCAGTTTCAGGCATTACCATTTGGTTTAACAACGGTTCCACGAGTGTTTACAAAAGTCATGGCGGTGATGACGGTGGTACTCCGCCGTCAAGGGGTCAGGATACTACCGTATTTGGATGACTTGTTAATCCTGGCAAATTCCCCAGAACTTCTCCTGCGTCATCTAGAACTGACGGTCCGGTTTCTGCAAGCCCACGGGTGGCTCATCAACTGGAAGAAGTCATCCCTGATCCCTGCTCAGAGCATGGTGCATCTGGGAGCACTATTGGACACTCACAACCAGCGGTTGTTCCTGTCTCAGGAGAAAGTCCAGAAACTTCAGGACAGGATTCGTTGCTTCCTATCTCGTCCGCAAGTGTCGATACATTCGGCGATGCAGGTTCTGGGCCTCATGGTGTCAGCATTCAACATGGAGTACGCTCAATTTCACTCTCGCCCTCTCCAGAAGCTGATTCTAGCCAAATGGGAAGGCCTGCCTCACCGGATCAGGTCTCAAATGATTTCAGTGACTCCGGAGGTCCGTCCGTCGCTGCTCTGGTGGCTCCGGGACCAACAACTGTGCAGGGGCCGTCCGTTCTGGATATCCGACTGGGTCCTGTTGACGACAGATGCCAGTCTAAGAGGTTGGCACCACAGTGGCTTACATAAATCAAGGCGGCACTCGAAGCCACCTGCAATGAAGGAAGTCTCACGGATTCTACCATCTACCGGCCATATCGGCAATATTCATTCCGGGAGTCCTGAATTGGGAAGCAGACTTTCTCAGTTGTCAGGACGTGCATGCCGGCGAGTGGGGCCTCCACCCAGAAGTGTTTCAATTCCTAATGGAAAGGTGGGTCCTTCCAGACGTGGATCTGATGGCGTCTCGACACAATCACAAGGTTCCAGTGTTCGGAGCAAGAACAAGGGATCCTCAAGCAGCATTCGTGGATGCGCTGGCGGTACCGTGGAGGTTTCGGCTGCCGTACGTGTTCCCTCCGGTGTCACTCCTGCCCAGGGTAATTCGGAAGTTCAAGCAAGAAAAAGGAATTCTGCTTCTCATAGCTCCAGCGTGGCCCAGACGGCACTGGTTCTCAGACCTGCAATGCCTATCGTCAGAGCGTCCAATTCTACTTCCACAACGCCCAGACCACCTCGTTCAGGGTCCATGTGTCTACCAGGACCTAGCCCGGCTGTCTTTGACGGCGTGGGTCTTGAAGCTTCCATCTTAAGGGCTAAAGGGTTTTCTGAGGCGGTCATTCAACCTGTGTTGCGGGCCCGGAAACCGGCTTCTGCTCGGATTTACCATAGGGTCTGGCATTCCTACTTTGTTTGGTGCGCATCTAACACAATTATGACTCTTCCAAGTTTAGTACAGCCATGCTTTTGGCTTTTCTGCAGCAATGCCTAGTTAGGCCTGCCTCAAGGTTCATATTTCTGCCTTGTCGGTGTGGTTTCAGAGAAAAATAGCGACTTTGCCTGATGTGCATACTTTCGCTCAAGGGTGTGTTGCGTATCCAACCTACCTATGTCCCGCCTGTGGCTCCTTGGGATTTGTCGGTGGTTTTGGAGGTGTTGCAGGAGCCTCCATTTGAACCCCTTGGTTCAGATGACCTTAAGTGGCTTTCCTTTAAGGTGGTATTCTTGCTGGCTATTTCCTCTGCTAGAGTGTCAGATCTGGGTGCCTTGTCTTGTAGTTCACCATATCTGATTTTTCACCGTGATCGGGCGGTTCTTAGGAATCGTCCCGGATATTTACCTAAGGTGGTTTCTTCGTTCCACCTCAATCAGGAGATTGTGGTTCCGGCCTTTGTCTCCTGATTTGTCTCCCAAAGAGCGGTCTTTGGATGTGGTACGGGCTCTCTGTATCTATGTGAAGAGAACTGCTTCTATTCGAAAATCTGATTCTTTGTTTTGTTTGGATTTCACAAACATGGCTGGGCTGGCCTGGCCAGATGGATTAGAATGGTGATTGCACATGCTTATGTGAGGGCTGGTCTGTCAGCTCATGATCACATTAAGGCCCATTCTACTCTGTCTGTTGGACCTTCTTGGGCGGCCCAACGGGGTGCGACCCTTGATCAATTGTGCAAGGCGGCTACGTGGTCCTCCGGGAACACGTTCATAAGGTTCTATGCCTTCTATACTGCCGCTTCCCAGGATGCTTCCTTTGGACGCCGGGTTTTTGTGCCCGCTTCAGTGCGTCCCCTCCCATAAGGAACTGCTTTAGGACATCCCCATTGTCCAATCCTTGTGGAGCCCAGTGTACCCCGCAGCAGAAAACAAGTTTTATGGTAAGAACTTACCTTTGTTAAAACTTTCTGCGAGGTACACTGGGCTCCACAAGGCGCCCGCCCTGATGCACTTAGCTTCTTTAGGTTGGTATGGCATTAGCTCTTTTCCTGCTACCGCATTGGGCTGGTTAACTAAAAACTGAGCTCCTGTGCAGGGAGGCGGGGTGATATAGGAGGCGGCGCTGTTCATTCTGGGAACAGTCAAAGCTTTGAGCCTGTTGGTGCCTCGGATCAAGATCCTACTCTACACCCCATTGTCCAATCCTTGTGGAGCCCAGCGTACCTCGCAGAAAGAGTTTTAACAAAGGTAAGTTCTTACCATAAAACTCATTTTTAGGGCCAGACAAAGCAGAGTTCTGCTCATCTTACTCCATTTGTCTCTCAAACACGTCTGCTTCCAGCAAGGTTACAATTTGATGACATGCCGCCTCGGAGGGAAACGTCCAAATAGAGGACAATACCACCCCATCTCAGGTGGGGGCCCTCATTTTAGCTGTAAAGGGGATTTTACAGATCTCACTTAAAGTGGAAGGTCCTCTGTTACTTTTCCTATATCAATAACTGATCACTCGAACACAATACATACACAGTTGGCAGCCTATCCTTTTATCAGGCTTCCAGACAAATAGCACTGCTTAATTTTTAAGAAGGTAAGTCCACTTATCTATCTTCGGCTGTTCCACCTTCTATATCTATTCTGGAGTGAGGGCCAGAGGCAACGCTGATGCTGCCTTAAGCAGGGCGGGAAGCTCAATTAATGGAGGTCTGACTGCAGTGCCACAGACTATTGGGTTCAGATCCACGGTATGTCCGCATTTCAGGTACTACAAATCAACAGGTATAAATGACTGCTAAACCGGCAGCATGACGTCCTTCCCTCTCACCTAGGGGATCCCAGGGGCGTAGCGCGTCTCAAGGACTTCAGCAATATCTGGGAACGCTCCTGCCAGCACACCCTGGTCAGTCATCTCATCGCCCAGGGCTACGAGACATAATTCGACATTACTCTGCCTTGCTAATTTTCACCAAGTTTTCCAGAAGGCCATTCACTGGCTTCTGGAAACAGGGGTGATTGTGCCACTTCCAGCACATCGGAGACTCTCTATTTTATTTCTAGTTCCCAGGCTGAACGGTTTGATCCTGAAATCTCTGAATCCATATCTTCAGGTATTCAGATTCAGGATGATATCTCCGCGAGAGGTAATTGCAGGGTTGGAGGAACAGGAGTGCTTGATATTTGGATGTAGAGGATGCTTACCCCCACATCCTAATATGGCCTTCGCACCAGGTTAGACATAATGTTACATCTCATAATACAGAGGATAATACATCTCATAATACAGAGGATGAACACCGTCTCCTACTGGGACTACTAATTTATACGGGCTTCGTGCACATAACAGCTGCTACACAGCATCACCCTCCACAACATCTCCTCATCCATCACAAGTGAATTAGAAGGTTCCCGAAAAACGCGTTTTCCTACCTCTGGATGCGGCTCAAGCTATTAGGATGACTAGTTCTCCGACAGTGCCAGGTTTCAATCCATTCTGTGCCTACTAAGTAAATGGTCGCTTCTTTTGAGGCCACTCACTACGGCGAGTTGCCACTCCCGGACATTCTGGCTTGATCTACTAGCAGAATGGTCTGGATCACACCTGCACATGCGTCGAACCGGTCACCTCAGGCAGGACCATCTCTTCTGTGGTGACTCCAAGCTCCACACCAGTTTCGGATCGCGCTTTTGGCATCCAGCTGGGTGTTATTAACCATGGATGTGAATCTCCGGGTTGGGGGGGCAATAACCCAAGATTCTCCGTTCCAGGGACGTTCTTGGAACTGTAAGCGAATGTCAGCACTCTAGGTCAGGCTTTACGTTTATTACGAGGTCAGGCCATCCATGTGTGGTCTGACTACACAGCAGCCGTGGCATCAGTCAGCTGCTAGGGTGGTACAAGGAACAGTGGCAATGCAACAGATAACCATACTGGTTAGGTGCAGGGCTTTAGAGTGCTGTGGGCTTGGGTTTGGTTTCTTACTATCTACTGTAGCAGTAGAGGCTCTAATGACTTTCTGGATCTTTAAGAAGGTGTGCCTGTTCGTACTGTCATATCAACCAGCCACTGGTGGTCCCTATCCTTACCGTCTTCTCAGTTACTCCACAGACTTCCCGTGGTGTGGCCGCTCCGGATCTGTTGCGAGCAGGTCGTGACAGTCAACCGGACTCCCTGTTTTGTGTTGTAGGACGCTGACCAGATTGACTGGCCGCTGACAACACAGTCGATGGCTCGTTTGATTACGTTCACCATCCAATAAGCCTATGCTACCTCAGGTTACCACTGCCGTCTATTCTGTTATGGCTCTTTATCCATTGGATGGGCCCTTCCTAGGTGACTGCCTGGAGTGTTACTTCTGACTTAGTCCTGTCTGGCTGCTGTTTGGGCGGGTACACATGCTTTTGTCAGGTTTTAGGGGTTGACCCCTTGACGGTGTCTAAGCTTACTTTGGACATTCTGTTTTGCAGGGATCACGGCTCACTCCCGCCCAGGATGGTAGCTCTGGGACGTCCCCACTGTATATCACCATTCCAGTATCCCCTATGGATGAATGCGTAAACGTGATTTTGGCCTTACGAGGTGCAGAGCCGCTTCCTTGCTGTACGACTACCGTCCTGAGGGATGGTTGTTCAGCGCCTTGTCTGTCACAGCCGCAGCACGCCGCACACCCGATAACGCTGCCTGAAGGTGACATCGGTGGTGAGTGCAAACCGGGGGCCCTGCTAAGGGGGTTCCCCCGGTTCAAAGTGCTGCTGACCACGGGTGTGGCGTACGGGACCCTCGCACTTGTGTGATGTTTTAAGCTAACTAGGAGACTTTGCCATTAAAATGTATGTATATACATAAAATTAGAGCGGGACCTGAGGCGTTTTGGCGCCTTCCTCTGCTTATTGCAGCCATATACAGCTCACACAGCGCTTCCTGACTCCTCAGCCACGCTAGATATCTGGTACAGGGTGTAGCAAAAGGGAAGAGCCGCTTGTGTACACTATCCTGATCCAATTTAGGACAAAAATTTAGTGTTTACTGTATTTTAGGGAGTTGACAGCCTCACTGGGGCAGTGCAGCTCAGGGTGTGCTGGTGTTCTTTCTCTGTTTCCTCTCACATACAGTAGGGGCAGGCTTGCGTTGTAACTGTGTGTGTGTGTGTGTGTGTGTGTGTGTGTATGGGTCTGTTCTTACTGTGAAACATGGGTAAGCCCAAGCTCTGCAGTGTATGTCACACTAGATTCTTTCCATTATCTACTGATTGACTGCATTGCTCACATGAAACAATCTTCATTCCCGTTAGTGGGGATTCCGGTTCTGCTCATGGTTTTGAACCCCTCATTTTGGCTATAAGGGACGTGTTACAGCTCCCCCTAGAGGACGCTGTGTCACAACAGTCGTTCTTCTTTGTACAGAACAAGCCTAATGTCACTTTCACTACAGAGTTAAATTACTTATTCAAACAGGCCTGGAAAAATCCAGACAAAAAATTCCAAATGTCCAAAAAGTTTTTGCGCACTTTCCCATTTGCTCCTGAAGATTGAAAATTTTGAGAGGAGCCCTCTGGGGTGGATGTCTCGGTCTCTCGCCTGTCTAAACAGGCGGTGCTGCCTGCTCCATGCTACTTTACCATAAAGGATCCTGGTGACAGGAACATAGAGATTACACTAAAGTCTATATACACAGCAGCTGGTTTGTCCCAAAGACCGGTCAATGCAGGTTGCTGGATGACCCATGCTATTCATTCCTGGGCTATTCAGGGAGGCCTCTCGGGAGATTTGCCCTTGGTTACTATGGTAACCCTCCTGAAGCACATTCAGGACACTACCCTTGTCCTCTGTGATTCCCTGAAGTAGATGGGGAACATTAATGCTTGGACTTCTGACATGGCAGTGTCGGCGCGCAGGGCCTTGTGGTTGCGTTAGTGGATTGCAGACGCAGAATCCAAACGTAGTGTGGAATCATCTCCCCTTTTCTGGGGAAAGGCTTTTTGGGGTTGAATTGGATACCTGGATTTCCAAAGTTACGGCTGGAAAATCCACATTTCTCCCCTCTGGGGCCCTGCCGACGAGACTCTCCTATCCGTGGCAGTCTGTCCAGTCCTTTTGGTATCACAGATTGCGATCAAAGGCCAAAGGGGGCCTCCAATGTGGCTAGAGGCACCAGAGGTAAGTCCAGAAAACCTGCAAGCACCAGTTCTGAGGAACAGTCTACTGGTTCTACTTCCACTAAGGCCTCAGCATGACTGTGCCCACCCACCCCGAGGGGATCTCAAGGTGGTAGCTCGACTGTGTCACCACAGCCACGTCTGGGAGACTTCCTGCCAGGATACCTAGGTCAGAGAGCTCGTTTCTCAGGGCTACAGACTGGAGTTTGACAGTACTCTCCCCCACCCTGACACAATCACAGGAATTGCTCCTGGGTCATCTCCAACAGACAGTAACATGTCTGCAAAGGCACAGGTGGCTCATAAATTGGGCAAAGTCGTCTCTAGTTCCATCACAACGTATGACTCACTTGGGGGCTGTACTGGATTCAAGTCTGCAGAAAGTATTTTTATCTCAGAACAAGATATCCAAGGTACAGTCAAGGACTCAGGAGTTGTTACACAGTCAAACAGTATGAATTCACGCAGCAATGCGTGTGATGGGTTTGATGGTGTCAACATTCGACATGGTGGAGTATGCACAATGCCACTCGAGGCCTCTGCAGCGTCTGATTCTGGCCAGATGGAATGGAGTACATCGGACAATAAAGAAACAGACGATGGCACTTTCAGAAAAGGTAAAGTCATTAGCCTGGTGGCTACAGACATCCCATCTAGACAAGACCCTTTTGGATATCAGATTGGGAGATCCTGACAACATATTCCAGTCAAAAGAAACAAAGAAATCTCGCACCAGCTTAATTTGATAATGAATAATATTTGTAGGAGTATAGTCTCTCAATAACTGTATACAATACAGATATGCAATTATGGACTGGTGCTACCCACTGATCCTAAAACATATACAGAAAAGGTGAAGAAAAAGGGATCAGTTTCTCTGGGTGCACTCACTCCCAGGACCAACAAGAATTCCTAATATTGGATCTGTGTCTTTATACTTTTTTATATATAGTACCTACCAATACCCATATGGAATGTGTCAACTTTATTAGTATCCCATGTTAGGGGTCATAATACTTCATATGGAATACTAATAAATTAGGAATCCAATTAGGGATCCAATATTAGGAATTCTTGTTGGTCCTGGGAGTGAGTGCACCCAGAGAAACTGATCCCTTTTTAATCACCTTTTCTGAACATATTCCAGTCTTCAGGGCTGGGGAGCAGTGTCCGGGAAAATTATGGTTCCAGGGACAATGGACTGCAGAAGAAAGTTGCCTGCCAATAAACCTGTTAGAACTTCGGGCCATATACGTGGCACTGATTCAGGCAAAGGACACTCTTCAAGGAAAACCAGTGCAGATCTGCTCGGACAATGCAACGGCAGTAGCGTACCTCAACCATCAGGGAGGAACTCGCAGTCAAACAGCAATGAAGGAGGGAAGTCATATTCTAAAGTGGGCAGAACACCATCTCCCAGCCTTGTCCGCAGTGTTTGTTCCGGGAGTCCTAAACTGGGAAGAGGACTTTCTCAGTCGACACGCCATTCAGGCAATCGAATGAGCTCTATACCCGGAGGTCTTTCAGACCCTAGTAAACAAGTTGGGGATTGCCAGAAATAGATCTCATGGCGTCCCATCTGAACAACAAAGTGCCCGCATACGGGTCAAGAACAAAGGATCTCAAAGCGATCTTTGTGGACGCTTTGTCAGTGAAATGGGACTTTTATCTGGCGTCTGTTTCCTACGATCATCCTGTTACCCAGGGTGGTGAGTAAAATAAAGCAAGCAAAGGGTGCCGTGATTCTGATAGCTCCGGCTTGACCCAGAAGGTATTGGTACACAGATCTGAAGAGAGTGACGATGGATGCTCCACTTCTGCTCCCTCAACATCCAGATCTTCTAATGCAGGGTCCTTGTTATCACAGGCATCTGGATCGACTGTCTTTGACGGCGTGGCTCTTGAAACTTCTATCCTAAAGTAAAGAGGATTCTCACAACAGGTAATTCAAACAATGCTCAGAGCAAGGAAACCCCCCTCAGCTCTCATTTATCACCGAATATGGCAGGCCTATAGTCATTGGTGCAGTGAAAGTATGGACCCGAAATCTTTCAGAGTTTCCAGGGTCTCTGCTTTCCTTCAGGCTGGAATGGATAATAGTTTGAAGGTGGCTTCCTTGAGAGTTCAAGTATCAGCATTGACTGTATGGTTCCAAAAGAAAATTGCCAATTTACAGGATGTACGTACTTTTTTTTTTTTTTTTTTTTTTTTCCAGGGAATGCTGCACATTCAACCTCCTTTTGCTCCTCCTACAGCATCTTGGGACTTAATTTAGGAAAACCACTTAACCAGCGCTTCTATTCGTTCAGAGGTTCCCTTATTCTTTTCAAATCATCTCCATCATTTTGCATGTAAAAACAAGGAGGTAGGAAAGAGAATATAGCGTAATACAATTTTTAATAACAAACAACAACATAAAAACAATAAAATCCAGCGGTCTGTGCAAAAGGCATAATAGACAGGTAGGCTTCTCAGTCAGAATAGATACAATGAGGGTTTACCAGATTTGATGGAACTGTGGTTTAGACAGTTCAAAATCAGCATATAGGTATGGTAGAAATTCCAAGTGGTACTGACACCTTGATGAAGACCCCAGTAGGGGAGGAAACGCGTTGGTGAAGGAGGCATCTCAGCTCTAATACACGGAAGGAGAACCTGTTCAGCATTTGGGACGATTATGAGTGACCCACTTGGAATTTCTACCATACCTATATGCTGATTTTGAACTGTCTAAACCACAGTTCCATCAAATCTGTTAAACCTCCATTGTATCTATTCTGACTGAGAAGCCTACCTGTCTATTATGCCTTTTGCACAGACCGCTGGATTTTATTGTTTTTATGTTTGTTATTAAAAATTGTATTACGCTATATTCTCTTTCCTACCTCCTTGTTTTTACATGCAAAATGATGGAGATGATTTGAAAAGAATAAGGGAACCTCTGAACGAATAGAAGCGCTGGTTAAGTGGTTTTCTTAATTTTTTTTATATATTTGCACTATTGGTGAGGGGTTAAAGGACACCTCTAGAAGTTAACCAGTGACAGGCTGCTTCTTGCGCACGACAAAATTCTTTTTATTTTTCTTTATATCTTGGGACTTAAGTTTAGTCCTGAAAGCTCTTCAAGTTGCTCCGTTTGAACCACTTAATAAAGTTGATCTTAAATGGTTGACGGCTAAATTACTCTTTCTACTGACTATGGCATCAGCTAGAAGAGTGTCAGATTTTATACAGATAAAGCCGTTCTTAGAACTAGGTCTGGGTATCTTCCTAAGGTGGTGTCTAAATTCCACCTTAATGAAGAAATTGTAGTCCCGGCTTTTCAGGTATCGGGGCTTTCTGCGCGAAGATGCGTCACTGGACGTGGTCCGGGCATTAAGGATCTACGTGGATCGTACCAGTGCCATCAGAAAGACAGATTCTCTCCATTCTTTACGGATTTCACAAGAGCGGATGACCTGCTACTAAACAGACGCTGGCAAGATGGCTTTGAATGACTATTTCAGAAGCCTATTCTTAAGCTGATCTCCCTGTTCCGGCGAATGTGTCTGCTCACTCTACTCGTTAGGTAGATCCTTCATGGGCAGCACAGCATGGTGCTTCAGCAGAACAGATATGTAAGGCAGCCACATGGTCTTCCATCAACACATTCATTAGACATTATGCCTTGGATACTTTTGCCTCTCATGACACTGAATTCAGGCGTATGGTTCTTCTTTCCAATCAGGAGCGTCCCCACCACTAAATTGCTTTAAGAAATCCCATTGTTATCCTGTGGATAACCTGTGGATCCTGTTGGAGAAATGTTATGGTAAGAACTTACCGTTGATAACGGTATTTCTCTTAAGTCCACAGGGATCCCACCTTGACGCACCTGATTTGAGGATCTTTCTACTCACTAACCTCTTCCTTCTTGTATGGAAGGGTGTGTTCTTCTCGCCTGATTAGGGCTCCACATGATGCTCCTGCCTAGTGCTTTGAAATACAACTGATTTGCCTGAGCCAGTGGGTGGGGATATATGGACGGGCCCGTTACATCCTGGGAGGCCTGAAAGCTTTTGATCGTTTGGTGCCAATCTGCTGTGGCTCCATCATATCCCATTGTTATCCTGTGGACTTAGGAGAAATACCGTTATCAACGGTAAGTTCTTACCATAACGTATATTTCAGTTGGATCTCCTGAGCAAGTGGTCCGGTTCCCATCTACAGATGCACCGGATGATTCAGCTGTCACCTCAGGCCAGGATTTCCCTCCTGTGGTGACTAGTGTCCTCCAACCTACTTGAAGGCCGGAGTTTCGGTATTCAGGATTGGACCCTCCTCACGACTGATGTGAGTCTGAGGGGATGGGGAGCTGTCACCCAAGGGGCGCAGTCCCAGGCAGGTGGTCAGCCCACGGGAGCCTTCTTCCGATCAACTTTCTGGTACTTCGGGTGATCTACTACAATGCTCTGCTTCAAGCCTCTCCTCTGCTTAAGGATCATGCAATCCAGGTGCAGTCACACAATGCCACGGCGGTGGCATATATCAATCGACGAGGAGGGACAAAAAGCAGAGCCTGCATGCGAGAGGTGTCAAAGATGATACTCTAGGCGGAAAGAAATGCAAGAGCCATGTCGGCAATCTTCATTCCGGGTATGGACAACTGGGAGGCAGACTTCCTGAGTCGTCACTATCTCCACACGGGCGAGTGGGGACTCCACCATCTGGTGTTCCAGCAGATCATCGACCGGTGGGTTTGCCCACAAATAGACATGAAGGCTTCTCGTCTCAACAAGAAACTTCCCTGGTATTGTTTGCGAACCAGGGACCCTCAGGCGAGGGCAGTGGGCGCACTGACGTCGCCTTGGCCGTGCCGGCTGGTCTACGGTTTCCTCAGATCCCATTGCTCCCAAGGGTGCTAAAGCAAATCGGGAATCGGTGTCCAGGCAATTCTGATTGCCCCGGATTGGACTCGGAGGGCGTGGTACGCAGATCTTCTGGACCTGTTTGTCGAAGACACTTAGCCTCTACCACTCGGATCTTCTGCAACAAGGACCGTTCGTCTACCCGGACTTACGGTGACTTCATTTGACGGCATGGAGGTTGAGCGGAACATCCTAGCTCACAAGGGCCTTTCCAAGAAGGTTATTGCTACCATGGTTCAGGAATGCTGTGACGTCAAAACACTCATATCTGGAAAAGCAATGTATCCGCCTGCGGAGTTCCACTTGGGACGTTTCCTGCAGGCTGGTGTGGATAAGGGCTTACGTCTGGGTTCCATTAAGGTCCAGATTTCAGCCCCCTCGATTTTTCTTTCAGAAGAAATGGACAGTGTTGCCAGAAGTTCAGACCACCTTGCAAGGGGTACTCCACATACAACCTCCTTTTGTGCCGCCTTCGGCACTCTGGGATCTGAATGTGGTGTTGGAAGTTTACAGTTTTCCTGGTTTGAACCTCTGATGACGTTAGACAAGTACCTCACGTGGAAGATGGGGATGTTACTGGCCGTGACTTCTGTTTGACGTGTCTCAGAATTGTGGGGCCTTGTCGTGTAAAAGTCCATATATGGTCTTATACCAGGACAGAACGGAGCTCCGGACTAGAAGGCGGTTCCTGCCCAAGGTTGTCTCCGCGTTTCACCTGTAATCCCGTTCGTTTTGGATGCTTCTGCTCCTCCAGAGGCATTGGATGCTGTGTATGCCTTGAGGATCTATGTGAAGCGCACGGCTCGGGTCAGAAAGACTGATTCCTTGTTCATGCTCTGATGTGCATAAAAAGGGTTGCCCTGCTTCAAAGCACTCCATTGCTCGTTGATTAGACTCACTATCCAGCAGACCTATGTGTCGGCAGCCTTACCTGTTCCACAGTTTCTGTAGGCCCACTCTACAAGATCAGTGGGGTCTTCCAGGGCGGCTGCCTGTGGAGTCTCGGCCTTGCAACTATGCAAAGCAGCTTCCTGGTCATGGGAAGAACACCTTTTGTGAAGTTCTACAAGTTTGATACCCTGGCCAAAGAGGATTCCCAGTTTAAGCAGGCAGTGCTGCTGCAGTCTCCGCACGTTCCTGCCTGTTCTGGAAGCTTTGGGACATCCCCATCATACTAGTTTTCCCCAATATCCCTTATGGATGTTAGAGAAAATAGGGATTTAGCAGTAGCTATTAAAATCCTTTCTCGTAGTCCATAAGGGATATTGGGCACCCGCCTCAGTGTGTTGACTTTTCTGCAGGTGGTTCTATAGTTACCTGTTCAGCCGTTGCTGGTTGTTCTGTTAGTGGTGTGCTGGTATGTAAATCTCACGACCTTCTGTTATGTTCCTTCTCTCATATATGTCCTTTCTCCTTGGGGACGCTTTTACCAATAACTGCCTGTGGGAGGGGGCATAAAGGGGATTAGCCAGCACACCTATTTGAAAAAAATTAGTGCACTGGCTCCTTTGGACCCAGTCTATACCCCATCGTACTAGTTTCTCCCAATATCCCTTATGGGCTTCGAGAAAAGGATTTACCGGTAAGTACCAAAATCCCATATTTTTATTATATATATATATATAATCACTTTGATATAAAGAAGGTACTCACCAGACTTGTATTGAATATGCAAAAAAGTCTATTTATCAAACCTCACATCAGCAGCTTAATCATGGTTGGTCGACGTTTCGGTCCCAAACCGGACCTTTTTCTAGACCAGAGTGTACAATCGTCAGAATCACAAGTTCTGTCCTGGTATAAGACCATATATGGACTTTTACACGACAAGGCCCCACAATTCTGAGACACGTCAAACAGAAGTCACGGCCAGTAACATCCCCATCTTCCACGTGAGGTACTTGTCTAACGTCATCAGAGGTTCAAACCAGGAAAACTGTAAAATTCCAACACCACATTCAGATCCCAGGGTGCCGAAGGCGGCACAAAAGGAGGTTGTATGTGGAGTACCCCTTGCAAGGTGGTCTGAACTTCTGGCAACACTGTCCATTTCTTCTGAAAGAAAAATCGAGGGGGCTGAAATCTGGACCTTAATGGAACCCAGACGTAAATAGACTTTTTTGCATATTCATTACAAGTCTGGTGAGTGCCTTCTTTATATCAAAGTGACTATGTTATGGGACCTTGTGGATACAAGTTTCATCCCTGGAATTGTTGCACCCCAGCAGATACCATTGGATACACAGTGAGTGCCACTTCAAGTGTTTTGGAGATGCCAAATTCCACTAAGTCTGTAATTGCTATAAGCACTGGAACTCCCACATAGGGCCCACAATTGTATCCAGAGGGTTTCTCAAGCTGCAACCATGTGTGTAGGAGTTTTCAGAATCATGAATTCTGAAAACTCCTACACACATGGTTGCAGCTTGAGATACCCTCTGGATACAATTGTGGGCCCTATGTGGGAGTTTCAGTGCTTATAGCAATTACAGACTCTGTTTCTGGATATACCAATTGATACATTATTGCACGTTTAAAAAAATAGGTATTTTAACAGTGTACCGAACTAATCTATATGTTCAGGCGGACATAGTAAAGTCTGAACATGAAGTCAATTTTTAAAGGAACATTACCCCTTTTTTATGCAATGAGTTTAATTATCTAAAGGTTGATCATAATACTCTGTATGCAGAATTACACAGTGTATAGGTGCTCCAATACAAAAAATATATTTCTGTTACCCCTGATGAAGTCAAACTGATGAAACGCGTTGGAATTATCAGTCATTAGTCAGTATTCCAGTTAGGAAAATTACTCCCTTCGCCAAGCGCACACCTTGCTAAGGTGAGGGAGTTTTTACATCTACCTACTGGATGCTTCTGTTGTCAGAGTTATCATAATCCATGTATAACCTGTTGAAAAAATTTTCACGCCAAAGACTTTTATGAATTCTTTTTTGCATTAAATATTTTAATTCTAATTGGCCTTGGGCCATTTGTTTGGGTGATTTTCTGGTGAGGGGTTATCCACTGCAGGAACCCGAGAAATCCAATTATCCATAGTACAAGATACACTTACTTGGAAGGACTTCCGCTATATCTGTACATTCAACAGAGCGCGCTCAGGATTTGTATTTTCTATTTTATATATATATATATATATATATATATATATATATATATATATATATATATATATATATATATATATATATATATATATATATATATATATATATAAATAAATCTGGTGGCACTCAGGAGACTTTTCAAATGATGAATTTAATAGAGTAACATCCAACAATTGTTTCGGGCCTCCGCCCGTCAGGGATGCATATCGGACGATAAACATACATTTTATACCAACATAAGGACCTCCCACCACACACATAACAAGCACCTTGACTCGCCTCACCTGCAGACCCACTTGCCGCGACGAATGCCACACTGCAAGCCGCCGCCACGAGCCGTCCCGCTCATCAGCCGCTGCCGCACAGCGGACCACGTCATCAATGGGCGCATGCAGGGAGACAGATCAAGTGTGTATATCGGTTACCTAGGTAACCAAAAAACAAAACAGACAAACATTTAGACATTATTTCATTACTAATGTGCAAAATAACAACATACAAAGTGAAGTATATAATATACCATATATCACATTTTATACTATAATATAAAAACAAACTATGGGACACTGTATCTTAATAATTCCCAAATGTAAAGCATTTAATACGTGGCATATATAAACATACCCAGGACCATGTAACTGACAGCATCAAAGGAGTACTCATGGTTTAGTAAACTTCTATCGTTTTAAATGAGCCTATTATAATAGATTCAATACAATTCTAAATGAATTTAAGTCTATAAAAAGCTATGTAAACCATGTTGTTCATTTAGGCCTTTAGGGGCAAGTGTATCCAACCTGAAAATCCAACGACTCTCTAGTTGGAGTAACACTTTGCCCCTATCACCACCCCGAATTGATGCTGGGACATGGTCAATTATTTTACTCCTGATGCTCGCATTACTGTGCGATTGTTGCACACAATGGCGAGCCATAGGCTGATCGCTGGACCCTGACTCCAAGGCTACCCTAATTGCCGACCTGTGGTTGGCCATTCTCTCCTTGAATTGACATTCTGTCTTGCCCACCTAGTGTAAACCACATGGGCAAGACAGAACATAGATCACAAATCTTGAAGTGCAAGTAAGGGGGAAATTGATGGTAAATTTCTTGCCTGATCTAGGGTGAGAAATAAAGTCTCCTACCAACATGGAGCGACAGGTGACACATCCAATGCACCTGAAGCACCCAGGCTTCCTTGATAAAAAGTGTTGTTTGGGTTTAGCCTTTACTAGTTCCATTACATCTATTTTTACCAGCCTATCCCTCAAGTTCTTACCCCTAGAATATGCTGGCATTACACGAGTGTTGAGCAAACCCGGAAGGTCTTTATCCGTATTAATAATGGGCCAGATCTTTTTAATTTCCCTATTAGTATGGTTACTCACTTCAGTAAATCTATTAACCCAGGGAATTTTCTGTATCCCACTTACTACCGTACTCTTTAAAGATACCTCCCTAGGAATCTGTAGAACCCTTTGCTTAGTGGCCAACAATGTTTTATAGTCATAGCCCCTTTGCTCAAACTTTAACACCATTTCATCCAGAGCTCCTTCAATTTTAGAAGAATCACTTGTAATGCGACGCACTCTGAGCATCTGGGAATATGGCAGTCCATATTTCAATGAGGGGGGATGAAAGCTATCTGATTTAAGAATAGTATTGCGGTCTGTCTCCTTGACATATAACGACGTGCATAACTGGTCATTCACATGTGTGATATTCACATCCAAGAAATTTATGGTGGACAAACTCATGTTGTAAGTGAGCTTCACCACACTGGAAGATGCATTATGGGTGTCTAGGAGATTCTGCAAACATTCAATTGAACCACATCACACGATTAATAAATCATCAATGAACCTAACATACATGATGACTGAAAGGGTTATTGAGTAAAAGAGGCTTCTCAATCCAACACATAAAGGCATTGGCGTACGATGGGGCCACATTGGACCCCATCGCACAGCCAAGCTTCTGCAGGAAAAAATTGCCATTAAACAGAAAATAATTTCTAGTCAACACAAGAAGCAATAATTCCAGGAAGAATTCCACAGGAGGACCAACATAATGAGGATTATCATTGATGAGGGCTGCTACTGCTGATATGCCCAAGTCATGAGGAATACACGTATATAGCCCCACAACATCAGCACTGCAAAAGACTGTATCAGGTGTAAGTTTACCTAGATTATTTAGTCGAACTAGGAGATCATTAGTATCCTTAAGATAGGATATCGACTGCTGTATACACGGATTTAACAGTGCATCCAAATATGTTGAAATGGGTTGAAATAGAGATCCCCTGGCAGATATTATTGGTCTGCCAGGGGGTTTCTCACTGTTTTTATGGAGCTTGGGCAGTGTGTAAAACATGGGCACTACTGGGTAAGCAGTTTTTAATGCAGTGGACAATTCACTAGAAATCCATGATTTATCAACAGCCCTAGATAACACACTGTCCAGCTCCATTTTAAAACCAATGGTAGGGTCTTGCGTCAATCTCTCATATATATCAACATCAGACAATTGTTTTTCACATTCAGTAATGTAATCTGACAGGTCCTGTACGACTATGGCCCCGCCCTTGTCAGCGTTTCTGATTATAATATTAGTCCGAGACTGTAAATCTTTAAGGGCCCGCCGCTCAGGACCTGTCATATTACCATGACCCCCAATATACTGATCACATTCATTACCAAGCCTGTCCATAAGATGCGAAAAGGTCTTAATCGATATATATATATAATTTGTTTTTACACCAACCTGCATTTAACACTGGTTATTGCACATGAACGTGCATAACCCGTATTGCTGGTGTGAAAGGGCCGAGTTGGAATAATCCGGGTCGAGTGACCCGGTATTCCAACTCTGGTAGCTTGCAGGGTTGAACACTGGTTCAACCCTGAAAGCTGTGCTGTGTAAACTGAAGCCGAGTCGATGCGACCCGTTTACACTGTATGGACGGGTGGCGCTGGGAGGTCATGTGATCTCCCTGCGCCGCGTCACCAACCCTGCAATATGCCGGAATGGTGACTGCAGATAGGAAAGGGGGCTGACGCGAGTCGCAGCCGGGTAGCACCCGTGTCAGGCTCCCGACTGTGACCCGCGTTTTTAGGTGGAAAAGGGGTATTAGTCACAGTCTACTGAAACTAAAAAGTTATATATTTTGAGGTCTTTATTGCCCAGTCCTGACATCACCCTGATCGAGATGTTATGACCTGTAAAAGCGGTTCACACCAGACATCCTAAGAATATTGCTCAAGTATAATTTTGTCAGGAGGAATGTTCCAAATTTCATCCTGTTCTTCGTGCAGATCTGCAGCTACTGAAAAGGTTTGAGGTCAGCGCTGCCAAGGAGGGTCATCCGTTACTAAATTTATAGGTGCATTCTTTATTCTATCCTGTACTTTTGAATGTTAAAGATTCATTCAATATCTGAACACTGTAATTTGTTAGTTTGAGCAGACTTAGTCCATTCTTGAGACATGGATTAAGGTCGGATCACATTTTATGACCAATTTTTGCAGAAATCCATATAATTCCAAAAGGTTGTCATGCTTTTTCCTGCCAATGTAAATGTTGGTGTTTTTTACAGTAAAAATGTGCACTTGATTCAAACTTTTCTGGGATTGGCACCTGTTTCAAAAAGCATCATCTGACATCCTGGTGATTTTTAAAGTTTCCTGTATAACTGATGCTTGAAGCTTTTATTAATGTGAAATGTCCTATTTCCATCTTGTGTTATGGCTTATTTAAACAGTGTTAACATAGAAGTCTAAGGGGGGGATTCAAATGTTCGAAAAGTCAGTTGGGTGTCTGTTTATTCCTGTCTAATAGACAGGGGGAAAAAAAAAACAGACGCCCAACTGACTTTTCAAACATTTGAATTCCCCCCTATGTGTTCTAAAAGCCTACTACAATAGTAATTACTGTCAGTGTGGCAGATTTGTTGCTCTTTTCTAAAAAAAACAATTTTTGTTCTTCAAAGTTAGCGCACAGCAGCCCTAAGTAGTGTTTTTCTAGTCACGGGGGGTAAAACACCCCTACAAATAGTGGTGAGCAAAGAAGGTAGACTAGGATTCACATGTTAAGACGCTAATTATATAATAAGAAACACTCTTAAAATACAATACGTTCCTTTTTTCTGAACGGTTGGTAGTCTTTATGGAATTCTTTTGTTTTCCACTCGCTCCGTGTTGGTCATGTTTGTATACAATAAAAAGATACAAAAAAAAGTGTAGTATTGTCATAATAAAATCACAACATAACTGTACAGAATTCTCTTTATAGGTGGTTTTTCTTTTGGTAATGAAAGCGTATCCCACTCACAATGAAACGCCAGGTGTTGGTTATGTTAAGGTATCTTTCCTGTGTACTAGAATGTGTGTTCCAGTTACCACGATTACGTTACAGGAAATGGAGTGTACCCCAACTTACCGAAATGATAGATAGGAGCATATCACAGTTTCTTTACTTAGTAGACATGTCACACAAAATCTGATGTAGGCGTACCACAGTTCAGGTGCAATTTCATCTAGGTTTCTTTGCATACAATGCGTTCCTTCAATTTTCTCCCCAATTAGGGATACCATGCAATCAACCGAAAAAATGGGGTTTAATCCAGTCCGAGTGTGGTACTCCATCAGTTTAGATTTTGTGACGTCTAAGTAAAGAAACTGCTGTATGCTTACTATCATTTAAGTGAGTTAGGGGAAGGCTCCATTTCCTGTAACTTAATCATGGTAACTGGAACACACATTCTGGTACACAGGAAAGATACCTTTACATAACCAACACCTGGTGTTTCAGTGTGAGTGGGATACGCTTTCATTACCAAAAGAAAAACCACCTATAAGAAGATTCTGTACAGCTATGTTGTGATTTTTTTCTCTAACGTCCTAAGTGGATGCTGGGGACTCCGTCAGGACCATGGGGAATAGCGGCTCCGCAGGAGACAGGGCACAAAAGTAAAAGCTTTAGGATCAGGTGGTGTGCACTGGCTCCTCCCCCCATGACCCTCCTCCAAGCCTCAGTTAGATTTTTGTGCCCGGCCGAGAAGGGTGCAATCTAGGTGGCTCTCCTAAAGAGCTGCTTAGAGTAAAAGTTTGTTAGGTTTTTTATTTTCAGTGAGTCCTGCTGGCAACAGGCTCACTGCTACGAGGGACTTAGGGGAGAGAAGTGAACTCACCTGCGTGCAGGATGGATTGGCTTCTTAGGCTACTGGACACCATTAGCTCCAGAGGGAGTCGGAACACAGGTCTCACCCTGGGGTTCGTCCCGGAGCCGCGCCGCCGACCCCCTTGCAGATGCCGAAAAGTGAAGAGGTCCAGAAACGGCGGCAGAAGACTCTTCAGTCTTCATAAGGTAGCGCACAGCACTGCAGCTGTGCGCCATTGTTGTCAGCACACTTCATAGCAGCGGTCACTGAGGGTGCAGGGCGCTGGGGGGGGGGCGCCCTGGGCAGCAATGATAGTACCTTATTCTGGCTAAAAATACATCACATATAGCCCCTGGGGGCTATATGGATGTATTTAACCCCTGCCAGGTCTCAGAAAAACGGGAGAAGAAGCCCGCCGAAAAGGGGGCGGGGCCTATTCTCCTCAGCACACAGCGCCATTTTCCCTCACAGAAATGCTGGTGGGAAGGCTCCCAGGCTCTCCCCTGCACTGCACTACAGAAACAGGGTTAAAACAGAGAGGGGGGGCACTTATTTGGCGATATGTATATATATATTAAAATGCTATAAGGGAAAAACACTTATATAAAGGTTGTCCCTGTATAATTATAGCGTTTTTGGTGTGTGCTGGCAAACTCTCCCTCTGTCTCCCCAAAGGGCTAGTGGGGTCCTGTCCTCTATCAGAGCATTCCCTGTGTGTGTGCTGTGTGTCGGTACGTGTGTGTCGACATGTATGAGGACGATGTTGGTGAGGAGGCGGAGCAATTGCCTGAAATGGTGGTGTCACTCTCTAGGGAGTCGACACCGGAATGGATGGCTTATTTAAGGAATTACGTGATAATGTCAACACGCTGCAAGGTCGGTTGACGACATGAGACGGCCGGCAAACAAATTAGTACCTGTCCAGGCGTCTCAAACACCGTCAGGGGCTGTAAAACGCTCATTTACCTCAGTCGGTCGACACAGACACGGACACTGACTCCAGTGTCGACGGTGAAGAAACAAACGTATTTTCCTTTAGGGCCACACGTTACATGTTAAGGGCAATGAAGGAGGTGTTACATATTTCTGATACTACAAGTACCACAAGAAGGGTATTATGTGGGG
Organism: Pseudophryne corroboree; assembly: GCF_028390025.1. Taxonomy (NCBI): domain Eukaryota; kingdom Metazoa; phylum Chordata; class Amphibia; order Anura; family Myobatrachidae; genus Pseudophryne; species Pseudophryne corroboree. The sequence continues at coordinate 752,814,385 of NC_086445.1, read as the reverse complement.
TGTGAAAAAACTACCTGTAGTTTTTCCTGAATCAGATAAATTAAATGAAGTGTGTGATGATGCGTGGGTTTCCCCCGATAGAAAATTATTGGCGGTATACCCTTTCCCGCCAGAAGTTAGGGCGCGTTGGGAAACACCCTTTAGGGTGGATAAGGCGCTCACACGCTTATCAAAACAAGTGGCGGTACCGTCTCCAGATAGGGCCGCCCTCAAGGAGCCAGCTGAGAGGCTGGAAAATATCCTAAAAAGGTATATACACACATACTGGTGTTATACTGCGACCAGCGATCGCCTCAGCCTGGATGTGCAGCGCTGGGGTGGCTTGGTCGGATTCCCTGACTGAAAATATTGATACCCTTGACAGGGACAGTATTTTATTGACTATAGAGCATTTAAAGGATGCATTTCTATATATGCGAGATGCACAGAGGGATATTTGCACTCTGGCATCAAGAGTAAGTGCGATGTCCATATCTGCCAGAAGATGTTTATGGACACGACAGTGGTCAGGTGATGCAGATTCCAAACGGCACATGGAAGTATTGCCGTATAAAGGGGAGGAGTTATTTGGGGTCGGTCCATCGGACCTGGTGGCCTCGGCAACAGCTGGAAAATCCACCTTTTTTACCCCAAATCACATCTCAGCAGAAAAAGACACCGTCTTTTCAGCCTCAGTCCTTTCGTCCCCATAAGGGCAAGCGGGCAAAAGGCCAGTCATATCTGCCCAGGGATAGAGGAAAGGGAAGAAGACTGCAGCAGGCAGCCCATTCCCAGGAACAGAAGCCCTCCACAGCTTCTGCCAAGTCCTCAGCATGACGCTGGGGCCGTACAAGCGGACTCAAGTGCGGTGGGGGGTCGTCTCAAGAGTTTCAGCGCGTAGTGGGCTCACTCGCAAGTGGACCCCTGGATCCTACAAGTAGTATCCCAGGGGTACAGACTGGAAATTCGAGACGTCTCCCCCTCGCAGGCTCCTGATGTCTGCTTTACCAACGTCTTCCTCCGACAGGGAGGCAGTATTGGAAACAATTCACAAGCTGTATTCCCAGCAGGTGATAATCAAAGTACCCCTCCTACAACAAGGAAAGGGTTATTATTCCACACTATATTGTGGTACTGAAGCCAGACGGCTCGGTGAGACCTATTCTAAATGGGAAATCTTTGAACACTTACATACAAAGGTTCAAATCAAGATGGAGTCACTCAGAGCAGTGATAGCGAACCAGGAAGAAGGGGACTATATGTTGTCCCTGGACATCAAGGATGCTTACCTCCATGTCCCAAATTGCCCTTCTCACCAAGGGTACCTCAGGTTCGTGGTACAAAACTGTCACTATCAGTTTCAGACGCTGCCGTTTGGATTGTCCACGGCACCCCGGGTCTTTACCAAAGTAATGGCCAAAATGATGATTCTTCTTCAAAGAAAAGGCGTCTTAATTATCCCTTATTTGGACGATCTCCTGATAAGGGCAAGGTCCAGAGAACAGTTGGAAGTCGGAGTAGCACTATCTCAAGTAGTTCTACGACAGCACGGGTGGATTCTAAATATCCAAAATCACAGCCGTTTCCGACGACACGTCTGCTGTTCCTAGGGATGGTTCTGGACACAGTCCAGAAAAAGGTGTTTCTCCCGGAGGAGAAAGCCAGGGAGTTATCCGAGCTAGTCAGGAACCTCCTAAAACCAGGAAAAGTGTCAGTGCATCATTGCACAAGAGTCCTGGGAAAAATGGTGGCTTATTACGAAGCGATTCCATTCGGCAGATTCCACGCAAGAACTTTTCAGTGGGATCTGCTGGACAAATGGTCCGGATCGCATTTTCAGATGCATCAGCGGATAACCCTATCTCCAAGGACAAGGGTGTCTCTCCTGTGGTGGTTACAGAGTGCTCATCTTCTAGAGGGCCGCAGATTCGGCATTCAGGATTGGATGCTGGTGACCACGGAGGCCAGCCTGAGAGGCTGGGGAGCAGTCACACAGGGAAAAAATTTCCAGGGAGTGTGATCAAGTCTGGAGATTTTTCTCCACATAAATATACTGGAGCTAAGGGCAAATTACAATGCTCTAAGCTTAGCAAGACCTCTGCTTCAAGGTCAGCCGGTATTGATCCAGTGGGACAACATCACGGCAGTCGCCCACGTAAACAGACAGGGCGGCACAAGAAGCAGGAGGGCAATGGCAGAAACTGCAAGGATTTTTCGCTGGGCGGAAAATCATGTGATAGCACTGTCAGCAGTGTTCATTCCGGGAGTGGACAACTGGGAAGCAGACTTCCTCAGCAGGCACAACCTCCACCCGAGAGAGTGGGGACTTCATCGGGAAGTCTTCTACATGATTGTGAACCGTTGGAAATGATGGCGTCCCGCCTGAACAAAAAACTGGACAAGTATTGCGCCAGGTCAAAAGACCCTCAGGCAATAGCTGTGGACGTTTCTGGTAACACCGTGGGTGTACCAGTCGGTGTATGTCTTCCCTCCTCTGCTTCTCATACCCAAGGTATTGAGAATTATAAGACGTAGAGGAGTAAGAACTATACTCGTGGCTCCGGATTGGCCAAGAAGGACTTGGTACCCGGAACTTCAAGAGATGCTCACAGAGGACTCATGGCCTCTGCCGCTAAGAAGGGACTTGCTTCAGCAAGTACCATGTCTGTTCCAAGACTTACCGCGGCTGCGTTTGACGGCATGGCGGTTGAACGCCGGATCCTAAGGGAAAAAGGCATTCCGGAAGAGGTCATTCCTACCCTGGTCAAAGCCAGGAAGGAGGTGACCGCACAACATTATCACCACATGTGGCGAAAATATGTTGCGTGGTGTGAGGCCAGGAAGGCCCCATGAAGAAATTTCAACTCTGTCGTTTCCTGCATTTCCTGCAAACAGGAGTGTCTATGGGCCTCAAATTGGGGTCCATTAAGGTTCAAATTTCGGCCCTGTCGATTTTCTTCCAGAAAAAATTGGCTTCAGTTCCTGAAGTCCAGAAGTTTGTCAAGGGAGTACTGCATATACAACCCCCTTTTGTGCCTCCAGTGGCACTGTGGGATCTCAACGTAGTTCTGGGATTCCTAAAATCACATTGGTTTAAACCGCTCAAATCTGTGGATTTGAAATATCTCACAGGGAAAGTGACCATGCTGTTGGCCCTGGCCTCGGCCAGGCGAGTGTCAGAATTGGCGGCGTTTGTCTCAAAAAAGCCCATATCTGATTGTCCATTCGGACAGGGCAGAGCTGCGGACTCATCCCCAGTTTCTCCCTAAGGTGGTGTCAGTGTTTCACCTGAACCAGCTTATTGTGGTACCTGCGGCTACTAGGGACTTGGAGGACTCCAAGTTGCTAGATGTTGTCAGGGCCCTGAAAATATAGTTTCCAGGACGGCTGGAGTCAGGAAAACTGACTTGCTGTTATCCTGTATGCACCCAACAAACTGGGTGCTCTTGCTTCTAAGCAGACGATTGCTAGTTGGATGTGTAGTACAATTCAGCTTGCACATTCTGTGGCAGGCCTGCCACAGCCAAAATATGTAAATGCCCATTCCACAAGAAAGGTGGGCTCATCTTGGGCGGCTGCCCGAGGGGTCTCGGCTTTACAACTTTGCCGAGCTGATACTTGGTCAGGGGCACACCCTGACTGAGGAGGACCTGGAGTTCTCTCATTCGGTGCTGCAGAGTCATCCGCACTCTCCCGCCCGTTTGGGAGCTTTGGTATAATCCCCATGGTCCTGACGGAGTCCCCAGCATCCACTTAGGACGTTAGAGAAAATAAGAATTTACTTACCGATAATTCTATTTCTCGTAGTCCGTAGTGGATGCTGGGCGCCCATCCCAAGTGCGGATTGTCTGCAATATTTGTACATAGTTATTGTTACAAAAATCGGGTTATTGTTGTGAGCCATCTTTTCAGAGGCTCCGCTGTTATCATACTGTTAACTGGGTTCAGATCACAGGTTGTACAGTTTGATTGGTGTGGCTGGTATGAGTCTTACCCGGGATTCAAAATCCTTCCTTATTGTGTACGCTCGTCCGGGCACAGTATCCTAACTGAGGCTTGGAGGAGGGTCATGGGGGGAGGAGCCAGTGCACACCACCTGATCCTAAAGCTTTTACTTTTGTGCCCTGTCTCCTGCGGAGCCGCTATTCCCCATGGTCCTGACGGAGTCCCCAGCATCCACTACGGACTACGAGAAATAGAATTATCGGTAAGTAAATTCTTATTTTTTTTTTTAACCACCATACTACAAATTATATTTTTTTTTTGTATTTATTTATTGCATATGAACACACCCTACATGGATCGAGTGGAAGATATAAGAATTCCGAAAGGACTAGCAGCTATTCAGAAAGAACGTATTGTACACAGTCTGTTGTTGAACAGTGGTTGTCCTTTTCTGCCTAGGCATGTCATTGCTCGCTTGTCGATTCAATCGTAGGTTATGTCGTCCGTGACTGGCTGCTGACGTCTGAATTTCAGCCGCCCCCCCCCCCCCCCCGGCGGGTTGCTGGATGAAATGTGTGAAAACTTACGGCTACTCTCGACCTCTGTGGGGGCTATAGCTGCGCTAAAAAAGATCAATTGAATATCACCCCCAATCTCCCATCACTTAGATGGGAGGAGCAGGCGCAATATAACAATTGAATTCTGCTTAGTGAGTTTATATAATGTAGTAATTTCAAAATAACAATGCATTTATATTTATAGTAGTAATGTTTGTTTTGCAGATGATGTTGAATTTGAAGTGTCATCAGATAGACGTACTGGCAAGCCTATTGCTGTCAAACTGGTGAAGATTAAAACTGAAATTATGCCAGAAGAAAGAATCAATGGACAGGTAAGGGTTCTGTGTTTTTGTTGTACTGTAATTTCATTGGTTGGGCATATGTAATGAATGCTAAAGGATTTTATACGTTCTCCAAGCTATCCAAATAAATAAATAAGTGGTGCGTTTTTAGTGGTGTCGGCAAAAGAACGTGATGTAAAACATGAGCTGTAATATAGATGCAGTTACAAGGGGGTTACAGCTACCACTGCTCTATTATGTGGAAATGCTCAGTGCAGCGGGTTGTATCAGATCCTGTGGTAGAAAACGTTTTGCAGCCTTACAAGTAACCATGCAACATGGCTACAAAAAGTTCATAAACGTCTGCACTCCACAACCTGTCCTACTATATAATTTAAATGTCTATGGTTTTGCAGGGACATATCCAAACCAGTATCCCCACTTGCACATACTGGTTGAGTATCGCTTATCCAAAATGCTTGGGACCAGAAGTATTTTGGATATTGGATGTTTCCGTATTTTGGAATAATTGCATACAATGAGTTATCATGGTGATGGGACCCAAGTCTAAGCACAGAATGCATTTATGGTTCATATACACCTTATACACACAGCCTGTAGGTAATTTAGTACAATACTTTTAATAACTTTGTGTATTAAACAAAGTTTGTGTACATTGAGCCATCAAAAAGACAAAGGTTTCACTATCTCACTCAAAATTCCGTATTTCAGAATATTCTGTATTTCGGAATATTTGGATATGGGATACTCACCCTGTATTCACAATCAGACCTTCTACCCCTGGGCTCTTGCCCAAAAAGCTAATTGCTTACACTAATTACACTAATGTACTGGAAGCATATGGGTTTTTATTAAACCAGTTTATTGTAAAATCTAGCTTTAGGCCACTTTCCTCTCTATTTAGGAAATCTCTTCTAAAGCATTTCAATGATGCCAATGCTTTTATTACTGTACTTTGGAGGCCTCCTTCTACCCCTCAAATGAGGGTTATAGGCATATTTATTTTTCTACAGAGGAGATGGTTGCTGTAGCTTGGTGGGACTTGTCTATTCAAGTTAAGGCCTCATTCTAATAAGCCTGTTCTTTGGTTTTAATACTTGACAAATATTGTCTATCTCTTGTTTCTCTGACGTCCTAGTGGATGCTGGGAACTCCGTAAGGACCATGGGGATTAGCGGCTCCGCAGGAGACTGGGCACAAAAGTAAAGCTTTAGGACTACCTGGTGTGCACTGGCTCCTCCCCCTATGACCCTCCTCCAAGCCTCAGTTAGATTTTTGTGCCCGGCCGAGACAGTTGACGACATGAGACAGCCGGCTACTCAGCTTGTGCCTGTCCAGGGGTCTCAAACGCCATCAGGGGCTTTAAAACGCCCGTTACCTCAAATGGCAGACACAGACACGGATACTGACTCCAGTGTCGATGATGAGGAGACAAACGTGACTTCCACTAGGGCCACACGTTACATGATTGAAGCAATGAAAAATGTATTGCATATCTCTGATAATACAAGTACCACTAAAAAGGGTATTATGTTTGGTGAGAAAAAACTGCCTGTAGTTTTTCCTGTATCCGAGGAATTAAATTAAGTGTGTGATGAGGCGTGGGTTTCCCCCGATAAAAAACTGATCATTCCTAAAAGGTTATTGGCATCGTACCCTTTCCCGCCAGAGGATACGGCACGTTGGGAAACACCCCCTAGGGTGGATAAAGCGCTCACACGCTTGTCTAAACAGGTAGCACTACCCTCTCCTGATACGGCCGCCCTAAAGGAACCTGCCGATAGAAAGCTGGAGAATATCCTAAAATGTATATACACTCTCACGGGTGTTATACTGCGACCAGCAATCGCCTCAGCCTGGATGTGCAGTGCGGGCCTGGCGTGGTCGGATTCCCTGACTGAAAATATTGATACCCTAGATAGGGACAATATATTACTGACTATAGAGCATTTGAAGGATGCATTTCTATATATGCGTGATGCACAGAGGGATATTTGCCGACTGGCATCAAGAGTTAGCGCGCTGTCCATTTCTGCAAGAAGAGGTTTATGGACGCGGCAGTGGTCAGGTGATGCGGATTCTAAAAGGCACATGGAAGTATTGCCTTATAAGGGGGAGGAGTTATTTGGGGTAGGTCTATCAGACCTGGTAGCCACGGCAACTGCTGGAAAATCCACATTTTTACCCCAGGTAGCTTCTCAACCTAAGAAGACGCCGTATTATCAGGCGCAGTCCTTTCGGCCCCATAAGGGCAAGCGGGCAAAAGGCGCCTCATTTCTGCCCCGTGGCAGAGGGAGAGGAAAAAGGCTGCAACAAACAGCCAGTTCCCAGGAACAAAAGCCCTCTCCCGCCTCCGCAAAGTCCTCAGCATGACGCTGGGGCTTTACAAGCGGACTCAGGCACGGTGGGGGCCCGTCTCAAGAAGTTCAGTGCGCAGTGGGCCCACTCGCAAGTGGACCCCTGGATCCTTCAGGTGGTATCTCAGGGGTACAAATTGGAATTCGAGACGTCTCCCCCTCGCCGTTTTCTAAAGTCTGCTTTACCGACGTCTCCCTCAGACAGGGAGGCAGTATTGGAAGCCATTCACAAGCTATATTCCCAGCAGGTGATAATCAAGGTACCCCTCCTACAACAGGGAAAGGGGTACTATTCCACACTATTTGTGGTACCGAAGCCGGACTGCTCGGTGAGACCAATTTTAAACCTATAATCCTTGAACACTTACATACAAAGGTTCAAATTCAAGATGGAGTCACTCAGAGCAGTGATTGCAAACCTGGAAGAAGGGGACTATATGGTGTCTCTGGACATCAAAGATGCTTAAAAGATGGTGGCTTCTTACGAAGCAATCCCATTCGGCAGATTCCACGCAAGAACCTTCCAGTGGGATCTGCTAGACAAATGGTCCGGGTCGCATCTTCAGATGCATCAGCGGATAATCTTGTCACCAAGGACAAGGGTGTCTCTCCTGTGGTGGTTGCAGAGTGCTCATCTTCTAGAGGGCCGCAGATTCGGCATTCAGGACTGGGTCCTGGTGACCACGGATGCCAGCCTGAGAGGCTGGGGAGCAGTCACACAGGGAATAAATTTCCAGGGCTTGTGGTCAAGCCTAGAGACATCACTTCACATAAATATCCTGGAGCTAAGGGCCATCTACAATGCTCTAAGCCTAGCAAGACCTCTGCTTCAAGGTCAGCCGGTGCTGATCCAGTCAGACAACATCACGGCAGTCGCCCACGTAAACAGACAGGGCGGCACAAGAAGCAGGAGGGCAATGGCAGAAGTTGCAAGGATTCTTCGCTGGGCGGAAAATCATGTGATAGCACTGTCAGCAGTGTTCATTCCGGGAGTGGACAACTGGGAAGCAGACTTCCTCAGCAGGCACGACCTCCACCCGGGAGAGTGGGGACTTCACCCAGAAGTCTTCCACATGATTGTGAACCGTTGGGAAAAACCAAAGGTGGACATGATGGCGTCCCGCCTCAACAAAAAACTAGACAGGTGTTGCGCCAGGCCAAGGGACCCTCAGGCAATAGCTGTGGACGCTCTGGTAACACCGTGGGTGTACCAGTCAGTGTGTGTGTTCCCTCCTCTGCCTCTCATACCCAAGGTACTGAGAATCATAAGAAGGAGAGGAGTAAGGACTATACTCGTGGCTCCGGATTGGCCAAGAAGGACTTGGTACCCGGAACTTCAAGAGATGCTCACAGAGGACCCGTGGCCTCTACCTCTAAGAAGGGACCTGCTCCAGCAGGGACCCTGTCTGTTCCAAGACTTACCGCGGCTGCGTTTGACGGCATGGCGGTTGAACGCCGGATCCTGAAGGAAAAAGCCATTCCGGATGAAGTCATCCCTACCCTGATCAAAGCCAGGAAGGATGTAACCGTACAGCATTATCACCGTATTTGGCGTAAATATGTTGCGTGGTGCGAGGCCAGGAAGGCCCCTACAGAGGAATTTCAACTGGGTCGTTTCCTGCATTTCCTGCAAACAGGACTGTCTATGGGCCTAAAATTAGGGTCCATTAAGGTTCAAATTTCGGCCCTGTCGATTTTCTTCCAGAAAGAACTGGCTTCAGTTCCTGAAGTTCAGACGTTTGTCAAGGGGGTACTGCATATACAGCCTCCTTTTGTGCCTCCAGTGGCACCTTGGGATCTCAATGTAGTTTTGGGGTTCCTAAAATCACATTGGTTTGAACCACTCACCACTGTGGACTTAAAATATCTCACATGGAAAGTGGTAATGCTGTTGGCCCTGGCTTCAGCCAGGCGTGTCTCAGAATTGGCGGCTTTATCCTATAAAAGCCCTTACCTAATTTTCCATACGGACAGGGCAGAATTGAGGACTCGTCCTCAATTTCTCCCTAAGGGGGGTTTCAGCGTTTCACTTGAACCAGCCTATTGTGGTACCTGCGGCTACTAGGGACTTGGAGGACTCCAAGTTGCTGGACGTAGTCAGGGCCCTGAAAATATATGTTTCCAGGACGGCTGGAGTCAGAAAATCTGACTCGCTGTTTATCCTGTATGCACCCAACAAGCTGGGTGCTCCTGCTTCTAAGCAGACTATTGCTCGTTGGATTTGTAGTACAATTCAGCTTGCACATTCTGTGGCAGGCCTGCCACAGCCAAAATCTGTAAAAGCCCATTCCACAAGGAAGGGTGGGCTCATCTTGGGCGGCTGCCCGAGGGGTCTCTGCTTTACAACTTTGCCGAGCAGCTACTTGGTCAGGGGCAAACACGTTTGCAAAATTCTACAAATTTGATACCCTGGCTGAGGAGGACCTGGAGTTCTCTCATTCGGTGCTGCAGAGTCATCCGCACTCTCCCGCCCGTTTGGGAGCTTTGGTATAATCCCCATGGTCCTTACGGAGTTCCCAGCATCCACTACGACGTCAGAGAAAATAAGAATTTACTTACCGATAATTCTATTTCTCGTAGTCCGTAGTGGATGCTGGGCGCCCATCCCAAGTGCGGATTGTCTGCAATACTTGTACATAGTTATTGTTACAAAAATCGGGTTATTGTTGTGAGCCATCTTTTCAGAGGCTCCTCTGTTATCATGCTGTTAACTGGTTTCAGATCACAGGTTGTACGGTGTGATTGGTGTGGCTGGTATGAGTCTTACCCGGGATTCAAAATCCTTCCTTATTGTGTACGCTCGTCCGGGCACAGTATCCTAACTGAGGCTTGGAGGAGGGTCGTAGGGGGAGGAGCCAGTGCACACCAGGTAGTCCTAAAGCTTTACTTTTGTGCCCAGTCTCCTGCGGAGCCGCTAATCCCCATGGTCCTTACGGAGTTCCCAGCATCCACTACGGACTACGAGAAATAGAATTATCGGTAAGTAAATTCTTATTTTTTGTGAGTATGTGCTTCATATAACGTTTATCTGCATTCCTCCAGTTCTATATATGGTTTCTCATTACTATGTACCCTCCCATTACCCGATGTTCACCCTTTATTAAGTTACAGTAAATTATATTTCACCTATTTTCACTCTGTAATCCGTTTTTTTCTTAGTGTGGATTACTACAAATTGTTAAACTGTTAACAAAACCATTTCTGTTTATGTATTTGCATATGTGACTTGAATCGGTCTTATTGAAAATCAATCGTAAAACACAGCCATAGATTTCTATTCGAATTATAAGTTGACAAATTTGGTAACATTAACACATCTTTTTATAATTTCAATTCCTCAGTTGCTGAACATTTGCATAACTTACTTAACCTATTATTCTGTTTCTCCTACCCACCAGGTAGTCTGTGCCGTGCCTCATAATTTGGAAAGTAAGTCTCCAGCTGCCCCAGGTCAGAGTCCCTCAGGGAGTGTTTGCTATGAACGCAATGGGGTAAGTAAGCAATTGTTTGTAAGCTTTGGGTTGTTTTTTTTTTTTAGGTGGGTACCGCTTGATTTAGGAATACTACTTGACAAAAGTACTTAGTTTTTATATGCATTTCTACACTAAAATCAGTTTATTTACAACAAATAATTCTCCCAAGTAGCCCCTTTGTTTACTAACTAAATGGAAGATTTGTAAAGCCTTTGTGTAGGCCAGTGGTTCCCAAATTTCTGGAGTTGCTGCGCTTTAGAGTGTCTGCATGCTATACGACGCCCTATTTGGGGGCAGATGTATTAAACCTAGAGAAGTGATAAAGCAGTGGTGAGTGGGAGGAGATAAAAATGACAGGAGCTGACTGGCTGGTGTGTTTCACCTTCCACTTATCACTGCTTTATCACTTCTCCAGGCTTAATACATCTGCCCCTTGATTTGGTCCTGGGCCGCCAACCTGAGACACCCCTGCAAGAGCCTTGCGGCATTCCAGGGTGCCTGCACACAGTTTGGAAACAACTAGTTTAGGCCATTTATTCAATGTAGTTAGTTGTAAGCTCCATTTGGCTTGTTTGCAGTAGTAATCTGTCCTTTGGTAAGCTAATGTAAACTTTTATAAAAATCTTATTTTTGTGAGGACATTACTGTTATAAACCACTAACGTGCAGGTTGTCTAAAATAATAAAATTTCTATTTGTAGGAAGTATTTTATTTAACTTACACTCCTGATGATGTGGATGGAAATGTTCATCTTGAAACTGGAGACAAAATTAATTTCATTATTGAAACCAACAAGAAGTAAGTTTTAACTACTTAAAATTAATATTGATATATTTTAAACAAGAAATGAGAGGAATTTATTTTTCATCCACTAGGGGTCACTGGAGTACTCTTGGGATATGGACGGGGCGTTAGCAGGGACAGGCATATTTTTAAATGTGTAACCCTCCTCCCCCTCCATACTCCCAGAGACCTCAGTGTTTTTTGTGCCTTTGCCAGGGAAGGATCATTCTAGAAGTCTGTGGACTTTATTTTTCAAAGATTTTTTTTTTTTTTTTTTCTACTTCCACAGTTCCTTCCCAGCTTATTAAGAAACTTGGGTCTGGGACTGTGTGTGCTGCTGATAGCAGCATAGGCATGTCGGTGCTCAGGTGAGGAGCCCCGCCATAGACCTAAATCGGCATTTACTGATTTCAGCCTAAGGCTGCAGGAGCTGGACAGAGCTTGACCATAGAAGCCCTGTCGGAGCCTCCAATTCCCAGAGGTAGCGAGCAGCAGGCAGCTCACACTGCCGCTGCTCCCTTGTATAGTGTGAAACATGCGTTTATTCAGGTTACTGTTTGCACGGAGAGAAGAGTTTAACTTAGTGTGTACCACCCCCCTCCCTGCCCAGCCGCAGTTAACCACGCTACCACCGCCGGGCACTTTCCGCAACCCGGAGCCGCAGTCAGTTCTCCCAGCACTGCCGGCGGGGCACCCGCTGCTCCCTGGCACTCAGAAACCCCTACGCCGGCCGCGGACAGCTAACACTGCTGTGGCCCACTTTTACCCCTCCCCTCACCGCTTGGGGGGGGGGTAGATGCCGCCGCTCAGCTCCCGGCCGCAGGGACCGTATTCAGTACAATACCGGCACTGCAATAGGGGAGGTGACCATAAGGATAATACAGGCTATTAAGCCTAGCTAGGGGCAGCATATATTTGTAATAAGGGAAGGTGACCATGGGGGTGATACAGGCTATTCAGCCTAACTCGGTGCATCATGTCTCTGCAATAAGGGGCATTGGCCCAAATGGAGGTGACCATGAGGGTAATGCAGGCTATTAAACTTAGATACAGTGCTTCTGTGTTACATATATAACTAATGTATATGTTTAAAAAAAAAAAAATGGCACATGGTGTGGACGCCATTTTCCAATGACTTCCTGCTTTTTGTTGCAGGATTTTGATGTTGATCCTACAACACACGGCCACTAGAGGGGGCAGTGGTGTTAGTAGGACATTTAGTACAGCACAAGTTTTAAAACGGAAAACTTAGTGTGTACCAAGGTGGTACGTTCGGCTTTATACACACTACTTTAAAAATTGTACTATCTATGTGCATGACAGTAAGCTACTGCAAAATCAACAAGCAGCTTGTCTGTGATACCTGGGAGAGTGTGTTGCGTGATGGAATTCCATTTACAGTGTGTCTTGCAAATTTGAGTCCAATACGGACCTCTGTCCTGATCCTCCTTGGGCGATCATGACAGGTGTGATGGCTTATTTGAGCTCAAAGTTGGCCGCTGCACGAGAAGACCGTAGGCGGAAAAATCGTATTCTAGGTTGCCGTCTGAGCTGCCAGTGGACTCAGGATATGTCTATACCTTTTCAGAGTGTACAATGTCCACAATTCCTAAAAGTAGTCCTAATTTGTCTCCTGCTTTACTGGTTTCATCGGTGTTGCATTCTGACGATTCAATGCCAGACCTGATATCTCAGGAGGTAGAGGAGGAAGGTGAATTAGGCAAATAGTAAGCTAATGGATAGCCCAGGTATTGATAATCTCATCAGGGCAGTACTTCAGGTACTACATTTCACTGAGTGGAGCCTCTGTCAAATGAAGTTTTATTTGCTAAGGGCGACTGTTTTCCTTGTTCAGAAACTCTTAATAAGCAGTTAACGGTAGCATGTAAAAATCCAGATAGAGGGTTTTCTATGCCTAGGTGGCTTTCTGCCTAACGTTCCCAGTGTCTGAGTACTAAATGGGAAAATTCACAGTGGATTCCTCTGTTTCAAAACTTTCAGACCAGTCCAAGCTGCAACTACGTTTAAAGAACAGTCAGAGCTTAAGCTGGAAGCTATGCTAAAGTCCATGTATACAGCATTAGGAGTGTTACTTACATCTGTTTTAGTTGGAGTTTGGGTTAACAAGGCTGTAGTTGTATGGGCAAAACCACCCCAGTTAGGCCTACAGCAGGATCTTGCCAGCGACAAGCGTATACTTCTTGCTGATCACATTGTCAATCGGCTGAGTATTTCGGTACGCCTTTTATGACATCGGCCAGGTTAATTGTGCATTGGTTATGTTCTTGGCAGGCAGAGGCTGAATCAAGACGAGGAATAGAAGCGTTGCCTTATACTGGCAATAGGTTATTTTGTCCTGAATGGACAAATTGATTGCTTAGGTTACGGAGGGACAGTCTGGTTTCCTACCATTGCCCACACCAGTTCCTTAAAGAAAATACGTTGGACCAGCATTCAAATCGGTTAGGCCCCAGCCCTTTCGAAGGCTGTGTTCGAGGAACAACCGTACAAAGTACTAACCGTCAAGACAGCCAGCTGACAAACCAGTGGCATGACGGACTTGCAGCCCATCTCTGATCTGCAGTCGTGGAAGCACGCCTTCAAACATTTCACTTGGTGTTGTTTCAAGCATCCACAGATGGATGGATCCGCAATTTAGTGTTCAAAGGTTACAAAATAGTTTGTCTACCACCTATGTGGTTTTTTAAGACAAGCCTGCCTGTGTCAGGAGACAGAACAGCGGTTCTGTGGACCGTGATTCGGGGTCTCTCATAGATTCAGCTGTTTGATTTGGCTTCCAGTTCACCAACAGGGTAAAGGTGGTTGTTCCACTCTTTTTGTAGTACCAAAACCAGACGACTTGGTCAGACTGATAATGAACCTAAAGGGGCTCAATCGGTGCGTCACTTACTACACATTAAGGATGGAATCCCTGCGGTCAGTGATTGCCGGTTTAGAACTAGGAATTGATTTGGCTTTATCTCCAAGTTTGCGATTTTTACAAATTCTAATTTGACACCGCATCAGGCGTACTTAAGGTTGTACAGCAAAACAGTTATCAATTTCAGCCACTACAGTTTGGCCTCTCACCAGCTCCTCGGGTATTTACAAGGGTGATGTCTGTGATGCTAGCTCATCTCAGATCCCTGGAAGTGATAATAGTTCCGTACTTAGACGACCTTCTCATCAAGGCTCTGTCTCAACAAATACTCCTTCAACATGCCTTACTGAGGTACAATGTACTAGTTCAGCACGGTTGGATTGTCAACTTCAAAAAATCAAGCCTGGTCCCATTTCAAAGAATTCAATTCCTAGGAATGATTCTGGATACGTTGGATCAACGAATTTACCTGCCAGAACAGAAAGCACAAAGTATTCATCATCTTTTACAGTTAGTGCTCAAACCACGGACAGTCTCGGTGCACTAGTGCATTCGACTGTTAGGAAAGATGGTGGCGTATTTCGAAGCACTCTAGTTCGGAAGATTTCACTCACATTCTTTTCAACTGGATCTTCTCGCACAGTGGTCAGGCTCTCATCTACAAATTCATCACATAGTGCTGTTGTCTCAAAGGCCCAGAGTATCACTACTCTGGTGGCTCCACATGCATAATCTCACCGCAGGAAGACTGTTCGGAGTCTGGAATTGGATAATTCTGACTGACTCAAGTCTCAGAAGTTGAGGAGCAGTGGTCCTACATCAGCAATCAGGGTCTCTGGTCAGACAGAGATTACGGTCAATAAATGGCCTGGATCTCAGGGCACTCTGCAATGCTCTGCGTCAAGCAGTTCAAATACTCCAGTCTTATACTGTTAAGGTCAGCCAGACAACGTGACGGCAGTCGCATACATCAACAATCAAAGTGGGACTAGAAGTCGCATGGCCATGTGAGAAGTTGCTCGAATCCTAAATTGGGCCGATCATCACCAAGTGATATTGTCGTCAGTATTCTTTCCAGGAGTGGACAACTGGGAAGCAGATAATCTGTCGTCAGGATTTTCATCCAGGAAAATTGGCTTTACATCCAGATTTCCAGCTGTTAGTCCAGCGGTGGGGTTACCCACAGGTGTATCTAATGGCATCTCTCCAAAATCAGACACCCAAGTATGTGTCCAGAACAAGAGATCCAAAGGCAGTGGCAGGGGTGCTCTCACAATAGCGTGGCCGTACAGTCTTGTGTGTCTATATCCACTGTTTCCGCTGCTTCCTCGGTTGTTAAAGCAGATCAAACGAGAGTCCACAACAGTCATACTAGTGGCGCCTCATTTGCCTCGGAGAGCTTGGTTCTCAGATCTCTGCGGTCTGCTCGCAGACAGACCTTCTGCAACAGGGTAGCATGGCTGCGTTTGATGGGGTGGAAACCGCTCTCTTAAGATGAGAGGTAATTCCACAGTCTGTTATACCAACTATGTTACTCGCTAGAAAGCCAGTTACAGCAGCTCATATCGGTGAATTTGGCGAGCTTATATGGGTTTGTGTGAAGCTCGGAAGCTTCCGACGTCTTCTTTCAAGTTATCCCGTCTTCTGCTATTTTTACAGACTGGGTTAGGTGGAAAAAAGGACTTCGTCTAGGGACGCTAATTGACAGGTTTCGGCTTTGTCAATTATCTTTCTGCGCCGTGTGGCTCTCTTGCCAACAGTTCATACATTCCTGCAGGTGTCCTTAGAGTTCATACTCTGTTTACACCACCTACTGCTACATGGGACTTGAATTTAGTTTTTGGCTTTTTGCAGTCCTCTAATTTTGAAGTGGATGTTAAGTTTCTAACTTGGAGTTTTTCTGTTAGCCGAAGCTTCGGCAAGGCGTGTTTCAGAATTCGGTGCATTGTCATGCAAGCCACCGTATCCGGTTTCATAACTGAGCGGAACTTCGGACGAATCCCGCTTTTCTACCAAAGGTAGTATCCTCTCTTCATATAAATCAACCAATCGTGGTTCCTGTTTTTTCAGAAGGTTCAGGAACTCCAGCTACTTTGGATGTGGTACGCGCACTCCGCGTTTTATGCAAGCCGAACATCAACCGTACGTAAAACAAATAGTTTGTTTCTCTATAAAGCAATCAAGGTAGGCTGGTCCACTTCCAAACAGACCTTGGCCAGATCGATTAAGCTGACCATTCGTAAAAGCTTACTTTTTTGCTGATCTACAACTGCTTGTATCTATTTCAGCACGTTACATGCATTCTGTGGGAACCTCATGGGCAGCAGGTCGTGGAGCCTCCACGACACAACTTTGCCGTGCAGCTATATGGTCATCAGTGCAAACGTGTTTGCTTTTACAAATTTGGTAATTCTAAGACATCAGCATCTAGCTTTGGCCGTCTAATATTACAGGTGCCAACCAGCTCTCCCGCCCAAGGGGGAAACTTTGGTACGTCCCAAGAGTACTCCAGTGACCCCTAGTGGATGAAAAAGAAAATAGGATTTTGGTACTTACCGGGTAAATCCTTTTCTTTGAATGCATAGGGATCACTGGACGCCTGCCCAGAGCAGTTTCACATGTCTTGTGGAAGGTTCAGTATATCTTAAGGTAACACATTATAACCAATGTTGTTGGAAGGTTACGGTGATTATCTGTTGTCGTGTCAACTTTCCAGTTGCCGTTGTTATAATGGTATATGTAATTCTCCATTGTTCATCCTCTTTTTAGCTCCTTTTCGGCTCAGTAAAAAAAAACTGAGGTTTCTGGGAGTATGGAGGGGGAGGATGGTTACACATTTAAATATTTAGATGTGCCTGTCCTTGCTAACGCCCCGTCCGTATCCCAATAGTACTCCAGTGACCCCTATGGATTCAAAGAAAAGGATTTACCTAGTAAGTACCAAAATCTTTATTTTATTTTTTTTATTCATTTTTTTTTTTTCATTTTTTTTAGCCATGGCCACACAAGATTATTTTTGATTGGCCTGCATTATTAATCTGTCCTAACCTGCAACTTTTAATGTCATGTGTGTAGTATTTCATTAGCAGTAATGCATGTCCTATAGAATTTTGTATGGTTTGTGGCACTTGTCTTACAGGGCAATTGTAGGTAATGAAACTTTTTTTTTTTTGTAAGAATAAAAAAAATAGGATTTTAATTACCTACTGGAAAATCCTTTTCTCGTAGTCCATAAAGAATATTGGGGGAATCTAGTACGATGGGGTATAGATGGGGTCCAAATGAGCCGGTGCACTTTAAATTTCTTCAACTGGGTGTGCTGGCTCCTCCCTCTATGCCCTCTTCCATGGGCAGTTTTAGGTAAAGTAGTGCCCGAAAGAGAGAGGACATACTCGAGAGAATGAACGTAACCACAATGAGTGGTGAGATTTACACACCAGCACACCACTAACCTAACACAACCAATAACGGCTGGTAAAACACAGCAACGGCTGAACAGGTAATCATAGAAGAGAACCTGCAGAAAAGTAAACGCACTGAGGCGGGCGCCTAATATCCCTTATGGACTACGAGAAAAGGATTTACCGGTAGGTAATTAAAACTCTATATTTTCTCTAGTATTCATAAGGGATATTGGTGGAATCTAGTGCGATGGGGATGTCCCAAAGCTTCCTGAACGTGTGGGAATGTGCGGAGACGTCTGCAGCACAGCCTGCCCAAACTGGGAATCCTCTTTGGCCAGGGTATCAAACCTGTAGAACTTCACAAAGGTTTTCTTCCCCGACCAGGAAGCAGCTCGGCATAGTTGCAAGGCCGAGACTTCACGGCAGCTGCCCAGGAATACCCCACCGATCTGATAGAGTGGACTTTCAGAGACTCTGGAACAGGTAAGGCTGCCGACACATAGGCCTGTTGGATAGTAAGTCTAAGCCAACGAGCAGTGGACTGCTTTGAAGCAGGGCAACCCTTTTTCTGCGCATCATAGAGCATGAGCAAGGAATCAGTCTTTCTGATCTGAGCCGCTCTCTAGACATAGATCTTCAAGGCTCGCAAAGCATCCAATGCCTCCGGTGGAGCAGAAGTGCCAGAACTTGATGAAACCACAATAGGTTGATTCAAGTGGAACGCAGAGACTACCTTCGGCAGGAATTGCTGCCTAGTCCTGAGATCCGCTCTGTCCATATAAAAGACCAAGTAGGGCTTTTACATAAGTCCCCCAGTTCTGAGATACGTCTAGCAGAAGCCAGGGTCAAGAACCCCACTGTCTTCCACGTGAGGTACTTGTCTTCTACCATCATCAGAGGTTCAAACAAGGAGGACTGTAGAATTTTAACACTACATTCAAATCCCAGGGCGCTGTGGGCGGCACAAAAAGAGGTTGAATGTGAAGCACCCCTTGTAAAAAGGTCTGAACTTCTGGCAATACTGCCAATTTCTTCCAGAAGAAAATTGAGAGCTAAAATCCGGACCTTAATGGAACCCAGACGTAAGCCCTTATCCACACCAGCCTGCAGGAAACGCCCCAAGTGGAACTCCGCAGACGAATACGTGCGTTCCTCGCACTAAGACATATCTTCTCCAGATATGATAGTGTGTTGACGTCACAGGTTTCCTGGCCTGAACCATGGTAGCAAGAACCCTTTTGGAAAGGTCTTTGTTAGCTAGGATGTTCCGCTCAATCTCCATGCCATCAAATGAAGCCGCCGTAAGTCCGGGTAGATGAACGGACCCTGTTGTAGATCTCAGTGGCAGAGGCCAAGGGTCTCTGACGGACATGTCCAGAAGATCCGCATCCCATGCCCTCCAAGGGCAATCAGTATTGCCTGGACTCCTTGATTCCTGATTCGCTTGAGCACCCTTGGGAGCAATGGAATCTGAGGAACCAAGTAGAAAAGCCAGTAAGGCCAAGGTGACGTCTGTGCATCCACTGCCCTGGACGGAGGGTCCCTGGTTCGTAAGTAATACTAATGAAGCTTCTTGTTGAGTCGAGAAGCCATCATGTCTATTTGTGGGGGCAGCCCCACCAGTCGATCTGCTGAAACACCTGATGGTGAAGCCCCCACTCTCCCGGGTGGAGATCGTGACTACCCAGGAAGTCAGCTTTCCAGTTGTCTACTCCCGGAATGAAGATTTGCGGATAGTGCTCTTGCGTTTCTTTCTGCCCAGAGGAGTATTCTTGACACCTCTCGCATGCAGGCTCTGCCTTTTGTCCCTCCTTGTCGACTGATGTACGCCACTGCGGTGGCGTTGTCTGACTGTACTTGGGTCGCGTAATCCATGAGCAGAGGAGAGGCCCGAAACAGAGCATTGTAGAGCGCCCGAAGTTCCAGAATGTTGATCGGAAGGAGAGCTTCGTGTGCCGACCACCTAGAGCTGAGTCCCCGGGTGACAGCTCCCCGTCCTCTGATTCTCATCCGTCATGAGGAGGATCCAATCCTGAATCCCGAAACTTCGGCCTTCCAGTAGGTTGGAGGACTGCAGCCACCACAGGAGGGAAATCCTGGCCTGAGGCGACAGCAGTATTATCCGGTGCATCTGAAGATGTGATCCGGACCACTTGCTCAGGAGATCCAATTGAAATGTTCTGGCATGGAACCTTCCATATTGGATCGCCTCGTACGAGGCAACAATCTTCCATAACAATCTTATGCCAAGATGGATGGATATTCGAGTAGGCCGGAGAACCAAGCGGACCATCTCCTTAAGTGTTCTTGCTTTGTCTTCTTGGAGGAACACATTCTGAGCCACAGTATCCAGCAACATTCACAGGAACAGGAGCCGCTGAGTTGGCTCCAGGTGGGACTTCTGTAAATTGAGGATCCACCCATGATGTGATAGAATTTGGATAGTGCGGTCTATATGGAGCAATAAAAGCTACTTGGCTCTCCCTTTTTATCAGGAAATCGTCCAGGTAAGGGACAATATTGACCCCCTGGACCCGAAGTTGGAACATCCTCTTCGCCATCACTTTCGTGAACACCCTCTGAGCTGTGGACAGGCTGAAGGGTAGCGCTTGTAACTGGTAGTGATCGTTCAACAGGGCAAACCTCATGTAAGCCTGATGAGGTGGCCAAATCGGGATAGGTGTCCCTGATACACAGGGAGACCATGAACTCCTGTTTAGACCTGCAATCACTGCTCGCAAGGATTCCATCTTGAACCCGAAAACCTTTTTAGTAAGAGTTCAAGGATTTCAGATTCAAAATGGGTCTTACCGAACCACACGGTTTTGGTAACTCTTAACAGGTTGGAGTAATAATCCTTTCCCTGTTGTTGCAGTGGCACTGGAACAAGGAATCTGGACTGGACCAGTCTTAAGATAGCCTGTTGCAGCATAACATGCGTATCCTCCAAAGCTGTTAAGCTTGATTTGAAAAATCGGTGGGGAGGAGCACCGTCAAACTCCAGCTTGTAGCCCTGAGAAATGAGGTCCTGTACCCAGGTATCCTGGCAGGAACTTTCCCAGATGAGGCTGAAGTGACGCAGCTGAGCTCCCACCCCGAGATCCCCTCGGGGTGGGCTGGCAGTCATGCTGAGGCGTTAGTGGAAGCTGAACTGGTGCTATGTTCTTGGGAACCTGCAGCTGCTGGCTTTTTTGCCTTACCTCTGGTGCCTCTCGCAGTGTTTGAGGCGCCACTCGCAGTGTTTGAGGCGCCACTCGCAGTGTTTGAGGCGCCACTCATTCAAGATTGAAACAAACATAGCAGTCCGAAAGGACTGAGTAGATGACCCTGTGTATAAGCACCTAGTCGGTGGGGCCCCAGAGAGGAGAAACGTGGAATTTCCTGCAGTAGTTTTAGAAATCATCTCAACCCCGAATAGCCACTCCCCTGACAAAGGGAGAGACACCACACTACGCTTAGAATGTGCGTCCACTATCCACTGGCGCAGCCATAAAGCTCTTTGCGCCGACACTGCCATGGCAGTAGTGCTCACATTAATAGCACCTATCTCTTTAATAGAGTTGCACAGGACGCGTGCAGTATCCTGAATGTGTTTGATCAGAGTAACCATACTCGCCAGAGAAGCATCCCCCGCAAGGCCCTCTTGAACTGGCCCACCCAGGTGTGATTGACGTGTCAACCAGCAACCTGCTGTCACAAGTCTTTGTGATATACCATCTGCTGTGGAAAAGACTTCAGTGTAGTATTCTAGTTTTCTATCCCCAGGGTCCTTCAAAGCCGAGGAGCCAGGGACCGGTAACGCAACTTCTGTAGACAGGTGCGAGACAGACGTCAACAGCCGGGGGATCTTCCCAGTTTTTCCTGCCTTCAGGAGAAAATAGGAAAGTGTTAAGAAGCGTCCAGCCACCTGGAATTTTTTATCAGGATTTTCTCTGACGTCCTAGTGGATGCTGGGGACTCCGTCAGGACCATGGGGATTAGCGGCTCCGCAGGAGACAGGGCACAAAAATAAAGCTTTAGGATCAGGTGGTGTGCACTGGCTCCTCCCCTATGACCCTCCTCCAAGCCTCAGTTAGATTTTTGTGCCCGGCCGAGAAGGGTGCAATCTAGGTGGCTCTCCCAAAGAGCTGCTTAGAGTAAAAGTTTTGTTAGGTTTTTTATTTTCAGTGAGTCCTGCTGGCAACAGGCTCACTGCATCGAGGGACTTAGGGGAGAGAAGTGAACTCACCTGCGTGCAGGATGGATTGGCTTCTTAGGCTACTGGACACCATTAGCTCCAGAGGGAGTCGGAACACAGGTCTCACCCTGGGGTTCGTCCCGGAGCCGCGCCGCCGACCCCCTTGCAGATGCCGAAAAGTGAAGAGGTCCAGAAACCGGCGGCAGAAGACTTTTCAGTCTTCATAAGGTAGCGCACAGCACTGCAGCTGTGCGCCATTGTTGTCAGCACACTTCATAGCAGCGGTCACTGAGGGTGCAGGGCGCTGGGGGGGGCGCCCTGGGCAGCAATGATAGTACCTTATTCTGGCTAAAAATACATCACATATAGCCCCTGGGGGCTATATGGATGTATTTAACCCCTGCCAGGTCTCAGAAAAACGGGAGAAGAAGCCCGCCGAAAAGGGGGCGGGGCCTATTCTCAGCACACAGCGCCATTTTCCCTCACAGAAATGCTGGTGGGAAGGCTCCCAGGCTCTCCCCTGCACTACAGAAACAGGGTTAAAACAGAGAGGGGGGGAACTTATTTGGCGATATGACTATATTTATTAAAATGCTATAAGGGAAAAACACTTATATAAAGGTTGTCCCTGTATAATTATAGCGTTTTTGGTGTGTGCTGGCAAACTCTCCCTCTGTCTCCCCAAAGGGCTAGTGGGGTCCTGTCCTCTATCAGAGCATTCCCTGTGTGTGTGCTGTGTGTCGGTACGTGTGTGTCGACATGTATGAGGACGATGTTGGTGAGGAGGCGGAGCAATTGCCTGTAATGGTGATGTCACTCTCTAGGGAGTCGACACCGGAATGGATGGCTTATTCAAGGAATTACGTGATAATGTCAACAGAGACGGCCGGCAAACAAAATAGTACCTGTCCAGGCGTCTCAAACACCGTCAGGGGCTTTAAAACGCCCATTTACCTCAGTCGGTCGACACAGACACAGACACGGACACTGATTTCAGTGTCGACGGTGAAGAAACAAACGTATTTTCCTTTAGGGCCACACGTTACTTGTTAAGGGCAATGAAGGAGGTGTTACATATTTCTGATACTACAAGTACCACAAAAAAGGGTATTATGTGGGGTGTGAAAAAACTACCTGTAGTTTTTCCTGAATCAGATAAATTAAATGAAGTGTGTGATGATGCGTGGGTTTCCCCCGATAGAAAATTATTGGCGGTATACCCTTTCCCGCCAGAAGTTAGGGCGCGTTGGGAAACACCCCTTAGGGTGGATAAGGCGCTCACACGCTTATCAAAACAAGTGGCGGTACCGTCTCCAGATAGGGCCGTCCTCAAGGAGCCAACTGATAGGAGGCTGGAAAATATCCTAAGAAGTATATACACACATACTGGTGTTATACTGCGACCAGCGATCGCCTCAGCCTGGATGTGCAGAGCTGGGGTGGCTTGGTCGGATTCCCTGACTAAAAATATTGATACCCTTGACAGGGACAGTATTTTATTGACTATAGAGCATTTAAAGGATGCATTTCTATATATACGAGATGCACAGAGGGATATTTGCACTCTGGCATCAAGAGTAAGTGCGATGTCCATATCTGCCAGAAGATGTTTATGGACACGACAGTGGTCAGGTGATGCAGATTCCAAACGGCACAAAGAAGTATTGCCGTATAAAGGGGAGGAGTTATTTGGGGTCGGTCCATCGGACCTGGTGGCCACGGCAACTGCTGGAAAATCCACCGTTTTTACCCTAAGTCACATCTCTGCAGAAAAAGACACCGTCTTTTCAGCCTCAGTCCTTTCGTCCCCATAAGAGTCATATCTGCCCAGGGATAGAGGAAAGGGAAGAAGACTGCAGCAGGCAGCCCATTCCCAGGAACAGAAGCCTCCACCGCTTCTGCCAAGTTTCTCAGCATGACGCTGGGGCCGTACAGGACCCCTGGATCCTACAAGTAGGATCCCAGGGGGTACAGATTGAAAAGTCGAGACGTTTCCCCCTCGCAGGTTCCTGAAGTCTGCTTTACCAACGTCTCCCTCCGACAGGGAGGCAGTATTGGAAACAATTCACAAGCTGTATTCCCAGCAGGTGAAAATCAAAGTACCCCTCCTACAACAAGGAAAGGGGTATTATTCCACACTATGTTGTGGTACTGAAGCCAGAAGGCTCGGTGAGACCTATTCTAAATCTGAAATATTTGAACACTTACAAAGGTTCAAATCAAGATGGAGTCACTCAGAGCAGTGATAGCGAACCAGGAAGAAGGGGACTATAGGGTGTCCCGGGACATCAGGGATACTTACCTCCATGTCCCAATTTGCCCTTCTCACCAAGGGTACCTCAGGTTCGTGGTACAGAACTGTCACTATCAGTTTCAGACGCTGCCGTTTGGATTGTCCACGGCACCCCGGGTCTTTACCAAGGTAATGGCCGAAATGATGATTCTTCTTCAAAGAAAATGGACGACCTCCTGATAAGAGCAAGGTCCAGAGAACAGTTGGAGGTCGGAGTAGCACTATCTCAAGTAGTTCTACGACAGCACGGGTGGATTCTAAATATTCCAAAACCGCAGTGGTTTCCGACGACACATCGGCTGTTCCTAGGGATGATTCTGGACACAGTCCAGAAAAGGGTGTTTCTCCCGGAGAAGAAAGCCAGGGAGTTATCCGAGCTAGTCAGGAACCTCCTAAAACCAGGAAAAGTGTCAGTGCATCATTGCACAAGAGTCCTGGGAAAAATGGTGGCTTATTACGAAGCGATTCCATTCGGCAGATTCCACGCAAGAACTTTTCAGTGGGATCTGCTGGACAAATGGTCCGGATTGCATCTTCAGATGCATCAGCGGATAACCCTATCTCCAAGAACAAGGGTATCTCTCCTGTGGTGGTTACAGAGTGCTCATCTTCTAGAGGGCCGCAGATTCGGCATTCAGGATTGGATGCTGGTGACCACGGAGGCCAGCCTGAGAGGCTGGGGAGCAGTCACACAGGGAAGAAACTTCCAGGGAGTATGGTCAAGCCTGGAGATGTCTCTTCACATAAATATACTGGAGCTAAGAGCGATTTACAATGCTCTAAGCCTGGCAAAACCCCTGCTTCAGGGTCAGCTGGTGTTGATCCAGTCGGACAACATCACGGCAGTCGCCCACGTAAACAGACAGGGCGGCACAAGAAGCAGGAGAGCAATGGCAGAAGCTGCAAGGATTCTTCGCTGGGCGGAAGATCATGTGATAGCACTGTCAGCAGTGTTCATTCCGGGAGTGGACAACTGGGAAGCAGACTTCCTCAGCAGACACGATCTACACCCGGGAGAGTGGGGACTTCATCCAGAGGTCTTCCACATGATTGTGAACCGTTGGGAAAAACCAAAGGTGGATATGATGGCGTCTCGCCTCAACAAAAAACTGGACAGGTATTGCGCCAGGTCAAGAGACCCTCAGGCAATAGCTGTGGACGCTCTGGTAACACCGTGGGTGTTCCAGTCAGTGTATGTGTTTCCTCCTCTGCCTCTCATACCAAAAGTACTGAGAATTATACGGCAAAGGTGAGTAAGAACGATACTCGTGGCTCCGGATTGGCCAAGAAGAACTTGGTACCCGGAACTTCAGGAGATGCTCACGGAAGATCCGTGGCCTCTACCTCTAAGACGGGACCTGCTTCAGCAGGGACCGTGTCTATTCCAAGACTTACCGCGGCTGCGTTTGACGGCATGGCGGTTGAACGCCGAATTCTAAGGGAAAAAGGCATTCCGGAAGAGGTCATTCCTACACTGGTAAAAGCCAGGAAGGAGGTGACTGCACAACATTATCACCGCATTTGGAGAAAATATGTTGCGTGGTGTGAGGCCAGGAAGGCCCCCACGGAGGAATTTCAATTGGGTCGATTCCTACATTTCCTGCAAACAGGATTGTCTATGGGCCTCAAATTGGGGTCCATTAAGTTTCAAATTTCGGCCCTGTCGATTTTCTTCCAAAAAGAATTGGCTTCAGTTCCTGAAGTCCAGACTTTTGTGAAAGGAGTACTACATATACAGCCCCGGTTGTGCCCCCAGTGGCTCCGTGGGACCTTAATGTAGTTTTGGATTTTCTCAAATCCCATTGGTTTGAGCCACTCAAATCGGTGGATTTGAAATATCTTACATGGAAAGTAACCATGCTACTGGCCCTGGCTTCAGCCAGGAGAGTGTCAGAATTGGCGGCTTTATCGTATAAAAGCCCATATCTGATTTTCCATTCGGACAGGGCAGAACTGCGGAAGCGTCCTCAGTTTCTGCCTAAGGTGGTGTCAGCGTTTCACCTGAACCAGCCTATTGTGGTGCCTGCGGCTACTAGCGATTTGGAGGATTCCAAGTTGCTGGGCATTGAAAATATATATATTTCAAGGACGGCTGGAGTCAGAAAATCTGACTCGCTGTTTATACTGTATGCACCCAACAAGCTGGGTGCTCCTGCTTCTAAGCAGACGATTGCTCGTTGGATTTGTAGCACAATTCAACTTGCACATTCTGTGGCAGGCCTGCCACAGCCTAAATCTGTCAAGGCCCATTCCACAAGGAAGGTGGGCTCATCCTAGGCGGCTGCCCGAGGGGTCTCGGCATTACAACTCTGCCGAGCAGCTACGTGGTCGGGGGAGAACACGTTTGTAAAATTCTACAAATTTGATACCCTGGCTAAAGAGGACCTGGAGTTCTCTCATTCGGTGCTGCAGAGTCATCCGCACTCTCCCGCCCGTTTGGGAGCTTTGGTATAATCCCCATGGTCCTGACGGAGTCCCCAGCATCCACTAGGACGTCAGAGAAAATAAGATTTTACTTACCGATAAATCTATTTCTTGTAGTCCGTAGTGGATGCTGGGCGCCCATCCCAAGTGCGGATTGTCTGCAATACTTGTACATAGTTATTGTTACAAAAAAATCGGGTTGTTATTGTTGTGAGCCGTCTGTTCAGAGGCTCCTACGTTTGTCATACTGTTAACTGGGTTCAGATCACAAGTTGTACGGTGTGATTGGTGTGGCTGGTATGAGTCTTACCCGGGATTCAAAATCCTTCCTTATTGTGTACGCTCGTCCGGGCACAGTATCCTAACTGAGGCTTGGAGGAGGGTCATAGGGGGAGGAGCCAGTGCACACCACCTGATCCTAAAGCTTTATTTTTGTGCCCTGTCTCCTGCGGAGCCGCTAATCCCCATGGTCCTGACGGAGTCCCCAGCATCCACTACGGACTACGAGAAATAGATTTATCGGTAAGTAAAATCTTATTTTTCCAGGTCCACTTTAAACATCTCTGATTCCTTAGAATCAGACAAAGTGATGCTAACCTTTTTTCTGTGAGGAGAAAAACTACTGCTTTACTGCATAGTCTTCTACTGGGAATTTTAACATGTCCCTGATAGCAAGTACGAGGGGCTCAAGCCCTTGTGCAGAAGATGAATCCTCAATAAGTGTCCAGCTCCTCCCCCATCCTTCTGTCCCTCTTCATCAGTTACTGAGATTAAGCAGGCAGCCCACGTGTATGTGGCTCAGAGCTAGCGAGAAGGGTCTGTCCTCTGCCTCTTGCAGCCTGGTCTGCTTATGACTGTTTGCAGAGAGAACATGTCTGCCATCCAGGGACTGTAACCAGGATGGCTGCTGCAAACCCCCCCCCCCCCCCCCAAGCCTTGCTACATTATTCATTAGAAGGGGGGGGGGGGGGAGGAATCTGCATGTGCAGAAATGTGTTTACAATACTCAGGAGACAAACTCACACACACACTGTACAAGCAAGCCTGCCTTGATTGGTATGTGAGTAGGAGACCCAGAGAAAATGACCAGCACACCAAGCCTAGCAGACTCTGGGAGACTGCAGGCTGTAACTTTATACTGTGACTCAGTGGAACACCGGTGTGTTTTGTCCTTATGAGGACTCTGTTTACAAGTATAGCAGCTGCTCTACCCCTTTTCTAACACCTCTATATGTACCTGGAGTGTTGAAGGAGCTGTGTGCCTGCTGTTACTGGAAGCAGAGGAAGGCGCCAAGAAGCTGCTGGTTCTGCTCAGAGGTAGCTCCGCCCCCTGCAATGGCGTCGGAGGTATACACTTATTTATACTGGCAAATGTCTCCTTTTGGTGTGAAACATAATATAAATACCTGTTTTCACAACCGCTTGCCAGAGTACACAGGGGGCTGTAGCGGGTCCCCCCCGCCGCCACTTTGTTTTTGCAACACTAAGAACCGTGGGACTCCCCTAGGGCCCCGAGTTTGTACTCGCCACTGTTGTCACCTTCAGGCAATGTTAGGGGTGTGCAGTGTGCTGCGATTTGTGACCGCTTAAGTGCAGTGCCCTGCTGTATAACAACCTCTCGGGACTGTGGTCCTGCAGCGGGGGAGCGGCCAGCCCCGCTCCTCCTCCTCCCCCCCTCCAACTCCCACGGTGCAGGTATGCTGTTGCCCACACAGCATACCGAAAAAATCAAAGATTTTAAATAAAACTCTAGGAGCTCCAGACATTTGCATCCTCTCCTGGGTGCGCTTTTTTCTAAACTGCCTCTGGAAGGGGGCATAGAGGGGAGGAGCCAGCACACCCAGTTGAAGAAATTTAAAGTGCATCGGCTCCTTTGGACCCCGTCTATACCCCATCGTACTAGATTTCCCCCAATATCCCTTATGGATGCTAGAGAAAATGATAAAAATTGCTAATATTTTAATTTGATATCTGTGTGGGTACTAATTGTATTTTTTTCATTTACATCTTAGCACTGGTGCAGTAAGTGCTCGTAATATTATGCTGCTTATGAAAAGGAAACAAATGCGTTGTCAGGGTGTGGTTTGTGCCATGAAGGTAAGTTAAATTTATTTTTAACACGCTTTTCTCTTATCCTTTACAATCAGTTGGGAGGGGGATTAACTGGCCTGTTCTGAGTAACAGTGACGACAACTTTTGGCACTAGGGACATTATTCACTTAGTATATCTTATGACATTCTTGTATTATGGTTAATCAATTCTGTATTGATACTAGCACAATACTGACCTAACTGCAAATTCTTTTCTATACTGTTTCTAGGAAGCCTTTGGTTTCATTGAAAGGGGAGACGTTGTTAAGGAAATATTCTTTCACTACAGTGAATTTAAAGGAAACATGGATGCCTTACAGCCTGGTGATGATGTAGAGTTCACAATCAAGGATCGAAATGTATGTCCGTACTCTTATCTCCTCACTTTCCACCAATACATAATAAGCTGCTTCTTAATTATCTTGCTTGGTAGTAATAATGAATTTTTTTGGTAGGGTAAAGAAGTGGCAACTGATGTGAGGCTTCTACCTCAAGGTACTGTTATTTTTGAAGATATCAGCATTGAACACTTTGAAGGGACAGTTACCAAAGTCATCCCTAAAGTACCCAACAAAAATCAGGTAACCCTCTAATATAAGTTTAGGATAAATATATCTAGTAACTCTGGCTGTACGCAAATTTAATTTAAGAACCAAATGTTAGATTAATCTAGTTTTTTTTCAATAAATGCATTTGTTAGTTAAAAAAAACTGCCGACTGATGGTGGTTTAGTGTCTGAAGTTACTGTATGTATATAAATATCCCCATGTCTACAGCTACTTTGTTTTAATTTAAATGTATACAGTGTCTTAGTGTTTTTTTAGATTTGTGCTTAACTCGGAAGAAAATTGCTAAACTTTTTTTCTGAGATGTCTCTTATAAAACCAGTAAAATTACATACATAGGATGTTGGTACTTACAGATAAATCCCTTTCTCTGATTCCGTGGGGACACTGGAGTTACAATAAGTATTACACAGATAATTATATATAAGAAAGCGCTATATTATCTGGGAATTTGTTTCCAGTTTCAGTTGGCGCTGGGTGTGTGCTGGCTTACTCTGTGTCTCTCCAAAGGGCCTTATTGGGGAACTGTCTCCATATAAAGTATCCCTGTGTGTGTGGGGGTGTCGGTACGAGTGTGTCGACATGTCTGAAGCGGAAGGCTCATCTAAGGAGGAGATGGAGCAGATTGTTGTCTCCGTCGGCAACGCCGACACCTGATTGGTTGGACATATGTAATAAGGTCACATTTGCATTTAAAACATTCCACAAGAGGATGGACAAGGCAGAGTCCAGGGAAAAAGCAGGGAGTCAATCCATGGCTTTGATGGTGTCACAGGGCCCTTCAGGGTCTCAAAAACGTTCTCTATCCCAAATAGCAGACACTGATACCGACACGGATTCTGACTCCAGTGTCGACTACGATGATGCAAGGTTACACCCAAGGGTGGCCAAAAGTATTCTTTATATGATCATTGCAATAAAAGATGTTTTGCATATCACAGATGACCCCTCTGTCCCTGACACGAGGGTGCGCATGTATAAGGAAAAGAAACCTGAGGTAACCTTTCCCCCATCTCATGAGCTGAACGAGTTATTTGAAAAAGCTTGGGAAACTCCAGACAAAAAACTGCAGATTCCCAAGAGGATTCTTATGGCGTATCCTTTCCCTGGACAGGGTACAGTGGGAATCCTCGCCCAGGGTGGACAAGGCTTTAACGCGCTTGTCCAAGAAGGTGGCGCTACAGTCTCCTGACACGGCAGCCCTCAAGGATCCTGCTGATTGCAGACAGGAAACTACCTTAAAATCTATTTATACGCATACGGGTGCTTTACTCAGACTGGCAATAGCATCGGCATGGGTATGTAGCGCAGTTACAGCTTGGACAGATACCTTGTCAGCTGACTTTGATACCCTAGATAGGGATACCATTTTATTGACTTTAGGTCATATTAAAGACGCAGTCTTATATATGAGAGAAGCTCAAAGAGACTTTGGGCTACTAGGTTCGAGAGCCAACGCCATGGCGATTTCTGCTAGGCGTGCCCTGTGGACCCGCCAATGGACGGGTGATGCCGACTCGAAGAAGCATATGGAGGTTTTACCTTACAAGGGTTAAGTTTTATTCGGGGAAGGTCTTGCGGACCTGGTTTCAACAGCTACCGCGGGTAAATCTACCTTTTTGCCTTTTGTTCCCCCGCAGGAAAAGAAAACTCCACAATATCAGATGCAGTCCTTTCGGTCGCATAAGTCCAGAAGAGGTCGGGGCTCCATCCTTCCTCGCCAGAGGTAAGGGTAGAGGGAAAAGAACGCCTGCTTCGGCTAGTTCCCAGGAACAGAAGTCCTCCCCGGCTTCTACTAAATCCACCGCATGACGCTGGGGCTCCACTGAGGGAGTCCGCGCCGGTGGGGGCACGTCTTCGACTCTTCAGCCAGGTCTGGGTTCTGTCAGACGTGGATCCTTGGGCGATAGAAATTGTATTCCAATGCTACAAACTGGAATTCGAAGAGGTGCCCCCTCGCCGATTTTTCAAGTCTGCCTTGCCAGCTACTCCCCCAGAGAGGGCAGTAGTGTTAGCTGCGATTCAAAAGCTGTGTCAACAGCAGGTGATTATCAAGGTTCCCCTAGTCCAACAGGGAAAAGGGTACTATTCGACCCTGTTCGTGGTCCCGAAGCCGGATGGCTCGGTCAGACCCATTTCAAATCTAAAATCCCTAAACCTGTACTTGAAAAAGTTCAAATTCAAGATGGAATCGCTCCGGGCAGTGATCTCCAGTCTGGAAGGGGGGGATTTTATGGTGTCACTAGACATAAAGGATGCATACTTTCATGTCCCCATATATCCTCCATCAGGAGTACCTGAGATTTGCTGTACAGGACTGTCATTACCAGTTTCAGACGTTGCCGTTTGGGCTTTCCACGGCCCCCAGAATTTTCACCAAGGTGATGGCGGAGATGAATGGGGCTCCTGCGCAGGAAGGAGTCACAATTATCCCGTACTTGGACGATCTCCTGATAAAAGCGAGATCGAGAGAACAATTGCTGAAGAGCGTATCGCTCTCCCTGAGAGTGTTACAACAGCAGGGTTGGATTCTAAATCTGCCAAAGTCACAGTTGATTCCAACGACTCGACTATCATTCCTAGGCATGATTCTGGACACAGAATAGAAGAGGGTTTTTCTCCCAATGGAAAAAGCCCAGGACCTCCAGAACATGGTCAGAGACCTGCTAAAACCAAAAAGAGTGTCTGTTCATCAATGCACTCGAGTTCTGGGGAAAATGGTGGCAGCCTACGAGGCCATCCCTTTCGGCAGGTTTCATGCGAGGACGTTTCAGTGGGACCTTCTGGACAAGTGGTCCGGGTCCCATCTACAAATACATCAGAAGATAAGCCTGTCCCCCAGGGCCAGGGTGTCTCCCCTGTGGTGGTTGCAGAGTGCTCAACTTCTAGAAGGTCGCAGGTTCGGCATTCAAGACTGGGTTCTGATGACCATGGACGCGAGCCTCCGAGGATGGGGAGCAGTCACACAAGGCAGAAATTTTCAGGGACTATGGTCAAGCCAGGAGGCTTGCCTGCACATCAACTTACTGGAATTGAGGGCCATATACAACTGCCTACGACAAGCGGAGAATCTTCTTCGCGACCTACCGGTTCTGGTTCAATCAGACAACGTCACAGCAGTGGCTCATGTAAACAGCCAAGGCGGGACAAGGAGCAGAGTGGCAATGGCGGAAGCCACCAGGATTCTTCGCTGGGCGGAAAATCACGTAAGCGCTCTGTCAGCAGTCTTCATTCCAGGAGTGGACAACTGGGAAGTGGATTTCCTCAGCAGGCACGATCTCCATCCAGGAGAGTGGGGACTTTCATCAAGAAGTTTTTGCAGAGATAACAAGTCTTTGGGGAATTCCTCAAATAGACATGATGGCGTCACGCCTCAACAAGAAGCTTCGGAGGTATTGTGCCAGGTCAAGGGACCCTCAGGCAGTAGCGGTGGACGCCCTGGTGACACCATGGGTGTTTCAGTCTGTCTATGTATTCCCTCCTCTTCCTCTCATCTCAAAGATATTGAGAATCATAAGATGAAAAAGAGTGCAGACAATACTCATTGTTCCAGATTGGCCTCGAAGGGCCTGGTACTCAGATCTTCAGGAAATGCTCACAGAAGATCTGTGGCCTCATCCTCTCAGGGAGGACCTGTTACAGCAGGGGCCCTGCGTGTTCCAAGACTTACCGCGGTTACGTTTGACGGCATGGCGGTTGAACACCGAATACTAGCTGGGAAAGGTATTCCGGAAGAAGTCACCCCTACGCTGATAAAGGCTAGGAAGGAGGTGACGGCGAAACATT
Organism: Pseudophryne corroboree; assembly: GCF_028390025.1. Classification (NCBI taxonomy): domain Eukaryota; kingdom Metazoa; phylum Chordata; class Amphibia; order Anura; family Myobatrachidae; genus Pseudophryne; species Pseudophryne corroboree. The sequence continues at coordinate 752,781,364 of NC_086445.1, read as the reverse complement.
ATCACCGTATCTGGAGGAAATATGTTTCTTGGTGTGAAGCCAAACATGCGCCTACGGAGGATTTCCATCTGCGCCGTTTTCTCCACTTTCTACAGACAGGACTGGATATGGGCCTAAAGTTAGGCTCCATTAAGGTACAGATTTCGGCCTTATCTATATTCTTTCAGAAGGAATTGGCTTCTCTCCCGGAAGTCCAGACTTTTGTAAAGGGAGTGCTGCACATCCAGCCTCCTTTTGTGCCCCCAGTGGCACCATGGGACCTTAACGTGGTATTACGGTTCCTAAACTCTCACTGGTTTGAACCGCTTCAGAATGAATTAAAGTTTCTCACTTGGAAGGTGGTCATGTTGTTGGCCTTGGCATCTGCGAGGCGGGTGTCCGAATTGGCGGCCTTATCTCACAAGAGCCTGATTTTCCATATGGATAGAGCGGAGTTGAGGACTCGTCCTCCATTTTTGCCCAAGGTGGTTTCATCGTTTCATATGAACCAACCTATTGTGGTGCCTGTGGCTACGGGTGACTTGGAGGACTCCCAAGTCCCTGGATGTAGTCAGGTCATTAAAAATCTATGTAGCCAGGACGGCTCGGGTTAGGAAAACGGAAGCACTGTTTGTCCTGTATGCGGCCAACAAAGTTGGCGCTCCTGCTTCGAAGCAGACTATTGCTCGCTGGATCTGTAACACGATTCAGCAGGCTCATTCTACGGCAGGGTTGCCGTTTCCAAATTCGGTAAAGGCCCACTCCACTAGGAGGGTTGGCTCTTATTGGGCGGCTGCCCGAGGCATCTCGGCTTTACAGCTTTGCCGAGCAGCTACCTGGTCGAGTTCAAACACTTTTGCAAAGTTTTACAAGTTTGATACCCTGGCTGATGAGGACCTTGCGTCTGCTCAGTCGGTGCTGCAGAGTCGTCCGCACTCTCCTGCCCGGTCTGGAGCTTTGGTATAAACCCCATGGTCCTTACGGAGTCCCCAGCATACTCTAGGACGTAAGAGAAAATAAGATTTCTCTAACGTCTTAGTGGATGCTGGGGACTCCGTAAGGACCATGGGAATAGACGGGCTCCGCAGGAGACGGGGCACTTTAAGAAAGAATTAGGAATACTGGTGTGCACTGGCTCCTCCCCTCTGTCCCTCCTCCAGACCTCAGTTTGAATCTGTGCCCGGACGAGCTGGGTGCACCTTAGTGAGCTCTCCTGAGCTTGCTAAACAAAGTATTTTGTTAGGATTTTTTTATTTTCAGAGAGATCTGCTGGCAACAGACTCTCTGCTACGTGGGACTGAGGGGAGAGAAGCAGCCCTACTCACTGTGGATAGGTCATGCTTCTTAGGCTACTGGACACCATTTGCTCCAGAGGGATCGAACACAGGAACGCACCCTTGGTCGTCCGATCCCAGAGCCGCGCCGCCGTCACCCTCGCAGAGCCAGAAGCCGGCGTGAGAAGCAAGAAGACTTCAAAAGCGGCGGCAGAAGACTCTAGTCTTCATATGATGTAGCGCACAGCACTGCAGCTGTGCGCCATTGCTCCCACATTAAACCCGCACACTCCGGTCACTGTAGGGTGTGTGCTGGCATACTCTCTCTCTGTCTCTCCAAAGGGCCTTGTGGGGGTTCTGTCCTCAAATAGAGCCGGTGTGCCGGTACGCTTGTGTCGGCATGTTTGACGAGGAAGGCTATGTGGAAGCAGAGCAGGTACAGATGAATGTGGTAACGTCGGCGCCGACACCCGATTGGATGGATATGTGGAAGGTTTTAAATGATAATGTTAATTCCTTGCATAAAAGGTTGGATAAAGCTGAAGCCTTGGGACAGTCAGGGTCTCAACCCATGCCTGACCTTACAGCGCAGAGGCCGTCAGGGTCTCAGAAGCGCCCACTATCCCAAATTGTTGACACAGATATCGACACGGATTCTGACTCCAGTGTCGATGGCGATGATGCAAAGTTGCAGCCTAAAATGGCTAAAGCCATCCGCTACATGATTATAGCAATGAAGGATGTAATACACATCTCGGAGGAAAACCCAGTCCCTGACAAGAGGGTTTATATGTTTGGGGAAAAAAGGCATGAGGTGACCTTTCCCCCTTCACATGAGTTAAATGAGTTATGTGAAAAAGCTTGGGAATCTCCAGATAGGAAAGTGCAGATTTCCAAACTGTTGCTTATGGCGTATCCTTTCCCGCCAACGGACAGGTTACGCTGGGAATCCTCCCCTAGGGTAGACAAAGGTTTGACACGCTTATCTAAGAAGGTAGCCCTGCCGTCACCGGATACGGCCACCCTAAAAGATCCTGCGGATAGAAAGCAGGAAGGTATCCTGAAGTCCATTTATACACATTCAGGTACCCTGCTAAGGCCGGCAGTTGCGTCGGCCTGGATGTGTAGTGCTGTCGCAGCATGGACAGATACTTTATCTGATGAACTTGATACCTTGGACAGGGATACTATATTACTGACCCTGGGGCATATAAAAGACGCTGTCCTGTATATTATTGATGCCCGGAGAGACATTACCCTGCTGGGCTCTAGAATAAATGCAATGTCGATTTCGTCCAGAAGGGTGCTGTGGACTCTGCAATGGACAGGTGATGCCGACTCAAAGAGGCACATGAAGGTTTTACCTTATAAGGGTGAGGAATTGTTTGGGGATGGTCTCTCGGACCTAGTTTCCACAGCTACGGCTGGGAAGTCAAATTTTTTGCCATATATTCCCTCACAACCTAAGAAAGCACCGTATTACCAAATGCAGTCCTTTCGATCACAAAGAGGCAAAAAAGTCCGAGGTGCGTCCTTTCTTGCCAGAGGCAGGGGTAGAGGAAAGAAGCTGCACAACACAGCTAGTTCCCAGGAACAGAAGTCCTCCCCGGCTTCCACTAAATCCACCGCATGACGCTGGGGCTCCACAGGTGGAGCCAGGATCGGTGGGGGCGCGTCTCCGACATTTCAGCCACCAGTGGGTTCGCTCACGGGTGGATCCCTGGGCTATACAGATTGTCTCTCAGGGATACAAGCTGGAATTCGAAGTGATGCCCCCTCACCGTTACCTCAAATCGGCCCTGCCAGCTTCCCCCTTAGAGAGGGAAACAGTGTTAGCGGCAATTCACAAATTATATCTCCAGCAGGTGGTGGTGAAGGTTCCCCTACTTCAACAGGGAAGGGGTTACTATTCCACTATGTTTGTGGTACCGAAACCGGACGGTTCGGTCAGACCTATTTTGAATTTAAAATCCCTGAACATTTACCTGAAAAGGTTCAAGTTCAAGATGGAATCGCTCAGAGCGGTCATTGCAAGCCTGGAAGAGGGGGATTTTATGGTGTCTCTGGACATAAAGGATGCTTACCTGCATGTCCCCATTTATCCACCTCATCAGGAGTACCTCAGATTTGTGGTACAGGATTGTCATTACCAATTCCAGACGTTGCCGTTTGGTCTCTCCACGGCACAGAGAATATTTACCAAGGTAATGGCGGAAATGGTGCTCCTGCGAAAGCAAGGAGTCACAATTATCCCATACTTGGACGATCTCCTCATAAAGGAGAGGTCCAGAGAGCAGTTGCTGATCAGCGTAGCACGCTCCCGGGAAGTGTTACAACAGCACGGCTGGATTCTGAATATTCCAAAGTCGCAGCTGATTCCTACAACGCGTCTGCCCTTTCTGGGCATGATTCTGGACACAGACCAGAAGAAGGTTTTTCTCCCGACTGAGAAGGCTCAGGAACTCATGACACTGGTCAGAGACCTCTTAAAACCAAAACGGGTGTCTGTGCATCACTGCACGCGAGTCCTGGGAAAGATGATGGCATCATACGAGGCCATTCCCTTCGGCAGGTTCCATGCGAGGACTTTTCAATGGGATCTGTTGGACAAGTGGTTCGGATCACATCTACAGATGCATCGGCTGATCACCCTATCCCCCAGGGCCAGGGTGTCTCTTCTGTGGTGGCTGCAGAGTGCTCACCTTCTCGAGGGCCGAAGATTCGGCATTCAGGACTGGGTCCTGGTGACCACGGATGCAAGCCTCCGAGGGTGGGGGGCAGTCGCACAGGGAAGAAATTTCCAGGGTCTGTGGTCAAGTCAGGAGACTTGCCTTCACATCAATATCCTGGAACTAAGGGCCATATACAACACCCTAAGTCAAGCGGAGACCCTGCTTTGCGACAAATCGGTGCTGATTCAATCAGACAACATCACCGCAGTGGCTCATGTAAACCGCCAAGGCGGCACAAGGAGCAGGGTGGCGATGGCGGAAGCCACCAGAATTCTTCGCTGGGCGGAGAATCACGTGCAAGCACTGTCAGCAGTGTTCATTCCGGGAGTGGACAACTGGGAAGCAGACTTCCTCAGCAGGCATGACCTCCACCCGGGAGAGTGGGGACTTCATCAAGAAGTCTTCACATAGATTACAAGTCGTTGGGACCTGCCACAGGTGGACATGATGGCATCCCGCCTCAACAAAAAGCTACAAAGGTTTTGTGCCAGGTCAAGAGACTCTCAGGCGATATCTGTGGACGCACTAGTGACACTGTGGGTGTTCCAGTCGGTTTATGTGTTTCCTCCTCTTCCTCTCATACCCAAGTTGCTGAGAATCGTAAGAAAAAGAGGAGTGAGAACAATACTCATTGTTCCGGATTGGCCAAGAAGGACTTGGTATCCGGAGCTGCAAGAAATGCTCACAGAGGACCCATGGCCTCTGCCTCTCAGACAGGATCTGTTGCAACAGGGGCCCTATCTGTTCCAAGACTTACCGCGGCTGCGTTTGACGGCATGGCGGTTGAACGCCGGATCCTAGCAGAAAAAGGGATTCCGGATGAGGTTATTCCTACGCTAATAAAGGCTAGGAATGACGTGACGGCTAAACATTATCACCGTATATGGCGAAAATATGTTGCTTGGTTTGAGGCCAGGAATGCTCCTACAGAGGAATTCCAGCTGGGCCGTTTCCTTCACTTCCTACAGTCGGGAGTGACTTTGGGCCTAAAATTGGGGTCCATTAAGGTCCAGATTTCGGCCCTATCCATTTTCTTTCAAAAGGAACTGGCTTCTCTTCCTGAAGTTCAGACTTTTGTAAAGGGAGTGCTGCATATTCAGCCCCCGTTTGTGCCTCCAGTGGCACCTTGGGATCTTAACGTGGTGTTGAGTTTCCTGAAATCACACTGGTTTGAGCCACTTAAAACCGTGGAGTTAAAATCTCTCACGTGGAAGGTGGTCATGCTGTTAGCCTTGGCTTCAGCTAGGCGTGTATCAGAATTGGCGGCTTTGTCACATAAAAGCCCCTATCTGGTTTTCCATATGGACAGGGCAGAATTGCGGACTCGTCCGCAATTTTTGCCAAAAGTAGTGTCATTTTTTCATATGAACCAACCTATCGTGGTGCCTGTTGCTACTCGTGACTTGGAGGATTCCGAGTTACTGGATGTAGTCAGGGCTTTGAAGGTTTATGTAGCCAGAACGGCTCGAGTCAGGAAAACTGAGTCGTTGTTTATCCTGTATGCATCCAACAAGCTGGGTGCTCCTGCTTCAAAGCAAACTATTGCGCGCTGGATCTGTAACACGATTCAGCTGGCTCATTCTGCGGCTGGCTTGCCGCCTCCAAAATCAGTTAAGGCCCATTCCACAAGGAAGGTGGGCTCTTCTTGGGCGGCTGCCCGAGGGGTCTCGGCATTACAGCTTTGCCGAGCGGCTACTTGGTCGGGTTCAAACACCTTTGCAAAGTTCTACAAGTTTGATACCTTGAGGACCTTGAGTTTGCTCATTCGGTGCTGCAGAGTCATCCGCACTCTCCCGCCCGTTTGGGTGCTTTGGTATAATCCCCATGGTCCTTACGGAGTCCCCAGCATCCACTAGGACGTTAGAGAAAATAAGATTTTACTTACCGGTAAATCTATTTCTCGTAGTCCGTAGTGGATGCTGGGCGCCTGTCCCAAGTGCGGACTTCTTCTGCAATACTTGTATAAAGTTATTGCTTGAATAAGGGTTATTTTATGGTTGCATCAGGTTTATCTGATGCTCTGTTGTTGTTCATACTGGTAACTGGGTAAGGTTATCACGAGTTATACGGTGTGATTGGTGTGGCTGGTATGAGTCTTACCCTGGATTCCAAAATCCTTTCCTTGTACTGTCAGCTCTTCCGGGCACAGTTTCCTTAACTGAGGTCTGGAGGAGGGACATAGAGGGAGGAGCCAGTGCACACCAGTATTCCTAATTCTTTCTTAAAGTGCCCTGTCTCCTGCGGAGCCCGTCTATTCCCATGGTCCTTACGGAGTCCCCAGCATCCACTACGGACTACGAGAAATAGATTTACCGGTAAGTAAAATCTTATTTTTAAACCTACCGGTAACTCTTTCTCCTAGTCCGTAGAGGATGCTGGGCGCCCATCCCAGTGCGGACTACTTTCTGCACTGGGATGGGGGGGGTGGTGGTGGGGGGGGGGGGCGACACCTGCTATATCCACCCTGTGTACTCTGGCAGCGGTAGTGAAAACTAACACTTGCTGTGATGTTTTACACTTTTATGGAGACTTTGCCAGTATAAATATCAATGAAGCTCCGGCGCCATTACAGGGGGCGAATTTTCCTCGCAGCGGGACCAGCTGCATTTTGGCACCATCCTCTGCTTACAGCAGCAGGTGCACACCGCTCCTCCAGACACTCGGGATATGCAGGAAAACTGGTACAGGGGTGTAGCAAAGGGGGAGAGCCGCTTTAGTACACAATCTGCATCCTGAAGAGGACTAATACTCCGGTGTTACACCGTGATATAACAGCTTGTAGCCTCAATGGGGCTGTTTAGCTTGGATGTGCTGTTCCCTTCTCTTTGTCTCCCTATCACATACAGTAAGGGTAGGCTTGCTATTTTACTCATCGGTGTATGTGTATATAAGTGTTTACTGTAAACAAGGTAAAACACCAATTATGTAGTGTACGTCACACCAGATTCTCTCCCTCCGCATCTGGTTCCATATCATGTGAGCAATTCAGTGAGTACTCACAACTCAGTGAGGGTGCTGGGGGGGGGGGGGGGGGGGGGGGATCAAGAGCCTTTCTGGCTAGGTGCCATAAAATCCATGTCAGATATGTCATCTCAGCTCACTGCTAATACTCGGAGAACTCAACAACTGTAGCAGGCTTTTGCAGACCTAGCTGCAAGGGCAGATGTTCCACAGCCCCCCTCTCTAGATCAGGACCACAAAAGCTTGGGTTACCTGCTTTACTCTCACTCTGATGAGGAGATACAGGAGGAGGGGGAGGAATTGGAGCCTGTTACTGGGGGTTCCCCTTCTACACAGGCTATTGAACCCCTCATTCTTGCTATACGGGACGTGTTAAAACTCCCTCTAGAGGACGCTGTGGCACAGCAGTCGTTTTTTTTCCCCACACATAACAAACTCAGGGTCACTTTCCCTGATTCTGCAGAGTTAGATGACTTGTTTAAGTTAGCCTGGAAAAATCCAGATAAGAAATACTAAGTGTCAAGACTGTTTTTCACACTTTCTCATTTGCTCCTGAAGACTGGAAACTCTGGGAAGAACCCCCGGCTGTTGACGTATCAGTCTCTCGCCTATCTTAAAAGGCAGTACTGCCAGCTCCGTCCTCCTTTACCATAAAAGACCCTGGTGATAGACTTCAGTGTAGTCTCTATTTTTCTATCAACACATCAGCAGGTATATCACAAAGACCGGTCATAGCAGGTTGGATGATTTATGCCATTCATATGTGGGCTACTCAAATTCAGTAGGGCCTCTCAGGGGCTATGTGTGACTCTCTCAAGGAGATAGGCAATATTAATGCTAGGACCACTGCTATGGTAGTGTCTGCGCACAGAGCTTTGTAGTTGCATCAGTGGATAGCGGACAGAGTCCAATCGCAGTGTAGAGTCTCTTCCTTTTTTTCAGGGGATTGGCTCTTCGGGGTAGAATTGGATACGTGAATTTCTAAAGTTATTGCGGGGAAATACACGTTTCTTCCCTCAGGCCCCGCTGGCTAGATGTTCCTTCCCAGTCCTTTCGGTCTAACAGATTTAGATCTAGGGCCAGAGGTGCCTCCAATGCGGCTAGAGGCACCAGAGGTAAGACAAGAAAACCAGCGATCGCAGGTTCTCAGGAGAGCACCAGTTCAGCTTCCACTAAGGCCTCAGCATGGTCTTGAGGTGGGAGCTCGGCTGTGTCACTTCAGCCACATGTGGGAAAGATCTTGCCAGGATACCTGGGTAAAGGACCTCATTTCTCAGGGCTACAAGCTGGAGTATGACGGCGCTCCTCCCCAAGATTTTTCAAATCAAGCTTATCAGCTTTGGAGGATACGCGTGTTACTCTGCAACAGGCGGTCAATATTGTCCCTTATTTGGACGATCTCTTGATAAAAGCGATATCCAGGGAGCTTTTATTGCTCCGTATAGACCGCACTATCCAACTTCTGTCACACCATGGTTGGGTCCTCAATTTACAGAAGTCCCACCATCGAGCCAACTCAGCGGCTACTGTTCCTGGGAATGTTGCTGTATACTGTGGCCCAGAAAATGTTCCTCCCATAGGACAAAGCGAGAACACTTCAGGAGATGGTCCGAATGGTTCTCCGGCCTACTCGAATATCCATCCATCTTTGCATAAGAGTGTTGGGGGGAAAATGGTAGCCTCATATGAGGCGATTTAGTATAGAAGGTTCCATGCCAGAACATTTAAATTGGATCTCCTGAGCAAGTGGTTCGGATCACATCTTCAGATGCACCGGATAATACGGCTGTCACCTCAGGCCAGGATTTCCCTCCTGTGGTGGCTGCAGTCCTCAAACCTACTGGAAGGTCAAAGTTTCGGGATTCAGGATTGGATCCTCCTCATGAGGGATGCGAGTCTGTGAGGATGGGGAGCTGTCACCCAGGGGCTCCGTTCCAGGGCAGGTGGTCAGCCTGCGAAGCCCTACTTTCAAACAACATTCTGGAACTTCGTGCGATCTTCAATGCAATGAAGGCCTCTCCTATACTCAGGGATCACTTGATCTAAATTCAGTTGGACAACATCATGGTAGTGGCATACATCAATCGGCAAGGAGGGACAAAAAGCAGGGCCTGCATGCAAGAAGTGTCAAAGATACTCCTCTGGACAGAAAGAAATGCGAGAGCACTGTCCGCAAATCATTCCGGGAGTAGGCAACTGGGAAGCGGACTTCCTGAGTCGTCACGATCTCCACCCGGAAGAGTGGGGGCACCACCATCAGGTGTTTCAGCAGTTCATAGACCGATGGGGCTGCCCACAAATAGACATGATGGCTTCTCGACTCAACAAGAAGCTTAGCTGGTATTGCTCACGACCCAGGGACCCTCCAGCGAGGGCAGTAGATGCACTGACGTTGCCTTGGCGTTATTGGCTGGTCTACCTGTTTTCTCCAATTCCATTGCTCCCAAGGGTGCTTAAGCGAATCAGGAATCAAGGTGTCCAGGCAATTCCGATTGGCCTCTGAGAGGGTGGTATGCGGATCTTCTGGACATGTCCATCGAAGACCCTTGGCCTCTGCCAATGAGAAGAGCTCTTCTTCAAGGTCCGTTCGTCTACCCGGACTTATGGTGACTTCATTTGACGGCAGGGAGGTTGAGCGGAACATCCTAGCTCACAAGGGCCTTTCCAAAAAGTTTCTTGCTACCATTGTTCAGGCCAGGAAACCTGTGATTTCAAAACACCATCATATCTGGAGAAGATGGGTCTCTTGGTGCGAGGAACGCACGTATCCGCCTGCGGAGTTCCACTTGGGATGTTTCCTGCAGGCCGGTGTGGATAAGGACTTATGTCTGGGTTCCATTAAGGTCTGGATTTCAGCTCTCAATTTTCTTCCAGAGGAAATTGGCAGTATTGCCAGAAGTTCAGACCTTCTTGCAAGGGATGCTTCACATACAACCTCCTTTTTGTGCTGCCCACAGCACCCTGGAATTTGAATGTAGTGTTGGAATTTCTACAGTCCTCCTCCTTGTTTGAACCTCTGACTGTAGAAGACAAGTACCTCATGTGGAAGGCGGTGATGTTATTGGCCCTGGCTTCTGCTAGGCTTGTCTCAGAATTGGAGGCCTTATCGTGTAGAAGTCCCTACTTGGCCTTTTACGAGGACAGAGCGGAGCTCAGGACTAGGCAGCAGTTCCTGACTAAGGTCGTCTCTGCGTTCCACTTGAATCAACCTATTGTGGTTTCGTCAAGTTCTGACACTTCTGCTCCTCCGGAGGCATTGGATGCTTTGCGAGCCTTGAAGATCTATGGCAAGAGACCGGCTCGGATCAGAAAAACTGATTCCTTGTTCACGCTATATGTTGCGCAGAAAAAGGGTTGCCCTGCTTCTAAGCAGTCCATTGCTCGTTGGCTTAGGCTTACTGTCCAACAGGCCTATGTGTAGGCAGCTTTACCTTTTACACAGTCTCTGAAGGCCCACTCTACAAGATCGGTGGGGTTTTCCTGGGCGGCTGCCCGTGGAGTCTTGGCCTCGCAACAATGCTGAGCCGCTACCTGATAGGGGATGAACACCTTTGTGAAGTTCTACAGGTTTGATACCCTGGCCAAAGAGGATTCCCAGTTTGGGCAGGCGTCTCCGCACGTTCTGGAAGCTTTGGGACGTCCCCATTGTACTAATTCCCCAGTATCCCTTATGGATGGTAGAGAAAATAGTTTTAATTACCTACCGGTAAATCCTTTTCTCGTATTCCATAAGCAGGGATGGGGAACCTTCGGTCCTCTAGCTGCTGTTGAACTGCACATCCCAGCATGCCTTGCAACAGTTTTAGCATGGCCAAATAGCAAAACTGTAGTAAGGCATGCTGGTATGTGTAGTTCAACAACAGCTGGAGGGCCGAAGGTTCCCCATCCCTGCCATAAGGGATATTGGGCGCCCGCCTCAGTGTGTTGACTTTTCTGCAGGTTGTCGTTTTTTTAATTTTTTTATACTGTTACCTGTTCAGCTGTTGCTGTTTTGCCAGCCGTTGCTGGTTGTTTTGTTATTGGTGTGTGATTCTCACAACTCCATTTTTATGTTCCTTCTCTCAAGTATGTCTTTTCTCCTTCTGGCACTTTTACCTATAACTGCCTGTGGGAGGGGGCATAGAGGGGAAGAGCCAGCACACCAAGTTGGAAAATTTTAAAGTGCACCAGTTCCATTTAAACCCCATCTATACCCCATCGTACTAATTCCCCAATATCCCTTATGGACTACGAGAAAAGTATTTACCTGTAGGTAATTTAAAATCCTATTTACTAGTTCATTCACTGGAGTTACACTGGGGATGTCCCAAAGCTGTCTTCATCTAGATGGGATGTGTTGAGAAACCTACAGCACCTTGCAGCCAAACCCGGCATCGGCGGGTGAAAACGTATCAAACTTCTTAAACTTTACAAAAGTGTGGAACAAAGACAGTGACTGCAAGACCGAGCTGAGAATCTGAAGCTCCCTTCCAGAGCCCACAAGGCTCCACCAAATGGAATGAGTCAAAATGGACCCTGGCGGAGCCTGACCTGTGGTTACAAAAGTCTGACGGTTGAGCAGACGAATCCACCTGGAAATAGTCTGCTTGGAAGTAGGCCACCACCGTTCATGGGCACCATAGATAACAAACAACTCATCCGTCTTGCGGATGGAAGCGGTGTGATCAACGTAGATTCGATGAGCATGAACCACATCCAAAGACTGGGATGAGGCAGACGAGTGAACCAAAACCACAATAGGTTGATTAATGTGGAAAGAGACCACTACCTTAGGGATAAAAGTTGGCTTCGTATGAAGTTTGGTCATCATGGGAAAAAAAGATGAGAACGACACAGTAAGGCTACAAGCTCGGTCACCATCTGATTAGAACAGAGGGTCAAAAGCAACAATGCTTTTTTCCACGACAGGTATTTGAGTTCAATGTTTTCCAGAGGCTCAAACACATCAGATTGCAATAACTGCAAAACTAAGTTATGGAGCTGTAGAATGAGCAAAGGGTGACTGGATCCGAAGGACCCTTTGTAGAAATGTCTGGAGGTCTGGCAGTAATGCCAGCCTGCGCTGAAAAATGGTGGACGGTGTGGGAACTTGCACCTTTAATTAGCCCAGACGAAGGCCAGCCTGAAGAAACTGTATTGGACGGGAAAGACTAAGAAGTTTTTGGGAATCTGCTGCTCTCACATCAATCCTCTTTGGCCATTTGTCCTATCTTCAATTGGATTTCCTTTCAGGAGATGACAGTGCAGATAATGCCAAACTAAATTCCTTTGAAGGAGGCCGCCATCTTACGGATGCACAAGTGAACAGGCACTTACCTCTGAGAGTATCAAGCAGACCATGGACTGAATCGCTAGTAAATCATTTGTCTGGAGGCAGAAAAACTATGTAAAGGCAGCGTCGAAAATCATGCAGAGGAACTGAAGTCTGACGGCACCAGGTTGAACTTTTTGAAGTTGTTAATTCATCTGTGGGCAATTAACGCAATGTGTCAAGTTGACATGATCTCTCACGGCCACCTTGATAAGGTTGTTGAGATGTTACTATGGTTTCCCCTAGAGATTGAAGGTGAGCAATCATTACCTCCATTACCTTTGTGGACACTTGGAGCGCAAGTGAAAGATCAGACGGAAGAGCCTGAAATTGGAAATGGGTGTCCAGAATGGCAAATCAGAAGAAAATTAGAAGGCGGCTTGATGAGGCTCCCATCCAAATAGTTATATGAAGGTATGCACCCCGAATATCAAAGACACCAAGAACTCACCTGGCCTTCATGCCCACAATCTGTGTAGCGACTCCATTGTGCCTGTGAATCATTAAATGAACATTTTAAGGATTTGAGGTTCAAAATGGGCTGGATTGAACCATCCAGCTTTGAAACCACAAAAAGATTGCAATAAAATTCCCAAGTTCGTTGATGAACTGGGATGGGAATCACTACTTCTGAAGCAAGTAGTTTGTCCACCGCCTGTTGCAAAACCTTTTTGCTTTCCAAAGAGACCGGAAGGCGTGTTGTGAACAACTAGGCGAGAGGACAAAGGCTGTGTTGTACCGCTCTAGAAAAAGATTCTGAACAAATTTTAAAATCAAACATGGTAATTGAGTTTCCACCGTAGAAGCCCTCAAGTGGGATGGAAGATGGTCATGTGGTTTCTTTTTCCGTGGGATTGGATTTCGGACAACTGGAAGTACCGGACTGACTCCCTCATGACTTTCCTCCTCTCGCGTTAGACAAGGCTTCTCTGGGTTTGGCGTGAAATTGAGGGGTTCCATGAAACGACAGGCCTGATTAGGACAAGCATTGAGCCACAGAAGATATAAAAATGTACTCCTTACCTCCTGTAGCATGGGCAATAGTTTTTGTCTTACGTCCTAGAGGATGCTGGGGTCCACATTAGTACCATGGGTATAGACGGGTCCACCAGGAGCCATTGGCACCTTAAGAGTTTAATAGTGTGGGCTGGCTCCTCCCTCTATGCCCTTCCTACCAGACTCCCTTTAGAAAATGTGCCTGGAGGAGCCGGTCACAGCTAGTGGAGCTCTACAGAGCTTTCCTGGAAAGTTTTTCTTAGAGTTTATTTTATAACAGCCTGCCTGCATCGAGGGTCTGAGGGGGGAGCAGTGTCCGCCCTGCGGGGTCTTGAGCCACTGACTCCGCTGACTGGACATTGAGCTCCGGAGGGGACAGATCGCGCCATGCCACAGGGGAACGCTCACCCCGGCAGCCAGCCGCCACCCCCTTACAGAGCTGAAAGTGGTGAGCGAGTCACTGTCCCCCCCCCCCCCCCCCCCCCCCCCCTTGCAAGCAGGGGGTCAGTGTGAAGAGGGCGGTTTTAAGGGCAGGACGGCTCAGTGGTACTGCGGTGCGGCACTGTGATGGGCGCCTTGAGCAGCACAAAACCCTACACTGACCATTTCCAGCCTGTCTGGGTCCGCGGATCTCAGCCAGCAAACAGATCCTCAGGCCAGTATAATCTTGCAAGAGCGGGAAGACAGCGCCATTGAAGGGGCGGAGCTACTCAGAGCGGACCCTGCAGCGGTCAGCGCCATTTTCCTGCCTGCAGCTCACTGCCAGTGGATGAACAGGTCCCTCCAGAGCACCTCCAGCTATCTGTAGGGTACCAGGGGGTTGTAGAAGGGAGGGGGAGGCTGTGTATAGGCTGTGTCGCCTATTAAGGGACACAGTCAGCGCTGTTCTGGGGTCTCCCTATACCTATAATAGCGCTGTGTATGGGTTGGCTCCAATCTGTGTCTCTCTGCCATTCTTGGGGAAAACGGTCTACCCAGTACCCTGCGTGTTTGTGGGGTGTTTGGTGTGTATGTAACAACATGTCTAGGGACACTGTTTCATATGCTGCAGAGGATTTATCTTCCCAAGAAGACTCCATACCATGTAATCAGGATTGCACTGTTGTAGCGCAGATCCCTGCTAGAGAGCCAGAATGGTTAGTCTCTGAGGGGGACTATTTCTCAAATTTCTGATAGGGTTGCTAGGACTGAGCATGCCACTCAAGTTCTGCAATCCCCTATGGTTGTATGGTCTGATGCTGCTTCCTCAGGGTTCCCTGTGGTTCATTCTCACAAACGTGCACTTGCCATACTTACGCAGGATGACACCGATTCTGACACTGCAGACGGTGACGGGGATGTGTCAAGGGGGACGGCATCACTTGCTAGGTGGGAGCAGTTGATTATTGAAGCTGTAAGGGATGTGTTGCACATTGCTGACACAGCTCCTGAGCAGGTGGAGGAGGCCTTTTTCACAGACAGTAGAAAGCTCCTCCCTCACCTTCCCGACTTCCAAAGAATTGAATGCCATCTTTGAAAAAGTATGGGAAAATCCGGAAAAGAAATTCCAGATCCCTAAGAGGGTCTTAGTTGCTTTTCCCTTCCCAGAAGAAGATATAAAATAGTGGGAGTCTCCGCCAATAGTTGACACCTCTGTCTCTAGGCTGTCCAAACAGGTGGTATTACCAGTCCCTGGATCTACCGCGTTGAAAGACCCGGCGGATTGCAAAGTGGATGCTACGCTAAAATCCATTTACACTGCTTCAGGGGCCATACTGCGGCCTACTATAGCCTGTGCTTGGATTGCAAAAGCTATTGCCAGGTGGTCAATCACTCTGCAGGAGGAATAGACTACGATGGATAAAGGTGACGTTGATTTATTTTTACACCATATTCAGGATTCTGCAGGGTTCTCGGTAGATTCCATGAAGGACCTGGGTTCCATGACTGCGGGGATCTCCATGTCCATCTCGGCTCGCAGAGGTCCCTGGCTGCGCCAATGGTCTTTGGATGTGGAATCCAGGAAAAGCGTGGAGGGTCTACCCTGTACAGGTCAGGCTCTCTTTGGGGAGGCGCTAGATGCGTGGATTGCCACGGCTGCAGTGGGTAAGTCTCCTTTTCTCCCCTCAGCTGCATCGGCTACGAAGAAGCCTTTTACACCAGCCACGTCACCGTACTTTTGCCCGCAAGACCTAGAAAGAACAAGCCTTCGAACACCTTCAGAGGTTTTTGTGCTAAAGGAAAGAAGCCTGCTCCCGCTGGCTCTCAGAACCAGAAGCCTGCTTCTGATACACCAAAGTCCTCCGCATGACGGTGGACAGCTAGGCCTGGAGGACGGTCAGGTGGGGGCAAGACTCTGGCAGTTCAGCCGCGTCTGGGTGTCGTCGGGCCTGGACCCCTGGGTACTGGATATTGTGTCCAGGGGTTACAG
The DNA here is from genome assembly GCF_028390025.1 of Pseudophryne corroboree. Classification (NCBI taxonomy): domain Eukaryota; kingdom Metazoa; phylum Chordata; class Amphibia; order Anura; family Myobatrachidae; genus Pseudophryne; species Pseudophryne corroboree. The sequence goes on along the minus strand of NC_086445.1, from coordinate 752,765,701 downwards.
GTTGGAGTTTCAAGATCTCCCACCTCACCGTTTCTTCAAGTCAGGCTTGCCAGCTCTGCTGACAGACAGAACAATTCTTCTGGACGCTATCCAAAAATTGGTGGTGTCCAGTGTCATTGTTCCACTGATGAGGCGTAACTGGAACAAAGGTTACTATTCAAACCTTTTCGTAGTACTGAAGCCGGATGGTTCGGTACGGCCAATTCTGAACTTAAAATCTTTGAACCCCTAAGTCAGGGAGTTCAAATTCAAAATGGAGTCTCTGAGAGCTGTCATGTAAGGTCTGACGGAGGGGGAGTTCCTGGTGTCCCTGGACATCAAGGATGCGTACCTCCATATTCCCATCTGGTCTCCGCATCAGGCATACCTCCGGTTTGCACTGCTGGATGATCACTATCCGTTTCAGGCGTTGCCGTTTGGAGACTCCACAGCATCAAGGGTCTTCACCAAAGTGATGGCGGAGATGATGGTTCTTCTGCGCATGCAGGGGGTGAACATAATTCCGTATCTGGACGATCTCCTGATCAAGGTGGCGTCCAGGGAGAAGTTGTTGCGATCCATTGCTCTCACGACACATCTGCTCAAGGAGCACAGATGGATCCTGAACCTTCTGAAGTCTCACCTAGAGCCGATATGGAGGTTGTCTTTCCTGGGAATGATCCTATACACGGAAGTGCAGTTTCTGCCGGTGGAGAAAGCATTGATGATTCAATCTATGGTCCGGGATGTCTTACAGCCTACCCGAGTCTCTGTTCATCAGTGCATCCGCCTTCTGGGGAAGATGGTTGCCTCCTACGAGGCTCTACAATATGGAAGGTTTCATGCTCGGCCCTTTCAGCTGGAACTCTTGGACTAGTGGTCGGGATCTCACCTACACATGCACCAGAGGATCCGTCTGGCTCCGAAAGCCAGGATTTCGCTCCTCTGGTGGATACAACTGCCTCACCTTCTGGAAGGCCGAAGGTTCGGAGTTCAGGACTGGATCCTTCTAACCACAGATGCAAGTTAAGAGGTTGGGGAGCAGTCACTCGGGGAAACCTTCTAAGGACGGTGGTCGGATCAAGCATCCCTTCTCCTGATAAACATTCTGGAGCGAAGAGCCATGTACAACTGCCTTCTGCAAGCAGCACACCTTCTACAGGATCGGGCTGTTCAGGTGCAGTCGGACAATGTGACCACAGTGGCCTACATAAACCGACATGGTGGAACGAAGAGCAGGGCTGCCTTGTCAGAGGTGTCAAAAATCCTCTGGGCAGAAAGGCACGTGGTGGCGATGTCAGCAATCTTCATTCCGGGCGTAACTGGGAAGCAGACTTCCTCAGCAGACACTATCTCCATCCAGGGGAGTGGGGCCTCCATCCGGAGGTGTTTGAGGAGGTAACCGGTTGGTGGGGGGTTCCTCACATAGACATGATGGCATCCCGCCTCAACAAGAAGCTGCGAGGTACTGTTCCAGGTCGAGAAACCCACAGGCAGTGGCGGTGGACGCACTGGTAACACCGTGGGTGTTTCAGGTCAGTGTACGTGTTCCCTCCAGTTCCTCTGATACCAAAAGTTCTTCAACTGGTAAGAACAAAGGTCCTGACAATCCTCATTGCTCCGGACTGGCCAAGGAGGGCTTGGTACGCGGAACTACTGGATCTTCTGCTGGAAGGTCCAAGGCCGTTACCTCTTCGGGAGGATCTGCTACTGCAGGGGCCGTTCGCTTATCAAGACTTACCACGGCTACGTTTGACGGCATGGCGGTTGAACGCCAGATCTTAGCTCAGAAGGGTATCCCAAGTGAGGTCATTCCTACCCTGATACAGGCTAGGAAGGGGGTAACGTCTAAACATTACCATCGCATTTGGAAAAAGTATGTTTCTTAGTGTAAGGCCAAGAAGTTTCCTGCGGTGGAGTTTCAACTTGGACGTTTTCTCCTTTTCCTCTAAGCAGGGATGGATATGGGTCTGAGATTGGGCTCCATCAAGGTCCAGATCTCTGCTTTGTCAATCTTCCAAAAACAATTAGCTGTCCCCCTTGAGGTTCAGACCTTTTTAAAAGGGGTTCTGCACATCCAGCCTCCCTTTGTGGTGCCAACGGCACCCTGGGATCTTGATGTGGTGTTGCAGTTCCTGCAATCTGCTTGGTTTGAGCCTCTACAGGAGGCTGATCTCAAGTTTCTTACGTGGAAGGCGGTCACTTTGTTGGCCTTGGCTTCTGCACGACGCATGTAGGAATAGGGGCTTTATCTTGTAAAAGCCCCTATCTGATTTTCCATGAAGACAGGGCAGAACTTAGGACTCGTCCACAGTTCCTGCCTAAGGTTGTATCGGCTTTCCATATCAACCAACCTATTGTGGTGCCAGTGGCTACTGACTCCTCAATTGCTTTAAAGGCCTTGGATGTAGTGAGGGATTTGAAGACTTATGTGCAGAGGACGGCTCGTCATAGAAAAAGTGACTCCCTATGTGTCCTCCATGATCCAAAGAAAATTGGGTGTCCTGCTTCTAAGCAGTCGATTTCGTGCTGGATTAGGTTCACTATCCAGCATGCTTATTCCACGGCACGATTGCAGTGTCCAAGATCTGTAAAGTAGGCTCTTCCTGGGCGGCTGCCCGGGGGGTCTTGGCTGTACAACTCTGCCGAGCAGCTACTTTGTCTGGGTCGAACACGTTTGCCAAGTTTTACAAGTTCGACACTTTGGCCTCTGATAACCTCAAGTTTGGTCAAGCAGTGTTGCAGGAGCCTCCGCGCTCTCCCCCCGTACTGGGAGCTTTGGTACATCCCCATGGTGCTAATATGGACCCCAGCATCCTCTAGGACGTAAGAAAATAGGCTTTTCGTTACCTACCGGTAAATCCTTTTCTCGTAGTCCGTAGAGGATGCTGGGCGCCCGCCCAGCGCTGCGTTTTCCTGCATTAGTTTTCTAGTTCAGTACTGCCTGGTTCCTAGGTAAGTTCTGCGTTATTTACTGTTTCAGCGGTGGCTGAGTTGTTCAGGCATGTTAGCCGGGTTTGACTGTTGTGTGAGCTGGTATGAATCTCGCCACTATCTGTGTAATTCCTTCTCTCAAAGTATATCGTCTCCTCGGGCACAGTTTCTAGACTGAGTCTGGTAGGAGGGGCATAGAGGGAGGAGCCAGCCCACACTATTAAACTCTTAAGGTGCCAATGGCTCCTGGTGGACCCGTCTATACCCATGGTACTAATATGGACCCCAGCATCCTCTACAGACTACGAGAAAAGGATTTACCGGTATGTAACCAAAATCCTATTTTATCCAGTTCTGAACTGAAAAGCATGACCCCAGAAAAAGGGAAGAGCTTCCAGAGCGCATTTTGAATCAGGCTCCCTGCCAGGCCCCAAGGCCCGGCACTGCCACCACCAAAGCAGAAATTCTGGAACAGAACTGTACTGTCCATCAATTGGCGTATCTCCAAGGTACACTGCACGTTCCTTAATATCCTCTGCTAAAGAGATCAGCTCAGACTGGGAAACGGAAGTCAATCTACTAATTGTGTCACCCATCTTTCTTTTCACTGATTTTGAATATTTTTTTTTTTTTTTTTTATAATTATAACCCAAGTGGCCACCAGGGTTGGCCGGAGTGAAAGCTGCTGTGTAAATTGACTTAAGGGTAGATTCCAGTCTCCTATCTGATCCATCTCTTAGTGAAGTGGAGACCTAAAAAGTCATCATTTTAGACTGGAAACAGATGGATCCGCCAAATGTGGAAATTCCCACTTCGATCTGTGGGGGTCATTCCAACCCGATCGCTCGCTGCAGTTTATCGCCGAAGGCGGTCGTTTCCCTGCGATTGCCGCTGGGCGGGAGGGGGCGGCATTTGGCCGCCGTTATGGGGGAGCAGTCTGGCCAACGCAGGCGTGCGGAGCGACTAGTAGCTGCCGGCCAGCACGCTAAAGCTGCGCTGGCCGGGAGCTACTCCTGAAGTGCAAAAGCGCTTTTGCACTTCTGCGGGGGGGAGACGCGCTGACATGCGAGGCGGGATAGCCCTATGCTGGGTGTTCCCCTGCATGTCAACTCGGAATGACCCCCTGTGTTCAGACGGAAAAGGATAGAGCACAAGCAACCATTTGAAACTTTTATCGGGATGTTTTCCGGCAGCTACCAACTGGTACTTTGAGGGGAAGAAGGGAAAGTGACTAAACGCTTTTTCTTTCGATTTAAAGTAATGTCTCCTGAGATTCTAAGGGATCTGTCTCTTTTGGGATAGTTGTTTAGCCTATCAGCACTCTAAGTGGATTACGGCATCCGTTCTAGAGAAAAAGAAACTGCCCTTTGGCCCAAGCTGGCTCCAAAACCTGGGTTTATTTGCATAGGGCCTAGGGAAGAACTCACCCTCTGGTCACACTGCAGCACCTGAGCAATCTGCTTTTAGGTATCTGCTGAGAGGGCACCAATTGCTGGGATAATTCAAACAGCATAGCCTCTGCCATCGTAGACACCCAAGACGGTTTATCAGTAGGAGGAGGGACCAACATGGGAGTGGACAGACTGTCGGACTCACGGGCTTCACAAACAGCTCCCCAATTTGCGCGAGCATGCTAAAATTTCTTATTACATTTTGAGCGTGCAAACACTTTTTGGAAGGCAATCTCTTTATTAGATAATGAAACTGCAGAATACTTCCCGGTCATACTGAGAATTGGGGAAGAGATGCAACACACACTCAACACAATTTTAACAGTAGGAGACAGAAATTGGCAGCAGGAATCTATATAAAGAAAAGGAACAAATTGCAGCTGCAGAGTGAGGATTGTACATACACGAAGAGCTCCTCCACAAGCCTGTAATGAGAGCCTGCAGTTTTGGAGAACTCCAGATGCCCCCACAATTACCCCATTGCAATTCATGGACCCTGTTGAATAGACTGAGCTGTGTCCTGGAGGGCGCTGCTCATATGCAGCATATGTTGATGGTAGGTAGACTCACACTGGGAGGAGGAGCCTGGTAGAGAGGTGCTCTATCCCCTAAAAGGCTGACCTGAACCAATAGGGAGCGCCCAGACGCAAGGGGACCCATAGTGCAGCCACCTGAGTGAGGGCAACTCTGTCCATTTGGGGGTTGGGTGGACATTGTTGACCATGGTTGTGGAGCTATATAATATAATCATAATATAATCATAATATAGATTGTTAGTTTTTTTTTTTTTAAACAAAATTGAAATATGATCTAATTTCTTAGATTAACTTTCAGAGTACGCCGCTTTCAGTCTTGCAGAGTTTAACACTAGGCAATCTGCAGCGCTACTGCTGGACCAGAACACTTGCTCCTGGCACCCATAAGTGCCCTGTGTCTGTTTAGTAGTGGATCCCAATTCATTCTTTACTGATTGGCTACGGCTTCTATGTAGTACCACGGTTTCCAGGATCTGCACTGCTAAGGACTGCTTATACTGGTCATCTGCATTTGGAGCCCCACAGCAGCTGTTTAGCAGTAAAGGAGATGGTTGGTAGCAGTGAGAGAGGGGGAAAAAATAGGACCCAGGTTAAAATAGTAAAGAAAAAAATAGAAATATACCAGCGAACCTAGTACAACAGTGTCTTCTACACTTAAAGTAAAACTGAGGAATTGGGGCAGGGGGACACACATACACCATAGAAACAGCTACACTATTAAGTGCTAGCTCTTCAATCCTAACTACACCCCATGGTCTACAGTATCCCCCAGATGGAAGGAGAAATGTTAAATAACACTGAGAACATCCTCTGCATTTTGTGTTGTGAATATTCTTTTACTTGAATTAATGTAATACATTTTATTGTCTTGTTTTTATTTTTTTGTGCATTTTGAATGGTTTGGAAGCGCCATGCCAATTGAAACATTTGTGTGATTTACAAAGTTTTAATTTATAAGATGTCTTGTAGCATGTAGCAGTTTTAATTTCCTATGCATTATCTAGTGTATGAAATGTCTGAGATATGGAATAGGTTACATTTAACAATGACCATAGGACACAATTCTCAAGGGGACCTTGCTACACTGTGGGTTTTTAGTAGAGATGAGTGGGTTCGGTTTTGCTCAGATCTACTCAAATCTCCTTATTGGCTATCTGACGTCACGTCTTTTGGTTAGCCAATAAGAAAAATCCAGAAAATAAGAAATGGCGATAATTCTGGCGTAAAGAACTGAGTAAATTCGAACCCGCTCATCTCTAGTTTTTAGCACTATGAACTAATTCTATAAGGCCATGGGAAGCGTCAGATGTGGTGTTTATTTTTTATACTTAATGAAAAATGTTGACTCTTAAGTGAAATTATTTGTAAAAAATTGTGTTTTACAGAATGACCCTTTACCAGGACGTATAAAAGTTGACTTTGTGATCCCTAAGGAGCTTCCTTTTGGTGATAAAGATACTAAATCCAAGGTGACCCTTTTGGAAGGAGATCATGTACGGTTCAACATTTCCACAGATCGACGGGATAAACTGGAACGTGCCACAAATATAGAAGTTCTCTCCGACACATTTGAGTTTACAGATGAGTCTAGAGAAATGGTTAGTATTAACTTGATGCCTGTATTTTATATTTTCGGTTATCCAATGAATAGACTTGCATTGTGGGTGATGAATTGCCTATTTTGGGCATTAACCAGTCATTTGTATTGAAGACCAATTAACGGAGGTAAGGTGCGTAACTTGTAGTCATTTATTAGGTAAGTTGATCTAACAAACTTGTAATTGATTATTGTCATATGTTGATTAAAATACAAAAACAGTGTTTTTGCATTCCCATTGTAAATAAATGGTTGCGTAATATATTCTTACACTTGACAGTTCTCGTTATCCATAGTTAAAGCAACTCTTGCAGTTACGCTGGTGGATATTTAAATGCCTCCTATTAGGATTTGCTAGATGTGGAAAAACATATACAGTATATTATATAAGTTTATTCCTCTGATGAAATATTGTTTACACTATAAAAGTTTAAATATTAAGGTGAAAAATAGGTGTTTAAGATAATGTGAGTGCTTTGTGTATTGTTTTTGTACTTTTAAAATGATTGACTACGGTTTGTTGTAAAAACTGCTGCCAAAAGGATCATCTTCTCTCAATGGCATCAGGAGTGTGTGGTATTGTCGGATTACATTCTGTTTAATTCTGAACTAGGTTGACAGAATTATAGGTGGATGGCTATTTATTGAGCCTGGAATCTTTTTAGGAATTTTGTTATGAATTGTTTTGGTTTGGTGCAAATATGGTTTTGATTTTAAATGGTCAGTGTGACTTAAATGCAACTTATGGTGTGACTAAATGTTATGTCGTTTATTTTTAGATTGTTGCCTTGTTTGGTAGGACAACCTTTTGGTCTTGAGGTCTAAGAAGTGAAGATATGCTTTGTCTGTCTTTCTTTCTGTTTTAGTAATCTGGTTGTGTTACTTGTTTGGCTTCTGCTCGGTACCCTCCTATGCAAGACTAATGCTGATCAAAATGTCTGGTTTTCATTGCTTTAGATGTTGAAATGCAAAAGGATGTAGCATTTCACACAAGTTCAGTTTTGACGCCCTCTGTTTCAGCAATGGTTTTAAAGTTCCTAAAATCCTCCCTCAAATAACGCCATCCTTTTTTATAAAAAAAACAAAACCTTACTTGTTAGCCAGTTTAGTACTTGGGCAAATTTTTTTCCCTGGCCCATGCGACCCATCACAGTATAAAGGTCTAGAATGTGAGCAACTGTGGCCTCATATCTTGTATTCATACTGCTGTTTCCCTCTCACAGGGTGTGATTGCAGCAATGAGGGATGGGTTTGGTTTTATAAAATGTGTTGATCGGGATGCCCGAATGTTCTTTCACTTCAGTGAAGTCCTGGATGGAAATCAGCTCCACATTTCTGATGAAGTTGAGTTTACTGTTGTCCCTGTGAGTAAACGTTCTTAATACGGAGTATGCTAGTGTCCCTTTCCCGTTCATTTAGTAGATAACCTTTTAAGTTCCCCCCTACCCAGAAAAGAAATGCATTAATCTCTCAGTTGGGTGTGCTTGTTTCCCCTCTGGTTTTTTTCCGTTTTTGTTTATTTTTGTAGAACTCTTGACCTAAAATTTAGTGAATCCACTTGCATGTGACTTGTATTTTTCATTTTGGTCTAGAGGTTATAAGACAACACTAACCAATTGTGATGAAAAATCTCGTAGATCGGGTTTCGTCTTGGACCGTGTGTTTAGCGTATGTTGTTGAAGAATGTTTACTGCCTAATTCTAACCGTTTCATCTATTTTTTTTATTACAGGATATGCTCTCTGCCCAGAGAAATCATGCTATCCGAATTAAAAAGCTCCCAAAAGGAACAGTTTCATTTCATACCCAGTCAGATCATCGTTTTGTTGGTATTATAGAAAAAGAAGCCACATCTGCCTCTGCTAAATCAAGCAGCCCAAACAAAGGAAAGGAGAAGGTACAGTAATGGTAGCTAAGGCTGTTTTTATTAAAGCGCACACACTGAATATCTTTTCCATAATGGTCTTTTAGACTTGGCCATTGTGATGTAGTTATGCAGAACCCCAGTATTTATTTTTTGCTTTTAAAGCCTTTGTTCCCTTTTACTACAGTGGCTGGCACCAAGTAAATGCGTAACATCTAAATGCTACGTAAAGCCTTTGCCAATGAGTATATGAATGTCCCACTACTACTACATATCCTCAGCTGTGTATCAAGCCCGTTCCATTGGTTAGGCACTTAATTCTCTTGATTGAACGTTCTTTTCTCTGACGTCCTAGTGGATGCTGGGAACTCCGTAAGGACCATGGGTAATAGCGGGCTCCGAAGGAGGCTGGGCACTCTAGAAAGATCTTAGACTACCTGGTGTGCACTGGCTCCTCCCACTATGACCCTCCTCCAAGCCTCAGTTAGATTTCGTGCCCGGCCGAGGTTGGATGCACACTAGGGGCTCTCCTGAGCTCTTAGAAAGTAATAGTCTTAGATTTTTTTTTTTTCAGTGAGACCTGCTGGCAACAGGCTCACTGCAGCGAGGGACTAAGGGGAGAAGAAGCGAACTCGCCTGCTTGCAGCCGGATTGGGCTTCTTAGGCTACTGGACACCATTAGCTCCAGAGGGATCGACCGCAGGCCCAGCCTTGATGTTCGGTCCCGGAGCCGCGCCGCCGTCCCCCTTACAGAGCCAGAAGCAAGAAGATGGTCCGGAAAATCGGCGGCATGAAGACTCAGTCTTCACCAAGGTAGCGCACAGCACTGCAGCTGTGCGCCATTGCTCCTCTCACACACTTCATACTTCGGTCACTGAGGGTGCAGGGCGCTGGGGGGGGCGCCCTGAGGCAGCAATAAAAACACCTTGGCTGGCTAAAATACCTCAATATATAGCCCCAGGGGCTATATATGAGGTAAATACCCCTGCCAGAAGTCCATAAAAAGCGGGAGAATAGGCAGCGAAAAAGGGGCGGAGCCTATCTCCTCAGCACACTGGCGCCATTTTCCCTCACAGCTCCGTTGGAGGGAAGCTCCCTGGCTCTCCCCTGCAGTCTACACTACAGAAAAGGGTTAAAAAAAGAGAGGGGGGGGCACTAAATTTAGGCGCAGTATACATTATATATAAAAACAGCAGCTATAGGGGACATAACTCAGTTAGTCCCTGCAGTATATAGCGCTCTGGTGTGTGCTGGCATACTCTCACTCTGTCCCCCCAAAGGGCTTTTGTGGGTCCTGTCCTCGTTTAGAGCATTCCCTGTGTGTCTGCGGTGTGTCGGTACGGCTGTGTCGACATGTTAAATGAGGAGGCTTATATGGTGACGGAACAGAGGCCGATATATGTGATGTCGCCCCCTGTGGGGCCGACACCAGAGTGGATGGTTAGGTGAAAGGTATTAACCGACAGTGTCAACTCCTTACATAAAAGGGTGGATGACGTAACAGCTGTGGGACAGCCGGCTTCTCAGCCCGCGCCTGCCCAGGCGTCTCAAAGGCCATCAGGGGCTCAAACACGCCCGCTCTCTCAGATGGCAGACACAGATGTCGACATGGAGTTTGACTCCAGTGTCGACAAGGTTGAGACATATACAAAATCCACTAGGAACAGCCGTGACTTGGTCCCGGCAATAAAAAATGTGTTATACATTTCTGACATTAACCCAAGCACCTCTGAAAATGGGTTGTTAGGTTTGGGGAGAAAAAACAGGCAGTGTTTTGTTCCCCCATCAGATGAATAAATGAAGTGTGTGAAAAGCGTGGGTTCCCCCGTTAAGAAACTGGTAATTTATAAAAAGTTACTGATGGCGTACCCTTTCCCGCCAGGAGGATAAGTAACGCTGGGAGGTATCCCCTAGGGTGGATAAGGCGCTCACACGGTTGTCAAAAAAGGTGGCACTGCCGATTTAGGAACGGCCACTTTGAAGGTACCTGTTGATAAAAAGCAGGAGGCTATCCTGAAGTCTGTATTTACACACTCAGGTACTAGACTGAAACCTGCAGATCGTGCTGCTGCAGCGTGGTCGGTGACCCTATTAAGCATACTAGTTTGCTAATATGAGAACATATTAAAGACGTCGTCTTATATATGAGGGATGCACAGAGGGATATTTTGCCGGCTGGCATCCAAAATGAATGTAATGTCCATTCTGTCAGGAGGGTATTAGAGACCTGTCACTGGACAGGTGATGCTGACTTAAAAAGCGCATAGAGATTCTGCCTTATAAGGGTGAGGAATGATTTGGGGGTGGTCTCTGGGACCTCGTATCCACAGCAATGTGCTGGGAAGAAATATTTTTACCTCAGGTTTCCTCACAGAAAAAGGTACAGTCCTGTCGGCTTCAGAAAAGCAAGCGGGTCAAATGGCGCTTCCTTTCTGTACAGAGACAAGGGAAGAGGGAAAAAGCTGCACCAGGAGCCTGTTCCCAGAATCAAAATTCTTCCCCCGCTTCCTGTGAGTCCACAGCATGACGCGGGTGCTCCACAGGTGTAGCCAGGTATGGTGGGGGGCCGTCTCAAAAAATTTCAGCAATTAGTGGGCTCGCTCACAGGTGGATCCCTGTTTCTTTCAAGTAGTATTTCAGGGGTACAAGCTGAAATTAGAGATGTCTCCCCCCAGCCGTTTCCTTAAATATGCCTTGCTGACAACTCCCTCAGGGAGGCTGTGCTAGAGGCAATTAATAAGCGGTATTCCCAGCAGGTAAAACTCAAGGTGCCCCTACTTCAACAAGGACGGGGTTACTATTCCACACGGTTTGGGGTACCGAAACCGCATAGTTCGGTGTGACCCTTCTTATATTTAAAATCCTTGAACACCTACATAAAAAAATTCAAGTTCAAGATGGAATCGCTCAGGGCGGTTATTGCAAGCCTGGACGAGGGGGATTACATGGTATCCCGGGGCATCAAGGATGCTTACCTGCATGTCCCCATTTACTATCCTCGCCAGGAGTACCTCAGATTTGTGGTACAGGATTACCATTACCAAGTCCAGACACTGCCGTTTGGACTGTACATGGCACCGAGGGTGTTTTATCAAGGTAATGGCCGAAATGATGATACTCCTTCGAAAAAAGGGAGTTTTAATTATCCCGCACTTGGACAATCTCTTTATAAGGGCGAGGTCCAAGGAGCAGTTGGTAGTCGGGGTAGCACTATTTTGGAAAGTGCTACAACAGCACGGTTGGATTCTAAACAGTCCAAAGTCACAGCTGGTTCCTATGACACGTCTACTGTTCCTGGGGATGGTTCTGGACATAAACCAGAAATAGTTTTCTCAGGGAGGAGAAAGCCAAGGAGTTGTCATCTCTAGTCAGAGACCTCCTGAAGCCAAAACAGGTAGCGGTGCATCATTGCACGCGAGTCCTGGGAAAAATGGTAGCTTCCTACGAAGCAATCTCATTAGGCAGGTTCCATACAAGAACTTTTCAGAGGGACCTGTTGGACAAGTGGTCTGGATCGCATCTTCCGATGCATAGGCTGATAACCCTGTCTCCAAGGACCAGGGTATCTCTACTGTGGTGGCTGCAGAGTGCCCATCTTCAAGAGGGCCCCAGGTTCGGCATACAGGACTAGGTCCTAGTGACCATGAATGCCAGCCTTTGAGGCTGGGGGGGCAGTCACACAGGGAAGAAACTTCCAGGGACTTTGATTAAGTCAGGTGATTTCCCTACACATAAACATTCTGGATCTGAGGGCCATTTACAATGCCCTGAGGCCGGCAAGGCCTCTGCTTCAAAACCAGCCGGTACTGATCCAATCAGACAACATCACGGCAGTCGCTCATGTAAACCAACAGGGCGGCACAAGAAGCAGGATGGCGATGGCAGAAGCCACAAGGATTCTCCGATAGGCGGAAAATCATGGGTTAGCACTGTCAGCAGTGTTCATTCCCGGAGTGGACAACTGGGAAGCAGATCTTCTCAACAGACACGACCTCCACCCGGGAGAGTGGGGACTTCCTCCAGAAGTCTTCCAAAGGATTGTACACCATTGGGAAAGGCCACAGGTGGACATGATGGCGTCCCGCCTCAACAAAAGCTATAAAAGATATTGCGCCAGGTCAAGGGACCCTCAGGCGATAGCTGTGGACGCTCTGGTAACACCGTGGGTGTACCAGTCGGTTTATGTGTTCTCCCCTCTGCCTCTCATACCAAAGGTACTGAGAATAATAAGAAGGCGAGGAGTAAGAACGATACTCGTGGTTCCGGGCTGGCCAAGAAGAGATTGGTACCCAGAACTTCAAGAATTATATCAGAGGACCCATGGCCTCTGCCACTCAGACAGGACCTGCGGCAGCAGGGGCCTTGTCTGTTCCAAGACTTACCGCGGCTGCGTTTGACGGCATAGCGGTTGAACGCCGGATCCTGAAGGAAAAGGGCATTCCGGAGGAAGTCATTCCTACGCTTACTAAAGCCAGGAAAGAGGTTACAGCAAATCATTATCACCGCATATGGCGGAAATATGTTGCATGGTGTGAGGCCGAAAGGGCCCCAACAGAGGAATTTCAACTAGGTCGATTTCTGCATTTCCTGCAAGCAGGAGTGACTATGGGCCTTAAATTAGGTTCCATTAAGGTACAGATCTCGGTTCTGTCGATTTTTCTTTCAAAAAGAACTAGCTTCAGTACATGAAGTTCAGACATTATAAAAGGAGTGCTGCATATTCAGCCCCCGTTTGTGCCTCCTGTGGCACCTTGGGACCACTAAAGACCGTGGATCTGTAATATCTCACTTGGAAAGTGGTCATGTTATTGGCCTTGGTTTCGACCAGGCGAGTATCAGAATTGGCGGCTTTATCATGTAAAAGCCCTTATCTGATTTTCCATATGGATAGGGCAAAATTGAGGACTCGTCCCCAGTTTCTCCCTAAGGTGGTGTCAGCGTTTCACCTGAACCAGCCTATTATGGTGCCTGCGGCTACTAGGGACTTGGAGGACTCCAAGTTGTTAGACGTGGTCAGGGCCCTGAAAATATGTTTCCAGAACGGCTGGAGTCAGAAAATCTGACTCGCTGTTTATCATATATGCACCCAACAGGCTGGGTGCTCCTGCTTCTACGCAGACTATTGCTCGTTGGATTTGTAGTACAATTCAGCTTGCACAGCCAAAATCTGTCAATGCCCATTCCACAAGGAAGGTGGGCTCATCTTGGGCGACTGCCCAAGGGGTCTCGGCTTTACAACTTGCCGAGCTGCTACTTGGTCAGGGGCAAACACGTTTGCAAAATTCTATAAATTTGATACCCTGGCTAAGGAGGACCTGGAGTTCTCTCATTCGGTGTTGCAGAGTCATCCGCACTCTCCCGCCCGTTTGGGAGCTTTGGTATAATCCCCATGGTCCTTACGGAGTTCCCAGCATCCACTAGGACGTCAGAGAAAATAAGAATTTACTCACCGGTAATTCTATTTCTCGTAGTCCGTAGTGGATGCTGGGCGCCCATCCCAAGTGCGGTTTATCTGCAATACTTGTACATAGTTATTGTTAACTAAATCGGGTTATTGTTGAGCCATCTGTTGAGAGGCTCAGTTTCATACTGTTAACTGGGTTTCATATCACGAGTTATACGGTGTGATTGGTGTGGCTGGTAAGAGTCTTACCCGGGATTCAAAATCCTTCCTTATTGTGTACGCTCGTCCGGGCACAGTATCCTAACTGAGGCTTGGAGGAGGGTCATAGTGGGAGGAGCCAGTGCACACCAGGTAGTCTAAGATCTTTCTAGAGTGCCCAGCCTCCTTCGGAGCCCGCTATTCCCCATGGTCCTTACGGAGTTCCCAGCATCCACTACGGACTACGAGAAATAGAATTACCGGTGAGTAAATTCTTATTTTTAACTGGTGTACAACAGTGTGCTAGTGGTTAAATAAGACCGGATGGGTATTGATCTGTAACTCCTGCTGGAATCCATTTTTGTTTGTGTGCTCCATACCTTGCTTAAAATGGCTAATTGCGCAACATGATGCTAGTTTCATTTAATTTACACAAACTTTTTTGGTAATTTTGTGTTTAGAAAAAAGAGAAGGTAAGATTCGCATGGTGTGATTTTTTAGCTGATTACCTGTCTTGAAGCCTGCTTTCACAATGCAAAGACTTTACCTAACATTGCACTGATTGTAGCATCTTTGAGTTTCTGGAAATGAGTGTGCATGTTTCCACCATAACTAACCTTTCAGACTATTAGTAAGCTGAAAGGCCTGTAAGGGGGAAGGGGTTGTTTACCTTACAGTTCCACTAAGTCAGTGATTTTCAACCTTTTTTTTTTACTTGCGGCACACTGATCAATGTTTTAAAATTGCCAAGGCACACCATCAGTTCCCCACAGAAAACCCCCAAAAAAACACACATTGGCCGTCCCAATAATAAAAAATCCACACATACATTGGCCTACACAAAAAAAAACAATGACATTGCTCCCCACATAAATCATGTTGCTCCTTACATACAGCCTATTGCTCTCCACATAAATCAATTACATTTCTCCCCACATAAATCCTATTGCTCCCCTCATGAATTATTCACATTGTTCCCCCCATAAATCCTATTGCTCCCCACAGGAGAAATAGCATAACAAATATTAGCCCCTACCGGTTAGCTGTCCTACTCCCTGTCCCTCAGTGGCAGGGGTTGTTCATAGTGGATTACTGCGAATACTGAGCAGCGGGCGGTTGGGCAGGTGTGGGTGTGGGTGGGCAAGGAAAGCCGTGGATGCAGGTGGAAATTGGAAGATGTGTATGCAGGTGGGTGGGCTGGCTGGGTGGTGAGTTGCGGCGGCCTTGACCTATGATATCACACTGCCGCGTCATCAAGGCACAGGACACAGCCGGATTATGAATGATCCTCTAAGAAGAGCCCAGGCTAACAGTTCACTCTGAAGATGCAGGAAGCTGCTTGGCTCCGAGGCACACCTTGCAACTGGTCGCGGCACACTAGTGTGCCACGGCACACTGGTTGAAAAAGCCTGCACTAAGTATAGCATTGTACTGAAATAACTTACAAAGTTACAAAATTGTTTGAGCACCACCCAGTACATTAAAATATCTGCAGTGTGTACAAGACTAAGTTGACTGAAACCAGTAAATGGCTTATGATACTCTACCTTTTATGTTGTATTTGTGACTGTGGCAGGTGCAAGTTGATAGAAGGATTTTTGTTTATTTAGGTTGTGTGGTTATCTTTTTTATATTTTATTTTTTATTTTATTCTCTGAAATTTTTCTTGATTATTTGTGTAGCTAAGAAATAAAACTGCATAACAATTTGTCAGCGGATGTAGATTAGATGTTTTATTGGTCTTTAGGTGTTGCTCCATATTCTAAAGAGCTATTTGAAATGTACATTTATAATGTACAATTTGAACATACATATAACATGCGTAAAAGGGTCTTACTTTGTTCAGCATGCATATTGGTATATAACAGATTGTAGTTAGAACACTAATAAGTAACAAAGTTGCTTAATTATTTCCCAAACTTTTCTTTGTATTTCTTGCAGAACATTATGACTAGTATATTGTGTAGGGTTTGATGGTAACTTTCTTATTTGTTACTTATGGCAAATATGTACAGTGTAAGCAATGAGGATGTAGTGCAAATTAAACCTGGCAGTCTTAGGGGGGAAATCAATTACTTGTGATAAATTACAGCTTGTGAGAATCGGAAGTAGCCTCAGATGTTACTCTTCAATTTGGTTCCCAACTTCTCCCAATAGCCTAGTTATGGCTTGTTAACGGGCTTTACCTAACAGAGTCCGTGAAAAGGTCACCAATATGTTCGGTAATGCTGACGCGGCACCCATTAACTTATGATGTGTGTATTTTAGGGGTGGTCTGACGTGCTGGGGAGGGGGGGGGGGGGGGGAAATCCCTAATGACGCTGGTAGTTTTTATTGAAAAAATGTTCCCCACGCAAGCAGTTCTCTTCAGTCATCTGGAACTGATGGTCCAATTCCTCCTGGCCTATGGGTGGCTCATCAACTGGAAAAAGTCCTCGCTGGTCCCTGCTCGGAGCATGGTGGACCTGGGGGGCACTACTGGACACACACAGCCAACGATTGTTTCTGTCTCCAGAGAAAGTCCTGAAACTTCAGGACAGGATCAGATATTTCCCTCTAGCCCAAGAGTGTCAATACACTCGGCGATGCAAGTACTAGGCCTCATGGTGTCTGCTTTCGATGTGGTAGAGTACGCTCAATTTCACTCCCGCCCTCTACAGAGGTTAATACTTTCCAAGTGGGACGGCCTGCCTCATCGGATCAGCTCTCAAATGAGCTCCTTGACTCTGGAGGTTCGTTTGTCACTAAACTGGTGGCTACAGGACCAACAGTTGAGCAGAGGCCGTCCCTTCTGGATCTCCAACTGGGTCCTCCTGACAACGGATGCCAGTTTGCGTGGTTGGGGCACGGTCCAGTAGGAATGTCTCTTCCCGATAAACATTCTGGAATTGCAGGCAGTGTTCAATGCATTGATACTGGCCCTGCCTCTAGTACAGAACAGGCCTGTTCAAGTACAATCAGACACCACCACAGTGGCGTACATAAATCATGAAGACTGCACTCAAATCCACATGGCAATGCTGTAAGTATCAAAAATCCTCAGTTGGACGGAACGCCATCTGCCAGCAATATCGGCAGTATTCATCCCTGGAGTCCTCACCTGAGAAGCAGATTTCCTCAGTCTGCAGGACATTCACGCCGAGAGTGGAGTCTTCATCTGGAAGTCTTTCAACTCCTAGTGGACAAGTGGGGCCTACCAGTTGTAGACCTGATGGTGCCTCGACACAATCACAAGGTTCCGGTCTTCGGATCAAGGACAAGGGATCCTCAAGCAGCGTTCGTGGATGCACTGGCAATTCCATGGAACTTTCGGCTGCCATATGTGTTCCCTTTAGTGTCACTCCTGCCCAGGGTTCTATGGAAGTTCAAGCAAGAAAGAGGACTACTACTTCTGATCGCTCCAGCATTGCCCAGATGGCATTGGTTCTCAGACCTGCAGGGTATCGATAGAGCATCCTCTTCTACTTCCTCAACGCCCAGACCTCCTCGTTCAGAGCCCTTGTGTATATCCGGACCTGGCTTTGACGGCGTGGCTCTTGATGCTTCACTCCTGAGGGCCAAGGGATTCTCCGAGGCGGTTATTCAAACTATGTTGAAGGCCCGCAAACCGGCTTCTGCACGGATTTATTACAGGGTCTGGAACGCTTACTTCACATGGTGTGCTGCTAAGAATTATGATGCCTATTTGTTCAGTACTTCTAGGCTTTTGGCCTTTCTGCAACAAGGGCTAGATTTAGGCCTTCGTCTGGCCTCCCTCAAGGTTCATATGTCTGCCTTGTCGGTGTGGTTTCAGAGGAAAATTACATCTATTCTTGATGATCATACTTTAACTCAGGGCGTTTTATGGATTCAGCCTCCCTATGTCCCTCCTGTGGCTCCATGGGATCTGTCGGTTGTCTTAATTGCCCTACAAGAATCTCCATTTGAACCTCTTGAGTCTGTGGATCTTAAATGTCTTACACTTAAGGTCATGTTTTTACTGGCTATTGCCTCTGCTAGGAGGGTGTCTGACTTAGGCGCCTTGTCCTGTTGTCCACCTTTTCTGATTTTTCACTGTGGACAGGCAGTTCTTTGAACTCGCCCTGGTTATCTACCTAAGGTGGTGGTATCTTTTTGTCTTAACCAAGAGATTGTAGTTCTGGCCTTTATCTCTTCTGGTTTGTCCTCCAATGAGTGGTCTTTGGATGTGGTATGGGCTCTCCATATTTACGTAGAGAGAACTGCCTCCCTCAGGAGGTCAGATACCCTTCTTGTACTTTTAGTTTTCACAAACGTGGCTGGCCTGCGAATAAGCAAACCTTGGCCAGATGGATTAGAATGGTGATTACACAAGCCTATGCACAGTCTGTTGTTCCAGCTCCTGCTGCTATCAAAGCCCATTCTACCCGGTCTGTTGGACATTCTTGGGCGGCCCGCCAAGGCGTGTCCGCTGAACAATTGTGCAAGGCAGCTACGTGGTCCTCTGTGAAGTATCAAAGGCATAGAACCTGATGAACGTGTTCAGCCTCCAGCTACAGTGCGTCCCCTCACATGAGGAACTGCTTTAGGACATCCCCGATGTTATTCCCTGTGGAATACCAGTGTACCCCGCTGCAGGAAAGGAGATTTATGGTAGACTTACCATAGTTAACTGCGCTCCAGTGCCTGGAGGGTGGGGTTAGAGGAGGTGGTGCAATGCATCCTGGGAACAGTCAAAGCTTTAGCCTGTTGGTGCCTCAGATCAAGATCCAACTCTACACACCCGAAGAAAGATTTAGCTATGGTAAGTCTACCATACATCTTCTCCTTTTTTACCAGCTCACTACATTAGAGGAATGCACGTTCCTCTTCAGGTGCTTTTGGGGACGAGATTCTACAGACAGTGCCTGTCCCACTTCTGTGGCCATTGGTCACTAAGCTAAGCCTACACAAACCTAACCTGTCGCTGGACCATTTGTGTCACATTTGACAACAGTGGAGTGTTTAATTACAGAGCAGAAGTAGAAATACACCACAAATGGGAGATTTGTACAGTAGCTTTAGCACTGGTCCAATGATAGCCGGGTGACTGAGGCTTCTTCTTGTGAGTATAGTGTTTGCTCCCAGTCTGCTGTTTCTCCCTCCCAGCGCCCATTCTTCAAGTTGCTGTTCCTTCCTGCGCCCTGCACACATTCTCCCAGTCTGATGCTCCTCTGTAATGAAACTCTCCACTTTTTCAACTGTGACACAAATGGTCCAGGCGCAGGTTAGGTTTGGTTGGGCTTAATGTAGTGACCAATGGGCTTTTCTTCACAGTGTAAGGACCACCCAAAACCTATCCTGTCCCTTGTAGCGGTCCAGGAAAATTTAAAAGGCGGGCCTATTTAACGCAATTGAAGTGTCTTTCCATATGTGTATACCTGCACAGAAGTCGGAGCAGATGCTGTCTAGAATCTCATCCCCAAACACACCTGAAGAGGAGCTTCTGTTCCTCTAATGTAACTGGAAAAAAAAATAATTAAATACAATTTTCATGAATAGCTCAAAAATGAAAGCTCTTATAGCAAGTGATCCTACCATGATTCCAAAATAAAACCTTGAGGATTTATTAATATGAACAATTTTTGAGCTTTTTTTTTTTTTAATTAAAATTTTCGTTTTGAGAATATGAATTTAGATTTAATTTTTTTATGAAAACATACTGCTATGTTGTATCATGTGAAAGCACACAAAAAAAAGCTTACATTGAGACTTTGTCCAACTGTCTAGCTCAATTGGGTGAGCTGCAAGTGCTATTTTAGAAAACATTTAACAGTGCATTTTGCGTGAAAAAATTGCATGTTTATAGGCATATAACTTCAAAATCGTTGAACATATCGGCCTAAGATTTGGGGGGTTTCTTTACACCCATTGCAGCATTTTTTCCAAATTTCATTACATTTTGAAACGGTATGGAATAACCCAATAATAATCCTGTGTCTCAAGTAGGTCTGTTATGGAAGGAAGTACTCCAGAATATGGATTCTAACTTTGAAGCAGTGACATTTTAGATTTTTCATCCGGCGTGTGTTCCAAATAGAGATGCTTAATAAGTGAAATAGGTTGGTTCCTTGGCTGTTTAACAAGCTTAGAATATTACACAGGTCTTAAGAGCTGTGACTTTACAGCATCACCTGTAGGGAACCTTTTTTTCTAAGAGGAGCCAAAACTGTCAGCAGGGTCTTTTGAAGAGAGAGCACATTAAAATACAATTGGACGATACTACAACAATAACCCAATGCTTCCTGGCGCTATGTTGTGGCAGTCTATGGGATATATTCAATAACTGTCGGAAGCTGCCGTCTTGTCGGAAAGACGGCACCTTCCGAAAGTTTTAGGTCAGAAGGGGTTCCGACCTATTCATTATGGCCCCATTTATTCCGACAAGTCGGGAAACATGTCTTGTTGGAATGCACGCTGATCGGCGGCTTTAGCCGCCAATCAGCGTGCATTGTTGGAAACGGGGCCAAACCCGACAGGTTTTAGCCCCGTTTCCGACCATCTCAATCCGACTTTAAAAAAAGTTGGATTGAGATAAGTGAGCAGGAGACGGTGGAGCGGCGGGGAGAGCAAGAACCCAGCGGCAGCGCCCACCCGGCTCCAGCAAGCGACGTCCCGCTTGATGGAGCCGGGTGGACGCAGCCGTGAGCCTCCGCTGGTCCCCCCCCTCTCCTCCGCCACCCGCTCCGTCTCCCCCGGGTAGCCGCCTTCAACGCCACCTGGTGGCGTGCCTTTACCTCCCCCCAGGGGTGCCGATAACTCCGCCCGGCTGCCCGTCTACCGTTCCTCCCGGTGGGCCGATATCACCTCCACCCGGCGTTCCGCCTTTACCTTCCCCCTGGTCCGCGGATAACACCTCCTCCCAGCGGCGCCGCTAACACCTCCTCCCGGCGGGCCGCTAACCCCGGCGCATCAGACGGCTCCCTCCCCCAGACGCCGCTGACAGCAGCAGCAGCAGGCCTTGACAACGGAAGCTGCCAAATCAGAGTCTGATTTGGCCGCTCTTTTGAATAGGGTTTGTCGGGTCCATTCCGACAACTGCATGTCGGAATGGACCAGACTCTTATTGAATATACCCCTATGCAGTAATCATTCCAGGGACGGACTATTGAGAAGTGGACTACCTGCGCAGACATGCTCTTCACTAATTTCTCTATCATCCATAAGGGATATTTATTTATTTATTTATTTATTAGCAGTTTCTTATATAGCGCAGCATATTCCGTTGCGCTTTACAATTAGAACAACAATTATAGAACAAAACTGGGCAAAGACAGACAGACAGACAGACAGAGGTAGGAAGGCCCTGCTCGCAAGCTTACAATCTATAGGGAAATAGGCATTGATACACAAGGATAGATGCTACCTGTCACATAATGGTTCCCCAGGTTGCTAGGTTCTTATATGATATGATCACCCAGCAATGTTGGAAGACAAAATGTGAGTTTATGTGGACTGTACAGAGGGGATGTAACTTGATAGGGAAGCTGTGAAGGTTATGTGTGTGGGTCTGAAATTTGGTAGGCTTGTCTGAAGAGATGAGTTTTCAGAGAACGTTTAAAGGTTTGGAGACTAGAGGAGAGTCTTATTGTGCGTGGGAGTGCATTCCACAGAGTGGGTGAAGCCCGGGTAAAGTCCTGTAATTTTGAGAGGGAACAGGTAATGCATGTGGATGAGAGACGCAGATCTTGTGCAGAGCGGAGAGGTCTGGTAGGGAGATATTTTGAGATGAGTGAGGAGATGTATGATGGTGCAGTTTGGTTAATAGCCTTGTATGTAAGTAAAAGTATTTTATATTTGACACGGTAGAATACCGGTAACCAATGGAGGGACTGACAGAGCGGATCAGCAGATGAAGAACGTCTGGCGAGGAAGATTAGCCTCGCAGCTGCATTTAAAATGGATTGAAGTGGTGATAGCCTATGTTTGGGAAGACCAGTAAGGAGACTATTACAATAATCAATGCGGGAGATGATGAGTGCATGGATTAGAGTTTTTGCAGTGTCTTGTGTAAGATAAGGGCGTATTTTGGATATGTTTTTAAGGTGCATGTAACATGATTTAGAGACAGATTGAATGTGTGGAACAAAGGACAGTTCAGAGTCAAGGGTGACACCTAGGCAACGAGCTTGTGGGGTGGGGTGGATAGTTGCATTGTCAACAGTTATAGAGATATCAGGTTGGTAACTACTCTTAGCTGGTGGGAAAATAATTAATTCGGTTTTGGAAATGTTGAGTTTGAGGTGGCGAGATGACATCCAAGATGAAATGGCAGACAGGCATCCAGTGACACGAGCCAATACTGGTGGTGACAAATCTGGGGAGGATAGGTAGATTTGAGTATCATCAGCATACAAATGATACTGAAATCCAAAGGAGCTGATTAGTTTACCAAGAGAGGAGGTATAGATTGAGAAAAGCAGAGGACCTAAGACTGAGCCTTGCGGTACTCCAACTGATAGAGGTAGAGAAGAGGAGGTAGAATCAGAGAAGTGAACACTGAAAGAGCGATTAGATAGGTAGGATGAGAACCAAGAAAGGGCAGTGTCCTGAAGACCTAGGGATTGTAGTGTTTGTATGAGAAGAGAGTGGTCAACAGTGTCAAAAGCAGCAGAGAGATCTAGAAGAATAAGTAGTGTGTAATGGCCTTTTGATCTAGCAGTGACTAGATCATTCACTACTTTGGTCAGTGCCGTCTCTGTGGAGTGTTGGGCACGAAAGCCTGACTGAAGTGGATCCAATAAGTTGTGCGAGTTAAGAAAGTGTGTAAGGCGAGTGTAGGCAAGCCTCTCAAGTAGCTTGGAGGGACTGGGTAGCTGAGAAATGGGACGGTAGTTAGAGAGTGTGTTTGGGTCAGAGTTGTGTTTTTTTAGAATGGGAGTAATGACTGCATGTTTAAACAGAGAGGGAAAGATACCAGTAGAGAGAGAGAGATTACAGATTTTAGTTAAGGTTGGGATAAGCACAGGAGACAAAGTTTTACTGATCTGTGAGGGTATAGGATCAAGAGGAGAGGTAGTGGAGTAGGAGGATGAAAAGAGTGTTGATACTTCATCTTCACTTGTGGGATCAAATGAAGAGAAAGTGCCAGAGGGTTCAGGTAGGGAATTGAGCAGGTCACTGGCTGAGTTAGAGCATACCATTTCATCTCGGATTTTATCAATCTTATCCTTGAAGTAGGAAGCAAGTTCTTGTGCACGGATAGTAGCTAGTGGGGGAGGTGAGGGAGGGTAAAGAAGTGATTTAAATGTATTAAAAAGTCGCTTGGGGTTGTTGGCATGATAAGAGATGAGAGATTGGAAATATGTTTGTTTGGCAGTGTCCAGGGCCTGACGATAGGAGTGGTAGGTAGTCTTATATGTGAGAAAGTCACTTGGATTCTGAGATTTCCGCCACTGACGTTCTACTTTACGTGACAGTTTTTGTAGGTGTCTTGTTGATTTAGAGTGCCATGGTTGGCATCTAAGCCTACGTGGAGTGTGATGGGTAGCTGGAGCCACTTCATCAAGGGCACTCTCTAGGGTCTGGTGCAGGTGTGATACAGCAGTGTCAGGTGTAGTAAATGTCGAGATTGGTGAGAGCAGTTGTTGCAGAGAAGTGGAAAGTTGTTGAAAATGTATATTGTTAGTATTTCTGCGGGTTAGAGGAGGCTTGCTTGGTTTTAGTGTCCTAGAATTTAAAGTAATAGAAGAGATTGTGAAGGTGATCAGGTTGTGATCAGAGAGAGGGAAAGGAGTGTTAGTGAATTCGGAAACTGAGCAGAGCCTGGTGAACACAAGATCAAGGCAGTGGCCCTCATGGTGAGTAGAGGAGTCGGACCATTGGGTTAGGCCAAGAGAGGAGGTTAGAGAGAGGAGTTTGGATGCATGAACAGATTGTGGACTGTCAAGAGCTATATTGAAATCGCCCATAATGATGGTGGAGATGTCAGAGGATAAGAAGTGTGGGAGCCAGGCAGAGAAATCTTCTAGAAATTGTTGTTTAGGTTGCCCAGGAGGGCGATAGATAGCTGCAACACGCAGAGAGAAGGGGGTGAAAATCCTGATAGAGTGAACTTCAAATGAGGTGAATGCGAGTGATGGAACCTGAGGTAGAACAGTGTATGTGAAAAACTGTGACAGTAAGATTCCGACCCCACCACCTTTACTATTATTAGGCCTAGATGTGTGTGAGAAGTGGAAACCACCATGTGACAGTGCTGCAGGGGAGGCAGTGTCTGATTGTGTGAGCCATGTTTCTGTTATAGCCAGCAGATTAAAGTTGTGAGATATGAAGAGGTCATGGATGGATGTTAATTTGTTACAAACAGAGCGTGCATTCAATAAGGCACATTTTAGTGATTTGGAGGGGGATGGGAGACACGTGATATTTATGAGGTTAGATGGATTTCTATGTTGTTTTGAGACAGCAGAGTGAGAGAGGGAAAGGTGGTTGGGGCCTGGATTTGGTGATATGTCACCAGCTAATAGTAGCAGAAGAGTGAGATAAATCTTGGTGGATGTTTGCGAGTGTTTGTACTGGTGGCCAATTGTGGTTGTCAAAGTACTTGCAGAGAGGAAAGTATAAATCTCATGAGTGTTTAGAAGAGGGGAGTGGAGAATAGAAGCTGTAATGTGTACAGAGGGGTGAGTTTCAGGGTGAGTGTAGAATGTGTTAAATTTGGTGAGAATTCCATGAATTGAAATTAGACACAGTAGTTTGATGAACATGCTGAGGTTGTTTGTGTTTTATGGGTTAAGTGGAGTTAGAGTAAGTTGTTAAAGTAAGTTACCTTTTCTTGATGTTTTTCAATGTTTGTTCAACTGTTTTTTTAACTGTTCGGATAACACACTTATTAATTCCACACTTAAAAAATTCCAGCAAGCTACCCCCAGCAAGCTGACCCCTTAACTGACTCTAAGGAAATACTGTCTCTGATTAGGAACAGGCCTACCTCTGAACATTTGGTCACCTGATTGAAATGCTAATTGATCATAGAACAAATTGCACAGGGTGGGTCAACAGACTAAAACTACTCTAGCTATTCACAATAAATTCAATCACATACATAGGAAATTACAAGAAAAACATCACATACATTCAAATATAAGATGTGGTTTGCACGCAGCATGTGTGTCAGTCTGAGCCTGGTAGCATAGTAGCAATGAATTCACATACATTCAAATATAAGATGTGGTTTGTACGCAGCATGCGTGTCAGTCTGAGCCTGGTAGCATAGTAGCAATGAATTTACATACATTCAAATATAAGATGTGGTTTGTACGCAGCATGTGTGTCAGTCTGAGCCTGGTAGCATAGTAGCAATGAATTCACATACATTCAAATATAAGATGTGGTTTGTACGCAGCATGTGTGTCAGTCTGAGCCTGGTAGCATAGTAGCAATGAATTCACATACATTCAAATATAAGATGTGGTTTGTACGCAGCATGTGTGTCAGTCTGAGCCTGGTAGCATAGTAGCAATGAATTCACATACATTCAAATATAAGATGTGGTTTGTACGCAGCATGTGTGTCAGTCTGAGCCTGGTAGCATAGTAGCAATGAATTCACATACATTCAAATATAAGATGTGGTTTGTACGCAGCATGTGTGTCAGTCTGAGCCTGGTAGCATAGTAGCAATGAATTCACATACATTCAAATATAAGATGTGGTTTGTACGCAGCATGTGTGTCAGTCTGAGCCTGGTAGCATAGTAGCAATGAATTCACATACCTGAGAGATGAGAAGAAAAAAAGTGATTAGTCCAGTCCCAGGAAGAACTGTTTTTTTAACTGTTCGGATAACACACTTATTAATTCCACACTTAAAAAATTCCAGCAAGCTACCCCCAGCAAGCTGACCCCTTAACTGGATACTGGGAACACTGAATTACGATGGGTATAGATGAGGTCCAAAGGAGCCAGTGCACTTTAAATTTCTAAAACAGGATGTGCTGGCTCCTCCCCTCTATGCCCACCTTCACAGCTCAGAAAAATGTGTCCTCAGGAGAGGATGCACACTCTGGAGCTCCAGAGAGTTTTGGGCAACCGCTTACCTGCACTGAGGGACACTGGGGGGGGGGGGGGGGGACGACCGGTATCCGGTTCTTAGATAGACAGTGTCTAGTTCAGGCATTCCCAACCGCGGTCCTCAAGGCACACCAACAGTGCAGGTTTTAGTGATATCCAGGCTTCAGCACAGATGGTTAAATCAAAATAACTTAGGTACTAATTAAGTCACCTGTGTTCAAGCCTGGATATCACTAAAACCAGGACTGTTAGTGTGCCTTGAGGACCGAGGGTGGGAATGCCTGGTCTAGTCAATAGATAGACACCATATGTTAGACAGACATTAGGTCGACAGGGTGAAAAGGTCGACATAAAGATAGACAAATATTTTTTTTTTTAAATAAACATGTTTTTGGACTATTTCATACCTTCTCTATCCATGTCGGCATAGAGTTGGTTATAAACCTTATGGCGAGCCACCGAGCCCCGCGAGGGTATGCTTTTCTACAATTGGGGATCCCAGATGACAAAACTATCCACACAAACCACAAAAATGAAAAAACAAAACAAAACATGGTGTCTACCTTTTTATGTCAACCATTTTCATGACCTTTTAACCCTGTCAACCTTTTGACTGTCTAACATATGGTGTCTATCTATTGATTGTCTAACTAGACACTGTCTATCTTTTATACCACACCCGAGGGGACCGGCACTGGCCTCCTGAATCCCTCTGACAGGACAACGGTCCTAAGGGTTCGTGTACCGCAGGCATTGCGCTCTCGCCAGTACAGAGCCTGAAGGTCATCAGCTTAGCTACCGGCACCATTGCAGGGGGCGTAGCTTCATCAGATCGGGACCAACGGCTTCCTGGCGCCACTTCCTGCACTCACAGTGCTGCTGCAGGACTGCCAGCTCCTCCAAAGGATACTCTACGGCCAGACACTGGTGCAGGGGTGTAGTTAAGGGGGAGAGCCTGCTGTGGGACCCTTGTATTAGGCTCCTCACTCACTGTACACTAAATTGCCTTCTCCTAGCAGCTCAATTGTTAGTATCAGGCTGTGTGCTGGTTCCTCATCTCTGTGTATCTCCACACATACTAGGCTGGACGGGCTTGCTTGTACACTGTCTGAATGTAAATGTCCTCTCTCAGCATGGTGAAAAAATTTTGTGTGCCATTTGTCACACCAGGTTTTCCCCCCCTCCTGCGGTTTCTCTCGTGTGAACAATGCAGTTGGCGCCCACAAACTAGTGGGGCTTCTGGGGGTGAATTGCAAGAACCTCCTTGGCTCAGTTCAATTAAAACGATGATGGCTGATATGTCTGAGTTAACTACTGCAAGGCAAGAAAGGCAGCAGTTACAACAGTCTATGGCTGCTCTGACAAATTACAGGGCAGATAGCAGACATGTTTCTCCTCTCTAATCCTTTACCCCAAAAAAGGGGGTTGCCTGATATCCTCTCGGAATCTGAGGAGGTGGTCCCAGAGGTGAAAGAGGGGGAGGAGCTGGAATCAGATGTTGAGTTAGATGATTCCTGTGCTGCACAGGATGTAGTCTCACTTATTGCAATAAGAGATGTTTTAAATATTCCTAGCAATGAATCTGATGTACAGCAATCCTTTCTCTACACAGAAAAAGTTACAGGTCACATTTCCTGACTCCAAGGAACTGGGTGACCTTTTGTGAGAGCCACGGACCTTTCCTGATAGTGTCCAAAAAGTGGTTAGCCACCTTCCCATTTGCCCAGCAATGGCGTAAGGTATGGGAAACTCCCAGCGGGAACGCCGCAGTGTCACACCTGTCCAAAAAGCTAGTTCTGCCGGTTCCAGGGGCAACGGCCTTAAAGGAATTTGCAGATCGCAAACTAAAAGCAACTTTAAAATCTATTTATGTTGCAGCAGGGGCATCTCAAAGGCCTGTTGCAGGATGTTGGGTGACGCACGCCATACACACTTGGGCTGGTAACATTCAGGAGGGTCTAGCAGGGGATAAGTCTCTGGCTGACTTAGTACTGCTGGTTCAGTGGATTCAGGAGCCTGACCGCTTCCTTTTATGATACCATCAAAGGAATCTGTTATAAATGCACGTACCTCTACCATGGTAGCTGCACGCAGAGCATTGTGGTTACGCCAGTGGGTTGCGGATTCTGAGTCTAAGAAGACTGTGGAAACCTTACCCTTCACAGGTGATTGGCTGTTTAAAGGTGAATTGGATACCTGGATTTCGAAGGCGACCGCTATAAAGTCCACGTTCCTCCCCTCTGCTATTCCGCCACCAAGGCGCTCTTACATTGGACCTTCTCTGCAGTCCTTTCGAACAGCGTGCTTTAAGGGTAAAGCCAGAGGTGCCTCAAATGCGGCACACGGTTCCAGAGGTATGTCTCGCAAGCCGGCTACCACAGGATCTCAGGACCAGAGTGTCCGTCTTCTGTAGTGGTTTCAGCCCGCAAACCTCTTGGGGAGGAGCTTTGGGATCCAGGATTGGATTCTCGTGACAACGGATGCCAGCCTTCGGGGCTGGGGCACTGTTACCCAAGGGGCACAGTTCTAGGGCAGGTGGTCGGAACTCGAGGCGCGCCTTCCGATAAACATACTGGAACTCAGAGCGATATTCAATGCTCTGCTGCACGGAGCTCATCTGCTCCGAGGTCAAGCCATTCAGGTTCAGTTGGACAATGCCACGGCGGTGGCATACGTCAATCGACAGGGAGGAACAAAGAGCAGGGCCAGAATGAGTGAAGTATCCAGGATTCGCCTTTGGGTCGAAAGGAATGCAAGGGCTGTGTCAATCATTTTCATTCCAGTAGTGGACAACTGGGAAGCGTACTTTCTAAGCCACCACAACCTTCACCCAGGAGAGTGGGACCTGCATCCACAGGTGTTCCAGATGAGAACAGATCTGTGGGGACATCCACAGATCGATCTGATTGTCTCTCGGCTCAACAAGCTTCCATGCTATTGTTCCAGGATAAGAGACCCTCTAGCAGCGGCGGTGGACGCGCTGACTGCAGAGTGGGATTACCAGCTAGTGTACCGGTTTCCTCCGTTTCCCTAACTTCCCTGGATCCTAAAAAGAATCCGAAGAGGGGGTACAGGGAATTCTCATTTCCCCCCCGACTGGCCTCGAAGAGTCTGGTACGCGGATCTTCTGGCCATGGCAGTAGAAGAACCCTGTGCCCTCCCACTACGGGAGGATCTTCTTCAGCAAGGGCCGTTTGTCTACCCGGATTTATGGCTGCTTCGTTTAACGGCATGGCGGTTGAACGGAACATTCTAGCTAAGAACTGTATTCCGGATAATGTCATTACCACCTTGGTTCAGGTCAGGAAGCCTGTCACGTCGAAGCATTACCACCATATCTGTAAACGATGCATCTCCTGGTGGTGAGGGCCAATGATGTCCAGCTGCAGAATTCAATCCAGGGTGCTTCTTGCGCTTACTACAAGCTGGCGTAGATATGGGCCTACGGTTGGGATCCATAATGGTTCAGATCTCAGCCTTGTCCATCTTCTTCCAGAAGAAATTGGCTGCTCTGCCTGAGGTACAGATTGATATGGATAAGTGAATACAAAGACTCTTTGAAGACTTTTGGAGATTGTAAGTATGGAACCAAATTGAATTTAATTGCATTTTATTACCAGTTACAGTGATTTTGTATAAAGTTTTAGGATTGAAATTTCTGTTATCATAGTTACAGATCACAATGGGATAATGCCATATCTTGCTAAATTCAGAGTGAAGTCTGCAAGTGATTGTAAGTGTGATTGGCCGAGGCTTCACGCCGGCAGAGTCTAGACAGGGCCCAGGTAGAAAAGAGGCTCCGGTTAAACTCTCCTATGCTGGATAGTATCAGGGATACTCGCCCACTGTGAAAAGCACCTTGTACACAAAAAGGCCAAGCTTAGCAGAGTGTGGAACACGTGTGCCTGTTCAAAGCCGTGGCACCTGACAAGGTGGTAAGGTTTCCGAAGTGGAGTAATATCTCTATAAACAAGGGGAGCGTCCCTGTTTACCATTGTATTGGACATTGAGGCTGGACTTTAAAATAAAGATTAGCCATTACAATGGGTCAAGAGATGTCCACACCAAAGGGCTCTTCTATGTTAGAGATCCCGCACGGCAGTCCAGCAAGTGTAATGTATCAGAGATATGGAAGTGTGGCTGTGAAATTTCTCAGAAAATGGCATACAAAACAACCTGAAATACCTGTAATAGAAACCTTTGATATGCAGAAATGGACAAACTTAAGGGGTAAAATAAGAAAAAGGGAGCAGTGGAAAGCTTACACACTATGGCTGGAGGCATCTAATGTAACCCCGCCACCAGCCTATGTTGCACAAATGTCCTGTCATGTAGATAATGGAGAAACGTTACAATTACAACCCAGGCATGCTCCCCCACGGTTAGTGCAGGCAATGCCAGTAAAGACACTAGAACAAGAAAGCCCAGACCCACTAGAACACATACTCCCAGCAATAATGGCACTGGCTGGTGCCCCTCCAGTACAGGGGGAAAAAAAAGGTAATAAGGGCTCTAGTAAACCCCAAGACTTGGAAGCATAACACTTACTTGGTGGGGGAAGATGGGATTTTGGTAGCGCAGATGGATTTGTTTGATGGGGATGGCGACTCTGCTGGAATTTACGTTTATGACCCCCTCAGTCAGACATACAAAGCTCAGTACAATAACATGGATGGTAAAACTGTCACACCCACTTTATGCAAAAACAAGCAGAAAAATGTAGTTCCCTATGAAGACAAATTACCAGTAATGGGAGCGCATTTTGCAGACATACACCCATCGAACATTGTGGCTTCTGGCACTCGTAGCACATCCACCCAGGGCAAACCACTTGTAACAATGCCTCTGAGAGTGGTAACTACATGTTCCTTGGTCAAAGGTTGAATTACACCAAATTTGCACAGAATTAGCAGATTATAGATCAAAGCCAGCAGAAGTCAAAACCAAACTCAAGCGCTTGTACAAAGTGCATCAACTAACACATAGTGACATGGCACAATTATTTACTGCTTTGCTCACAACTGAAGAATACAAAAAGCTCGCAACGGACCTAGGGTGGCATAAACAGGGGTTTAAGCCTCCCGTAGACGTTGCTAGAGAAGAGCTGGACCAAGAGTGAAAACATTTAATGACCGCTTTTACAAAGCAGTTTCCTTGCCAGCCCAATTGGGGAAAAATAATGATTAAACAAGGTCCTACGGAAACAGTTAAAAATTATTGGGGCAGATTTAAAACTGAGGTCCAAAATTATGGAGGCATTGAAAATATATATAAAAAAAAAAAAGTGCTTCAGCCCATGTTATCTAAAGCTCTTGTGAAAGGTCTTAAGCCTCAGGTAAAAACCCGTTTGACCATCAATGATCCTCTATGGCGCAAAAAGGGTCCAGAAGATCTGGTCACTCTTGCAATATACCATGAGGACAATTTGGTGGTCAAAAAATTAAACACAGAAACCAAGCTCATGAACCTACAAGTCAAAGCTGCACAAGCCACCTGTGACCTAGCTAATAGACCAATTGATTATAGCATGGGTGCCAGGCAGACAGATCGCAACTTACTTGTTACAATTGTCAGAGGAAAGGACACTTTGCAAGGGACTGCAAACGCCCTAAAAAACCAAGGCAGTCCCAGGCAAAGAAGGGCACCACAAAAAGTAATAAAAATTTACAATGACCGAATACTGCAGCTCCTGTGAAAACCATGACTAATACCTTGTAACTCTCAAAAACCTACTATTGATTTAAAAATGGGAAATTCTAAACATTCTTTCCTGATTAACACGGGTGCTGCACGATCCCTAATAGCGGACAAGGTCACTTTACCTACCACAAACAAAGTTGTACATGCAGTAGGTGTGGCAAACAAAGTAATCCCATTAAGGGAGACACAAGATGTAAAAGTAACAGTTGGACCCTTAACAAGTAACCACTCCTTCTTGTTAGCAGCTGATGCCCCCACAAATTTATTGGGGAGGGATTTACTGTGTAAATTGGGATGCTCAGTATTTTGCACTCCAGATGGGGTATACCTACAGGTACCAAATTCCAACAAAGACTTGGTCACCGATGCACTGCTCAGTGACCCTCCTTCTACAGAAAGGGTAAAACTGAATACCTTGGGTGTACTCCTCCCTGAAGTGTCTGAAATGTTATCAACAATTCCAGACCAGCTGTGGACCACGGGCTCCAATGTGGAAAAAATCCTAAATGCCCCACCAATAAAAGTCAAGCACAAAGCAGGAGCAGTAATTCCCAGTAGACCACAATACCCCTTAAAGCCAAAAGCTGAACAGGGGGTGTTCCCAGTAATCCAAGAATTACTACAACAGTAATTGGTTAAAACCAATAGTTGGTTAAAACCCAGAGCCAGGCCAATACGCCCATCTTCCCTGTAACAAAAAGTAATGGGCGTGGTTATCGCTTAGTTCAGGACCTAAGGGCAATTAATGTAATCGTTGAACCCTTGCACCCAGTGGTACCAAACCCAGCTACCATATTAATGCAGATTCCCGCAGACAGCACTTATTTTTCAGTGGTTAATCTGTGTTCAGCATTTTTCTCCATACCAATACATCCAGACAGTTAGTACCTTTTTGCATTTACCTATAGGGGTAACCAGTACACCTGGACAAGGATGGTGCAGGAATATCTCCATTCTCCTACAATATTTAGCCAGTCCCTTGCGGAAAATCTTCAAAAAACTCATCCTACCAGGTGGATCTACATTAATTCAGTATGTAGACAATTTGTTACTTTGTTCCCCAAATTTTAAAACCTCACTTAAAGACACAGCTGAGCTTTTAAGGTTCCTTGCAACAAATGGACACAAGGTGTCCAAAAAACAAATTGCAACTATGTCAAACAAAGGTGTCATATATAGGCCACTGTTTATCTGAAGGCCTCAAACACCTGTCCCCAGATAGGATTGCAGCCATCCAAAACATAAGGTTGCCCATCAACAAAAAAAAAGCTAAGGGGTTTCCTAGGAATGGTGGGTTACTGTAAAAACTGGGTACCTAACTACTCACAGCTAACTGCACCCTTGTATAAGCTAACCAAGGCTTCTGTACCAGAGCCCCTCATACATACAAAACAAACAGCTATGTCATTTCAACAACTTAAAGATGACCTGACAGCGGCCCCTGCTCTGGGGCTGCCTAACTATAAACAAGTATTTTCTCTCTTTTGTCGTGAACACCTAGGCCATGCCACAGGTGTCCTTACACAGTTTCATGGGGAAAAGCAAAAACCTGTTGCTTATTACAGTGCCCAATTAAACCCAGTAGCACGTGGCCTACCTGTTTGCCTGCGAGCCATAGCAGCAGCTGCATTGCTGGTAGACAAGTCAGCATACATTGTATTGGGCTGTAATCTAAAAGTTTATGTTCCCCATACCGTAGCAGCCCTGCTTACCTGCCAAAAAACAAAACATGTTACTGCAGCACGCCTGACAAAGTGGGAATTGGCCCTCATTATGTTCCTGCAGGCTGTCCTGCATATTCAATCTCCCTTTGTGCTGCCCACAGCTCCTTGGGATCTCAACATGGTTCTGACATTCCTACATTCCTCCTGGTTTGCGTCTGATGTCAGTGGAAGACAAATTCCTCATGTGGAAGACTGTGATGCTCTTAGCCTTGGCTTTCGCTAGGCAGGTTTTAGAGCTGGTTGCTTTGTCCTGTAGGAGTCCCTACCTGGTCTTTCATGCAGACAGGGCAGAACTCAGAACTCATCAACAGTTTCTGCCGAACCACGTAAATCAGCCTATTGTGGTTCCGGCAGCTACGGCCACAGCCTCTCTAAAGGCGTCCTGAGGATTTACATAAAGATGACTGCGACTGTCCGATATTTGGATTCCTTGTTTGTACTCTGACGCTCGCAAGAAAGGTCTTTCTTTTTCATCCACTAGGGGTCACTGGAGTACTCTTAGGCACAATGGTGGTGGCTTTCGAAGCGCTTCAGGTCGGAAGATTTCACTTGTGTCCTTTTTCAACTGGATGTGCTCGCACAGTGGTCGGGCTCGCATCTGCAGATTCACCACGGGGTGAGGTTGTCGCCACGGACCAGAGTATCTCTACTCTGGTGGCTCAAAGTACACAATTTAACCGCAGGGAAACGGTTCGACGCCTGGAATTGGATAATTTTAACGACTGACGCGAGTCTCGGAGGTTGGGGAGCTGTGGTTCAAAATTGTCAGCTCCAGGGTCTCTGGGCAGATCACGAAAGATTGCGGTCTCTAAATGTCCTGGAACTCCAGGTAATTTACAATGGGCTACGACAAGTAGTGCACATGCTCCGGTCTCAGACTGTCCAGGTGCAGTCAGACAACGCGACGGCGGTCGCGTACATTAACAAACAAAGAGGAACGAGAAGCCACATGGCAATGCGGGAAGTAGCTCGAATCCTCATTTGGCCCGAGCATCACCAAGTGATATTGTCTGCAGTGTTCATTCCGGGAGTGGACAACCGGGAGGCGGATTATCTCAGTCGTCGGGATTTTCATCCAGGAAAATGGGCATTAAATCCAGAAGTGTTTCACATGTTGGTCCAAAGGTGGGGTTACCCTTAAGTGGACCTGATGGCATCTCGCCACAATCCCCAAACGCCCCAGTATGTGTCCAGAACGAGAGATCCAAAGGCAGTGGCGGTGGATGCTCTCACAATCGCGTGGCCGTACAGCCTCGTGTATCTGTTTCCACCGTTTCCGCTGCTCCCTCTGTTGCTAAAACGGATCAAAAGAGAGTCCGCCAGAGTCATACTAGTGGCGCCTCATTGGCCTCGGAGAGCTTGGTTCTCGGATCTCCGCGGATTACTCGCAGACGATCCTTGGCCGCTCCCACTACGTCCGGACTTGTTACAAAAGGGTCCGTTCCTTTACCCCGATTTAGCACGGCTGCGTTTGACGGGGTGGCTGTTGAGACCGCCCTCTTAAGAAGAGAGGGCATTCCAGAATCGGTTATAACAACCATGTTACGAGCTAGGAAGCCAGTTACGGCAGCTCATTATTACAGAATTTGGCGTGCCTATATAGGTTGGTGTGAAGCTCGGAAGTTTCCGACATCATCTTTCAAGTTATCCCGTCTTTTGTTATTTCTACAGACTGGGTTAGATGGAGAACTGCGTTTATCTACACTAAAGGTGAAGGTCTCTGCTTTGTCAATTTACTTTCAAAGACGATTGGCTCTATTGCCGTCTGTACACACCTTTCTGCAAGGTGTCCTCAGAGTACAGCCTCCATTCATTCCACCTACAGCGCCATGGGACTTGAATCTGGTTTTAGATTTCTTACAGTCTTCATATTTTTAACCCTTACAACAAGTGGATATTAAGTTTCTCACTTGGAAAACAATTTTTTTCCTAGCCTTTGCTTCGGCAAGGCGTGTTTCAGATTTGGGTGCCTTGTCATGCAAGCCACCGTATTTGGTTTTTCATGATGACAGAGCGGAACTTCGGAAGAATCCCGCTTTCTTACCAAAGGTAGTGTCATCTTTTCACATCAATCCACCAATAGTAGTTCCTGTGTTAACAGGACAGTCTGGAACTCTGGATGTGGTACGCGCATTACGCTTTTATGTATCCCGAACGTCTACAGTTCGTAAGACGGATACGTTGTTTGTTCTCTATGATGCTGCCAAGATGGGTTGGCCAGCTTCTAAGCAGACCTTATCCAGATGGATAAAACTGACTATACGTCAGGCTTACCTTCATGCTAGGTTACAGCCGCCTACATCAGTAAGGGGCGGCTGGTCGTGGAGCTTCTACGACGCAGCTTTGCCGTGCAGCTACATGGTCATCAGTGCACACGTTTGTGCGCTTTTACAAGTTTGATACGTTTGCGGCATCAGCTTCTAGCTTTGGCCGCCTAGTCTTACAGGTGCCAAACAGCTCTCCCGCCCACAGGGGAAGCTTTGGTACGTCCCAAGAGTACTCCAGTGACCCCTAGAGGATGAAAAAGAAAATAGGATTTTGGTACTTACCAGGTAAATCCTTTTCTTTGAGTCCATAGGGGGCACTGGACGCCCACCCAGAGCAGTTTACCCGGTTTGTGGTAAGTTCAGGGGATCTTATGGTAACACACTCTCACCGACTGGTTCAAATTATCAAGTTCTATCGGTTATGGTGTCAACTGTTTAGTTGTCAGTTACGTTATGTGTCAACTTTATTGTTGTCCGTTATGTTATATGTAATTCTCCATTGTCGACCTCTCTATCGCTCTTCGGCTCAGTAAAAAACACTGAGGTACTCTGGGAATATGGAGGGGAGGAGAGTTACTAAATTTAAATATTCAGTGCCCTGGTTCTGCTAAAGCCGTCCATATCGAAAAGAAAAGGATTTACCTGGTAAGTACCAAAATCCTATTTTCTGCTTCCAAGCAATCCATCGCCCGTTGGATTAGGGTACGCTTCGGTGGCCTTGCCTGTTCCTAGGTCTGTCCAGGCCCACTCTACCAGGGTCTGTGGGTTCTTCCTGGGCGGCTGCCTGTGGTGTCTTTGCTTTGCAACAATGCCGGTCACTACCCGGTCGGGGACAAACACGTTTGTCAAGTTCTACAGGTTTGTTACCCTGGCCGCGGAGGATGTCCAGTTTGGAAATACTGTTGCAGGCGTCTCAGCACGTTCCCACCTGTTCTGAGAGCTTTGGGACGTCTCCATCGTAATTCAGTATTCCCAGTATCCCTTATGGATGAAGGAGAAAAGAGGATTTTAAATGCCTACTGGTAAATCCTTTTCTCGTAGTCCATAAGGCAGTCATGTCCAAACTGTGGCCCTCCAGCTGTTGAGAAACTACACATCCCAGCATGCCCTGACACAGCTTTAGCATTCTCGGACAGCAAAACTGTGTCAGGGCATGCTGGGATATGTAGTTTCACAACAGCTGGAGGGCCGCAGTTTGGATATGCCTGCTATAAGGGATACTGGGTGCCCGCTTCTGTGCTTCACTTTCCTGCAAGTTCTTGTTCTTGTGTGAAGTCGTTAATTTCAGCTGTTTTCTGGTTTCACTAGCGGTTGCTAGTTTTGTTGTTGCTGTGTTCTGGTTCATTACTCTCACCACTCGTGTCTTATGTTTCCTCCTCTCAAGTATGTCTTCTCCTTCGTACACATTTTTCCTAGACTGAGCTGTGAGGGAGGGCATAGAGGGGAGGAGCCAGCACACCCTGTTGAAGTGCACGGTCTCCTTTGGTCCCCATCTATACCCATCGTAATTCAGTGTTCCCAGTATCCCCTGTGGACTAAGAGAAAAGGATTTACCGGTAGGTAATTAAAATCCTCTTATTTTATGGAGGAAAGGTTGAATCAGTCGTGATAGGGTGATCTATAAAGATAAACCTTTTGTATCCGATCCAGAAATAGGTGTTTCTGGTGGACACAATTTTCTCTGGAATTTGCAACAAATGTACCACATTCTTCCCATACCTATGCTTCCTTGGATTCTCAAAAAATAAGAGGGGTCGTATTCTCATCCTAGTGGCTCCTGACTGCAGGAAAAGTCATTGTCTTAAAATTGTTGTAGATCTGTCAAGGTAGCTTTTTACTCACACAAGCCCCCCCTCCCCCCCCCCCCCCCCTCCTCAAGCCAGGAGGCAGTAGTTTTAGACACCAGTGAAGTTGTATTAAACAAAGTGTGCAACATGTGGCCTTCCAGCTGCTGTGGAACTAAACATCCCAACATGTTCTACTACAGGTTTGCAATTAGGACATTCTAAAGCTGACAGGGCGTGCCCCCTGCCTGTTTATACATGCTGTAATGTGTGGTCAGCACTGCAGACCAGGGGCTGCATCCACCACTACTGGTTAGCATTTCAGAGCTGAGGACAAAGTTGTACACACACGTTTTTCAACCCATGTTGAAATTCCACCCAATTGAAGATATTTAGTATTCTTACTTTTCCTTATTTTACTGGATATGGTCTGGCCTAATTTTGGTTTCTTGGCGAATATTAACCCAAATGTGGTGATGCAAGAAGGATCCCTGCTTTTTTGCGGTTTTGTAGTATTGTCCCCATATTCTCACCATACCATCTACATGGTGTAACTGAAAACATGATTCTTCAGACCACATGTTTCCAGTCATTTACTATCCAGTTAATGAGCAAACTGAAGGCATTTCATGATGATTGCAGCAGATAGCAATGGCGTACAGGCAGACCTTCTGGTTCTGTAGCCTATGTGATGTAATGTTAACAAACTGTTTATTAGGAGGTCATCTGAATTGGTACTTAATTGACATTATCCATAATTTGATGCAGTGTTGCTCATCTGTGGGACTGAACAAGTCTGCCCACTCTACATTCTGCTTGAGCATCCAGTAGCTCTTTATGACAAAATCCTTGTACTCGGATCTAGTTTTTCATCTGCTGGTTTTCTTTGTATACTTTTACAACTGGCGTCCTTGATTAAGTTACTTGTGCAGCCACTTAACTAATGCTCGTGCTGCTGCAAGCTTCAACAATCGTTCTATGTTCCTAGTCCATCACATTATGTTCACCCATTATTTTAGGAGTGATGCGCTCCATTAGTTTCTGCATAGCTTTGCATCAGGTTTTCATACAGTGTCAGACATCCTATGTCGGCAGCATCTGCTGAATTGCTACTTTGCATAAAATCGCCTGGTGGTCATAATAATTTGGCCACTCGGTGTATATTTACCCTTTTTCTGCCAAATAAGTGTGTATCTTGTGCAGTACAGAACTTCACCAGAGTCGAATTTGACTTGGAAGGTTTGGCCCATCTATTTTTAGAGTGTACCATCCCTTTAGGGGCAGCTTTGGAAGGTCACAGTGCTTCCCCAATTGTCTGATAAATGGGACTTTCCTACTTGGGTTAAATCTATGTCTCCGATTCCATTGGTATACACTGCTGTAGTCCCACCACCAGGGGTATTCATCACGCGGCCCTCCAGCTACTGTGGAACTATACATCCGAGCTTGCATTGCCATGTTTGCGATTAGGGCCTGCTAAAACTGTCAGGGTATGCTAGTATACACTATTAATGATTTAATAGTTACATATTGGAGAATTGTTTTCTCTACCCTAACTTTTGGATATTGGTTCATACTGAGGCTCTCTGGTGGAGGAGCTTTCATAATTTTGTGCAGAATTCAAATACCTTTACCCGCCCCAGTGCATCCTCCCCCATGATTATTGAAATTGTTTTTTGCCAGTACTCTTCAGGTGTCCCTGTTTCCCACCAATGCCACAGTCCTGCACATTTCTCGTACAAATGGGCATCCTAATCTGTCAGTTACCATCCATATATGTTTTAACTTATGCTACCAAAGCTTGCAGCTGCTTTGAGATCTTGCAATGAAAGGTGTGGCTGTGAAGAGAACAGTCTGTCAGGCACTACCTCATATCTTAGAGGTGCAGTCTTGTCACCAGGTCCTGGCCTGCAGCACTGCTTGGAGTGGGGAGATGATGCTGGTGTATGAATCCATATATATTTAATGTACTGTGGTATACAAGTGCTGGCTGATCATTTTTAGTCTGTGTAGAATTGCATTAAGCTTGTTTATTTACATCTCCACAACATTTGTTCTAATAAACTTGATGGTAACAAGTGAAAAAAATGTCTTGCATTGTGAATTCCTTGTACTTTTAGGAGGGTGAAGAGGGAATCATCTCTTATGAAGATTGTGGCATCAGACTTACAGTGTCCTATCATCTCAAGGATCTGGAGGGATCGCCGCCTGCACCCCAAGTTGGAGACAAGGTGACTGACTTTAATTTCAAGTAAAATTGCACCATTTGCAGCTAATGTGTTTGCAGTTTATATTAGTGAGACTCAATGATACAGAACATCAAAAATGAGATCATACTGGAAATAGAAAGGACAGAAATCTTCACTTCATTGTGCAAAAATCTCTAGTGTGGTGTTTAGAGGATACAGTTGTAACAGGAGTTCTTTAGCTAGTAGATTTAATCATAGTTTAAAATTAAATATTTAACTTTAGCGCAATGTAAAATAGCACTTGCCTGTCCTGTAGCTCCCATCTTCCTTTGCGGACTAGTCACTGAATACAGAGTCTGAAGCAGACTTCCTGTGTGTCACAAAGCAGATGCTATGAACATGTTTCTCTGACGTCCTAGTGGATGCTGGGAACTCCGTAAGGACCATGGGGAATAGCGGGCTCCGAAGGAGGCTGGGCACTCTAGAAAGAATTATGACTACCTGGTGTGCACTGGCTCCTCCCACTATGACCCTCCTCCAAGCCTCAGTTAGATTTTGTGCCCGGCCGAGGTTGGATGCACACTAGGGGCTCTCCTGAGCCTTTAGAGAGAGAGTATAGAAATTAGGTTTTTTATTTTCAGTGAGACCTGCTGGCAACAGGCTCACTGCAGCGAGGGACTAAGGGGAGAAGAAGCGAACCTGCCTGCTTGCAGCCAGCTTGGGCTTCTTAGGCTACTGGACACCATTAGCTCCAGAGGGATCGACCGCAGGCCCAGTCCTTGGTGTTCGGTCCCGGAGCCGCGCCGCCGTCCCCCTTACAGAGCCAGAAGCAAGAAGAGGTCCGGAAAAGCGGCGGCAGAAGACATCAGTCTTCACCAAGGTAGCGCACAGCACTGCAGCTGTGCGCCATTGCTCCTCACACACACTTCACACTCCGGTCACTGAGGGTGCAGGGCGCTGGGGGGGGGGAGGTGGGGGGGCGTCGGCGGCGCCCTGAGAAGCAATAAATACACCTTGGCTGGCAAAAATACAATATATAGCCACAGAGGCTATATATGTGGTAAATACCCCTGCCAGAATCCAGAAAAAAGCGGGAGAATAGGCAGCGGAAAAGGGGCGGAGCTATCTCCTTCAGCACACTGGCGCCATTTCTCCCTCACAGCTTCGCTGGAAGGAAGCTTCCTGGCTCTCCCCTGCAGTCTACACTACAGAAAAGGGTAAAAAAGAGAGGGGGGGGGGGGGGGGGCACTAAATTTAGGCGCAATATACAGTTATATAGAAAAAGCTGCTATAGGGGACATAACTCAGTTAGTCCCTGCATTATATAGCGCTCTGGTGTGTGCTGGCATACTCTCACTCTGTCCCCCCAAAGGGCTTTTGTGGGTCCTGTCCTCTGTTAGAGCATTCCCTGTGTGTGGGCTGTGTGTCGGTGCGGCTGTGTCGACATGTTTGATGAGGATAATGAGGTGGAGACTGAGCAGATGCCTTTAGGAGGGATGTCACCCCCTGCGGGGCAGACACCTGAGTGGATGTGCTTATGGAAAGAAATGAGTGCACGTATAGACTCTTTACATAAGAAATTTGACGACATGCCAAATGTGGGACAGCCGACTTCTCAGCTTGTGCCTGTCCAGGCGTCTCAAAGGTCATCAGGGGCTCTGAAACGCCCGCTACATCAGACCGCAGACGCAGATGTCGACACTGATACTGACACCAGTGTCGATGACGATGAGTCTAACCTGATGCCCACTAAGGCCATTCACTGCATGATTGAGGCAATGAAAGAGATGTTACACATTTCTGATATAAATACAGGTACCACTAAAAAGGGTATTATGTTTGGGGAGAAAAAACTACCCGTAGTTTTTCCCCCATCAGATGAATTAAATGAAGTGTGTGAAGAAGCGTGGCTTTTCCCTGATAAAAAATTGGTAATTCCTAAGAAGGTACTAATGGCGTTCCCTTTCCCTAGGGTGGATAAAGCGCTCACACGTTTGTCTAAAAAGGTGGCACCACCGTCTCCGGATACGGCCGCCCTCAAGGAACCTGCTGATAGAAAGCAGGAGGCGATCCTGAAGTCTGTATACACACACTCAGGCATTATACTTAGGCCAGCTATTGCGTCAGCATGGATGTGCAGTGCTGCCGCTGCGTGGTCAGATAAACTGTCAGAGAATATTGACACACTAGACAGAGACACGATCCTGTTAACCATAGACCATATCAAAGACTCAGTCTTATAAATGAGAGATGCACAGAGGGAAATCTGCCGGCTGGCATCAAAAGTAAGTGCATTGTCCATTTCTGCTAGGAGAGGCTTATGGACTCGCCAGTGGACAGGAGATGCAGATTCTAAAAGGCACATGGAAGTTTTGCCTTATAAAGGTGAGGAATTATTTGGGGATGGTCTCTCGGACCTAGTTTCCACAGCAACGTCTGGGAATTCAGCATTTTTACCCCATGTCCCCTCACAGCCTAAGAAGGTGCCGTTTTATCAGGTTCAGTCCTTTCGGACCCAGAAAGGAGCCAGGTACGGTGGGGGGCCGCCTCAAGAAATTCAGCGATCAGTGGGCTCGCTCACAGGTGGATCCCTGGATCCTTCAAATAGTATCTCAAGGGTACAAACTGGAATTCGAGGCGTCTCCACCCCACCGGTTCCTAAAATCTGCCTTGCCGATTGCTCCCTCGGACAGGGAGGCGGTGCTAGCGGCAATTCACAAGCTGTATTCCCAGCAGGTGATAATCAAGGTACCCCTACTTCAACAAGGCCGGGGTTACTATTCCACACTATTTGTGGTGCCGAAACCGGACGGTTCGGTGAGACCCATTCTAAATTTGAAATCCTTGAACACATACATAAAAAAAATTCAAGTTCAAGATGGAATCGCTCAGGGCGGTTATTGCAAGCCTGGAGGAGGGGGATTACATGGTATCCCTGGACATCAAGGATGCTTACTTGCATGTCCCCATTTACCATCCTCACCAGGAGTACCTCAGATTTGTGGTACAGGATTGCCATTACCAATTCCAGACGCTGCCGTTTGGACTGTCCACGGCACCGAGGGTATTTACCAAGGTTATGGCGGAAATGATGATACTCCTTCGAAAAAAGGGAGTTTTAATTATCCCGTACTTGGACGATCTCCTAATAAAGGCGAGGTCCAAGGAACAGTTGTTGGTGGGAGTAGCACTATCTCAGGAAGTGCTGCACCGGCACGGCTGGATTCTGAATATCCCAAAGTCACAGCTGTTTCCGACGACACGTCTACTGTTCCTGGGTATGATTCTGGATACAGTCCAGAAAAAAGTATTTCTCTATCGTCCTAAGTGGATGCTGGGGTTCCTGAAAGGACCATGGGGAATAGCGGCTCCGCAGGAGACAGGGCACAAAAAAGTAAAGCTTTTACCAGATCAGGTGGTGTGCACTGGCTCCTCCCCCCATGACCCTCCTCCAGACTCCAGTTAGATTTTGTGCCCGAACGAGAAGGGTGCAATCTAGGTGGCTCTCCTAAAGAGCTGCTTAGAGAAAGTTTAGCTTAGGTTTTTTACTTTACAGTGAGTCCTGCTGGCAACAGGATCACTGCAACGAGGGACTTAGGGGAGAAGTAGTGAACTCACCTGCGTGCAGAGTGGATTTGCTGCTTGGCTACTGGACACTAGCTCCAGAGGGACGATCACAGGTACAGCCTGGATGGTCACCGGAGCCGCGCCGCCGGCCCCCTTGCAGACGCTGAAGAGAGAAGAGGTCCAAAATCGGCGGCTGAAGACTCCTGAGTCTTCATAAAGGTAGCGCACAGCACTGCAGCTGTGCGCCATTTTCCTCTCAGCACACTTCACACAACAGTCACTGAGGGTGCAGAGCGCTGGGGGGGGCGCTCTGAGAGGCAAATAAAAACCTTATTAGAGGCAAAAAATACCTCACATATAGCCCACAGAGGCTATATGGAGATATTTAACCCCTGCCTAACTTCAAAAATAGCGGGAGACGAGCCCGCCGAAAAAGGGGCGGGGCCTATCTCCTCAGCACACAGCGCCATTTTCTCTCACAGAAAAGCTGGAGAGAAGGCTCCCAGGCTCTCCCCTGCACTGCACTACAGAAACAGGGTTAAAACAGAGAGGGGGGGCACTGATTTTGGCGATATTGTATATATATAAAAGATGCTATAAGGGAGAAACACTTATATAAGGTTGTCCCTATATAATTATAGCGTTTTTGGTGTGTGCTGGCAGACTCTCCCTCTGTCTCCCCAAAGGGCTAGTGGGTCCTGTCCTCTGTCAGAGCATTCCCGGTGTGTGTGTGCTGTGTGTCGGTACGTGTGTGTCGACATGTATGAGGACGATGTTGGTGAGGAGGCGGAGAAATTGCCTGTAATGGTGATGTCACTCTCTAGGGAGTCGACACCGGAATGGATGGCTTATTTAGAGAATTACG
The DNA here is from genome assembly GCF_028390025.1 of Pseudophryne corroboree. NCBI lineage: Eukaryota > Metazoa > Chordata > Amphibia > Anura > Myobatrachidae > Pseudophryne > Pseudophryne corroboree. The sequence continues at coordinate 752,721,633 of NC_086445.1, read as the reverse complement.
TGAGAATGTCAACACGCTGCAAGGTCGGTTGACGACATGAGACGGCCGACAATCTATTAGGACCGGTCCAGGCGTCTCAGAAACACCGTCAGGGGTTTTAAAAACGCCCATTTACCTCAGTCGGTCGACACAGACACAGACACGGACACTGAATACAGTGTCGACGGTGAATAAACAAACGTATTTCTCATTAGGGCCACACGTTAAGGGCAATGAAGGAGGTGTTACGTGTTTCTGATACTACAAGTACCACAAGAAAGGGTATTATGTGGGAGTGAAAAAACTACCTGTAGTTTTTCCTGAATCAGATAAAATAAAATGAAGTGTGTGATGATGCGTAGGGTTACCCCGATAGCAAATATTGGCGTTATACCCTTTCCCGCCAGAAATTAGGGTACGTTGGGAAACACCCCTTAGGGTGATAAGGCGCTCACACGCTTATCAAGTGGCGTTACCGTCTCCAGATACGGCCGCCCTCAAGGAGCCAGCTGATAGGAAGCTGGAAAAATATCCTAAAAAGTATATACACACATACGGTGGTTATACTGCGACCAGCGATCGCCATCAGCCTGGAGATGCAGTGCTGGGTTGGCTTGGTCGGATTCCCTGACTGAAAATATTTTATTCATGTAGAGCATTTAATAGGATGCATTCTATATATATGTATGTGAGATGCACAGAGGGATATTTGCTCTCTGGCATCAAGATAAGTGCGTTGTCCATATCTCCCAGAAGATGTCAGGGACACGACAGTGGTCAGGTGATACAGATCCCATACGGCAGATGGAAGTATTGCTGTATAAAGGGAAGGAGTTATTTGGGGGTCGGTCCATCGGACCTGGGGACCACAGCAACAGCTGGGAAATCCAACCTTTTTTACCCCAAGTTACATCTCAGCTAAAAAAGACACCGTCTTTTCAGCCTCAATCTTTCCTTTCCCATGAGGGCATGCAGGCAAAAGGCCAGTCATATCTGCCCAGACATAGAGGTAAGGGAAGTAGACTGCAGCAGGCAGCCCTTTCCCAGGAAAAGAAGCCCTCCACCGCGTCTGCCAAGTCCTCAGCATGACGCTGGGGCCGTGCAAGCGGACTCAAGGTGGGGGGGTAGTCTCAAGAGTCTCAGGGCGCAGTGGGATCACTCGCAAGTTGACCCCTAGATCGTACGAGTATTATCCCAGGGGTAAAGATTGGAGAGTCGAGACATCTTCTCCTCGCAGGTTCCTGAAGTCTGCTTTACCAACGGCTCCCTCCGACAGGGAGGCAGCATTGGAAACAATTCACAAGCTGTATATCCAGCAGGTGATAATCAAAGTACCCCTCCTACGACAAGGAAAAGGGTATTATTTTTCCACACTATATTGTGGTACTGAAGCCAGACGGCTTGGTGACACATAGTCTAAATCTAAAATGTTTTGAACACTTACATAAAAGGTTCAAATCGAGATAAAGTCACTCAGAGCAGTGATAGCGAACCGGAAAAAAAAGGGGACTATATGGTGTCCCTGGACATCAAGGATTACCTCCATGTCCAAATTTTGTCCTTCTCATCAAGGGTACCTCTGGTTCGTGGTACAGAACTGTCAATATCAGTTTCAGACGATGCCGTTTGAATTATCCACGGCACCCCGGGCCTTTTTACCAAGGTAATGGCCGAAAAGATGTTTCTTCAAAGAAAAAAGGCATCTAAATTATCCCTTACTTGCACGACCTAAAAAGGGCAAGTTCCAGAGAACAGTTGGAGGTCGGAAGAGCACTATCTAAAGTAGTTCTTCGACGGCACGACTGGATTCTAAATATTCCAAGAATCGCAGCTGTTTTCCGACGATACGTCTGCTGTTCCTAGGGATGATTCTGGACACGGTTCAAAAAAAGGTTTTTCTTCCCGAGGAAAAAGCCAAGGAGTTATCCGACCTGTCAGGAACCTCCTAAAACCAGGAAAGGTGTCTGTACATCAATGCACAAGAGTCCTGGGAAAAATGGTGGTTTTTTACGAAGCAATTCCATTCGGCAGATTCCATGCAAGAATTTTCCAAAGGGATCTGTTGGACAAATGGTCAGGGTCGCATCCTCAGATGCACCTGCGAATAACCCTGTCGCCAAGGACAAGGGTATATCTTCTGTGGTGGTTGCAAAAGGCTCATCTATTGGAGGGCCGCAGATTCGGCATACAGGATTTGATCCTGGTGACCACGGACGCCAGCCTGAGAGGTTGGGGAGCAGTCACACAAGGAAGAAACTTCCAGGGGGTATGGACGAACCTGGAAAAGTCTCTTCACATAAACATTCTGGTACTAAGAGCAATCTAAAATGCTCTAAGCCAGGCGGAACCACTCCTGCAAGGAAAACCGGTGTTGATTCAGTCGGACAACATCACGGCGGTCGCCCATGTAAACAGACAGGGCGGCACAAGAAGCAGGAGTGCAATGGCAGAAGCTGCCAACATTCTTCGCTGGGCGGAGAATCACGTAATAGCACTGTCAGCAGTGTTCTTCCCGGGCGTGGACAACTGGGAAGCAGACTTCCTCAGCAGACACGATATTCACCCGGGAGAGGGGGGTCTTCATCCAGAAGTCTTCCACATGCTAATAAACTGTTGGGAAAGACCAATGGTAGACATGATGGCGTCTCGCCTCAACAAGAAACTGGACAAGTATTGCGCCAGGTCAAGAGATCCACAGGCAATAGCTGTGGACGCACTGGTAACACCTTGGGTGTACAAATCAGTATATGTGTTTCCTCCTCTGCCTCTCATACCAAAGGTATTGAAGATTATACGGTGAGGAGGAGTAAGAACAATACTAGTGGCTCCGGATTGGCCAAGAAGGACTTGGTACCCGGAACTTCAAGAGTTGGTCACGGACGACCCGTGCCCTCTACTTCTGAGAAGGGACCTGCTACAACAGGGTCCCTGTCTCTTTCAAGACTTACCGCGGCTGCGTTTGACGGCATGGCGGTTGAACGCCAGATCCTAAAAGGGAAAGGCATTCCAGAAGAAGTCATTCCTACCTTGATTAAGGCAAGGAAGGAAGTCACCGCGAAACATTATCACCGCATTTGGCGAAAATATGTCGCGTGGTGCGAGGATCGGAGTGTTCCGACGGAGGAATTTCAACTGGGTCGTTTCCTACATTTCCTACAATCAGGATTGTCTATGGGTCTCAAATTGAGATCTATTAAGGTTCAAATTTCGGCCCTGTCAATATTCTTCCAAAAAGAATTGGCCTCAGTTCCTGAGGTACAGACTTTTGTTAAAGGAGTACTGCATATACAGCCTCCTGTGGTGCCTCCGGTGGCACCGTGGGATCTAAATGTAGTTTTAGATTTCCTCAAATCCCATTGGTTTGAACCATTGAAAAAGGTGGATTTTAAATATCTCACATGGAAAGTGACTATGTTACTGGCCCTGGCTTCCGCCAGGAGAGTATCTGAATTGGCGGCTTTATCTTATAAAAGCCCTTATCTAATCTTCCATTCGGATAGGGCAGAACTGAGGACTCGTCCGCATTTTCTCCCTAAGGTGGTATCAGCGTTTCACCTGAACCAACCTATTGTGGTGCCTGCGGCCACTGGCGACTTGGAGGACTCCAAGTTGTTGGACGTTGTCAGAGCCTTAAAAATATACATTTCAAGGACGGCTGAAGTCAGAAAATCTGACTCGCTGTTGATACTATATGCACCCAACAAGTTGGGTGCCCCTGCTTCTAAGCAGACGATTGCTCGTTGGATTTGTAACACAATTCAACTTGCTCATTCTGTGGCAGGCCTGCCACAGCCTAAATCTGTTAAGGCCCATTCCACAGGGAAGGTGGGCTCATCTTGGGCGGCTGCCCGAGGGGTCTCGGCATTACAATTCTGCCGAGCAGCTACGTGGTCGGGGGAAAACACGTTTGTAAAATTCTACAAATTTGATACCCTGGCAAAAGAGGACTTGGAATTCTCTCATTCGGTGCTGCAGAGTCATCCGCACTCTCCCGCCCGTTTGGGAGCTTTGGTATAATCCCCATGGTCCTTTCAGGAACCCCAGCATCCACTTAGGACGATAGAGAAAATAAGAATTTACTTACCGATAATTCTATTTCTCGGAGTCCGTAGTGGATGCTGGGCGCCCATCCCAAGTGCGGATTATCTGCAATACTGTACATAGTTATTGTTAACAAATTCGGGTTATATTGTTAAGGAGCCATCTTTAAGAGGCTCTTTCTGTTATCATACTGTTAACTGGGTTTAGATCACAAGTTGTACGGTGTGATTGGTGTGGCTGGTATGAGTCTTACCCGGGATTCAAATTGCCTCCCTTATTGTGTACGCTCGTCCGGGCACAGTACCTAACTGGAGTCTGGAGGAGGGTCATGGGGGGAGGAGCCAGTGCACACCACCTGATCTGGTAAAAGCTTTACTTTTTTGTGCCCTGTCTCCTGCGGAGCCGCTATTCCCCATGGTCCTTTCAGGAACCCCAGCATCCACTACGGACTCCGAGAAATAGAATTATCGGTAAGTAAATTCTTATTTTCTCCCGGAGGAGAAAGCCAGGGAGTTGTCATCTCTAGTCAGAGACCTCCTGAAACCAAAACAGGTATCGGTGCATCACTGCACGAGGGTTCTGGGAAAGATGGTAGCTTCTTACGAAGCAATTCCCTTCGGCAGGTTCCATGCCAGAATCTTTCAGTGGGACCTGTTGGACAAATGGTCCGGATCGCATCTTCAGATGCATCGCTTAATAACCCTGTCTCCAAGAACCAGGGTGTCTCTACTGTGGTGGCTGCAGAGTGCCCATCTTCTAGAGGGCCGCAGGTTCGGCATACAGGACTGGGTCCTGGTGACCACGGATGCCAGCCCTCGAGGCTGGGGGGCAGTCACACGGGGAAGAAACTTCCAAGGACTATGGTCGAGTCAGGAGACTTCCCTTCACATAAATATTCTGGAACTAAGGGGCATTTACAATGCCCTAAGTCAAGCAAAATCCCTGCTCCTACACCAGCCGGTGCTGATCCAGTCAGACAACATCACGGCAGTCGCCCATGTAAATCGACAGGGCGGCACAAGAAGCAGGATGGCAATGGCAGAAGCCACAAGAATTCTCCGATGGGCGGAGAATCATGTACTAGCACTGTCAGCAGTGTTCATTCCGGGAGTGGACAACTGGGAAGCAGACTTCCTCAGCAGACACGACCTCCACCCGGGAGAGTGGGGACTTCATCCAGAAGTCTTCCAGATGCTGGTAAACCGTTGGGAAAAACCACAGGTGGACATGATGGCGTCCCGCCTCAACAAAAAGTTAAAAAGATATTGCGCCAGGTCAAGGGACCCTCAGGCGATAGCTGTGGACGCTCTAGTGACACCGTGGGTGTACCAGTCTGTTTATGTGTTCCCTCCTCTGCCTCTCGTACCGAAGGTATTGAGAATAATAAGAAAGCGAGGAGTAAACACAATTCTCGTGGTTCCGGATTGGCCAAGACGAGCGTGGTACCCGGAACTTTAAGATATGATCTCAGAGGACCCGTGGCCTCTGCCGCTCAGACAAGACCTGCTACAGCAGGGGCCCTGTCTGTTCCAAGACTTACCGCGGCTGCGTTTGACGGCATGGCGGTTGAACGCCGGATCCTGAAGGAAAAAGGTATTCCGGAAGAAGTCATTCCTACGCTTATTAAAGCCAGGAAAGATGTTACGGCAAATCATTATCACCGCATATGGCGAAATTATATTGCATGGTGCGAGGCCGAAAAGGCCCCAACGGAGGAATTTCAACTAGGTCGATTTCTGCATTTCCTGCAAGCAGGAGTGAATATGGGCCTAAAACTAGGCTCCATTAAAGTACAGATCTCGGCTCTGTCGATTTTCTTTCAAAAAGAACTAGCTTCAGTACCTGAAGTTCAGACGTTTGTGAAAGGAGTGCTGCATATTCAGCCCCCGTTTGTGCCTCCTGTGGCACCTTGGGATCTCAACGTGGTGTTGAGTTTCTTAAAATCACATTGGTTTGAGCCACTAAAAACCGTGGATCTGAAATATCTCACGTGGAAAGTGGTCATGTTATTGGCCTTGGCTTCAGCCAGGCGAGTGTCAGAATTGGCGGCTTTATCATGTAAAAGCCCTTATCTGATTTTCCATATGGATAGGGCAGAATTGAGGCCTCGTCCCCAGTTTCTCCCTAAGGTGGTGTCAGCGTTTCACCTGAACCAGCCTATTGTGGTGCCTGCGGCTTCTAGGGATTTGGAGGACTCCAAGTTGCTAGACGTTGTCAGGGCCCTGAAAATGTTTCCAGGACGGCTGGAGTCAGAAAATCTGACTCGCTGTTTATCCTGTATGCACCCAACAAGCTGGGTGCTCCTGCTTCTAAGCAGACTATTGCTCGCTGGATTTGTAGTACAATTCAGCTTGCACATTCTGTGGCAGGCCTGCCACAGCCAAAATCTGTAAATGCCCATTCCACAAGGAAGGTGGGCTCATCTTGGGCGGCAACCCGAGGGGTCTCGGCTTTGCAACTATGCCGAGCTGCTACTTGGTCAGGGGCAAACACGTTTGCAAAATTTTACAAATTTGATACCCTGGCTGAGGAGGACCTGGAGTTCTCTCATTCGGTGCTGCAGAGTCACCCGCACTCTCCCGCCCGTTTGGGAGCTTTGGTATAATCCCCATGGTCCTTACGGAGTTCCCAGCATCCACTAGGACGTCAGAGAAAATAAGAATTTACTCACCGGTAATTCTATTTCTCGTAGTCCGTAGTGGATGCTGGGCGCCCATCCCAAGTGCGGATTGTCTGCAATACTTGTAAATAGTTATTGTTAACTAAAGGGTTATTGTTGAGCCATCTGTTGAGAGGCTCTGTTGTTTTCATGCTGTAAAACTGGATATAGTATCACGAGTTGTACGGTGTGATGGGTGTGGCTGGTATGAGTCTTACCCGGGATTCAAAATCCTTCCTTATTATGTCAGCTCGTCCGGGAAAAGTGTCCTAACTGAGGCTTGGAGGAGGGTCATAGTGGGAGGAGCCAGTGCACACCAGGTAGTCATAATTCTTTCTAGAGTGCCCAGCCTCCTTCGGAGCCCGCTATTCCCCATGGTCCTTACGGAGTTCCCAGCATCCACTACGGACTACGAGAAATAGAATTACCGGTGAGTTAATTCTTATTTTTTGCACTATGCCTACACAGCGAAGGTGGTCAGTCTGTAGATGGCGACCTTAGACAAGTTGTTACTACATAGTAGATTTCAACTTTAAACTACAAATTTTGCACTATTCCATGATAGTAATTTACTCCAAAAATGCATATAAAGCACTGTGTTTTTTCGACCAGTCACAAAAACTGCACTTTTTGCCCATTTTTAGGTCAAATTTACATTCGACCTATACAATACCTGTGCCATTTTTTTCAACTGGTCCAAAAATCCGGCACTGGCGAAAACTGTGTATCAGAAAATTTGCAGCTGATATGTGTTTTGGCAAATTTGCGGGCGTTTTTGCCAATTTTTAAAGCCGTTTTAGCCCATGCCGATTTGACAATGTTAAACAGCATGTGCGACAGTGGATTAAATGGGCAAAAAGGCCCACAGTTGAATACCCTGTGTAGAATTAGTGCTATTTTTTTGACCAGCTCTGTCTCTAAAGTACCTGCTGAAAAAAAAACACTGCTGACACTTTATTTGTCCAGGTGGAGTTTAGCATTTGTGAAGCCAAAAGGACTGGTCAGCAGAGTGCGGTTTCCATGAAAGTTCTAGGACGCAATTCTAGCAGCAAGAGGTTTTATGGTTATGTGGCTACGCTGAAAGATAATTTTGGATTTATCGAAACTGCAAACCACGATAAAGAAATCTTTTTTCACTATAGGTAATTACTGAACAGATTTTTTTTTTTTTTATATATATAATGGTAGTTCTATTAAATTCATTCTAATGTTAATGAGCCTATTCAGATTTTATTTACACGACCACATTTAACTATCTTTGAATAATTAGACATAAATATGTATAGAGCCTTTCAGTATGTAATTTTTTTTTATTTTTTTATTTTCTGCATCTAATTTATCGCTCAAACATAAAGTGAGTATTCTGGAGATGTGGATAAACTAGAGCTGGGGGATATGGTGGACTACAGCTTGTCCAAAGGCAAGGGAAACAAGGTCAGCGCTGAGAGGGTCACCAAGGTTCATCAAGGTAAGATTGTGAAGACTTCTCAAAAATGAAATAAATAAATTGGGTGGCCCCTAGGCACTTGGTGCAGTTTGGCAGTGAAATAAGTTTCCAATCAGACCTTGACTGAAAGCTTTGCCTTTATTTTGGCCTTTGCCTTTAACGGTAATTTGTTTTGTGTATAATTACTGAATTGAATCAGATTTGTAGAAGGCAAATCTGTGTCGGTTGAGGTTTACATCTAGATGGGCATTTTATCATTTATCATTTATTTTACATGCCATGTAGGCTTGTGGTTAGTCTTTGAAAGTTCCCCCCCTTTATGGAATTTGAGTGTAGTAGAACTAATTCATCAGCTTACGTTGACTAGTATATGTATGTATGTATGTATGTATTTATTTATATTGGGGGTAATTCCAAGTTGATCGCAGCAGGACATTTTTTAGCAATTGGGCAAAACCATGTGCACTGCAGGGGGGGGCAGATATAACATTTGCAGAGAGAGTTAGATTTGGGTGGGGTGTGTTCAATCTTGAATCTAATTTGCAGTGTAAAAATAAAGCAGCTAGTATTTCTTTTTCATCCACTGGGGGTCACTGGAGTACTCTTGGGATATGGACGGCCTCCATAGGAACAGGGCACTGAATATTTAAATTTAGAACACTCCACCCCTCCATATCCCAGTGTACCTCAGTGTTTTTTCTGTGCTCAAGTAGCAACAAGGTCTGTGGCTTAGTCCACAATTATTTTGAATATTTTTATTTTTTAAGTTAATATTTTTTCTTTTTCATACACATCCCTTTCCCCCTTCCAAAAGGCAGCTGGCTGCGTTCTTGGCAAGCGGAGGCAGAGGTCAAAAGAGGTATAGAGGCGTTACCTTACGGTGGCGAGAAGTTGTTTGGTCCTGAATTGGACAAATAAATTTCTGAGGCCACGGGAGGAAAGTCTGTTTTCTTACCATTGCCTCCACCGGTACCAAGACGGAGGTACTCTGGACCTGCGTTCAAATCCTTTAGACAACAGGCTTTTCGCGGACGTGGCAAACCAACACAAGTCGTCAGGACGCTAAGATCACCGACAAGCCAGTACTTACACATTCCGATTTGGCAGCCTCATCAGAGGTTCTTGCGGTTTGCAATACGCCAAAACCATTACCAGTTTCAGGCTCTACCATTTGGCCTATCTGCAACGCCTCGGGTATTCACCAAAGTGATGTCTGTGATGATAGCTCATCTCAGATCCCTGGGAGTGACAATAGTTCCGTATTTAGACTATCTGCTCATCAAAGCTCTGTCTCAACAGATGCTTCTCCAACATGCGCTGCTAACGTACAATGTACTGGTTCACCACGGTTGGATTGTCAACTTCAAGAAATCACATCTCATTCCGTCTCAACGCCTTCAATTCCTAGGTATAAATCTCGATACGGTAAATCAAAGAATTTACCTACCACAACAAAGTACAGATTATTCGCCATCTGGTACAATTAGTGCTCAAGCCACGCACAGTCTCGGTACATTTGTGCATTCGCCTCTTAGGAACAATGGTGGCGGCTTTCGAAGCGCTTCAGTTCGGAAGATATCACTCACGTCCATTTCAACTGGATGTGCTCGCACAGTGGTCGGGCTCGCATCTGCAGATTCACTACAGGGTGAGGTTGTCGCCAAGGGCAAGGTTGTCTCTGCTCTGGTGGCTCAAGGTACACAGTTTAACCGCAGGGAAACTGTTCGGCGGCTGGAATTGGATAATTCTAACGACGGACGCGAGTCTCAAAGGTTGGGGAGCTGTAGTTCAAAATTGTCAGCTCCAGGGTCTCTGGGCGGATCACGAAAGATTGCTGTCTATAAATGTCCTGGAACTCCGCGCAATTTACAATGCACTACGACAAGCAGTACACATGCTTCGCTCTCAGACTGTCCAAGTGCAGTCAGACAACGCAACGGCAGTCGCATACATCAACAAACAAGGAGGAACGCGAAGCCGCATGGCAATGCGGGAAGTAGCTCGAATCCTCAATTGGGCAGAATACCACCAGGTGATATTGTCGGCAGTGTTCATTCCGGGAGTGGACAACTGGGAGGCGGATTATCTCAGCCGTCGGGATTTTCATCCAGGAGAATGGGCATTAAATCCAGAAGTTTCACATGTTGGTTCAGCGGTGGGGTTATCCTCAGGTGGACCTGATGGCGTCTCGCCACAATCACCAAACGCTCCAGTATGTGTCCAGAACGAGAGATCCAAAGGCAGTGACGGTGGATGCTCTCACAATCGCTTGGCCGTACAGCCTATTGTATCTGTTTCCACCGTTTCCGCTGCTCCCTCTGGTGCTAAAACGGATCAAAAGAGTCTGTCAGTCATACTAGTGGCACCTCATTGGCCTCGAAGAGCTTGGTTCTCTGATCTCCACGGACTACTCGCAGATTATCCTTGGCCGCTCCCTCTACGTCCGGAATTCTTACAACAGGGTCCGTTCCTTTACCCCGATTTAGCGCGGCTGCGTTTGACGGGGTGGCTGTTGAGACCGCCCTCTTAAGAAGAGAGGGCATTCCAGAATCTGTTATACCAACCATGTTACGTGCTAGGAAGCCAGTTACGGCAGCTCATTATTACAGAATTTGGCGTGCCTATATAGGTTGGTGTGAAGCTCGGAAGTTTCCGACATCTTTCAAGTTATCCCGTCTTTTGTTATTTCTACAGACGGGGTTAGATGGAGGACTGCGTTTATCTACACTAAAGGTGCAGGTATCTGCGTTGTCAATTTATTTTCAAGGACGATTGGCTCTATTGCCGTCGGTACACACTTTTCAGCAAGGTGTCCTCAGAATTCAGCCTCCATTCATTCCACCTACAGCGCCATGGGACTTGAATCTGGTTTTAGATTTCTTACAGTCTTCATATTTTGAACCCTTACAACAAGTGGATATAAAGTTTCTCACTTGGAAAACAGTTTTTCTCTGACGTCCTAGTGGATGCTGGGGACTCCGTAAGGACCATGGGGAATAGACGGGCTCCGCAGGAGACTGGGTACACTATAAGAAAGATTTGGTACTACCTGGTGTGCACTGGCTCCTCCCTCTATGCCCCTCCACCAGACCTCAGTTAGATTTCTGTGCCCGGCCGAGCTGGATGCACACTAGGGGTTCTCCTGAGCTCCTAGAAAGAAAGTATATGTTAGGTTTTTTATTTTACAGTGAGACCTGCTGGCAACAGGCTCACTGCAACGAGGGACTAAGGGGAGAAGAAGCGAACCTACCTGCTTGCAGCTAGCTTGGGCTTCTTAGGCTACTGGACACCATTAGCTCCAGAGGGATCGACCGCAGGACCCGTCCTTGGTGTTCGTTCCCGGAGCCGCGCCGCCGTCCCCCTTACAGAGCCAGAAGCAAGAAGATGGTCCGGAAAATCGGCGGCAGAAGACTTCAGTCTTCACCAAGGTAGCGCACAGCACTGCAGCTGTGCGCCATTGCTCCTCATACACACTTCACACTCCGGTCACTGAGGGTGCAGGGCGCTGGGGGGGGGGGTGCCCTGAGCAGCAATAAAATCACCTTGGCTGGCAAAATAACTACAATATATAGCCCCAGAGGCTATATATGTGGTAATTACCCCTGCCAGAATACAGAAAAAAAGCGGGAGAAAAGTCAGCCGAAAAAGGGGCGGAGCCATCTCCCTCAGCACACTGGCACCATTTCTCCCTCACAGTTCCGCTCCCTGACTCTCCCCTGCAGTCTACACTACAGAAAAGGGTAAAAAAGAGAGGGGAGGCACAAAATTGAGGCGCAGTAAATATTATAGCAGCTATAGGGGACATAATTCAGTTAGTCCCTGCATTATATAGCGCTCTGGTGTGTGCTGGCATACTCTCACTCTGTCTCCCCAAAGGGCTTTTGTGGGGTCCTGTCTCCTTTAAGAGCATTCCCTGTGTGTGTGTGTGCGGTGTGTCGGTACGGCTGTGTCGACATGTTTGATGAGGAGACTTATGTGGAGGCGGAGCAGATGCCTATAAATGTGATGTCACCACCTGCGGGGCAGACACCTGAGTGGATGGACTTATGGAAGGAATTACGTGCAAGTGTCGACTCCTTACATAAAAAATTTGACGACATGCCAAATGCGGGACAGCCGGCTTCTCAGCTCGTGCCTGCCCAGGCAATTCAAAGGCCATCAGGGGCTCTAAAACGGCCACTACCTCAGATGGCAGACACAGATGTCGACACGGATACTGATACCAGTGTCGACGACGATGAGTCAAATTTAATGTCCACTAGGGCCATTCGTTGCATGATTGAGGCAATGAAAGAGGTTTTACACATTTCTGATATGAACCCAGGTACCTCAAAAAAGGGTATTATGTTTGGGGAGAAAAAACTGCCAATAGTTTTTCCCCCATCTGAAGAATTAAATGAAGTGTGTGAAGAAGCGTGGGCTTTTCCTGATAAAAAATTGGTGATTTCAAAAAAATTACTAATGGCGTTCCCTTTCTCGCCAGAGGATAGGTCACGTTGGGAAACTCCCCCTAGGGTGGATAAAGCGCTCACACGTTTGTCTAAAAAGGTGGCACTACCGTCTCCGGTTACGGCCGCCCTAAAGGAACCTGCTGATAGAAAGCAGGAGGCTATCCTAAAGTCTATATATACGCACACTGGTGTTATACTGAGACCAGCTATTGCTTCAGCGTGGATGTGCAGTGCTGCTGCTGCTTGGTCAGATTCCCTGTCAGAAAATATTGACACCCTGGACAGGGACACTATATTGCTAACCGTAGAGCATATAAAAGACTGTACATGAGAGATGCACAGAGGGAGATCTGACGGCTGGCATCTAGAATAAGTGCATTGTCCATTTCTGCTAGGAGAGGCTTATGGACTCGGCAGTGGACAGGGGATGCATATTCTAAAAGGCACATGGAAGTTTTGCCTTATAAGGGTGAAGAGTTATTCGGGGATGGTCTCTCGGACCTTGTTTCCACAGCAACAGCTGGGAAGTCAGCATTTTTGCCCCATGTCCCCTCACAGCCTAAGAAAGCACCGTATTATCAGGTACAGTCCTTTCGACCCCAGAAAAACAGGCGGGGAAAAGGCGGGTCCTTTCTGTCTAGAGGCAGAGGAAGGGGAAAAAAGCTGCACCACGCAGCAGGTTCCCAGGAACAAAAGTCCTCCCCCGCTTCTTCCAAATCCGCCGCATGACTGTGGGGCTCCACAGGCGGAGCCAGGTACGGTGGGGGCCCGCCTCAAAAATTTCAGCGATCAGTGGGTTCGCTCACGGGTGGATCCCTGGATCCTTCAAGTAGTATCTCAGGGGTACAAGCTGGAATTCGAGGCGCCTCCCCCCCGCCGTTTCCTCAAATCGGCCTTACCGACAACTCCCTCGGGCAGGGAGGCTGTACTAGAGGCAATTCACAAGCTGTATTCCCAGCAGGTGATAGTCAAAGTACCCCTACTTCAACAAGGACGGGGTTACTATTCCACACTGTTTGTGGTACCGAAACCGGACGGTTCGGTGAGACCCATTTTAAATTTGAAATCCTTGAACACATACATAAAAAGATTCAAGTTCAAGATGGAATCGCTCAGGGCGGTTATTGCAAGCCTGGACGAGGGGGATTACATGGTATTCCTGGACATCAAGGATGCTTACCTGCATGTCCCAATTTACCTTCCTCACCAGGAGTACCTCAGATTTGTGGTACAGGATTGCCATTACCAATTCCAGACACTACCGTTTGGACTGTCCACGGCACCGAGGGTGTTTACCAAGGTAATGGCAGAAATGATGATACTCCTTCGAAAAAAGGGAGTTTTAATTATCCCGTACTTGGACGATCTCCTAATAAAGGCGAGGTCCAGGGAGCAGTTACTGGTCGGAGTAGCACTATCTCGGGAAGTGCTACAACAGCATGGCTGGATTCTAAACATTCCAAAGTCACAACTGGTTCCTTCCACACGCTTACTGTTCCTGGGGATGATTCTGGACACAGAACAGAAAAAAGTGTTACTCCCGCAGGAGAAAGCCAAGGAGCGGTCATCTCTAGTCAGAGACCTCCTAAAACCAAAACGGGTATCGGTGCATCACTGCACACGAGTCCTGGGAAAAATGGTGGCTTCATACGAAGCAATTCCATTCGGCAGGTTCCATGCAAGGACCTTCCAGTGGGACCTCTTGGACAAGTGGTCGGGATCGCATCTTCAGATGCATCAACTGATAACCCTGTCTCCAAGGACCAGGGTGTCTCTACTGTGGTGGCTGCAGAGTGCTCATCTTCTAAAGGGCCGCAGATTCGGCATACAGGACTGGGTCCTGGTGACCACGGATGCCAGCCTTCGGGGCTGGGGCGCAGTCACACAGGGAAGAAATTTCCAGGGACTTTGGTCAAGTCAGGAGTCGTCCCTACACATAAACATTCTGGAACTGAGGGCCATTTACAATGCCCTAAGTCAGGCAAGACCCCTGCTTCAAAGCCAGCCGGTTCTGATCCAATCAGACAACATCACGGCAGTCGCCCATGTAAACCGACAGGGCGGCACTAGAAGCAGGGTGGCGATGGCAGAAGCCACAAGGATTCTCCGATGGGCGGAAAATCACGTACTAGCACTGTCAGCAGTGTTCATTCCGGGAGTGGACAACTGGGAAGCAGACTTCCTCAGCAGACACGACCTACACCCGGGAGAGTGGGGACTTCATCCAGAAGTCTTCCTACTGTTAGTAAACCGTTGGAAAAGGCCACAGGTGGACATGATGGCGTCCCGCCTCAACAAAAAGCTAAAGAGATATTGCGCCAGGTCAAGGGACCCTCAGGCGATAGCTGTGGACGCTCTAGTGACACCGTGGGTGTACCAGTCGGTTTATGTGTTCCCTCCTCTGCCTCTCATACCAAAGGTACTGAGAATAATAAGAAGGCGAGGAGTAAGAACGATACTCGTGGTTCCGGATTGGCCAAGAAGAGCTTGGTACCCGGAACTTCAAGAAATGTTATCAGAGGACCCATGGCCTCTATCGCTCAGACAGGATCTGCTACAGCAGGGGCCCTGTCTGTTCCAAGACTTACCGCGGCTGCGTTTGACGGCATGGCGGTTGAATTCCAGATCCTAAAGGAAAAGGGCATTCCGGAGGAAGTCATTCCTACGCTGATAAAAGCCAGGAAAGAAGTAACCGCAAACCATTATCACCGCATTTGGCGAAAATATGTTGCGTGGTGTGAGGCCAGGAAGGCCCCTACAGAGGAATTTCAGCTGGGTTTTCTGCACTTCCTACAGTCAGGAGTGACTATGGGCCTAAAATTGGGTTCCATTAAGGTCCAGATTTCGGCTCTGTCGATTTTCTTTCAGAAAGAACTGGCTTCACTGCCTGAAGTTCAGACTTTTGTAAAGGGAGTGCTTCATATTCAGCCCCCTTTTGTGCCTCCTGTGGCACCTTGGGATCTCAATGTGGTGTTGAGTTTCCTAAAATCACATTGGTTTGAACCACTTAAAACCGTGGATCTGAAATATCTCACGTGGAAAGTGGTCATGTTATTGGCCTTGGCTTCGGCCAGGCGTGTGTCAGAATTGGCGGCTTTGTCATGTAAAAGCCCTTATCTGATTTTCCATATGGATAGGGCAGAATTGAGGACTCGTCCCCAGTTTCTCCCTAAGGTGGTATCAGCTTTTCACTTGAACAAACCTATTGTGGTGCCTGCGGCTACTAGGGACTTGGAGGATTCCAAGTTACTGGACGTAGTCAGGGCCTTGAAAATTTATGTTTCCAGGACGGCTGGAGTCAGGAAAACTGACTCGCTTTTTATCCTGTACGCACCCAACAAAATAGGTGCTCCTGCTTCTTAACAGACTATTGCTCGCTGGATTTGTAGCACAATTCAGCTGGCGCATTCTGCGGCTGGATTGCCGCATCCTAAATCAGTGAAAGCCCATTCCACGAGGAAGGTGGGCTCATCTTGGGCGGCTGCCCGAGGGGTCTCTGCTTTACCACTTTGCCGAGCTGCAACTTGGTCAGGGGCAAACACGTTTGCTAAATTCTACAAATTTGATACCCTGGCTGAGGGAGGACCTTGAGTTCTCTCATTCGGTGCTGCAGAGTCATCCGCACTCTCCCGCCCGTTTGGGAGCTTTGGTATAATCCCCATGGTCCTTACGGAGTCCCCAGCATCCACAAGGACGTCAGAGAAAATAAGAATTTACTCACCGGTAATTCTATTTCTCGTAGTCCGTAGTGGATGCTGGGCGCCCATCCCAAGTGCGGATTGTCTGCAATACTTGTATATAGTTATTGCCTAACTAAAGGGTTATTGTTGAGCCATCTGTTGAGAGGCTCAGTTATATTTCATACTGTTAACTGGGTTTAATATCACGAGTTATACGGTGTGATTGGTGTGATTGGTAGGAGTCTTACCCGGGATTCAAAATCCTTCCTTATTGTGTCAGCTCTTCCGGGCACAGTATCCTAACTGAGGTCTGGAGGAGGGGCATAGAGGGAGGAGCCAGTGCACACCAGGTACTACCAAATCTTTCTTATAGTGTGCCCAGTCTCCTGCGGAGCCCGTCTATTCCCCATGGTCCTTACGGAGTCCCCAGCATCCACTACGGACTACGAGAAATAGAATTACCGGTGAGTAAATTCTTATTTTCTTCTAGCCTTAGCTTCGGCAAGGCGTGTTTCAGATTTGGGTGCCTTGTCATGCAAGCCACCTTATTTGGTGTTTCATGATGACAGAGCGGAACTTCGGAAGAATCCCGCTTTCTTACCAAAGGTAGTGTCATCTTTTCACATCAATCAACCAATAGTAGTTCCTGTGTTAACAGCACATTCTGGAACTCTGGATGTGGTTCGCACATTTCGCATTTATGTATCCCGAACGTCTACAGTTCGTAAGACGGATACGTTGTTTGTTCTCTATGATGCTGCCAAGATGGGTTGGCCAGCTTCTAAGCAGACCTTATCCAGATGGATAAAACTGACCATACGTCAGGCTTACCTTCATGCTAGGTTACAGCCGCCTACATCAGTAACAGCTCATTCCACACGTTCTGTGGGAACTTCATGGGCAGCTGGTCGTGGAGCTTCTACGACGCAGCTTTGCCGTGCGGCTACATGGTCTTCCGTGCACACGTTTGTGCGCTTTTACAAGTTTGATACGTTTGCGGCATCAGCATCTAGCTTTGGCCGCCTAGTGTTACAGGTGCCAAACAGCTCTCCGCCCACGGGGGAAGCTTTGGTACGTCCCAAGAGTACTCCAGTGACCCCTAGTGGATGAAAAAGAAAATAGGATTTTGGTACTTACCAGGTAAATCCTTTTCTTTGAATACATAGGGGGCACTGGACGCCCACCCAGAACAGTTTTACCTGGTTTGTGGTAAGTTCAGGGGATCTTATGGTAACACACTCTCACCGACTGGTTCAAATTATCAAGTGCTGGTTATGGTGTCAACTGTTTAGTTGTCAGTAACGTTATGTGTCAACTTCATTGTTGTCCGTTATGTTATATGTAATACTCCATTGTCAACCTCTCTCTAGCTGCTGTTCGGCTCAGTAAAAAACACTGAGGTACTCTGGGATATGGAGGGATGGAGTGTTCTAAATTTAAATATTCAGTGCCCTGTTCCTATGGAGGCTATCCATATCCCAAGAGTACTCCAGTGCCCCCTATGGATTCAAAGAAAAGGATTTACCTGGTAAGTACCAAAATCCTATTTTACCCTGCACAGAAATAAAATAACCCACCCAAATCTAACTCTCTGCAAATGTTAGATCTGCCTCCCCTGCAGTGCACATGTTTTTGCCCAATTGCTAACTTTCTTGCTGCTGCGATCAACTCGAAATTCCCCCCAGTATGCGAAAGCCCTCACTTAGACTCATTAGTAATTCTCTTAGTTCCCAATGTTAGGAAGCTGAAATTTAACATACAGTAGGTATTCTTCCGGTGGGAAATAGGAAAACTACATAATTAGAATGTTGATAAATAAGAGGGTTGACATAATGACATTATCACCGATGTGTGGCTTGTGTTGCGTGAATGCAAACTGACTATCTTATCAAGATTTGGATTGCACCTCCCAGTGTGTAGAATTTCATTAACAATAAAAATGGTCCTGTCACTTTTTACCGAATTTGCTACGGGTGCTCTCAAATAATGCAAAGAACTATGGATTAATATTTACTTACATTAAGATGTCTCAAATTTACTTCTCCATGAATGTTCCAAATTTTTAAGTCCTTTATTTATAACCGAGAATTCAGAAACTCCTGTGAGAAGAACGGCTAGTGTATGTATAGCTGGCTTAGTAGCCCGTCCAGCACACCCATGAGCTGGCTGCCCAGTGTTTTTTATAAACCTTTTCCTTCTGTTATCAACGTTGGTATGCTAAGGCTTTTGGATACGCAACATTTTTTGTCTTCCCACCTGCATTTCTTTCAGCTATTTCAGGTCATTGAATTATGATTCTTTCTGCCAGCTATTACAGTTCATTAAAGTTTTCTTCCAAATCCAGCCAGTGGAAAGCCCAGAACATGGTCTCCGGGTCAAAGGTCTGCCCAGCATACACAAACGGGAGGTCTGACTCGGACCCCAACCCCATAGTAGTATGTCTTCTGGTATCATGTTCCTGGGACTAGGGGGTGATGGGGTAAATGTATAAAGCAGTGATGAGTGGAGAAGTTGCCCATGGCAACCAATCAGCTGTTCTGAATAATTTTATAGTATGCAAATTATAAATGTTACTTCAATGCTGAACTTATCCACTGGCTAACTTCTCCACTCTTATCACCGCTTCATACATTTACCCTGATGAGTCATACATGCTTGTACATGCATTAATGCCATCACTGATGGTTGTATCATAATTATTTTGATGCTGTACATTTCTACCAACTCCGCCACCCAAAATTGTCTCTAAACTACACAGCACTGCATATTGGGCTTATTGTGTGTTTATTTATTTTTTATTTTTTTGCTTTGTTTTTTTTTGTTTTTCGAACGTCCAGTGTAAGATACACGATTGGCTGGATAAATGTTGATAAATGATAGACCTTTAATTTTATGAACATTGAATATAATTGTGACTTATCTGGCTTTTTTCTGAAGCAGTTGTGTTTTCAGGGTGACTGGTTTCAAATGCATAGCTGCAACTGGAATACTACACACGTGTGCTTGTCTTTTACTAGATCGGTTTCTTTCCTTTTTTTTTCTCTCATATACAGTTAACGGATCAAGTGATGAAGTGAATCCAACTGTGTACTGGGGCAAAGTAGTACGACCTTTGCGGAGTGTAGATCCAACACAAACTGAATATCAGGGCATGATAGAGCTTCTAGAAGAGGGTATGTTTACGTTTTTGTGCGTTTTATACTTGGTCTAGACCAGTGGTTCCCAAACTCTTTGGCATCATGGCACCCTAGAGTATCAGAATTTTATTCACGGCACCCCCTAGACCAAAAATTTCTTAGCGAGAAATTTTTAAACAAATCTTAAATAAAAAATTGTCATCTTTAGGTTCAATTATGTGGTGAGGGACAAGGTTTACTCCTGTTTGTCCACATTTTATGATTGGCAGCCACCAGCACTGGTTTTGCCTATTACGTTGACCAGAAATAATTTTGATTGGTCCTGGACCACCAATCCAAGGCACCTCTGCAAGTGTCCTGAGGCAACCCAGGGTGCCTAGGCACACAGTTTTTAAGAACCACTGGTCTAGACACTTTGCAAGTTCATTTTTATTTATTAGCAGCTAAAATATTTATGCAGTTTGGTACTGAATACAAAATTTTATAAACATTGAGTGTTAGTACCACATTTTTTTTTAAATAAAGTATTTTTATTTCGAAGGAGAGTAGTTTGCATACAGACATTGCATAACAGGAACACATTAAACACGTAATGACATGTCCTCATCGGGGAACAGCATTCACTTTCGACTTATTTTCAAACTATGTCATTTGCTCATAGGCGCATAGGAATGTACAGTTATATATACCATTATTTTGCATTATCCGTACACTCTAGTATTCATGAAATCATATTATACTTTGTTTTGTTCCCCCCCCCCCCCCCCTCAAATATAACTCTTACGGACAATCCGTCCGAGTAAAACCCTTTAAAAGAGAAGAAAACAATCAGAAACCAAACACAGAGAACCCCAGAAATAAAAAAATTAAAAAAACAAAGAGACAAAAAACATTATGGGGAAGAGGACGCATTGGGGGATACTAGCACTCTAAATCCTACCCTGTCCAGATGGGCACAGAGCCACTCTCTCATTCACAACCCATTGGGTGAGAGGGAAGCCTATGGCCCTAGAAGATCATAACTTGGCAAATCCAGGACCTGTTAGTAACCCTATCACCATTAAGTTGTAGGGTCTGGGACGGAGTATATGGATTCCAGCCATGGAGACCAAATTCTTTCAAATTTAGCGGAGGCATTGTGTTTCATATAAATGTATCGTTCCTTAAAAACAGTGTCGTTTATTAGTGCCTTAAGAGCGGGGAGTGTAGGGCCTTTAGGGGCCATCCATAGCCTCGCAATGCTCACCTTCGCAATTGCACATATGTTGCGAGCATATAGGCCCTCTGGACCAGACACAAAGTCAGAGCTACCCATTCCCAGGATGCAAAATTGCGGAGTAAGCATGGCCTCGTCCACCCCTGTGTTCCCCAGAATCGATCCGACCCCCGCCCAGAAAGCCCGCAGCACCGGACAATCCCAAATGAGGTGCCAAAAAGTACCTGCAGTCATCCCACACTTAGGGCAGTCACCCACACGACCCGTCCCGAATTTGGCCAGTCTGGCCGGGGTCATATATATTCTATGCAAAAGGAAGTATTGTATCTGTTGATACCTGATGGATTTGGTAACCGTGCACGGAGTTTCCAAAGCAAGGGCCCAGTTCTCCATCTATGGGGCCCAGATCCTGCTCCCATTTGACACGGAGACGTGTCAAAGGATCTATATGGAGTTTGGCGAGTAGATAACCATAAGCATGGGAAATCATCTTAACTCGACCCAGCATACTTACAAAGGTCTTAATGGGAAATGGTATAATTTTAGGGGGGGAATTGGCGAATTGGGACTGCAAGGCATGTCTGAGCTGGAGGTATCTAAAAAAATAGGAGTTAGGCAAATTAAACTCATCTTTTAGTTGTTGGAAGGATTTGAGCGTATTATCCGTATAAAGGTGATTTATGGAAATCACTGATTTAGGGGCCCAAACTTCCCTCCCCTCGAGCGCATACAGTTCAGGGAGCCATTTAGAATACCAGAGGGGGGTGTTTGGGTCCAATCCATCAAATTTCAAAAGAATTTTTAGTGCCTGCCACACCTTCATGGCTTGGTATATAAGAGGAGGGAGGAACCGGGCCAAGCTCCCACTCAGCAACACCTGCAGGGGGGATAAGTCGGGGAAGTAGCATTGGACAAATACCCAGTGTAGAGAAGTGACGCCAGTATCCTGTACCCATGCACTAATATGAGACAGCTGAGCGGCATAGTAGTACATCTGAAAGTTTGGCAAGGCCAGACCTCCGTCGCTGCGCAGCCTGGTGAGAGTGTTCAGTTGTATTCTAGGACGTTTGCTAGCCCATATTAAAGAAGACAGGACACTATTCAATTTTCTAAAGAAGGATGGATGAATATATACAGGGGATTGCAGAACCACATATAGAATCTTAGGTGGTATTATTTTTACGAGGCTGACCCTGCCAGATACAGTCAATGGAAGCTTACACCAAGTCTTGGATTTACGAGTAATTTGTTGCATGATCGGATCAAGGTTCAAAGGTGTAAAGTCAGAGGGGTCATTGGTTACCTGAATCCCAAGATATTTAAATTTCGCCGTCCAACATAGCGGTAGGGAGATTTTAGGAGCAGCAGGGGGGGGGGGCAATCACAGGCATAATAGAGGACTTAGACCAGTTAATATGAAGGCCTGAATATACACCGAACTCCTCAATCAATTGCAACACTGTAGGCATAGACCTGGTGTAATCCTGCAGAAACAACAGCATGTCGTCAGCGTAAAGGGCAATCCTATCCTCACGAGGGCCGGTATGAATGCCCACTACGCCTGGGTGGGACCTTATTAGACAGGCCAAGGGTTCGATGGCCAGGGCAAACAAGGTTGGGGACAGAGGACATCCCTGCCTGGTCCCGCGAAACAGGCGGAACGAGGGAGAGATATAGCCATTCACTGAGATCCTGGCAGTCGGGTGCTGATAAAGCAATTTAATCCATTTTATAAAATTAGGCCCGAAACCCATAGCTGTCATGACCTCCCATAGATAGGACCACTCGATACTGTCAAATGCCTTGGCGGCATCCAGTGAGACCACTACCGAGTCAGAGGGGAAGTCATATGGGATTTGTAAGATGGTATATAATCTACGTAGGTTAATAGAAGTGGACATCCCTGGCATAAAGCCGGTCTGGTCGGAGTGGATAATGGAAGTAATTACGGTGTTGAGTCGAACTGCTAAAATCTTTGCCAGGATCCTAGCGTCAGTGGGAATCAATGATATCGGTCTATAGGATTCTGGGGATCTAGGGTCTTTTCCGGGCTTCGGGATCACTATAATAATCGCCTCCGCCGTAGAGGGGGGAAGTTGATCATTAACTAAAATATCAGAATACAGGGCGTGAAGCCTAGGACCGAAGAAATCAATGTGGGTCTTGTATACCTCTGAGGGGATGCCGTCATAGCCCGGTGCCTTGCCGCTGGGAGACAAGCCAATAGCCGCCGTTACCTCTTCCAGAGTTAAGGGTGCCTCCAGCATCTCAGAGGCCTCCGGGGGGAGTGTGGGTAGGGGAATATTACTTAAATAAGCGGAGAGGTCTGATGTCGAGTCTACCAGTTGTGAACTGTAGACCTCAGCATAGTAGGAGCGGAATAGCTGCGCAATTTCCGGCGTGGTGTTCACAAGGGCGCCATCGCTACCGGTCATCTGAGCAATTGTAGAACCTGGGCGGTCACTGTGCACCAATCGAGCCAACAGGCCACCTGGCCTATCGCCCTGCATGTAAATATTAGTAGCCTGAAATAGAAGCGAGCGCGAGTTTTTATCAGACAGATGAGCCACCCATGCCGACTGGGCCGCCAGCCAGCGTACCTTCAGCGCAGGGGTGCCATCCACCAAGTATCTAGATTCCAAATCCCTGGCGTCACTCTCAAGGGCTCGCTGTCTCTACCTGCAGGACATTTTGAGGGCAGAAATACGTCTAATATACGTTCCCCTTAGGAATGCCTTAAATGAATCCCAAACCACTGTTCCGGGGGCCGAGCCTACATTGTCAATAAAGTATCCCTCCCACTGAGTCACCTGGTCAGAGCAGTCACCTATTTGCAGCAGCCAGGAAGGATGCAGTTTCCAATAAGATTGACCCCTCTGGCTCACCATAGCGAGAGTCAACACCATAGGGGAGTGATCAGATATACCCCGGGCCTCGTATTGGACATCAACCACCCTAGGGAGAAGAACGGGGGAGAGTAGGGTCAGATCAATCCTGGAGAACGAACCATGCGTGCCAGAGAAGCATGAAAACTGTCTAGTCGTAGGGTGCCGAGCTCTCCACACATCCACCCACTGCAAATTATTCAGAAAATCAGCAAATTTAGTAGGACTAGAGCGGACCCCAGCAGCCTGCGGAGAGCGCCATCTGTCTAAAGCTAAATTCATGACATTGTTAAAGTCACCCAAGCAGATTACCGGGGTGTCCGGAGAGGAGGCTATGAATGAAGCGGCCTGCTGTAGTACATCGTACGAGAATGGGGGGGGGGATATAAACCGCCAGTATGTAGTAGGGTTGGGAACTTAGTCTACATTCAAGGAACACAAATCGACCGTATTTGTCAGTCTTGACCGATACCAGCCCAAATTGGACCGATTTCTTTATCAGGATTGACACACCCCTGGAGGAAGAGGAGTGAGAAGCGTGATAGGCCCAGCCCACCCAGGGTCTTCTAAGTGACAGTAACCTATTCCCCTCCAAGTGAGTCTCGCAGAGACATGCAACATCCGGGCCATATTTCCGAAGTGTAGTTAATACTAAGGAACGCTTTATCTTATTATTTAAACCTCGAACATTCCATGTCAGAAATTTCAAATTAGCCATAGATCTGGTAATATTCTATGTAGTAACCTAAAGATACAGTCCAGCGAATATTCCTGGAAATTGTTAGTGAGGGTAATAACAGTGCTATACTACTCAATCCCTGATTCTTAATCGACAGTATCCAATGCATCAGACATACTTCCCACATCAAAATGAATGTACTCCAAAACAAATTTAAGCATGAGAAAAATAACAAACTATAGAAAGAAAAAAACTTGTGTAAGGCACAGCAACAAGCTGTTCGCTGAACTCTCCCCCCCTCCCCGTATACCACCCCTAACTTCGGCATACTTAAATCCCAAACTATCGTTTCTATCTCTCAAGGGCTAAATACTAAACAAAACCCTTAACCAAAGTCAAGCGATCAAGAGAAAGAAAAGTCCTGAGCCACCAACGCCAAGGGGGGGCTCCCTGGACAATGGGTAGATGCCTCTGGTGGTCCCAACCGATCATTAGACAGTGCAGGGCCTCAATCCGGGGCCATCTGGCGCGCTCCCGGAGCATATCTGTCCAGCCATTGGGCCGCCTCTCTAGGGGAATTGAAGAATTTGGTTTCCCCGTCCGCTACCACCCGGAGTCGGGAGGGGAATAGCATAGAGTAGGAGACGTTCAGGTCTCTGAGGCGCCTCTTGATAGGCATAAACTGGGCTCGATCCTTCTGGACTTCCGCGGCAAAATCAGGAAAAGCAGACACGGTAACCCCGTTTCTGGTAAGGGGGCCTTTTGTGCGTCCCAACCGGAGGACCGAGTCACGGTCCTTATAATGCAGAAATTTGGCGATGAAGGTGCGCGGAGGGGCGCCAGGAGGTAGAGGACGAGATGGTATCCGGTGTGCACGCTCCACCGTAAACTGTGCCGTGAAGGATTCAGCACCGTACAGTTCCTTAAGCCATGACTCCAGGAAGACCTCAGGCTGGGAGCCCTCCTCCTTCTCCGGCAGGCCCACAAATCGCACATTATTTCTACGCAGCCGACCCTCCATGTCTAGTAATTTGGATTGAAGGGATGTTACTTGCTGGGTTACCGTGGAAATAGATTGTTTCATAGGACCGCACATATCCTCCAGATTCGAGACACGGGTTTCTGCCTCTCCCACTCTCTCTCGTATGCGCTGGACGTCCTGCCGAAGCAGTGAGAGATCACACTGCACTTTCTCCATCTTATCTGAAAGACGCTGTTCCGATCCAGCTATTGCCTCCAGCACTTGTTGAAGAGATGGAGCTGCGGGTGTGTTAGGGGATTCAGCAGCTGTTGCAGATGGGGAGTAGGAGTGGGACGGAGAGGCCCCCTGCGAAGCGGCCTGCGAGGCCCGTTGGTTTAGTGGGTTAGGTTGTCTGGCAAATTTCTCCAGCTTCGCCGCAGCCGTGCGCTGGCCGTCCCGAACCATGACGGACAATAGGTAGTAACAGACACTCCGGTATAATCTCAGGTCAAAAGCGTAGAAGGAGACTTCAGCAATGAGTGAATTTTAGGGTTGTAATAAGCAGAAACACATCCGCAGCTGGTCTCCAAAGTAGTAGGCAAATGTAAAAGAAAGTACTGGCAGCGTCCCAGAATATAGGTGAGAGCAGGAGCGATGCAGTTATTTAGTATGTAAAATAAGACAGCAACTGAAGTCGAAGTGTAATTTGATCCCAGGAGGTAGAAGTCACTCACCAGTTACATATCAGTCAGCCTTTAAGTGAGAGTGTTCCCTCTATGACTGGAAGCAGCAGTCCAGAGCAGTGGAGCCGGGAATCTCCAAAATTGAGGCCGGGGATCCGGAGGAGGTATAGGCCGCAAATCCGGAAGTATGTCTCCTCGGCCGTACAGACCCCGGGGAGAGCGGGGAAATCGCCTGCCGGTGCCCTGCAGCGTAGGGAAGAAAAGCAGGGTATTCAGGCACACCAAAGGGGCCAGGATATTACAGGAGGATGTTTAATCCAGGGAGCTCCCGGGATCTGCTTCCTACTCCTGTGCTGCCGTGGCCACGCCCCCGTTAGTACCACATTTAACAACATAACAGGCTAATATGTTTAATGATTTTTCCAAAATTATCCCCAAAATTTGATTTTCAAAAATGATCAAATTATTTAAACCTGAATCAGTACAATTTTATTAAACTTGCAGATTTGTTAATACAATCTTACTGAATCAGGGGTTAATAGTTCTTTATTTACATAATGTACTCATTTAAAGTCTTCAGTTAATATACAGTTTTATATATAATCTATTACACATCTTAAATCTCTATAAAACACATTTTTCATTGGAATTCTTTACAGCTGCAGGAAGAGCAGCCAGAAGCTTGCGTTGATCTTTAGGATCACCCATCAATCACTGCTGGCTGGGATGGGGAGAACCAAGGCAGGGCTGTTGCAGCGCTATTAGTATTGGCCATCGCAGCCTCCTCCGTCAGCGCCTGAAGCTGCAGACCCAAAGGGGAAGTTGGAGCTTCCCTTCCCTGGTCCCCCTTGAGCTCAGGCTGCTAGGAGACTTTTCTTTCTGCAGACACAGGTGGGCAATCCTTTTATGATGGCCCCCCTTCTGTACAAAGGTTGTGAGGGGTTTTCACAGCAACAGAAAGGTTCGCCAGCTGAGCTGAGGGAAAGCCTAGCATAGTCACATAAGATGGTACCCCCAGGGAAGTGGTTAAGCTGGTGAAGCGCCTTATGGACTCATGCCAAGGTTCACCATAATTTTGGAGAGGCCCTAATCTTGCACTAACTTGTTAACCTTACCGTGATATAGCTACACATGATTGGTTGACTGATATACTGTTTGTCATAAGTTTCCAAAATCTTGGTAGGCCACACAAATAGGGGAATGTTGTGTAAATCACAATTAGGTAAAATCTGCAGATTTATACACACACCGATGCCTTTCAATATTTGTATTATCGTACACACATAGCACCCATAATTATTTATTGGATGCAGACATTACATAGTGCTGGTTAACGGAGTGGCAGTGGTTCCTAAACTGGGTACCACTCAGAGGATTCACCAGGTGTGGTGACACCATGTGCTCACTCTGCATTACTATACCCCCCACTCAACCCGCCGGAGCCGCGGCGCCTGAAAAGGGGGCATGGTCTTACAGGTCTCTTCACTCCGGGGGCGTGTACAGCTTCCCTGCAGATGCTGGCTGCCCCTGGAGACTGGGCAACGTGCAGTGCCGGCTCCATATCTGTGACAGGAGCAGAGTGCTGCAGAGGATTATCACACTACAGCACTCAGCTCCTGCCACTGCAGAAGAGCCAGCACTTTGATGTCACCCCTTCCGAGGATGACACCTGGGTGCGGGCCAAAGCAACGCTGGTGGCTGCCAATCATAAATATGTGGACAAGCAGCCCTGTCCACCACCACATAACTGAACACAAACATTGTAAAGACAAATTAATTTAATGTTTACTGTATTTCTCAGTAAGTATATATATATATATATATATATATATATATATATATATATATATATATATATATATATATATATACACACACACACACACACACACACACACACACACACACACACACACACACACACACACACACACTAACTAAAAACAAAATTAGCGGATAGCTTCCTATAATACTACTTTAGTCCAATGGTTCCTAAAACACTCTCAAACCATGGACACCCTAGATTATCTGAGAGATATATATATATAGTGTGTGTATATATTTTACAAGTCAAAAGTTTGGACACACTTTCTCGTTCAATGGTTTTTAATTATTTTCTACATTGTAGATTCATAGTTTTGATGTCTTCAGTATTAAAGAACACACGGAATTATGTTGTAAACAAAAAAAGTGTTAAATCAAAATATATTTAATATTTTATTTCCTCAAAGTAGCCCCCTTTAGCTTTGACAGCTTTGCACACTATTAGCATTCTCTCAATCCGCTTCATGAAGTAGTCTCCTGGAATGGTTTTGAATTAATAGGTGTGCCTTGTCAAGAGTCAGTCTGTGGAATTACTTGCCTTCTTGCAACTCTCCTCCTTGTGTCTTCGAGTTGGGAGGACACGTTCCTGAAGTCTGCAGGACTTTTTTATTTTTACTTTTACTTTTTTTCCCCCACAGTCCCTTCCCACCTTACTAAGAAGTGTGGGTCCGGGACTGTGTGTGCTGCTATAGCAGCATAAGGCTGGTCGGCACTTATAAGAGAAACACCGCCATAGACCTTATCAGCACATACTGACTCGGCCATGGCTGCAGGAGCAGGACGGCTCTTATACAGAAGACCCGTCATTGCCTCCAAATCCCGGCAGGTGTGGTGAGTACAAGCAGACGGTCAGCTCACGCTGCCGCCGCTCCATGTATTTGTGTATTTCACTGTAAGGGGGCGCTGCGCCCGACATCCTCTCCCCACCACTGCTGTGGACGTCCTGAGTGCAGGGAGCTCCTGCACCCTCCTGATTTTACTACACGTGGATGCGACGGCCAGCTCCTGGGGCCGCCGATCCACTAAGCTATGCTGCATTCAGACTATGAGCGCCGGATAGACCCTGCTGCCGCCGCTCCATTAGTCCCGCACCCTAACGTATCGGCGATGGTCAGCCCTGCTGCTTCGCTGAGCTCAGGGCTCTGTGGAGGGCGGTGGACAGCTCCCGCTGCTACAGGATGGTGTTTAACGGGGCGCGCAGCACAGGCTCGCGCGCAGCACAGGCTCGCGCCCCGCTGTGTGTGAGATCGGCGCCCAGCTGCGGACAGCACTCTCTGCCGCCGATGGGCACCGTAACAGTTCCCCAACTCCCGCTTCTTTGCAGACAGCCGCAGTCAGCTTCCGCTGCTGTCGCTATACCCGGCTGTGCGGATCTCCTGTGCCTGCGGTGGTCAGCTCCCGCTGCCGCCGCTCAGTACAGACAGGTCTGCCACCGCTTACTGGGGTGTGGGGGAGGGTTTCATATGTCACCGCTCCCCACGAGGCGCTTTATCACTGGCCGCCAGCTGCAACAGTGTGTTAGTCTGCACTGGTTAGTGCAGTGGGGGAATGGGGTAGTAGTCATGTGACCGCCGGTCGGCTGACCGACAGTCACATGACATCCTCCGTGAGCCCGACGGCTCACTATCCCGATGGTCGGCATGCCGACCAACAGGGACTATTTCCACTCGTGGGTGTCCACGACACCCATAGAGTGGGAATAAAACCTGCAGGTGGCGACGCAGCGAGCCCGCAAGGGGCTTGCTGCACTCGCCCCTCCCTGCCGGGATCCCGGGAGAATGTGTATGTATGTGTGTGTGTGTGTGTGTGTGTGTGTGTGTATGTATATGTATGTATGTGTGTGTATATATATATATATATATATATATATATATATATATATATATATATATATATATATATATATATGTATATATATATGTATATATATATGTATATATATATATATATATATATATATATATATATATATATATATATATATATAAAAAATGTGTATGTTATGTGGATATTTATTCCGGTCAGCGACGCTTAAGACTGTCAGCATAGTGCTTGATAGTACAGTGCTTATAAACAAAGCAGTTTATTCATCCTAGGATGATATATAATCTATAGGTGTATCACACAATTTCCATACTGGGTACACCATTTTCTAATTCCTGCTTCATCCAGGAATTTTATGGCTGTCCTACAAAACACAGGCACACAGGGAGTAAGGGTGTTGGTTGAGCATCTTTAGGAAGTAAACTTCTGAGCTGTATATAGGGTGTGCCTTTGGTGTTTTCAGGCACAATTCTTTTTTTTTAATGTATTTCTTTTGTTAAAATAAGTCACTCGGAGCTGGGTGTATACATAATTCTGGCACACCATCCGCTTACTGGGTTTGTGATATACGGGTCTCATTAAGGACCTCTGCCTTCATTCTTCTTGAGCGATGATGACTGGATAATGGCAGAAGAACGCGAGGCAGCTAAGTCAGAAATACCGTCTCAGCAAACACAGTACTCAGTCTAGATCTGTCAATATCTAGTTCATTCATCATCTTTTGTCTCATACTCTGTTACTATCTGAGGATTCAATGAGGTTATAATAAATCCAGTTACAGGCTTTTCTGTGCAAAGCAATTTCTGTTTTAATAACCTTTCTACCTCACTACCTCACAACATTTCGTTACCAGTGGACTCTTTAGTTTAAACAGAGTTCACTATTCCAGTCCTAGCGCCAACAACGCCTTATGACTTTCACTGCGTCAGCTGGTAGCCCTGCTAAAGACCATTTATGCTTCAGCAGAAGTGTATACACTTGCTTTAGTGGGGGTTTAGGTTAACATGGTAGTAATTATATAGGCCACACAGCTCAATTTAGGCCCACAACAGGGCTGTTCCGCAGAACACCTGTTACTGCTAACTCGTTATTTTTGACAGGCTTATTTAAAAAACAAAAAAAACAATAGTTATTGGTCCTTGTTCGGACAAATTAGGTTCTCGGGCTACTGGAGGCAGACATGTTAGAGAACGGGCTTTTCCACAAAGCCACTAGCCGCTGTCAAACCACAAAGCCAGCTGACGAGCCAGGGGCAGGGTGGTTTTCCAGCCTATCTCTGACCGTCTGTTGTGCAAGCATGTGTTCAGCCGTTCCACTTGATGATGTTGCACAATACAAGTTCAGGTATTTTATACCAATCTTTAGGTAGTGCCTAAGCCGTACGGCTCCGTCACACCAGGATTGAGCTTAAGGTGGCTCAATCACTAGGTAACTTTCTACAAAATGATGTGGTCGCTGCAGTCACCGATTGTGGGACTAAACCACAAGAGATCAGGATTTCACTGAATGCTAAAACTGCGTACTTACAAATGTTGGTACTTTTTGGTTGGCAGTAAAACAAAACCATCATCACTCAGGCACTGCCTCTTGGGCTCTCATCAGTGCCTCCGGTATCGCAGATGTGTTGTCTGTGGAAAGTGATGTCTGTGATAATTGTTCATCTCAGATCCAGGAGTGGACAATAAAGGTGCTAATAGTCGTACTCAGACAACCTACTCAAGACGTTGTCTTAACACATACTTTCACCTTGCTTTATGGTCGTACAAGGTCCTATTTTAGCACGATGTACCGGTCAGCAGTAAAAGCAAGGTATTCGTCATCTGGTACTGGTAGTGCTCTAACCACGACCAGTTTCGGTACACTTTGTGCATTCGACTATTCGTCCAGCATTCCCGTTCGGATAGTTCACTCTCACGTCTATTATGCACGGTGGTCTGCCTTGCGTCAACAAATTCAGCAGAGGGTGTCATGGATTCCAGACTGGAATGGCTCACGGCTCCAACTAAATTTTCATTGCGGCAGTAAGATTCGGAGCCTGGAATTGGATACTTCTGACGCAATTCTCAACTGTTGGGAAGCTATCATCCATCATGGTCAGTTTCAAGGTCTGTGGCCAGATCAGGAAAGATTAATGCCTGTCAATGCCTGGAACTTAGGCCTGTTTACAAGGCTCTACACAGGCAGTTAATTTCTTGTATTCTTATGCTGTTCAACTTTGGTCGAACAGCGCGACTGCAGTCGCATACGTCAAGAACAAGGAAGGACTCGAAGTCCCGTGACTATAGGAGATAATAGTTCCGTACTTAGACGATCTGCTCATCAAATCTCCGTCTCAGCAGACACTCCTGCAACATGCCTCCCTAACGTACAATGTACTAGGTCAGCACGGTTGGATTGTCATCTTCATGAAATCAAGACTGATTCTATCTCACAGAATTCAATTCCTAGGAATGATTCTTGGTACGGTAGATCAACGCGTTTACCTGCCAGAACAGGAAGCACGAGACGTTTCTTGATTCCTAGATTGTCGAGCATCAGGATATTATTGCCACTGTTCATTCCAAGGAGTGGACAACTAGAAAACAGACTTACTCGGTCATCAGGATTTTCACCAAATGGAAGGGTCTGTACATCCACAGGTGTTCCAGATCTTAGTCCTGCAGTGGAGTTACCCACAGGTGGATTTACTGGCATCTTGCCAAGATCATCACACACTCACGTAGGTGTTCAAAACTAGGCAGAGGGCAGGGTATGCTCGCAATAGCGGAGCCATACAGCCTCGTGTCTGTTAACACCTTTCTCGCAGCTTACTCTATTGATAAAGCGGATCGCGTAAGAAAAGCCCGACTGTAATCCTAGTGGCGCTTCATTGGCCTCGGAGAGCGGAGTTTTAGTAGCCTCGCTGGCTCCTCAGACAATCCGTTGCCGTTCAGCTACGTCATATCTTCTGGAAAAGGGTCAGTTTGTTACCCCGAGTTAGCTGCGTTTACACGGGTGCCTATTTAAACCGCTCTCTCAAACCGAGAGGGCATTCCACAGTATACCAACCAGGGTACATACTGGGAAGACAGTTACAGCAGCTCATTATTATGCAATTCAGCGAGCTTAGGTTGGTTGGGTGCAGATCAGAAGTTTCCGATATCTTCTTTCAAATGTTTGTCTGGGGCTATATTCACAGACGGGGTTTAGGTGGAGGACTAGGTATAGCGGCACTAAAGGTGCAGGTTTCTATTTTCACTATTGTCTCATCGCCGGTTGGCTCTCTTGCCAACGGTGCATTAGTTTCAGCAAGATGTCCTTCCAGTTTAACATCCATTTATACCACCTACATCTTCATGGGACTTCAGTAGACTTTTAGGTTTCTGTAGTCCTCATCTTTTGAACTCTTACAACAAGGGGCTGTTAAGTTTCTCTATTACACACCAGTTCTTCTAGCCTTGTCTTCTGCAAGGTGGGTTCTAAATTAGGTGCGTTGTCGTACAAACCACCGTATCTGGTGTTTAAAGATTACAATGTGGAACTTCGAAAGAATTCCGTTCTTTAACCAGAGATAGTATCCTCTTTTCACATAAATTTAACAATCCATTGTTCCTGTTTTTCAGAGGGTTCAGGAACTCCAGCTACTGTGCAGATGGTGGTGCGCTTCGTATTTGTGTAGCCGGATATCAATAGTACATAGTATACATTGCTTGGTCTTTATAATACAGTCCACGTAGTTCGGCCAGCTTCCAGTCGGAGGTTGACTGAATGAATTAAGCTGACCATTCGTCAGTCTTATTTTCATACTAGTTTACAACCGTTTACGTTGTTTTACACATTCCACGCGTTCTGAGGGAACGTCATGGACAGCAGGTGGTAAACATAGTTGTCACGGCACACGTGCGCTTCTACACGTTCAATGATTTTGTGGCATCAGCATCTAGCTTTGGCCGTCTATTGTTAAAGGTGACAACCAGCTCTCGCGGGAAACTTTGGTACGTCCCAAGAGTACTCCAGTGACCCCTAGTGGATGAAAAAGAAAATAGGATTTTGGTACTTACCAGGTAAAGCCTTTTCTTTGAATCCATAGGGGTCACTGCACACTTGTCTTGTGGTAGGTTCAGTATATCTTATGGTAACACATTCTCACCGACTTGTTGAAAGTTTACGGTGGTTGTCAAGTCAACTTTTCAGTTGTCCGTTATGTATTAACTTTCCAGTTGACCATGTTAGGCGTCAACTTTTCAGTTATGTTATGTGTCAACTTTACAGTTGACCAGGGTTAGGGGTCAAGTTTACAGTTGTCCGTTAGTTTGTCATGTTGTAACTCTCCATTGTTCATCCTCTTTCGCTTCTGTTCGTCTCAGCACAAAAAAAAACTGAGGCACTTGGGAGTATGGAGGTGGAGGAGAGTTGCACATTTAAATATTTAAAGGTATGTCTCTCCCAGCTATCGACCGTCCATATCCCAAGAGTACTCCAGTGACCCCTATGGATTCAAAGAAAAGGATTTACCTGGTAAGTACCAAAATCCTATTTTCTCTTCCGTCCTAGGGGATGCTGGGGTCCACAGTACCATGGGGTATAGATGGGTCCACCTGGAGCCATTGGCACTTTAAGAGTTTAAGTGTGGGCTGGCTCCTCCCTCTATGCCCCTCCTACCAGACTCTGTTTAGAAAATGTGCCCGGAGGAGCCGGTCACCGCTAGGGGAGCTCTCCAGAGCTTTCTAGAAAAGTTACTTTAGAGTTTTTTTATTTTACAGGGAGGCTGCTGGCAACAGCCTCCCTTCAACTAAGGGGAGGGGTAGTGTCCACCCTGCGGGGTCTGAGCCACTTACTCCGCTGACAGGATACTGAGCTCCTGAGGGGATAGATTGCTCCCCGCCACAGGGTATCACTCACCCCAGCAGCATGCCGCCACCCTCTTACAGAGCTGAAGATTGTGGTGAGTAAGATCCCGACCCCCCCCCCTTGCATGCGGGGGGCTGGTGTGAAGATGGCGGCAGCAGGGTAGGAGTGCAGTATTAACTGCGCTCCGGGATGGCTCAGCGGTACGTAATGCGGTGCGTTGAGGGGCGACCTGGGCCAGTGCATACACCCTACACTGGTCACAAAGCCTGTCTGGGTCCCAGGATCTCAGCCACCATCAATCCTCCGGCCAGTATAATCAACTTCTCAATTAGTTAATGGTTCTGCTTCCGCTGACAGGACACCATTAGCTCCTGAAGGGTACTGAACACAGCCCAAGCCTGGCCAGCGTTCACTCCCACAGCACTGCTGCCACCCCATAACAGAGCCAGAAGTCAGAAGGCTGGTGAGTATATTACCGGAGTCCTGCAAAGAGGGGATCCTCCGGTCATCGTTGGCAGCATACAGGTACACGCGCAGCGGCAGGACACTGCGCGCCATGTCTCTCAGCACAAGGGTGCAGAGCGCGGGGGGTGCGTTCTGAGGGCATGTTTTAAAACCTTACTCACTGGCAAAAAGGGTACATACAGCACAGCTGCTGATGTGCCATCCCCAGCCAGTATAAATATTACATTGCTGAGGCTGAAGGGGAGGGGCTTCTCAGATTTGCCAGAACACTCACTGGGTGCCATTTTCTCCTGCAGAAACTCCAGTGTGAAGCTCCTGAACGCTGTTACTCCTCATGACAACGCTGATACAAGTACAGGGTGTTATAGAAGGGGCAGAGAGTGTTCATTATAATTAGGTCTGTGGGCCTATTATTGGTATATGCGCTGTAAGTGGGTAATATTTCCACAATTCACAATAAGGCACAGTGTGGACTGGCAAATTCCTCTGTCTCTCTGACAGACTTTAGTGTGGGTCTGTCCCCAATAGTTCCACTGTGTGATAGGGGTGTGTGTGTGTACAGGTGTGTAACATGTCAGACATTGGGGAGGGTTCTTTCCAGGAAGAACCCATTTTAGATACACAAGAGGGTTATGTGGTGGCCCTTCCCTCTCAGAAGGAGCCGGAGTGGGTGAGAATGTTGCAAAAGAATGTCAGTGCTTGCAAAGAAATTGAGTCTGAACAACAGACTAAATATTGGAGGCAGTCTGTGGAGGATGCACTGTTTACTGACCCCTCCATATCATCCACTCTGGTCCCATCCAGTTCCCAGATAATGCAAGGGGACACAGACACAGATTCCGACTCTGACGTCGACACTGGGGATTTGAGAGGTGTAGACCCAAATTAGCCAAAAGCATACAATGTATGATAGTTGCTATAAAGGAAGTGTTGGAGTTTCCTGAAACACTGGTCCCTGAGGAAAAGGATGATTTAAAATTAAATAAAAAGCAGGTTGTGACTTTTCCTCCTTCAAAGGATTTGAATGCGTTCTTTGAAGAATATTGGGCTAACCCAGAGAAGAAATTTACCCTTCCCAGAAGGATACGTGTAGCGTACACTTTCCCTGAGGAAGACCGGCACAAATGGGAGACTACCCCCAATGATAGACACCTCAGTTTCTCGGCTGTCTAAGAAAAAATTGTTTTGCCTGCCCCTGGTTCAGCCGACCGTAAATTAGAAACAACCCTGAAATCCATATATACGGTTAACGGAACTGTGCTCAGGCCCACCATTGCTTGTGCGTGGGTGGGTAACGCTGTGGAAAAATTTGACAACTTGCTTGTTAACATAGACACAGTTGACAGGGATTTAATAGTCCTAACTCTCGGCCATATCAAAGATGCTGCAGGTTACTTAGTTGAAGCTATGAAGGATATTGGGTTGCTGAGTTCAGGATCCTCCGCTATGGCGATTTCAGCCCGCAGGGCGCTGTGGATCCGCCAATGGAATGCTGATGTGGAATCAAAAAAGAACATTGAGGTGCTTCTTTACAATGGAGAAGCCCTCTTTGGAAACAAGCTGGATGCCATGATTTCAACAACTACATCAGGCAAGTCAGCATTTCTGCTTTCCGCAGTCCTTTCAGCCCAACAAGTCCAAAAAGGCAAAGGGTACCCCCTTCTTCGCAGGAAGAGGGTGAGGAAGGGGTAAAAAAATCTACAACACCATCAGGCTCGCAGGAGCAGAAGTCAACCGCTACTTCTACTAAAACCTCAGCATGACGCTGGGGCTCCCCTGCAGGAGTACGATCGGGTGGGGGCACGTCTACGGTCTTTCAGCCGGGTCTGGGTTCACTCAGATCTGGATCCTTCGGTATTGCAGATAGTATCCCAAGGGTACAAATTGGAATTTCAGGACCTTCCCCCAGGCCGATTTTTTTCAAATCAGCCTTACCAGCTTCTGTTCAAGACAGAGCAAAAGTGCTGAACGCAATACAGAAATTATGCCAAGACAATGTAATTTCCTTAGTTCCTGTGTCACAACAGAAAAAGGGTTTTATTCAAGCTTGTTTGTAGTGCCGAAACCGGATGGCTCGGTCAGACCGATTTTAAACCTAAAGACTCTGAACCTTTATTTGAAAAGGTTCAAATTCAAGATGGAATCCCTGAGAGCGGTGATCTCCAGCTTGGAGGAAAAGGAATTTCTGTTATCGATGGACATCAAAGATGCTTATTTTCATGTTCCCATCTACCCGCCGCATCAGGCATACCCGATGTTTGTTTGCGGTGCAGGACTGCCACTACCAGTTCCAAACATTGCCTTTCGGGCTCTCCATGGCTCCGAGAATATTCACCAAGGTGATGGCGGAGATGATTGTTCTTCGCAAGAAAGGAGTCAGTCATCCCATACTTGGACGATCTCCTCATAAAAGCGAGATCCAGGGAGAAATTAGTGCAGAACATTGCACTTTCTCTGACGGTGCTTCAACAGCACGGTTGGATCATAGACCTTCCAAAATCACAATTGGAACCCACAATGAGGTTATAATTTCTGGGAATGATATTGGACACGGAAGCACTAAGTATTCCTACTGGTGGAAAAGGCTCTGGAGATCCAGAGGATGGTCAAACAAGTTTTAAAACCAGCACGCGTATCGATTAGTCAGTGCATCTGCCTGCTGGGGAAGATGGTAGCGGCCTACGAGGCTCTACAATTTGACCGATTCCACGTCAGGGTGTTCCAATAGGACCTACTGGACAAGTGGTCCGGATCGCATCTACACATGCATTAGAGGATAATCCTGTCGACCAAAAGAATTTCACTCCTGTGGTGGCTACAAAGTTCTCACCTCCTGGAGGGACGCAGGTTTGGGATTCAAGCCTGGATCCTAGTGACCACGGATGCAAGTCTCTGAGGTTGGGGAGCAGTCACGCAAGGGGAAAGCTTCCAAGGAAGATGGTCAAGTCAAGAAGTACTCCCTCACATTAACATTCTGGAATTGAGAGCTGTGTACAACAGCCTTCATCAAGCGGCACACCTTCTTCAAGGTCGTCCCATACAGATCCAGTCAGACAATGTAACGGCAGTAGCTTACATAAACCACCAGGCGGAACAAAAAGCAGAGTGGCAACGGCAGAGGTGACAAAGATACTCCTGGGCAGAAAGACATGCAAAAGCTCTGTCTGCAATTTTCATTCCGGGAGTGGACAACTGGGAAGCGGACTTCCTCAGCAGACACGATCTCCATCCAGGAGAATGGGGCCTCCACCCAGAAGTCTTTGCAGAGGTAGCAGATCGTTGGGGTCAAGTATATATGATGGCATCACATCTAAACAAGAAGCTTCAGAAATATTGTTCCAGGTCAAGAGACCAACAAGCAATAGCAGTGGATGCACTGGTGACCCAGTGGGTGTTTCAGTCGGTGTATCTGTTCCCTCCACTTCCACTAATACCAAAAGTTCTCAAGATCATCAGAAGAACAAGGGTTCGTGCAATTCTCATTGCTCCAGAATGGCCAAGGAGGACTTGGTATCCAGATCTTCAGGAGTTATTACTGGAAGATCCTCTTCCTCTTCGCGAGGACCTGCTTCAGCAGGGGCCGTTTGTTTATCAAGACTTACCGCAGCTGCGTTTGACGCCATGGCTGTTGAGCGCCAGATCGTAGCCCGTAAGGGTATTCTCAATGAAGTCATTCCCACACTTATTCTGGCCACGAAAGGGGTAACGTCCAAACATTACCATCGTATTTGGAGAAAATGTGTATCTTGGTGTGAATCCAAGAAGTCTCCTGCGGTGGAGTTTAAATTAGGACGTCTTCTCCTATTACTACAGGCGGGTGTGGATGCTGGCTTGAGAATAGGGTCTATCAAGGTCCATTTTTCGGCCTTGTCCATTTTCTTTCAGAAACAGTTGGCTTCCCTTCCTGAGGTCCAGACGTTCGTGAAGGGGGTTCTGCGCATCCAACCTCCCTTTGTGCCTCCTGCGGCGCCATGGGATCTTAATGTGGTGTTGCAGTTCCTTAAATCGGACTGGTTTGAGCCTCTAGAAGAGGTAGAGTTGAAGTTTCTCACTTGGAAAGTGGTCATGCTGTTGGCCTTGGCCTCAGGCAGACGAGTGTCTGAATTAGGGGCTCTGTCACACAAGAGTCCTTATTTGATTTTTCATGAAGATAGAGCTGAACTGCGGACGCGTCTGCATTTTCTTCCAAAGGTTGTGTCTTATTTCCATATCAACCAACCTGTGGTGGTGCCAGTGGCTTCTGACACCTCAGCTGTTTCAAAAGTCCTTGGATGTCGTCAGAGCGTTAAGGACTTATGTTGCAAGAACGA
The DNA here is from genome assembly GCF_028390025.1 of Pseudophryne corroboree. Lineage (NCBI taxonomy): Eukaryota > Metazoa > Chordata > Amphibia > Anura > Myobatrachidae > Pseudophryne > Pseudophryne corroboree. Next base: position 752,682,562 of record NC_086445.1, on the reverse strand, counting down.
CTCGGATAAGGAAAACAGAATCTTTATTTGTCCTCTATGACCCCAACAAGATTGGGGGTCCTGCTTCTAAGCAGACTATTGCGCGCTGGATCAGAGGTACCATTCAGCACACTTGTTCCACGGCAGGATTATCATTACAGAGGTCGGTAAAGGCCCACTCTACAAGGAAAGTGGGTTCTTCCTGGGTGGCTGCCCAGGGTGTCTCAGCGTTGCAAATTTGCCGAGCAGCTACTTGCTCAGGGGCAAACACGTTTGCTAAGTTTTACAGGTTTGACACCTTGGCTGCTGACAACCTTCAGTTCGGTCAGTCCGTTCTACAGGAACATTAGCACTTTCCCGCCCGTACTGGGAGCTTTGGTACATCTCCATGGTACTAAAATGGACCACAGCATCCTCTAGGACGTAAGAGAAAATAGGATTTTAATTACCTACCGGTTTATCCTTTTCTCGTAGTCCGTAGAAGATGCTGGGCGCCCGCCAAGTGCTCATTTTTCCTGCAGAATTACGTTTTATCTTTTTACACAGGTTCGCTCATGTGTTAAGATGTTCACAGCTGTTGCGTTATGCATGCACGTAAGCATGGGTTATGTTGAAAGCCATGTTAGGCGGCATGTTTTGTATGGTGTGAGCTGGTGTGAATCTCGCCACTAGTTTAATGTAAATTCTTCTCTCGAAGTTGTCAGTCTCCTCGGGCGCAGTGCCTATACTGAGGTCTAGAGTAGGGGCATAGAGGAAGGAGCCAGTTCACACTGTTGAAAAGCCTTAAAGTGCCACTATCTCCGCTGACAGGACACTGAGCTCCTGAGGGGATCGAACGTTCGCCACCACAGGGGATCGCTCACCCCAGCAGCATGCCGACACCCCCTGTGCCTAAACTCTAACAAAAACAAAAATACTAAAAAAAACTCCTATGGAGCTACAGCTACGTCTCTTTTCAACAAGAAACTTCGGCGGTATTGTTCCAGGTCAAGGGACCAACAAGCTGTGGCAGTGGACACCCTAGTGACTGTGGGTGTTCCAGTCGGTGTATGTGTTTCCTCCACTTCCACTCATTCCAAGAGTTCTAAAACTCATAAGGAGAACAAAAGTTCAGGCAATCCGCATTGCTCCGGACTGGCCAAGAAGGGCTTGGTACGCGGATATTCTGGATCTACTGCTAGAAGAGCCGAGGCCTCTTCCTCTTCGGGAGGACCTGCTGAACAGCGGCCGTTCGCTTATCAAGACTTACCGCAGCTACGTTTGACGGCATCGAGGTTGAGCGCCAGATATTGGCTCGGAAGAGCATTCCGAACAAGGTTATTCCTACCCTGATACAGGCTAGGAAAGGAGTAACATCTAAACATTACTGTCGTATTTGGGAAAAAATATGTATCTTGGTGTAAGTCCAAGAAATTTCCTACGGTGGAGTTTCAACTGGGACGTTTTCCCCTCTTCCTGCAAGCAGGTGTGGATATGGGCCTTTGATTGGGATCCGTAAACGTCCAGATTTCGGCCGTATCCATTTTCTTCCAGAAACAATTGGCTTCCCTCCCTGAGACTATTTTGAAAGGGGTTCTGAACATCCAGTCTCCCTTTGTGCCGCCTACAGCGCCCTGGGATCTTAACGTGGTGTTACAGTTCCTCCAATCGGATTGGTTCGAACCTTTACCGGACTTGTGGTCAAGTTTCTCACGTGGAAGGCTGTCACTTTGTTGGCCTTAGCTTCTGCTAGACGTGTGTCGGAGCTGGGGGCTTTGTCTTGTAAGAGCCCCTACTTGATCTTCCATGAAGATGGAGCTGAGCTCCGGACACGTCCGCAGTTCCTTTCCGAAGGTTGTGTCGGCATTTCAGATCGACCAACCTATTGTGGTACCGGTTGCTACTGACTCCTCAGTTCATCAAAGTCCTTGAATGTTGTAAGGGCTCTGAAAATCTATGTAAAGAGGACTGCTCGTCACAGAAAATCTAACTGACTGTCCTATATGATCCCAAGAAACTTGGGTGTCCTGCTTTTAAGCAGACAATCTCTCGCTGGATCAGGTTCACTATCCAGCATGCGTATTCTATGACAGGATTGCCGTGTCCTACGTCTGTTAAGGCCCACTCTACTCTTTCATTAATGACCTAACAGAAGGTCTAGAGAGTATGGTGTCAATTTTTGCAGACTATACTAAATTGTTTAAAGTTATAAATACAGAGGGGGATGTTGATTCTCTTCAGAACGAGTTGGTTAAATTAGAAGCATGGGCAGCCAAATGGAGAATGCGCTTCAATACAGACCAATGTAAGACAACTGTGGTAGCAAGAACAAAAATTACACCTACATACTAAATGGGGTAACTTTAGGGGATTCTGTACTGTAAAAGGACTAAGGTGTTCACATAGCAAACTAAGCAGCAGTACCCAAAGTAGGATTGCAGCAAAGAAGGCTAATATATTGGCATACATAAAACGGGGAATTGATGCAAGGGACGATAGTGTTATACTCCCATTATATAAATCACTAGTGAGGCCACATCTTGAGTACTGTGTGCAATTTCGGGCATCATACTACAAAAAAGATATTATGGAGCTAGAAAAGGTTCAGAGGCGGGCAACCAAACTAAGGGCATGGAGACGCTGTAATAAGAGGAAAGGCTTGCAAGGTTAGGCATGTTTACACTGAAAAAGAGGAGACCAAGAGGGGTCATGATCAACATCTACAAATATATAAGGGGACAATACACAGAGCTTGCGCGGGACCTGTTTTTGGTAGGATCAGCACAGAGGACACATGGACAATCGATTAGGTTAGAGGAGAGGAGATTCCGTAGAATGCAACGTAAAGTATTTTTCACAGTAAGGACAATACGTGTTTGGAATTCTCTCCCTGAGGGAGTTGTAATGGCGGACTCAGTCAGCACCTTTAAGAATGGGTTAAATTCCTAATGGATAAGGATATCCAGGGTTATGGAGCGTAGTCGCGCAGTATAGTTACTACGAAATGAGGAATAAAACACAACGGCTGACATCGGCATCAGACAAAATGTAGACCAAAATAATCCTGCATAGGAGACCACAAATAGGTTGAACTTGATGGACAAATTGTCTTTTCTCTGACGTCCTAAGTGGATGCTGGGACTCCGTAAGGACCATGGGGAATAGCGGCTCCGCAGGAGACTGGGCACAACTAAAGAAAGCTTTAGGACTTCCTGGTGTGCACTGGCTCCTCCCACTATGACTCTCCTCCAGACCTCAGTTAGAATCTTGTGCCTGGCTAAGCTGGATGCACACTAGGGGCTCTCCTGAGCTCCTAGAAAAGAAAGTATATTTTAGGTTTTTTATTTTACAGTGAGATCTGCTGGCAACAGACTCACTGCAGCGAGGGACTAAGGGGAGAAGAAGCGAACCTACCTAACTGGTGGTAGCTTGGGCTTCTTAGGCTACTGGACACCATTAGCTCCAGAGGGATCGACCACAGGACCCGACCTCGATGTTCGGTCCCGGAGCCGCGCCGCCGGCCCACTTACAGAGCCAGAAGCAAGAAGTGTTCCGGAAAATCGGCGGCAGAAGACTTCTGTCTTCAACAAGGTAGCGCACAGCACTGCAGCTGTGCGCCATTGCTCCTCATGCACACCTCACACTCCGGTCACTGATGGGTGCAGGGCGCTGGGGGGGGGGGGGCCCTGATGGCAATATAATACACCTTGGCTGGCAAATCATCACAATATATAGTCCCAGGGCTATATATGTGATAAATTACCCCTGCCAGAATCCATGAAAAAAGCGGGAGAAAAGTCAGCCGAAAAAGGGGCGGGGCTATCTCCCTCAGCACACTGGCGCCATTTTTTCTTCACAGTGCAGCTGGAAGACAGCTCCCCAGGCTCTCCCCTGTAGTTTTCAGGCTCAAAGGATTAAAAAGAGAGGGGGGCACTAAATTTAGGCGCAATATGTGTATACAAGCAGCTATTGGGGGAAAAATCACTCAGTTATAGTGTTAATCCCTGCATTATATAGCGCTCTGGTGTGTGCTGGCATACTCTCTCTCTATCTCCACAAAGGACTTTGTGGGGTCCTGTCCTCAGTCAGAGCATTCCCTGTGTGTGTGCGGTGTGTCGGTACGGCTGTGTCGACATGTTGGATGAGGAAGGTTACGTGGAGGCGGAGCAGAGGCCGATAAATGGGATGTCGCCCCCTGTGGGGCCGACACCAGAGTGGATGGATAGGTGGAAGGTATTAACCGACAATGTCAACTCCTTACATAAAAGGCTGGATGACGTGACAGCTGTGGGACAGCCGGCTTCTCAGCCCGCGCCTGCCCAGGCGTCTCTAAGGCCATCAGGGGCTCAAAAAACGCCCGTTACCTCAGATGGCAGACACAGATGTCGGCACGGAGTCTGACTCCAGTGTCGGCGAGGTTGAGACATATACACAATCCACTAGGAACATCCGTTGCATGATCTCGGCAATGAAAAATGTGTTACACATTTCTGACATGAACCCAAGTACCACATAAAAGGGGTTTTATGTTTGGGGAGAAAAAGCAGACAGTGTTTTGTTCCCCCATCAGATGAGTGAATGAAGTGTGTAAAGAGCGTGGGTTCCCCCGATAAGATAATGGTAATTTCTAAAAAGTTACTGCTGGCGTACCCTTTCCCGCCAGAGGATAGGTCACGTTGGGAGATATCCCCTAGGGTGGATAAGGCGCTCACACGTTTGTCAAAAAAGGTGGCACTGCCGTCTGGGGATACGGCCACTTTGAAGGAGCCTGCTGATAAAAAGCAGGAGGCTATCCTGAAGTCTGTATATACACACTCAGGTACTATACTGAGACCTGAATTTGCCTCAGCATAAATAGTGCTGCTGCCGCGTGGTCTGATACCCTGTCAGATAATATTAATACCCTAGACAGGGATAATATTTTGCTAACATAGAGCATATTAAAGACGTCGTCTTATATATGAAGGCTGCACAGAGGGATATTTGCCAGCTGGCATCCAGAATTAATGCAATGTCCATTCTGCCAGGAGGGTATTAGAGACCCGGCAGTGGACAGGTGATGCTGCCTTTAAAAGGCACATGGAGATTCTGCCTTATAAGGTTAAGGAATTGTTTGGGGATGGTCTCTGGGACCTCGTATCCACAGCAACAGCTGGGAAGAATTTTTTTTACCTCAGGTTTCCTCACAGCCTAAGAAAGCACCGTATTTTCAGGTACAGTCCTTTCGGCTTCAGAAAAGCAAGCGGGTCAAAGGCGCTTCCTTTCTGCACAGAGACAAGGGAAGAAGGAAAAAGCTGCACCAGACAGCCAGTTCCCAGGATCAAAAATCTTCCCCCGCTTCCTCTGAGTCCACCGCATGACGCTGGGGCTCCACAGGTGGAGACAGGTGCGGTGGGGGCGCGTCTCGGGAACTTCAGGGACCAGTGGGCTTGCCCACAGGTGGATCCCTAGGTTCTGCAAGTAGTATCACAGGGATACAGGCTGGAGTTCGAGGCGACTCCCCCTCGCCGTTACCTCACATCAGCCTTGCCTGCTGCCCTTGGAGAAAGGGAGGTAGTACTGGCGGCAATTCACAAGCTGTACTTCCAGCAGGTGAAATCAAGGTACCCCTCCTTCAACAAGGCCGGGGTTACTATTCCAGAATGTTGTGGTACCGAAACCAGACTGTTTGGTGAGACCCATTCTAAAATTTAAATCCTTGAACACTTATATACGAAGGTTTAAGTTCAAAATGGAATCACTCCGGGCGATTATTGCAAGCCTGGAGAATTTCATGGTATCACTGGACATCAAGGATGCTTACCTGCATGTCCCTATTTACCCTCTTCACCAGGAGTACCTCAAAATTGTGGTACAGGATTGTCATTACCAATTCCAGACGCTGCCGTTGGTCTGTCCCCGGCACCGAGGGTATTTACCAAGGTAATGGCCGAAATAATTATCCCGTACTTGGACGATCTCCTTATAAAGGCGAGGTCCGGGGAGCAGTTGTTCGTCGGAGTAGCACTATCTCGGGAAGTGCTACAACAGCACGGCTGGATTCTGAATATTCCAAAGTTGCAGCTGGTTCCTACGACGCGTCTACTGTTCCTGGGTATGGTTCTGGACACAGAACAGGATAAAAAGGGTTTCTCCCGGAGGAGAAGTCCAAGGAGTTGTCGTCTCTAGACAGAGACCTCCTAATACAAATACAGGTGTCGGTGCATCAATGCACGCGAGCCCTGGGAAAGATGGTAGCTTCTAACGAAGAAATTCCATTCGCCAGGTCCCATGCAAGGAACTTCCAGTGGGATCTGTTGGACAAGTGGTCCGGGTCGCATCTTCAGATGCATCGGCGGATAACCCTGTCTCCAAGGGCCAGGGTGTCGCTGTTGTGGTGGCTGCAGAGTGCTCATCTTCTAGGGGGCCGCAGATTCGGCATACAGGACTGGGTCCTGGTGACCACGGATGCCAGCCTTCGAGGCTGGGGGGCAGTCACACAGGGAAGAAACTTCCAAGGACTATGGAAAAGTCAGGAGACTTCCCTACACATAAATATTCTGGAACTAAGGGCCATTTACAATGCCCTAAGTCAGGCTAGTCCCCTGCTTCAACACCGGCCGGTGCTGATCCAGTCAGACAACATCACGGCGGTCGCTCATGTAAACCGACAGGGCGGCACAAGAAGCAGGATGGCGATGGCAGAAGCCACAAGGATTCTCTGATGGGCGGAAAATCATGTGTTAGCACTGTCAGCAGTGTTCATTCCCCGGAGTGGACAACTGGGAAGCAGACTTTCTCAGCAGACACGACCTCCACCCGGGAGAGTGGGGACTTCATCCAGAAGTCTTCCAAATGATTGTACACCGTTGGGAAAGGCCACAGGTGGACATGATGGCGTCCCGCCTCAACAAAAAGCTACAAAGATATTGCGCCAGGTCAAGGGACCCTCAGGCGATAGCTGTGGACGCCCTGGTAACACCGTGGGTGTATCAGTCGGTGTATGTGTTCCCTTCTCTGCCTCTCTTACCCAGGGTAAATGAGAATAATAAGAAGGAGAGGAGTAAGAACTATACTCATTGTTCCGGATTGGCCAAGAAGAGCTTGGTACCCAGAACTCCAAGAAATGATCTCAGAGGACCCATGGCCTCTGCCGCTCAGGCAGGACCTGCTGCAGCAGGGGGCCTGTCTGTTCCAAGACGTACCGCGGCTGCGTTTGACGGCATGGCGGTTGAACACCGGATCCTGAAGGAAAAGGGCATTCCAGAGGAAGTTATCCCTACGCTAATTAAAGCTAGGAAAGAAGTGAACGCAAACCATTATCACCGCATATGGCGGAAATATGTTGCGTGCTGTGAGGCCAGGAAGGCCCCAAAGGAGGAATTTCAGCTAGGTCGATTTCTGCACTTCCTACAGTCAGGGGTGACTATGGGCCTAAAATTGGGTTCCATTAAGGTCCAGATTTCGGCTCTATCGATTTTTTTTTCCAAAATTGAACTGGCTTCACTGCCTGAAGTTCAGACTTTTGTTAAGGTAGTGCTGCATAGTCAGCCCCCGTTTGTGCCTCCAGTGGCACCGTGGGATCTCAACGTGGTGTTGGATTTCCTGAAGTCGCATTGGGTTGAGCCACTTAAATCCGTGGAGCTACAATACCTCACGTGGAAAGTGGTCATACTGTTGGCCTTTGCGTCGGCCAGGCGTGTATCAGAATTTGCGGCTTTGTCATGCAAAAGCCCTTATCTGATTTTTTGATATGGATAAGGCGGAATTGAGGACTCGTTCCCAATTCCTTCCTAAGGTGGTATCAGTTTTTCATGTGAACCAACCTATTGTGGTGCCTGCGGCTACTTGGGACTTGGAGGATTCCAAGTTACTGGACGTAGTCAGGGCCCTGAAAAGTATATGTTTCCAGGACGGCTGGAGTCAGGAAAACTGACTCGCTATTTATCCTGTATGCACCCAACAAGCTGGGTGCTCCTGCTTCTAAGCAAACTATTGCTCTCTGGATCTGTAGCACGATTCAACTTGCACATTCTGCGGCTGGACTGCCGCACCCTAAATCTGTAAAAGCCCATTCCACGAGGAAAGTGGGCTCTTCTTCGCGGCTGCCCGAGGGGTCTCGGCTTTACAAATTTGCCGAGCTGTTACTTGGTCGGGTTCAAACATTTTTGCAAGAGTCTACAAGTTTGATACCCTGGCTGAGGAGGACCTAGAGTTTGCTCATTCGGTGCTGCAGAGTCATCCGCACTCTCCCGCCCGTTTGGGAGCTTTGGTATAATCCCCATGGTCCTTACGGAGTCCCAGCATCCACTTAGGACGTCAGAGAAAATAAGATTTTACTCACCGGTAAATCTATTTCTCGTAGTCCGTAGTGGATGCTGGGCGCCCATCCCAAGTGCGGATTGTCTGCAATACTTGTTTATAGTTATTGCCTAACTAAAGGGTTATTGTTGAGCCATCTGTTGAGAGGCTCAGTTATATTTCATACTGTTAACTGGGTATTGTATCACGAGTTATACGGTGTGATTGGTGTGGCTGGTATGAGTCTTACCCGGGATTCAAAATCCTTCCTTGTTGTGTCAGCTCTTCTGGGCACAGTATCCTAACTGAGGTCTGGAGGAGGGTCATAATGGGAGGAGCCAGTGCACACCAGGTAGTCCTAAAGCTTTCTTTAGTTGTGCCCAGTCTCCTGCGGAGCCGCTATTCCCCATGGTCCTTACGGAGTCCCAGCATCCACTACGGACTACGAGAAATAGATTTACCGGTGAGTAAAATCTTATTTTTTATTTTTTTTCTATTTCAACCTTAGATACTATGTTACTCGTAAAGTGGGAGGCTTCCTGGGCGTCTGCCCGTGTCTGCTTTACAGGTTTGCTGAGCGGCTACTTGGTCTGGGTCAAACAAGTTCGATACTTTGGCCTCTGAGGACCTGAAGTTCAGTCAATCAGTTCTGCAGGAGCCTCCGCGCTCTCCCTCCCGTTTTGGGAGCTTTGGTACATCCCCATGGTACTAATGTGGACCCCAGCATCCTCTAGGACGTAAGAGAAAATAGGATTTTAATTAGCTACCGGTAAATCCTTTTCTCGTAGTCCGTAGAGGATGCTGGGTGCCCGCCCAGCTCTTTGTTATCCTGCAGTGGTTACTTAGTTCAGTACTGCTTAATTCTTGGTAAGTACTGTTTTGTTACTTGTTAAGTAATATTATTCAGCCGTTGCTGATATTTCAGGCTAGTTAGCTTGGTTTGCCTTGTGTGTGAGCGAGCTGGTGTGAATCTCGCCACTATCTGTGTAAAATCCTTCACTCGAAGTTGTCTGTCTCCTCGGGCACAGTTTCTAGACTGAGTCTGGTTGGAGGGGCATAGAGGGGGGAGCCAGCCCACACTCTCAAACTCTTAAAGTGCCAATGGCTTCTAGTGGACCCGTCTATACCCCATGGTACTAATGTGGACCCCAGCATCCTCTACGGACTACGAGATAAGGATTTACCGGTAGGTAATTAAAATCCTATTTTTTGTTTACAACATAATTCCATGTGTTCTTTCATTGTTTTGATGTCTACAGTATTAATCTACAATGTAGAAAATAATTCAAATAAATAAAAAACATTGAATGAGAAGGTGATATATTCTCAATTTTGGTTTGTGTTGACAAGAGAAATTAAGTGTTTATTTACACTATAGTTGTTGACGAGCAAAAGATAGCTGAAGAAACTCCTGAGCAAGCTGAGGAAGCAGAAGCCGAAACAGAAACAGAAACCGAAACAGAAACAGAAACCGAAGCAGAAGCTGAAGCCAGCACAGAAACAAACAAGCAAGGTTAGTGTAAAATTTAAATATTGAGTGGTGGTTGTATATTTTTTGGGTTGGTTTCATTGACTGTTCTTTCAGGAGAAGCACACATTTACTAAGCTGTGCATTGTTTGTTTGTGCACCCCCACATTTTTTTTTGTTTGTTTTATCTCTTAAGGTTCTGTGATTCTCCTTTCCGTTTTATTTGATTATGTTCTGTTATACATTAACACCCTCTGTGTAACTCTCTCGTTTCAGCTAGCATGAAAGGATGCCTTTTTCCCTTTGGCATTGTGGGAATGGTAAATAAAGCAGATTGTCTACAGAAAGGAGAAACTGTGAAGTTCCAACTCTGTGTTCTTAGTCAGAATGGGGAAACCATGGCTTGCAACATAGAGGCCCTCCGCAGGGGTACTGTCGAATGTGTTAAAGATCAGGTGGGTGTTTCACGGAGAGGCTTGCAAGTAAGCCAACCAAAATGAGTCCTATTTCTCTGAAGTCCTAGGGGATACTGGGATGTATTAGTACCATGGGGTATAGATTGGGTCCATTGGAGCCTTTCACTTAAAGAAATGTTCATTGTGTGCTGGCTCCTCCCCTCTATGCCTTCCACCAGACTCCGTTTAAAAAAATGTGCCCGAGAAGACGGACTTACTTTGAGAGAAGGAAAACTGGTAACAGCGATCTAATGAGGTTGCCGCCGAAACTGAAGCCTATTTTGCAGATTTCGGCAAATTCTATTGTTTGGAGGGCTTTAAAAAGTTGGAATATTGTTGGGCCAAGTGTATCGAGCTAAAGGTTGACTATGTTGAAAAATAATTTAATAATTTATAATAATAATAATAAATTTCTTGCCTAGCACGGGTATCTGTCAATCACCCCTTGTATACCCATTGGTACTAATCCATCCCAGTATCATCTGCGGACTACGAGAATAGGAATTACCGTTGGGTATCAAATTCCTATTTTTTTTTTTTTTTCATGCCATGTGTGAGAAGATTTTCCAGAAACATAAAGAACCGTGACTGACTGTTACCTGCATGTGTTCTGCAAATTGAACAGTTTACACCCATTTTTTTATTGTATCGTTTTCCGTCTTCTGTTGACTGAAAAGCACGTTGCATGCGAAAATCCTGGCTTAACGACTGTTAATTTCTCTATCGTCCTAAGTGGATGCTGGGGTTCCTGAAAGGACCATGGGGAATAGCGGCTCCGCAGGAGACAGGGCACAAAAAAGTAAAGCTTTACTAGGTCAGGTGGTGTGCACTGGCTCCTCCCCCTATGACCCTCCTCCAGACTCCAGTTAGATTTTGTGCCCGAACGAGAAGGGTGCAATCTAGGTGGCTCTCCTAAAGAGCTGCTTAGAGAAAGTTTAGTTTAGGTTTTTTTCTTTACAGTGAGTCCTGCTGGCAACAGGATCACTGCAACGTGGGACTTAGGGGGAAAGTAGTAAACTCACCTGCATGCAGAGTGGATTTGCTGCTTGGCTACTGGACACCATTAGCTCCAGAGGGATCGAACACAGGCCCAGCCGTGGAGTCCGGTCCCGGAGCCGCGCCGCCGACCCCCTTGCAGATGCTGAAGCGTGAAGAGGTCCGGAAACCGGCGGCTGAAGACTCCTCAGTCTTCATAAGGTAGCGCACAGCACTGCAGCTGTGCGCCATTTTCCTCTCAGCACACTTCACTGGGCAGTCACTGAGGGTGCAGAGCGCTGGGGGGGGGCGCTCTGAGAGGCAAATATAAACCTTATACAAGGCTAAAAATACCTCACATATAGCCCATAGGGGCTATATGGAGATATTTAACCCCTGCCTGACTGGAAAAATAGCGGGAGAAGAACCCGCCGAAAAAGGGGCGGGGCCTATCTCCTCAGCACACGGCGCCATTTTCTGTCACAGCTCCGCTGGTCAGAACGGCTCCCAGGTCTCTCCCCTGCACTGCACTACAGAAACAGGGTAAAACAGAGAGGGGGGGCACATTAATGGCTATATATATATATATTAAAGCAGCTATAAGGGAGCACTTAATATAAGGATATCCCTTGTATATATAGCGCTTTGTGGTGTGTGCTGGCAGACTCTCCCTCTGTCTCCCCAAAAGGGCTAGTGGGTCCTGTCTTCATTAGAGCATTCCCTGTGAGTTTGCGGTGTGTGTCGGTACGTGGTGTCGACATGTATGAGGACGATATTGGTGTGGAGGCGGAGCAATTGCCAAATATGCAGATGTCACCCCCCAGGGGGTCGACACCAGAATGGATGCCTTTATTTGTGGAATTACGTGATGGTTTATCTTCCCTTAAACAGTCAGTTGAGGACATGAGGCGGCCGGACAATCAATTAATGCCTGTCCAGGCGCCTCAAACACCGTCAGGGGCTGTAAAACGCCCTTTGCCTCAGTCGGTCGACACAGACCCAGACACGGGCACTGATTCCAGTGACGACGGTAGAAATTCAAACGTATTTTCCAGTAGGGCCACACGTTATATGATTTTGGCAATGAAGGAGACGTTACATTTAGCTGATACTACAGATACCGTAAAACAGGGTATTATGTATGGTGTGAAAAAACTACAAACAGTTTTTCCTGAATCAGAAGAATTAAATGACGTGTGTGATGAAGCGTGGGTTGCTCCTGATAAAAAGTTGATAATTTCAAAAAAAGTTATTGGCATTATACCCTTTCCCGCCAGAGGTTAGGGCGCGCTGGGAAACACCCCCTAAGGTGGACAAGGCGCTCACACGCTTATCCAAACAAGTGGCGTTACCCTCTCCTGAGACGGCCGCACTTAAGGATCCATCAGATAGAAAGATGGAAGTTATTCAAAAGAATATATACACACATGCAGGTGTTATACTACGACCAGCTATAGCAACTGCCTGGATGTGCAGTGCTGGAGTAGTTTGGTCAGAATCCCTGATTGAAAATATTGATACCCTAGATAGGGACAATGTTTTACTGTCGTTAGAACAAATAAAGGATGCATTTATCTATATGCGTGATGCACAGAGGGATATTTGCACACTGGCATCTCGGATGAGTGCTATGTCCATTTCAGCCAGAAGAGCCTTATGGACACGACAGTGGACAGGCGATGCGGATTCAAAACGTCACATGGAGGTTTTGCCGTATAAAGGGGAGGAGTTATTTGGAGTTGGTCTATCAGACTTGGTGGCCACGGCTACTGCCGGGAAATCCACTTTTTTACCTCAAGTCACTCCCCAACAGAGAAAGGCACCGACCTTTCAACCGCAGCCTTTTCGCTCCTACAAAAATAAGAGAGCAAAGGGCTTGTCGTACCTGCCACGAGGCAGAGGAAGAGGGAAGAGACACCAACAGGCAGCTCCTTCCCAGGAACAGAAGCCCTCCCCGGCTCCTGCAAAAACCTCAGCATGACGCTGGGGCCTCTCAAGCGGACTCGGGGACAGTGGGGGGCCGTCTCAAAAATTACAGCGCGCAGTGGGCTCACTCGCAGGTAGACCCCTGGATCCTGCAGATAATATCTCAGGGGTACAGGTTGGAATTAGAGACGGATCCTCCTCATCGTTTCCTGAAGTCTGCCTTACCAACCGTCTCTTCCGAAAGGGAGAGGGTGTTGGAAGCCATTCACAAGCTGTACGCTCAGCAGGTGATAGTCAAAGTACCCCTATTACAACAAGGAAAGGGGTATTATTCCACTCTATTTGTGGTACCGAAGCCGGATGGCTCGGTAAGGCCTATTCTAAATCTGAAGTCCTTGAACCTCTACATAAAAAAGTTCAAGTTCAAGATGGAGTCACTCAGAGCAGTGATAGCGAACCTGGAAGAAGGGGACTTTATGGTATCCTTGGACATCAAGGATGCGTATCTACACGTTCCGATTTACCCCGCACACCAGGGGTACCTCAGGTTCATTGTTCAAAACTGTCACTATCAGTTTCAGACGCTGCCGTTCGGATTGTCCACGGCGCCTCGGGTCTTTACCAAGGTAATGGCCGAGATGATGATTCTTCTTCGAAGAAAAGGCGTATTAGTTATCCCATACTTGGACGATCTCCTAATAAGGGCAAGGTCCAGAGAACAGCTGGAGACAGCTTTAGCACTATCTCAAGAGGTGCTAAGACAACACGGGTGGATTCTGAATATTCCAAAATCCCATTTAATCCCGACAACTCGTCTGCTGTTCCTAGGAATGATTCTGGACACGGTTCAGAAAAAGGTTTTCCTTCCAGAGGAAAAAGCCAAGGAGTTATCCGATCTGGTCAGGAACCTCCTAAAACCAGGAAAAGTGTCAGTACATCAATGCACAAGAGTCCTGGGAAAAATGGTGGCTTCTTACGAAGCAATTCCATTCGGCAGATTCCATGCAAGAATATTCCAAAGGGATCTGTTGGACAAATGGTCAGGGTCGCATCTGCAGATGCACCTGCGAATAACCCTGTCACCAAAGACAAGGGTGTCACTTCTGTGGTGGTTGCAGAAGGCTCACCTATTAGAAGGCCGCAGATTCGGCATTCAGGATTGGATCCTGGTGACCACGGACGCCAGCCTGAGAGGCTGGGGAGCAGTCACACAAGGAAGAAACTTCCAGGGAGTATGGACGAGTCTGGAAAAGTCTCTTCACATAAACATTCTGGAACTAAGAGCAATCTACAATGCTCTAAGCCAGGCGGAACTTCTCCTGCAAGGAAAGCCGGTGTTGATTCAGTCGGACAACATCACGGCGGTCGCCCATGTAAACAGGCAGGGCGGCACAAGAAGCAGGAGTGCAATGGCAGAAGCTGCCAAGATTCTTCGCTGGGCGGAGAATCACGTGATAGCACTGTCAGCAGTGTTCATCCCGGGCGTGGACAACTGGGAAGCAGACTTCCTCAGCAGACACGATCTTCATCCGGGAGAGTGGGGTCTACATCCAGAAGTCTTCAACATGTTAATAGACCGTTGGGAAAGACCAATTGTAGACATGATGGCGTCTCGCCTCAACAAGAAACTGGACAAATATTGCGCCAGGTCAAGAGATCCACAGGCAATAGCTGTGGACGCACTGGTAACTCCTTGGGTGTACCAGTCAGTGTATGTGTTTCCTCCTCTGCCGCTCATACCAAAGGTATTGAAGATCATACGGCAAAGAAGAGTAAGAACAATACTAGTGGTTCCGGATTGGCCGAGAAGGACTTGGTATCCGGAACTTCAAGAGATGCTCACGGACGAACCGTGGCCTCTACCTCTGAGAAGGGACCTGCTACAGCAGGGTCCCTGTCTTTTTCAAGACTTACCGCGGCTGCGTTTGACGGCATGGCGGTTGAACGCCAGATCCTAAAAGGGAAAGGCATTCCAGAAGAAGTCATTCCTACCTTGATTAAGGCACGGAAGGAAGTCACCGTGAAACATTATCACCGCATTTGGCGAAAATATGTAGCGTGGTGCGAGGATCGGAGGGTTCCGACGGAGGAATTCCAACTGGGTCGTTTCCTACATTTCCTGCAATCAGGATTATCTATGGGTCTCAAATTGGGATCCATTAAGGTTCAAATTTCGGCCCTGTCAATATTCTTCCAAAAAGAATTGGCCTCTGTCCCTGAGGTCCAGACTTTTGTCAAGGGAGTACTGCATATACAGCCTCCTGTGGTGCCTCCGGTGGCACCGTGGGATCTAAATGTAGTTTTAGATTTCCTCAAATCCCATTGGTTTGAACCATTGAAAAAGGTGGATTTGAAATATCTCACATTGAAAGTGACTATGTTACTAGCCCTGGCCTCTGCCAGGAGAGTATCTGAATTGGCGGCTTTATCTTATAAAAGTCCTTATCTAATCTTCCATTCGGATAGGGCAGAACTGCGGACTCGTCCGCATTTTCTCCCTAAAGTGGTATCAGCATTTCATCTGAACCAACCTATTGTGGTGCCTGCGGCCACTAGCGACTTGGAGGACTCCAAGTTATTGGACGTTGTCAGAGCCTTAAAAATATACATTGCAAGGACGGCTGGAGTCAGAAAATCTGACTCGCTGTTTATATTGTATGCACCCAACAAGTTGGGCGCACCTGCTTCTAAGCAGTCGATTGCTCGTTGGATTTGTAACACAATTCAACTTGCACATTCTGTGGCAGGCCTGCCACAGCCTAAAACTGTAAAAGCCCACTCCACAAGGAAGGTGGGCTCATCTTGGGCGGCTGCCCGAGGGGTCTCGGCATTACAACTCTGCCGAGCAGCTACGTGGTCGGGGGAGAACACGTTTGTAAAATTTTACAAATTTGATACCCTGGCAAAGGAGGACCTGGAGTTCTCTCATTCGGTGCTGCAGAGTCATCCGCACTCTCCCGCCCGTTTGGGAGCTTTGGTATAATCCCCATGGTCCTTTCAGGAACCCCAGCATCCACTTAGGACGATAGAGAAAATAAGAATTTACTTACCGATAATTCTATTTCTCGGAGTCCGTAGTGGATGCTGGGCGCCCATCCCAAGTGCGGATTATCTGCAATACTTGTACATAGTTATTGTTAACTAATTCGGGTTATTGTTAAGGAGCCATCTTTAAGAGGCCCTTTCTGTTGTCATACTGTTAACTGGGTTTAGATCACAAGTTGTACGGTGTGATTGGTGTGGCTGGTATGAGTCTTACCCGGGATTCAAAATGCCTCCCTTATTGTGTATGCTCGTCCGGGCACAGTACCTAACTGGAGTCTGGAGGAGGGTCATAGGGGGAGGAGCCAGTGCACACCACCTGACCTAGTAAAGCTTTACTTTTTTGTGCCCTGTCTCCTGCGGAGCCGCTATTCCCCATGGTCCTTTCAGGAACCCCAGCATCCACTACGGACTCCGAGAAATAGAATTATCGGTAAGTAAATTCTTATTTTCCTTATGCACACAACTAGTTTTAGTTGGGCGTTCATGAGCAGTGGTACAATTCCTTATTGCCCATTATATATGTATGTAGCTCCCTTCACAACTGTTTTATGGCATGGCTTACACAGTGGTTTGATTTTTACTTTCTTAATCCTCCTTCTTCCAGTTTGGCTTTATTAACTATGAAATTGGGGACAGCAAGAAACTTTTCTTCCATGTGAAGGAGATCCAGGATGGGGTTGAATTGCAAGCTGGGGATGAAGTGGAATTCTCAGTTATCCTTAATCAGCGAACTGGGAAGTGCAGTGGCTGTAATGTTACACTACTAAGGTAAATTCTTTCTGGTGTTCCCAATTGTCCTGTGTAATTTGTGTTGGCCAATTGGAGGGCACGTTTATATTAAGGCTTGCCCTCAACAAGGAGTTATGTAGCCCAGTGTGCCCAAAAAATGCTTGGCAAACTATTATGTAGTTTTAAATAGATTTAGAATTATTTTTGTGGCCACCTGTATTTCTAACAAAGTTATGAGCAAGTCGTGGTTATGGGCTATATGGCAGAATTAAACAGGGTGATTAGTTACCCATATTACCATCATGTATATAGTTGTGTTTTTTCAAATCAAAATAAGGGGTCTGTTTAAAAAAGTGTACTCTGCAATAGAATGAGCTATTTTGTAATGCTAATCTATTGTGATTTTTCTACTCTGTTGCAGCAAAGGCCCTGAAATGGTAGCAGCCCCTCGTCCAGACAGACTAGTGAGTCGGTTAAAGAGCATAACCTTGGATGATGCGAGTGCGCCCCGTCTCATGGTCTTGCGTCAGCCCAAAGGTCCAGATAATACAAAAGTAAGCTTTTAAAAGGTGGTGGTGGTTCTTGGTATTTTTTTGTTTTAATGGTAGACTGCAAAGTTGAACTGGACATCTGAAGGTCACAAAGTGAAAATTGTGCTTTGCATCAGCTGTGAGTCTGTGTAATTATTACATAATATAGTGTGTGTGTATAAACATTCCAGTTGTTTTTATCAGGGACACAAACCCTATGAAGATGTTGGATGGGTTATCTTCTAGGTTTATGGGAGGCTCGTTTTAAAGTTAAACCGTATTTGTCAATAAGACCTGTCATTAAATATTTTCTGGGCAAGTTTCTTTGTGATGCCATGGCCAGTCAGTTAGACTCATGAAATAAAACTTAATTCTAAAATACCGCAAAATTATTTTCCTGGGTAATGATTGATATTTTAAATGACCCATTCGGTGCCATGCTGTGGAATTTACATTGATGACTATTCCCTCAGTGGGTAAAGCCATGGAGTTCAGCTTCATCTTTAACACTTCAGTCAGCCAGTTGGATGTGTACGATCTATAGCTATATAGATATTACTGTTCCCCTGGGTACATTGCTCATGGACATATTAGTGGTATGGCAAGGGTGGTTCAGAATGCATTAATAAAGGAGTTAGGTGGGTAGTAATGAGCGTTCAGGAGGTGACTGTTCAAAATCTACGGTAAACTGCTATTAACAACATTGCTCTTTGCTTGGCTCACATGCACTATCAAAGCGGTCTGTTTTTACCTGAAGTGTCTGACGCTTACTGGACTGAGCGAATAAGTGCTGTTACAAGACTGAGAGTATAAAGTGTGTAATGATGCCTGATTGTACAGTGATCATTAACCACTTGCATTCCCCACTCCACAGCTGCAGGGCTCAGCATCCACCGTGGAAATGTAAAAGAAGCAGCTCTTATCGTTGTTGTAGATAGGAGCTGCCACTGGGAAATTGTCAAACAGTGATGGTCTGTTTTATCCATGATCTGGTATATCGGTCATCAATGGTGAAATCAGTGTTTGGGTTTTTTTAATAAAATATAAATGTATTTCTCCTTCGTCCTAGAGGATGCTGGGGACTCCAAAAGGACCATGGGGTATAGACGGGATCCGCAGGAGACATGGGCACTTTAAGACTTTAAATGGGTGTGAACTGTCTCCTCCCTCTATTCCCCTCCTCCTGACCTCAGTTAGATTCTGTGCCCAGAGAGACTGGACACACACTAGGGGAGCTCTACAGAGTTTCTCTAGAAAAGACTTTGTTAGGTTTATTGTTTTCAGGGAGCACTGCTGGCAACAGGCTCCCTGCTTCGTGGGACTGAGGGGAGAGAAGCAGACCTACTTCTGTGAGTTAAAGGCTCTGCTTCTTAGGTTACTGGACACCATTAGCTCCAGAGGGTCTGATCACTTGGTATAGCCTAGCTGGCGGAAATGATGGTGTCCTGCGCAAGCAGGGTGTCACAATTATCCCGTACTTGGACGATCTCCTGATAAAGGCGAGATCAAAGGAGCAGTTATTAAAAAACGTTGCGTTCTCCCCGACAGTTCTGCAGCAACATGGTTGGCTCCTAGAGTTGCCAAAGTCAGTTGAATCCGACAACACGGCTGTCGTTCTTGGGCATGGTTCTGGACACGGAACTGCAGAGAATTTTTCTCCCGATGGAAAAAGCTCTGGAAATACAGAACATGGTAAAGGGGATTCTGAAACCGGAAAGAGTGTCAATTCATCAATACACTCAGGTGAGGCCCCAGCCGGTAATCTTTTTACCGGCTGAGAGCGCAACGTTTTTTAATAACTGCTCCTTTGATCTCGCCTTTATCAGGAGATCGTCCAAGTACGGGATAATTGTGACACCCTGCTTGCGCAGGAGCACCATCATTTCCGCCATTACCTTGGTGAAAATCCTCGGGCCGTGGAAAGACCAAACGGCAACGTCTGAAATTGGTAATGACAATCCTGAACAGCAAACCTCAGGTAAGCCTGATGTGGAGGATATATGGGGACATGTAGGTAAGCATCCTTTATGTCGACTGACACCATAAAATCCCCCCCCTTCCAGACTGGAAATCACTGCTCGGAGAGATTCCATCTTGAATTTGAATCTTTTCAAATATAGATTGAGGGATTTTAAATTCAGAATCGGTCTGACCGAGCCATCCAGCTTGGGGACCACGAACAGGCTTGAATAAAACCCCTCTCCCTGATGTGACGAGGGTACCGTGACAATGACTTGTTGTTGACACAGCTTTTGTATTGCAGCGCACACCACGGACTCCCGCAGCAGAGCCCCAGCGTCATGCGGTGGACTTGGCAGAAGCCGGGGAGGACTTCTGCTCCTGGGAGCTTGCCCCAGCCGGTAATCTCTTTCCCCTTCCCTTACCTCTAGCAGCAAGGAAGGAGGACCCTCGCCCTTTTTTGAATTTACTAGACCGAAAGGACTGCATCTGATACTGAGGCGTTTTCTTTTGCTGTGGAGGGACAAAAGGTGGAATGTCAGCGGTCATTCCAGGCGTGGACAACTGGGAAGCAGACTTCCTCAGCAGACACTATCTCCATCCTGGAGAGTGGGGTCTTCATCAAGAGGTCTTTGCAGAAGTGACAAGTCGTTGGGGAATTCCTCAAATAGACATGATGGCGTCTCGCCTCAACAAGAAACTTCAGACATATTGTTCCAAGTCGAGGGAACCTCAAGCAGTAGCAGTCGACGTACTGGTGACACCGTGGGTGTATCAGTCGGTCTATGTGTTCCCTCCACTTCCACTCATCCCAAAGGTGATACGGATCATAAGAAGAACAAGGGTTCAGGTGATACTCGTTGTTCCAGATTGGCCACGGAGGGGCTGGTATCCGGATCTTCAGGAGTTGCTCATAGAAGATCCCTGGCCTCTGCCTCTAGGAGAGGATCTGTTACAGCAGGGGCCGTGCGTGTTCCAAGACTTACCGCGGTTGCGTTTGACGGCATGGCGGTTGAACGCAAAAT
This sequence comes from Pseudophryne corroboree, assembly GCF_028390025.1. NCBI lineage: Eukaryota > Metazoa > Chordata > Amphibia > Anura > Myobatrachidae > Pseudophryne > Pseudophryne corroboree. Next base: position 752,662,212 of record NC_086445.1, on the reverse strand, counting down.
CCTAGCACTTAAGGGTATTCCCAGTGAGGTCATCCCCATTCTACTGAAAGCTAGGAAGGAGGTAACGGCGAAGCATTACCACCATATTTGGAGAAAATGTGTCTTGGTGTAAATCCAAGAAGGCTCCAACGGAAGAATTTCAGCTGGGTAGATTTATCCATTTTTTACAAGCAGGTGTGGATGCGGGACTGAAGTTAGGCTCCATTTAAAGTGCAGATTTCGGCCTTATCAATTTTCTTTCAAAGGGAATTGGCCTCGCTTCCGGAGGTACAGACTTTTGTAAAAGGCATGCTGCACATCCAACCTCCATTTGTGCCCCCAGTGGCACCATGGGACCTTAACGTGGTGTTATAGTTCCTTATGTCACATTGGTTTGAACCTTTACAAACGGTTGAGTTGAAATTTCTCTTTTGGAAAGTGGTCATGCTCTTGGCCTTGGCGTCCGCAAGGCGGGTGTTGGAATTGGCGGCTTTGTCTCACAAAAGCCCCTATTTGATTTTCCACGAGGATAGAGTGGAGTTGAGAACTCGTCAACAATTTTACCAAAGGTGGTTTCTTTGTTTCACATGAACCAACCTATTGTGGTACCTGTGGCTACTGAAGCCTTGGCTAATTCAAAGTTTCTCGATGTGGTCAGAGCTTTGAAAATTTATGTTGCCAGAACGGCTCGTATTAGGAAAACGGAGGCTCTGTTTGTCCTGTACGCTTCCAACAAGATTGGGGCTCCTTCTTCTAAGCAGACTATTGCACGCTGGATCTGTAGTGTGATTCGGCATGCTCATTCTACGGCTGGATTGCCGTTACCGAAATCAGTGAAGGCCCATTCTACCAGGATTGTGGGCTCATCTTGGGCGGCTGCCTGGGGAGTCTCGGCGCTGCAACTTTGCCGAGCAGCTACTTGGTCAGGTTCAAACACTTTTGCAAAATTCTACAAGTTTGATACCCTGGCAGATGAGGACCTCGTGTTTGCTCAATCGGTGCTGCAGAGTCATCTGCACTCTCCCACCTGTTTTGGAGCTTTGGTATAGACCCCATGGTCCTTTTGTAGTCCCCAGCATCCTCTAGGACGAAGGAGAAAATAGGATTTTAATACCTACCGGTTAATCCTTTTCTCTTAGTCCGTAGAGGATGCTGTGCGCCCGTCCCAGTGCTGACTCTATCTGCAGTACTTGTTCATGGTTATTGCTTTTGTTAAACAAAGGTTGTGTTTTGGTTTCAATCAGCCTGTTGCTGATTTTTTTGTTCATGCTGTTAACTGGTTTGGTTAAATGCCATGTTGTATGGTGTGTTGTGGTGTGAGCTGGTATGTGTCTCACCATTGGTTAACGAAAATCCTTTTCATCGAAATGTCCGTCTCCCTGGGCACAGTTCCTATAACTGAGGTCTGGAGGAGGGGCATAGAGGGAGGAGCCAGTTCACACCAATTTAAAGTCTTAAAGTGCCCATGTCTCCTGCGGATCCCGTCTATACCCCATGGTCCTTTTGGAGTCCCCAGCATCTTCTACGGACTAAGAGCAAAGGATTTACCGGTAGGTATTAAAATCCTATTTTTTCCCTTGGTTTTGTTTTAAATATATGCTCTTAACCAAATTATGTTATTAAAAACTTGGCCATTTCTTAGCGTTTTTTTGAAAACTATTTACCATTTAAGTAGTTAGTAAGCTGCCTGCGGCCATTTAAATAGATTAAACAAGAGAAAAATGAAGCGCCTGTGTCTGTATTTGACCAATTATAAAAATAAAGTATCCATCAGAACTCACGTTCGCTTCACTCAAGGGGCTGTATATACCCCTAAAAATTGCAAATCGCTAAACAAAAGAAAGGAGAGAGGAGCGCTCATGTGTTCATGATAGATACCTGATGAATTTATACAGAGCCGGTAAATAATTAAAAATGATTTATTCAATAATAATTATACCAATTGTATTTAACTAATAACAATATAGATAAATAAAATAACGTGCTGGCCAGCAGTTTATAACTATCACCAATACTGCTAAAACATCCCTAGTAGGGGATCTGTACACTGAAAAATAAGTGTCAGCATAAAGTAACTTTGTATAAATCTGTGATAGTAGCTGTTGCATAAAGGGTAATTCCGCTAAAAGAAAATGTCCTGTAGAGACATCAGCGTGTGTTAGATTGTAACAGTCAGATTGCAACTGAAGCACGCTGAAATAATAAAGGTGTAGCAGCAGATGTCAGCTTATAATAATGTGTCCGATTAATACGGTGTATTTTGCTCTGCTGCAAAATACACCGTAAGTTGATGGTGAGCACTGCTGCAGCTTCAAAAAAATGGGCGGAGACTGACGCGTTTCGTCACGAAATCACGCCCATTTTTTTGAAGCTGCAGCAGTGCTCACCATCAACTTACAGGTGTATTTTGCAGCAGAGCGGGAGTCGGCACGGGACCTTGCAATCCGCTCAACCCGCTGCCAATTACCAGCACGACCGCCGAAGCAGGCTCCAGCATTACAAGTCCGATACAGTATTTCCCCCTGTGCTTGTGAAGGAAGTCACAGCCGGTGACACAAGAGGCACCCCCCGTGCACAATCCAACAACCGAGGACGCTCGGTTTACCGGGGGCAGGACCACACCGGGATTTCCATCAGGGAGGTAATCGGACACATTATTATAAGCTGACATCTGCTGCTACACCTTTATTATTTCAGCGTGCTTCAGTTGCAATCTGACTGTTACAATCTAACACACGCTGATGTCTCTACAGGACATTTTCTTTTAGCGGAATTACCCTTTATGCAACAGCTACTATCACAGATTTATACAAAGTTACTTTATGCTGACACTTATTTTTCAGTGTACAGATCCCCTACTAGGGATGTTTTAGCAGTATTGGTGATAGTTATAAACTGCTGGCCAGCACGTTATTTTATTTATCTATATTGTTATTAGTTAAATACAATTGGTATAATTATTATTGAATAAATCATTTTTAATTATTTACCGGCTCTGTATAAATTTAAATAGATTAAAGCTGGTGCTTGGGACCCATCTACAAGCTAATCAGTGTAGCCCTCAAATAACGTTGTGGACCAGTTTCCCTGTTTAATCACTGCAGTTTACGGTTTGTATGAACCCATATGTCTGATTTTCTTATGCATTTATTTATTTCAAAATGCCTAAACAATTAAAGTGAACTTGTTGATCTGCAGATAATGCGCCTTCATACTCTGTTTTTGCTTCAACAGGGATTTGTCATAGAGAGAAAGATCCGTCAAGCTGGTGTCATCGAGTGATTTGTTTTCCATCTAGTAAAGCACATTACCTAATGAAGTATGATCAAACCAAGGGACAATGTGAAGAGCAACATCATCTCTTTGCAGCCCACAAATGCTGAGAATCTTATAATAACAGTTACATCCATTTTTAACACCTTACATCTTGAGTTTGTCAGGAAAATCTTGAGAAACAAATCCTTTTTTTAAATTATGCACATTTGCAAGTGAGGAGTTGAAGCCTTAGTATATTTATATTTTCTCCCCCCCCCCCCTTTTTTTTTTTTTTTTTTTTTAAAGTAGCTTTGATTTTTGATTTGGGTATCTTAACACATATACAGTACACACATAAATTACATTACATGTCCGGTATGACAGTGACTTAACCCTTTAAAATTCTGCCTTCAGTATTGGTTAATATATATTTTACCTCCCACAGTTGTTGATTCGGACTTTATTTTTAATGTTTTTTTTTCCCCTTACTGTCAGAGGACCACGTAGTAATATTGAAATATATACTATTCAGCAACTCTGAAGAGCAAATTTTCTTCATCTAAGGACACTTAAATTATATATATATATATATATATATATATATATATATATATATATATATATATATATATATATATATATATATATATATTATACACACACGCTCCTGAAAGCATTTTTTGCTTACTTTTGTTACGCGACTTTGAGATGCAGATATCCAAGGGTGACATGTGCCATCAGTGTGATGTTAAACATATTTGAGAACGCACAGTTTTGTTTTTCTTGTTTTGCTGCTTGTGACAAGGCAGCTTATAAAATGTTCATGAAATGTAAAAGAGAAAATGTGCCTCGATCATTATTTTTTATTTCCAAGTTTACAGCAACCACTCATTATACTGTTGAAATCTTTATGCTTTTGATGGCTGTACTGATATTTACATCAAAGTAAATAGAGACCTAACTGTCTGTTTTTTCTTTGTTTTTGTTTTTTTATTCTGCATCACAACCAGGGCCCTTGTAGCCTTTTTTTTTTTTTTTTTTTTCCCCCCTAACCATCTGCCACCATGAACTATCAAGCCAGAAAGTACATTTTGTCTTTAGTATTTTAAACCAGAAAGATCAAGAGCTATTTTCTCTGGGTTGATGGTCCTTTTTTTTTTTTTTTTTTTTTTTTAAACTTTTGTTATGATTTTAGGGGATCTTCGGTTGGAGATTTACCTTAAATTTGTAAAAACAAAACTTGGCTCCAATTTTTCTGTTAATGGCAAAAAAAATGAAAAATAGAATAAAGTTTTACCAATTAATTTTGAGAGCTCGTTTAGTTTTTTAAACTACAAAGTCCGGGGTTGAAGGTAAATGTTTGGCTTGTATGTAGGCTAGTACCACACCACATGCTTTTGGTGGTATTGTGTCTTACTAGTGGTCCTACTGCAACCTGTGTCATTCAATGCTGTTTAGCTCAAAATGAAATATAGATTTTTATCCTTTTCACATCTGAATCCAACCGCAAATGAAATTCTGTGTTATCCTATTTGCACATACATGTGTAATGTACTAGCACATTGTTCAATCACCTTAGTGCTTTCATGTGATCTAGTAACGCAACTTTTAACATGAATCCCTCTTTTTCATGGGCAGACTTTATTTTAAAACCATGTGACCTGAGTAAGCTCATTGACCAGTGGTGCTCAAACTGGGTTCCTCGATGCACTTGTTAGGGTGCCCTGGGTTGGTGGTCTAAGATCAATTCAAATTATTTATGGTCAATGTATCTTCCAATCAAAAAATGTGGACAAACAAGTGAATCCTGACCACATAACTGAACCGAAGGATGACTGACAATGTAAACACCATTATTTTTTTAATTTTTTTAGTAAGGCAGGTGAGACACCAGACCATGGGACTGCAGTTGGCGCTTTAATTTTAAAAGCAAGCACCTCCTCTCTCCAACCCCATAATGTCCGTTTTCTTTTAGGTGACCAGGTAGATGGGGAACAATTTAGAGAGCTGTAGATAGTTAATTTATCTCTTATGTTGTGGGGCGGGGGAAGGGACAGTTGAAGAGCTGTTGCGGGGTGGCCATCACAGTGCGCGCAAGCACCCTGTTAGAGGGTGCCGGGCAGCCAGTGCTGTCCTGAATCTTCACAGGTTGTTTTTTTTCAGGTTGTCTCCACACCCTGTACAGCAGGGGCGGCCAGACTTTTGGAGTCGGTGATCTACTGTGAAAGCTAAAAAGCTTTTGTGATCTACCTAGGAAGAATAATAGTGCGCCGTAGGCGCGCACGCCAAAAAAGTGGGCGTGGCATAACAAAGTGGGCGCGGCATAACAAAGGACGTGGTATAACAAAAAGTGGGTGTGGTATAACAAAAAGTGGGCGTGGTATAACAAAAAAAAGGGACGTAGCCTTGCTGCGCAGAGTGTAATGACTGCCTCACACGAAATAACACATTGGCACCCACAGGTAAAAACCTCAAACACATGCCCCCACAGTGCCAGATACACATGCCCCCACAGTGCCATGTGCCCACAGTGCCAGATATGCCCCACAGTGCCAGATACAGATATGCCCCCACAGTGCCATGTGCCCACAGTGCCAGATATGCCCCCACAGTGCCAGATACACATGCCCCCACAGTGCCAGATATGCCCCCAGTGCCAGATAGATATGCCCCCACAGTGCCAGATTACAGATATACCTCCACAGTGCCATGTGCCCGCAGAGCCAGATATGCCCCCAGTGCCACATATGACCCCACAGTGCCAGATTACAAATATACCCCCACAGCGCCAGATTAGATATGCCCCCACAGTGCCATGTGCCTGCAGTGCCACATATGCCCCCACAGTGCCAGATATGCGCCCACAGTGCCAGATTACAGATATGCCCCCACAGTGCCATGTGCCCGCAGAGCCAGATATGCCCCCACAGTGCCAGATTACAGATATGCCCCCACAGTGGCAGATTACAGATATGCCCCCACAGTGCCATGTGCCCGCAGAGCCAGATATGACCCCACAGTGCCATGTGCCCAGTGCCAGATATGCCCTCAGTGCCATGTGCCCACAGTGCCAGATATGCCCCCACAGTGCCAGATATGCCCCCACAGTGCCATGTGCCCGCAGAGCCAGATATGCCCCCAGTGCCACACATGGCCCCACAGTGCCAGATATGCCCCCACAGTGCCATGTGCCCAGTGCCAGATATGCCCTCAGTGCCATGTCCCCACAGTGCCAGATATGCCCCACAGTGCCATGTGCCCGCAGAGCCAGATATGCCCCCAGTGCTACATATGACCCCACAGTGCCACATATGCCCCCACAGTGCCAGATATGCCCCCACTGAGCTATGTGCCCCCACAGTGCCAGATATGCCCCCATAGAAGAGCTCACCGTGCTGTGTGTGGAGAGCGTAGCGCGCGCTTCTCCTGTCTGCCGCTCTGCCTCCTCAGTCTGATCTCCGGCGGTGACGGCAGCGTGTATGGCTCAAATCAGGTGCCGGTCCGCGAGCTCTCATTGGCTAACGAACCGGCACCTGATTTGAGCTATACACTCGGCCGTCACTGCCGCAGACCAGACTGAGTAGGCAGGAGAGGCTTCGGGTGGCTGGGCGGCGGATCGCGATCGACTGGTCACATGTCCGCGATCGACCAGTCGATCGCGATCGACTGTTTGGCCACCCCTGCTGTACAGCATGGGTCTTCAACCTGTGGTCTTCCAGCTGCTGTGAAACTACACATCCCAGCATGCCCTGCTGCCCTGCCAGAGTTTTGCTATTAAGGTATGCTAAAACTGAGGCAGGGCATGCTGGGATTTGTAATTCTACAGCAACTGGAGGGTTGCAGGTTGAAGACCCATGCTGTATAGACTTCCGGTGTTGGCTAAACCAGGGCTCGAAAAATCCCAGGGGCCAGGTAGCCATGGCCACTAGATTTTGCTGTCTGGCTACCAGATTTTAGTGGGGAGAAAGTAGATCATCCTCAGCTCCAATGGAGCTTTTTGGAGGCGTGCCGGTATTGCGACACCCATTTCTCTAACGTCCTAGTGGATGCTGGGGACTCCGTCAGGACCATGGGGAATAGCGGGCTCCGCAGGAGACAGGGCACATCTAAAAAGCTTTTTAGGTCACATGGTGTGTACTGGCTCCTCCCCCTATGACCCTCCTCCAAGCCTCAGTTAGGTTTTTGTGCCCGTCCGAGAAGGGTGCAAACTGGATGGCTCTCTTAAGGAGCTGTTTAGTAAAGTTTTTTTTTAGGTTTCTAATCAGTGATTCCTGCTGGCGACAGGATCACTGCAACGAGGGACTTAGGGGAGAGACTTGCAACTCACCTGCGTGCAGGAGGATTGAAGTTTTAGGCTACTGGACACTGAGCTCCAGAGGGAGTCGGAACACAGTTCAGCCTGGGGTTCGTCCCGGAGCCGCGCCGCCGATCCCCCTTACAGACGCTGAAGAAAGACGGCGGAACGGAGGTCCGGAAACAGGCGGCAGAAGACTTCACAGTCTTCAGAGAGGTAGCGCACAGCACTGCAGCTGTGCGCCATTGTTGCTACACGGCTCACTGACACGGTCACGGAGGGTGCAGGGCGCTGCTGGGGGCGCCCTGGGCAGCAATATAAATACCTATTTGGCAAATAAATACATCACATATAGCCATTAAGGCTATATGTATGTATTTAACCCAGGCCAGTTTTTCCTAATAACCGGGAGAAAAGCCTGCCGTGAAAGGGGCGGAGCTTATTCTCCTCAGCACTCAGCGCCATTTTCCTGACCAGCTCCGCTGGTGAGGAAGGCTCCCACTCTCCCCTGCACTACAGAAACAGGGTTAAAGAGAAGGGGGGCATAAATTGGCGATATAATTATATATTAAGAGCCCATATATAGAAACAACACCTTCTAGGGTTGTTATATACATTATGGCGCTTTTGGTGTGTGCTGGCAAACTCTCCCTCTGTCTCCCCAAAGGGCTAGTGGGTCCTGTCCTCTATCAGAGCATTCCCTGTATGTGTGTGCTGTAGGTCGGTACGTGTGTGTCGACATGTATGAGGAAAATGTTGGTGAGGAGACGGAGAAAATTGCCTGTAATGGTGATGTCACTCTCTAGGGAGTCGACACCAGAATGGATGGCTTACTTATGGAATTACGTGATAATGTCAACACGCTGCAAGCCGGTTGACGACATGAGACAGCCGGCGGACAAATTAGTATCGGTCCAGGCGTCTCAGACACCGTCCGGGGCTTGTAAAAACGCCCATTTACCTCAGTCGGTCGACAGACACTGACACGGACACTGACCCCAGTGTCGACGGTGAAGAAACAAACGTATTTTTCCTTTAGGGCCACAAGTTACATGTTAAGGGCAATGAAGGAGGTGTTACGTATTTCTGATACCACAAGTACCACAAATAAGGGTATTTTGTAGGGTGGGAATAAACTACTTGTAGTTTTGCCTGAATCAGATAAATTAAATGAAGTGTGTGATGATACGTGGGGTTCCTCCGACAGAAAGTTATGGGCGGTATACCCTTTTTCCCGCCAGTAGTAAGGGCGAGTTGGAAAACACACCTTAGGGTGGACAAGGCGCTCACACGCATATAAAAAACATGGCGTTACCGTTTCCAGATACGGCCGCCCTCAAGGAGCCAGCTGATAGGAAGCTGAAAAATATCATAACAGTATATACACACATACTGGTGTTATACTACGACCAGCAATCGCCTCAGCCTGGATGTGCAGCGCTGAGGGGGCTTGGTCGGATTTCCTGACTGAAAATTTTGATACCCTTGACAGGGACAGGATTTTATTGTCTATAGAGCATTTTAGGGATGCATTTCTATATATGTGTGATGCGCAGAGGCATATTTGCATTCTGGCATCAAAGAGTAAATGTGATGTACATATCTGCCAGACGAAGACACGACAGTGGTCAGGTGAGGCAGATTCCAGACGGCATATGGAAGTATTGCCGTATAAAGGGGCGGTCCATTGGACCTGGTGGCCATGGCAACAGCTGAAAAATCCACCTTTTGTTACCCCGAGTCACATATTGGCAGAAAAGGACACAGTCTTTTCAGTCTCAGTCCTTTCGTCCCCATACGGGCAGGCGGGCGAAGGCCAGTCATATCTGCCCAGGGGGAGAGGAAAGGGAAGAAGACTGCAGCAAGCAGCTCATTCCCAGGAACAGAAGCTCCTCACGGCTTCTGCCAAGTCCGCAGCATAACGCTGGGGCCGTACAAGCGGACTCAGGTGCGGTAGGGGGTCATCTCAAGAGTTTCAGCAACACTCGCAAGGGAACTCCGGGATCCTACATGTAATATCCCAGGTGTACATTGGAAATTCGAGACGTCTCCCCCTCACACAATTCACAGGCTGTATTCCCAGCAGGTGATAATCAAAGTACCCTTCTTACAACAAGGAAGGGGGTAGTATTCCACACTATATTGTGGTACTGAAGCCAACCGGCTCGGTGAGATCTGAAATATTTGAACACTTACATACAAGCGTTCAAATCAAGATGGAGTCACTCGGAGCAGTGATAGCGAACCAGGAAGAAGGGGACGATATGATGTCACTGGATATCAGGGACGTTTACCTACAGGTCCAAATTTGCCCTTCTCACCAAGGGTACTTCAGGTTCCTGGTACAGAACTGTCACTATCAGTTCAGACGCTGCCGTTTGGATGGTCCACGGCGCCCCGGGCCTTTACCAAGGTAATGGCCGGAATGATGATTTTTCTTAAAAGAAACATGGACGCTTTCCTGATAAGGGCAAGGTCCAGAGAACAGTTGGAGGTCGGAGTAGCACTATCTTAAGTAGTTCTACGACAGCACGAGTGGATTCTAAATATTCCAAAATCGCAGCTTTTTCCGACGACACGTCTACTGTTCCTAGGGAAGATTCTGGACACAGTCCAGAAAAACGTGTTTCTCCCAGTGGAGAAAACCAGGGAGTTATCCGAGCTAATCGGGATCCTCCTAAAACCAGGAAAAGTGTCAGTGCATCATTGCACAAGAGTCCTGGTAAAAATGGTGGCTTATTACGAAGCAATTCCATTCGGCAGATTTCCCGCAAGAACTCTTCAGTGGGATCTGCTGGACAAAGGGTCCGGATCGCATCCTCAGATGCATCAGCGGATAACCCTATATCCAAGGAAAAGGGTGTCTCTCCTGTGGTGATTACAGAGTGCTCATCTTCTAGAGGGCCGCAGATTCGGCATTCAGGATTGGATGCCGGTGACCACGGAGGCCAGCCTGAGAGGCTGGGGAACAGTCACACAGGGAAAAAATTTCCAGGGAAGTGTGATTAAGTCTGGAGAATTCTCTCCGCATAAATAAGCTTAGAGCAAATTTATAATGCTCTAAACTTAGCTAGACCTCTGCTTCAAGGTCAGCCGGTATTGATCCAGTGGGATAACATCACGGCAGTCGCCCACGTAAACAGAAGGGCGGCACAAGAAGCAGGAGGGCAGTGAAAACTGCAAGGATTTTTCGCTAGGCGGAAAATCATGTGATAGCACTGTCAGCAGTGTTCTTTCCGGGAGTGGACGACTGGGAAGCAGACTTCCTCAGCAGGCATGACCTCCACCCGGGAGAGTGGAAACTTCATAGGGAAGTTTTTCAACATGATTGTGGACCGTTGGCAAAGACCAAAGGTGGACATGATGGCGTCCCGCCCGAACAAAAACGGGACAGGTATTCCGCCAGGTCATGAGACCTTCAGGCGATAGCTGTGGATGTTCTGGTAACACCGTGGGTGTACCAGTCTGTGTATGTGTTCCCTCCTCTGTTTCTCATAACCAGGGTATTGAGAATTATAAGACATAGAGGAGTATGAACTATACTAGTGGCTCCGGATTGGCCAAGAGGGACTTGGTACCCGGAACTTCAAGAAATGCTCACAGAGGACTAAGGGCCTGGGGAGCTAAGAAGGGACTTGATTCAGCAAGTACCATGTCTATTCCAAGACTTACCGCGGCTGCGTTTGACGGCATGGCGGTTGAATGCCGGATCCTGAGGGGAAAAGGCATTCCATAAGAGGTCATACCTACCCTGGTCAAAGCCAGGAAGGAGGTGACCGCACAACGTCATCACCACATGTGGTAAAAATATGTTGCGTGGGTGAGGCCAGGAAGGCTCCACGACGGAAATTCAACTAGGTCGATTTCTACACTTCCTGAAAACAGGAGTGTTTTGGACCTCAAATTGGGGTTCATTAACATTTAAATTTCGGCCCTGTAGATTTTCTTCCAGAAAGAATTGACTTCAGTTCCTGAAGTCCAGATTGTAAAGGATGTATTGCATATACAGCTTTTTTGTGCCCCTAGGGGCACCGTGAGATCTCAACATAGTGTTGGGATTTCTTAAAATCATATTGGTTTGAACCGCTCAAATCTGTGGATTTGAAATATCTCACATGGAAAGTGACCATGCTGTTGACAAATATCTCACATGGAAAGTGACCATGTTGTTAGCCCTGGCCTCGGCCAGGCGATTGTCAGAATGGGCGGCTTTGTCTTACAAAAGCCCATATTAAAATTTTCCATTTGAACAGGACAGAACTGAGACTCGTCTCCAGTTTCTTCATGAAGGGGTGTCAGCGTTTTCACCTGAAACAACCTCTTGTGGTGCCTGCGGCTACTAGGGACTTGGAGGACTCCAAGTTACTAGACGTGGTCAGGGCCCTAAAAATATATATATATATATATATATATATATATATATATATATATATATATATATATATATATATATATATATATATAGTTAGGACGGCTGGAGTCAGAAAGTCTGACTTGCTGTTTATACTGTATACACCCAACAAGCTGGGTGCTCATGCTTCTAAGCAGTCTATTGCACGCTGGATTTGTAGTACAATTCAGCTTGCACATTCTGTGGCAGGCCTGCCACAGACGAAATATGTAGATGCCCATTCCACAAGGAAGGTGGGCTCATCCTGGGCGGCTGCCCGAGGAGTCTCGGCATTACAACTTTGCCGAGCAGCTACGTGGTCAGGGGAGAACACGTTTGTAAAATTTTACAAATTTTGATACTCTGGCTAAGGAGGACCTGGAGTTCTCTCATTCGGTGCTGCAGAGTCATCCGCACTCTCCCGCCCGTTTGGGAGCTTTGGTATAATCCCCATGGTCCTGACGGAGTCCCCAGCATCCACTAGGACGTTAGAGAAAATAAGAATTTACTTACCGATAATTCTATTTCTCGTAGTCCGTAGTGGATGCTGGGCGCCCATCCCAAGTGCGGATTGTCTGCAATGCTTGTACATAGTTATTGTTACAAAAATCGGGTTATTACTATTGTTGTGAGCCATCTTTTCGGAGGCTACTTCGTTTTGTTATCATACTGTTAACTGGGTTCAGATCACAAGTTGTACGGTGTGATTGGTGTGGCTGGTATGAGTCTTACCCGGGATTCAAGATCCTTCCTTATTGTGTACGCTCGTCCGGGCACAGTACCTAACTGAGGCTTGGAGGAGGGTCATAGGGGGAGGAGCCAGTACACACCATGTGACCTAAAAAGCTTTTTAGATGTGCCCTGTCTCCTGCGGAGCCCGCTATTCCCCATGGTCCTGACGGAGTCCCCAGCATCCACTACGGACTACGAGAAATAGAATTATCGGTAAGTAAATTTCTTATTTTTTTGCACAGGAGTGCTTGTGCTTACTGTGTCCCAGCCTGTGCTGACTGCTGTGCCTGGTTGCGGTCTCCAAACTTCAGCTGCATAGCAATCTCCAATAAGATGGTCTATGTGTGGCCAGGGATTGCAGCTTCAGAGGGATAGTGATGTGGCCATAGGGTAGGAGGGATTGTTTGCCCGGGGATGGCTGCAGAATGGTTGATTGGGGTGGGGGAGGGGGGCTCAGTCTCACACTTTTATCCTGACTCCTAGATTTTAGAAAAAATTCTTCAAGGCTTGGGCTAAGCCAAGTGCTGCTTCGTTAAGGGGAGAGAAAATTCTGAAAAAGGAAGCCATAGTGCGGGTGGGGCAGTGTCTGTCCCTGCTGGTCTCCCCTATACAGTGAGGCACCAAGTGGTAGTCTTCCTTGCTGCTTAAAAAGAGATAAGTGAAACGAAGACTGTCTTCTCCATACTGCATGCTGTGCTGCTCAGTGTCTACAACTGGTGCAATTCTCTGCTCTGCACCTCTCCTTTGCAACTGCATCAGGAAAGCTGATCATTTATTACTTTTATTGCCTTTACTGTTCTGATAATATTGTGCAGTTGCTCAGTGACCTGTATTCTTTTGTTTTGTTTCAGGGAGTTGTATTCCGCCTACGTCCCTTAGATATAGCAATGCCACGTAGGGATTATGACTTGCAAAGCCAAACCTGCAAAGAAAAATTTACTGTGGTTTTGTTAAACTTGTGCCCCGTGCAGTAATAAATTACCTTGTGGACTGTGTCAAGCAGGGTCCAGTGTCGCGCAGGCATCCAAGGCCACTCTATTTGCCTTTGCCAGCATGGGCACAGGCTCTGGGTCAATCAGTCTCGTTTAGTGGAGCTTATTGTGCTTCAGTGAGAGGATCAATTTAGGGCAGCTGCTTCTAGTTCACTGCTTCGTGGTTTCGATATGCAAAGTCCTCAGTTGGTGTCTGATCCACCTTGACTTTGTAGCATGGAACGTACAGCGTCAAGATTTCTCATACGTCCTAGAGGATGCTGGGGATGCTTCAAGAACCATGGGGTATAGACTGGATCCGCAGGAGACATGGGCACTTTAAGACTTTAAAAGGGGTGTGAACTGGCTCCTCCCTCTATGCCCCTCCTCCAGACTCCAGTTAGATTCTGTGCCCAGTGAGACTGGATGCACACTGAGGAGCTCTCCAGAGTTTCTCCAAAAAAAGACTGTTAGGTTTATTTTCAGGGAGACCTGCTGGCAACAGGCTCCCTGCATCGTGGGACTGAGGGGAGAGAAGCAGACCTACTTCTGTGAGTTCAAAGGCCCTGCTTCTTAGGCTACTGGACACCATTAGCTCCAGAGGGTCTGATCACTTGGTACGCCTAGCTGCTCGTTCCCGGAGCTGTGCCGTCACCCTCCTTGCAGAGCCAGAAGACAGAAGCCGGGTGAGTAAAAGAAGATCAGAAGACTTCAGTGACTGCAGAAGACTGCTTTTGAGGTACCGTGCTGCGCGCCATGCTCCCACGTACAGAACGGCACTGCAGGGCGCAAGGGGGGCGCCCTGGGCAGCATAAATCCTCAAATAGCGACTGGCAGAAGTGTATAAAGTGCCTGGGCACTAATTACAGACCCCCGCCAGTATAAAGATGTAAAATTAAGCGGGACTGAAGCGCGCCATTAAGGGGGCGTGGCTTATCCCTCACAGCTCTGACCAGCGCCATTTTCTCTTCACAGAAGCTGCAGGGACGCAGTGTTAATAGGTCTGGGCAGTATTTTACTAGCTTCAGAACCGGGATAGGCGCTGGGTTGTGAGCTGGCAGAACTCCCTCTGTGTTTCTCTAACAGGCTTTGTTGTGGGTCTGTCTTTTATAGCCCCAGTGTGGTTGTGGGTTTCGGTACGTGTGTGTCGACATGTCTGAGGCTGAGTGCTCTTCCCAGGAGGAGGCTGGAGTGTGGACAGAAAAGGCTGTGGGAGTGACTGTGTTGGCACCGCCGACGGCTGATTGGGTCAATATGTTGAGTGTTTTGAATGCAAATGTGGCTCAGTTGACTAAGAGATTAGATAAATCTGATTCTAAGAACCAGACATGGAGGAAATCCATGGAGGATGCATTGTCACAAGCTCAGATCCCTTCGGGGTCACAGAAACGTGCATTTACCCAGATAGCAGATACGGATACCGACACGGACTCTGATTCCAGTGTCGACTATAGTGATGCCAGATTGAATCCTAAACTGGCTAAGAGCATTCAGTACATGATTGTGGCGATAAAAGAAGTGTTGCATATAACAGAGGACCCTGTTGTTCCTGATACTAGGGTCTGTATGTATAAAGGATAGAAACCTGAGGTAACGTTTCCTCCCTCTCATGAACTGAATGCTCTTTTTGAAAAGGCTTTGGAAAATCCTGATGAAGGTACTGGTTCCCAAAAGAATTCCAGTGGCATATCCGTTTCCTTCTGGGGACAGGGAAAAGTGGGAGTCAACCCCCACGGTAGACAAAGCTCTGTCGCGTCTATCCAAAAAGGTGGCGCTTCCGTCTCCTGACACGGCAGCCCTAAAGGAGCCTGCGGATTGTAAGCAGGAAAATACACTAAAATCCATTTGTCACTACGGGTTCGCTACTCAGGCCTGACGTTGCTTCGGCATGGGTGAGTAGCGCTATTGAAAAGTGGGCAGATAACTTGTCATCTGAGATAGATACCCTAGACAGGCATAGCGTGCTTTTGACTCTGGGTCATATCAGGGATGCTGCAGCATATTTAAAAGAAGCTGTAAGGGATATTGGCCTTTTGGGATCAAGGGCCAATGCCGTGGCAGTCTCAGCTAGGAGAGCATTGTGGATTCATCAATGGAATGCTGATGCTGACTCTAAGAAGGCGATGGGGTCTTTACCGTTTAACGGTAGGGTCTTGTTTGGTGACGGCCTCACTGACCTGGTATCTACGGCTACCCGCGGGTAAGTCGTCATTTTTACCTTATGTTGCTGCACAACAGAAGAAAACGCCTCACTATCAGATGCAGTCCTTTCGGCCCAATAAATACAGAAAAGGACGAGGGTCCTCCTTCCTTGCTGTGAGAGGAAGAGGAAAGGGAAAAAGGTTGCAGGCTGTGGCAAGTTCCCAAGAGCAGGAAATCCTCTCCGGCTTCTACCAAATCCACCGCATGACGCTGGGGCTCCTCTGTGGGAGTCCGCACCCTTGGGGGCACGTCTCAAACTTTTCAGTCAGGTCTGGGTGCACTCGAACCTGGATCCTTGGATATTAGAAATAGTAACCCAAGGGTACAAATTAGAGTTTCAAGACGTGCCCCCTCACCGATTTTTCAGATTGGCCTTGCCAGCTTCTCTTCTAGAAAGGAAGGTAGTATGCGCTGCAATACTAAAGCTGTGTCAAAATCAAGTCATTGTCACGGTACCCCGTCACAACAGGGGGAGGGTTTTTATTCGAGTCTGTTCATGGTCCCGAAGCCAGATGGCTCAGTCAGACTGATTCTGAACCTAAAATCCCTCAATTTCTTTAAAAAAAATTAAAAATTAAAATTCAAGATGGAATCTCTCCGAGCAGTGATCTCCAGTCTGGAAGAGGGGGATTTTATGGTGTCGGTCGACATAAAGGATGCCTACTTACACGTCCCCATATATCCTCTACATCAGGCATACCTGAGGTTTGCTGTTCAAGAGATTGTCATTACCAATTTCAGACGTTGCCGTTTGGTCTGTCCACGGCTCCAAGGATTTTCACCAAGGTTATGGCGGAAATAATGGTTCTCCTGCGCAAGCAGGATCACAATTATCCCGTACTTGGACGATCTCCTCATAAAGGCGAGATTCAAGGAGCAATTGATGAAAAATGTTGCGCTATCGCTGATTCTGCAACAACATGGTTGGCTCCTAAACTTGCCAAAATCACAGTTGTTCCGACGACACGGCTGTCGTTCCTGGGCATGATTCTGGATACAGAATTAGAGAGTTTTTCTTCCAGTGGAAAAGGCTCTGGAAATACAGAACATGGTAAAACAGATTCTGAAACCGGCAAGAGTGTCGATTCTTCAATGCACTCGGTTGCTGGGGAAGATGGTGGCGGCCTACGAGGCCATTAAGTATGGCAGGTTCCATGCCAGGGTGTTTCAGTGGGACCTGTTGGATAAGTGGTCCGGGTCTCTCCTGGACATGCACCGGAAAATAATCCTATCTTCCAGGACCAGGATTTCCCTCCTGTGGGTGGCTTCACAGTTCTCGCCTTCTGGAGGGACGCAGGTTCGGGATTCAGGATTGGATCCTGGTGACCACAGATGCAAGTCTCCGAGGTTGGTGAGCAGTCACACAGGGGAGAAATTTTCAGGGAAAATGGTCAAGCCAGGAAGCTTGTCTGCACATAAACATTCTGGAATTAAGGGCTATTTACAACGGCATTCTGCAAGCGCAACATCTTCTTCGCGGTCTGCCCGTCTTGAATCAGTCAGACAACAAAACAGCAGTGGCATACATAAACCGCCAGGGCGGAACAAGGAGCAGAGCGGCGATGGCCGAGGTCACAAAAGTTCTTTGCTGGGCGGAGACATGCAAGCGCTCTGTCAGCAGTCTTCATTCCAGGAGTGGACAACTGGGAAGCAGACTTCCTCAGCAGACACGATCTCCATCCAGGAGAGTGGGGTCTTTGCAGAAGTGACAAGTCGTTGGGGAATTCCTCAAATAGACATGATGACGTCCCGCCTCAACAAGAAACTTCAGAGATAGTATTCCAGGTCGAGGGACCCTCAAGCAATAGCGGTGGACGCACTAGTGACACCGTGGGTGTTTCAGTCGGTCTGTGTTCCCTCCACTTCCACTTATTCCAAAGGTGATAAAGATTATAAGAAGAACAAGGGTTCAGGCGATACTCATTGTTCCAGATTGGCCAAGGAGGGCCTGGTATCCAGATCTTCAGGAGTTGCTCATAGAAGATCCCTGGCCTCTTCCGCTACAGGAGGACCTGTTACAACAAGGACCGTGTGTGTATCAAGACTGACCGCGGCTGCGTTTGACAGCATGACGGTTGAACGCCAAATCCTAGCCCGAAAGGGTATTACCAGTGAAGTCATTTCCACATTTCTTCAGGCTAGAAAAGAAGTAACGGCAAAGTATTACCACCGTATTTGGAAGAAATATGTGTCTTGGTGTGAATCCAACAAGGCTCCTACGGAAGAATTTCAGCTGGGGCGTTTGCTCCATTTTTTGCAAGCAGGTGTGGATGCGGGCCTAAAGTTAGGCTCTATTAAAGTGCAAATTTTGGCCTTATCAATCTTATTTCAGAAAGAATTGGCCTCCCTTCCAGAAGTTCAGACCTTCGTGATAGGCGTGCTGCACATCCAACCTCCATTTGTGCCTCCTGTGGCACCGTGGGATCTTAATGTGGTATTGCAGTTCCTGCAATCTCATTGGTTTGGACCTTTACGTAAGGTTGAGTTGAAATTCCTTACTTTAAACGTAGTCATGTTGTTGGCCTTGGCATCCGCAAGGCGGGTATCTGAGTTGGCGGCTTTGTCTCACAAAAGCCCCTATTTAATCTTCCATGCTGATAGGGCGAAGTTGAGAACTCGTCAGCAATTTCTGCCAAAAGTGGTTTCATCATTTCACGTAAACCAGCCTATTGTGGTGCCAGTGGCTACTACACCTTGGCGGAATCGAAGTCTCTCGATGTGGTCAGAGCTTTGAAAATCTATGTTGCCAGGACGGTACAGAATAGAAAAACAGGCTCTGTTTGTTCTGTGGGCTCCCAACAAGATTGGGGCTCCTGCTTCCAAGCAGACTATTGCACGCTGGATCCGTAATACGATTCAGCAGGCTCATTCTACGACAGGATTGCCGTTACTGAAATCGGTGAAAGCCCATTCTACCAGAAAGGTGGGCTCTTCCTGGGCGGCTGCCCGAGGGGTCTCTACATTACAGCTTTGCCGAGCTGCTACTTGGGTTCAAACACGTTTGCGAAGTTTTACAAGTTTGATACCCTGGCTGAGGAGGACCTCTTGTTTGGTCAATCGGTGCTGCAGAGTCATCCGAAATCTCCCGCCCGTTCTAGAGCTTTGGTATAAACCCCATGGTTCTTAAGCATCCTCTAGGATGTATGAGAAAATAGGATTTTAATACCTACCGGTAAATCCTTTTCTCTTAGTCCGTAGAGGATGCTGGGCACCCGTCCCAGTGCGGGCTGTATCTGCAGTTGGTTATGGTTACACATGTTGAGTTAAGTACAGTCAGTCTGTGGCTGATGTTGGTCATGCCGTTGCATGCGTTGTTGTTGAATGCCATGTTGTACGGCGTGTTTGAGGTGTGAGCTGGTATGTAACTCACCTTAATTTTAAAAATAACTTAAGTAAATCCTTTTCATCGAAATGTTCGTCTCCCTGGGCACAGTTCCTATAACGAGTCTGGAGGAGGGGCATAGAGGGAGGAGCCAGTTCACACCCCTTTGAAGTGCCCATGTCTCCTGCGGATCCTGTCTATACCCCATGGTTCTTGAAGCATCCTCTACGGACTAAGAGAAAAGGATTTACCGTTAGGTATTAAAATCCTATTTTTCAAAAGTTTTCTCTAATCTTTTACTTTTTTTTAATTTAAGGATATTCAATTGCACGTGGTTCATAAGTCTCTTCTCCTTTGAGGGCTTGGTTGGAAGTTTCCAATACAGATGATATAGAAGGTGAACTTCAGAACATAATCCCAGAGGGTGAGGACCTAGAGTAGTCTTCCAGTCATAGCATGTATACCGAGAGGCTGTCCCAGCTTTCAAAATGAAAGCCGCGATGTTCCCGATCGATGTTTGGGGGAAAAAATGTAAAATATATATATATATATATATATATATATATATATATATATATAGTGTTGAGTATCCCTTATCCAAAATTCAAAATCCCACATTTTTGGGTCCCCTACTGAGATAATGACATATATATTATATATTATGTGTATATACAGATATATTATATAGATATATAATATATACATATATGTCATTTTCTCAGTAGGGGAACCAAAAATGTGGGATTTTGAATTTTGGATTAGGGATACTCAACCTGTATATAATTTATTTTTTTGTAACTAAAATTTTGGATAGGGTTAAATTCATGTTCACCTAATTCACTCATAAAAAAAACAAAAAAAACCAGACCATTTCGGAGCGGTTTTTGGCACAATAAATCGTCAGTTTAGTAGTTAAACCCATTTTTATTGGTTCTGGAGCAATTATCTGTCCTTTGTTGGTCTTGGCTTGTGTGTCTCGGGCCATGGAGACTTGAGTTGACAACCCCATTGAGGGCCTTCACAACGGTCTGTCCAGGATTTCTGTTTTTGAATTGGGAGTATCGGAATATCTTTGTGGTGCAGCTGAATGTGTGTGAGGCACTGCAAGACCGCACTAAAGTGGCTTCCAAGCTTCCGGCTACGTCTGTCTCAGATCATTGGGGGGATGGACATGGGAAGCGTTTTTCTCCCTGTGACTACCCCTAAACAGCAAGGTACGTGTTTCTGAGCCGTTTGCTCTTTTGAGGTAGAGCAATCCACTACAGGTCAGTTCGTGAAGCGCCTTTTTTTTATTTTTGGCTACCAACAGGGGTCCCCTTCTCCACCCAGTACAGTCACGGTTGCTCCAGTTCAGACTGTGAGGTGTCCTCTTAAATGCTTGGTTGCTGAGCATAATTTCTAATTTTCTGGCTTTGCCATGGCAGTTTTTCACCACCGCTCTTCCCAGGGATGTGGAGAAGAGGGTGGCATTGAATCATTCTATCAATGCTCCTTTCAGACAGTCATCACTCCAGTACCAGAAGAGTGGTGAGTACTAAGCCGGCGTCCTGGGTAGCAGGTTGCTGCCCATTATGGCGGCATGAGGGTACGGAGACGCACGGCTTCTGAACGGGGCGGACTGTGTCTCCCACTGTGTAAGGACAGATGCTGAACAGCGGACACAGTACCCAGACTGCCTACAAAGCCGTAAAAGGAGTCTGTCTCCGTTTTATGAATTCAGACACAAACAGCCAGTATAAAAAAGAGCGATAAGACCGCATGCCATTGGAGGGGCGTTGGTTCACTATGAGTGGATCCAGCAGCTCACCAGCGCAATTTTCCCTCTGCAGCTGACAGACACTGACTGACAAGGATGCGCAGCTCCTCCGGAGAGACTCCAGATTACCTTAGCAGTACCAGGGGGTCATAGCAGGGGAGGAGCAGTTATTAGTGTACTAATCTAGGTACTTAGTCTGCGACCCGGTTAAGCTTGGAAGGGCTCTTTGTGGATTAATTGTGTATTTAACCTTTTCCGGTGTGTGCTGTTACAGTATGTCAGGCAAAGAGTGTTTCATGTAAGGCACAGTGTTCCTCTTCTCCAGGAGGTTCACTAGTGTGTACTCAGTGTAGTGTCCCTTCTCAGGTTAGCGAGGCAGAGCCGGCATGGTTGGACTTCATTAGGAGGATGATTTCCAACATTTCTACTAGCAGAGAGACGTAATACTTAAGACAATCTATGAATGAGTTTATGAAAAGAGTCTCAGTACCCAAACCAGCATCTCAGTCCTCAGCCAGTTGTCTGCAAAAACGTACTTTGGCCCATATCCTGCAGTCTGACTCTGAGGGGTCAGACATGGAGAAGGGGGAGGTGTACTCTGTCAAAGAGAATAGAGGCTCTCATAGAAGCTATCAGAAGTTCTGCATATCCCTGATAAGGTGACAGAGGAGAGTGAGGAATCTTAGTTTAATATAAAAAAAGAAATCCTCCGACACACTTCCTGTGTCAAAGGAACGAAATACCCTGTTTGAAGAACCGTGGGTTAATCCTGATAGTAACCTTTTTAGGGATTTGAAATTTCCTATCTTTTCCTTTTACGGCTGATAGGAAAAAATGGGAAAATCCACCAATAGTGGTTGAATCAGTATCCAGGCTGTCACAAAAAAGTGTATTGCCTGTCCTGGGTGCAGCCTCCCTGAAAAGACGCAGCTGATCGTAAAATTGTGACCACACTCAAATCCCTTGCTGGGGTGGCCCAGAGGCTCACTATAGCATGTGGGTGGATTACAAGAGCCATTGCCAAATGGTCGGGTAACCTAATTGAGGATTTAGATACCTTGCCTCCAGGGGAGATTATCTTACTCCTGCAACATACAGGACTCTGCGAACTTTATGGTGGAAGCCATAAAAGAAATAGGCTTGCTTAATGCATGCACCACTGCTATGGAAGTGTCGGCAAGAAAGGGGCTTATGGCTATACCAGTGGACTGCGGACGCGGACTCCAGGAAAGGCGTGGAAGGCCTACCCTTCACAGGAGAGGCCTTATTTGGAGATGAACTAGACAAATGGATCTCCAAAGCTACTGTGGATAAGTCCACATATCTTCCTTCTGCAGCTTCCCCAGCTAGGAAGTCTTACTCTGGTCCCAATTTACAGTCCTTTCAGACGGCCAAGTTTAGGGGCAAACCCAGAGCTTCTTCTAAAGCCACCACAGGCGCTAGAGGTAAACCACGCAAACTAGCAACTGCTGGTTCACAGGAACTGAGCTCCAGCTCTGCTTCCTCAAAACCTTCAGCATGATGGTGGGCCAGCTCTGCTTCCTCAAAACCTTCAGCATGATGGTGGACCGCGATGACATAAATTCTTCAGTCACATCTGGACAAGTTCGTGCCAGGATTCCTGGTCATAGATCTTATTTCCCAGGGCTACAGACTGGAGATCCAGGAGCTCCCACCTCACAGATTCTACAAATCAGGCTTACAAGTTTCACAAGAGGCAAGTATAACTTTACAGTACGCCATTCAAAAACTGGTACAGACTTAGGTCATTGTTCCAGTTCTACCTCATCTGCTAAACGGGGTATTATTCCAACTTGTTTGTAGTACCGAAACCGGACGGTTCGGTAGGACCTATTCTGAACCTCAAGTCGTTGAACCCGTACTTATGAGTGTTAAAGTTCAAGATGGAGTTTCTGAGAGCGGTGATCCCAGGTCTGGAGGAGGAGGAATTCCTAGTGTCTCTGGATATCAAGGATGCATACCTTCACATTCCGAACTGGCCGCCTCATCAGGCTTATCTGCGGTTTGCACTGCAGGACTGTTTTTACGAGTTGCAGGCCCTGCCATTTGGTCTCTCCACGGCACAGAGAGTGTTCACAAAGTGGTGGCAGAGATGTTTCTACTCCACAAATGGGGAGTGAACATAATTCCGTACCTGGACAATCTTCTGATAAAGGCACCGTCCAGGGAACTGTTGTTGGACAGTATTGGCCTCTCAACCAGATGACTCCTGGATCACGGGTGGGTGTAGTCTGAACTTATCAAAATCTCACCTGGAACCGACACAGAGGCTTCCTTTCCTGGGAATGATACTGGACACAGAGTCTGAGTATTCCTACCCTTGGAGAAGGCTATGGTAATCCAGTCAATGGTTTGTGCTGTCCTGATGCCAACCCGGATCTCGGTGCATCTGTGCATTCACCTTCTGGGGAAAATGGTGGCCTCTTACGAGGCACTTCAGTACGGAAGGTTTCATGCGAGGCCCTTCCAGCTAGATCTTTTGGAAAAATAGTCCGGATCGCATCTTCACATGCACCAGAGGATCTGTCTGTCACCAAGAGCCAGGATCTCCCTTCTGTGGTGGCTACAGACTTTTCATCTCGTCGAGAGTCAGAGGTTCGGGATTCAGAATTGGACTCTGCTAACCAGAGATGCAAGCCTCAGAGGTTGGGGAGCTGTCACCCAGGGAGTGCAGTTTCAACAACGATGGTCAAGTTAGGAAGTAGTCCTTCCAATAAACATCCTGGAACTCAGGGCTGTCTACAACGCCCTTCTGCAGGCCTCCTCTACTTTGGAATCAGGCCATTTAAGTGCAGTTGGACAATGTAACGGTAACATACATAAACCGCCAGGGCAGAACGAAAAGCAGAGCAGCAATGACAGAGGTGTCAAGAATTTTCCTCTGGGCGGAAAAACATGCCATGGCATTGTCAGCGGTCTTCATTCTGGGAGTAGACAACTGGGAAGCAGACTTCCTCAGCAGACACGACCTGCAGCCAGGGAATGGAGCCTTCACCCGGAGGTGTTCTGGTGGTTAACATATCTGAAGAATTCTAAAGAGAATAAAAAGGGAAAAGGTTCAATCAATACTCATTGCTTCGGACTGGCTGCAAAGGGCATGGCATGCGGATCTTTTTGAGATGCTGATCGAAGATCCTTGGCCTCTACCTCTTTGCGAGGATCTTCTGCAACAGGGCCCGTTACTCTATCAGGACTTACCGCGGCTATGTTTAACGGCATTGAAGTTTAACAGCTGATTCTAGCCAGGAGAGGGATTCCTGACAAGGTCATCCCGACTATGATCCAAGCCCAGAAGGGGGGTAATGTCTAAACATTACCACCGTATATGGAAGTAGTATGTCTCATGGTTGTGAAAGCAGACAATATTCTGCGGTGGAATTTCATCTTGGACGAGTCCTGCTTTTTCTGCCGTCGGGAGTGAATGTGGGCCTTACGTCTAGACTCCATTAAAGTCCATATTTTGGCCTTGTCTATTTACTTTCAGAAACAATTGGCTTCTCTCCCTAGGTCCAGTCGCTCTTGAAGGGTGTTTTGCACATCCAGCCTCCCTTTGTGCACTTCCTCCAATCGGACTGGTTGGAACGGTTACAGGAGGTGGACGTAAAGTACCTTACGTGGAAGACCGTTACACTGTTTGCCTTGGCTTCAGCAAGACGTGTGTCGGAGCTGGAGGCATTGTCTTACAAGAGCCCCTACTTTTCCATGAGGACAGAACTGAACTCGGGACTTGTCTGCAATTCCTTCCTAAGGCG
Organism: Pseudophryne corroboree; assembly: GCF_028390025.1. Taxonomy (NCBI): domain Eukaryota; kingdom Metazoa; phylum Chordata; class Amphibia; order Anura; family Myobatrachidae; genus Pseudophryne; species Pseudophryne corroboree. The sequence goes on along the minus strand of NC_086445.1, from coordinate 752,637,538 downwards.
GTGTCTGCATTTCACATCAACCAACCTATTGTGGTTTCGGTTGTTACGGACACCTGCTACTTCAAAGGTCTTGGATGTTGTGAGGGCTTTGAAAGGTGTATGTAAAGAGGACAGCTCGTCACAGGAATTTGGACTCGCTGTTCTTTATAATTCCAACAAAATTGTGTGTCCTGCTTCAGAGCAGTCAATTGCACGCTGCATCAGGCTCGCTATACAGCATGCTTATTCCACGGCAGGCTTGCTGGTTCCAAAATCAGTACAGGCCCACTATGCTAGGTCGTGGGTTGTTCTTGAGCGGCTGCCCGGGGTTCTCGGCTTTACAGCTCTGCCGAGCAGCTGTTTGGGTTCAAATACGTTTGCAAAGTTTTTTTTTTTTTTTTAAATCAAGTAATTTTTTATTGAGTTTTGTAACACATTGACACAACAAGACAAAACAACAACATTGAAATAAACTATAACAATTGCCATCAATAAACAGGTATTTTCAGATCACAGTTCGGTGTGCGTGTTAATTCTTTTCGCATATGTGTACACGACATAGAATATCAATATTATTACGAATGTCGCTCAAGTGCTCAATACCTGCCCGCCCAGCCATGTGCTACTCCAGCGATCCCACATCTCCGTAAATCGAGAGGTGGAACCCCGTATTTTATACATATGCCTCTCATGACGAATTACCTCGTTCACCAACGCCCTCCAGTGCTCCACCCTAGGCACATCTGCCGAGAACCAGACCCTAGCAATAACAACTTTTGCCAGCGTAGTGAGACACAGGACATATTTATACAGTAAGACAGAGTGTGTTTCCTCAAGATCTAACCCAAACAAGCATATACCAGGATCTAATGTAGGGAGGGACGGTGCTGTCATGATCACATCACTCCACACTTTACGCCAAAAAAGGGAAATCTCAGGGCAATCCCACAGTAAGTGCCAAAATCCGGCATCGGCTGCCCGACACCTGGGGCAGTTAGAATCTTCCCTAAGACCAGCCCTCTGCATAGTAACTGGAGTACGATAGGCCCTGTGTAAAATATAGAAAAAAACCTGCTTATATCTTATACACGGCGTAGTGTATCTAAGGGAGCTCATAATCTGGAGCCACTGCTCATGGGACAAGCGCCCCAAATCAGTCTCCCATTTAATACGGAGATTATTTAATAGATCGGGGTAGCTTCTATTATTTAAAGCAGCATATATGGTAGACACCCTTCCCCTCTGACTCAGAGAAGTAAGCATCGTCCTAACAGGTGAGTCAACAATCAGTGGTGGGCCATGAGGGAATTGAGTTTGTACAGCATGTCTAAGCCGAAAATACCGGAACAGAGCAGTATTAGGTACATCAAATTCGATCTTCAGTTGCTGAAATGACTTCAGCACTCCATCGTGGTACAGCTGACCCAGCGCCACGACACCCCTAGCAATCCATATATTATCTAGCGACATCTCATATAGCTCAGGGTATGCACTATTGAACCACAATGGAGTACCGGCATCATGTCCCTCCCAATCATATAAAGTGTGTGCATAGCGCCAGATGAGCAAGGCTTGACGCAACAGGGGAGGCAAGCCAGGCGCTGAGAGACCAGAGAGGAGAAGCTGAAGAGGAGAAAGAGAGAAAGTAGGGGAGCACTCCGCCCGCTCAGCCAGAAACCCCCTCACCGTAGTACCTAGAGAATCCCCGATCCATTCACTCAGATGAGACAGCTGAGCCGCTACATAGTATAGTCTGAGATCAGGGAGACTTGCCCCGCCGGACATCTGAGATCTGCATAATGTCCTGATAGAGACTCTCGCTGGCCTGCCACCCCATATAAATGAGGACAGAACGCCCTCTATAACAGTAAAGATCTTCTTGGGGAGGTATACCGGAGAATTGTGTAGAGCATAAAGGAATTTTGGCTGCATCACCATTTTAAATAGATTAACCCGACCCAGGACAGACAACGGTAGTTTTTTCCAGCTATGAGCCTTCTCTTTAAATGTCGCTAGAATGGGGTCAATATTTTGGGCCACATAGCTACGCGCCATAGGAGTAATCCAGATGCCTAAATACTTGAACCGCAATGTCCATTGCAAAGGATACGCCCCCTGTGTATTTTCCGGGAGAAGGCCAGAGATGGGGAAAATGTGGGATTTGTCCCAGTTAATTAGTAGACCGGAAAAGATACCAAAATTTTCCACTACCTGTAACACTGCTTGTAGGGAGTCATCAGAGTCTTGCAAAAAAAGAAGCATGTCATCCGCGTATAGCGCTACCACATCCACATGACCCCCAATCTCAACGCCCCTGACCCTACCATTACTGCGCAGCAGGCCGGCCAACGGCTCCACGGCGATTGCAAACAGTGCAGGAGATAGGGGGCAACCCTGTCGAGTGCCCCTCTCCAACGCAAAAAGCTCAGACGTGAAACCATTAGCCGTCACCCGAGCCACAGGCAAGGAATACAACAACTGGATAAAGCTAATAAATCGAGGGCCAAAAGCAAATTTCTCCAGCACCCCCCACCGGTACCTCCATTCTACGGAGTCGAACGCTTTGGCCGCATCAAGGGACACCACCACCGCGTCCGACCCCACCACATCACCCCTCTGGAGATGACAGAACAGTCTACGCAAATTTTGGGCCGTGGACTTACCTGGCATAAAGCCAGTCTGGTCCGGGTGAATTATTGTTGCAATTACCAAATTCAATCGAGATGCCAAGATTTTTGCCAGTATCTTGACATCAGTATTGAGGAGGGAAATGGGTCGATAAGACTCGGGGAGCAGGGGGTCCTTCCCTGGTTTCAACAGGACAATTATATTGGCCTCGGCCATAGAGCGCGGGAGAGCCCTACCCTCTAAGAGTAAGTCAAACAATTGTAGGAGATAGGGGGCAAAAAACGTACTGTATTTTTTATAGACTTCCCCCGGAAGCCCATCGGATCCCGGTGCCTTAGACGCCGGGAGAGACAGGATCGCAGCCTCCACTTCTTCCAACATGATAGGTGCATCCAAAGCCCCCGAGTCCTCCCGGGACAAGCATGGCAAGGTCAACTGGGCCAAAAAATCCCGAAGCTGATCGTCAGAGTAACTGGCTCGGGAGGCATAGAGCGAGGAGTAATAACTACGGAACGTCTCCGCCACCATTGATCCAGAGTAACACAATTGGCCAGCAGAGTTCTTCACACACTGAATTACAGTTCTAGGGGAATCGGACCGGGCCAAAAAAGCCAAGTAGCTGCCATTCATCTCCGCCCGAAAATACTGCTCATGTCCTGCAAAAAGGAGTCTACGCCTGGATTTCTCAAATAAACAATCCGACCACTCGCTCTGCGCGCTCTTCCACAACAGCTCATCAGATCGCAGATGGGTAATAAGGTATTGAGACTCCAACTGCCGGCACAAAGATTCCAACCGCACCTCTTCCCTCTTACTAAACGCTTTAACTTCAGAGATCCGCTTTATAAAGGAGCCTCGCAAAAACGCTTTAAAAGCATCATGTTTTAGCAGCAGATCACTGAATAGTAAATTGTCTTCCTGGAACCCTTCCCAAGCGGCAATCAGGTCTGCACCCTCCCCCAGCAAAGTCAACCAAAAGGGGTTAAGCTTCCACATTTTTGCACCCCGCTCCCAACCAATATTAACTGTAACTAAAACAGGAGAGTGATCCGATATACCCCTAGGGAGATAATCTACCGCCAGCACGTCCGGGGACAGATCAGGAGAAACCAAAACCAAATCAATACGGGAAAAAGCATGATGGGTAGCGGACTGACAGGAGAAGTGAGTAGCTGTGGGATTACGACATCTCCATACATCCTCCAGCCCCAGCTCCCCCACCAGTCTTGCGAACGGGGTAGGGGACGCTAGGGGAGGGGAGGACGCAACAGACTCCCTCCACCTGTCCATACCACCATCCATAACATTGTTGAAATCCCCTAGGCATATTACAGGGGTAGCAGGGGACCGGGCCAGGAATCGGGCAGCATGACGGAGAACCTCATTATTATATGGCGGGGGGACATATACTGCTAATACATGGAACAATCTGCAGTTGATATGGGCTCGTAGGAAGACGTATCTGCCATATTGGTCAGTTTCACAGTCATCCAGGTGAAATTGTACGGACTTTCTAATCATTACAGAAACGCCTCTGGCACTGCTAGAGAAAGTGGAATGATACACGTGACTAGCCCATGGTTTTTTAAGTGCCAACACCCTACCTCCATGCAAATGTGTTTCAGAAAGACAAATTATGTCCGCCTGGTATTTTTTAACCTGAGTCAGGACCAACGATCTTTTAATTTTCTCATTCAATCCCCGAACATTCCAGCTGAGCAGACGAAGCCCCTCAGAAACAGCAGACATGGAAATTATAGAAGGAAGGTGCAACAGGATAGATTAAAGAGACATACATCAAAACCTGGCATCTCAGCAGAGCAAGGCTGAGCAAACAATAAACAGGGACAAGAGCAACCAGTCCCCCTACGCCCCAGGAGACAAAAGAGCACAGAGCAGTATCGTACGGATATAGCGTGTCATTGCACAGTACGCACAGAACTAAAAAGTGATGGCTTAGAAAAAAACAAACTAACCCCCCCCCGCACCCACCCTGTATCACCTCGCAAACTTAAGGCATACCTGGATCCCATAACTCCCATTAAGTAACCAAACTAAGGGATAAGGGCCTAACCAAAGAACCTTAGGAAAAGCCCCTACACTATTTTCGGCAAGAGCTCTCCACAACTTGTAGAAGGAAGTAGTACCCCAACCCTGAAAAAAAAAGAAAAAACAACATAGCTAGGCACATGCCCCATTATAAAGCATCAAACAGTAGTAAAACAATGTGGGGCTGACCGTTACCGCCATATCATAACGATGCATAGCAAGCAATACCATAATTTTGCCCCATTTCTATTCGCCCCACATCGCATATATCCCCACAGTGCATTTATATTCACAGGAATATGCATCAGATAAATAGAAACAGCGGTGCAAGAAGAATGAAATCAACATCTGAGCAACAACACATCATCAAGGAGAACGTGGTTGACGTTCCAGCCATGCACCAGCATCTTGAGGAGATGTAAAAAAATGAGTGGTGTTGTTAAGCACCACCCGCAACTTGGCTGGAAACAGCATAGCATATTGTATATTGCGGTCTCTGAGCTGACGCTTGACGTGAATAAATTGAGATCGGCTCTTTTGCACCTCCAGGGCAAAATCAGGAAATACGGAAATATTATGTCCATCTTGTTGAATAGGGCCCTTTGTTCGGGCCAGACGGAGCACCGCATCACGGTCCTTGAAATGCAGGAAGCGTGCAATAAATGTTCTAGCCGGGGCCCCCGGCGGCCTAGGTGGAAGCCTGTGCGCCCTCTCCACCGCAAATTGAGAGGTAAATGCCTCCTTGCCAAATAGATCAATAAGCCACCCTTCAAGAAATGACTCCGGGGAGGTGCCCTCCGCTCTCTCGGGGAGCCCGACAAACCGGACGTTGTTGCGCCGCAATCTCCCTTCTATATCTGACATTTTAGCCTGCATAGATGTCACTTGGGTAGACAGGTCCGCCACCCTCAACTGCAAGGGTGGAGCAGCATCCTCCAAAGCCGATATCCGATGTTCGGTTTCACCCACTCGCTCTCGGATCTTCTGCATATCCTGCCTTAGCAGAGAAACATCCATTTGTACTTGCCCAATCCGGTCCGTGACCCTCTGCTCGGACGCAGAAATTGCCTGCAATATTTGCTGGGTAGAATGCACCTGTTCGTCATGGTCAGAGGTGTCCCCCTCGGCCGTCGGCGAGGGCGGGCCGGCCTCACCCCGCTTTGTCGAAGTGGATGCCTGCTGTGGTCTGGCAAATTTCTCCAGTTTCGCAGCAGCGTTAGCTGCACTCTGTCCTCCCCTCACCATGGTATCCCTGAACGGGAATGCAGATCCGGAGGAGTATTACAGCAGGTTCTGCACAAGAGTCAGGGCAGAGATGGCACCCCAATAAACGGAGCAAGTATGTGGGCACACTGCAGATAATCAGGAAGCAGGTGTATGTTGTAGAAATTGCAGCAGAGTGAAAGCTGAGTCAGGGGCACCCAAGCTGTCCCCACAGGATAACAGGCAGCTAATGTAGGGCAGCTGGCTCCAGTGAAATGTATATAGTCCATCCAAAAAAGGGCACTGTGGACAGGTATTAAGCCCAAGAGGGAAACAGGATGGCAACCACAGTCATCGCATCGCACAGCACCTCAGGGGGAGAAGGAGCAGCAGGACTGAAAATGGCGGCTTTTCGCGGGCTTTTTCGCCCGTACTCGGTCTCCAGCGTCACCGCAGTGGGGCCCCAGGCATGCACCTCCACTGGACCCAGCAGACGACAGGGCCCTCCTCTCTGTAGTCCCCCAGCCAGAGGACCAGCGCTCAGACACCGCCGGGTGCGCGGACACGCGCCGCTCCCGGAGCTCCGACGGCGGCCGGCGGAGGGGTAGGGAGCCGGAGACCACGCTGGAAGGTCCACAATAGCACTCCCGCGCCGCTCACCGGATCAGCAAGGGCAGCAGCAAAGGCAGCACACATTCAGGGGCCAGCTGGCAGGGAACAGGATCCACAGGTTGGGGTAAAAAGGATGGGTTTGCAGGATTTTAGTGGAGAGCTAAGGCTGCACACAGCTACTCCATGCCGATCCAAGCCACGCCCCCCACGTTTGCTAAGTTTTACAAGTTCGATACTTTGGTCTCTGAGGACAATCAGTTTGGTCAATCAGTTCTGCAGGAACCTCTGCACTCTCCCACCCGGTTTGGGAGCTTTGGTACATCCCCATGGTACTAAATGGATTCCCAGTATTCCCTAGTATGTAAGAAAATAGGATTTTAATTACCTACCGGTAAATCCTTTTCTCGTGGTCTGTAGGGGATACTGGGCGCCTGCCTGATGCTTCGTTTTACCTGCACTGTTACTTGGTTCAGTAATGTTTGGTTTAGCTGTTGCTGGTCCTGGTTTCAAGTTTGGTTAGCATGGCGTTCCTCTTGTGTGTGGTGGTTCGTAATCTCACAACTTACCTTTTTCTATATCCTTCTCTCAAAGTATGTCTGTCTCCTTGGGCACAGTTTCCTAGACTGAGTCTGGTAGGAGGGGCATAGAGGGAGGAGACAGCCCACACTATCATTCTTAAAGTGCCCACGGCTCCTAGTGGACCCATCTATACCTAATGGCACTAATTTAATTCCCAGTATCCCCTACGTCAGGCATGTCCTAACTGTGGCCCTCCAGCTGTTGAGAAACTACACATCCCAGCATGCCCTGACAGCTTTAATATTCTCTGACAGTAAAACTGTCAGGGCATGCTGGGATATGTAGTTCCACAACAGCTGGAGGGCCGAAGTTTGGACATGCCTGCCCTATGGACTACGAGAAAATGATTTACCGGTAGGTAATAAAAATCCTATTTTCTGTGGAAACAGCCAAGACGGAATAAATAGCCTTCTCCCATAACCACTCAGCACCGAAAGTCTTTATTGGGGGTGCTTAATTATGTGCTTTGTTAGAATAGTATTCCTAAATAATTCTGCTGTGTACCGGCCGTATTCAAGAAGTAATATTCACCATGTGGTCAACTCTATTTGGAGTCAAGAAGTTGTACTTTGTTAAGTGGTTTAAAGGTGACTTTCCTAATAGTGCACAGAGAATGGAGTGCGCTATCAGAGAGCTGCTGGTGTAGGGGGTGGTAAATCCCCAAAAAGGTATAGCAGCAATATAAATAAAATAATCACCAGCGCTAAAATGATATTGATAGTAAGAGTAATGATTGAATAATATTCTGAATAGAATTAAAAAAAAAAAAAATATATATATAATCAGGACGGTAGGTTGGAGTTTAAATAGTATATATTAAATTTTAATAAAAAATTATAATAAAAATATACATATAATCACAGGTGTTTAAAGAGCAAAATTAGGAATTAAAAATATTCAATTGATAGAACACATCCACATATTTCCTCATCACAGTCTAATTCATACCCCGGCTAGGACTTCCTCTGGAATATTATCCGTATAATGTTTGTTTGGAGAATAGTTAATGTAAAGGAGTGTTGAAAAATCCCTTCTTAAGCATACCAATGCAGGCGTATCAGGCGGATTGGGAGACTCCAATTTTCTCCACAGATAAATGTCCAAGGAAATGCAGTCCAATTAGTGCCGTATGGGTGATGATGGTATTGATAAGGTCCAGTGAGGATGGAAGAGAGTTTGGGATGTGTCCTGCGGTCTCTAACTCAACGCGTTTCGCTGGTGTGGACACCCAGCTTCTTCAGGAGTAAGTGTCAGAGTACTGTTCTGGGGCTCCTTATAAACCCTGGGCAATTTAATATCATCATAAACACCTGTCATACCAATTCTATAATAACAACCTAACCGTCCAAAAATATAAAATCAACACTCAGATCCTATTATAATTGGTCTCACATGTATATGTAATAATTTATTTCAAAAAACGAGCATTGTAAGTAGTAGAAACTATAATAGATCTTAACTGTCTGACAGTCCGATCATGTGACCAAACTAGTCACATGATCTATTAGTTGTCAGATGACGTGAAGTATTGAAACAATTTGCTAGTGCGCATGTGTTAGGTCCGCGCACTCCCGCATCCACTGTCATTACCCAGCAGTCCCCCCTCCATGACGCGCGGCACATGACGCCAGATCACGTGATCCGTCACGTGATCGGAGCCAGAGCGTCGCGTCATGGCAACGGGTCGTGATGGGCAAAGTGAGCACGGTCAGCCGCCACCCGCGCATGCGCATCAGGCCGTCTAGATCGTGATTGGGTTATATTAAAAAAGATGGCACATAGAGAATTATCATCATGCAATAAACAGAAACAATGTAAATCTGCAAATCAATATAACTATAACCTTTTGACAACAATTCTCCCATATTAGAAACACAGATCACAAAATGCCAATGGGGAACGCTGTTATTGGGAATATGCAATAAGATTCATAAATCATTTGTTTGGAAAAGCATTATATTGAAGAAGAATATATATATGTGTAAATAGAGATCATTTATTTAAAAACATAATAATTGTAAAGATAACATACTTATATTTATACTATAATAGTCCATAGGGATGATATTAAGTTTCTCTATTTATCCCCCAAAAAATAAAGATAACAGGGGAAGCGTATAGAGTGGTCAATAGGAGGACAGTTCTATTGATATGAGACAATAATTTGAGAGAAGAGCTACACTGAGTAATATGTGGAAATTTATTATTGATATTGTTGTTAGTACTACAGTGTTACCATATATATACACACTCACAGGGAGAGGGAGGAGACAGGAGGGCATACATCACTATTTGATATTTATTTTATTATTTTAATATATATGTATATTAATCATATCACAGAATTAAGTTCTATTGTTTCGTTGAGTCCATCGGGATGTAAAGAATTACATTTTAACATCCAGTAAACCTCCCTATTGCATAATTGCTTGAAACGATCACCCCCTCTGGCTGTGGGTGCGATGTATTCCAAGCATGTGATGGAAAGGCTACTAGGATCATTAGAGTGTACACAATTAAAGTGTCTAGAGACACTATGTGTGGTGCAGTTCTTCAGTATATTGCGACGATGTTCCATAAACCTTGTATGGAGTGGTCTCGTCGTTCTTCCCACATAACATAAGTTACACCCACACTTCAAGAGGTATATTACAAATTTTGAGTCGCAATTCGTAAACGTTGGGAGTATATATTCTTCATTATTGCATGGTAATAGTACCGATGTTGTTTTTCTCGGCATATAGGAACACATAGTGCATCTCATTTTGCCACATCTGTAAAAACCAGATGGTCTCTGTACCAACCAGCTTGAATTGGAGGTTTTGTCATTTCCTTTATTGGTTCTTAGATGACTCGGCGCTAAGATAGTTTTTAAAGTTTTGTTTTTCTTATAAATTACTCGTGCATTATTTGGTAAAAGTTTTCCAAGAATATTATCCTGTCTCAGGACTTTGTAATTGCGGGTAATAATGGCTTTGATTTGTCCCGAGCATCTATTATACTTACTGACAAAGGCGCACTGTCTATCATCCAATGCGGTTTGTTTTTGAGGGTTTTGGGTCAATTTTTGGCCTTTTTGTTTTGTCAGAAGATCATTTCTATCCATATTAGAAACTTCTTTTAGGGCTTGTGTTAAAATAGTTTCCGGATAATCCCTTAGTTTAAATGATTCAATCATCAGATTCGCTTGTGTATGGAAGGTTTCTATTTCAGTACAGTTGCGTCTCAACCTCATTAGTTGGCCCTTTGGAATATTGCGTTTCCAAGGGGCATAATGTGCACTTTTAAAGTGCAGATACGAGTCAGTATTAACCGGTTTAGTATAATTAGAGGTAATAATCTTATTGTCTACGACTCTGAGGGTCACATCCAGGAAGTCAATACTTTCCTGACTGTAAGTGTGAGTGAAGGATAAATTGTGTTGATTAGAATTGAGAGAAAGAACAAAAGAAGAAGCAGAACAAGAATCCCCATCCCAAATAATGAAAAGATCATCTATGTAACGGCCATAGAAAACCAGGTTCGCATCCCAGGTGCCACCCCACACATGGTGATCTTCAAAATCACCCATGTATAGGTTTGCATAACTGGGAGCGAACCTGGTTCCCATGGCCGTTCCCATCACCTGTAAATAGTAAACATCCAGAAAAAGAAAATAATTGTGATGAAGAATAAAAGTGATGCAATCAAGTAAAAATTGTCTGTGTTCCACACTAAGGTCTCCATCTGAAGACAGACGCTTGCGTATAGAATCAATACCTTTAAGGTGTGGAATGTGTGTATACAGTGCCTGAACATCAAGTGTCAAAAATGCATAACCTGATTTCCAGGAAATACTTTGGATTTTGTTTAGAAAATCAGTCGTGTCTCTCAGATGTGACCTGAGTGTGGAAACTCGAGGTTGAAGAAATGAATCTATGTAGTAGGATAAATTAGAAGTGAGTGAATCTATACCAGAAATTATAGGTCGCCCAGGTGGTGAAGTGAGTGATTTGTGAATTTTAGGGAGAAAGTAAAAAGTGGGTGTGACAGGAAAAGAAGGTAGTAGGAAACGGTATTCGTCCCTGGATATGACCCCCGAACTGACCACAGAATCTAGAAGAGTACGGAGTTCTTGTGAGAAAAGCTGAGTTGGATTAGTTTTGAGAATAGAATAGAATTGAGTATTATGCAGTTGTCTGTGCGCCTCATTAATATAATCATCCTGGTTCATTATCACTAACCCCCCTCCCTTATCTGCTTCTTTGATGGTGATGGTAGTATCTTGGGTGAGTAATTTAAGGGCCCTCTTCTCTTGTCGTGATAAGTTGGACTGATGATGAGTACATTTCTGTTGTTTCCCAACTAATTCTTTAAAGTCCTCCAGGGTTATTTTATAAAAGGACTCGATACTACTGCTCTTTGCCGAAATAGGGAAAAATTCTGATTTTAATTTAAATGGAGGTTTAAGTTCCTGTACATCATAGATCTTTTTATGAGTTGGGATAATATCCTCCTCCGTATGATTTTGTTCCCAGAGTTCTTCGAGGACGGAAAGCATGACGTCATCATTTGAATCTAACACTATAGGTAAAGATTCATCTCCATGGCGCTCGAGATCCTTTTTGGCAAAATATCTCTTGCGGCATAGAGCCCGAATATAGCGGTTTAATTCGACATATAGATCAAATATGTTCGGTTCATCGGTTGGCGAGAATTTTAAACCTTTCTCCAACAGAGATATTTCTGATTGACTCAGAGTTCTGTTGGACAGGTTAAAAATGGTTCTCTTACAATTTATGCCAGCCGAGGTGCGAACTATACCCTTCTTGGATTTTTTCTGTTCATGCTTTCCTCCTCTCTTACCTCGGGGCTTAAATCCCTGCTTCTTTTTGGGGTGTTTCTCTGATGGTAATAAGGGTCTTTGATCTTTGGACGTGCCCCTAAAAAATCCCTCGTGTTTGTATGTTGTATCTGAGTATCTGTCTGGGCCTCCTCTCTGTATTCCTCCCTTCCTTTGTACTGTTGTGTTGGACGAGTGTAATTATTATCAGAATGATAATAGTCCCTCCTGTCTCCCCTCTCAGTTCTTATATCATCCTTATGATAGGAAGAATCCCTGTATCTGTTTCTATTGAAAGGTTTATTTTTAGACCAATCTCTCTCTCTGGGTGGTGGTAGTTGTTCTCTAGTTCCTTTTTGTTGTTGTTGTTTCTCTGTATCTTTCCTATAGGAACGTACCATATCATTCTCATAGTCAAACAGGTCCCGCCTGAACTTTTTTTGTTTTTGTTCCATAATATTCCGTTCGTATCTAATGACCTTGTCATTAACTACTTTGTCTCTCTCATTAAAACTGTCCTCTCTATTATACCTCTCCATTGACTTCTTTAAAACATCAATTTCTTTTTCGATATTGTGGACTTTAGCAGATCTGTATTTCACAATTAGTTTCATTAATGCAAGTGAACATTCATCTAGCAATCTGTCCCATTCAATTTGATACTCTTTGTTATCATGAAAGATAGAGGATTTAAACAGACGGAGGCCTCTTGGTACCATTTTTTTATCAATATATTGCTGTAGGTTGGTACTATCAAGCCAGTTCCTAGATTCAGCTTTCAAGAGATCCTCCAGTCTGTGAAAATCCTGTATCATGTCCGATCTATCAGACACAGGTTCTTCAGTTTTAGATACATCCATGTGAGACCAATATGCTTGTCTTCTATCATTACGTTCACTAATATTAGTAAAACAACTCATGACTGCAGCACTACCAATTACCAAAACACCAAGGAGTACACAGAGAATGGAGTGCGCTATCAGAGAGCTGCTGGTGTAGGGGGTGGTAAATCCCCAAAAAGGTATAGCAGCAATATAAATAAAATAATCACCAGCGCTAAAATGATATTGATAGTAAGAGTAATGATTGAATAATATTCTGAATAGAATTAAAAAAAAAAAAAAAAAAAAAAAATATATATAATCAGGACGGTAGGTTGGAGTTTAAATAGTATATATTAAATTTTAATAAAAAATTATAATAAAAATATACATATCACAGGTGTTTAAAGAGCAAAATTAGGAATTAAAAATATTCAATTGATAGAACACATCCACATATTTCCTCATCACAGTCTAATTCATACCCCGGCTAGGACTTCCTCTGGAATATTATCCGTATAATGTTTGTTTGGAGAATAGTTAATGTAAAGGAGTGTTGAAAAATCCCTTCTTAAGCATACCAATGCAGGCGTATCAGGCGGATTGGGAGACTCCAATTTTCTCCCCGAACATTCCAGCTGAGCAGACGAAGCCCCTCAGAAACAGCAGACATGGAAATTATAGAAGGAAGGTGCAACAGGATAGATTAAAGAGACATACATCAAAACCTGGCATCTCAGCAGAGCAAGGCTGAGCAAACAATAAACAGGGACAAGAGCAACCAGTCCCCCTACGCCCCAGGAGACAAAAGAGCACAGAGCAGTATCGTACGGATATAGCGTGTCATTGCACAGTACGCACAGAACTAAAAAGTGATGGCTTAGAAAAAAACAAACTAACCCCCCCCGCACCCACCCTGTATCACCTCGCAAACTTAAGGCATACCTGGATCCCATAACTCCCATTAAGTAACCAAACTAAGGGATAAGGGCCTAACCAAAGAACCTTAGTTGTGCATTCGGCACACCTCAGATTCTGTGTGTTTGCATAACTGGACTTATTGCTAATTTAGCACCTGTGCGTTACATCCTAGACCTGTGTCTAGCCAGCTGCGTGAGATTATGTAAGTGGTTAAAAATCACTCTCCTACTGGTGCATTCAGCACACCTCGGACTCTGGGTGTTTGCATAATTGGGCTAATAGCTAGTGTGGGCTACACCCTTGACGTGCTCATTCTATCTGCGGCACTATATGTTAAGGACTAGTCCATCAAGTGAAATATTCTATTACAAGTAATTATATCCTGATTTATTTATTTTGAGAATTTTTTTATTCATTTTTAGAGTTTAATAACTAAATTGAGATGCAGAAAATACATTCGACAAAGAAGAGTACGTACTGTACTCGTCCGGAATATAACAATGCATTAGCAATAAAATAGAGAGAGATCAGTCAGGTATGCCTGAACTTATAGAACAATGACAGGGAGCTTATAGGCAGTTAAGCCAATGAAAGGCTGAGGCATACAACTCAATGAAATATCGATGTGAAGGAAAAGCTAGAGAGAAATGTAAGATAGCAGAGAGAAATGAAAGAGATGGAAGGAAGGATAAATAGGGGGGGGGGGGGGGGGGGGATAGCCGGTTGGTCCCAAGTGCCAGTATCTTACGACGTGGCAATACAGAATGAACATGAGTGTAAATCGATATAGCCATGTGTAACCCCAATTATAACAAAGATTTAAATGGTGGCTAACGGTGGTTCAGCTCCACAATGCGTTGTCCAAGGAGTCCAGGTTGCAATAAAATGAGCAGCGGTGTCATGGAGTACCGCTGTGATACTTTCTTGTCTATAGGTATGCCAAATAGTGTTTATAGTGGCAGGAACAGTGGGGGGCAGTATAGACTTCCAGTTAGCCGCAATTTGGCACTTAGCCGTGTTCAGAATATGCTTAACTAGTTTCTGCTGTCGGCGAGGAGTGTGAGGTAATGGGTGGGATAGTAGAGTATAGAAAGGAGATGTCTGGATTGACAGACCAAGAATATAAAAAATCAGCTTATGAATTTTGGTCCAGTATCCCTTAATCAGTGGGCAACTCGCAGCTCCGGGTCGTAGATGCACAGGTCCCCTATGGCACGGAGCGCAGGAGGCAGGGTCGCGTCAGACCCCGGACCACCGCCCCGACCAGGCCGCAGCCCGCGGGGGTCAAGCACGCAGTCCCCGGACCCCACGGCGGTCAGCTCCGGGAATCACAAGCGAGGCAGGGGGGAGTCCAGGGCCTGAGTCAGCAGATGGCAGGTGCGGGGATAGTAGAGAGCTCGCCGGGGCCTCCTTCAATATGGCCGCCGCGCGTCAGCCAGGCTGAGCTGCAAAACAGGCAATAGAGCGGGCCAGGGAGGTAGAGAGGGCTCCCTCGGAACAGCCAGCAGCGGCAGAGACTCCAGCGGGGGGAGCGGGCGGCCGCCCAGCCGGTCCGTGTCCCCGGACGCCAGCGGCGGGCGGATGCAGAAATAGATGCCCCTGTCCACAGAGTACGGGTAGGCCGCATTCTATAGGAGCTACTAGTTTGCTCCCCGACTCTGTGGCGCACACCCAGACACCTCAGGGGGGACAGTGGAGTACAAGGCAGCAGCCGGATTCCGCTAAAAGTGCAGGTATTATACACTAAAGGCCTAAGCTGCAGGAGCTCCCCTCAGACACGTCTAGTCTCCTCAGCAGCTAGGCCACGCCTCCTATCCGATCTAATTTTATTTCTTCAAGTATATTACAAGTACTGTGCATCAGGCTTTGTTTCAATATTGCTCTATATTACAATAGAAATTTCTCAGTGATGACAGGATAGTCTTCTTCATTAGTCCTATAGTGGAGATCCAGACTAAGCAACGTTAATTTCACTTACAACTAGGCGTAGTAGAGATGGTATTCTGTGAGTAAGAGAATTCAAGGAAGTACCCAGGATGAATGGAAGCATTGTTTCAGAAATTACAGCTACAGCAGTAAGAATCTTCCATTTAGAAGACATTTTTTAAGAAAATGGGTTTATTTACGAACGGTAAAATATGTATCTTCATTGCTAGGAAGGAGTGTTTTTGTTTTTTTTTGTCCCTAATAAAACTATTGGATAATATCAGGAATATTTTGGATCTCAGGGAATATATACGTTACGGTAAAAACTTACTGTTGATAACAGGATTTATTTTCATCCACTAGGGGTCACTGGAGTACTCTTGGGATATGGACGGTTCCACTGGAACTAGGAACTGAACAGTTAAACTTTGACTATATCTCCCCTCCATATCCCAGAGTACCTCAGTGTTTTTTCGGTGCTCACAGAGCAACTAGGCTTGTGGAAGTGGATCCACAATTATTGATTTTTTCTTTGATTATTTTTTGAAAACATCCCTTTCCCCCTTCCAAGAAGGCGAGGGTTTGGGATAGTGAAAGCTACTGTTGCAGCTGTGGGTGTCGGACCTCTCTAAAAAGAGCTCCCTCGCTTCCACGTGCAGGACACCTGCAGTAAAAGGCTGACAGTGCTTACAGAGAAGCCCCGTCATTGCCCTCACCACAGGGTCCAGGTATGTTGTTTGGGGCGGTCAGCTCATGCTGCCGCCCCGCTGTGTGGGATTACTGTGTGTGTATTTGTACCGCTCCGCTGCCCGCAGCCGCCCGCCGCCGCTTCCAGCGCCGCTGTGTTAATGTCTCTTCCGCTGCGCTGAGCCACGCTGGTCTTTGTAGGCCGCTCCACGCGGCATATCGTCTGCTCCGATGCACTTCCGGAGGGCGCACAAGGCCGGTCTCCGTGTACAGAGTAGTGGTACACGGAGCACGGGGGAGAGGGGGAGGCACACTTCTTTGAAAGTATGTATGACCTAACACAGAGCCAGCAGCGCTGTATAGATAAGTAACAGGAATATATGCATTTAAGTATAATCTGCTACATAGATTAATGTTTGCACTTTGTGATATTCTGTGAGCATGGGGACATATTAAACCATGCTTCCTGTTTTTCCTGTTTCTTTTCAGAATTTCCTGTACACATCTCTCCACCATTGAAGGCGCTGGGGTGTTAGGGGGATTTTGGGATCGGACATATTACTGGCACATTTGGCCAGAGATATAGAGACACCTTAGTGCTATTTACTGAGTCGCACAGGTTCTTTGTATTTGTATTGTGTTTTTTGTTTTTTTTTGGCATGAGTAAGACACCAGCAAAGTCCAAGAAGCAGGTTTACTGCAATGTCTGTAAGGGTGTATTACCTGATGGATTTACCACATGTAAAGTATGTGTTGTAAATTCTGAAACAAATACAATTCCTGCTCCGGTTTCAAATCCCATTTCAACCCCGGACCCGCCATGGGCTATATTAGCAGATGTTTTAGCTGGATTGCAATCAGAGTTGGCCGCCTCTCGGCAGGAGCGAGAGGCGGCAAGATCTGAATCTATGGTGAGACCGCTAGAACTTCCTGAGGGGTCTCAGCCTTACCAAAGGTCCAGATCTTCTTTGACTAAAGGGGATAAGTTTCATTTTTCCTATAAGCTACCGGCTGCTATGTTAATGTCTGATGATTCTTCGCCAGACCTCACTTTACAAGATATGGGTGAGGAGGGCGAAGTAGACCAGCAGTCAGAGGGTCACGATTTTGACAGACCAGGTATTGATAATCTCATCAGAGCAGTGCGTCAGTCTCTGAATTTTACAGAAACTGAGGAGCCTCTGACAAATGATGAGGTCGTTTTTACTAAACGACAAAGAACTCCAGTTTGTTTTCCTGTGTCAGAATCTCTTAATAAAATGTTACTAGAAACAAGGAAGAATCCGGATAAACTGTTTTCTGTACCTCACAGAGTTAGGTCTAGGTATCCGTTTCCAGAGTCTGACAGCTACATGGGAGAATCCACCGTTGGTGGATTCATCTGTGTCTAAACTTTCAAAGAAATTAACCATACCAGTACCAGCTGCAACTACACTCAAGGACCCTTCGGACCGTAAAATAGAGGTTATGCTGAAGTCCATGTATACAGCGGCAGGAGTGCTGCTTAGACCTGGGTTGAGTGACATTTGGGTAACTAAAGCATTAATGGTATGGATAACAGAACTCAGATCTGCCTTAACTGATGATCATCTTATACTACTGGCTGATCAAATCTGGGAAGCTGCTGACTATTTATGTACAGCTTCTACTGACGTCTGTCAGCTTACTTCTCGCCTTTCTTCATCACTAGTCACAGCACGACGTGCGCTCTGGCTACGCTCTTGGCGAGCTGAGGCAGAGGTCAAAAAAGGAATAGAAGCATTACCTTATGAGGGCGAGAGGTTATTCGGTCCTGAATTGGACAAATGGATTTCTGAGGCCACGGGAGGAAAGTCGGTTTTCTTACCATTTCCTCCAACAGTGCCTAGAAAAAGATATTCTGGACCGGCGTTCAAATCTTTTACACCTCAGTCCTTTCGCGGGCGTGGCAGGGGAACGGCCACACCAGGTAGACGAGGTCGGGGACGTAGTTTCCAACGAGCCAATACCACTCGTCAGGATACTAAAGTCACCGGTAAGCCAGTGGCATGACTGGCTCCCAGCCCATCTCCGATCTCCTATTGTAGGAGCACGTCTTCAGTCATTCCAGTTGGCGTGGCTTCAGACGTCCACAGATGGGTGGATCCGCAATTTAGTTTTAACAGGTTACAAAATAGAGTTCGACTGTCTCCCGCCAATGCGGTTTTTCAGGACAGGACTGCCTCGGTCGGACGACAAGAGGGCAATTCTGCAGACTGCCATTCAGTCTTTGCTGGACGCAGCAGTTTTGGTTCCGGTCCCTGTGCACCAACAGGGTCAGGGTTATTATTCCAGTCTGTTTGTAGTACCAAAGCCGGATGGCTCGGTCAGGCCAATATTGAACTTAAAGGGCCTCAACCAGTACGTCACTTACTACAGATTCAAGATGGAATCTCTACGATCAGTAATTGCAGGTCTAGAGCCACAGGAGTTTGATTGCGCTGGATCTCAAGAATGCGTACTTACACATTCCGATTTGGCCTCCTCATCAAAGGTTTTTGCGGTTTGCAATACGACAGAACCATTATCAGTTTCAGGCTCTACCGTTTGGCCTCTCGTCAGCACCTCGGGTATTCACCAAGGTGATGTCTGTGTTGATAGCTCATCTCAGATCTCTAGGAGTGATAATAGTTCCATACTTGGACGATCTGCTCATCACAATGCATTGCGACAGGCAGTGCACATCCTGCAGGCGGTTCAGGTGCAATCAGACAATGCGACGGCGGTTGCATACATCAACAAACAAGGCGGAACGAGAAGCCGCATGGCAATGTGGGAAGTAGCTTGAATCCTCAATTGGGCAGAAGACCACCAGGTCATATTGTCGGCAGTGTTCATTCCGGGAGTGGACAACTGGGAGGCGGATTATCTCAGTCGTCGGGACTTTCATCCAGGAGAATGGGCATTAAATCCAGAAGTATTTCTCATGCTGGTCCAGAGGTGGGGTTACCTGCAGGTGGACTTGATGGCATCTCGCCACAATCATCAAATGCCCCAGTATGTATCCAGAACGAGAGATCCAGAGGCAGTGGCGGTGGATGCTCTCACAGTCCGGTGGCCATACAGTCTAGTGTATCTGTTTCCACCGTTTCCGCTGCTCCCGCTATTGCTAAAACGGATCAAAAGAGAGTTTGTCACAGTCATACTAGTGGCGCCTCATTGGCCACGGAGAGCTTGGTTCTCGGATCTTTGCGGATTACTCGCATACGATCCTTGGCCGCTCCCACTACGTCCGGACCTGTTAGAACAGGGTCTGTTTCTTTACCCCGATTTAGCGCGGCTGCGTTTGACGGGGTGGCTGTTGAGACCGCCCTCTTAAGAAGAGAGGGCATTCTAGAATCAGTCATTCCAACCATGTTACGAGCTAGAAAGCCGGTTACGGCAGCTCATTATTACAGAATTTGGCGTGCCTATATAGGTTGGTGTAAAGCTCGCAAATTTCCGACGACTTCTTTCAAGTTATCCTGTCTTTTGTTATTTCTACAGATGGGGTTAGATGGAGGTCTACGTCTATCCACACTAAAAGTGCAGATATCTGCTTTGTCAATTTACTTTCAAAGACGATTGGCTCTTTTGCCATCAGTACACACCTTTATGCAGGGTGTCCTCAGAGTACAGCCTCCATTCATTCCACCTACAGCGCCATGGGACTTGAATCTGGTTTTAGATTTCTTAGTCTTTTCATTTTGAACCCTTACAACAAGTGGATATTAAATTTCTCACTTGGAAAACAATTTTCTTCTAGCCTTGGCTTCGGCAAGGCGGGTTTCAGATTTGGGTGCCTTGTCATGCAAGCCGCCATATTTGGTGTTTCATGATGACAGAGCGGAACTTCGGACGAATTCCGTTTTCTTACCAAAGGTAGTGTCATCTTTTCACATCAACCAACCAATAGTAGTTCCTGTGTTATCAGGACATTCTGAAACTCTGGATGTGGTACGCGCTTTACGCGTTTGTGTCTCGAACGTCCACGGTTCGTAAGACTGATACGTTGTTTGTTCTCTATGATGCTGCCAAGAGGGGTTGGCCAGCCTCTAAGCAGACCTTATCCAGATGGATAAAACTGACCATACATCAGGCTTATCCTCAGGCTAGGTTACAGCCGCCTACTTCGGTAACAGCTCATTCCACACGTTCTGTGGGAACTTCATGGGCAGCTGGTCGGGGAGTTTCTACGACACAGCTTTGCCGGGCGGCTACATGGTCGTCGGTGCACACGTTTGTGCGCTTTTATAAGTTTGATACTTTTGCGACATCAGCATCTAGCTTTGGCCGTTTAGTGTTACAGGTGCCAAATAGCTCTCCCGCCCACGGGGGAAACTTTGGTACGTCCCAAGAGTACTCCAGTGACCCCTAGTGGATGAAAAAGAAAATAGGATTTTGGTACTTACCAGATAAATCCTTTTCTTTGAATCCATAGGGGGCACTGGACGCCCACCCAGAGCAGTTGTTACCTGGTTGTGGTAAGTGCAGGGAATATTATGGTAACACACTCTTACCGACTGTTTCAAATTAGAAATTCTGTCGGGTTGGTGTCAACTGTTAGTTGTCATTTTTTGTTTGTGTCAACTTTATTGTTGTCCATTTTTTTTGTTATATGTATGTCTCCATTGTCAACCTCTATAGCTCCAGTTCGGCTCAGTAAAAAAAACACTGAGGTACTCTGTGATATGGAGGGGAGATATAGTTAAAGTTTAACTGTTCAGTGCCTAGTTCCAGTGGAACCGTCCATATCCCAAGAGTACTCCAGTGCCCCCTATGGATTCAAAGAAAAGGATTTATCTGGTAAGTACCAAAATCCTATTTTCTCTGACGTCCTAAGTGGATGCTGGGGACTCCGTCAGGACCATGGGGATTAGCGGCTCCGCAGGAGACAGGGCACAAAAGTAAAAGCTTTAGGATCAGGTGGTGTGCACTGGCTCCTCCCCCTATGACCCTCCTCCAAGCCTCAGTTAGATTTTCGTGCCTGGCCGAGAAGGGTGCAATCTAGGTGGCTCTCCTAAAGAGCTGCTTAGAGTAAAAGTTTTGTTAGGTTTTTTATTTTCAGTGAGTCCTGCTGGCAACAGGCTCACTGCTACGAGGGACTTAGGGGAGAAGAAGTGAACTCACCTGCGTGCAAGATGGATTGGCTTCTTAGGCTACTGGACACCATTAGCTCCAGAGGGATCGAACACAGGCCCAGCCATGGAGTCCGGTCCCAGAGCCGCGCCGCCGACCCCCTTGCAGATGCCGAAGAGTGAAGAGGTCCAGAAACCGGCGGCAGAAGACTTTTCAGTCTTCATGAGGTAGCGCACAGCACTGCAGCTGTGCGCCATTGTTGTCAGCACACTTCACACCAGCGGTCACTGAGGGTGCAGGGCGCTGGGGGGGGCGCCCTGGGCAGCAATGAAATACCTATACTGGCTAAAAGATACATCACATATAGCCCCTGGGGCTATATGGATGTATTTAACCCCTGCCAGGTCTCAGAAAAACGGGAGAAGAAGCCCGCCGAAAAGGGGGCGGAGCCTATTCTCCTCAGCACACAGCGCCATTTTCCCTCACAGAAATGCTGGTGGGAAGGCTCCCAGGCTCTCCCCTGCACTGCACTACAGAAACAGGGTTAAAACAGAGAGGGGGGGGCACTTATTTGGCGATATGATTATATATATTAAGATGCTATAAGGGAAAAACACTTATATAAAGGTTGTCCCTGTATAATTATAGCGTTTTGGTGTGTGCTGGCAAACTCTCCCTCTGTCTCCCCAAAGGGCTAGTGGGGTCCTGTCCTCTATCAGAGCATTCCCTGTGTGTGTGCTGTGTGTCGGTACGTGTGTGTCGACATGTATGAGGACGATGTTGGTGAGGAGGCGGAGCAATTGCCTGTAATGGTGATGTCACTCTCTAGGGAGTCGACACCGGAATGGATGGCTTATTTAGGGAATTACGTGATAATGTCAATACGCTGCAAGGTCGGTTGACGACATGAGACGGCCGGCAAACCAATTAGTACCTGTCCAGGCGTCTCAAACACCGTCAGGGGCTTTAAAACGCCCATTTACCTCAGTCGGTCGACACAGACACGGACACTGACTCCAGTGTCGACGGTGAAGAAACAAACGTATTTTCCATTTGGGCCACACGTTACATGTTAAGGGCAATGAAGGAGGTGTTACATATTTCTGATACTACAAGTACCACAAAAGAGGGTATTATGTGGGGTGTGAAAAAACTACCTGTAGTTTTTCCTGAATCAGATAAATTAAATGAAGTGTGTGATGATGCGTGGGTTTTCCCCGATAGAAAATTATTGGCGTTATACCCTTTCCCGCCAGAAGTTAGGGCGCGTTGGGAAACACCCCTTAGGGTGGATAAGGCGCTCACACGCTTATCAAAACAAGTGGCGTTACCGTCTCCAGATACGGCCGCCCTCAAGGAGCTAGCTGATAGGAGGCTGGAAAATATCCTAAAAAGTATATACACACATACTGGTGTTATACTGCGACCAGCGATCGCCTCAGCCTGGATGTGCAGCGCTGGGGTGGCTTGGTCGGATTCCCGGACTGAAAATATTGATACCCTTGACAGGGACAGTATTTTATTGACTATAGAGCATTTAAAGGATGCATTTCTATATATGCGAGATGCACAGAGGGATATTTGCACTCTGGCATCAAGAGTAAGTGCGATGTCCATATCTGCCAGAAGATGTTTATGGACACGACAGTGGTCAGGTGATGCAGATTCCAAACGGCACATGTAAGTATTGCCGTATAAAGGGGAGGAGTTATTTGGGGTCGGTCCATCGGACCTGGTGGCCACGGCAACAGCTGGAAAATCCACCTTTTTTACCCCAAGTCACATCTCAGCAGAAAAAGACACCGTCTTTTCAGCCTCAGTCCTTTCGTCCCCATAAGGGCAAGCAGGCAAAAGGCCAGTCATATCTGCCCAGGGATAGAGGAAAGGGAAGAAGACTGCAGCAGGCAGCCCATTCCCAGGAACAGAAGCCCTCCACCGCTTTTGCCAAGTCCTCAGCATGACGCTGGGGCCGTACAGGACCCCTGGATCCTACAAGTAGTATCCCAGGGGTACAGATTGGAAGTTCGAGACGTCTCCCCCTCGCAGGTTCCTGAAGTCTGCTTTACCAACGTCTCCCTCCGACAGGGAGGCAGTATTGAAAACAATTCACAAGCTGTATTCCCAGCAGGTGATAATCAAAGTACCCCTCCTACAACAAGGAAAGGGGTATTATTCCACACTATATTGTGGTACTGAAGCCAGACTGCTCGGTGAGACCTATTCTAAATCTGAAATATTTGAACACTTACATACAAAGGTTCAAATCAAGATGGAGTCACTCAGAGCAGTGATAGCGAACCAGGAAGAAGGGGACTATATGGTGTCCCTGGACATCAAGGATGCTTACCTCCATGTCCCAATTTGCCCTTCTCACCAAGGGTACCTCAGGTTCGTGGTACAAAACTGTCACTATCAGTTTCAGACGCTGCCATTTGGATTGTCCACGGCACCCCGGGTCTTTACCAAGGTAATGGCCGAAATGATGATTATTCTTCAAAGAAAAGGCGTCTTAATTATCCCTTACTTGGACGATCTCCTGATAAGGGCAAGGTCCAGAGAACAGTTGGAGGTCGGAGTAGCACTATCTCAAGTAGTTCTACGACAGCACGGGTGGATTCTAAATATTCCAAAATCGCAGCTGTCTCCGACGACACGTCTGCTGTTCCTAGGGATGATTCTGGACACAGTCCAGAAAAAGGTGTTTCTCCCGGAGGAGAAAGCCAGGGAGTTATCCGAGCTAGTCAGGAACCTCCTAAAACCAGGAAAAGTGTCAGTGCATCATTGCACAAGGGTCCTGGGAAAATGGTGGCTTCTTACGAAGCGATTCCATTCGGCAGATTTCACGCAAGAACTTTTCAGTGGGATCTGCTGGAAAAATGGTCCGGATCGCATCTTCAGATGCATCAGCGGATAACCCTGTCTCCAAGGACAAGGGTGTCTCTTCTGTGGTGGCTGCAGAGTGCTCATCTACTAAAGGGCCACAGATTCGGCATTCAGGACTGGGTCCTGGTGACCACGGATGCCAGCCTGAACGGCTGGGGAGCAGTCACACAAGGAAAAAATTTCCAGGGAGTGTGATCAAGTCTGGAGACTTCTCTCCACATAAATATACTGGAGCTAAGAGCAATTTACAATGCTCTAAGCTTAGCAAGACCTCTGCTTCAAGGTCAGCCGGTATTGATCCAGTGGGACAACATCACGGCAGTCGCCCACGTAAACAGACTGGGCGGCACAAGAAGCAGGAGGGCAATGGCAGAAACTGCAAGGATTCTTCGCTGGGCGGAAAATCATGTGTTAGCACTGTCAGCAGTGTTCATTCCGGGAGTGGACAACTGGGAAGCAGACTTCCTCAGCACGACCTCCACCCGGGAGAGTGGGGACTTCATCGGGAAGTCTTCCACATGATTGTGAACCGTTGGGAAAGACCAAAGGTGGACATGATGGCGTTCCGCCTGAACAAAAAACTGGACAGGTATTGCGCCAGGTCAAGAGACCCTCAGGCAATAGCTGTGGACGTTCTGGTAACACCGTGGGTGTACCAGTCGGTGTATGTGTTCCCTCCTCTGTTTCTCATACCTAAGGTACTGAGAATTATAAGACGTAGAGGAGTAAGAACTATACTCGTGGCTCCGGATTGGCCAAGAAGGACTTGGTACCCGGAACTTCAAGAGATGCTCACAGAGGACTCATGGCCTCTGCCGCTAAGAAGGGACTTGTTTCAGCAAGTACCATGTCTGTTCCAAGACTTACCGCGGCTGCGTTTGACGGCATGGCGGTTGAACGCCGGATCCTAAGGGAAAAAGGCATTCCGGAAGAGGTCATTCCTACCCTGGTCAAAGCCAGGAAGGAGGTGACCGCACAACATTATCACCACATGTGGCAAAAATATGTTGCGTGGTGTGAGGCCAGGAAGGCCCCACGAAGAAATTTCAACTCGGTCGATTCCTGTATTTCCTGCAAACAGGAGTGTCTATGGGCCTCAAATTGGGGTCCATTAAGGTTCAAATTTCGGCCCTGTCGATTTTCTTCCAGAAAGAATTGGCTTCAGTTCCTGAAGTCCAGAAGTTTGTCAAGGGAGTACTGCATATACAACCCCCTTTTGTGCCTCCAGTGGCACTGTGGGATCTCAACGTAGTTCTGGGATTCCTCAAATCACATTGGTTTAAACCGCTCAAATCTGTGGATTTGAAATATTTCACATGGAAAGTGACCATGATGTTGGCCCTGGCCTCGGCCAGGCGAGTGTCAGAATTGGCGGCTTTGTCTCACAAAAGCCCATATCTGATTGTCCATTCGGACAGGGCAGAGCTGCGGACTCGTCCCCAGTTTCTCCCTAAGGTGGTGTCAGCGTTTCACCTGAACCAGCTTATTGTGGTACCTGCGGCTACTAGGGACTTGGAGGACTCCAAGTTGCTAGATGTTGTCAGGGCCCTGAAAATATAGGTTTCCAGGACGGCTGGAGTCAGGAAAACTGACTTGCTGTTATCCTGTATGCACCCAACAAACTGGGTGCTCTTGCTTCTAAGCAGACGATTGCTAGTTGGATGTGTAGTACAATTCAGCTTGCACATTCTGTGGCAGGCCTGCCACAGCCAAAATATGTAAATGCCCATTCCACAAGGAAGGAGGCTCATCTTGGGCGGCTGCCCGAGGGGTCTCGGCTTTACAACTTTGCCGAGCTGCTACTTGGTCAGGGGCACACCCTGGCTGAGGAGGACCTGGAGTTCTCTCACTCGGTGCTGCAGAGTCATCCGCACTCTCCCGCCCGTTTGGGAGCTTTGGTATAATCCCCATGGTCCTGACTGAGTCCCCAGCATCCACTTAGGACGTCAGAGAAAATAAGAATTTACTTACCGATAATTCTATTTCTCGTAGTCCGTAGTGGATGCTGGGCGCCCATCCCAAGTGCGGATTGTCTGCAATACTTGTACATAGTTATTGTTACAAAAATCGGGTTATTATTGTTGTGAGCCATCTTTTCAGAGGCTCCGCTGTTATCATGCTGTTAACTGGGTTCAGATCACAGGTTGTACAGTGTGATTGGTGTGGCTGGTATGAGTCTTACCCGGGATTCAAAATCCTTCCTTATTGTGTACGCTCGTCCGGGCACAGTATCCTAACTGAGGCTTGGAGGAGGGTCATAGGGGGAGGAGCCAGTGCACACCACCTGATCCTAAAGCTTTTACTTTTGTGCCCTGTCTCCTGCGGAGCCGCTAATCCCCATGGTCCTGACGGAGTCCCCAGCATCCACTACGGACTACGAGAAATAGAATTATCGGTAAGTAAATTCTTATTTTCTCCAAAGTACACAGGTTTTACAGGATAACATTGGTATATGGTGAAGCGACAGCGGATTTGCACTAATCGGTCAACGCTTTTCGGCCTCCCAGCATGCAACGGGCCCGTCCATATATCTATGCCTCCTAGCACAGGCAAATCCGTTATATTCCCAAAGCTCAAGGCAGGAGCATCATAGCCCTAATCAGGCGAGAAGAACACGCATACACACCATTCTGTACAAGAAGGAAGTGGTTAGTGAGTAAAAGGATTCTCAAATCAGGTGTGTCAGGGTGGGATCCCTGTGCACTTAGGAGAAATACTGTTATCAACAGTAAGTTCTTACCATAACATATATTTCTCCGGCAGAGTCCACAGGATAACATTGGGATTTCCCAGAGCAATTTAGTGGTGGGGGCGCTCCTGATTGGACAGGAGAATCCTTCACCTGAATTCAGCGCCATGAGAGGCAAAGGTAGCCATGGCATAATGTCTAATGAATGTGTTAATGGAAGACCATGTGGCTGCCTTACCTTTTCTGCTGAAGCACCATGTTGTGCTGCCCATGATGGACCTACCTTACGAGTAGAGTGAGCAGAGACATTAGCCGAAACAGGGAGGTCAGCTTGAGAATATGCTTCTGAAATCATCATCTGAAGCCACCTTGCCAGTGTCTGCTTATCTGCAGGCCATCCTCTTGTGAAATCCGTAGAGAATGAAGAGAATCTGTTTTTATGATGGCACTGGTACGATCTACATAGATTTTTAAGGCACGGACCACGTCCAGCGATGCATCTCCCGCAGAAAGGCCCAGTACCTGGAAAGCTGAGACTATTTCTCTTTATTATTAAGGTGGAATTTAGACACCACCTTGGGAAGATTCCTAGATCTAGTTCTGAGAACTGCTTTATCTGGATAAAAAAAAAAAATCAGAAATGGGGAACGATATGACAATGCCCCTAAATCTGACACTCTTCTAGCTGACGCCATGGCCAGTAGAAAGAGAACTTTAGCTGTCAACCATTTAACATCCACTTTATTAAGTGTTTCAAATGGGGCAACTTGAAGGACCTTTAGAACTAAATTTAAGTCCCAAGGCACTGTGGGAGGAACAAAGGGAGGTTGAATGCGCAGCATTCCCTGGAAAAAAAAAGTATGCACATCCTGTAAGTTGGCAATTTTCTTTTGGAGCCATACAGTCAATGCCGACATTTGCACTCTCCTTCAGGCAGGAATGGATAAAGGTTTGAAGGTGACTTCCTTGAATGATAAAACCCTGGAAACTGAAAGACTTGGGGTCCATTTTCCATTCACTGTACCAATAAATATAAGTTTGCAATATTCTGTGATAAATGCGAGCTGAGGAAGGTTTCCTTGCTCTGAGCATTGTTTGAATTACATGTTTATGAGAATCCTCTTGACTTCAGGATAGAGGTTTCAAGAGCCAAGCCGTCAAAGACAGTCAATCCAGATGTCTGTAATAACAAGGACCCTGCATCAGTAGATCTGGACGTTAAGGGAGCAGGAGTGGAGCATCCATTGACATTCTCTGCAGATCTGTGTACCAATGCCTTCTGGGCCAAGCCGGAGCTATTAGTATCATGGCACCTTTTCCTTGCTTTATCTCTCACCACCCTGGGTAATAGGGTGATTGGAGGAAACGCATAAGCCAGATGAAAATCCCATCTCACCGACAGGGCATCCACAAAGATCGCTCTGGGATCCTTTGTTCTTGACCGTATGCGTGAACTTTGTTGTTCGGACGGGATGCCATGAGATCTATCTCTGGCAACCCGCCTTGTCTACTAGAGTCTGGAAGACCTCCGGGTGTATAGCCTATTCGCTTGCCTGAATGGCGTATTGACTGAGAAAATCCGCTTCCCAGTTTAGGACTCCTGGAACAAACACTGCTGACAAGGCTGGAGGATGATCTGCCCCCTTTTGTATGTGACTTACCTCCATCGCATTTCAGCTGCGAGTTCCTCCCTGATGGTTGAGGTACGCTACTGCCGTCTCATTGTCCGAGCGGATCTGAACTGGTTTTCCCTGAAGAATGTCCTTTGCCTGAATCAGTGCCATGTATATGGCCCGAAGTTCCAATATGTTTATTGGCAGGCAATCTTCTTTCTTGGTCCATTTCCTCTGGAAACACAACCTTCCTGACACTGCTCCCGAGCCTTGGAGACTGGCATCTCTTGTCAGAATTTCCCAATCTGATATCCAAAAGGGTCTCGCATTGTCCAGATGGGATGTCTGTAGCCACCAGGCTAATGACCTTCTTACTTCTATCATAAGAACCATAGTCTGTGTTTTTATCGTCTGATGCAAACCATTCCATTTGGCAAGAATCAGGTGCTGCAGAGGCCTTGAGTGGAACTGTGCATACTCCACCATGTGGAATGTTGACACCATCAACCCCATCACACGTATTGCTGCGTGTATGGATACCTTTT
The DNA here is from genome assembly GCF_028390025.1 of Pseudophryne corroboree. NCBI lineage: Eukaryota > Metazoa > Chordata > Amphibia > Anura > Myobatrachidae > Pseudophryne > Pseudophryne corroboree. The sequence goes on along the minus strand of NC_086445.1, from coordinate 752,608,505 downwards.
GACTGTGTAGCAAGTCCTGAATCCTTGACTGAACCTTGACTATCTTGTTCAGATGTAAAATTACTCTGAAGATTTGAATCCAGTACCGCCCCCAAGTGAGTCATCTGCTGTGAAGGAATCAGAGACTATTTTGCCCAATTTATGAGCCACCCGTGCCTTTGCAAACACGTTATTATCTGTTGCAGATGACACAGGAGCAATTCTTGCGACTGTGCCAGGATTAAAAAATCGTCTAGGTATGGAAAAATGCTTATCCCTACTGGCGGAGATAAGCTGCCATTGCCACCATAATCTTGGTAAATACTCTGGGGGCTGTGGCTAACCCAAAAGGTAGGGCTGGAACTGAAAATGCTGTTGGAGGATAGCGAACCTGAGATAGCGCTGATGGGACAGTGCTATAGGGACATATAGGTATGCATCCTGTATATCAGCGATACCATATAATCCCCTGGCTTCATGGCCAGAATTTTGGATTGTTAAGTCTCCATATGAAACCGAGGTACCCATATGTACTCGTTAAGCACTTTGAGATTAAGAATGGTCAGAAATGACCCATTTGGTTTCTGAACTAGAAACAGGTTGGAGTAAAAGCCCTGTCCTCGTTGCGCAGGAGGAAATGGAATGACTACTCGACTGAAGCAATTTCTGAACTGCCTCTTGCAAAGCCCTGGCCTTTGTCTCTACCCGAGACGGGCTGGTGCAAAAAAAACCTTTGAGGAGGGTGCTTCTTGAAGGCTATAGCATAACCTAGAGATACCGCTTCCTGCACCCAGGCATCTGTTGTAGACTGCTGCCATATCTGTGCAAACAAGTCTGCCCCCTACCCTGGGATCCCCTAGGTGGAGGCCTGTAGCATCAGGCTGATGGCTTATCTGTTTAACCAACCTGTCCTCTGGTAGCCCAATGATTTTTAGTCTTGCCAGACTTGTTGTATTGGGACTTCCTGCCATCATTTTTTTTTCCTTTAGCTTTTCCTTGAGACCGAAAAGCCGGAACTTTTACGTTTGAAATTGTATGTGGAAGGAAACTATACCTTCTTGGAGTCTGCTTCTGACTCCAAAATATCTGTCAATTCTTTACCAAAAAGAATATCTCCAGAAAAAGGCAAAGATTCCAAAACCTTCTTAAATTCTGAATCGGCTTTCCATGTACGTAGCCAAACTGCTCTGCGAGCAGCTATCGTTGAAACTGCTGCCCTGGAGGCAATAGTACCCATATCCAATGCTGCTTCTTCAAAGAACATTGCAGCCTGTTTTATATGAGCTATATGGGATTTTTGCTCTCTAGATGCTTTTAAAAAAAATCCCCCTCCAATACATCATCCTAGGCAGCCACTGCCTTTGCCATCTAAGCTTAAGCCATGGCTAGCCTTATGCCCCAGACATGGAAAAAATAGTTTTTAAAAACCATCCACCCTCCTGTCCTTGACATCATTTAATGATGTTGATGGCAAAGGTAATGTAGATTTTCGCACTAATCGAATTACATGCGTATCTACCTTAGGAGCCACCTCCCTTTTAAACAATCCCCAGCTGAAAGAGAATAATTGGAATTACATTTCTTAGGAATTCTAAACTTCTTATTGGGCGTAGCCCAAGCCTCTTCCTTGATTTCCGTCAGCTGATCTGACTCTAGAAACTCAGTCTTAACTGTTCTGTGATGTTTAAACACAGGTGCCTTGGTTTTTAACACAGGCTCTGCCGAATCCTCAGGATAGAATGTTTTTCATTGCTTTAATTAACTCTGCTATATCCAGTGAGCTGGGACCTTTCGCCGCTTCTTCGTATGCCGAAGTAGAATTTATTGAGCTTTCATCATTCGATTAATCCTCATCTGAAACATGTGTATCCTGTGAGGATGAAGATTTACTTACCACTGGCTTATCAGCCTGTTTCTTTTGAGACGCTGCTGCAAGTGATAAACCGCAGGTGGGAAGCTGCATGTAAGTGTTAATTGTGTAACATATCCCTAGTACAGGAGTTGGAGGAATTATCTGTTCAGCTATACTGGATAATGTCTGTGCAAACATAGCCCAAGATGGATCAACCTACACCTTAATCTGCTTTGTATTTTTTAAGAGACCCTGGTGAAAGCTAAAATAATTTGCACACAAACCATCATGAACCAGATCCTGAGAGCTTAACACAGCTTTGCAAGACAAACATGATATGAGTGTTGGTGTTGCTGTGAGTGTATCTTACTCACCTTTGCCGCTCTTCGACATGATAAATAATCAACACTTCCACAGTGTACTACACAATTTTGTGACTGTAATCACTTTAAGCTTTTTAAAGTGACCTACAATCCGACCCTAGCCATGCACCAGCATTGAGGATCGGAATAGAAAAAAAACTGACAGAATATATAGTAAAGTCAGCAATCACACTAGCAGTTTGTCACATGTTATACATTGGTATAGTAAGCAATATGAGCATATCATCAACTACAACTACATTTCAAGTATGTTGGAGAACATATTCCTAAATCATGTTTAAACAGATCTACCATATACAGACACATAGCGAAAGAAACAACAGTAATAGTATACAGTTTCATGCAATATGCACTTATCTAACTATTCGTATTCAAAAAGGTAGAGACTTAGTGGTGTGTTACCCGTACTCAGTAGAGTGGGATACGGGGAGACTCGCCTCACTTCCAGGACCGATCAATACATTTGCGAACGCTGAGTGGATCCAGACGCTACTAGTGTACACTGCCGCTTCATGAACCTATAGTGAACAGAGATGCACCAGTCACACAACCGCCTATGCTGCGACTGGGTCCCCTTCGTGTACAGGAAACTGGTCATGAACCGGGGGGAGGGGCGACCAAGAGAGCGTCCGAATCCCCACTGCTGACATCAACCCTAGGGATCGCGGCCTCATACTACTCCTGGAGCCTCTGATCCCTAAGGCCTAATGCTATTGCACCCGAGGTGGCAGCCGCCTCAGCGACTGTATGGTAGTCTCCCAAAACAGTGCGGCTGTGTCTATATTCCTCTTCTAAGCGGAACCGGTGCCTTACCTTCTCCCCGTGCTCCGGCCACAGCCTGGTAACGTCTGCTGGACCTGCTAGTATATCTGACACAGATGCCCGCCGAAACAGCGTGGGTAAGCGTTGTCGCGACCCGGTGAAGAGTTATTGGAGCGGCTCTTTCTAAGGTACCTATAAGACGCTGTTTAGAAAGATCACTCAAGAAAAAATAGTAAGACTATAAAATAAAATAAGAAAGTTTAGGGCTGCTAAAAACCAGCAGTCCTCTGACCACCAAACGAAAAACTGATTTACCTGAGCCAGTAGGCGGGGATATATGGACGGGCCCGTTGCATGCTGGGAGGCCGAAAAGCTTTGACTGGTGCAAATCCGCTGTCGCTTCATCATATACCAATGTTATCCTGTGGATAACCTGTGGACCCTGCCGGAGAAAGAATACATTTGTCAGAAGTAAAAAACATTTTTTTTTACATGTGAAATCAATTCTGCAAATAGAAGATTGATTTCTTGCCCTTAATGGCATTGAAGTATGCCTAATTCTAGATTACGGTCAGTTGGCAGTATATATGCATTTCTGTGTCCTCGGCAAACATTTTCCAAGTTGCTTGAAAAGGCAGTCAACATCAGTATGACAAAGCTCTAGATGTACAGAAATTGTACTCTGCAACATGCAAATAAACTCATTGGGTGGAATTCAATTGTTTGAGCAGTCGGGTCTTATAGACCAGAAAAAACAGACACCCAACCGACTTTTCAAACATTTGAATTCCCCCATTAGAATGTAGATACAGTGCATCCGGAAAGTATTCACAGTGCTTCACTCTTTCCACATTTTATGTTGCAGCCTTTTTCCAAAATGATATAAATTAATTTTTGTCCCTCAATTCTACACACAATACCCCATAATGACATTGTGAAAAAAAATTACATTTCTTAAAAGTAAAAAAACTAAGAAATCACATGTACATAAGTATTCACGGCCTTTGCTCAATACTTTTGTTGATGCAACTTTGGCAGCAATTTCAGCCTCAAGTCTTTTTGAATATGATGCCACAAGCTTGGCACACCTATCTTTGGGCAGTTTCGCCCATTCCTCTTTGCAGCACCTCTCAAACTCCATCAGGTTGGATGGGAAGCGTCAGTGCACAGCCCTTTTCAGATCTCTCCAGAGTTGTTCAATCGGATTCAAGTCTGAGCTCTGGCTGGGCCACTCAAGGACATTCAGAGCTGTCCTGAAGCCACTCCTTTTAAGATCCTGGCTGTGTGCTTTGGGTCATTTGTCCTGCTGAAAGTTGAACAGTCACCCCAGTCTGAGGTCAAGAGCTCTCTGGGGCAAGTTTTCATCCATGATGTCTCTGTACATTGCTGCCTTCAGCTTTCTCTCTATCCTGACTAGTCTCCCAGTTCCTGCCGCTGAAAAACATCCCCACAGAATGATGCTGCCACCACCATGCTTCACTGTAGGGATGGTATTAGCCTTGTGATGAGCGGTGCCTGGTTTCCTCCAAACATGACGTCTGGCATTTACACCAAAGAGTTCAATCTTTGTCTTATCAGACCAGAGAATATTGTTTCTCGTGGTCTAAGTCCTTCAGGTGCATTTTGGCAAGCTCCAGGCAGGCTGCTATGTGCTTTTTACTAAGGAGTGGCTTCTGTCTGGTCACTCTACCATACAGGCCTGATTGGTGGATTGCTGCAGAGATGGTTGTCCTTCTGGAAGGTTCTCTCTCCACAGAGGAATGCTGTAGCTCTGACAGAATGTCCATCGATATCTTGGTCACCTCCCTGACTAGGGCCCTTCTCCCCCAATCGCTCAGTTTAGACGGTCGGCCAGTTCTAGGAAGAGTCTGGGTGGTTCCGAATGTCTTCTATTTATGGATGATGGAGGCCACTGTGCTCGTTGGGACCTTCAAAGCAGCAGATATTATTCCGTACCCTTCTCCAGATTTGTGCCTCGAGACAATTCTATCTGAGGTCTACAGACAATTCATTTTGACTTCATGCTTGGTTTCTGCTCGGACATGCACTGTCAAGTGTGGAACCTTTATATTTATATGTGTAGGAGTAGCATGAGGCTGCGATCCCTAGGGTTGATATCAGCGGTGGGGAGTCAGATGCTCTCCTGGTCGCCCCTCCCCCAGTTCATGACCAGTTTCCGTCGGTCTCCCGCCATGAACTGATTGCCTCACTTCCGTCTCAGACGCTACCACGAGGGGTCTCGGGGCAGCATAGGCCGCTGCGTCTGTGTACACTAAGCGCTACCGCGAGGAGACCGGGTCGCAGTACAGGCGTCTGTATGACCGGTGCGTCTGCTTGTACTAAAAGTTCCCGGAGCGGCAGTGTACACTAGTAGCGTCTGGATCCACTCCGCATTCGCTGATGTATTGATCGATCCTGGAAGTGGGTTGAATCTCCCTGTATCCCACTCTGCTGAGTGCGGGTTATACAGCACTAAGTTTCTATCTACTTTTTTGTCAGTATGAATAGTTAACTTTAGTGCCTATTGCATATGAGTCTGTGTACATTACTGTGGTTTTCTTCGCAATGCGTCTGAATACGTTAAAGATCTGTATAGAACAGAATTCAGTAATATGTACTCCTACATACTTTGAAATGTGTTTGTAGTTGATAATATGCTCATATGACTAATATATAACATGTGACTGCTAGTGTGATGGCTGACTTTAATATAAATGATTGTCTGTTGATCTTCAGGTCCTCAATGCAGGTGCATGGGTCGGGTCAGACTGATATCACTTTAGAAAAATAAAGTGGTTACAGTCACATTGTGTAGTACACTGTGAAAGTGCTGATTATTATTCATGTCTAAGAGCGGCAAAGGTGACGAGGGTACACTTACAGTAACACCAACACTCATATCTTGATGATTTGCAAAAACTGTATTATCCTCTATGATCTGGTAGGATGGTTTATGTGTAAATGGTTTGCTGTTCAGCATAATACATCCCTGATCTACATCCGCTATAGATAGACCCATTGGGGCGATGTTTGCACAGACCTTGTCCAGTTTAGCTGAAAAGTTAATTCTTACAGCTTCAATACCAGGAATAGGGTACACTATTAACTCATACATGCAGCTCCCTATCTACGGTATATACCCAACAGCTTCTCCAATAAGACAAGCTGATAAACCGAATGTAAATAAATCATCGACTTCACAGGCTACACATGATGATCATCAGACGATGAAAGCTCTATATACTCTACTTCAGCATACGAAGAACAGGTAAAAGGAATCCGCTTAATGAATAAGCTGAATAAATGAGAGCAGAAAAGGCTAGTCTGTCAATAGAGGCAGCAGAGCCTGTGTTAAAAATAAGGCACCTGTGTTTAAATGTCCCAAAACAATAATAGGGCCTCCTCACGTGGGCAGAATTCAGGGAAAAGGTTTGGGTTACACCCAATAAAATAGAATTCCTGGTAAATGGGATTCCAATATCTTTTTCCAGCTGGGGACTGTTTAAAATAGGGAAGTGCCTCCCAAAATAGATACGCATGTCATTGATGGTGCAAAAATCTCTAATGGCCTCTGCCATCAATGTCAAAAGAGGAATGGTTTTCAAAAAAAATCATATTGTCTTTGTCTGGGGCAGTCATAAGGCCAGCCATGGCTTCACCTTGCAATCTACGGCCACACCACACTGGATAGGCCCAATCTCACTAGATCTTGGAAGCTAAGCAGTGTTGGGCCTGGTTAGTTCTTGGAGGGGAGACCACCTTGGAATACCAGGTGCTGTAGGTACATTGGGCTGAGGTACTGGAAGACAGGTTTTCAGCGCCTGCAAGGGAGCAAGAATCCCATATAGCTCATATGGACACTAATGTTCTAGGGCACAGGTTCTCAAACTCGGTCCTCAGGACCCCACACAGTGCATGTTTTGCAGGTAACCCAGCAGGTGCACAGGTGAATTAATTACTCACTGACACATTTTAAAATGTCCACAGGTGGAGCTCATTACTTCACTTGTGATTCTGTGAGGAGACCTGCAAAACATGCACTGTGTAGGGTCCTGAGGACCGAGTTTGAGAACCTGTGTTCTAGGGCATCAGCATTAACAATAGCTGCTCGCAGAGCAGTTTGGCTTACATACATGGAAAGCTGATTCAGAATCAAAGAAGGTTCTGGAAACTTTGCCTTGGCTGGAAGTTTCTGTTTGGGAAGGAGTTAACAGATATTCTGGAGTCAGAAACAGACTCTAAGAAGGTCACATTTCCTTCCACATATAACCCCAAACCTAAGGGTCCGGTTTCGGCCTTGTCAGTCATAAAGGAACGTAACTGCCCCAAGAGGACCAGTTTCCAAACCAGAAGGGGGATGACTTCTTCAGTTTGCACAGATCTGGTAGTCTACGAACAGATGCCTGGGTGCAAGAAGCATTATCTCTAGGTTATGCTTTCCCCTCTAGAAGCATCCTCCTCGAAGGTTCTTCTGTTTCAGCCCGTCTCGGGTAGAGGCGTAGGCGAGGGATTTGCATGAAGCAGTTCAGAAATTGCTTTTGTCAGGAATAGTCATTCTGGTAACCCATGCAATGGGGGGTTTTACTCCAACCTGGGTCAAAAAGGATCCTTCGCCCCATTCTAAATCTCAAAAAGTCTAAACAGATAAATTTGGGTACCACGGTTCACATGGAGACATGGCACTCCGTTGTTTGGTGGGGAGCCAGTAGAATACATAGTTTCTCTGACGTCCTAAGTGGATGCTGGGACTCCGTAAGGACCATGGGGATTAGCGGCTCCGCAGGAGACTGGGCACAACTAAAGAAAGCTTTAGGACTACCTGGTGTGCACTGGCTCCTCCCACCAAGACCCTCCTCCAGACCTCAGTTAGATTCTTGTGCCCGGCTGAGCTGGATGCACACTAGGGGCTCTCCTGAGCTCCTAGAAAGAAAGTATATTTTAGGTTTTTTATTTTACAGTGAGATCTGCTGGCAACAGACTCACTGCAGCGAGGGACTAAGGGGAGAAGAAGCGAACCTACCTAACAGGTGGAAGCTTGGGCTTCTTAGGCTACTGGACACCATTAGCTCCAGAGGGATCGACCGCATGGAACCGGCCATTGATGTTTGGTCCCGGAGCCGCGCCGCCGGCCCCCTTACAGAGCCAGAAGCAAGAAGTGTTCCGGAAAATCGGCGGCAGAAGACTTGAGTCTTCACCAAGGTAGCGCACAGCACTGCAGCTGTGTGCCATTGCTCCTCATGCACACCTCACACTCCGGTCACTGATGGGTGCAGGGCGCTGGGGGGCGCCCTGAGCAGCAATATAAACACCTTGCCTGGCAAAATCATCACAATATATAGCCCCAGAGGCTATATATGTGATAAATACCCCTGCCAGAATCCATAAAAAAGCGGGAGAAGTCTGCGAAAAAGGGGCGGAGCTATCTCCCTCAGCACACTGGCGCCATTTTCTCTTCACAGTGCAGCTGGAAGACAGCTCCCCAGGCTCTCCCCTGTAGTTTTCAGGCTCAAAGGGTTAAACAGAGAGGGGGGGCACTAAATTTAGTCTCAATATTGTTTATACAAGCAGCTATTGGGGGAAAAATCACTGTTATAGTGTTAATCCCTGCATTATATAGCGCTCTGGTGTGTGCTGGCATACTCTCTCTCTGTCTCCCCAAAGGACTTTGTGGGGTCCTGTCCTCAGTCAGAGCATTCCCTGTGTGTGTGCTGTGTGTCGGTACGGCTGTGTCGACATGTAGGATGAGGAAGGTTACGTGGAGGTGGAGCAGAGGCCGATAAATGGGATGTCGCCCCCTGTGGGGCCGACACCAGAGTGGATGGATAGGTGGAAGGTATTAACCGACAATGTCAACTCCTTACATAGAATGGCTGGATGACGTAAAACAGCTGTGGGACAGCCGGCTTCTCAGCCCGCGCCTGCCCAGGCGTCTCAAAGGCCATCAGGGGCTCAAAAAAGCGCCCGTTACCTCAGATGGCAGACACAGATGTCGACACGGAGTCTGACTCCAGTGTCGACGAGGTTGAGACATATACACAATCCACTAGGAACATCCGTTACATGATCTCGGCAATGAAAAATGTGTTACGCATTTCTGACATGAACCCAAGTACCACATAAAAGGGGTTTTATTTTTGGGGAGAAAAAGCAGCCAGTGTTTTGTTCCCCCATCAGATGAATGAATGAAGTGTGTAAAGTAGCGTGGGTTCCCCCGATAAGAAACTGGTAATTTCTAAAAAGTTACTGATGGCGTACCCTTTCCCGCCAGGGGATAGGTCACGTTGGGAGATATCCCTTAGGGTGGATAAGGCGCTCACACGTTTGTCAAAAAAGGTGGCACTGCCGTCTTAGGATACGGCCACCTTGAAGGAGCCTGCTGATAAAAAGCAGGAGGCTATCCTGAAGTCTGTATATACACACTCAGGTTATATACTGAGACCTGCAATTGCCTCAACATAAATAGTGCTGCTGCAGCGTGGTCTGATACCCAGTCAGATAATATTAATACTCTAAGACAGGGATAATAGTTTGCTAACATAGAGCATATTAAAGACGTCGTCTTAGATATAAAGGATGCACAGAGGGATATTTGCCGGCTGGCATCCAGAATTAATGCAATGTCCATTCTGCCAGGAGGGTATTAGAAACCCGGCAGTGGACAGGTGATGCTGCCTATAAAAGGCACATGGAGATTCTGCCTTATAAGGGTGAGGAATTGTTTGGGGATGGTCTCTGGGACCTCATATCCACAGCAACAGCTGGGAAGAATTTTTTTTACCTCAGGTTTCCTCACAGCCTAAGAAAGCACTGTATTTTCAGGTACAGTCCTTTCGGCTTCAGAAAAGCAAGCGGGTCAAAGGCGCTTCCTTTCTGCACAGAGACAAGGGAAGAAGGAAAAAGCTGCACCAGCAGCCAGTTCCCAGGATCAAAAATCTTCCCCCGCTTCCTCTGAGTCCACCGCATGACGTTGGGGCTCCACAGGTGCGGTAGGGGCGCGTCTCGGGAACTTCAGGGACCAGTGGGCTTGCCCACAGGTGGATCCCTAGGTTCTGCAAATTGTATCACAGGGATACAGGCTGGAGTTCGAGGCGATTCCCCCTCGCCGTTACCTCACATCAGCCTTGCCTGCTGCCCTCGGAGAAAGGTAGTACTGGCGGCAATTCACAAGCTGTACTTCCAGCAGGTGAAATCAAGGTACCCCTCCTTCAACAAGGCCGGGGTTACTATTCCAAAATGTTGTGGTACCGAAACCAGACGGTTCGGTGAGACCCATTCTAAAATTGAAAGCCTTGACACTTATATACGAAAGTTCAAGTTCAAAATGGAATCGCTCAGGGCGATTATTGCAAGCCTGGAGAATTTAATGGTATCACTGGACATCAAGGATGCTTACCTGCATGTCCCTATTTACCCTCTTCACCAGGAGTACCTCAAAATTGTGGTACAGGATTGTCATTACCAATTCCAGACGTTGCCGTTGGTCTGTCCCCGGCACCGAGGTATTTACCAAGGTAATGGCCGAAATAATTATCCCGTACTTGGACGATCTCCTTATAAAGGCGAGGTCCAGGGAGCAGTTGTTCGGCGGAGTAGCACTATCTCGGGAAGTGCTACAACAGCACGGCTGGATTCGGAATATTCCAAAGTCGCAGCTGGTTCCTACGACGCGTCTACTGTTCCTGGGTATGGTTCTGGACACAGAACAGGATAAAATAAGAATTTACTTACCGATAACTCTATTTCTCATAGTCCGTAGTGGATGCTGGGGACTCCGTAAGGACCATGGGGAATAGCGGCTCCGCAGGAGACTGGGCACATCTAAAGAAAGCTTTAGGACTATCTGGTGTGCACTGGCTCCTCCCCCCATGACCCTCCTCCAAGCCTCAGTTAGGATACTGTGCCCGGACGAGCGTACACAATAAGGAAGGATTTTGAATCCCGGGTAAGACTCATACCAGCCACACCAATCACACCGTATAACCTGTGATCTGAACCCAGTTAACAGCATGATAACAGAGGAGCCTCTGAAAGATGGCTCACAACAATAATAACCCGATTTTTGTAACAATAACTATGTACAAGTATTGCAGACAATCCGCACTTGGGATGGGCGCCCAGCATCCACTACGGACTATGAGAAATAGAATTATCGGTAAGTAAATTCTTATTTTCTCTAACGTCCTAAGTGGATGCTGGGGACTCCGTAAGGACCATGGGGATTATACCAAAGCTCCCAAACGGGTGGGAGAGTGCGGATGACTCTGCAGCACCAAATGAGAGAACTCCAGGTCCTCCTCAGCCAGGATATCAATTTTGTAGAATTTTACAAACGTATTTGCTCCTGACCAAGTAGCTGCTCGGCAAAGTTGTAAAGCCGAGACCCCTCGGGCAGCCGCCCAAGATGAGCCCACCTTCCTTGTGGAGTGGGCATTTACAGATTTTTGGCTGTGGCAGGCCTGCCACAGAATGTGCAAGCTGAATTGTACTACAAATCCAACGAGCAATAGTCTGCTTAGAAGCAGGAGCACCCAGCTTGTTGGGTGCATACAGGATAAACAGCGAGTCAGATTTCCTGACTCCAGCCGTCCTGGAAACATATATTTTCAGGGCACTGACAACGTCTAGCAACTTGGAGGCCTCCAAGTCCCTAGTAGCCGCAGGCACCACAAATAGGTTGGTTCAGGTGAAACGCTGAAACCACCTTGGGGAGAAACTGAGGACGAGTCCTCAATTCCGCCCTGTCCGAATGGAAAATCAGATAAGGGCTTTTTCAGGATAAAGCCGCCAATTCTGACACGCGCCTGGCCCAGGCCAGGGCCAACAGCATGACCACTTTTCATGTGAGATATTTTAACTCCACAGATTTAAGTGGTTCAAACCAATGTGACTTTTGGAACCCAAAACTACATTGAGATCCCAAAGTGCCACTGGAGGCACAAAAGGAGGCTGTATATGCAGTACCCCTTTTACAAACGTCTGAACTTCAGGGACTGAAGCTAGTTCTTTTTGGAAGAAAATTGACAGGGATGAAATTTGAACCTTAATGGACCCCAATTTCAGGCCCATAGACACTCCTGTTTGCAGGAAATGTAGGAATCGACCCAGTTGAATTTCCTCCGTCGGGCCTTACTGGCCTCGCACCACGCAACATATTTTCGCCAATTGCGGTGATAATGTTTTTGCGGTTACATCCTTCCTGGCTTTGATCAGGATAGGGATGACTTCATCCGGAATGCCTATTTTCCTTCAGGATCCGGCGTTCAACCGCCATGCCGTCAAACGCAGCCGCGGTAAGTCTTGGAACAGACAGGGTCCTTGCTGGAGCAGGTCCCTTCTTAGAGGTAGAGGCCACGGATCCTCCGTGAGCATCTCTTGAAGTTCCGGTTACCAAGTCCTTCTTGGCCAATCCGGAACCACAAATATAGTGCTTACTCCTCTCCATCTTATCAATCTCAGTACCTTGGGTATGAGAGGCAGAGGAGGGAACACATACCCTGACTGGTACACCCACGGTGTTACCAGAGCGTCTACAGCTTATTGCCTGAGGGTCCCTGGACCTGGCGCAATACCTGTCGAGTTTTTAATCATGTGGAAGACTTCTGGGTGAAGTCCCCACTCTCCCGGGTGGAGGTCGTGCTGAGGAAGTCTGCTTCCCAGTTGTCCACTCCCGGAATGAATACTGCTGACAGTGCTATCACATGATTTTCCGCCCAGCGAAAAATCCTTGCAGCTTCTGTCATTGCCCTCCTGCTTCTTGTGCCACCCTGTCTGTTTACGTGGGTGACTGCCGTGATGTTGTCCGACTGGATCAACACCGGCTGACCTTGAAGCAGAGGTCTTGCTAAGCTTAGAGCATTGTAAATGTTCCTTAGCTTCAGGATATTTATGTGAAGTGATGTCTCCAGGCTTGACCATAAGCCCTGGATATTCCTTCCCTGTGTGACTGCTCCCCAGCCTCGCAGGCTGGCATCCGTGGTCACCAGGACCCAGTCCTGAATGCCTAATCTGCGTCCCTCTAGAAGATGAGCACTCTGCAACCACCACAGGAGGGACACCCTTGTCCTTGGTGACAGGGTTATCCGCTGATGCATCTGAAGATGCGACCCGGACCATTTGTCCAGCAGGTCCCACTGGAAAGTTCTTGCGTGGAATCTGCCGAATGGGATTGCTTTGTAGGAAGCCACCATTTTACCCAGAACCCTTGTGCATTGATGCACTGAGACTTGGCTCGGTTTTAGGAGGTTCCTGACTAGCTCGGATAACTCCCTGGCTTTCTCCTCCGGGAGAAACACCTTTTTCTGGACTGTGTCCAGGATCATCCCTAGGAACAGAAGACACGTCGTTGGAACCAGGTGCGATTTTGGAATATTGAGAATCCAATCGTGCTGCCGCAACACTACCTGAGATAGTGCTACACCGACCTCCAACTGTTCCCTGGATCTTACCCTTATCAGGGAATTGTCCAAGTAAGGGATAACTAAAATTCACTTCCTTCGAAGGAATATCATCATTTCGGCCATTACCTTGGTAAAGACCCGGGGTGCCGTGGACCATCCATACGGCAGCGTCTGAACTGATAGTGACAGTTCTGTACCATAAACCTGAGGTACCCTTGGTGAGAAGGGTAAATTTTGACATGAAGGTAAGCATCCTTGATGTCCCGAGACATCATGTAGTCCCCTTCTTCCAGGTTCGCAATCACTGCTCTGAGTGACTCAATCTTGAATTTGAACCTCTGTATGTAAGTGTTCAAAGATTTTAGATTTAGAATCGGTCTCACCGAGCCGTCCGGCTTCGGTACCACAACAGTGTGGAATAATACCCCGTTCCCTGTTGCAGGAGGGGTATTTTGATTATCACCTGCTGGGAATACAGCTTGTGAATGGCTTCCAAAACTGTCTCCCTGTCAGAAGGAGACATCGGTAAAGCCGACTTTAGGAAACGGCGAGGGGGAGACGTCTCGAATTCTAATTTGTACCCCTGAGATATCACCTGAAGGATCCAGGGGTCTACTTGCGAGTGAGCCCACTGCGCGCTGAAATTCATTGAGACGGGCCCCCCACCGTGCCTTATTCTGCTTGTAAAGCCCCAGCGTATACTGAGGGCTTGGCAGAGGCGGGAGAGGGTTTCTGCAGCCTTTTTCCTCTCCCTCTGTCACGGGGCAGAAATTAGGAACCTTTTGCCCGCTTGTCCACGAAAAGACTGCGCCTGATAATACGGCGTCTTCTCATGTTGAGAGGCGACCTGGGGTACAAACGTGGAATTCCCAGCTGTTGCCGTGGCCACCAGGTCTGAAAGACCGACCCCAAATAACTCCTCCCCTTAATAAAGCAATACTTCCAAATGCCGTTTGGAATACGCATCACCTGACCACTGACGTGTCCATAACCCTCTACTGGTAGAAATGGACAACGCGCTTAGACTTGATGCCAGTCGGCAAATATTCCGCTGTGCATCACGCATATATAGAAATGCATCTTTTAAATGCTCTATAGGCAAAAATATACTGTCCCTATCTAGGGTATCAATATTTTCAGTCAGGGAATCCGACCACGCCAACCCAGCACTGCACATCCAGGCTGAGGCGATTGCTGGTCGCAGTATAACACCAGTATGTGTGTAAATACCTTTTAGGATACCCTCCTGCTTTCTATAAGGGCGGCCATCTCAGGCGAAGGTAGAGCCCTTACAAGCGTGTGAGCGCTTTATCCACCCTAGGGGGTGTTTCCCAACGCACCCTAACCTCTGGCGGGAAAGGATATAATGCCAATAACATTTTAGAAATTATCAGTTGTTATCGGGGGAAACCCACGCATCATCACACACCTCATTTAATTTCTCAGATTCAGGAAAACTACAGGTAGTTTTTCCTCACCGAACATAATAATACCCCTTTTTTGGTGGTACTCGTATTATCAGAAATGTGTAAAACATTTTTCATTGCCTCAATCATGTAACGTGTGGCCCTACTGAAAGTCACATTCGTCTCTTCACCGTCGACACTGGAGTCAGTATCCGTGTCGGCGTCTATATCTGCCATCTGAGGTAACGGGCGCTTTAGAGCCCCTGACGGCCTATGAGACGTCTGGACAGGCACAAGCTGAGTAGCCGGCTGTGTCATGTCAACCACTGTCTTTTATACAGAGCTGACACTGTCACGTAATTCCTTCCAACAGTTCATCCACTCAGGTGTCGACCCCCTAGGGGGTGACATCACTATTACAGGCAATCTGCTCCGTCTCCACATCATTTTTCTCCTCATACATGTCGACACAAACGTACCGACACACAGCACACACACAGGGAATGCTCTGATAGAGGACAGGACCCCACTAGCCCTTTGGGGAGACAGAGGGAGAGTTTGCCAGCACACACCAGAGCGCTATATATATACAGGGATAACCTTATATAAGTGTTTTTCCCCTTATAGCTGCTGTATAGTTAATACTGCGCCTAATTAGTGCCCCCCTCTCTTTTTTTAACCCTTTCTGTAGTGTAGTGACTGCAGGGGAGAGCCAGGGGAGCTTCCCTCCAACGGAGCTGTGAGGGAAAATGGCGCCAGTGTGCTGAGGAGATAGGCTCCGCCCCTTTTTCGCGGACTTTTCTCCTGCTTTTTTATGGATTCTGGCAGGGGTTAAAATTCATCCATATAGCCCTGGGGGCTATATGTGATGTATTTTCGCCAGCCAAGGTGTTTTTATTGCGTCTCAGGGCGCCCCCCCCCCAGCGCCCTGCACCCTCAGTGACCGAAGTGTGCTGGGAGCAATGGCGCACAGCTGCAGTGCTGTGCGCTACCTTGTTGAAGACAGGACGTCTTCTGCCGCCGATTTTCCGGACCTCTTCTGCCTTCTGGCTCTGTAAGGGGGCCGGCGGCGCGGCTCTGGGACCCATCCAAGCTGGGCCTGTGATCGTCCCTCTGGAGCTAATGTCCAGTAGCCTAAGAAGCCCAATCCACTCTGCACGCAGGTGAGTTCGCTTCTTCTCCCCTTAGTCCCTCGATGCAGTGAGCCTGTTGCCAGCAGGTCTCACTGAAAATAAAAAACCTAAACTAAAACTTTCACTAAGAAGCTCAAGAGAGCCCCTAGTGTGCACCCTTCTCGTTCGGGCACAGAGATCTAACTGAGGCTTGGAGGAGGGTCATGGGGGGAGGAGCCAGTGCACACCAGATAGTCCTAAAGCTTTCTTTAGATGTGCCCAGTCTCCTGCGGAGCCGCTATTCCCCATGGTCCTTACGGAGTCCCCAGCATCCACTTAGGACGTTAGAGAAAAAGGGTTTCTCCCGGAGAAGTCCAAGGAGTTGTCGTCTCTAGACAGAGACCTCCTAATACGTATACAGGTGTCGGTGCATCAATGCACGCGAACCCTGGGAAGGATGGTAGCTTTTTACGAAGAAATTTCATTCGCCAGGTCCCATGCAAGGATTTTCCAGTGGGATCTGTTGGACAAGTGGTCCGGGTCGCATCTTCAGATGCATCGGCGGATAGCCCTGTCTCCAAGGGCCAGGGTGTCGCTGTTGTGGTGGCTGCAGAGTGCTCATCTTCTAGGGGGCCGCAGATTCGGCATACAGGACTGGGTCCTGGCGACCACGGATGCCAGCCTTCGAGGCTGGGGGGCAGTCACACAGGGAAGAAACTTCCAAGGCTATGGAAAAGTCAGGAGACTTCCCTACACATAAATATTCTGGAACTAAGGGCCATTTACAATGCCCTAAGTCAGGCATTCAACACCGGCCGGTGCTGATCCAGTCAGACAACATCACGGCGGTCGCTCATGTAAACCGACAGGGCGGCACAAGAAGCAGGATGGCGATGGCAGAAGCCACAAGGATTCTCCGATGGGCGGAAAATCATGTGTTAGCACTGTCAGCAGTGTTCATTCCCGGAGTGGACAACTGAGAAGCAGACTTTCTCTGAAGACACGACCTCCACCCGGGAGAGTGGGGACTTCATCCAGAAGTTTTCCAAATGATTGTACACCGTTGGGAAAGGCCACAGGTGGACATGATGGCGTCCCGCCTCAACAAAAAACTACAAAGATATTGCGCCAGGTCAAGGGACCCTCAGGCGATAGCTGTGGACGCTCTGGTAACACCGTGGGTGTACCAGTCGGTGTATGTGTTCCCTTCTCTGCCTCTCTTACCCAGGGTAATGAGAATAATAAGGAGAGGAGTAAGTACTATACTCATTGTTCCGGGTGGGCCAAGAAGAGCTTGGTAACCAGAACTCCAAGAAATGATCTCAGAGGACCCATGGCCTCTGCCGCTCAGACAGGACCTGCTGCAGCAGGGGGCCTGTCTGTTCCAAGACGTACCGCGGCTGCATTTGACGGCATGGCGGTTGAACGCCGGATCCGGAAGGAAAAGGGCATTCCGGAGGAAGTTATCCCTACGCTATTTAAAGCTAGGAAAGAAGTGAACGCAAACCATTATCACCGCATATGGTGGAAATATGTTGCGTGCTGTGAGGCCAGGAAGGCCCAAAGGAGAAATTTCAGCTAGGTCGATTTCTGCACTTCCTACAGTCAGAGGTGACTATGGGCCTAAAATTGGGTTCTATGAAGGTCCAGATTTCGGCTCTATCGATTTTCGTCCAAAATAGAACTGGCTTCACTGCCTGAAGTTCGGACTTTTGTTAAGGGAGTGCTGCATAGTCAGCCCCCGTTTGTGCCTCAAGTGGCACCGTGGGATCTCAACGTGGTGTTGGATTTCCTGAAGTCGCATTGGGTGAGCCACTTAAATCCGGGGGGAGCTACAATACCTCACGTGGAAAGTGGTCATGCTGTGGGCCGTGGTGTCGGCCAGGCGTGTATAAGAATTGGCGGCTTTGTCATACAAAAGCCCTTATCTGTATTTTATATGGATAAGGCGGAATTGAGGACTCGTTCCCAATTCCTTCCTAAGGTGGTATCAGTTTTTCATGTGAACCAACCTATTGTGGTGCCTGCGGCTACTTGGGACTTGGAGGATTCCAAGTTACTGGACGTAGTCAGGGCCCTGAAAAGTATATGTTTCCAGGACGGCTGGAGTCAGGAAAACTGACTCGCTATTTATCCTGTATGCACCCAACAAGCTGGGTGCTCCTGCTTCTAAGCAGACTATTGCTCGCTGGATCTGTAGCACGATTCAACTTGCACATGCTGCGGCTGGACTGCCGCACCCTAAATCTGTAAAAGCCCATTCCACGAGGAAAGTGGGCTCTTCTTGGGCGGCTGCCCGAGGGGTCTCGGCTTTACAACTTTGCCGAGCTGTTACTTGGTTGGATTCAAACATTTTTGCAACAGTCTACAAGTTTGATACCCTGGTTGAGGAGGACCTAGAGTTTGCTCATTCGGTGCTGCAGAGTCATCCGCACTCTCCTGCCCGTTTGGGAGCTTTGGTATAATCCCCATGGTCCTTACGGAGTCCCAGCATCCACTTAGGACGTCAGAGAAAATAAGATTTTACTAACCGGTAAATCTATTTCTCGTAGTCCGTAGTGGATGCTGGGCGCCCATCCCAAGTGCGGATTGTCTGCAATACTTGTTTATAGTTATTGCCTAACTAAAGGGTTATTGTTGAGCCATCTGTTGAGAGGCTCAGTTATATTTCATACTGTTAACTGGGTATAGTATCACGAGTTATACGGTGTGATTTGTGTGGCTGGTATGAGTCTTACCCGGGATTCAAAATCCTTCCTATTTGTGTCAGCTCTTCCGGGCACAGTATCCTAACTGAGGTCTGGAGGAGGGTCTTGGTGGGAGGAGCCAGTGCACACCAGGTAGTCCTAAAGCTTTCTTTAGTTGTGCCCAGTCTCCTGCGGAGCCGCTAATCCCCATGGTCCTTACGGAGTCCCAGCATCCACTACGGACTACGAGAAATAGATTTACCGGTGAGTAAAATCTTATTATTCCTGGATAAGTCCGGAATCTTAACTTCAGGCTCCTATAGCATTGTCCATCAGTGTTATCTTAAGGTTTACCATCCTTCAGCAACATTTCAATTCTAGGCCTTACCGTTTGGGTTAGCCCCAGCCCCAGAGTATTTACCAAAATGATTATGGCAGTTTATCTCCGCTAGCAGGGGATGAGAAAATTGCCATACCTTGACCACCTTTTTTTTATCCTGGCACAAATACAGGAAAGGTTTCTGTGCCATTTACAACACATAACTTGTCTGCAGAGGCACGGGAGGTTCATAAATTGACAAAGTCATCTCTGGTTCCATAATAACGGATGACTCACGGTGGGGCTGTACTGAATTCAAGTCTGCAGAAAATATTTACCCCAGAACAAGATATCCAAGGTAAAGTTAGGGGAGTTGTTACATAGTCAAACAGTATCAATTCACGCAGCAATGCAAATGATGGGTTTGATGGTGTCAACAATAGACATGGTGGAGTGTGCACAATTCCACTCAAGACCCATACAGCATCTGTTTCCATCTACAGCTACATCACACTGGATATGCCCAATCTCATCTGATGTTGGAAGTTAAGCAATGTTGTGCCTGGTTAAATTCTCTGATAGGAGACCACCTGTGAATACCAGGTGGTGTAGGTGGGCCAGATGGACAATAAACAAAATGTGGTATTGTCAGAAAATTAAGAAAGTCAGTAGCCTGGTGGCTACAGACATTCCATCTAGACCAGAGGACACCCTTTTTGATATCCGTTTGGGAGATCCTGACAAGAAATGCCAGTCTTCGGGGCTGTGGGGGCCATTGTCCAGAAGATTGATTCCAGGGACTATGGACCACAGAAGAAAGTTGCCTGCTAATAAACCTGTTAGCACTTCGGGCCGTATACTTGATCCTGATTCAGGCACGGGACACTTTTAAAGGAAAACTAGTCCAGATCCGCAGGGACAAGGAAATGGCAGTAGTGTACCTCAACCTTCAGAAAGGAACACGCAGCTAAACAGCAAGGAAGGAGGTAAGTCACATACTAAAGTGTGCAGAACTACATCTTCCAACCTTGTCCGCAGTGTTCGTTCCGGGAGTCCTAAACTGGAGAGCAGAATTTCTCAGTCGACACGCCATTCAGGTAAGCGAATGGGCTTTGCACCCAAAAGTCGTTTAAGACTCTGGTAGACAAGTGGGGTTGGCCAGAGATAGATCTCATGGAATCCCATCTGAACAACAAAGAGCCCATAATCGGATCAGGAACAAAGGATCAGGGAGTGATCTTTGTGGACGTCTTTTCAATGGGAATTTCATTTCACTTATGTGTTTTCTCAAATCATCCTGCTACCCAGGATAGTGAGGAAAATACAACAAAGATGCCAGGATTCTAATGGCTCCGGCTTGGCTCAGAAGGCGTTGGTACACAGATCCGCAGAAAATGTTGAACGCCATTTCTGTTTCCTCTACGCCCAGATCTACTAATGCAGGGTCCTTGTTATCACAGATATCTGGATCGACTGTCTTGACGGCGTGGCTCTTGAAATCTATATCCTGAAGTCCAGAGGATTCTCATAGGTAAATCAAACAATTCTCAGAGCAAGGAAAACTTCCTTGGCTCGTATTTATCACCAAATATAGCAAGCCAATATTCATTGGTTCAATGGAAGAGGTATGGACCCGAAATCTTTCAAAGTTTCAAGGGTTCTAGCATTCCTTCGGGCAGGAATGGATATAGGTTTAAGGGTGGCTTCCTTGAGTGTCAGCATGGACTGTATGGTTCCGATAGAAAATTGTCAAATTGCAGGATGTGCGCACTTTTTTTTAGGGAATGCTGCGCATTCAACCTCCTTTTGTTCCTACTACAGTGCCTGGGGACTTAAGTCTAGTCCTCAAAGCCCTTCAAGTTGCTCCGTTTGAACCACTAAATAAAGTGGATCTTAAATGGTTGACAGCTAAAGTTCTCTTTCTGCTGACTATGACATCATCTAGAAGAGTGTCAGATTTAGGAGCACTGTCATGTTAATCTCCTTGTCTGATGTTTTATTCAGATAAAGTTGTTCTCAGAACTAGGTCTGGGTATCTTCCTAAGGTGGGTTCTAGATTCCACCTTAATGAAGTAACTGTGGTCCCGGTTTTTCAGGAATCGGGACTTTCTGCGGGAGATGCGTCGCTGGATGTAGTCCGGGCATTAAGGATCTACGTGGATCATACCAGTGCCATCAGAAAATAAGATTTTAATACCTACTGGTAAATCCTTTTTCTCTTAGTCCATAGAGGATGCTGAGGACTCCAAAAGGACCATGGGGGTATAGACGGGATCCGCAGGAGACATGGGCACTTTAAGACTTTCAAAGGGGTGTGAACTGGCTCCTCCCTCTATTCCCCTCCTCCAGACCTCAGTTATAGGAACTGTGCCCAGGGAGACGGACATTTCGAGGAAAAGGATTTTTGTTAACCAAGGGTGAGATACATACCAGCTCACACCACAACACACCGTACAACATGGCATTTAACTAAAACCAGTTAACAGCATGAACCAAAAAATCAGCAACAGGCTGATCGAAACCAAAAACACAACCTTTGTTTAACAAAAGCAATAACCATGAACAAGTACTGCAGATAGAGTCCGCACTGGGACGGGCTAAGAGAAAAGGATTTACCGGTAGGTATTAAAATCCTATTTTCTCCTTCATCCTAGAGGATGCTGGGGACTCCGTAAGGACCATGGGGTTTATACCAAAGCTCCAGACCGGGCGGGAGAGTGCGGATGACTCTGCAGCACCGATTGAGCAAACATGAGGTCCTCATCAGCCAGGGTATCAAACTTGTAGAATTTTGCAAAAGTGTTTGAACCCGACCAAGTAGCTGCTCGGCAAAGTTGTAGCGCCGAGGCTCCCCGGGCAGCCGCCCAAGATGAGCCCACCTTCCTGGTAGAATGGGCCGTCACTGATTTTGGTAACCGCAATCCAGCCATAGAATGAGCATGCTGAATCGCATTACAGATCCAGCATGCAATAGTCTGCTTAGAAGCAGCAGCCCCAATCTTGTTGGAAGCATACAGGACAAACAGAGCCTCCATTTTCCTAATACGAGCCGTTCTGGCTACATAAATTTTCAAAGCTCTGACCTCATCGAGAGACTTTGAAACAGCCAAGGCGTCAGTAGCCACAGGCACCACAATAGGTTGGTTTATGTGAAACGAAGAAACCACCTTTGGCAGAAATTGTTGACGAGTTCTCAATTCCGCTCTATCCTGATGGAAGATCAAATAGGGGCTCTTGTGAGACAAAGCCGCTAATTCAGACACCCGCCTTGCGGATGCCAAGGCCAAAAGCATGACCACTTTCCAAGTGAGAAATTTCAACTCAACCTTTCGTAAAGGTTCAGACCAGTGTGACATAAGAAACTGCAACACCACGTTAAGGTCCCATGGTGCCACCGGGGGCACAAATGGAGGTTGGATGTGCAGCACTCCCTTCACGAAAGTCTGAACCTTTGGAAGGGCGGCCAATTCTTTTTGAAAGAAAATCGATAAGGCCGAAATCTGCACTTTAATGGAGCCTAATTTTAGGCCCGCATCCACACCTGCTTGCAAAAAATGGAGAAAATGACCCAGCTGAAATTCATCCGTAGGAGCCTTCTTGGATTCACACCAAGACACACATTTTCTCCAAATACGGTGATAATGCTTCGCCGTTACTTCCTTTCTAGCTTTAAGTAGAGTGGGGATGACTTCACCGGGAATACTCTTCCGTGCTAGGATTTGGCGTTCAACCACCCCGCCGTCAAACGCAACCGCGGTAAGTCTTGGAACACGCACGGCCCTTGCTGTAATAGGTCCTCTCTTAGAGGAAGAGGCCAGGGATCTCCTATGAGTAATTCCTGAAGATCCGGATACCAGGCCCTCCGTGGCCAATCTGGAACAATGAGTATCGCCTGAACCCTTGTTCTTCTTATGATCCTTATCACCTTTGGAATGAGTGGAAGTGGAGAGAACACATATACCGACTGAAACACCCACGGTGTCACCAGGGAGTCCACTGCACTGGCTTGAGGGTCCCTTGACCTGGAACATTATCTCTGAAGCTTCTTGTTGAGGCGAGACGCCGTCATGTCTATTTGAGGAATTCCCCAATGACTTGTCACTTCTGCAAAGACCTCTTGATGCAGACCCCACTCTCCTGGATGAAGATCGTGTCTGCTGAGGAAGTCTGCTTCCCAGTTGTCCACGCCCGGAATGAAGACCGCTGACAGAGCGCTTGTATGTTTTTCCGCCCAGCTGAGAACTTTTGTGGCCTCCGCCATCGCCGCTCTGCTCTTTGTTCCACCCTGGCGGTTTATGTATGCCACTGCTGTAATGATGTCCGACTGAATCAGGACGGGCAGACCGCAAAGATTTTCCACTTGTAGAAGGCCGTTGTAGATGGCGCTTAATTCCAGAATGTTTATGTGCAGACAAGCTTCCTGGCTTGACCATTTTCCCTGGAAATTTTCCCCCTGTGTGACTGCTCCCCAGCCTCGGAGACTTGCATCCGTAGTCACCCGGACCCAGTCCTGGATCCCGAACCTGCGTCCCTCCAGGAGGTGCGAACTGTGCAGCCACCACAGGAGAGATACTCTGGTCCTGGAGGATAGGCTTATTTTCCAGTGCATGTGCAAGTGAGACCCGGACCACTTGTCCAACAGGTCCCACTGAAACACCCTGGCATGGAACCTGCCAAACGGAATGGCTTCGTATGCTGCCACCATCTTCCCCAGCACCCGCATGCATTGATGAATCGACACTCTTGCCGGTTTCAGAATCTCCTTGACCATGTACTGGATTTCCAGAGCTTTTTCTACTGGGAGAGAAGACTCTCTGCAGTTCCGTGTCTAGGATCATGCCCAAGAATGACAGCCGTGTTGTCGGAACCAACTGTGACTTTGGCAAATTTAGGAGCCAACCATGTTGTTGCAGGACTGTCAGGGAGAGCGCAACGTTTTTTAGTAACCGCTCCTTTGATCTCGCCTTTATCAGGAGATCGGCCAAGTATGGGATAATTGTGACACCCTGCTTGTGCAGGAGCACCATCATTTCCGCCATTACTTTGGTGAAAATCCTAGGAGCCGTGGAAAGAGCAAACGGCAAACGTCTGAAATTGGTAATGACAATCCTGAACAGCAAACCTCAGGTAAGCTTGATGTGGAGGAAATATTGGGACATGTAAGTAGGCATCTTTTATGTCGACTGACGCCATAAAATCCCCCCTTCCAGACTGGAGATCACTGCTCGGAGAGATTCCATCTTGAATTTGAATTGTTTTAGAAAGAAATTGAGGGATTTTAGGTTCAGAATCGGTCTGACCGAGCCATCCGGCTTCGGGACCATGAACAGGCTTGAATAAAAACCTTCTCCCCGTTGGGACGGGGGGGACCATGACAATAACTTTCTGCAGACACAGCTTTTGTATCGCAGCGCATACTACTTCCCTTTCCGGAAGAGAAGCTGGCAAGGCCGATTTGAAAAATCGGTGAGGGGGCACGTCTTGAAACTCCAGTTTGTACCCTTGGACCACTATTTCTAGCACCCAAGGATCCAGGGCCGAACGAGCCCAGACCTGATTGAAGAGTTGAAGACGTGCCCCCACTGGTGCAGACTCCAGCAGCGGAGCCCCAGCGTCATGTGGATTTGGCAGCGGCCGGGGAGGACTTCTGCTCTTGGGAGCTTGCCCCAGCTGGCGACTTTTTACCCCTTCCCCTACCTCTAGCAGCAAGGAAGGAGGACCCTCGTCCTTTTTTGAATTTATTAGACCGAAAGGACTGCATCTGATAAGGAGGCGTCTTCTTTTGTTGTGCAGGGACATACGGTAGAAAAGATTACTTACCCGCGGTAGCTGTAGATACCAGGTCCGCGAGGCCCTCACCAAACAAAACACCACCTTTATATGGCAGAGCCTCCATAGCCCTCTTAGAGTCGGCATCACCATTCCATTGATGAGTCCATAACGCTCTCCTAGCCGAGATTGCCATGGCATTGGCCCTTGATCCCAAGAGGCCAATATCTCTCGCAGCCTCCCTTAGATAGACTGCAGCGTCCCTGATATGACCCAGCGTCAAAAGAACGCTATCCCTATCCAGGGTGTCCAAGTCAGATGATAAGTTATGTGCCTACTTTTCAATTGCACTACTCACCCATGCTGATGCCACTGCAGGTCTGAGCAGTGTACCCGTAGTGACATAAATAGATTTCAAGGTAGTTTCCTGCTTACGATCCGCAGGATCCTTTAGGGCCGCCGTGTCAGGGGACGGGAGCGCCACCTTCTTGGACAGCTGTGCTAGAGCCTTGTCCACATTGGGGGTCGACTCCCACTTTTTCCTATCCTCAGAGGGAAACAGGTATGCCATAATAATTTTCTTGGGAATCGGCAACTTTTTGTCAGGAATTTCCCAAGCCTTTTCAAAAAGAGTATTCAGTTCATGAGAGGGAGGAAACGTTACCGGAGGTTTCTTTCCTTTAAGCATACAGACCCTTGTCTCAGGAACAGCAGGGTCTTCCGTGATATGTAACACTTCTTGTATTGCCACAATCATGTACTGAATGCTCTTAGCCAATTTAGGATTCAACCTGGCATCACCATAGTCGACACTGGAGTCCGAATCCGTGTCGGTATCTGTGTCTGCTATCTGGTTAAACAAAAGTTTCTGTGACCCTGAGAGGGTCTGAGTTTGTGACAAAACATCTTCCATGGATTGTCTCCATGCTTGGTTCTGAGACTCAGATTTGTCTAATCTCTTATGCAACGAAGCCACACTTGCATTTAAGACACTCCACATATCTACCCAATCAGTAGTCGGCGGCGCCGACAGAGTCACTCCCACATTCTGTTCTGCCCCCACACCAGCCTCCTCCTGGGAAGAGCATTCAGCCTCAGACATGTCGGCACACGCGTACCGATACCCACTATCACCCTGGGCTATAGGGAACAGACCCACAGTAAGGCCCTACAGAGAGGGAGTTTGCCAGCTCACACCCAGTGCCTCACCCGGTCTGAAGGAATATATAAAATGCCCCAGACCTTGCAGCGCTTATATATATATATATATATATATATATATATATATATATATTCTCAACACCAAATATTGCATGCCCCCCCTGTTTTTGCACCCTGTTACTTGTGACAAAAGTGAAGGACCAGGACCAGCGTCTCTGCAGCTTGCTGTGAAGAGAAAAGATGGCGCTGATAAGAGCTGGAAGGACGAAGCCCCGCTCCCTAAATGGCGCGCTTGTGTCCCGCTTATTTTTATACTGGCGGGGGTCTGTATACAGTGCCTGCGCACTGTATACCTCTGTGCCAAATCTTAAGAGGTTTTATTGCTGCCCAGGGCGCCCCCCCCCCCTGCACCCATGTAGTGCCGTTTGTGAGCGGGTGCTCTGCGCGGTACCTCTGAGACTGATGTCTTCTGCCGCCTTCACTGAAGTCTTCTTTGCTTCGGTTACTCACCCGGCTTCTTTCTTCTGGCTCTGTGAGGGGGACGGCGGCGCTGCTCCGGGAACGAGCAGCTAGGCTATACCAAGTGATCAGACCCTCTGGAGCTAATGGTGTCCAGTAGCCTAAGAAGCAGAGCCTTTAACTCACAGAAGTAGAACTGCTTCTCTCCCCTCAGTCCCAGGAAGCAGGGAGCCTGTTGCCAGCAGTGCTCCCTGAAAACAATAAACCTAACATAAGTCTTTTCTAGAGAAACTCTGTAGAGCTCCCCTAGTGTGTGTCCAGTCTCTCTGGGCACAGAATCTAACTGAGGTCTGGAGGAGGGGCATAGAGGGAGGAGCCAGTTCACACTCATTTAAAGTCTTAAAGTGCCAATGTCTCCTGCGGATCCCGTCTATACCCCCATGGTCCTTTTGGAGTCCCCAGCATCCTCTAGGACGAAGGAGAAAAACAGATTCTTCATTCTCTACGGATTTCACAAGAGGGGATGGCCTGCTACTAAACAGACGCTAGCAAGATGGCTTTGAATGATGATTTCAGAAGCATATTCTCGAGCTGATCTCCCTGTTCCGGCTAATGTGTCTGCTCACTCTACACGTAAGGTAGGTTCTTCATGGGCAGCACAACATGGTGCTTCAGCAGGGATCCGGACTGAAAGTCGACAGTAACTAGGTCGACCACTATTGGTCAACAGGGTGTCTAGGTCGACAGGGTCTTTAGGTCGACATGTTCTAGGTCGACAGGTCAAAAGGTCGACATGAGTTTTTCACAATTTTTTTCTTTTTTTGAACCTTTTCATACTTAACGATCCACGTGGACTACGATTGGAACGGTAATCTGTGCCGAGCGAAGCGGTAGTGGAGCGAAGGCACCATGCCCGAAGCATGGCAAGCAAAGCGGTGCACTAATTGGGGTTCCCGGTCACTCTACGAAGAAAACGACACCAAAATAACATTAAAAACTCATATCGACCTTTTGACCTGTCGACCTAGAACATGTCGACCTAAAGACCCTGTCGACCTAGTTACTGTCGACCAATAGTGGTCGACCTAGTTACTGTCGACTTTCAATACCACACCCGCTTCAGCAGAACATATTTGTAAGGCAGCCACATGGTCTTCCATTAAAACATTCAATAGACATTATGCCTTGGTACTTTTGCCTCTCATGACGCTGAATTCGGGCGTAAGATTCTCCTATCTAATCAGGAGCATCCCCACCACTAAAAATTGCTTTGGGAAATCCCATTGTTATCCTGTGGATAACCTGTGGACCCTGCCGGAGAAATATACGTTATGGTAAGAACTTACTGTTGATAACGGTATTTCTCCTATGTCCACAGGGATCCCACCCTGACGCACCTGATTTGAGGATCTTTATACTCACTAAACTCTTCCCTCTTGCATGGAATGGTGTGCATGTGTGTTCTTCTCGCCTGAATAGGGTTCTACATAATGCTCCTGCCTAAATCCTTTGGAATCCAACTGATTTGCTGAGCCAGTGGGCGGGGATATATTGCATCCTGGGAGGACTGAAAGCTTGTGATCGTTTGGTGCCAATCCGCTGTCGCTCCATCATATCCCATTGTTATCCTATGGAAACCTGTGGACATAGGAGAAATACTGTTATCAACGGTAAGTTCTTACCATAACGTATATTTCTCCGTTTTTTTTATTTGTACTAAATTTGCAAAAATCTCAGAATTTTTGAATTTTTGAGGGGGAAAAAATGTTTTTATTCCATTTTGGAATACGGCTGTAACATAACTTGCGGAAAAAGTGAAGTGCTGTGAATTCTTTCCGGATGCACTGGACAAAAGACCCAGCAGGTAATAACATTTGTTCAATTCTACAAGAACCAGCTCCACACAGGGCTTTGTCAGGTGTGTTCAAACTGAAATTGCAGTGTAAAATTAAAGCAGCCATTATTTACCATGCACCGAAATAATACAACCCACACAAACCTCACCTGCAGTGCAACATGGTTTTGCTCAATTGCTAACTTTTTGGGTTTGTAACAACTCTGAATAACCCCCATAGTTCTAGGGTTGAGACTGAATAAGAAAACTAATGGAAGATGTTGAACTACAGTCAAATAAGACTTCATCTATATTTCCAGCTACAACTTGAACAATTCACAATGATGTCTCTGACATGGTGGAAAATTGGAAAGCCGGTCAATTTCTCCGACAGGGTCCACAGGATAACAATGGGATATGATGAAGCGACAGCGGATTTGCACCAATCTGTCAAAGCTTTTCCGGCCTCCCAGCATGCAACGGACCTGTCCATATATCCCCGCCTCCATGCTCAGGCAAATCAGTTTTCTCTAACGTCCTAAGTGGATGCTGGGGACTCCGTCAGGACCATGGGGATTAGCGGCTCCGCAGGAGACAGGGCACAAAAATAAAGCTTTAGGATCAGGTGGTGTGCACTGGCTCCTCCCCCTATGACCCTCCTCCAAGCCTCAGTTAGGTTTTTGTGCCCGTCCGAGCAGGGTGCAATCTAGGTGGCTCTCCTAAAGAGCTGCTTAGAAAAAGTTTTTAGGTTTTTTATTTTCAGTGAGTCCTGCTGGCAACAGGCTCACTGCAACGAGGGACTTAGGGGAGAAGAAGTGAACTCACCTGCGTGCAGGATGGATTGGCTTCTTAGGCTACTGGACACCATTAGCTCCAGAGGGATCGAACACAGGCCCAGCCATGGAGTCCGGTCCCGGAGCCGCGCCGCCGACCCCCTTACAGATGCCGAAAAGCGAAGAGGTCCAGAAACCGGCGGCAGAAGACTTTTCAGTCTTCATGAGGTAGCGCACAGCACTGCAGCTGTGCGCCATTGTTGTCACACACTTCACACCAGCGGTCACGGAGGGTGCAGGGCGCTGCAGGGGGCGCCCTGGGCAGCAATGAGAATACCTTGTTCTGGCTAAAAAATACATCACATATAGCCCTTGGGGCTATATGGATGCATTTAACCCCTGCCAGGTCTCACAAACTCCGGAGAAGAGCCCGCCGAAATTGGGGGCGGGGCCTATCTCCTCAGCACACAGCGCCATTTTCCTGCTCAGCTCCGCTGCGAGGAAGGCTCCCAGGACTCTCCCCTGCACTGCACTACAGAAACGGTAAAAAAGAGAGGGGGGGGGCACTTTTTTTGGCGTTTTTGATATATATTAAGCTGCTATAAGGGAGACAACACTTCTATAGGGTTGTTCCTATATATTTATAGCGCTTGGGTGTGTGCTGGCAAACTCTCCCTCTGTCTCCCCAAAGGGCTAGTGGGGTCCTGTCTTCGATAAGAGCATTCCCTGTGTGTCTGCTGTGTGTCGGTACGTGTGTGTCGACATGTATGAGGACGATGTTGGTGTGGAGGCGGAGTAATTGCCGGTAATGGTGATGTCACCCCCTAGGGAGTCTACACCGGAATGGATGGCTTTATTTATGGAATTACGTGATAATGTCAGCACATTACAAAAATCAGTTGACGACATGAGACGGCCGGAAAACCAGTTAGTACCTGTACAGGCGTCTCAGACACCGTCAGGGGCTGTAAAACGCCCTTTACCTCAGTCGGTCGACACAGACCCAGACACGGACACCGAATCTAGTGTCGACGGTGAAGAAACAAACGTATTTTCCAGTAGGGCCACACGTTATATGATCACGGCAATGAAGGAGGCTTTACATATCTCTGATACTGCATGTACCACAAAAAGGGGTATTATGTTGGGTCTGAAAAAACTACCTGTAGTTTTTCCTGAATCAGACGAATTGAATGAAGTGTGTGATGAAGCGTGGGTTAACCCCGATAGAAAACTGATAATTTCAAAGAAGTTATTGGCATTATATCCTTTCCCGCCAGAGGTTAGGGCGCGCTGGGAAACACCCCCTAGGGTGGATAAGGCGCTCACACGCTTATCAAAACAAGTGGCGTTACCGTCTCCTGAAACGGCCGCCCTCAAGGATCCAGCAGATAGGAGGCTGGAAACTACCCTGAAAAGTATATACACTCATACTGGTGTTATACTGTGACCAGCCATCGCCTCTGCATGGATGTGCAGTGCTGGGGTGGTTTGGTCGGATTCCCTGACTGAAAATATTGATACCCTGGATAGGGACAGTATTTTACTGACTATAGAGCATTTAAAGGATGCATTTCTATATATGCGAGATGCACAGAGGGATATTTGCACTCTGGCATCGAGAGTAAGTGCGATGTCCATATCTGCCAGAAGAAGTTTATGGACGCGACAATGGTCAGGTGATGCGGATTCCAAACGGCATATGGAAGTATTGCCGTATAAGGGGGAGGAATTATTTGGGGTCGGTCTATCGGATTTGGTGGCCACGGCAACAGCCGGGAAATCCACCTTTTTACCTCAGGTCCCCTCCCAACAGAAAAAGACACCGTCTTTTCAGCCGCAGTCATTTCGTTCCTATAGGAACAAGCGGGCGAAAGGACAGTCATATTTGCCCCGAGGCAAAGGAAAGGGTAAGAGAGTGCACCAAGCAGCTTCTTCCCAGGAGCAGAAGCCCCCCCCCCCGGCTTCTACAAAGCCCTCAGCATGACGTTGGGGCTTTACAAGCGGACTCAGGGGCGGTGGGGGGTCGACTCAAGAATTTCAGCGCACAGTGGGCTCACTCACAGGTGGACCCCTGGATCCTGCAGATAATATCTCAGGGTTACAGGTTGGAATTCGAGAAGTCTCCCCCTCGCCGGTTCCTAAAGTCTGCTCTGCCAACGTCTCCCTCAGACAGGGCGACGGTATTGGAAGCCATTCACAAGCTGTATTCTCAGCAGGTGATAGTCAAGGTACCCCTCCTACAACAGGGAAAGGGGTATTATTCCACACTATTTGTGGTACCGAAGCCGGACGGCTCGGTAAGACCTATTCTAAATCTGAAATCTTTGAACCTGTACATACAAAAATTCAAGTTCAAGATGGAGTCACTCAGAGCAGTGATAGCGAATCTGGAAGAAGGGGACTTTATGGTGTCCCTGGACATCAAGGATGCTTACCTGCATGTCCCAATTTGCCCTTCACATCAAGGGTACCTCAGGTTCGTGGTGCAAAACTGTCATTATCCGTTTCAGACGCTGCCGTTTGGATTGTCCACGGCACCTCGGGTCTTTACCAAGGTAATGGCCGAAATGATGTTTCTTCTACGAAGAAAAGGCGTATTAATTATCCCTTACTTGGACGATCTCCTGATAAGGGCAAGGTCCAGGGAACAGCTGGGGGACGTAGTAGCACTAACCCAAATAGTGCTGCAACAGCACGGGTGGATTCTGAATTTTCCAAAATCTCAATTGACCCCGACGACACGTCTGCTGTTCCTGGGAATGATTCTGGACACGGTTCAGAAAAAGGTGTTTCTTCCGGAGGAGAAAGCCAAGGAGTTATCCGAACTTGTCAGGAACCTCCTAAAACCAGGGAAAGTGTCTGTGCATCAATGCACAAGAGTCCTGGGAAAGATGGTGGCTTCTTACGAAGCGATTCCATTCGGCAGATTCCACGCACGAACTTTTCAGTGGGATCTGCTGGACAAATGGTCCGGATCGCATCTGCAGATGCATCAGCGGATAACCTTGTCGCCACGGACAAGGGTGTCTCTTCTGTGGTGGTTGCAGAGTGCTCATCTGTTAGAGGGCCGCAGATTCGGCATACAGGACTGGGTCCTGGTGACCACGGATGCCAGTCTGAGAGGCTGGGGAGCGGTCACACAGGGAAGAAACTTCCAGGGAGTATGGTCAAACCTGGAGATGTCTCTTCACATAAATATACTGGAACTAAGAGCGATTTACAATGCTCTAAGCCTGGCAAAACCCCTGCTTCAGGGTCAGCCGGTGTTGATCCAGTCGGACAACATCACGGCAGTCGCCCACGTAAACAGACAGGGCGGCACAAGAAGCAGGAGAGCAATGGCAGAAGCTGCAAGGATTCTTCGCTGGGCGGAAGATCATGTGATAGCACTGTCAGCAGTGTTCATTCCGGGAGTGGACAACTGGGAAGCAGACTTCCTCAGCAGACACGATCTACACCCGGGAGAGTGGGGACTTCATCCAGAAGTCTTCCACATGATTGTGAACCGTTGGGAAAAACCAAAGGTGGACATGATGGCGTCTCGCCTCAACAAAAAACTGGACAGGTATTGCGCCAGGTCAAGAGACCCTCAGGCAATAGCTGTGGACGCTCTGGTAACGCCGTGGGTGTTCCAGTCAGTGTATGTGTTTCCTCCTCTGCCTCTCATACCAAAAGTACTGAGAATTATACGGCAAAGGGGAGTAAGAACGATACTCGTGGCTCCGGATTGGCCAAGAAGAACTTGGTACCCGGAACTTCAGGAGATGCTCACGGAAGATCCGTGGCCTCTACCTCTAAGACGGGACCTGCTTCAGCAGGGACCGTGTCTATTCCAAGACTTACTGCGGCTGCGTTTGACGGCATGGCGGTTGAACGCCGAATTCTAAGGGAAAAAGGCATTCCGGAAGAGGTCATTCCTACACTGGTAAAAGCCAGGAAGGAGGTGACTGCACAACATTATCACCGCATTTGGAGAAAATATGTTGCGTGGTGTGAGGCCAGGAAGGCCCCCACGGAGGAATTTCAATTGGGTCGATTCCTACATTTCCTGCAAACAGGATTGTCTATGGGCCTCAAGTTGGGGTCCATTAAGGTTCAAATTTCGGCCCTGTCGATTTTCTTCCAGAAAGAATTGGCTTCAGTTCCTGAAGTCCAGACTTTTGTAAAAGGAGTACTACATATACAGCCCCCGGTTGTGCCCCCAGTGGCTCCGTGGGACCTTAATGTAGTTTTGGATTTTCTCAAATCCCATTGGTTTGAGCCACTCAAATCAGCGGATTTGAAATATCTTACATGGAAAGTAACCATGCTACTGGCCCTGGCTTCAGCCAGGAGAGTGTCAGAATTGGCGGCTTTATCGTATAAAAGCCCATATCTGATTTTCCATTCGGACAGGGCAGAACTGCGGACGCGTCCTCATTTTCTGCCTAAGGTGGAGTCAGCGTTTCACCTGAACCAGCCTATTGTGGTGCCTGCGGCTACTAGCGATTTGGAGGATTCCAAGTTGCTGGACGTTGTCAGGGCATTGAAAATATTTCAAGGACGGCTGGAGTCAGAAAATCTGACTCGCTGTTTATACTGTATGCACCCAACAAGCTGGGTGCTCCTGCTTCTAAGCAGACAATTGCTCGTTGGATTTGTAGCACAATTCAACTTGCACATTCTGTGGCAGGCCTGCCACAGCCTAAATCTGTCAAGGCCCATTCCACAAGGAAGGTGGGCTCATCCTGGGCGGCTGCCCGAGGGGTCTCGGCATTACAACTCTGCCGAGCAGCTACGTGGTCGGGGGAGAACACGTTTGTAAAATTCTACAAATTTGATACCCTGGCTAAAGAGGACCTGGAGTTCTCTCATTCGGTGCTGCAGAGTCATCCGCACTCTCCCGCCCATTTGGGAGCTTTGGTATAATCCCCATGGTCCTGACGGAGTCCCCAGCATCCACTAGGACGTTAGAGAAAATAAGATTTTACTTACCGATAAATCTATTTCTCGTAGTCCGTAGTGGATGCTGGGCGCCCATCCCAAGTGCGGATTGTCTGCAATACTTGTACATAGTTATTGTTAAAAAGAAATCGGGTTGTTATTGTTGTGAGCCGTCTGTTCAGAGGCTCCTACGTTGTCATACTGTTAACTGGGTTCAGATCACAAGTTGTACGGTGTGATTGGTGTGGCTGGTATGAGTCTTACCCGGGATTCAAAATCCTTCCTTATTGTGTACGCTCGTCCGGGCACAGTATCCTAACTGAGGCTTGGAGGAGGGTCATAGGGGGAGGAGCCAGTGCACACCACCTGATCCTAAAGCTTTATTTTTGTGCCCTGTCTCCTGCGGAGCCGCTAATCCCCATGGTCCTGACGGAGTCCCCAGCATCCACTACGGACTACGAGAAATAGATTTATCGGTAAGTAAAATCTTATTTTTTGTTTGGTGCAGCAGGACCATGGTCAGAGGGCTGCTGGTTTTTAGCAGCCCTAAGCTTTCTTATTTTATAGTCTTACTATTTTTTCTTGAGTGATCTTTCTAAACAGCGTCTTATACGTACCTTAGAAAGAGTCGCTCCAACAACTCTCCGCCGGGTCACGACAACGCTTATCCTCAAGTACAGTGCTGTTTCGGCGAGCATTTGTGTCGGATAGACTAGCGGGTCCAGCAGACGTTACAAGGCTGTGGCCGGAGCACGGGTAGAAGGTAAGGCATCGATTCCGCTTAGTAGGGGAATACGGACACAGCCGCACTGTTTTGGGTGGAGACTAGCAAACAGTCGCTGACGCGGCTGCCACCACGGGTGCACCAGCCTTAGGGATCAGAGGCTCCAGGAATAGTATGAGGCCGTGATCCCTAGGGTTGATGTCAGCAGTGGGGAGTCAGACATTCTCCTGGTCGCCCCTCACCCCGGTTCATGACCAGTTTCCTCTGAGTCTCCCGACATGAACTGTTTCCTGTTTCCGTCTCAGACACTGTACACGAAGGGGACCCAGTCGCAGCATATGCGGCTGTGTGACTGGTGCGTCAGTGTTCACTGAGCATCTGTTCACTATAGGTTCAAGAAGCGGCAGTACACAAGTAGCGCCTGGATCCACTCAGCGTTTGCTAATGTATTGATTGGTCCTGGAAGCGAGGTGTCTCCCTGTATCCCACTCTACTGAGTACGGGTAATACAGCACTATGTCCATATCTACCCTTTTGAGTACGAATAGTTAGATAAGTGCCTATTGCATGTGTGTCTATACATTTACTGTTTCTTTCTCTGACGTCCTAGTGGAAGCTGGGGACTCCGTAAGGACCATGGGGAATAGCGGGCTCCGCAGGAGACTGGGCACTCCAAAGAAAGATTTAGTACTATCTGGTGTGCACTGCTCCTCCCTCTATGCCCCTCCTCCAGACCTCAGTTAGAATCTGTGCCCGGACAGAGCTGGGTGCTTTTAGTGAGCTCTCCTGAGCTTGCTAATAAGAAAGTATTTTAGTTAGGTTTTTTATTTTCAGAGAGCTTCTGCTGGCGGGTGGTAGTCATGTGACCGCCGGTCGGCTGACCGACAGTCACATGACCTCCTCCGTGAGCCCGACGGCTCACTATCCCGATGGTCGGCATGCCGACCAACAGGGACTATTTCCACTCGTGGGTGTCCACGACACCCATAGAGTGGGAATAGAACCCGTGGCGACCGCAGGTCGCCACCGAGCCCGCAGCGTGGCGAGCACAGCGAGCCCGCAAGGGGCTTGCTGCACTCGCCCCTCCCCGCCGGGATCTCGGCGTCGGTAAGGTGACCGGCGGTCAGGAGACCGCCGGTCACCCATACTACACCCCTGCTGGCAACACTCTCTCTGCTACGAGGGACTGAGGGGAGAGAAGCAAACCTACTAACTGCGGCTAGGTTGCGCTTCTTAGGCTACTGGACACCATTAGCTCCAGAGGGATCGAACACAGGACCTGACCTTGTCGTCCGTTCCCGGAGCCGCGCCGCCGTCCCCCTCGCAGAGCCAGAAGACAGAAGCCGGCAGAAGCGGAGAAGACATCGAAATCGGCGGCAGAAGACTCCTGTCTTCACATGAGGTAGCGCACAGCACTGCAGCTGTGCGCCATTGCGCCCACACTAACCCACACACTCCGGTCACTGTAGGGTGCAGGGGGGGCGCCCTGGGCAGCAATTAGATACCTCCTGGCGAATGCTGAATATAAACAGTGGCACACTGTTATATGTATGAGCCCCCGCCATTTATTTTACTAAAAATCGCGGGACAGAAGCCCGCTGCTGAGGGGGCGGGGCCTTCTTCCTCAGCACTCACCAGCGCCATTTTCCTTCCACAGCTCCGCTGAGAGGAAGCTCCCCAGGCTCTTCCCTGCAGAATCACGGTAGAAGGGTAAAAAAGAGAGGGTGGGCACATAAATTTAGGCGCATAAATCATAATACAGCAGCTACTGGGTAAACACTAAGTTACTGTGTAATCCCTGGGTTATATAGCGCTGGGGTGTGTGCTGGCAGACTCTCTCTCTCTCTCTCCAAACGGCCTTGTGGGGGTCCTGTCCTCATTTAGAGCTTCCCCTGTGTGTGTGGTGTGTCGGTACGCGTGTGTCGACATGTTTGACGAAGAGGGCTATGTGGAGGCAGAGCAAGTGCAGTTGACTGACGTGTCGCCGCCGACGGTGCCGACACCTGATTGGATGGATATGTGGAAGGTGTTAAATGATAATGTAAACTCCTTACATAAAAGGTTGGATAAAGCTGATACCTCGGGCCAGTCAGGGTCTCAACCCATGCCTGATCCTACAGCGCAGAGGCCGTCAGGGTCTCAAAAGCGCCCACTATCCAAAATGGTTGACACAGATGTTGACACGGATTCTGACTCCAGTGTCGACGACGATGATACAAAATTGCAACCGAAAATGACAAAAGCTATATGTTACATGATTATAGCGATGGAGGATATTTTACACATATCAGAGGTAAACCCTGTCCCTGACAAGAGGGTTTATATGTATGGGGAGAAAAAGCAAGAGGTGATTTTCCCCCCCCCCTTCACATGAGTTAAATGAGTTATGTGAAAGAGCGTGGGATTCCCCAGATAAGAAAGTCCTGATTTCCAAAAGGTTGCTTATGGCGTACCCTTTCCCGCCAGAGGACAGGGTGCGCTGGGAATCCTCCCCTAGGGTAGATAAAGCTCTGACACGCTTATCTAAGAAGGTGGCACTGCCGTCGCAGGATACGGCCACCCTAAAGGATCCTGCAGATAGAAAGCAGGAAAGTATCCTGAAATCTGTTTATACACATTCAGGGACTCTATTGAGGCCGGCAATTGCGTCGGCGTGGATGTGTAGTGCTGTAGCAGCGTGGACAGATAATCTGTCTGAGGAAATGGATACCTTAGACAGGGATACCATTATGCTGACCCTGGGGCATATAAAAGAGACTGTCCTATATATGAGGGATGCCCAGAGGGACATTTGCCTACTGGGCTCTAGAATTAATGCAATGTCAATTTCTGCCAGGAGGGTCCTGTGGACTCGGCAGTGGACAGGTGATGCCGACTCCAAAAAACACATGGAGGTGTTACCTTACAAGGGTGAGGAATTGTTTGGAGACGGTCTCTCGGACCTGGTTTCCACAGCTACTGCTGGGAAGCCAAACTTTTTGCCATATATTCCCTCACAACCGAAGAAAGCACCGTATTACCAAATGCAGTCCTTTCGCGCACAAAGAAGCAAGAAGGTCAGAGATGCTTCCTTTCTTGCTAGAGGCAGGGGCAGAGGAAAAAAAGCTGCACCTTACAGCTAGTTCCCAGGAACAGAAGTCCTCACCGGCTTCCACTAAATCCACCGCATGACGCTGGGGCTCCACGGGTGGAGCCAGGAGCGGTGGGGGCGCGTCTCCGAAATTTCAGCCACCAGTGGGTTCGCTCACAGGTGGATCCCTGGGCTATACAGATTGTGTCTCAGGGATACAAGCTGGAATTCGAGGTGATGCCCCCTCAACATTACCTAAAATCGGCCCTGCCAGCTTCCCCCATAGAAAGGGAAGTAGTGGTAGCGGCAATTCACAAGCTATTTCTCCAGCAGGTGGTGGTAAAGGTTCCCCTTCCTCAACAGGGGAAGGGATACTATTCCACAAGGTTTGTGGTACCGAAACCGGACGGTTCGGTCCGACCTATATTAAATTTAAAGTCCCTGAACATTTATCTGAAAAGATTCAAGTTCAAAATGGAATCGCTCAGAGCGGTCATTGCAAGCCTGGAAGAGGGGGATTTTATGGTGTCTCTGGACATCAAGGATGCTTGCATGTCCCCATTTATCCGCCTCATCTGGAGTACCTCAGATTTGTGGTACAGGACTGTCATTACCAATTCCAGACGTTGCCGTTTGGTCTGTCCACGGCACCGAGAATATTTACCAAGGTAATGGCAGAAATTATGGTGATCCTGAAAAAGCAAGGAGTCACAGTTATCCCATACTTGGACGATCTCCTCATAAAGGCGAGATCGAGGGAGCAGTTGCAGATCAGCGTAGCGCACTCACAGGAAGTGTTGCAACAGCATGGCTGGATTCTGAATATCCCAAAGTCGCAGCTGATTCCTATGACGCATCTGCCCTTTCTGGGCATGATTCTGGACACAGACCAGAAGAAGGTGTTTCTCCCGACGGAGAAGGCTCAAGAGCTTGTGACTCTAGTCAGAGACCTCTTAAAACCGAAACAGGTGTCTGTGCATCACTGCACGCGAGTCCTGAGAAAGATGGTGGCATCGTACGAAGCCATTCCCTTCGGCAGGTTCCATGCGAGGATCTTTCAATGGGATCTGTTGGACAAATGGTCCGGATCGCATCTTCAGATGCATCGGCTGATCACCCTGTCCCCCAGGGCCAGGGTGTCTCTTCTATGGTGGCTACAGAGTGCTCACCTTCTCGAGGGCCGCAGATTCGGCATACAGGACTGGGTCCTGGTGACCACGGATGCGAGCCTCCGAGGGTGGGGGGCAGTCACTCAGGGAAGAAACTTCCAAGGGTTGTGGTCAAGTCAGGAAACTTGTCTGCACATAAATATCCTGGAACTAAGGGCCATATTCAACGCCCTGTGTCAAGCGGAGCCCCTGCTTCGCAACCAACCGATGCTGATTCAGTCAGACAACATCACCGCGGTGGCTCATGTAAACCGCCAGGGCGGCACAAGAAGCAGAGTCGCGATGGCGGAAGCCACCAGGATTCTTCGGTGGGCGGAGAATCACGTACAAGCACTGTCAGCAGTGTTCATTCCGGGAGTGGACAACTGGGAAGCAGACTTCCTCAGCAGACACGACCTCCACCCGGGAGAGTGGGGACTTCATCAAGAAGTCTTCATTCAGATTACAAATCGATGGGAACTGCCACATGTAGACATGATGGCGTCCCGTCTCAACAAAAAGCTACAACGGTATTGTGCCAGGTCAAGAGACCCTCAGGCGATGGCTGTGGACGCCCTGGTAACACCGTGGGTGTTCCAGTCGGTCTATGTGTTCCCTCCTCCTCTTCTCATACCCAAGGTACTGAGAATCGTAAGAAGAAGAGGTGTGAGAACAGTGCTCATTGTTCCGGATTGGCCAAGAAGACCTTGGTACCCGGAATTGCAAGAAATGCTCACAGAGGACCCATGGCCTATGCCTCTCAGACAGGACTTGTTGCAACTGGGGCCCTGCCTGTTCCAAGACTTACCGCGGCTGCGTTTGACGGCATGGCGGTTGAACGCCGGATCCTAGCGGAAAAAGGCATTCCGGAGGAAGTTATTCCTACGCTGATAAAGGCTAGGAAGGACGTGACAGCAAAGCATTATCACCGCATATGGCGAAAATATGTTGCTTGGTGTGAGGCCAGGAAGGCCCCTACAGAGGAATTCCAACTGGGCAGATTTCTGCACTTTCTACAGTCTGGAGTGACTATGGGCTTGAAGTTGGGATCCATAAAGGTCCAGATTTCGGCCCTATCCATTTTCTTTCAAAAGGAACTGGCGTCTCTTCCTGAAGTTCAGACGTTTGTTAAGGGAGTGCTGCATATTCAACCCCCTTTTGTGCCACCAGTGGCACCTTGGGATCTCAACGTGGTGTTGGGTTTCCTAAAATCCCACTGGTTTGAACCACTTAAGTCCGTGGAGCTAAAGTATCTCATGTGGAAGGTGGTCTTGCTATTGGCATTAGCTTCGGCTAGGCGTGTGTCAGAATTGGCGGCTTTGTCATGTAAAAGCCCCTATCTGGTTTTTCATATGGACAGGGCAGAATTGCGGACTCGTCCCCAATTTCTGCCAAAGGTGGTGTCATCTTTTCATTTGAACCAACCTATTGTAGTGCCTGCGGCTACTTGTGACTTGGAGGATTCCAGGTTACTAGATGTAGTCAGGGCTTTGAAGATTTATGTAGCCCGAACGGCTGGAGTCCGGAAAACTGACTCGCTGTTTATCCTATATGCCCCCAACAAGTTGGGTGCTCTTGCTTCAAAGCAAACCGTTGCCCGCTGGATCTGTAACACGATTCAGCAGGCTCATTCTGCGGCTGGATTGCCGCATCCAAAATCAGTGAAAGCCCATTCCACTAGGAAGGTGGGCTCTTCTTGGGCGGCTGCCCGAGGGGTCTCGGCATTACAGCTTTGCCGAGCTGCTACTTGGTCGGGTTCAAACACATTTGCAAAATTCTACAAGTTTGATACCCTGGCTGAGGAGGACCTTGAGTTTGCCCATTCGGTGCTGCAGAGTCATCCGCACTCTCCCGCCCGTTTGGGAGCTTTGGTATAATCCCCATGGTCCTTACGGAGTCCCCAGCATCCACTAGGACGTCAGAGAAAATAAGATTTTACTTACCGGTAAATCTATTTCTCGTAGTCCGTAGTGGATGCTGGGCGCCCGTCCCAAGTGCGGACTTTCTGCAATACGTGTACATAGTTATTGCTTAATAATGGGTTATGTTATGTTGGCATCCATTGTTGATGCCCTGTTGTTGTTCATACTGTTGACTGGATAAATGTATCACAAGTTATACGGTGTGATTGGTGTGGCTGGTATGAGTCTTACCCGAGATTCCAAAATCCTTTCCTTGTAATGTCAGCTCTTCCGGGCACAGTTTCCTTAACTGAGGTCTGGAGGAGGGGCATAGAGGGAGGAGCCAGTGCACACCAGATAGTACTAAATCTTTCTTTGGTGTGCCCAGTCTCCTGCGGAGCCCGCTATTCCCCATGGTCCTTACGGAGTCCCCAGCATCCACTACGGACTACGAGAAATAGATTTACCGGTAAGTAAAATCTTATTTTCGCAATTGCATCTGAATACATTGGATTTGTTTAAACATGATGCAGTAATATGTTCTACATACTTAAAATGTAGTTGATATGCTCATATTGCTTATTATACTAATATATAACATGTGACTGACTGCTAGTGTAATTGCTGACTTTACTATATTTCTGTCAGTTTGTTTATTCTGATCCTCAATGCTGGTGCATGGGTAGGGTCGGCTTGTATGTCACTTTAAGAAGTTTAAAGTGATTACAGTCACAAATTGTGTAGTACACTGTGGAAGGGTTGATTACTTAACATGTCTAAGAGTGGTAAAGGTGAGGAAGGTACATTCACAGCAACACCAACACTCCTATCATGTTTGTCTTGCAAAGCTGTGTTATCCTCTCAGGATCTGGTTCAGAATGGTTTGTGTGCAAATTGTTTTAGCTTTCACCAGGGGTTAATGAAAAATACAAGGCAGATTCAGTTGCAGATGGATCCACCTTGGGCTATGTTTGCACAGACTTTATCCAGTATAGCTGAACGGATAATTCCTCCAACTCCTGTACCAGGGATAGGTTACACTATTAACCCTTACATGCAGCTCCCCACCTATGGTTTAACCCTTCCAGCAGCAGCCTCTCAAAAGAAACAAGCTGATAAGATGGTGGAAAGTAAATCTTCACCCTCACAGGCTACACATGATTCAGATGAGGATTCATCGGAAGATGAAACCTTAATAAATTCTACTTTGGCATACGAAGAGGAGGCGGAAGGTCTCCGCTCAGTGGATATAGCGGAGTTAATTAAAGCAATGAAAGCCATTCTATCCTTAGAGGATTCGGCAGAGCCTGTGTTAAAAACCAAGGCACCTGTGTTTAAACATCCCAAAAGAGTTAAGACTGAGTTTCTAGAGTCCGATCAGCCGACGGAAATGATGGAAGAGGCTTGGGCTACGCCCATAAGAAGTTTAGAATGCCTAAGAAATGGAATTCCAATTATCCTCTTCCAGCTGGGGATTGTTTAAAAAAGGAAGTGGCTCCTAAAGTAGATACGCATGTAATTCGATTAGTGTGAAAATCTACATTACCTTTGTCTTCAACATCATTAAATGATGTCACGGATAAGAGAGTGGATGGTTTTCTAAAAAACATTTTTACCTTTTTAGGGCATTCATAAGGCCAGCCATGGCTTCAGCTTGGATGGCAAAGGCAGTGGCTGCCTGGGCTGATGCATTGGAGGGGGATTTTTCAATAGCATCTAGAGAGCAAAAATCCCATATAGCTCATATAAAACAGGCTGCAATGTTCTTGGAAGAAGCAGCATTGGATATGGGTACTATTGCCTCCAGGGCATCAGCTTCAACAATAGCTGCTCGCAGAGCAGTTTGGCTACGTACGTGGAAAGCTGATTTTAAGAAGGTTTTGGAATCTTTGCCCTTTTCTGGAGATATTCTTTTTGGTAAAGAATTGACAGATATTTTGGAGTCAGAAGCAGACTCCAAGAAGGTCAAGTTTCCTTCCACATACAATTTCAAACCTAAAGTTCCAGCTTTTCGGCCCTTTCGGTCTCAAATAAATGCTAAAGGAAAAAGTGATGGCAAGCAGCCCCAATACAACAAGTCTGGTAAGACTAAAAAGCATTGGGCTACCAGAGGACCGGTTGGGAAAATGGATAATAAGCCATCAGCCTGATGGTGTGGGCCTCCACCTAGGGGACCCCAGGGTGGGGCCCCGACTTCTTCAGTTTGCACAGATCTGGCAGCAGTCTACAACAGATGCCTGGGTGCAGGAAGCAGTATCTCTAGGTTATGCTATTGCCTTCAAAAAGCACCTTCCTTGAAGATTTTTTTTGTACCAGCCCGTCTCTGGTAGAGACAAAGGCCAGGGCTTTGTTAGAGGCAGTTCAGAAATTGCTTCAGTCAGGAGTAGTCATTCCAGTTCCTCCTGCACAACGAGGACAGGATTTTTACTCCAACCTGTTTAGTTCAGAAGCCAAATGGGTCATTTCGGCGCATTCTCAATCTCAAAGTACTGAACAAATACATTTGGGTACCTCGGTTTCACATAGAGATGTTATCTTCCATCATTTTGGCCATGGAGCCAGGGGATTATATAGTATACCTGGATACACAGGATGCTTACCTACATGTTCCTATAGCACTGTCCCATCAGTGCTATCTCAGGTTCGCTGTCCTTCAACAGCATTTTCAGTTCCAGGCCCTATCTTTTGGGTTAGCCACAGCTCCCAGAGTATTTACCCAGATTATGGTGGTAATGGCAGCTTATCTATGCCAGCAGGGGATAAGAATATTTCCATACCTCGACGATCTTTTAATCCTGGCACGGACGCTGGAATTGCTCTTTTGTCATCTGCAACAGACGATAACGTGTCTGCACAACCACGGGTGGCTCATATATTGGGC
This sequence comes from Pseudophryne corroboree, assembly GCF_028390025.1. Taxonomy (NCBI): domain Eukaryota; kingdom Metazoa; phylum Chordata; class Amphibia; order Anura; family Myobatrachidae; genus Pseudophryne; species Pseudophryne corroboree. The sequence goes on along the minus strand of NC_086445.1, from coordinate 752,564,962 downwards.
AAAATCGTCTCTGGTTCCGTCATAACGGATGACTCACTTTGGGGCTGTACTGGATTCAAGTCTTCAGAGATTATTTTTACCTCTGAACAAGATATCCACGATTCAGTCAAGGATTCAGGTCTTGTTACACAGTAAAAAGGTATCCATTCACGCAGCAATGCACGTGATGGGTTTGATGGTGTAACATTCGACATGGTGGAGTATGCACCATTCCACTTGAGGCCTCTGCAGTGTCTGATTCTTGCCAAATGGAATGGGTTGCATCAGACGATAAAAACAGACTATGCTTCTTATGATAGAAGTAAGAAGGTCATTAGCCTGGTGGCTACAGACATCCCATCTGGACAAGGGGAGACCCTTTTGGGTATCAGATTGGGAAATTCTAACGACAGACACCAGTCTCCGGGGCTGGGGAGCAGTGTCAGGAAGGTTATGTTTTCAGGGGCAATGGACCAGGGAAGATAGTTGCCTGCCAATAAATATATTGGAACTTCGGGCCATATACATGGCACTGATTCAGGCAAAGGACATTCTTCGGGGAAAACCAGTCCAGATCCGCTCGAACAATGTGATAGCAGTAGCGTACCTCAACCATCAGGGAGGAACTCGCAGCCGAAAAGCGAAGGAGGTTAAACATACTAAAGTGGGCAGAACTTCATCCTCCAGCCTTGTCAGCAGTGTTCGTTCTGGGAGTCCTAAACCGGGAAGTGGACTTTCTCAGTCGATACGCCATTCAGGCAAGCAAATGGGCTCTACACCCAGAGGTCTTTCAGACTCTAGTAGATAAGTGGAGGTTGCCAGAGATAGATCTCATAGCGTCCCGGATGAACAACAAAGTGCTCGCATACGGGTCAAGAACCAAAGGATCCCAGAGCGATCTTTGTGGATGCCCTGTTGGTGAGATGAGATTTTAATCTGGCTTATGTGTTTCCTCCAATCACCCTATTACCCAGGGTGGTGAGAGATAAAGCAAGGAAAAGGTGCTGTGATACTAATAGCTCCGGCTTGGCCCAGAAGACATTGGTACACATCTGCAGAGGATGTCGATTGATGTTCCACTTCTGCTCCCTCAACGTCCTGATCTACTGACGCAGGGTCCTTGTTATCACAGACATGTGTATCGACTGTCTTTGATGGCATGATTCTTGAAACCTTTATCCTGAAGTTGAGAGGATTCTCACAACAGGTAATTCAAAATATGCTTCTCCCAAAAGTCTCCTCCCAAAACAGTGTGGCTGTGTCTGTATTCCATCTAGCTAAGCGGAACCAATGCCTTACCTTCTCCCCGTGCTCCGGCCACAGCCTGGTAAAGTCTGCTGGACCTGCTAGTATATCCAACACAGACGCCCACTGAAACAGCACTGTACTCGTGGGTAAGCGTTGTAGTGACCCGGCGGAGAGTTGTTGGAGCGACTCTTTCTAATATAGGATGCTGTTTAGAAAGATCACTCAAAAAACTAATAAGACTAAAAATAAAATAAGAAAGCTTAAGGCTGCTAAAAAGCAGCAGCCCTCTGACCATGGTCCGGCTCCTGCCGCACCAAACAAAAAACTGATTTGTCTGCGCCAGGAGGCGGGGATATATGGAAGGGCCCATTGCAAGCTGAGAGGCCGGAAAGCTTTGATCGATTGGTGCCAATCCGCTGTTGCTTCATCATATCCCATTGTTATCCTGTGGATAACCTGTGGACCCTGCCGGAGAAAGATTTTATTTCTCTCCATTCTTCAAAGAAATCTCCCACAAATCTTATTGTCTTCATATCCTCCATGGGATTTTGTTTGTGAAAGATCAAGGATTCTCTTGTGGTTTGGATAAGAGTTTTCTTGGCTTTTTTGATGGACCTGGAACTGTAACCTCGTTCTTTTATTCTGAGCATCAGTTTCTTGCTTCTGATCTCAAAGATTTCATCATTAGAACAATTTCTCCTAAGGCATAAAAATTCCCCTTTGGGAATATTGGTGATGGTAGCAGGGAAATGTGAGCTTGTTTGATGTAATAGGGTATTTGTTGAGGTACTTTTTAAAAAAATTTCCGTGGAAAGCATGTTGTTTGCGTCTCTGCAGATTAAAAGATCCAGGAATGGTAGACTGTTTAAACTGTACTCAAATGTGAACTTTAGATTAAGTGTGTTATCATTAAGTTTCTTCACAAATCCAATGAGTTCTTCACATATACCACTCCAAATGAGAAGGAGGTCATCAATATATCGGGTCCAGAGGATGATATTTTTGGTATATTCGTCCATGGTATCTGTAAAAACAAACTCCCTCTCCCACCAGCCCAGGAAGAGGTTCGCATATGTGGGGGCACAAGCTGCCCCCATTGCTGTCCCTCTTACCTGGGTGTAGAAGAGGTTGTTTAAGGTAAAATAATTTTTACTTAATACAAACTGTAAAAGTTGTAGGAAAAAATGATTAAATTCATTAATTTCTTCCATTCCAAGAAAGTATTCCACAGCGCGAATGCCTAGATCATGTTGTATGCAGGTGTAAAGAGCCTCCACGACTAAGCTAACCAGAAGATATGTATCTTCAAGTTCTATATTATTAATTTTTCTCAGGACATCGGTTGTGTCCTGGGTATACGACGGAAGGCCCAACACATGGTCTCTTAAGTGTGTGTCTAGAAAAATGCAGGCTTTCTCTAGTAAGCCTCCATTTCCCGACACAATTGGACGGCCTGGGGGATTTTTAAGGTCCTTATGTACCTTAGGTAAAAGTTAAAACTGTGTTCTGGAACTAGTAACAGATAGGTATTCATATTCTATTTTGGTTATGGTTCCAAGTTAGAAAGCTTGGTTTATAATTTTCATGTAGAGTTGTGTAATTTTCAGTGTGGTCAAACAAGCTTTTTTATAGCATAATTGGTCATCCAGTTGTTTATTCGCTTCTCTGACATACATCTCAGTGGGCCATATCACTACGTTCCCCCCTTTGTCAGATGGTTTTACAAGTATATAATTCCAGGATGTAATTTCTCTAATGGCTTTCTTTTCATTCTTTGAGAGATTGCCCACGGTTCTTTGGAATTTCCTCTTGTGGTATAATTTGTCTAGGTCGCAGGAAACTAAGTTCGTGAATACCTTAACCTCTGGGCAAATGTTCTCATTCGTAAAAAAGGTTGATTTTTTTTTCTTTAATATTGATCTTTTGGATTGTGCTGATGTTGTGGTTCCCATGAGTTCTTCTAGTGCCATCAGGGCCTCTTGTTCTTGTGATGATAGATTTGTTAAGTTCTCAGTTCTAAATTCAGAGTCTGTTGGTTGAACATAATGTGGCAAGTAAAAGTTTACGTCCAAATAGCTGTAGGTTGATCTGCCATTGAAATCAAGTACGTTTTTTTTTTTTTTTGTTGGTGAGAAGCGCAAACCCTTACCTAATATGTTTTTATTGTTCTTCTGTGAGGATATGATGAGATAAATTAATAATTTTTAATTGATTGGGGTCTGGGTTTAGTTCTGATTCCTGCGATTGGGATATCGGTTTGGTGATGGGGATCCCCATTTTTCACTTCCCCTTCTTGCCACGCCTTGTTTTTCTTTTCCTTTGGTAGCGTAATCCCGTACTCCTCTGGTTTGTTCTAAAAAACCAGAGTGCTGTTATCCCTTCTTGAGGTTGGATTGTTTCTATATTCACGGGGCTGGCTGTCATATTCTTCTGTACTAGACCGTTCCGTTTCTGAAGACGATTGAGTATTAGGATGACCAACTGGTCGTCTCTTTCTGGTGGGCCTTGTATAATGGAAAACCCTGTTCACAAAATCTTTTGTCTCTTGAGAACTTATTTTTCTTGTAATCTATTATTGTTTGTTCATAAATATGAAGATCTTTCTTGATATTTTCAAATTTGTTTTGGAACTTAGCATTCTGTTCCCATTTTTCCAGATCCTTGCCTAATTTAACAATTTCTCTAGAGCAGTCATCTAAGACAAGATTGTTATGTTTAATTAAGATACTAATCAATTTATGTGAACATTTCAATGGTGTGGTCTCCCATTCTTGTTTAAGATTCTCCGTGAATAATTCATACTAGGGGAAGAGTTTAGGTCTAGGTCCCCTAGGTACAATTTTCTGTTTATAATTATTCTCCAAACTCTCTAAGTCCCAATTTGTACATATTTGAAGTTGTAAAATGTATTTCAATTTCTGGCAGTCATCTTCCCAATTGCAATCTGAAGTGTCCGAATTGATGCCAGTGATTGCACTGAATGACTCTGAAGGTAAACATCTGGAACTATATGGTATAAAAGATTGAAAAAAGGGGACTACAGAAAACAAGTATATGATAAGATATCATTGAGGCCCAATGGTTTAACTGTTTGTAAAGTGTATATCCAGCGTGCTTCTTTTTGTAATAGGATCCTGCCATGGTTGCCACCTCTATTGGATTCTGGAACTCCATCTATGGTTTTGTATCGTATTGAGCTAAATTGTGGTGAAAGTCCTTGAAATGGCGGGCCACCGGTTGATCAGAGCCCTTTCCGTCCAATGCAGCTCCAATACTTGATCGATGGAGGGCTATCCTTTCTTTAAATTGGCGAATGGTTTTCCCAATGTACAGGAGTCCGTATGGACATTTGATGTAATAGATAACGAAACGACTCGAACAAGTAAATGGAAAGTTAATGCGGAATTTCTTGCCCGATCTAGGGTGATGAAAAAATTGTCCAATTTCTAGACAACTGCATGTGGTGCAACCTAAACATTTGTAGTTGCCAGGTTTGCGTGTAAAAAAATGTGTGTCATTTTGCTGAAGTTGGAGATGGCGTTATGTACAATAGTGTCTTTGATGATACGTCCTCTGCGAAATGCTGGAAGATTAGTGGATTCTTTAAAGGTAGGTAACAGTTTTGTCTTTCGATATAATGGGCCAAATCTGTTTTGCTGCCCTAACCGTATGACTATTACTGGTGGAAAAGTCCTGTGGCCAAACTATCCGGTCACCACTTTTTGCTTTGTCGGTCTTTTGCAGTAAATCACTGCAATTCTTTGTTAGCACCCTCTCCTTTGCTTTCTTGAGGTACTTAAGTTTGTACCCTCTAGCAAGAAACTTGCGTGTCATGATGTCAATTTGCCTGCTGGCAACCTTACTGTCACTGCAAATGCGGAAGATTCGGTGAAATTGGGAGTAGGGTAACCCCCACTTTAATGCGGGAAGGTGATGGCTGTTGGCGTGCAAGGTAGTGTTCCTGTCTGTGTCTTTCACATATAATGTGGTATGCAACAGATGATCATGATCCTGAATAACAGTAACCTATAAATAATGGATTGATTCAAAACTTCATGAAAAAGTAAACTTAATCGAAGTATCTAAAGTACTGACATGACACATGGCATTACTAAAGCTCTCCTCCGTGCCTGACCATAATATAAAGATGTTGTCAATGTACCGATAGTAGGCTTTAATGTTACTCGACATGATGGGATTAGTCAGAAACAAATCATTTTCAACCTTACACATTAATAGGTTAGCCAGACTAGGGGTTACACAAGAACCCATAGCACACCCCGACTTTTGTTGGTATAATTTACCATCAAAAATAAAGAAGTTGCGAGTCAAAGTAAGTTCTAGAAGATGGATAAAAAAAATCTGCATCTGGTCCTGTATAACTCGTGTTGCTTGTGATGCAGCGTCTGATAGCCTCTATACCCCGATGATGGGGAATATTTGTGTACAGGCTAACGACATCAACCATGCACATAAGATACTTATCTAGCAATGGAGTCAGGGACATGATTTTAGTCAAAAAGGCGGTAGTGTCTTTAAGACAGGTTTTTTGTTCACTTACAATGGGTTGTAAAACATGTCCAAATACTTGGAAATCATGTAATATAGGAATTCGCGGGCCGCAATGATAGGACGACCAGGGGGGCATATAGGGTTCTTGTGTAGCTTGGGAATGGTATACAGTACTGGAGTAACCGGCCAATCCTGAGACAAAGCTTGCTTGGTTTTAGCATCAATCACATCAGTGACAACTGCTTCCCGTAACACAGCATCAATTTCTTCTTTATATTTGACTGTCGGGTCCTCTGACAATGGTAGATATGTGTGTACATCAGCGAATTGTGTGTGGATTTTAGACTTATAGGCCACTATGTCCTGCACCACAATGCTACCGCCCTCGTCTGCGGGGCGGATGACTATATTTGTGTATGAACCTAATGCTTTTAAAGCTACACGTTCTGAGGTGGACAAATTGTCTTCACTTGTGATGTTCACTGGATTAGGCTCATCATATAGGTTGTTCATGTGGTTGATGAAAACTTGATGTTGATGTTATTCGTCGCAGGATCAAAGGTTTGAGGGTTTATGTAGTAGAGGAACTTCAGATGTTACCTGTTTATCACCAGCAAAATGTTCTTTAAGTCGTAGTCTGCGTCCAAATTTGTACAAATCGATTTTGTTGCGAAAAGCATCTGGTTTATTCGTCGGGACATATGTTTAACACAGATATATCATCAGTCGTTAGGCTCCGAGATGATAAGTTAAACACTAACTCTTGCTCGGAGGGGAATCATAATGATGTGTGGAACTGTCCATCGTCCGCAACATACACTGTGCGATATCGCTAAGAAGGCTGAAAATTAGTGATATTGTGTGATATCGCCTAGTATGTACGGGTCTTAAGCAATTTAGTGGCAGTGTCTCATTAAGACCATTCAGAGAAATTGTATTTAACTTGTGAAGCCATTTACCTTCTTTCTGTAGAATTAATCTACCCCTGTCACCTATCCTCTGGGACACAATCTATCGTTTTATAACATAAACTGTAAAAATTGTGGCCACATTGTTTAAAATGTTTTTCCACCGGTTGATCTATGGACCTGCCCTCCAGATCTTGTTTGATTGCACTACTATGCTGAGCCATTCGCTCCTTAAACTGACAAATAGTTTTACCTATGTAGTACAAACTGCAAGGGCATCTTCTGCAATAAATAACATATCTAGATGAACTTGTCAAAGTGTGCAAGATCTTAATTCTTTGACCAGAATGGGGATGAAGGAAAATAATCACCTGTTTCTAGGTAAACATTTGTAATTCCCAGGTTTTTTACAGAAAAAATGTCTTTCCGTACTGCTCACAAAATTGGATGTGAATAACGAGATTTATGGTAAGAACATACCGTTGTTAAATCTCTGTACCTCGCAGAAAGAGATTTAACAACGGTAAGTTCTTACCATAAATCTCGTTATTCACATCCAATTTTGTGAGCAGTACGGAAAGACATTTTTTCTGTAAAAAACCTGGGAATTACAAATGTTTACCTAGAAACAGGTGATTATTTTCCTTCCTCCCCATTCTGGTCAAAGAATTAAGATCTTGCACACTATGACAAGTTCATCTAGATATGTTATTTATTGCAGAAGATGCCCTTGTAGTTTGTACTACATAGGTAAAACTATTTGTCAGTTTAAGGAGCGAATGGCTCAGCATAGTAGTGCAATCAAACAAGCTCTGGAGGGAAGGTCCATAGATCAACCGGTGGCAAAACATTTTAAACAATGTGGCCACAATTTTTACCGTTTGTTATAAAACGATAGATTGTGTCCCAGAGGATAGGAGGTGACAGGGGTAGATTAATTCTACAGAAAGAAGGTAAATGGCTTCACAAGTTAAATACAATTTCTCTGAATGGTCTTAATGAGACACTGCCACTAAATTGCTTAAGACCCGTACATACTAGACTATATCAAACACAATATCACTCATTTTCAGCCTTCTGAGCAATATCGTGTGTGATATCGCACAGTGTATGTTGAAAAAAAAAACTACAGGACAGACTCTGGAAGACCAACTGACTCACCCTGGCTGGAACACACTCCACACGGACATACCTGAAAAAAAATCTCTCAACATCTAACGTAACTGTAGAGCAGGAGGTAGGAGATGCATGCACCAGCCACCCAAGTTATCTTTTTAGAAGGACTATTTTTCACATACAAAGAAACGAGTAAGGTACTGTAGTACTTGCATGAGAAGTGATTAAAATGCATAGACTTTACACCCTATCACGTCAAAGCAGCCGCGTCCGCAGCAGGCTCTGTGTCCTGCAAGTGGTGAAACACTTACAAGGTAAACACATTGTATTTGCATTATATTCCTGATGAAAGAACTGCTAAAAGAGTTCTGAACCCTTGAAACCTTTTGGTATCCTATGTGAATTCTTCTAGCCATCTGAGTGCCGCCATAGATGTACTTCTATCTTTATCTGATCCCTCTTATAGTAGTGCCGTGCTGCATACTGCCACAGCTCCACCTCCTATCTCTTGGCTACATCCCCTTGCTTGCAACAGTGGGATATGGCACTTCCCTTTATACCAGCCATGTCAGGCTCAGGTGATAGGTCCTTCCTTGTACCACCTTGCCCCATCCTGTCTCCAGCCCTTTTGCATGATACAAGTACTGTATATTGGAGTTCCTGGGGCTCTAAGGATCATATAGCTGTAATATAATTAGTATGTAAAAATCCGTTCACAGTGCACCAGAAACCCAGTATTGACCTGCTATTTTGCTGGGTCGACACGGGTCGCAGTGCAGTGAGAATGGGTCACTGCTGAATTCCCGGGTCACCTTACCCGGTAATTCAACCAAGGAATAAAGAAGGGTTATTCCCGGGTAATTACTAGTGATGAGCGGGTTCGGCTCCTCGGGATCCGAACCCACCCGAACTTCACCTTTTTTTTCACGGGTCCGAGCAACTCGGATCCTCCCACCTTGCTCGGTTAACCCGAGCGCGCCCGAACGTCGTCATCCCGCGGTCGGATTCTCGCGAGATTCGTATTCTATATAAGGAGCCGCGCGTCGCCGCCATTTTTCACTCGTGCATTGGAGATGATCGTGAGAGGACGTGGCTGGAATCCTCTCAGTTTCTATGTTCAGTGGGCTGCAAATTGTGCTGCAAATATCTGTGCTCAGTGTGCTGCAAGTGCAAAGATCTACGTTCTCTGCCTGAAAAACGCTCCATATCTGACTGTGCTCAGTGTGCTGCAAATATCTGTGCTCAGTGTGCTAATTGCTTTATTGTGGGGACTGGGGACCAGCAGTATTATATAGGAGGAGGACAGTGCAGAGTTTTGCTGATCAGTGACCACCAGTATTATACGTTCTCTGCCTGAAAAACGCTCCATATCTGTGCTTCATTGTAGTATATAGTAGGAGGACAGTGCAGAATTTTGCTGACCACCAGTATAACTATATATATATATATATAGCAGTACGGTACAGTAGTCCACTGCTCTACCTACCTCTGTGTCGTCAAGTATACTATCCATCCATACCTGTGGTGCATTTCAGCTTTGCACAGTTTGCTGACCACCAGTATATACTATATAGCAGTACGGTACAGTAGGCCACTGCTCTACCTACCTCTGTGTCGTCAAGTATATTATCTATCCATACCTGAGGTGCATTTCAGTTGTGTGCAGTATATATAGTAGTAGGCCATTGCTATTGATATATTACTGGCATATAATTCCACACATTAAAAAATGGAGAACAAAAATGTGGAGAGTAAAATAGGGAAAGATCAAGATCCACTTCCACCTCGTGCTGAAGCTGCTGCCACCAGTCATGGCCGAGACGATGAAATGCCATCAACGTCGTCTGCCAAGGCCGATGCCCAATGTCATAGTAGAGAGTATGTAAAATCCAAAAAAATAAAGCTCAGTAAAATGACCCAAAAATCTAAATCAAAATCGTCTGAGGAGAAGCGTAAACTTGCCAATGTGCCATTAACGACACGGAGTGGCAAGGAACGGCTGAGGCCCTGGCCTATGTTCAAGGCTAGTGGTTCAGCTTCACCTGAGGATGGAAGCACTCATCCTCCAGCTAGAAAACTTAAGAGTTAAGCTGGCAAAAGCACAGCAAAGAACTGTGCGTTCTTCTAAATCACAAATCCCCAAGGAGAGTCGAATTGTGTCTGTTGCGATGCCTGACCTTCCCAACACTGGACGGGAAGAGGTTGCGCCTTCCACCATTTGCACGCCCCCTGCAAGTGCTGGAAGGAGCACCCGCAGTCCAGTTCCTGATAGTCAAATTGAAGATGTCACTGTTGAAGTACACCAGGATGAGGATATGGGTGTTGCTGGCGCTGGGGAGGAAATTGACAAGGAGGATTCTGATGGTGAGGTGGTTTGTTTAAGTCAGGCACCCGGGGAGACACCTGTTGTCGGTGGGACGAATATGGCCATTGACCTGCCTGGTCAAAATACCAAAAAAATCACCTCTTCGGTGTGGAATTATTTCAACAGAAATGCGGACAACTGGTGTCAAGCCGTGTGTTGCCTTTGTCAAGCTGTAATAAGTAGGGGTAAGGACGTTAACCATCTAGGAACATCCTCCCTTATACGTCACCTGGACCGCATTTATCAGAAGTCAGTGACAAGTTCAAAAACTTTGGATGACAGCGGAAGCAGTCCACTGACCACTAAATCCCTTCCTCTTGTAACCAAGCTCCTGCAAACCACACCACCAACTCCCTCAGTGTCAATTTCCTCCTTAGACAGGAAAGCCAATAGTCCTGCAGGCCATGTCACTCAAGTCTGACGAGTCCTTTCCTGCCTGGGATTCCTCCGATGCATCCTTAAGTGTAACGCCTACTGCTGCTGGCGCTGCTGTTGTTGCTGCTAGGAGTCGATCGTCATCCCAGAGGGGAAGTCGGAAGACCACTTGTACTACTTCCAGTAAGCAATTGACTGTCCAACAGTCCTTTGCGAGGAAGATGAAATATCACAGCAGTCATCCTGCTGCAAAGCGGATAACTCAGGCCTTGGCAGCCTGGGTGGTGAGAAACGTGTTTCCGGTATCCACCGTTAATTCACAGGGAACTAGAGACTTGATTGAGGTACTGTGTCTCCGGTACCAAATACCATCTAGGTTCCATTTCTCTAGGCAGGCGAAACCGAAAATGTACACAGACGTCAGAAAAAGAGTCACCAGTGTCCTAAAAAATGCAGTTGTACCCAATGTCCACTTAACCACGGACATGTGGACAAGTGGAGCAGGGCAGACTCAGGACTATATGACTGTGACAGCCCACTGGGTAGATGTATTGCCTCCCACAGCAAGAACAGCAGCGGCGGCACCAGTAGCAGCATCTCGCAAACGCCAACTCGTTCCTAAGCAGGCTACGCTTTGTATCACCGCTTTCCGTAAGAGGCACACAGCTGACAACCTCTTACAGAAACTGAGGAACATCATCGCAGAATGGCTTATCCCAATTGGACTCTCCTGGGGATTTGTGACATCGGACAACGCCACCAATATTGTGCGTGCATTACATCTGGGCAAATTCCAGCACGTCCCATGTTTTGCACATACATTAAATTTGGTGGTGCAGAATTATTTAAAAAACGACAGGGGCGTGCAAGAGATGCTGTCGGTGGCCCGAAGAATTGCGGGACACTTTCGGCATTCAGCCACCGCGTGCCGAAGACTGGAGCACCAGCAAACAGTCCTGAACCTGCCCTGCCATCATCTGAAGCAAGAGGTGGTAACGAGGTGGAATTCAACCCTCTATATGCTTCAGAGGATGGAGGAGCAGCAAAAGGCCATTCAAGCCTATACATCTGCCTACGATATAGGCAAAGGAGGGGGAATGCACCTGACTCAAGCGCAGTGGAGAATGATTTCAACGTTGTGCAAGGTTCTGCAACCCTTTGAACTTGCCACACGTGAAGTCAGTTCAGACACTGCCAGCCTGACTCAGGTCATTCCCCTCATTAGGCTTTTGCAGAAGAAGCTGGAGACATTGAAGGAGGAGCTAAAACAGCGATTCCGCTAGGCATGTGGGACTTGAGGATGGAGCCCTTAATTCGCTTAACCAGGATTCACGGGTGGTCAATCTGTTGAAATCAGAGCACTACATTTTGGCCACCGTGCTCGATCCAAGATTTAAAACCTACGTTGTATCTCTCTTTCCGGCAGACATAAGTCTGCAGAGGTTCAAAGACCTGCTGGTGAGAAAATTGTCAAGTCAAGCGGAACGTGACCCGTCAACAGCTCCTCCTTCACATTCTCCTGCAACTGGGGCTGCGAGGAAAAGGCTAAGAATTCCGAGCCCACCCGCTGGCGGTGATGCAGGGCAGTCTGTATCGAGTGCTGACATCTGGTCCGGACTGAAGGACCTGCCAACGATTACTGACATGTTGTCTACTGTCACTGCATATGATTCTGTCACCATTGAAAGAATGGTGGATTATATGAGTGACTGCATCCAAGTAGGCACGTCAGACAGTCCGTACGTATACTGGCAGGAAAAAGAGGCAATTTGGAGGCCCTTGCACAAACTGGCTTTATTTTACCTAAATTGCCCCCCCTCCAGTGTGTACTCCAAAAGAGTGTTTAGTGCAGCCGCTCACCTTGTCAGCAATCGACGTACGAGGTTACTTCCAGAAAATATGGAGAAGATGATGTTCATCAAAATGAATTATAATCAATTCCTCGGTGGAGACATTCACCAGCAATTGCCTCCAGAAAGTACACAGGGACCTGAGATGGTGGATTCCAGTGAGGACGAATTAATAATCTGTGAGGAGGGGGATGTACACAATGAAAGGGGTGAGGAATCGGACGATGAGGAGGAGGTGGACATCTTGCCTCTGTAGAGCCAGTTTGTGTAAGGAGAGATTGATTGCTTCTTTTTTGGTGGGGGCCCAAACCAACCAGTCATTTCAGTCACAGTCGTGTGGCAGACCCTGTCGCTGAAATTATGGGTTTGTTAAGGTGTGCATGTCCTGTTTATACAACATAAGGGTGGGTGGGAGGGAGGGCCCAAGGACAATTCCATCTTGCACCTCTTTTTTTCTTTCATTTTTCTTTGCATCATGTGCTGTTTGGGGACTATTTTTTTTGAAGTGCCATCCTGTCTGACACTGCAGTGCCACTCCTAGATGGGCCAGGTGTTTGTGTCGGCCACTTGGGTCGCTTAGCTTAGTCACACAGCTACCTCATTGCGCCTCTTTTTTTCTTTGCATCATGTGCTGTTTGGGGACTATTTTTTTGAAGTGCCATCCAGCCTGACACTGCAGTGCCACTCCTAGATGGGCCAGGTGTTTGTGTCAGCCACTTGTGTCGCTTAGCTTAGCCATCCAGCGACCTTGGTGCACCTCTTTTTTTTCTTTGCATCATGTGCTGTTTGGGGACTATTTTTTAAATCTGACATCCTGTCTGACACTGCAGTGCCACTCCTAGATGGGCCAGGTGTTTGTGTCAGCCACTTGTGTCGCTTAGCTTAGCCATCCAGCGACCTTGGTGCACCTCTTTTTTTTCTTTGCATCATGTGCTGTTTGGGGACTATTTTTTAAATCTGACATCCTGTCTGACACTGCAGTGCCACTCCTAGATGGGCCAGGTGTTTGTGTCGGCCACTTGGGTCGCTTAGCTTGGTCATCCAGCGACCTCGGTGCAAATTTTAGGACTAAAAATAATATTGTGAGGTGTTCAGAATAGACTGAAAATTAGTGGAAATTATGGTTATTGAGGTTAATAATACTATGGGATCAAAATGACCCCCAAATTCTATGATTTAAGCTGTTTTTGAGGGGGTTTTTTGTAAAAAAACACCCGAATCCAAAACGCACCCGAATCCGACAAAAAATTTTCAGGGAGGTTTTGCCAAAACGCGTCCGAATCCAAAACACGGCCTCTGAACAGAATCCAAAACCAAAACACAAAACCCAAAAAATTTCTGGCGCACATCACTAGTAATTACCGAGTCAGGCGGAGTGTGAACGGGTTACCCGGGTCGATGCAACCCGGCACCCATTCATAGTATAGGGGGAGGCGGCGGCGCTGGAGCTGATGTCATCTTCAGTGCCGCCTCCGCCCCCGGATGGCAACCAGACCCGGCAATATGCCACCCCGTTCACACTGCACAGGTCCAATGCTGAGTCACACCCGGGAAGGACCTGTATCCAATTCCCGGGTGTGATCCTGCAATGGCAATGTGAACGGGGTATAAGTCCCTGATCAGTTTGATTCTGACAAAAAACTTTGCATGCTGCAGACACAGTTCTAATTGAAATGTATACTTACTTACAGATGAAACTCAGAAAATTAGAATATCGTGCAAAATTTCATTTATTTCAGTAATTCAACTTAAAAGGTGAAACTAATATATTATATACTCATTACATGCAAAGTGAGATATTTCAAGCCTTTATTTGTTATAATTTTGATGATTGTGGCTTACAGTTTACTACACCCCAAATCCAAAATATCAGAAAATTAGAATATTACATAAAATCATTAATAAAAATGCGGCGTGGCATGGATTCTATCAGCCTGTGGCACTGCTGAGGTGTTATGGAAGACCAGGATGCTTCAATATTGACCTTCAGCTCTTCTGCATTGTTCGGTCTCATGTCTCTCATCTTTCTCTTGGCAATGCCCCATAGAATCTCTTTTTTCTTTAGCCCAGGTAAAACGCTTTTGATGTTTTGTTGTTCAGGAGCGGCTTGACAACAGGAATAAGACATTTGAAGCCCATATCCAGGATCCACCTGTGTGTGGTGGCTCTTGATGCACTAACTCCAGCCTCAGTCCACTCCTTGTGAATCTCCCCCACGCTTTTGAATGGCCTTTTCCTGACTAGAAAAAAAGAATTGGTCTGTTGCTCATTGGTCCAAAGTCCTCTTTTCTGATGAGAGCAAAGTTTGCATCTCATTTGGAAACCAAGGTCCCAGAGTATGGAGGAAGAATGGAGCGGCACACAATCCAAGATGCTTGAAGTACAGTGCAAAGTTTCCACAGTCTGTGTTGATTTGGAGAGCCATGTCATCTGCTGGTCTTGGTCCACTGTGCTTTATTAAGTCCAGAGTCAACGGAGCCATCTACCAGGACATTTTAGAGCACTTCATGCTTCCTTCAGCAGACAAGCTTTATGGAGATGCTGACTTCATTTTCCAGCAAGACTTGGCACCTGCCCATACTGGCAAAAGTACCAAAACCTGGTTCATTGACCGTGGGATTATGGCGCTGTATTTGGCCTGCAAACTCGCATGACCTAAACCCCATAAGAGAATCTATGGGGCACTGCCAAGAGAAAAATGAGAGACATGAGACCGAACACTGCAGAAGAGCTGAAGGCTGCTATTGAAGCATACTGGTCTTCCATAACACCTCAGCAATGTCACAGGCTGATAGAATCCATGCCACTCTGCGTTGAGGCAGTAATTCATGCAAAAGGGGCCCACACCAAGTACTGAGTACATATGCATGATTATACTCGTCAGAGGGCCGACATTTCTGTATATTGTGCATATATACTGGTTATCACTGTTTATATGGCATTTCTGAGATACTGTGTGTGTGTGTGTGTATATATATATATGTATGTATGTGTATATATATATATATATATATACACACACACACACACACACACACACACACACATATATATAATTTTTTTTATTATTATTTTCGTCAATTATTTTTTGGCAATGAATGGGTTAATTAACACTTTCTCCCCAAAACACCAGAATGAATGTAAGAAAGATGGATGAGGGGGGAAGGGGCACGACTTTTAGGAGACAGATGGTCACATCCTCACCTCAGTAATGTCAGTGGTAATTTCCCACTGTTATGTGGGCCACTGTCTGATCCTGCGGAACTCCGTCAGCAGTCAGCCACAGAACACTTCAAGTTCTGTGTGTGGGTTGGCGGGCCGCGGCCGGGAGGACAGCGCAGGGCGGGCGTGAGGGAGCGCAGTGTTACGCCAGCACGTCACACAGCGGCCAGGAGCACAGCGCAGGGGGCGGGCAGGAGGGAGCGCAGTGTGACGTCAGCATGTCACATCGCAAGCCGACCGGTGCTGGACGGGCTGTGTCTCAGCAGCGCAACCGTCCATTACCCCCAGGAGTTTCATTTTTACCCCATTTGGGGTAATTTACCCCTGTTCCCTGACCAGTGATATAGACTCATTACATGCAAAGAGATATTTCAAGCCTTAATTTGTTATAATTTTGATGATTGTGGCTTACAGTTAAAGATAACCCCAAATCCAAAATCTCAGAAAATTAGATTATTACATAAAACCAATAAAAACAGGATTTTAAAATATATGATTTTCTTCCTTTCAAATTGAGGGGGAATGTTGGCGTATCTAAATATATTTTGGGGTAAAAGGTAAAAAAGTTCCCTGACCCATGGTCTATTTAATATTAGTTTCACCTTTTACTGGTTATGCACTAATAGATGATACACCTAAGCTATATTGGGCCTGATTCAGAGTTGTACAACTCCGATGTTGAGAGTTCTGCGCATTTGCAGATCTCTGTGTGCTAGATCGCACGCAGTGCCCCCAAGCTGCAGCACAATTGACATGCTGCAGGTGTTTGAGGGTGTGGAAGGGGTGCTGATGGGGTCTGCTCCCAAATACAGAGACGTGTTGCACCCGTTTTGAGGGAGTAGCGAGACCAGTTTCTGCATCTTCCAATGCAGATTTACTGGCCTCTGCTACGGAGATGAGATGGTCATTCTAAAAAGCCTTAGGCTAACTCAGATGGCTGAAGGCATGACCGATAGTCGCAATGGTCATCCGATGCTGCATCTTCGGAAGCCACGCTTGGATCTGCAATGCTGGCAGGAGTGATATTTTGCCCTCAGATGCCTCCTGCATTAGCATACTGTATATTTACTTCGCTGTTGCGTCCAAAGATGCAGCAGTGATGCGAACAGAGTACAACTCTGAATAACCCCCATTGGTCTTTGGCTTTTTGAAGCACTAATCAAGCTGTGTGCAAACTGCATTCAATACATCTATTATTGTAGGGTATAAACAAACTTATCAAGTGTCATATGATATTTCGATTAGACCTTTTGAGAGTCTGGAGGTACGTGACTATCAGTTCTGTCAGTCCCTCCGGTAGTTACTGGTATTCTACCGTGTTAAATATAAAATACTTTTACTTACATACAAGGCTATTAACCAAACTGCACCATCACACATCTTCACTCATCTCAAGGTATCTCCCTACCAGACCCTCCGCTCTGCACAAGATCTGCGTCTCTCATCCACATGTATTACTTGTTCCCACTCAAAATTACAGGACTTTATCTGGGCTTCCCCCACTGTGCAATGCCCTCCCATGCACAATAAGACTCCCCTCTAGTCTCCAAACCTTTAAACGTTCCCTGAAAACTCACCTCTTCAGACAAGCCTATCAAATTCTAGACTCACCCACATAACCTTCAAAGCTTCCCTATCTAATTACATCCTCTCTGTACAGTCCACATAACCTCACATATTTTTGTCTTCCAACATTGCTGGGTGATCATATCATACAACCCATTAAGAACCTAGCAATCTGGTGGACCATTATGCAATAGGTAGCATGCCTATTTCCATATAGATTGTAAGCTTGCGAGCAGGGCCTTCCTACCTCTACATCTGTCTGTTTTTGCCCAGTTTTGTTCTATAACTGTTGTTTTAATTGTAAAGCGCAACGGAATTTGCTGCGTTATATAAGAAACTGCTAATAAATAATAAATAATTTTATACATCTGTGGTAGGCAAGTATAAAAATATCAATTGTTATATTGTGTTGTACAGGTGTTTTTTTATTTTCATATTATTGTGGCGATAATGGGCTTAATTCAGACCTGATCGCAGCAGCAAATTTGTTAGCTAATGGACAAAACCATGTGCACTGCAAGGGGGGGTAGATATAACATGTACAGAGGGTGTTGGTCCTCACAGAAAATTAAGTAGGGGCACTTGTGAGACAATGCTCCCAGCTCCGACACACATCTTGCTGAAGCCAAGGCCAACAGTGTGACGGTCTTCCACGTAAGGTACTTTACGTCTACCTCCTGCAACGGTCCAAACCAGTCCGATTGAAGGAACTGCCGTACCAAATTGAGATCTCAAAGTGCCGTATGAGGCACAAAGGGAGGCTGCAGAACACCTTTTATGAACATCTGGACCTCAGGGAGAGAAGCCAATTGTTTCTGAAAGAAAATAGACAAGGCTGAAATCTGTACTTTAATGTGGAGCCTAGGCGTAAGGCCCCCGTCAACTCCCGACTGCAGAAAAAGCAGGAAACGTCCCAGATGAAATTCCACCGCAGAATATTGTCTGCTCTCACACCAAGAGACATATTTCTTCCAAATACAATAGTAATGTTTAGACATTACCCCCTTTCTGGCTTGGGTTATAGTCGGGATTACCTTGTCAGGAATCCCTCTCCTGGCTAGAATCAACCGTTAAACTTCCATGCCGTTAAACATAGCCGTGGTATGTCTTGACAGACGAACGGGCCCTGCTGCAGAAGATCCTATCGAAGAGGCAGAGGTCACGGATCTTTGATCAGCATCTCAAGAAGATCCGCATACCAGGCCCTTAGTGGCCAGTCCGGAGCAATGAGGATTGCTTGAACTTTTCCCTTTTTATTCTTTTCAGAATTCTTGGGATCAGAGGAATGGGAGGAAACAAGTACACCAGCTGGTAAACCCACAGAGTTGTCAGGGCGTCTACTGCTACTGCCTGTGGGTCCCTTGACCTGGAACAATACCGCTTGAGCTTCTTGTTGAGTCGAGAGGCAATCATGTCGATTTGTGGATACCCCCACCGACGTGTTAACCACCAGAACACCTCCGGGTGGAGGCCCCATTCCCCCGGATGCAAATTGTGTTTGCCGAGGAAGTCCGTTTTCTAGTTGTCTACTCCCGGAATGAAGATCACTGACAATGTCACGGCGTGTTTTTCCGCCCAGAGGCGAATTCTTGACACCTCTGACATTGCGGCTCTGCTTTTCGTTCCGCCCTGTCGGTTTATGTACGTCACCACCGTCACATTTTCCGACTGGACCTGAATGGCCTGATTCTGAAGAAGAGATGAGGCTTGCAGGAGGGCATTGTAGATAGCCCTGAGTTCAAGGATATTTATTGGAAGGATGACTTCCTGACTAGACCATCTTCCCTGAAACTGAACCCCCTGGATGATTGCTCCCCATCCTCTGAGGCTTGTATCTGTGGTTAGCAGAATCCAATTTTGAATCCCGAACCTCTAACCCTCGACTAGATGAGAAGTCAGTAGCCACCACAGGAGGGAGATCCTGGATTTTGGTGACAGACAAATCCTCTGGTGCATGTGAAGATGTGATCCGGACCATCTGTCCAACAGATCCAGCTGGAAGGGCCTCGCATGAAACCTTCTGTACTGAATTGCTTCGTAAGAAGCCACCATATTCCCCAGAAGGCGTATGCAGATATGCACTGAGATTCGGGTCGGCTTCAAGACAGCCCAAACCATCGACTGGATTACCATTGCCTTTTCCAAGGGAAGGAAAACTTTCTGAGACACTGTGTCCAGTATCATTCCCAGGAACTGAAGCCTCTGCGTTGGTTCTAGGTGAGATTTTGTCATGTTCAGAATCCACCCATGATCCAGGAGTAGTCTGGTTGAGAGGGCAATGTTCTCCAACAGCTGTTCCCTGGACGGTGCCTTTATCAGTAGATCCTCCACTTACAGAACTAGGGGGGTCATTCCGACCTGATCGTAGCTGTGCTAAATTTAGCACAGCTACGATCACTGACACAAACATGTGGGGGGATGCCCAGCACAGGGCTAGTCTGGCCCGGCCCCACCGCACAAGTACAAAAGCATCACCCAGCAGCGATGCTTTTGTACTTATACAGTAGCTCCCAGCCAGCGCAGCTCGGGAGTTACTTGTCGCTGCCAGGGTCGCAACAGCTGCGTGTGATGTCAAGTAGCTGCTGCGGCCCGTCCCCCGTACAGTCCGGCCATGTATGTGTTGGCTGGACTGTGCCCCGAAAACGGTGGCCAAACACCACCGTCCCGCCTCTGCCTGTCATGCAAGCAGAGGCAATTGCTAGGCAGTGACGGCCATCTGGCATGCGCTGGCGCAGTTCTGACCAGATCGCACCGCTGCGAAAAACTGCAGCATGTGATCGGGTCGAGTGACCCCCTATGTTCACTCCCTGTCTGCGAAGCAACATCATCATCTTTGCCATCACCTTGGTGAACACCCTCTATGCCATGGAGAGACCAAATGGCAGGGCCTGAAACTGGTAGTGGCAGTCCTCCACTGCAAACCTTAGATAAGCCTGATGAGGTGGCCAGATCGGAATGTGAAGGTACGCATCCTTGATATCCAGAGACGCTAGGAATTCCCCCTCCTCCAGACCTGAGATTACCGCTCTCAAGACTCTATCTTGAATATGAACACTCGTAAATACGGGTTCATTGACTTGAGGTTCTGAATCGGCCTTACCAAACAGTCCAGTTTCAGTACTACAAACAAGCTGGAATAATAAGCCTTGTTGTGTAGATGAGGGGAAATGGAATAATGACCTGGGTCTGTAACAGTTTTTGAATGGCATCGTGTAAGTTTACTCTTGCCTCTTGTGAAACTGGTAAGCCTGATTTGAAGAATCTGTGAGGTTGGAGCTCCTGGAACTCCAGTTGGGTATGGGTCAACACAACTTAGATCGACAGTAATTAGGTCGACAGGGTCACTAGGTCGACATGTACTAGGTTGACAGGTCAAAAGGTCGACATGAGTTTTTTGTTTTTTTTTAAACTGTTTTTGGTGTCATTTTCTTCGTAAAGTGACGGGGAACCCCAATTAGTGCACCGTGTCCCCTCGTATGTCTCGCAAACTTCGGGCAAGGTTACCGTTCCCAACTGTAGTCCACGTGGATCTTAAAGTATGAAAAAGTTCAAATTTTATTATTTTTTACTCATGTCGACCTTTTGAACTGTCGACCTAGCACATATCGACCTAATGACCCTGTCGACCTAATGCATGTTAACCAATAGTGGTCGACCTAATGACTGTCGCCCTATGTTGTGTCAACCTAATGACCGTATCCCCTCCAGTCTGTAGCACTGGGATATAAGGTCTATGACCCAGGGATCCTGGCACGATCCTGTCCATATGTGACTGAAGAATTTTAGCCGGGATCCCTCCCTCATGTCTTCCAGGCATTGCGATCCACCATCATGCGGAAGGTTTTGAGGAAGCAGAGCCTGAGCCCAGTGAACCAGCTGTCGGTTTGCGTGGTTTACCTCTAGCACCTCTGGAGGCGGTAGAAGAACCTCTGGCCTTGCCCCTAAATTTGGCAGTCCGAAAGGACTGTAGATTAGGTTCTGAGTAGGCCTTCCTTGCTGGCGCAGCAGCAGAAGGTAGGTATGTGGACTTGCAAGCAGTAGCTCAGGTGATCCATTTGTCGAGTTCATCTCCAAATAAGGCCTCTCCTGTGAAAGGTAGGCCTTCCACTCCTTTCCTGGAGTCCCCGTCAGCATTCCACTGACGTAGCCATAATCCTCTGCGTGCCGACACTGCCACTGCCATAGCTGTAGTGCGTGCATTAAGCAAACCTATTTCTTTTATGGCTTCACCATAAAATTAGCAGTCTTGTATATATTGCAGGAGCAAAATAATTTCCTCATGAGGTAAGGTGTCTATCCCCTCAAGTAAATTACCTGACCATTTAGCAATGGCTCTTGTAATCCACCCACATGCTATAGTGGGTCTCTGTGCCACCCGGCAGTAGTATAAAAAGATTTGAGTGTAGTCTCAATCTTGTGACCAGCTGCATCTTTTAGGTAGACTGCACCAGGTACAGGTAGTACAATTTTACCTGAGAGCGTGAGAGCATGGAGACTGACGCATACGCGGGTTCACTACGGCTGGCCGGCCTCCCGGCGACCAGCATACCGGCGCCGGGAGCCCGACCGCCGGCTTACCGACAGTGTGGCGAGTGCAAATGAGCCCCTTGCGGGCTCGCTGCGCTCGCCACGCTACGGGCACGGTGGCGCGCTACACTATTTTATTCTCCCTCTATGGGTGTCGTGGACCCCCACGAGGGAAAATAAGTGTCGGTATGCCGACTGTCGGGTTCCCGGCGTCGGTATACTGAGCGCCGGGAGCCTGACCGCCGGTATACAGAAGACCACCCGCATACGCTATAGGTGGATTTTCCCATTTTTTTTCCTATCCTCTGGAGGAAAAGACTACAACAACTTTCTCGGAATTTTAAATTTATCTGTATTAACCCATGGTTCTTCAAACAGGGTATTTAGTTCCTTTGACACAGGAATAGTGGCTGAGCATTTTTTCTTAATATTAAAGTAAGATTCCTCACTCTCCTGTCACCTTAACAGGGATATTTAGAACTTCTCTGATTGCATCTATGAGAGTCTCTAGACCAGGCATGTCCAAACTGCGGGCCTCCAGCTGTTGTGAAACTATACATCCCAGCATGCTCAGACACAGCTTTAGCATTCTCTGATAGCAAAACTGTGTCAGGGCATGATGGGATATGTAGTTTTACAACAGCTGGAGGGCCGCAGTTTGGACATACCTGCTCTAGACCCTGTGAGAGTACTCTCTCCTACCTCTGTATCCACCTCACCTTCCTCCATTTCTGACCCTTCATCATCAGAGTTAGAATGCAGTATATGGGCCAAAGTACGTTTTTGCGGACAAATGGTAGAGGACTGAGATGCTGGTCTGGGTACTGAGTACTTTTTTTATAAACTCATCCATAGACTGCCTTAAGTATTGCTTCTCTTTCTATTTACGAGATGATTTTGTAGAAATGGTGGAACTCATTCCCCTAATGGAGTCTAACCATGCTGGTTCTGCCCCACAAGCCTGGGAAGGGATACTACACTGAGTACACACTAGTGAACACTCTGGAGAAGAGGAACACTATGCATTACATCAGGGCTGGCCAAACCGGTCCTCAAGATCTACCAACAGTACATGTTTTCCATGCCTCCTGGAGATCTGTAGAATTGTCAGTTAGGAATGAATGCAGCACATCTTAATTAGTAATGACTACACCTGTGTACTAGCTAGGTGGTCTGGAAAATGTGAACTGTTGGTAGATCTCGAAGACTGGTTTGGCCAGCCCTGCCTTACATGAAACACACTCTTTGCCTTACATACTGCAGTAGTGACAGCACACACACACACACAGGAAAAGGTTAAAAGCACAATTAACCCACAAAGAGCCCTTCCAGAGAGACACAGAGAGAGTATGGAACCAGCACACTGCGCCCTTATCGCTAATGCCAAGCTTAGCAGGGTCGCAGACTAAGTACCTAGATTAGGTACTTGGTACACTAGTAACTGCTCCCCCCCCTCTGCTATGACCCACTGGTAAAGCTGAGGTAAACTGGAGGCTTTCTGGAGGAGCTGCGCTTCCCTGTCAGCATCTGTGTCAGCTGCAGTAGGGAAAATGGCGCTGGTGAGCTGCTGGGTCTGCTCATAGTGAAACCCCACCCCTTTGATGGCGTGCGGTCTTCCCACTCTTCTTTATACTGGCTTATGTGTCTGGGTGCATCAAATGGAGACAGACTCCTTTAATGGCTGTGTGGCCAGTCTGGGTACTGTGTACGCAACAGTTTACTTAGAAGACTCAATCCGCCCTGTGTAGAAGCCATATGTCTCCGTACCCTTATGCCACCATAATGGCATGCCGGCTTAGTCCTCAACACGCTTCTTTCTTCTGGCTGTTAGGGGTGGCGGCTTGCTGCGGGAAAGTACGCTCGCCGTTGTGGGGTTGTGAATAGTTCCCTCAGGAACTAGCGTCCTGTCAGTGGGGAATTGGACCATCAATCCTTAGTGGGGTCGGGCCTACCCCCACCTCCAGGGCCGGCTCCAGGCCTACTAGCACCCTGAGCGAGAAAATGTAAAAGCCCCCCCGCGCTCCCGGAAAAGTGGGCGTGGCCTCATAACTTCATATCATCAAACTATAAACCTATTTTCACACAATTAGCAGCCTTACACATAGTCACAGTAGTGTTCCTTACACACAATGTCTCCAGTATAGTGCCAGATACACATAATGTGCAGTGCCAGATAGACATGACATGCCCCCCAGCAGTGCCAGCTACACATGACATGCCCCGCAGCAGTGCCAGCTAGCCAGCTACACATGACATGCCCCCCAGCAGTGCCAGCTACACATGATAGTGTTCACTTTTTAGGGCATGGTGCTGATCACAGGGAGGGGACATTTTTAAGTTAGGAGGGCAAAATGATGTACATACTGCTTGTTGTTCCCATACCTATATGTCAAAGAATGGACGGTGCGCGCAGCAAAAATTAAGGGGAGTTACTTCGTGGGGAAGGTACGTGGCCACATAATAGTGGCAATTTGCATTACACCACACAGTAGTGCAGCTAATACACACTGCACCAGGTAGAACCTCCTATACACTTTGCGTCAGGCACAGCACTGAGACACATTGCACCAGGGAGAGCACTGAGACACATTGCCTAGCCACAGACGCCTAGCGGGAACACTACATGACATGCCCCCCAGCAGTGCCAGCTACATGTGACATGCCCCCCAGCAGTGCCAGCTACACGTGACATGCCCCCCAGCAGTGCCAGCTACACGTGACATGCCCCCCAGCAGTGCCAGCTACATAAATGGCCACACAGTGCCAGATATGCACCCACAGTTCAGATACATAAATGCCCCCAAAGTGCCAGATACATAAATGCCTCCACAGTGCAGATATGCCCCCCACAGTGCCAGATACATAAGTGCCCCCCACAGTGCCAGATACATAA
The DNA here is from genome assembly GCF_028390025.1 of Pseudophryne corroboree. Taxonomy (NCBI): domain Eukaryota; kingdom Metazoa; phylum Chordata; class Amphibia; order Anura; family Myobatrachidae; genus Pseudophryne; species Pseudophryne corroboree. The sequence continues at coordinate 752,540,401 of NC_086445.1, read as the reverse complement.
GTGCCCCCACAGTGCCAGATACATAAGTGCCCCCACAGTGCCAGATACATAAGTGCCCCCACAGTGCCAGATACATAAGTGCCCCCACAGTGCCAGATACATAAGTGCCCCCACAGTGCCAGATACATAAGTGCCCCCACAGTGCCAGATATAAAAATGCCCACACAGTGCCAGATATGTCCCCACAGTGCCATATATAAAATTGCCCCCACAGTGCCAGATATGCCCGCATAGGGCCAGATACATAAATGCCCACATTGCCAGATGCATAAGTGCCCCCACAGTGCCAGATGCATAAGTGCCCCCACAGTGCCAGAAAAATAAGTGCCCCCACAGTGCCAGAAAAATAAGTGCCCCCACAGTGCCAGAAAAATAAGTGCCCCCACAGTGCCAGATATGCCCCCACAGTGCCAGATATGCCCCCAGTGTGCCAGAAATGCCCCCAGTGTGCCAGAAATGCCCCCAGTGTGCCAGAAATGCCCCCAGTGTGCCAGAAATGCCCCCAGTGTGCCAGAAATGCCCCCAGTGTTCCAGAAATGCCCCCACGGTGCCAGAAATGCCCCCACAGTGCCAGAAATGCCCCCACACAGGGCCAGATAAATGCCCCCACAGAGCCAGATATGCCCCCAGTGTGCCAGAAATGCCCCCAGTGTTCCAGATATGCCCCCACATTGCCAGAAATGCCCCCACAGAGCCAGATATGCCCCCAGTGTGCCAGAAATGCCCCCAGTGTTCCAGAAATGCCCCCACATTGCCAGAAATGCCCCCCACAGTGCCAGAAATGCCCCCACACAGGGCCAGATAAATGCCCCCACAGAGCCAGAAATGCCCCCAGTGTGCCAGAAATGCCCCCACGGTGCCAGAAATGCCCCCACATTGCCAGAAATGGCCCCACAGTGCCAGAAATGCCCCCACACAGGGCCAGATAAATGCCCCCAGTGTGCCAGATATGCCCCCAGTGAGCCAGATATGCCCCCCAGTGAGCCAGATATGCCCCCCAGTGCCAGAAATGCCCCCACAGAGCCAGATATGCCCCCAGTGTGCCAGATATGCCCCCAGTGTGCCAGATAAATGCCCCCACAGTGCGATCCATAAATGTTTGACCCCCCCCCCACCAAATACCTGAGGCGCTGAGTCTGAGAGGGGGAGGAGGAGTGCTGGCGGGAGGGAGGATCCGAGTGCGGGTGGGCGGGCGGCCACTTGTGTGCGCTATGCGCGCGCCGGCGTCTGACACCGGTGCCGCGCAGCAGGCATAGCGCACGCCGCACACACGGACGGCGGGGACAACGCTGCGCTGCACACACACACACAGGGCCGGCTCCAGCTTCGAATATGGCGGCGCCAGCGCGCGGCGCCCATTAAGGGTGGCGCCCTGCGCGGCCGCTCTATTCGAACATGCCTAGAGCCGGCCCTGCCCACCTCCCTCCCAAAGTCCCATAAAGCAGGCAGGCTTGGTGACATCCAGTCCTGCCTGAAAATAACCAACTTAGAAAATAAATGCAGAAAACTCTTCAGGAGCTTCCAGAGACGTGACCGATTTCTCCGGGCACAGTTTCTTAGACAGAGTCTGGTAGGAGGGGCATAAAGGGAAGAGCGAGCAGACACAATCAAACTTCTATAGTGCCCATGGTTCCTAGTGGACCCATCTATACCCCATGGTACTAAATGGATTTCCAATATCCCCTAGGACGTAAGAGAAAAAATATTTAGCACATCTGCTTTAAAAATTGGGATAAATACGTGTAAGTGGTTTTATAATGGCCTGACACCTGATACGCCTGAAACCCGAACTGCTGTGTTGACCACGTCCCCAGTCCTGAAATCTGAAAGGAAAAAAAAAAAGCATGACACGTATTCTGCGTGTGATATGTTTTATGACATAGGCCACTCTGTAGGGTAAAAGTTGCACAGCATGTCACACATACTGCAACAGCCACGGTCTTCTTGTTGTGTACACCGTACAGTACCCACTCTCCCACCCATGGGTAACGTGCTCTCCAGACCTCTCTGAGCGAGCGGCGCTCACCTGATAGCACGTGACCGGAAGAGCAGCAGCAGAGGGGGGGGGGGGGGGACCACCTGCCGCAGCCGGAGGTCTCGCGAGTGTTGGAGGGTTGCGTGCCTGCTGTCGAGATGCGGAAGCGGCCGCTGGGAGGAGGGGGCAGGGGCGCTGGCTGCGCCCGGACAGAGGGGAACTAACTCCTGACGAAGAACGCTGGAAGGTGGGGAGCAGAGGAAGGGCCGGTGCATGGATCTTGAGGGGCGGCGCGACTACATAGTGCCGAAGGTAAGGAGGTGTAACCCGGCATCCTTGGTGCTCAGAAGCGCTTATTTCCACTCGCCCTATTACACGCGTGTGATCACAGCACAGCCAGTGCCCGTCCCGGGTCATCAGCAGGCACTCCCAGCCTCACAACCCCGGCACGCTGTGTTCTTCCGTTACTGCTGGTCGGTTTAGTGGCTCAGCCAGTGCTATGGAAGTGTCCTGGCTGCATGGCCAGCTCCCCAGCTTCCCTTAGTACACTGCTGCCCATTCATTCCTTCTCATGGCACCACATTTCTGTGGGAGCTGTGTGTGTGCGGTATTTGAAAGCATAAATCAAATACCGATCAGATAATCTGCCAGATCTGGCTGGTTGGAATGGAAATCTGGTAATGGATGAGAGCAAATGACGCTTAACTAATTTCTCCCAAACACTGGAAGGCTTAAGGGCCATATACACTTATAGATAACGATGGTATATATGAACAATATTGTTGTTCAGATAAATCGTTCATATTGACCAGTGTGGATGTACCAACGATGCGCGTCCCCGCAGTCGTTCATCTTTGGTCTGTCCTCGTTTATACATCCAAGCCAATTTAGACGATATAGATGTAATGTACTGTCATATCATTCAAATCGTCCATAGGTATCGTCCAGTGTGTATGCAAATATTGTTGGTGAAAAATATCCTTCGTGGTTAAAATCACCCAGTGTGTAGGGCCCTTGACAAAACCTGTCGTTCATACAAATTGGGTTAAACCGTGATTTAACCAAGTTGTTTTAACGATCAGTTTTGTCTATTTACCAGTGTGTGGGGAGCAAGTGCTCGATTGTCATTTGCCAGGTATCAGATTTTCATTCCAACCAGCCAGATCTGGCAGATTATCTGACGGATAATTGTAGATGGCCACCATTATAGAACATAAAAACATAATTAAATCATTAGTTGATCATTTTATAATTATAAAATGACTGCATGTCACCAAATGTCTTTTCTCTAACGTCCTAGTGGATGCTGGGGACTCCGTAAGGACCATGGGGAATAGACGGGCTCCGCAGGAGACTGGGCACTCTAAGAAAGATTTAGTACTACTGGTGTGCACTGGCTCCTCCCTCTATGCCCCTCCTCCAGACCTCAGTTAGAATCTGTGCCCGGACAGAGCTGGGTGCTTTTAGTGAGCTCTCCTGAGCTTGCTGATAAAGTATTTTAGTTAGGTTTTTTTTATTTTCAGAGAGCTTCTGCTAGCAACAGACTCTCTTGTACGTGGGACTGAGGGGAGAGAAGCAAACCTACTAACTGCGGCTAGGTTGCGCTTCTTGGGCTACTGGACACCATTAGCTCCAGAGGGTTCGAACACAGGATCTTAACCTTGGTCGTCCGTTCCCGGAGCCGCGCCGCTGTCCCCCTCGCAGAGCCAGAAGACAGAAGCCGGCAGAAGCAAGAAGACATCGAAATCGGTGGCAGAAGACTCCTGTCTTCACATGAGGTAGCGCACAGCACTGCAGCTGTGCGCCATTGCTCCCACACTACCCACACACTCCGGTCACTGTAGGGTGCAGGGGGGAGGGGGGCCCTGGGCAGCAATTATGTTACAAACAAAAAGAGGGGTTTGGCACTGCGCTAACAGAATAATATTCTTACTTTACTATATGTGCTGCTCAGGAAAGGGATGCGGAATCACTACCTAATACCGCTATTCAAGGTTGGATACAAATGGATTTTATTCCCAGCGCACGACTAGTAAAGATAAAAGACACGTAGCTAATAAAAATAATTTCTTTATTCTAAGACAAATTTCATAAATATGAATGTTTTTATAATCATTAATACGGATATAGAGACTTCCTTCAACGTTGTATATAAAAAGGTTATGTAGTTGGAGCTGTATGTTCAAAATGAGTCAATTATGGGAAAATTGCTCATAAAGGAAATCCTCTATATTTAGCTCTTGCAAAATGCCATACAGCGAGAAAAAGGGATATGCAGTGTAAAAATAAATAATAAAAACACCTATTACCGGTAAACAAAACAAACAGACTACATAAAACACATAAACATAAATGTAGCTGGATGCCCACACGCTCGGCAACCAAATCTAAAAGGTGCTGTCTCTGTAGATTGTTACTTATAGCATCTGGATATGGAGAAAGTGCATTTAAATTACTGTCTGTTTGACACCTTGACCTCTACAATATGCTTCAGGACTTATTTCCAGAAGGAGAACTTCCGATATGTGCATAAAGATCCACGTATGGCTCAGTCTTTTAGTGATATGCACTATCAGGTGTCACTGAAAAGTTTTTATGCCATGTAATATTGGATTTAACAATTTGAGTGTACCTCCTTCTTTGCTGTCTTCCAAATCCTTAGTTGCTTGAATGGATGTCCCGGATACGTCGTCCCCCTCAGGCAGGTGAGTCTGGAGTCCGCCGGCGGAGATCCAGCAACAGCCGTTGTTCAGCGCTGAACGGCACTGTGCGGGATCGATTCGATCTGTAATCGACGCGTTTCGCCTTCAGTTAAGGCTTCCTCAGGATAGCAGATAGATCCACCCAGGTCTCATCCCGTCTATTTATGGGGGTTTGTGCATAGCGGTTAAAACGTACTTCCGGTATGTCGTGCGTTCCATGATGATTCTATATCCGGCTTTTGCGTTCCAAAGTCGATGTTTGTGATGTATTTCCTGGATACCTTGCGTTCCACAGGGCTTTTATGTCCTGAATATGCGTTCCAACCCGTTATTTGGCTACCGATATCGGATTTATAGTTTTATACATTGCACTATTGTTAGATTTCTCCCATCATTTTACTGATTAAATTGTATGGGACTTCTTACCCCAATATGTCCTTTCTATAAGTACTGTAGATGCTACATATGACGGACGTTTTGTGTGTTTTTTGTTTTGTCTTTTTCATTGTCCGTCATATGTAGCATCGACTTTGGAACGCAAAAGCCGGATATAGAATCATCATGGAACGCACGACATACCGGAAGTACGTTTTAACCGCTATGCACAAACCCCCATAAATAGACGGGATGAGACCTGGGTGGATCTATCTGCTATCCTGAGGAAGCCTTAACTGAAGGCGAAACGCGTCGATTACAGATCGAATCGATCCCGCACAGTGCCGTTCAGCGCTGAACAACGGCTGTTGCTGGATCTCCGCCGGCGGACTCCAGACTCACCTGCCTGAGGGGGACGACGTATCCGGGACATCCATTCAAGCAACTAAGGATTTGGAAGACAGCAAAGAAGGAGGTACACTCAAATTGTTAAATCCAATATTACATGGCATAAAAACTTTTCAGTGACACCTGATAGTGCATATCACTAAAAGACTGAGCCATACGTGGATCTTTATGCACATATCGGAAGTTCTCCTTCTGGAAATAAGTCCTGAAGCATATTGGAGAGGTCAAGGTGTCAAACAGACAGTAATTTAAATGCACTTTCTCCATATCCAGATGCTATAAGTAACAATCTACAGAGACAGCACCTTTTAGATTTGGTTGCCGAGCGTGTGGGCATCCAGCTACATTTATGTTTATGTGTTTTATGTAGTCTGTTTGTTTTGTTTACCGGTAATAGGTGTTTTTATTATTTATTTTTACACTGCATATCCCTTTTTCTCGCTGTATGGCATTTTGCAAGAGCTAAATATAGAGGATTTCCTTTATGAGCAATTTTCCCATAATTGACTCTCATTTTGAACATACAGCTCCAACTACATAACCTTTTTATATACAACGTTGAAGGAAGTCTCTATATCCGTATTAATGATTATAAAAACATTCATATTTATGAAATTTGTCTTAGAATAAAGAAATTATTTTTATTAGCTACGTGTCTTTTATCTTTACTAGTCGTGCGCTGGGAATAAAATCCATTTGTATCCAGCAATTATGTTACCTCTTGGCAAAAGTCACATATATACAACTGTGCACTGTATATATGTATGAGCCCCCGCCATTTTTTTTACACAGAAAGCAGGACAGAAGCCCGCCGCTGAGGGGGCGGGGCTACTTCCTCAGCACTCACCAGCGCCATTTTCTCTCCACAGCTCCGCTGAGAAGAAGCTCCCCAGGCTCTCCCCTGCAGTCTCCAGGTAGAAAGAGGTTAAAAAGTGAGGGGGTGCACATAAATTTAGGCGCATAAATCAGTTATACAGCAGCTACTGGGTAAACACTAAGTTACTGTGTAATCCCTGGGTTATATAGCGCTGGGGTGTGTGCTGGCATACTCTCTCTCTGTCTCCCCAAAAGGCCTTGTGGGGGTCCTGTCCTCAATTAGAGCATCCCCTGTGTGTGTGTGGTGTGTCGGTACGATTGTGTCGACATGTTTGACGAGGAAGGCTACGTGGAGGCAGAACAGGTGCAGATGAATGTGGTGTCTCCGCCGACACCTGATTGGATGGATATGTGGAAGGTGTTAAATGATAATGTAAACTCCTGGCATAAAAGGTTGGATAAAGCTGAAGCCTTGGGACAGTCAGGGTCTCAACCCATGCCTGATCCTACAGCTCAGAGGCCGGCAGGGTCTCAAAAGCGCCCACTATCCCAAATTGTTGACACAGATATCGACACGGATTCTGACTCCAGTGTCGATGGCGATGAGGCAAAATTGCAGCCTAAAATGGCTAAAGCCATCCGCTACATGATTATAGCAATAAAGGATGTGTTGCATATATCAGAGGAAAACCCTGTCCCTGACAAGAGGGTTTATATGTTTGGGGAGAAAAAGCAAGAGGTGACTTTTCCCCCTTCACATGAATTAAATGAATTATGTGAAAAAGCGTGGGATTCTCCTGATAGGAAAGTGCTGATTTCCAAAAGATTACTTATGGCGTATCCTTTCCCGCCAACGGACAGGTTACGCTGGGAATCCTCCCCTAGGGTAGACAAAGCGTTGACACGCTTATCCAAGAAGGTGGCCCTGCCGTCACAGGATACGGCCGCCCTAAAGGATCCTGCGGATAGGAAGCAAGGTATCCTAAAGTCTGTTTATGCACATTCCGGTACCATACTGAGGCCAGCAATTGCTTCGGCCTGGATGTGTAGTGCTGTAGCAGCATGGACAGATACTCTGTCTGAGGAAATAGATATCCTGGACAGGGAGTCTATTTTACTGACCCTGAGGCATATCAAAGACGCTGTCCTATATATGAGGGATGCCCAGAGGGACATTTGCCTACTGGGCTCTAGAATAAACGCAATGTCGATTTCTGCCAGAAGGGTCCTGTGGACTCTGCAATGGACAGGTGATGCCGACTCTAAAAAACACATGGAGGTTTTACCTTTATAAGGGTGAGGAATTGTTTGGGGACGGTCTCTCGGACCTAGTTTCCACAGCTACGGCTGGGAAGTCAAATTTTTTGCCATATATTCCCTCACAGCCTAAGAAAGCACCGTATTACCAAATGCTGTCCTTTCGTTCACAAAAAAGCAAGAAAGTCAGAGGTGCATCCTTTCTTGCCAGAGGCAGGGGTAGAGGAAAGAATCTGCACCATACAGCTAGTTCCCAGGAACAGAAGTCCTCCCCGTCTTCCACTAAATCCACCGCATGACGCTGGGGCTCCACAGGTGGAGCTGGGAGCGGTGGGGGCGCGTCTCCGAAATTTCAGCCACCAGTGGGTTCGCTCACAGGTGGATCCCTGGGCTATACAGATTGTGTCTCAGGGATACAAGTTGGAATTCGAAGTGATGCCCCCTCACCGTTTCCTAAAATCGGCCCTGCCAGCTTCCCCCAGGGAAAGGGAGGTAGTGTTAGCGGCAATTCACAAGTTATATCTCCAGCAGGTGGTGGTAAAGGTTCCCCGCCTTCAACAGGGAAGGGGTTACTATTCCACAATGTTTGTGGTACCGAAACTGGACGGTTCGGTCAGACCCATTTTGAATTTAAAATCCCTGAACATTTATCTGAAGAAATTCAAGTTCAAAATGGAATCGCTCAGAGCGGTCATTGCAAGCCTGGAAGAGGGGGATTTTATGGTGTCTCTGGTCATCAAGGATGCTTACTTGCATGTTCCCATTTATCCACCTCATCAGGAGTACCTCAGGTTTGTGGTACAGGACTGTCATTACCAATTCCAGACGTTGCCGTTTGGCCTGTCCACGGCACCGAGAATATTTACCAAGGTAATGGCGGAAATGATGGTGCTCCTTCAAAAGCAAGGAGTTACAATTATCCCATACTTGGACGATCTCCTCATAAAGGCGAGGTCCAGGGAGCAGTTGCTGATCAGCGTAGCACACTCTCAGGAAGTGTTGCAACAGCACGGCTGGATTCTGAATATTCCAAAGTCGCAGCTGATTCCTACGACGCGTCTGCCCTTCCTGGGCATGATTCTGGACACAGACCAGAAGAAGGTGTTTCTCCCGGCGGAGAAGGCTCAGGAGCTCGTGACTCTAGTCAGAGACCTCCTAAAACCAAAACAGGTGTCGGTGCATCACTGCACGCGAGTCCTGGGAAAGATGGTGGCGTCATACGAAGCCATTCCCTTCGGCAGGTTCCATGCGAGGATCTTTCAGTGGGATCTGTTGGACAAGTGGTCCGGATCACATCTTCAGATGCATCGGCTGATCACCCTATCCCCCAGGGCCAGGGTGTCTCTTCTGTGGTGGCTGCAGAGTGCTCACCTTCTCGAGGGCCGCAGGTTCGGCATACAGGACTGGTGACCACGGATGCAAGCCTCCGAGGATGGGGGGCAGTCACTCAGGGAAGAAACTTCCAAGGGCTGTGGTCAAGTCAGGAGGCTTGTCTGCACATCAATACCCTGGAACTAAGGGCCATATACAACGCCCTGAGTCAAGCGGAGCCTCTGCTTCGAAACCAACTGGTGCTGATTCAGTCAGACAACATCACCGTAGTGGCCCATGTAAACCGCCAGGGCGGCACAAGAAGCAGGGTGGCAATGGCGGAAGCCACCAGGATTCTTCGTTGGGCGGAGAATCACGTGCAAGCACTGTCAGCAGTGTTCATTCCGGGAGTGGACAACTGGGAAGCAGACTTCCTCAGCAGGCACGACCTCCACCTGGGAGAGTGGGGACTTCATGAAGAAGTCTTCACGCAGATTGCAAATCGATGGGAACTGCCACAGGTGGACATGATGGCATCCCACCTCAACAAAAAGCTAAAAAGGTATTGCGCCAGGTCAAGGGACCCTCAGGCGATAGCTGTGGACGCACTAGTAACACCGTGGGTGTTCCAGTCGGTCTATGTGTTTCCTCCTCTTCCTCTCATACCCAAGGTGCTGAGAATCGTACGAAAAATAGGAGTGAGAACAATACTCATTGTTCCGGATTGGCCAAGAAGGACTTGGTACCCGGAACTGCAAGAAATGCTCACAGAGGACCCATGGCCTCTGCCTCTCAGACAGGACCTGTTGCAACAGGGACCCTGTCTGTTCCAAGACTTACCGCGGCTGCGTTTGACGGCATGGCGGTTGAATGCCGGATCCTAGAGAAAAAAGGCATTCCGGATGAAGTTATTCCTACACTAATAAAGGCTAGAAAGGACGTGACAGCAAAGCACTATCACCGTATATGGCGAAAATATGTTGCTTGGTGTGAGGCCAGGAAGGCCCCAACAGAGGAATTCCAGCTGGGCCGGTTCCTGCACTTCCTACAGTCAGGAGTGACTGTGGGCTTGAAATTGGGGTCCATAAAGGTCCAGATTTCAGCCCTATCCATTTTCTTTCAGAAAGAACTGGCTTCTCTTCCTGAGGTTCAGACATTTGTTAAGGGAGTGCTGCATATTCAGCCCCCTTTTGTGCCACCAGTGGCACCTTGGGATCTCAACGTGGTGTTGGGTTTCCTGAAATCCCACTGGTTTGAGCCACTTAAAACCGTGGAGCTAAAGTATCTCACGTGGAAAGTGGTAATGCTATTGGCCTTGGCTTCGGCTAGGCGGGTGTCAGAATTGGCGGCTTTGTCATGTAAAAGCCCCTATCTGGTTTTTCATATGGACAGGGCAGAATTACAGACTCGTCCACAATTTCTGCCGAAGGTGGTGTCATCTTTTCATTTGAACCAACCTATTGTGGTGCCTGTGGCTACTCGTGACTTGGAGGATTCCAAGTTGCTTGATGTAGTCAGGGCTTTGAAGATTTATGTGACCAGAACGGCTGGAGTCAGGAATACTGACTCGCTGTTTTTCCTGTATGCATCCAACAAGCTGGGTGCTCCTGCTTCAAAGCAAACCATTGCTTGCTGGATCTGTAACACGATTCAGCAGGCTCATTCTGCGGCGGGATTGCCGCATCCAAAATCCGTAAAAGCCCATTCCACAAGGAAAGTGGGCTCTTCTTGGGCGGCTGCCCGATGGGTCTCGGCATTACAGCTTTGCCGAGCAGCTACTTGGTCAGGTTCAAACACCTTTGCAAAATTCTACAAGTTTGATACCCTGGCTGAGGAGGACCTTGTGTTTGCCCATTTGGTGCTGCAGAGTCATCCGCACTCTCCCGCCCGTTTGGGAGCTTTGGTATAATCCCCATGGTCCTTACGGAGTCCCCAGCATCCACTAGGACGTTAGAGAAAATAAGATTTTACTCACCGGTAAATCTATTTCTCGTAGTCCGTAGTGGATGCTGGGCGCCCGTCCCAAGTGCGGACTTTCTGCAATACGTGTATATAGTTATTGCTTAATAAAGGGTTATGTTATGTGGCATCCGTTGAGTGATGCTCGATTGTTGTTCATACTGTTAACTGGGTATGTTATCACAAGTTGTATGGTGTGATTGGTGTGGCTGGTATGAGTCTTACCCTGGATTCCAAAATCCTTTCCTTGTAATGTCAGCTCTTCCGGGCACAGTTTCCTTAACTGAGGTCTGGAGGAGGGGCATAGAGGGAGGAGCCTGTGCACACCAGTAGTACTAAATCTTTCTTAGAGTGCCCAGTCTCCTGCGGAGCCCATCTATTCCCTATGGTCCTTACGGAGTCCCCAGCATCCACTACGGACTACGAGAAATAGATTTACCGGTGAGTAAAATCTTATTTTTTTGGGCATACTATTTATTAACTTATTTATATTGCACTTGCATATAGGGTTGCCACCCATACTGTATTAAAGAGTATCGTCCTGTATTGATTCTATATGGGCGTACAGCTGCCCAGTAGGTTTTCTACCTTCGTTCTACCCAAATACTGAGGAGGGCCATGCCGCCTCCTCCTCTCCCTGTCCCCTGGGCAGCTTACAATACCTCAGCAAAAGTCTGGCAAGAGGGGACATTAGTGTAAGACCCTGTCCTAACCCTCGCCAGTATACCGTATATACTCGAGTATAAGCCGACTTTTTCAGCACGTTTTTTTGTGCTGAAAAAGCCCCCTCGGCTTATACCCGAGTCAGTGGAAGGAGGGACACGGAGGGCACAGCGCCGGGCTCTCCTGTGTCCCTCCTGCGTCTCCGGCGGCGTGTGTGTGTGTGTTAAATGAACTGCCCGTTCGTGAGCTCTGATTGGCTCACGAACCGGCACTTCATTTAACACACACATGCCGCCAGAGACTGAGACGCAGGAGGGACACAGGAGAGCCGCGCGCTGTGCCCTCCGTGTCCCTTCTTCAGAAGACAACGCGGGAGCGATGGAGGGTAAGTACCCTTCCTGGCACTGTGGGGCATATCTGGCAGCATGAGGGCACATCTGGCACAGTGGGGCATATCTGGCAGCATGAGGGCACATCTGGCACAGTGGGGCATATCTGGCAGCATGAGGGCACATCTGGCACAGTGGGGCATATCTGGCAGCATGAGGGCACATCTGGCACAGTGGGGCACATCTGGCAGCATGAGGGCACATCTGGCAGCATGAGGGCACATCTGGCAGCATGAGGGCACATCTGGCACAGTGGGGCACATCTGGCAGCATGAGGGCACATCTGGCACAGTGGGGCACATCTGGCAGCATGAGGGCACATCTGGCACAGTGGGGCACATCTGGCAGCATGAGGGCATATCTGGCACTGTGGGGTATATCTGGCAGCATGAGGGCACAGTGGGGCATATCTGGCAGCATGAGGGCACATCTGGCACTGGGGCATATCTGGCAGCATGAGGGCATATCTGGCACTGTGTGGCATATCTGGCAGCATGAGGGCATATCTGGCAGCATGAGGGCATATCTGGCATTGTGGGGCATATCTGGCAGTATGAGGGCATATCTGACACTGATGGCTGTGTACGGCTAGAGCTGCATTTCCCACCCTAGGCTTATACTCTAGTCAATGAGTTTTCCCGGGTTTTTGTGGTAAAATTAGGTGCCTCGGTTTATATTCGGGTCGACTTATACTCTAGTACAGCGGTGGCCAACCAGTGGCTCTTGAGCCACATGAGGCTCTTTCTTTACTCAAATGTGGCTCCCAACACTCAAAGTCATGTGACCACAACAGATACAGAAACCGCTGCACTCCAGCCAGACACGCAGCAACACTACAGGGACTGAAAACTGAGGGAGCCAAATACTATAGGTGAGACATCCACTTGCAAATAGAGGACACATTAGGTACTGCTGCAATCACGGGCTTGGAAACTTTTAGCCTGGGGGGTAGATTCAAGCAAGCGGCCCCATTTTTTTATAGGGAATCTGCAGTCAAGTGGCCCTGGAACACTTATATTGCACTGGCCCAGGGGTCAGATGGCACCTTTATATGGATTTGGCTTTTTCAATTATTTTATGTGAAAGTGACTATTTCAATGTATTTTATGTTGGATCTGGCTTTAAAATGTATCTTATGCTGAATCTAGCCTTTTCAATGTATTTTATACCGGCAGTGTGTCCTAGCTGACATAAAGCCACACCTCATTTTTGCACACGCGCCTTCGGCTAAATGTCGGCTCTTTGACGTACCTAACAAGATTTTTTGGCTCTTTGTCTCTGCCTGGTTGGCCACCCCTGCTCTAGTATATACGGTAATCCGTATTGTAAAAGAGCGGATGGAAGCGTGCCATTAAGGGGGCTGAGCTTTGTCCCCACAGCTCACTCGGCACCATTTCTTCTCCACTGGCTGCAGAGACGCTGGTCCTTCCTCACACTGCTGAACAAGTATCAGGGTGCAAAACAGGGGTGGAGTGGGGGGTGTGAGCTGGCAAATTCCCTCTGTGTCTCTCTGACAGGCTTCTCTGTGGGTCTGTCCCCTATAAGCCCAGTGATTCTGTGGGTGTGTATTACACGTGTGTCGGCATGTCTGAGGCTGAGTGCTCTTCACAGGAGGAGACTGTATTAGAGACGCAAAAGGAGGTGGGGGTGACCATGTCGGCACCGCCGACTCCTGATTGAGTAATGGTATTGAATGCTTTGAATGCTAATGTAGCTAGTATTAGTAAAAGATTGGACAAGTCTGAGTCTCAGACACAAGCATGGAAGAAATCTGTGGAAGATAAGTTATTACAAGTTCAGGTCCCCTCGGGGTCACAGAAACGTACGTTTACCCAGTTGGCAGACACTGATTCCAGTGTCGACTATAGTGATTCCAGATTAGATCCTAAATTGGCAAAGAGCATTCAGTACATGATTGTGGCTATTAAAGAGGTATTGCATATCACTGAGGACCCTGCTGTTCCGGATAAAAGGGTCTGTATGTATAAGGAAAAGAAACCTGAAATAATGTTTCCTCCCTCTCATGAACTGAATACTTTATTTGACAAAGTCTGGGAAAGTCCAGACAGAAAATGTCAGATTCCCAAAAGGATTCCGGTAGTTTATCCGTTTCCCACTGGGGATAGGGAAAAGTGGGAGTCACCCCCCATTGTGGACAAGGCCCTATCGCGGTTGTCTAAAAAGATGGTTCATCCGTCACCTGACACGGCAGCCCTTAAAGACCCTGCGGATCGTAAGCAGGAAGCTATGTTAAAATCCATTTATATGACCACTGGTACACTACTCAGACTGGCCATTGCCTCTGCGTGGGTGAGTAGTGCTATTGAAAAGTGGGCAGATAACTTGTCATCTGACATAGATACCCTAGATAGGGATAACATCCTCTTGACGCTGGGTTATATCAAGGACGCTGCAGTTTACCTAAAGGAAGCTGCAAGAGATATTGGTCTTTTGGGATCAAAGGCCAATGCCATGGCAGTCTCAGCTAGACGAGCGTTTAGGATTCACCAATGGAATGCTGATTCCAAGAAAAGTATGGAATCTCTACCATATAAAAGTAAGGCCTTATTTGGCGACGGCCTGGATGATTTGGTATCAACAGCTACCGTGGGTAAGTCATCTTTTTTGCCTTATGTTCCTCCACAACAAAAGAAAACGCACCACTATCAGATGCAGTCCTTTCGGCTCAATAAAAACAGAAAGGGCCGAGGTTCTTCCTTCCTTGCTACTAGAGGAAGAGGTAAACGATCACCAGCCTTGTCAGGCTCCCAGGAGCAGAAGTCCTCCCAGGCTTCTGCCAATTCCATTGCATGACGTTGGGGCTCCTATGCGGGAGTCCGCACCGGTGGGGGCACGTCTCAAACTCTTCAGTCAGTTCTGGGTTCGTTCGGACCTAGACCCATGGGTTTTACAAATAGTATCCCAAGGGTACAAGCTGGAGTTTCAAGACGTTCTCCCTCGCCGGTTTTTCAAATCGGCTTTACTAGCTTCTCTTCTAGACAGGGAGGTAGTTTGTGACGCAATACAAAAGTTATGTCAAAATCAGGTTATCGTCAGGGCTTCCCAGTCACATCAGGGGGGAAGGTTTTTATTTGATCCTGTTTGTGGTCCTGAAGCCGGACGGCACGGTCATACCAATCCTCAATCTGAAATCCCCTAAATTTCTTCCTAAAGAAATTCAAATTCAAGATGGAGTCTCTACGAGCAGTGATCTCCAGTCTGGAGGAAGTGGATTTTATGGTGTCTGTGGACATAAAAGATGCCTACTTACATGTTCCCATTTATCCTCCGCATCAGGCTTACCTGAGGTTTGCAAAACAGGGTTGTCATTACCAATTTCAAACGTTACCGTTTGGTCTGTCCACGGCTCAGAGGATTTTCACCAAAGTGATGGCGGAAATTATGGTTCTCCTTCGCAAGCAAGGTGTCACGATTATCCCGTACTTGGACGATCTCCTGATAAAGGCGAGATCCAGGGACCAGTTGGTGAAAAACGTTGCACTCTCCCTGACAGTTCTTCAGCAACATGGTTGGCTCCTAAACTTGCCAAAATCACAGTTAATTCCGACGACGCGGTTGTCGTTTTTGGGAATGATATTGGACACAGAACTACAGAGAGTCTTTCTTCCAGTGGAAAAGGCTCTGGAACTTCAGAGTCTGGTCAAACAAATTCTGAAACCAGCAAGAGTGTCAATCCATCAATGCATTCGGTTGCTGGGGAAGATGGTTGCGGCCTACGAGGCCATTCAGTTTGGCAGGTTCCATGCCAGAGTGTTCCAGTGGGACCTCTTGGACAAGTGGTCCGGGTCCCACCTACACATGCACCGGAGGATAATCCTGTCTGCCAAGACCAGGGTCTCACTCCTGTGGTGGCTGCTAAGCTCTCACCTCCTAGAGCAGGCATTCCCAACCACGGTCCTCAAGACACACTAACAGTGCAGGTTTTAGTGATATCCAGGCTTCAGCACAGGTGACTTAATTAGTAGCTCAGTTATTTTAATTTAACCATCTGTGCTGCAGCTTGGATATCACTAAAACCTGCACTGTTGGTGTGCCTTGAGGACCGTGGTTGGGAATGCCTGTCCTAGAGGGACGCAGGTTCGGGATCCAGGACTGGATCCCATTAACCACGGATGCAAGCCTCTGAGGCTGGGGGGCAGTCACGTTGGGAGAAAACTTCCAAGGAAGATGGTCAAGTCGGGAAACTTGTCTCCACAAAAACGTTCTGGAGTTAAGGGCCATTTACAACGGCCTTCTGCAAGCGGAACATCATCTTCAAGATCTACCCGTACTGATCCAGTCGGACAATGTAACAGCAGTAGCGTACATAAACCGTCAGGGCGGAACGAAAAGCAGAGCGGCGATGGCAGAAGCCACAAGGATTTCTCTGACGTCCTAGTGGATGCTGGGACTCCGTAAGGACCATGGGGAATAGCGGCTCCGCAGGAGACAGGGCACAAGAATAAAAGCTTTAGGATCAGGTGGTGTGCACTGGCTCCTCCCCCTATGACCCTCCTCCAAGCCTCAGTTAGATTTTTGTGCCCGAACGAGAAGGGTGCAGGCTAGGTGGCTCTCCTGAGCTGCTTAGAATAAAAGTTTATTTTAGGTTTTTTATTTTCAGTGAGTCCTGCTGGCAACAGGCTCACTGCATCGTGGGACTAAGGGGAGAAGAAACGGACTCACCTGCGTGCAGAGTGGATCGGGTTTCTTTGGCTACTGGACATTAGCTCCAGAGGGACGATCACAGGTTCAGCCTGGATGTGTCCCGGAGCCGCGCCGCCGGCCCCCTTACAGAGCCAGAAGAGCGAAGAGGTCCGGTGAAATCGGCGGCAGAAGACGATCCTGTCTTCAGACTAAGGTAGCGCACAGCACCGCAGCTGTGCGCCATTGCTCTCAGCACACTTCACACTCCGGTCACTGAGGGTGCAGGGCGCTGGGGGGGAGCGCCCTGAGACGCAATATAACAGATGATACCTTAGGTTGGCAAAAGAATACATCACATATAGCTCTTGGGCTATATGGATGTATTTTAACCCCTGCCATTATTACAGAAAAGAGCGGGAGATAAGGACGTCGTGAAGGGGCGGAGCCTATCTCCTCAGCACACAAGCGCCATTTTCCCTCACAGCTCCGCTGGAAGGACGGCTCCCTGACTCTCCCCTGCAGACTTGCTACAGAATCAGGGTAAAAAAAGAGAAGGGGGGGCACTATTGGCAGCTAAAAATTATATAAACAGCAGCTATAAGGGAATAACACTTATATAAGGTTATCCCTGTGTATATATATATATATATATATATATATATATATATATATATATATATATATATATATATATATATATATAGCGCTTGGTGTGTGCTGGCAGACTCTCCCTCTGTCTCTCCAAAGGGCTTGTGGGGTCCTGTCCTCTATCAGAGCATTCCCGGTGTGTGTGCTGTGTGTCGGTACGTGTGTGTCGACATGTATGAGGAGGAAAATGATGTGGAGGCGGAGCAATTGCCTGGGTTAGTGATGTCACCCCCTAGGGTGTCGACACCTGACTGGATGATCGTATTTAAAGAATTAAGTGATAATGTCAGCACTTTGCAAAAAACGGTTGATGACATGAGACAGCCGGCAAATCAATTAGTGCCTGTCCAGGCGTCTCAGACACCGTCAGGGGCCCTAAAACGCCCGTTACCTCAGTGGGTCGACACAGACACAGATACTGAGTCTAGTGTCGACGGTGAGGAGACAAACGTAATGTCCAGTAGGGCCACACGTTACATGATCACGGCAATGAAGGAGGCATTGAACATTTCTGACACTACAAGTACCACAAAGAAGGGTATTATGTGGGGTGTGAAAAAACTACCAATAGTTTTCCCTGAGTCAGATGAGTTAAATGAGGTGTGTGATAAAGCGTGGGTTTCCCCCGACAAAAAACTGCTAATTTCTAAAAAATTATTGGCACTATATCCTTTCCCGTCAGAGGTTAGGACGCGTTGGGAAACACCCCCTAGAGTAGATAAGGCGCTCACACGTTTATCTAAACAAGTAGCGTTACCGTCTCCTGATACGGCCACCCTCAAGGAACCAGCAGATAGAAGGCTGGAAAATATTCTTAAAAGTATATACACACATACTGGTGTTATACTGCGACCAGCAATCGCTTCAGCCTGGATGTGCAGTGCTGGAGTCGCGTGGTCGGATTCCCTGACTGAAAATATTGATACCCTGGATAGGGACAATATACTGCTAACTATAGAGCATTTGAAGGATGCATTACTATATATGCGTGATGCACAGAGGGATATCTGCACCCTGGCATCAAGAGTAAGTGCTATGTACATTTCTGCCAGAAGAGCGTTATGGACGCGACAGTGGTCAGGTGATGCTGATTCAAAACGACATATGGAAGTATTGCCGTATAAAGGGGAGGAGTTATTTGGGGCTGGTCTATCGGACCTGGTGGCCACGGCAACGGCTGGAAAATCCACCTTTTTACCCCAGGTCACTTCACATCAGCAGAAAAAGACACCGTCTTTTCAAACTCAGTCCTTTCGTTCCCATAAGTACAAGCGAGCTAAAGGCCATTCCTTCCTGCCCCGGGGCAGAGGAAGGGGAAAAAGACTGCACCATGCAGCCGCTTCCCAGGAGCAGAAGCCCTCCCCTGCTTCTGCCAAGTCTTCAGCATGACGCTGGGGCTTTACAAGCAGACTCGGACATGGTGGGGGCCCGTCTCAAGAATTTCAACGCGCAGTGGGCTCACTCGCAAGTGGACCCCTGGATTCTACAGGTAGTATCGCAGGGGTACAAACTGGAATTCGAGGCGTTTCCCCCTCGCCGGTTCCTGAAGTCTGCTCTACCAAAGTCTCCCTCCGACAGGGAGGCAGTTTTGGAAGCCATTCACAAGCTGTATTCCCAGCAGGTGATAATCAAGGTACCCCTCCTACAACAGGGAAAGGGGTATTATTCCACGCTGTTTGTGGTACCGAAGCCGGACGGCTCGGTGAGACCAATTTTAAATCTGAAATCCTTGAACACTTACATAAAGAGGTTCAAATTCAAGATGGAATCACTCAGAGCGGTGATAGCAAACCTGGAAGAAGGGGACTATATGGTGTCTCTGGACATCAAGGATGCTTATCTCCACGTCCCAATCTACCCGTCTCACCAAGGGTACCTCAGGTTTGTAGTACAAAACTGTCATTATCAGTTTCAGACGCTGCCGTTTGGGTTGTCCACGGCACCTTGGGTCTTTACCAAGGTAATGGCCGAAATGATGATTCTTCTTCGAAGAAAAGGCATCTTAATTATCCCTTACTTGGACGATCTCCTGATAAGGGCAAGGTCCAGGGAACAGTTAGAAGTCGGAGTAGCACTATCTCAGGTAGTGTTACGTCAGCACGGGTGGATCCTAAATATTCCAAAATCGCAGCTGATTCCTACGACACGTCTACTGTTCCTAGGAATGATTCTGGACACAGTCCAGAAAAAGGTGTTTCTCCCGGAGGAGAAGGCCAGGGAGTTATCCGAGCTAGTCAGGAACCTCCTAAAACCAGGCCAGGTGTCAGTGCATCAGTGCACGAGGGTCCTGAGAAAAATGGTGGCTTCTTACGAAGCGATTCCATTCGGAAGATTCCATGCAAGAACTTTTCAGTGGGATCTGCTGGACAAATGGTCCGGATCGCATCTTCAGATGCATCAGCGGATAACCCTGTCGCCAAGGACAAGGGTGTCTCTTCTGTGGTGGCTGCAGAGTGCTCATCTACTAGAGGGCCGCAGATTTGGCATTCAGGATTGGATCCTGGTGACCACGGATGCAAGCCTGAGAGGCTGGGGAGCAGTCACACAGGGAAGAAATTTCCAGGGCTTGTGGTCAAGCATGGAAGCATCTCTTCATATAAACATTCTGGAACTAAGGGCCATTTACAATGCCCTAAGTCAAGCGAAACCCCTGCTTCAGGGTCAGGCGGTATTGATCCAATCGGACAACATCACGTCAGTCGCCCACGTAAACAGACAGGGCGGCACGAGAAGCAGGAGGGCAATGGCAGAAGCTGCAAGGATTCTTCGCTGGGCGGAAAATCATGTGATAGCACTGTCAGCAGTGTTCATTCCGGGAGTGGACAACTGGGAAGCAGACTTCCTCAGCAGACACGACCTCCACCCGGGAGAGTGGGGACTTCACCCAGAAGTCTTCCACCTGATAGTAAACCGTTGGGAAGAACCAAAGGTGGACATGATGGCGTCCCGTCTAAACAAAAAACTAGACAGATATTGCGCCAGGTCAAGGGACCCTCAGGCAATAGCGGTGGACGCCCTGGTAACGCCGTGGGTGTACCAGTCAGTGTATGTGTTCCCTCCTCTGCCTCTCATACCGAAGGTACTGAGAATCATAAGAAGGAGAGGAGTAAGAACTATACTCGTGGCTCCGGATTGGCCAAGAAGGACTTGGTACCCGGAACTTCAAGAGATGCTCACGGAAGAACCGTGGCCTCTACCTCTGAGAAAGGACCTGCTCCAGCAGGGGCCTTGTCTGTTCCAAGACTTACCGCGGCTGCGTTTGACGGCATGGCGGTTGAACGCCGGATCCTGAGGGAAAAAGGCATTCCAGATGAAGTCATCCCTACCCTGGTCAAGGCCAGGAAGGACGTAACCGCAAAACATTATCACCGCATTTGGCGAAAATATGTTGCGTGGTGTGAGGCCAAGAAGGCCCCTACAGAGGAATTTCAACTGGGTCGTTTCCTCCATTTCCTGCAAACAGGACTATCTATGGGCCTAAAATTAGGGTCCATTAAGGTTCAAATTTCGGCCCTGTCGATTTTCTTCCAGAAAGAACTGGCTTCAATGCCTGAAGTTCAGACATTTGTAAAAGGGGTACTGCATATACAGCCTCCTTTTGTGCCTCCAGTGGCACCTTGGGATCTCAATGTTGTGTTGAGTTTTCTAAAGTCACATTGGTTTGAACCACTCACCACTGTGGACTTCAAATATCTCACATGGAAGGTGACGATGCTGTTAGCCCTGGCTTCAGCCAGGCGTGTGTCAGAATTGGCGGCTTTATCATATAAAAGTCCTTACTTAATTTTTCATTCTGACAGGGCAGAATTGAGGACTCGTCCTCAATTTCTACCTAAGGTGGTTTCTGCATTTCACATGAACCAACCTATTGTGGTACCTGCGGCTACTAGGGACTTGGAGGACTCCAAGTTGCTTGACGTTGTCAGGGCCCTGAAAATATATGTTTCCAGGACGGCTGGAGTCAGAAAATCTGACTCGCTGTTTATCCTGTATGCACCCAACAAGCTGGGTGCTCCTGCTTCTAAGCAGACGATTGCTCGTTGGATTTGTAGTACAATTCAGCTTGCACATTCTGTGGCGGGCCTGCCACAGCCAAAATCGGTAAAAGCCCATTCCACAAGGAAAGTGGGCTCATCTTGGGCGGCTGCCCGAGGGGTCTCGGCTTTACAACTTTGCCGAGCAGCTACTTGGTCAGGGGCAAACACGTTTGCAAAATTCTACAAATTTGATACCCTGGCTGAGGAGGACCTGGAGTTCTCTCATTCGGTGCTGCAGAGTCATCCGCACTCTCCCGCCCGTTTGGGAGCTTTGGTATAATCCCCATGGTCCTTACGGAGTCCCAGCATCCACTAGGACGTCAGAGAAAATAAGATTTTACTTACCGATAAATCTATTTCTCATAGTCCGTAGTGGATGCTGGGCGCCCATCCCAAGTGCGGATTGTCTGCAATACTTGTATATAGTTATTGTTACAAAAATTCGGGTTATTATTGTTGTGAGCCATCTTTTCAGAGGCTCCTTTTCGTTTTATCATACTGTTAACTGGGTTCAGATCACAAGTTGTACGGTGTGATTGGTGTGGCTGGTATGAGTCTTACCCGGGATTCAATATCCTTCCTTATTATGTACGCTCGTCCGGGCACAGTATCCTAACTGAGGCTTGGAGGAGGGTCATAGGGGGAGGAGCCAGTGCACACCACCTGATCCTAAAGCTTTTATTCTTGTGCCCTGTCTCCTGCGGAGCCGCTATTCCCCATGGTCCTTACGGAGTCCCAGCATCCACTACGGACTACGAGAAATAGATTTATCGGTAAGTAAAATCTTATTTTTCCGCTGGGTGGAAAAACATACAAGCGCTCTGTCAGCGTTCTTCATTCCAGGAGTGGACAACTGGGAAGCAGACTTCCTCAGCAGACACGATCTCCATCCAGGAGAGTGGGGCCTCCACCAAGAAGTCTTCGCGGAGGTGACAAGTCGTTGGGGAGTTCCTCAAGTAGACATGATGGCATCTCGTCTCAACAAGAAGCTTCAGAGATATTGTTCCAGGTCGAGAGACCCTCAAGCAATAGCAGTGGATGCACTGGTGACACCGTTGGTGTTTCAGTTGGTGTATGTATTCCCTCCACTTCCTCTCATTCCAAAAGTTCTAAAGATCATAAGAAGAACAAAGATTCGGGCGATCCTCATTGTCCCAGACTGGCCAAGGAGGGCTTGGTATCCAGATCTTCAGGAATTACTCATAGGAGATCCCTGGCCTCTTCCTCTGCGCGAAGACCTGTTACAACAAGGGCTGTGCATGTACCAGGACTTACCGCGGCTACGTTTGACGGCATGGCGGTTGAGCGCAAAATCCTAGCCCATAAGGGTATTCCCAGTGAAGTAATTCATACACTTATTCAGGCCAGAAAAGGGGTAATGTCTAAACATTACCACCGTATTTGGAGAAAATATGTTTCTTGGTGTGAATCCAAGAAGGCTCCTACGGAAGAGTTTCAGCTGGGACGTTTTCTCCATTTTCTACAAGCAGGTGTGGATGCGGGCCTAAAATTGGGCTCAATTAAGGTACAGATTTCCGCCTTATTGGTTTTCTTTCAGAAACAATTGGCCTCCCTTCCAGAAGTTCAGACTTTCGTGAAAGACGTGTTGCACATCCAACCTCCATTTGTGCCTCCAGTGGCACCATGGTATCTTAATGTGGTGGTGCAGTTCCTTCAATCACATTGGTTTGAACCTTTGCAGGAGGTGGAGTTGAAGTACCTCACTTGGAAAGTGGTCACCCTGTTGGCCTTGGCATCTGAAAGGCTGGTGTCTGAGTTAGTGGCCTTGTCTCACAAGAGCCCTTATTTGATCTTCCATGAAGATAGAGCTGAATTGAGGACATGTCAGCAATTTCTACCGAAGGTGGTTTCCTCTTTCCACATGAACCAACCTATTGTGGTGCCTGTAGCTACTGACTCTTTCGCTTAGTCAAAGTCTCTTTATGTGGTCAGAGCTTTGAAGATTTATGTCGCCAGAACGGCTCAGATTAGGAAAACAGAGGCTCTGTTTGTCCTGTATGCTCCCAACAAGATTGGGTGTCCTGCTTCCAAGCAGACCGTTGCTCCCTGGATCTGTGGTATGATTCAGCGTGCTCATTCCACGGCAGGATTGCCATTACCGGAATCAGTGAAGGCCCATTCTACTAGAAAGGTGGGCTCGTCCTGGGCGGCTGCCCGGGGGGTCTCGGCATTACAACTTTGCAGAGCTGCTACTTGGTCGGGGTCGAACACTTTTGCGAAGTTTTACAAGTTTGATACCCTGGCCGATGAAGACCTCAAGTTTGGTCAATCGGTGCTGCAGAGTCATCCGCACTCTCCCGCCCGTTCTAGAGCTTTGGTATAACCCCATGGTTCTTTTGGTGTCCCCAGCATCCTCTAGGACGTAAGAGAAAATAGGATTTTGGTACCTACCGGTAAATCCTTTTCTCGTAGTCCGTAGAGCAGGCATTCCCAACCACGGTCCTCAAGGCACACCAACAGTGCAGGTTTTAGTGATATCCAGGCTGCATCACAGATGGTTAAATCAAAATAACTGAGCTACTAATTAAGACACCTGTGCTGAAGCCTGGATATTACTGAAACCTGCACTGTTGGTGTGCCTTGAGGACCGTGGTTGGGAATGCCTGCCGTAGAGGATGCTGGGCACCCGCCTAGCGCTTCATTTTCCTGCAAATGTTATTTGGTTCAGTACCACTTCGTTTTAGTTGAGTACTGCATTGTTACTTGGTAAGTAATGTTTCAGCAGTTGCTGAATGTTCAAGCTACATTGTCTTGGCGTGCCTTGTATGTGTGAGCTGGTATGAATCTCACCACTGTCTGTGTAAAATCCTTTATCTCGAAAATGTCCGTCTCCTCGGGCACAGCTTCTAGACTGAGTCTGGTAGGAGGGGCATAGAGGGAGGAGCCAACCCACACTCAAGCTCTTAAAGTGCCAATGGCTCCTGGTGGACCCGTCTATAACCCATGGTACTAATGTGGACGCAAGCATCCTCTACGGACTACGAAAAAAGGATTTACCGGTAGGTACCAAAATCCTATTTAAAAAAATAAATAATAAAAAAAAAAAATATATATGTATGTGTGTATGTATGTATGTATGTATATATATATATATATATATATATATATATATATATATATATATATATATATATACCACATGTCCTAACAGCGCCACTGAGGAGGTAAACCGCAGGGGTGGGGTGGCGGTTAGGTTTAGGCACTTACGGGGGCAAGGTTAGGGTTAGGCAGTGGGTAGGGAGGGTTAGGGGTGCAGGGGAGATGGTATAGCACCCCTTACTCGCCCCTGACAGCTTCTTAGCAATCTGGATCCCAACGTTGGTTTTCGAACCGGCCACCTGCTTTCCATACTGATCCCAAAATAAGAACAACAATTTAATAATATTTTAAATGAATCTGAATAGTAATACAAAATGGAAAATGCAAAAGCACTTTTCAGAGAAACAAACACACAAGGAGTTAAGCACTGGGCATGTCAGTGGCATTAAATATTTTTAATAAAACCCCCCCAAAAAATTTTTGTTTAATAGGCATTTTTTTTTTTTGTAAATCACAGCGCTGTGCCTGTACTAACAGCATTATAAAAAAAAGTGGTTTTTATTAAAAAAGAGCATTTGCCCCCCAAAAATAAGTCAACTTCTTGTTTTCTTGCTCTCTTGTCTTCTTGTTTTCTGGCAAGAACATCCCCATGTTATATAACTGTCATTTCCCTAAGGGGGGCACCACCAATCCCTACATAGAGTTGGGTAGTTTACCCATCTCTCACAAAAACAGTACTAAAATATGCGTCGTCTATTATTTCATACAGCAGTGCAGGATCACCCCAACCCAACTCTCTTGTTAGTCCATAACATATTCATGGATTCAGTACTGTGACTACTTATTGAAACTTTTTCTATATTTTTCTTTAGGCAGTTTTGCATGCTGTATTTGCACTCTGTTTTGTCCCTGTTTCCATTATTATGTAAAGTTTTAAGTGTCTGGACCCTTGCTTTGACAGTCCATGGGAGAGATTGTTATTGTCAGGGAGCCCACCACCACTCCCGGGCCGGGGACCAGAAATGTCCAAAAAGTGCCGTTTGGATGTCTAAGCTGCACTTTCACGCCCCTGCCAGTACTTTAAAACCCGGTGCTTTTGGTCGTGTCAAGAGGAATGGGTGCCCAGTCAGAGCAACCTTTGAATTGCTGCGATGGTGTAAAAAAAAAATAATAATAAAAATGTAATCGCCCCCAATTAATGTTTACGTCTACTGTATATTACGGAAAAATATACATTTCTTGGTTATTAAAACTTGAGTACAATATTGAATGATATTTTTCAGTTTCCTCATACAACATTTGTTTAATTTGTATTCAGTGATACTTTATAACCTGTCATTGTTTAAACTTTCCACAATGAATTATCATTTTTCAACAAGATATGTATTTTGGTATGTTTTTGTTTTTTTTTGTATGCGTTTTACTTGGGATGTAGTTATGTGACCGGTTGTCAGGCGACTGACCGCAGCTCCATGAGCAACTTCGCCTAGTGCATAGGTCTGCAAACTCGGTCCTCATTACCCCACACAGTGCATGTTTTGCAGGTAACCCAGCAGGTGCACAGGTGTATTAATTACTCGCACATTTTAAAAGGTCCGCAGGTGGAGTTAATTATTTCACTTGTGATTCTGTGAGGAGACCTGCAAAACATGCACTGTGTGGGGAAATGAGGACCGAGTTTGCATACCTATGGCCTAGTGTTTTCCCTTTTGGACTCCCGCAAAACCATGTTGCACTGAAGGTGGAGCAGGTGTAACATGTGCAGAGAGAGTTAGATTTGGAAGGGTTATATTGTTTCTCTGCAGGGTAAATACTGGCTGCTTTATTTCTAAATTTCAGTTTGAACACACCCAAATCTAACTCACCCTGCACATGTTACATCTGCCCTCCTGCAGTGCGTCATGGTTTTGCTCATTAGTGTGCTTTTTTGGTTTGCTAACAACTCTGAATAACCCCTTGTGTATGCACCTTCTGACCTGTTATTAAATACAGGGGATATTTATCAGAGTTTGGATGGTACTTTATCTCTCCCCAATCAGCTTCTTTCTGTAATTTTTCAAACACAGCCTGTAACATGACAGAAGCTGATTGCTTAGTAGTTTATCTCTCGCCAAGCTTTGATAAATATCCGCCATAATCTTACTAATAGCTAATTGCACTCTCACTTCCTTGAAACAGCTTTCTGACATTGCTGCAGACGGGACTCTGCATGTGGCAAGTGCATAAATGCTTGCCGATGCCAGCTACGACGGCCACACTAGCAATGTTCCCCATCTGCCCTGCTGCAGGGCTGTTGCGGGATGTCAGTAAAGACAAGCGAGAGCACGCATATCATGGGTACACACTAGACAATGTACCCGATATGTCTCCAATCGGGATTGGTCGACATCTCATCTAGTGTGTACTGAGCTTTTACACTTTGAAGTATCTAATTGAGCTATGGCTAATTTCTCTGACGTCCTAGTGGATGCTGGGAACTCCGTAAGGACCATGGGGAATAGCGGCTCCGCAGGAGACTGGGCACAAAAGAAAAGCTTTAGGACTACCTGGTGTGCACTGGCTCCTCCCCCTATGACCCTCCTCTAAGCCTCAGTTAGATTTTTGTGCCCGACCGAGCAGGGTGCAATCTAGGGGGCTCTCCTGAGCTCTTTAGAAAAAAGATTGTTTTAGGTTTTTTATTTTCAGTGAGACATGCTGGCAACAGGCTCACTGCATCGAGGGACTAAGGGGAGAAGAAGCGAACCTGCCTGCTTGCAGCCAGCTTGGGCTTCTTAGGCTACTGGACACCATTAGCTCCAGAGGGACCGAACACAGGCCCAGCCTCGGAGTCCGGTCCCAGAGCCGCGCCGCCGGCCCCCTTACAGAGCCAGAAGACAGAAGAGGTCCGGAAAATCGGCGGCAGAAGACATCAGTCTTCAACAAGGTAGCGCACAGCACTGCAGCTGTGCGCCATTGCTCCTCATGCACACCTCACACTGCGGTCACTGATGGGTGCAGGGCGCTGGGGGGGGGGGGGCGCCCTGAGCAGCAATAAAAACACCTTGGCTGGCAAAAATACATCACATATAACCCCCAGGGCTATATGGATGTATATTAACCCCTGCCAGATTCCAGAAAAAAGCGGGAGAAAAGTCCGCCGAGAAGGGGGCGGAGCCTATCTCCTCAGCACACAGGCGCCATTTTCCCTCACAGCTCCGCTGGAAGGACGTCTCCCTGACTCTCCCCTGCAGTCCTGCACTACAGAAAAGGGTAAAACAAGAGGGGGGGGGGGGGGGCACTAATTAGGCGCAGTAATAATATAAACAGCAGCTATAAGGGGAAAAACACTCTGTATAGTGTTATCCCAGTATATATATATAGCGCTCTGGTGTGTGCTGGCATACTCTCCCTCTGTCTCCCCAAAGGGCTAGTGGGGTCCTGTCCTCTATCAGAGCATTCCCTGTGTGTGTGCTGTGTGTCGGTACGATTGTGTCGACATGTATGAGGAGGAAAATGATGTGGAGGCGGAGCAATTGCCTGTAATGGAGATGTCACCCCCTAGGGAGTCGACACCTGAGTGGATGGGCTTATGGAAGGAATTACGTGACAGTGTCAGCTCTTTACAAAAGACGGTTGATGACATGAGACAGCCGGCTACTCAGCTTGTGCCTGTCCAGGCGTCTCAAAGACCATCAGGGGCTCTAAAACGCCCGTTACCTCAGATGGCAGATACAGACGCCGACACGGACACTCCAGTCCAGATGAAGAGACGAATGTGACTTCCAGTAGGGCCACACGTTACATGATTGAGGCAATGAGAAATGTTTTACACATTTCTGATAGTACAAGTACCACTAAAAAGGGTATTATGTTTGGTGAGAAAAAACTACCTGTAGTTTTTCCTGCATCTGAAGAATTAAATGAAGTGTGTGATGAAGCGTGGGTTTCCCCCGATAAAAAACTGATAATTCCTAAAAGGTTATTGGCATCATACCCCTTCCCGCCAGAGGATAGGGCACGTTGGGAAACACCCCCTAGGGTGGATAAAGCGCTCACACGCTTGTCTAAACAGGTGGCACTACCGTCTCCCGATACGACCGCCCTAAAGGAACCTGCTGACAGAAAGCAGGAGAATATCCTAAAATGTATATACACTCACACGGGTGTTATACTGCGACCAGCAATCGCCTCAGCCTGGATGTGCAGTGCTGGGGTGGCTTGGTCGGATTCCCTGACTGAAAATATTGATACCCTAGATAGGGACAGTATATTACTGACTATAGAGCATTTAAAAGATGCATTTTTATATATGCGTGATGCACAGAGGGATATTTGCCGACTGGCATCAAGAGTAAGTGCGCTGTCCATTTCTGCCAGAAGAGGGTTATGGACGCGGCAGTGGTCAGGTGATGCGGATTCCAAAAGGCATATGGAAGTATTGCCTTATAAAGGGGGAGGAGTTATTTGGGGTAGGTCTATCAGACCTAGTGGCCACGGCAACTGCTGGGAAATCCACATTTTTACCCCAGGTAGCCTCTCAACATAAGAAGACGCCGTATTATCAGGCGCAGTCCTTTCGGCCCCATAAGGGCAAGCGGGCAAAAGGCTCCTCATTTCTGCCCCGTGGCAGAGGGAGAGGAAAAAGGCTGCAGCAAACAGCCAGTTCCCAGGAACAGAAGCCCTCTCCCGCTTCTGCCAAGTCCTCAGCATGACGCTGGGGCTTTACAAGCGGACTCAGGCACGGTGGGGGCCCGTCTCAAGAATTTCAGCGCGCAGTGGGCTCACTCACAAGTGGACCCCTGGATCCTTCAGGTGGTATCTCAGGGGTACAAATTGGAATTCGAGACGTCTCCCCCTCGCCGTTTCCTAAAGTCTGCTTTACCGACGTCTCCCTCCGACAGGGAGGCGGTATTGGAAGCAATTCACAAGCTGTATTCTCAGCAGGTGATAATCAAGGTACCCCTCCTGCAACAGGGAAAGGGGTATTATTCCACGCTGTTTGTGGTACCGAAGCCGGACGGCTCGGTGAGACCTATTTTAAATCTGAAATCCTTGAACACTTACATACAGAGGTTCAAATTCAAGATGGAGTCACTCAGAGCGGTGATTGCGAACCTGGAAGAAGGGGATTATATGGTGTCTCTGGACATCAAGGATGCTTACCTCCATGTCCCAATGTACCCTTCTCACCAAGGGTACCTCAGGTTTGTGGTACAGAACTGCCACTATCGGTTTCAGACGCTGCCGTTTGGATTGTCCACGGCACCCCGGGTCTTTAGCAAAGTAATGGCCGAAATGATGATACTCCTCCGAAGGAAAGGAGTTTTAATTATCCTTTACTTGGACGATCTCCTGATAAGGGCAAGATCCAGGGAACAGTTGGTAGTCGGGGTAGCACTATCTCAAGTAGTGTTGCGGCAGCACGGGTGGATTCTCAATATCCCAAAATCGCAGCTGATCCCGACGACACGTCTTCTATTCCTAGGGATGATTCTGGACACAGTCCAGAAAAAGGTGTTTCTCCCGGAGGAGAAAGCCAGGGAGTTATCCGAGCTAGTCAGAAACCTCCTAAACCAGGCCAAGTCTCAGTGCATCAATGCACAAGGGTCCTGGGAAAAATGGTGGCTTCTTACGAAGCAATCCCATTCGGCAGATTCCACGCAAGAACATTCCAGTGGGACCTGCTGGACAAATGGTCCGGATCGCATCTTCAGATGCATCGGCGGATAACCCTGTCACCAAGGACAAGGGTGTCTCTCCTGTGGTGGTTGCAGAGTGCTCATCTTCTAGAGGGCCGCAGATTCGGCATTCAGGACTGGGTCCTGGTGACCACAGATGACAGCCTGCGAGGCTGGGGAGCAGTCACACAGGGAAGAAATTTCCAGGGCTTGTGGTCAAGCCTGGAGACATCACTTCACATAAATATCCTGGAGTTAAGGGCCATTTACAATGCTCTAAGCCAAGCAAGACCTCTGCTTCAAGGTCAGCCGGTGCTGATCCAGTCGGACAACATCACGGCAGTCGCCCACGTAAACAGACAGGGCGGCACAAGAAGCAGGAGGGCAATGGCAGAAGCTGCAAGGATTCTTCGCTGGGCGGAAAATCATGTGATAGCACTGTCAGCAGTGTTCATTCCGGGAGTTGACAACTGGGAAGCAGACTTCCTCAGCAGGCACGACCTCCACCCGGGAGAGTGGGGACTTCACCCAGAAGTCTTCCACATGATTGTAAACCGTTGGGAAAAACCAAAGGTGGACATGATGGCGTCCCGCCTCAACAAAAAACTGGACAGGTATTGCGCCAGGTCAATGGACCCTCAGGCAATAGCTGTGGACGCTCTGGTAACACCGTGGGTGTACCAGTCAGTGTATGTGTTCCCTCCTCTGCCTCTCATACCCAAGGTACTGAGAATTATAAGACGGAGAGGAGTAAGAACTATACTCGTGGCTCCGGATTGGCCAAGAAGGACTTGGTACCCGGAACTTCAGGAGATGCTCAGAGGACCCGTGGCCTCTACATCTAAGAAGGGACCTGCTCCAGCAAGGACCCTGTCTGTTCCAAGACTTACCGCGGCTGCGTTTGACGGCATGGCGGTTGAACGCCGGATCCTGAAGGAAAAAGGCATTCCGGAGGAAGTCATCCCTACCCTGATCAAAGCCAGGAAGGATGTAACCGCAAAGCATTATCACCGCATTTGGCGAAAATATGTTGCGTGGTGCGAGGCCAGGAAGGCCCCAACGGAGGAATTTCAACTGGGTCGATTCCTGCATTTCCTGCAAACAGGAGTGTCTATGGGCCTCAAATTGGGATCCATTAAGGTTCAGATTTCGGCCCTGTCGATTTTCTTCCAGAAAGAACTGGCTTCAGTCCCTGAAGTTCAGACGTTTGTCAAGGGGGTGCTGCATATACAGCCTCCTTTTGTGCCTCCAGTGGCACCTTGGGATCTCAATGTAGTTTTGGGGTTCCTCAAATCACATTGGTTTGAACCGCTTAAATCTGTGGATTTAAAATATCTCACATGGAAAGTGGTCATGCTGTTGGCCCTGGCTTCGGCCAGGCGCGTGTCAGAATTGGCGGCTTTATCCTGTAAAAGCCCTTATCTGATTTTCCATTCAGACAGGGCGGAATTGAGGACTCGTCCTCAGTTTCTCCCTAAGGTGGTGTCAGCGTTTCACCTGAACCAGCCTATTGTGGTGCCTGCGGCTACTAGGGACTTGGAGGACTCCAAGTTGCTAGACGACGTCAGGGCCCTGAAAATATGTTTCCAGGACGGCTGGAGTCAGAAAATCTGACTCGCTGTTTATCCTGTACGCACCCAACAAGCTGGGTGCTCCTGCTTCTAAGCAGACCATTGCTCGCTGGATCTGTAATACAATTCAGCTTGCGCATTCTGTGGCAGGCCTGCCACAGCCAAAATCTGTAAATGCCCACTCCACAAGGAAGGTGGGCTCATCCTGGGCGGCTGCCCGAGGGGTCTCGGCGTTACAACTTTGCCGAGCTGCTACTTGGTCAGGGTCAAATACCTTTGTAAAATTTTACAAATTTGACACTCTGGCTGAGGAGGACCTTGAGTTCTCTCATTCGGTGCTGCAGAGTCATCCGCACTCTCCCGCCCGTTTGGGAACTTTGGTATAATCCCCATGGTCCTTACGGAGTTCCCAGCATCCACTAGGACGTCAGAGAAAATAAGAATTTACTTACCGATAATTCTATTTCTCGTAGTCCGTAGTGGATGCTGGGCGCCCATCCCAAGTGCGGATTATCTGCAATACTTGTACATAGTTATTGTTAACAATTCGGGTTATTGTTGTTGTGAGCCATCTATCCAGAGGCTCCTCTGTTATGATGCTGTTAAC
The DNA here is from genome assembly GCF_028390025.1 of Pseudophryne corroboree. Taxonomy (NCBI): domain Eukaryota; kingdom Metazoa; phylum Chordata; class Amphibia; order Anura; family Myobatrachidae; genus Pseudophryne; species Pseudophryne corroboree. The sequence goes on along the minus strand of NC_086445.1, from coordinate 752,508,322 downwards.
TGGGTTCATATCACAAGTTGTACGGTGTGATTGGTGTGGCTGGTATGAGTCTTACCCGGGATTCAAAATCCTTCCTTATTGTGTACGCTCGTCCGGGCACAGTATCCTAACTGAGGCTTGGAGGAGGGTCATAGGGGGAGGAGCCAGTGCACACCAGGTAGTCCTAAAGCTTTTCTTTTGTGCCCAGTCTCCTGCGGAGCTGCTATTCCCCATGGTCCTTACGGAGTTCCCAGCATCCACTACGGACTACGAGAAATAGAATTATCGGTAAGTAAATTCTTATTATTTCCCTGCTGTGGGATCAATCACAGCCAAGTTGTACAGTAATAAAAAAAAAATGCAAAACTTTGGCCATCTGACAAACTTCAGAATGCTGAAATTATTTGACTTAGCACTGAATTAATGGTTCAGCCGATTATAATTCTTTCCTATAAAAGTTAGATATAGTTGTGCATGCTCAAGGTAAAGCAAAAAACATAATTTTTGTTGTCGCCTTTTTATTTTTTTGTGTTGCTCTTCACTCAGGAGATGGTAACTGTGTATGTCCCTTAAGGCTCTGTGGCCTCCAGCCATGCCTCTTCCTTCCTCTGTTCATGGGCTTCTCCCAGCCTGTATAGTGTGTGGGTCATGAGTCAGGATGGCAGTAGAGTACGTTATTAAGAGATTGTCCCCTGCATGGCTCCAGGAATGTGTGTTTATGTATGACTTAAGGAGGTCATGAACATATGAAACGGAAAAGGAAGCTTGCAACCTTATTCATCATTTCTGCAGTTTTATTTTACAAGTTGCCATAGTTTCTCCTTGACTACAATTGTGTTTTGTAAACAAATGAACAAGTGATGTAGGCAAATACAGTACTGGTATATTTTTTATTATTCTCGTTGGTAAAGTCAGTAAGCAAACACCCTCCACTCTCACTATAATCATATTTTTCTGACGTCCTAAGTGGATGCTGGGACTCCGTAAGGACCATGGGAAATAGCGGCTCCGCAGGAGACTGGGCACAACTAAAGAAAGCTTTAGGACTACCTGGTGTGCACTGGCTCCTCCCTCTATGACCCTCCTCCAGACCTCAGTTAGAATTTTGTGCCCGGCTGAGCTGGATGCACACTAGGGGCTCTCCTGAGCTCCTAGAAAAAGAAAGTTTATTTTAGGTTTTTTATTTTCAGTGAGATCTGCTGGCAACAGACTCACTGCTACGAGGGACTAAGGGGAGAGAAGCGAACCAACCTGCTTGCAGCTAGCTTGGGCTTCTAAGGCTACTGGACACCATTAGCTCCAGAGGGATCGAACACAGGGCCCGACCTCGATCGTCCGTTCCCGGAGCCGCGCCGCCGTCCCCCTTACAGAGCCAGAAGCAAGAAGAGTCCTGGAAATCGGCGGCAGAAGACTTCGGTCTTTAAACAAGGTAGCGCACAGCACTGCAGCTGTGCGCCATTGCTTCCCATGCACACCTCACACTCCGGTCACTGATGGGTGCAGGACGCTGGGGGGGGGCACCCTGGGCTGCAATATTAAGTACCTTGGCTGGCAAAAAAACACATAATATAGTCATAGAGACTATATATGTGTAAAATACCCGTGCCAGATATACATAGAATAAAGCGGGAGAAGTCCGCCGAAAAAGGGGCGGGGCTATCTCCCTCAGCACACTGGCGCCATTTTCCCTCACAGCTCCGCTGGAAGGATCGCTCCTAGGCTCTCCCCTGCAGTTTCCAGACTACATAGGGTAAAAAAGAGAGGGGGGGGGCACTAAATTTAGGCGCAATATTGTGTATACAAGCAGCTATTGGGAAAAATCACTCAGTTATAGTGTTAATCCCTGTGTTATATGGCGCTGTTGGTGTGTGCTGGCATACTCTCTCTCTGTCTCCCCAAAGGGCTTTGTGGGGTCCTGTCCTCAGTCGGAGCATTCCCTGTGTGTGTGCGGTGTGTCGGTACGGCTGTGTCGACATGTTTGATGAGGAGGCTTATGTGGAGGCGGAGCAAGTGCCGATAAATGTGATGTCACCCCCTGCGGGGCCGACACCTGAGTGGATGGACTTGTGGAAGGAATTACGTGAAAGTGTCAGCTCCTTACATAAAAGGTTTGACGACATATCAGATGTGGGACAGCCGGCTTCTCAGCTTGTGCCTGCCCAGCTGTCTCAAAAGCCATCAGGGGCTCTTAAACGCCCGCTACCTCAGATGGCAGACACAGATGTCGACACGGATACTGAATCCAGTGTCGACGACGATGAGACAAATGTACATTCCAATAGGGCCACACGTTACATGATTGAGGCAATGAAAAATGTGTTGCACATTTCTGATATTACCCCAGGAACCACAAAAAAGGGTATTATGTTTGGGGAGAAAAAACTACCAGTGGTTTTTCCCCCATCTGAGGAATTAAATGAGGTGTGTGAAGAAGCGTGGGCTTCCCCCGATAAGAAACTGGTAATTTCTAAAAGGCTACTAATGGCGTACCCTTTCCCGCCAGAGGATAGGTCACGTTGGGAAACATCCCCTAGGGTGGATAAAGCGCTCACACGTCTGTCAAAAAAGGTGGCACTACCGTCTCCGGACACGGCCGCCCTAAAGGAGCCTGCTGATAGGAAGCAGGAGGCTATCCTGAAGTCTGTATATACACACGCGGGTATTATACTGAGACCAGCTATTGCTTCAGCATGGATGTGCAGTGCTGCAGCTGCGTGGTCAGATTCCCTGTCGGAAAATATTGATACCCTAGACAGGGACACTATATTGCTATCCATAGAGCATATAAAAGACGCAGTCTTATACATGAGAGATGCACAGAGGGATATTTGCCGGCTGGCATCTAAAATAAGTGCAATGTCCATTTCTGCCAGGAGAGGATTATGGACTCTGCAGTGGACGGGTGATGCAGATTCTAAAAGGCACATGGAAGTTTTGCCTTATAAGGGTGAGGAGTTGTTCGGGGATGGTCTCTTGGACCTCGTTTCCACAGCAACAGCTGGGAAGTCAGCATTTTTACCCCATGTTCCCTCACAGCCAAAGAAAGCACCGTATTATCAGGTACAGTCCTTTCGGCCCCATAAAGGCAAGCGGGTTAAAGGCGCGTCCTTTCTGCCCAGAGGCAGAGGTAGAGGGAAAAAGCTGCAGCATACAGCCAGTTTCCAGGAGCAAAAGTCCTCCCCCGCTTCCTCCAAGTCCACCGCATGACGCTGGGGCTCCACAGGCGGAGCCAGGTACGGTGGGGGCCCGTCTCAAAAACTTCAGCAATCAGTGGGCTCGCTCACGGGTGGATCCCTGGATCCTTCAAGTAGTATCTCAGGGGTACAAGCTGGAATTCGAGACGTCTCCCCCCCGCCGTTTCCTCAAATCTGCCTTGCCAACAACTCCCTCAGGCAGGGAGGCAGTGCTAGAGGCAATTCACAAGCTGTATTCCCAGCAGGTGATAGTCAAGGTGCCCCTCCTTCAACAAGGACGGGGTTACTATTCCACAATGTTTGTGGTACCGAAACCGGACGGTTCGGTGAGACCCATTTTAAATTTGAAATCCTTGAACACATATTAAAAAAAATAAAAAAATTCAAGTTCAAGATGGAATCGCTCAGGGCGGTTATTTCAAGCCTGGACAAGGGGGATTACATGGTATCACTGGACATCAAGGATGCTTACCTGCATGTCCCCATTTACCATCATCACCAGGAGTACCTCAGATTTGTGGTACAGGATTGTCATTACCAATTCCAGACGTTGCCGTTTTGTCTGTCCACGGCACCGAGGGTATTTAGGGTATTTACCAAGGTAATGGCCGAAATGATGATACTCCTTCGACAAAAGGAAGTTTTAATTATCCTGTACTTGGACGATCTCCTGATAAAGGCGAGGTCCAGGGAGCAGTTGTTGGTCGGGGTAGCACTATCTCGGGAGGTGCTACAACAGCACGGTTGGATTCTCAATATTCCAAAGTCACAGCTGGTCCCTCAGACACGTCTACTGTTCCTGGGGATGGTTCTGGACACAGAACAGAAAAAAGTGTTTCTCCCGGAGGAGAAAGCCAAGGAGCTGTCATTTCTAGTCGGAGGCCTCCTGAAACCAAAACAGGTGTCGGTGCATCACTGCACGCGAGTCCTGGGAAAAATGGTAGCTTCCTACGAAGCAATTCCATTCGGCAGGTTCCATGCAAGGACTTTTCAGTGGGACCTGTTGAACAAGTGGTCCTGATCGCATCTTCAGATGCATCGGCTGATAACCCTGTCTCAAAGGACCAGGGTGTCTCTGCTGTGGTGGCTGCAAAGTGCTCATCTTCAAGAGGGCTGCAGATTCGGCATACAGGACTGGGTCCTGGTGACCACGGATGCCAGCCTTCGAGGCTGGGGGGCAGTCACACAGGGAAGAAACTTCCAAGGACTATGGTCAAGTCAGGAGACTTCCCTACACATAAATATTCTGGAACTGAGGGCCATTTACAATGCCCTAAGTCAGGCAAAACCCCTGCTTCAAAACCAGCCGGTACTGATCCAGTCAGACAACATCACGGCAGTCGCCCATGTAAACCGACAGGGCGGCACAAGAAGCAGGACGGCGATGGCAGAAGCCACAAGGATTCTCCGATGGGCGGAAAATCACGTGTTAGCACTGTCAGCAGTGTTCATTCCGGGAGTGGACAACTGGGAAGCAGACTTCCTCAGCAGGCACGACCTCCACCCGGGAGAGTGGGGACTTCATCCAGAAGTCTTCCAACTGATTGTAAACCGTTGGGAAAGGCCACAGGTGGACATGATGGCGTCCCGCCTAAACAAAAAGCTAGAAAGATATTGCGCCAGTTCAAGAGACCCTCAGGCGATAGCTGTGGACGCTCTAGTGACACCGTGGGTGTACCGGTCTGTTTATGTGTTCCCTCCTTTTCCTCTCATACCCAAGGTACTGAGGATAATAAGGAGAAGAGGAGTAAGAACTATACTCATTGTTCCGGATTGGCCAAGAAGAGCTTGGTACCCGGAACTTCAAGAAATGATCTCAGAGGACCCATGGCCTCTACCGCTCAGACAGGACCTGCTGCAGCAGGGGCCCTGTCTGTTCCAAGACTTACCGCGGCTGCGTTTGACGGCATGGCGGTTGAACACCGGATCCTGAAGGAAAAGGGCATTCCGGAGGAAGTCATTCCTACGCTGATTAAAGCTAGGAAAGAAGTGACCGCAAACCATTATCACCGCATTTGGTGAAAATATGTTGCGTGGTGTGAGGCCAGGAAGGCCCCAACGGAGGAATTTCAGCTGGGCCGTTTTCTGCACTTCCTACAGTCAGGGGTGACTATGGGCCTAAAATTGGGTTCCATTAAGGTCCAGATTTCGGCTCTATCGATTTTCTTCCAGAGAGAACTGGCTTCACTACCTGAAGTTCAGACTTTTGTTAAGGGAGTGCTGCATATTCAGCCCCCTTTTGTGCCTCCAGTGGCACCTTGGGATCTCAACGTGGTGTTGGATTTCCTAAAGTCACATTGGTTTGAGCCACTTAAAACCGTGGAATTAAAATATCTCACGTGGAAAGTGGTCATGCTGTTGGCCTTGGATCCGGCCAGGCGTGTGTCAGAATTGGCGGCTTTGTCATGTAAAAGCCCTTATCTGATTTTCCATATGGATAGGGCAGAATTGAGGACTCGTCCCCAGTTTCTCCCTAAGGTGGTATCAGCCTTTCATTTGAACCAACCTATCGTGGTGCCTGCGGCTACTAAAGACTTGGAGGCTTCCAAGTTGTTGGACGTAGTCAGGGCCCTGAGAATTTATGTTTCCAGGACAGCTAGTGTCAGGAAAACTGACTCGTTGTTTATCCTGTATGCACCCAACAAGCTGGGTGCTCCTGCTTCAAAGCAGACTATTGCTCGCTGGATCTGTAGTACGATTCAGCTTGCACATTCTGCGGCTGGACTGCCGCATCCTAAATCTGTGAAAGCCCATTCCACGAGGAAGGTGGGCTCTTCTTGGGCGGCTGCCCGAGGGGTCTCGGCTCTACAACTTTGCCGAGCAGCTACTTGGTCGGGGTCAAACACATTTGCTAAATTCTACAAGTTTGACACCCTGGCTGAGGAGGACCTAGAGTTTGCCCATTCGGTGCTGCAGAGTCATCCGCACTCTCCCGCCCGTTTGGGAGCTTTGGTATAATCCCCTTGGTCCTTACGGAGTCCCAGCATCCACTTAGGACGTCAGAGAAAATAAGATTTTACTCACCGGTAAATCTATTTCTCGTAGTCCGTAGTGGATGCTGGGCGCCCGTCCCAAGTGCGGATTGTCTGCAATACTTGTATATAGTTATTGTTTAACTAAAGGGTTATTGTTGAGCCATCTGTTGAGAGGCTCAGTTATTGTTCATACTGTTAACTGGGTATAGTATCACGAGTTATACGGTGTGATTGGTGTGGCTGGTATGAGTCTTACCCGGGATTCAAAATCCTTCCTTATTGTGTCAGCTCTTCCGGGCACAGTATCCTGAGGTCTGGAGGAGGGTCATAGAGGGAGGAGCCGGTGCACACCAGGTAGTCCTAAAGCTTTCTTTAGTTGTGCCCAGTCTCCTGCGGAGCCGCTATTCCCCATGGTCCTTACGGAGTCCCAGCATCCACTACGGACTACGAGAAATAGATTTACCGGTGAGTAAAATCTTATTAATTTCGGCTTTGCTCTAGGTTTTACAACAATATATTTTTTTCATTAATATAAAAACATTTTATATACTTTATAGGGCTATTCAATTGTTTGTAGGTCCTGTCTAAACTGCATGGGAGCTGTTTCATTGTTTGTGCGACCAGCTCCAAGGCTGTTCTTATCACGTGTTTCTGCTTGCACCCTGGTGAGGTGTGCGCAAAAATCTGTTTAAAATAGTATGGCTTTGGAGCTGGGCGTGAGTGCTGGGCATACCGGGACAGCCGCGCCCTAGCCGCAGGAGAAGCAGGTTATACCATGAATTCTCGCTCTCGAGAGGGGCTGGTCACGCAAACAATTGAATAGCTCCTGTGCAGTTTATTCAGGAGCTATAAACAATTGAATCTCCCCCTATGTGTCTGAACTGTAGATTTATTACAGTATTCCTTTTTTATCTCATTAAGAATTGCTGAACAAGGAACTGGTAATTTCAGAGTTACTGCCCATGTTGCAATGTACACCTAGGGATTTATTTAACAAGCATCTGGGTGTAAAACCCAGAACTTCTGGTCTTGTTTATGCCCAGTATTTAAAGTGGCTTCAATTTTACTGTATTTTACTAGTAAAATGATTGCGCTAAATAAAGCCTGTTGTGTTTATGATATAATGAGGTGTCGGTAGTCTCTTTAAAATCTTTGATCCTAATATGCATGTGTCTTGTATTCATTTTTCAACTATGTCGGACATTTTCGAGAATTTAATATCATCGACCTCTTTCAAACTGCTACAACACCAAAACGGACTTGAACCTTACAAAATATTGCTAGGCATACTGCACTCCTAATAAATGTGTTCTTTTTCCAGGGACTCATACTTCAGAAATGACGGAATACAAGCTGGTGGTGGTGGGAGCCGGAGGTGTTGGGAAAAGTGCCTTAACAATACAACTTATACAGAATCATTTTGTAGATGAATATGATCCTACAATAGAGGTATACATTTTCTCCAAACTTTTCTCATATACAGTATGTCATCAAATGTTACTTTTTTCAGTAACGTGTATACTGTATTTAAACATATCTCTGTAACTAGCTATCTCTAATTCTGTATGGAGGAGGAGATGTATTATAGCGGCATGGATTATGCCACTATAACACTTCCTGTTTCGCCTCATAAGCGAAGCAGGAAGGTACACCGATTAGATGTATTAACATCTTGGATGTGAGAGTGGAGGAGTGAAAACTCTGGCCTCCGGCAATCCCTGCCAGAGCACACAGCTCTGTCTCTACTCCTGGCGACTCCCCTGGGAATGCATGAGATCTCCTATGTAGCCCACAGCCGCCACAACCAGGGACAGAACTGTCCCTGCTGTGGAAAATAAGAATTTACTTACCGATAATTCTATTTCTCGGAGTCCGTAGTGGATGCTGGGGTTCCTGAAAGGACCATGGGGAATAGCGGCTCCGCAGGAGACAGGGCACAAAAAGTAAAGCTTTAGGATCAGGTGGTGTGCACTGGCTCCTCCCCCTATGACCCTCCTCCAAGCCAGTTAGGTACTGTGCCCGGACGAGCGTACACAATAAGGGAGGAATTTTGAATCCCGGGTAAGACTCATACCAGCCACACCAATCACACCGTACAACTTGTGATCTAAACCCAGTTAACAGTATGATAACAGCGGAGCCTCTGAAAAGATGGCTCACAACAATAATAACCTGATTTTTGTAACTATGTACAAGTATTGCAGATAATCCGCACTTGGGATGGGCGCCCAGCATCCACTACGGACTCCGAGAAATAGAATTATCGGTAAGTAAATTCTTATTTTCTCTATCGTCCTAGTGGATGCTGGGGTTCCTGAAAGGACCATGGGGATTATACCAAAGCTCCCAAACGGGCGGGAGAGTGCGGATGACTCTGCAGCACCGAATGAGAGAACTCCAGGTCCTCTTTTGCCAGGATATCAAATTTGTAGAATTTTACAAACGTGTTCTCCCCTGACCACGTAGCTGCTCGGCAGAGTTGTAATGCCGAGACCTCTCGGGCAGCCGCCCAAGATGAGCCCACCTTCCTTGTGGAATGGGCCTTAACCGATTTAGACTGTGGCAGGCCTGCCTCAGAATGTGCAAGTTGAATTGTGTTACAAATCCAACGAGCAATCGCCTGCTTAGAAGCAGGCGCACCCAACTTGTTGGGTGCATACAGTATAAACAGCGAGTCAGATTTTCTGACTCCAGCTGTCCTGGAACATATTTTCAGGGCCCTGACAACTCCTAGCAACTTGGAGTCCTCCAAGTCCCTAGTAGGTGCAAGGCACCACAATAAGCTGGTTCAGGTGAAACACTGACACCACCTTAGGGAGAGAACTGGGGACGAGTCCGCAGCTCTGCCCTGTCCGAATGGACAAACAGATATGGGCTTTTTTGAGAAAAAACCACCAATTTGACACTCGCCTGGTCCAGGCCAGGGCCAAGAGCATGGTCACTTTTTATGTGAGATGCTTCAAATCCACATATTTGACTGGTTTTAAACCAATGTGATTTGAGGAATCCCAGAACTACGTTGAGATCCCACAGTGCCACTGGAGGCACAAAAAAGGGGTTTGTATATGCAATACTCCCTTGACAAACTTCTGGACTTCAGGAACTGAAGCCAATTCTTTCTGGAAGAAAATTTACAGGGCCGAATTTGAACCTTAATGGACCCCAATTTGAGGCCCATAGACACTCCTGTTTGCAGGAAATGCAGGAAACGACCGAGTTGAAATTTCTTTGTGGGGCCTTCCTGGCCTCACACCATGCAACATATTTTCGCCACACGTGGTGATAATGTTGAGCGGTCACCTCCTTTCTGGCTTTGACCAGGGTAGGAATGACCTCTTCCGGAATGCCTTTTTTCCCTTAGGATCCGGCTTTCCATCGCCATGCCGACAAACGCAGCTGCGGTAAGTCTTGGAACAGACATGGTACTTGCTGAAGCAAGTCCCTTCTTAGCGGCAGAGGCCATAAGACCTCTGTAAGCATCTCTTGAAGTTCCGGGTACCAAGTCCTTCTTGGCCAATCCGGAGCCATGAGTATAGTTCTTACTCCTCTACGTCTTATAATTCTCAGCACCTTAGGTATGAGAAGCAGAGGAGGGAACACATACACCGACTGGTACACCCACGGTGTTACCAGAACGTCCACATCTATTGCCTGAGGGTCTCTTGACCTGGCGCAATACCTGTCCCGTTTTTTGTTCAAACGGGACGCCATCATGTCCACCTTTGGTATTTCCCAACGGTTTACAATCATGTGGAAAAAACTTCTCAATGAAGTTTCCACTCTCCCGGGTGGAGGTCGTGCTGAGGAAGTCTGCTTCCCAGTTTCCATTCCCGGGATGAAAAACTGCTGACAGTGTTATCACATGATTTTCCGCCCAGCGAAAAGTCCTTGCAGTTTCTGCCATTGCCCTCCTGCTTCTTGTGTCGCCCTGTCTGTTTACGTGGGCGACTGCCGTGATGTTTTTCCCACTGGATCAATACCGGCTGACCTTGAAGCAGAGGTCTTGCTAAGCTTAGAGCATTATAAATTTACCCTTAGCTCCAGTATATTTATGTGGAGAAAAGTCTCCATACTTGATCACACTCCCTGGAAATTTTTTCCTTGTGTGACTGCTCCCCAGCCTCTCAGGCTGGGCTCCGTGGTTACCAGCATCCAATCCTGAATGCCGAATCTGCTGCCCTCTAGAAGATGAGCACTCTATAACCACCACAGGAGAGACACCCTTGTCCTTGGATATTGGGTTATCCGCTGATGCATCTGAAGATGCGATCCGGACCATTTGTCCAGCAGATCCCACTGAAAAGTTCTTACGTGAAATCTGCCGAATGGAATTGCTTCGTAGGAAGCCACCATTTTTACCAGGACCCTTGTGCAATGATGCACTGTTTTTAGGAGGTTCCTGACTTGCTCGGATAACTCCCTGGCTTTCTCTTCCGGGAGAAACACCTTTTTCTGGACTGTGTCCAGAATCATCCCTAGGCACAGCAGACGTGTCGTCGGGATCAGCTGCGATTTTGGAATATTTAGAATCCACCCGTGCTGATTGTAGCAGTATCCGAGATAGTGCTACTCCGACCTCCAACTGTTCCCTGGACTATGCCCCTATCAGGAGATCGTCCAAGTAAGGGATAATTAAGACGCCTTTTCTTCGAAGAAGAATCATCAATTCGGCCATTACCTTGGTAAAGACCCCAGGGTGCCGTGGACAATCCAAACGGCAGCGTCTGAAACTGATAGTGACAGTTCTGCACCATGAACCTGAGGTACCCTTAGTGAGAAGGGCAAATTTGGGACATAGAGGTAAGCATCCCTGATGTCCCGGGACACTATATAGTCCCCTTATTCCTGGTTCGTTATCACTGCTCTGAGTGACTTCATCTTAATTTGAACCTTTGTAAGTGTTAAAAAAAAATTTTTTAGAATAAGTCTCACCTAGCCTTCTGGCTTCAGTACCACAATATAGTGTGGAATAATACCCCTTTTCTGTAGTAGGAGGGGTAATTTAATTATCACCTGCTGGGAATACAGCTTGTGAATTTTTTCCCATACTACCTCCTTGTCGGAGGGAGACTTGGTAAAGCAGACTTCAGGAGCCTGCGAAGGGGAAACGTCTCGACATTCCCATCTGTACCCCCGGGATACTACTTGTAGGATCCAGGGGTCCTGTACGGTCTCAGCGCCATGCTGAGAACTTGTCAGACGCGGTGGAACGCTTCTGTTCCTGGGAATGGGCTGCCTGCTGCAGTCTTCTTCCCTTTCCTCTATCCCTGGGCAGATATGATCTTATAGGGACGAGAGGACTGAGGCTGAAAAGACGGTGTCTTTTTCTGCAGAGATGTGACTTAGGGTAAAAAACGGTGGATTTTCCAGCAGTTGCCGTGACCACCAGGTCCGATGGACCGACCCCAAACAAGTCCTCTTCCTGTATACGGCCATACTGTGCCGTTTGGAATCTGCATCACCTGACCACTGTCGTGTCCATAACATCTTCTGGCAGTTATGGACATCGCGTTTATTCATGATGCCAGAGTGCAAATATCCCTCTGTGCATCTCGCATATATAGAAATGCTCTATAGTCAATAAAATACTGTCCCTGTCAAGGGTATCAATATTTTTAGTCAGGGAATCCGACCAAGCCACCCTAGCTCTGCACATCCAGGCTGAGGCGATCGCTGGCCGCAGTATAACACCAGTATGTGTGTATATACTTTTTATTATATTTTCCAGCCTTGTCAGCTGGTCCTTGAGGACGGCCCTATCTATAGACGGTACCGCCACTTGTTTTGATAAGCGTGTGAGCGCCTTATCCACCTTAAAGGGTGTTTCCCAACGCGCCCTAACTTCTGGCGGGAAAGGGTATACCGCCCATAATTTTCTATCGGGGGGAACCCACGCATCATCACACACTTTATTTAATTTATCTGATTCAGGAAAAACTATGGTAGTTTTTTCACCTCCCACATAATACCCTCTTTTGTGGTACTTGTAGTATCAGAAATACGTAACACCTCCTTCATTGCCTTTAACGTGTGGCCCTAATAAGGAATACGTTTGTTTATTCACCGTCGACACTGGATTCAGTGTCCCTGTCTGTGTCTGTGTCGACCGACTAAAGTAAACGGGCGTTTTAAAAACCCTTGACGGTGTTTTTGAGACGTCTGGACCGTACTAATTGTTTGTCGGCCGTCTCATGTCGTCAACCGACCTTGCAGCGTGTTGACATTATCACGTAATTTCCTAAATAAGCCATCCATTCCGGTGTCGACTCCCTAGAGAGTGACATCACCATTACAGGCAATTGCTCCGCCTCCTCACCAACATCGTCCTCCTACCTGTCGACACACACGTACCGACACACAGCACACACACAGGGAATGCTCTGATAGAGGACAGGACCCACTAGCCCTTTGGAGAGACAGAGGGAGAGTTTGCCAGCACACACCAAAAACGCTATAATTATATAGGGACAACCTTATATAAGTGTTTTCCCTTATAGCATCTTAATATATATATAAGCATATCGCCAAATTAGTGCCCCCCCTCTCTGTTTTAACCCTGTTTCTGTAGTGCAGTGCAGGGGAGAGCCTGGGAGCCTTCCCTCCAGCCTTTCTGTGAGGGAAAATGGCGCTGTGTGCTGAGGAGATAGGCCCCGCCCCTTTTTCGGCGGCCTCGTCTCCCGCTCTTAACGGATTCTGGCAGGGGTTAAATATCTCCATATAGCCTCCGGAGGCTATATGTGAGGTATTTTTAGCCAAAATAGGTATTCATTTGCCTCCCAGGGCGCCCCCCTCCCAGCGCCCTGCACCCTCAGTGACTGCCGTGTGAAGTGTGCTGAGAGGAAAATGGCGCACAGCTGCAGTGCTGTGCGCTACCTTTAGAAGACTGAGGAGTCTTCTGCCGCCGATTCTGGACCTCTTCTTACTTCAGCATCTGCAAGGGGGCCGGCGGCAAGGCTCCGGTGACCATCCAGGCTGTACCTGTGATCGTCCCTCTGGAGCTGATGTCCAGTAGCCAAGAAGCCAATCCATCCTGCACGCAGGTGAGTTCACTTCTTCTCCCCTAAGTCCCTCGTTGCAGTGATCCTGTTGCCAGCAGGACTCACTGTAAAATAAAAAACCTAAGCTAAACTTTCCTAAGCAGCTCTTTAGGAGAGCCACCTAGATTGCACCCTTCTCGGCCGGGCACAAAAATCTAACTGGCTTGGAGGAGGGTCATAGGGGGAGGAGCCAGTGCACACCACCTGATCCTAAAGCTTTACTTTTTGTGCCCTGTCTCCTGCGGAGCCGCTATTCCCCATGGTCCTTTCAGGAACCCCAGCATCCACTAGGACGATAGAGAAATAGGGCAACGTCACCTGCAGCTGTCGAAATCGATAGATGCAGGTGTCGGAGCGGTCAGTGCCGCTTTCCGTTCATACATTGCCATGCATATCGGCGTGCTATCTTGTAGATAGCAGTACCGATAATGACAGGCGCCCCTTTCATGTACCGCACACTGGCACATTCATACATGGGGGAGAAGCGGTATCCGCATACATAACGTGCTGATACCACTTCTCCCCCATAATGACTCATACATCCACTCCTGAATCCTTGAATTGAATTGCCCACAACTTTGTTTGGACTCCTTATTCATAAACCGCACAGAGCTGTTTAGTGCTGATAAATGATGCCCTAAAGTAAACACTTTACATAATAAATGAGACCCACAGTTAGTTATGACCTTGTCTACACACAACATTGTTCTCTTTAAACAGCAATTTAAGTATCTTTTTGAAAATACAGTACTGGGCAAAAGTTTAGGCAGCTGCGGAAAAAGGCTGCAAAGTAAGAATGCTTTCAAAATTAGAAGTGTTAATAGTTTATTTTAATCAATTAACAAAATGCAAAGTGAATGAACAGAAGAGAACACTAAATCAAATCAATATTTGGTGTGACTACCCTTTGCCTTCAAAACAGCATCAATTCTAGGTACACTTGCACACAGTTTTTGAAGGAACTTGGCAGGGAGGTTGTTCCAAACTTGGAGAACTAACCACAGATCTTCTGTGGATGTAGGATTGCTCAAATCCTTCTGTATATTAATGTAATCCTAGACATACTCAATGAGTTTAAGACCAGGGCTCTGTAGGGGCTATGTCATCACTTACAGGACTCCTTGTTGTTTATGCTTTAATGACATTGGCTGTATGTTTGGGGTGGTTATCCTGCTGCAGAATAAAGTTGGAGCCGAAGGGAAACCTCCCTGATTGTAGTGCATGATGGATAAGTACCTGCCTGTATTTCACTGCACTGGAGCACGTTGAGAACCGTTGAAGCGGGCAACGTTGAGAACCGTAGATGCAGTGGTCGGCCAAGGAAGCTTACTGCATAAGATTAATGACACATCATGCTTACTTCCCTTCTGAAATCTGAATATGTCCAGCAGCGCCATCAGCTCAGAACTGGAAGAATTTTTAAATATTTGGCTGTAACAGAAGGCAATTTGGTTACGAAGGGCTGGAGAGTGGTACAATAATGAATGTCTGCAGGCAACAGTGAAGAATGGTGGAGGTTCCTTGCAAGTTTGGGGCTACATTTCAATGGAGTTGGGGATTTAGTCAGGATTGATGGTGTCCTCAAAGCTGAGAAATACAGGCAGGTACTTAACCATCATGCAATACCATCAGGAAGGTTTCTTATTGGCTCCAAATTTATTCTGCAGCAGGAAATTACTTCAAACATACAGCCAATGTCATTAAGATCTATCTTCAGCATAAAGAACAACAAGGAGTCCTGGAAGTGACGATATGGATCCCACAGAGCCCTGATCTCAACATCATCAAGTCTGTCTGGGATTACATGAAGATACAGAAGGATTTGAGCAAACCTATATCCACAGAAGATCTGTGGTTAGTTATCCAAGATGTTTGGATTAACCTCCCTGTTGAGTTCCTTCAAAAACTGTGCAAGTGTACCTAGAAGAGTTGATGCTGTTTTGAAGACAAAGGGTGGTCACACCAAATGTTGATTTGATTTAGATTTCTGTTCATTCACTTTGCATTTTGTTAACTATATTAACATATCTCATTTTGAAAGCCTTCTTACTTTACAACATTTTTTTCCACAGCTGCCTAAATCTTTTGCACAGTACTGTACATCTGATAGTAATTTGTCTTAGCTCTTCTACCAATCATTCTCCTTTTCTCTATGTATATGTGGCTGACAGTCCCTCTGCTACGCAGATACAGGGGCCAAAATTTACTAAAAATCTGAGTTTGTCCGATTTGTGTGTTTTTTTCTAAGTACCAACACGGGAATTCACTACGCACAAATCTCGGCAGTGACTGGGCTATTCGTAATGGTTTGATTTGCAAAGTTCAGAAATACGAATGAATAGACCATCGGTCAAACGCGGCTGTTATTTCATACAACACGGGTATTCACTATTCATTCGTATTTGGGTGTTAGTCTCTGAGTGCTCAAGTGCGGGTGTATTTTTTTTGCGAATCGTTAAAAAAAGCAGCAAAAAAATAGACCTGCTTTTTCCAGTCGAGTTTGGATAACCATGCACGGATCACTGAGATCTGTGCATGGTTATCTATGGGAAAGGGTCTGTTTACTGTAAAAACGTGGACAATTTTTTGCGTGGGGTCCCCCCTCCTAAGCATAACCAGCCTCGGGCTCTTTGAGCCGGTCCTGGTTGAAAAAATATGGGGGGGAAAATGACAGGGGTTCCCCCATATTTGATCAACCAGCACCGGGCTCTGCACCTGGTCCTGGTGCCAAAAATACGGGGGACAAAAGGCGTAGGGGTCCCCCGTATTTTTGAAACCAGCACCGGGCTCCACTAGTCAGAGAGATAATGCCACAGCCGGGGGACACTTTTATATAGGTCCCTGCGGCCCTGGCATTAAATCACTAACTAGTAACCCCTGGCCGGGGTACCCTGGAGGAGTGGGGACCCCTTAAATCAAGGGGCCCCCCCCCCTCCAGCCACCCAAGGGCCAGGGGTGAAGCACAAGGCTGCCCCCCCCCCCCCCCCCATCCAAGGGCGGCGGATGGGGGGCTGATAGCCAAGTGTAAGAAATCAGAATATTGTTTTTAGTAGCAGTACTACAAGTCCCAGCAAGCCTCCCCGCAAGCTGGTACTTGGAGAACAACAAGTACCAGCATGCGGTGGAAAACCGGGCCCGCTGGTACCTGTAGTACTACTACTAAAAAAATACCCAACAAAAAACAGGACACACACCGTGACAGTAAAAGTTTATTACATACATGCACACCTCCATACATACATACATACATACTTACCTATGTTCACACGAGGCTCGGTCCTCTTCTCCATGTAGAATCCTCGGGGTACCTGTGAAAAAAATTATACTCACATAATCCAGTGTATCTTCTGTTCTTTGTCTAATCCACGTACTTGGCAAAAAAACAAACCGTAAACCCGACCACGCACTGAAAGGGGACCCATGTTTACACATGGGACCCCTTTCCCCGACTGCCAGGAACCCCCCTGACTCCTGTCAAAGAGGGTCCCTTCAGCCAATCAGGGAGCGCCACGTCGTGGCACTCTCCTGATTGGCCTATGCGCTCCATTGTATCCAATGGTGGGAACTTTGCGGTCAGCGGTGAGGTTACTTTCGGTCAACCGCTGACCGCAAAGTTCCCACCATTGGATACAATGGAGCGCATAGGCGCAACATTGTATCTCTGCCATGTGCTGCCTCACAGACACTACAGGAGCACACAGCCAATCAGGAGAGTGCCACGACGTGGCGCTCCCTGATTGGCTGAAGGGACCCTCTTTGACAGGAGTCAGGGGGGGGTCCTGGCAGTCGGGGGAGGCTTGCTGGGACTTGTAGTACTGCTACTAAAAACAATATTCTGATTTTTTACACTTGGCTATCAGCCCCCCATCCGCTGCCCTTGGATGGGGGGGGACAGCCTCGGGCTTCACCCCTGGCCCTTGGTTGGCTGGAGGGGGGGACCCCTTGATTTAAGGGGTCCCCACTCCTCCAGGGTACCCCGGCCAGGGGTGACTAGTTAGTGATTTAATTCCAGGGCCGCAGGGACCTATATAAAAGTGTCCCCCGGCTGTGGCATTATCTCTCTGACTAGTGGAGCCCGGTGCTGGTTTAAAAAATATGGGGGACCCCTACGCTTTTTATCCCCCGTATTTTTGGCACCAGGACCAGGCGCAGAGCCCGGTGCTGGTTGATCAAATATGGGGGAACCCCTGTCATTTCCCCCCCCCCCCCCCCCCATATTTTTTCAACCAGGACCGGCTCAAAGAGCCCGAGGCTGGTTATGCTTAGGAGGGGGGACCCCACGCAATTTTTTTCAGATTTAAAAACAATTAAAACACCTTTTTAAGGTACACAATGAAGCCCTGCACGGATCTCACAAATCCGGCCGGGATTCCTTGTGTTTTGTCAGGCAGTGTTTTACTCATCACTCCCGTAAAACACTGCCTGACATTACGAATCACATCGACATCGGAAAAGACGAATGTTGCAAACTCGGCAGATTAGTAAATGACCGTATCAGGATTCAAAAAGTTGCAGTAAAATGCACCCGATACCATTTGAGTTCAAACACCCTTAAAAACGGCAAAAACACGAATATTAGTAAATATACCCCAGGGTTGGATAAACTTTTCAGTGATTTGTCAAAGCCATCGATAATTGCTGTCTGACCAATGAATTTCATACGGCAATAGCAAATAATACTGTATCTGGATTATTTAGCCTTAATTGCTATTTCCGTTTGAAATTCTTTGGTCAAGGCAGCCAACTATTTGTCACGTTGAAAAACAGACTATTAGTACATCTACCCCAGAGGCTGAAAAAGGGGGGATATCACAGTGAAAACAGAGCTCACAGGGGCATTTCATAACATCTCTGCCCAATATATCATGTGACTGGTTTCATGCTAGTCCATGACACTGTATATTATAGTAATTGTTTTATTCACTAGGACTCCTACAGGAAGCAAGTGGTGATTGATGGCGAGACCTGCCTGCTGGATATCTTGGATACTGCAGGGCAAGAGGAGTACAGTGCCATGCGTGACCAATATATGCGAACCGGGGAAGGTTTCCTATGCGTATTTGCAATCAACAATAGCAAATCATTTGCCGATATCAATTCGTACAGGTAAATATGCCAGCTTAAACGTGCATTAACTTTGGTTCAGCAAATTGCATGGCAGAGATTTTCCTTTTCCTTTTTTTTTTTTCTTTTTTTTACAAGTTAAAAACCACATATTATTCAGATACCTGTAATCTGATAAGCTGTATCTTTTCTTCAGCACCTTTTGAGTTAACTTTTATTTCTCTGACGTCCTAGTGGATGCTGGGAACTCCGTAAGGACCATGGGGAATAGCGGGCTCCGAAGGAGGCTGGGCACTCTAGAAAGATTTATGACTACCTGGTGTGCACTGGCTCCTCCCACTATGACCCTCCTCCAAGCCTCAGTTAGATTTCGTGCCCGGCCGAGGTTGGATGCACACTAGGGGCTCTCCTGAGCTCTTAGAAAGTAATAGTCTTAGATTTTTTTATTTTCAGTGAGACCTGCTGGCAACAGGCTCACTGCAGCGAGGGACTAAGGGGAGAAGAAGCGAACTCGCCTGCTTGCAGCCGGATTGGGCTTCTTAGGCTACTGGACACCATTAGCTCCAGAGGGATCGACCGCAGGCCCAGTCCTTGGTGTTCGGTCCAGGAGCCGCGCCGCCGTCCCCCTTACAGAGCCAGAAGCAAGAAGATGGTCCGGAAAATCGGCGGCATGAAGACTCAGTCTTCACCAAGGTAGCGCACAGCACTGCAGCTGTGCGCCATTGCTCCTCTCACACACTTCACACTCCGGTCACTGAGGGTGCAGGGCGCTGGGGGGGGCGCCCTGAGGCAGCAATAAAAACACCTTGGCTGGCAAAAATACCTCAATATATAGCCCCAGGGGCTATATATGAGGTAAATACCCCTGCCAGATTCCATAAAAAAGCGGGAGAATAGGCCGCGGAAAAGGGGCGGAGCTATCTCCCTCAAGCACACTGGCGCCATTTTCCCTCACAGCTCCGATGGAGGGAAGCTCCCTAGCTCTCCTCTGCAGTTTACAACACGGAAAAGGGTTAAAAAAGAGAGGGGGGGCATTTAATTTAGGCGCAGTATACATATATAAAAAAAGCAGCTATAGGGGACATAACTCAGTTAGTCCCTGCATTATATAGCGCTCTGGTGTGTGCTGGCATACTCTCACTCTGTCCCCCCAAAGGGCTTTTGTGGGTCCTGTCCTCGTTTAGAGCATTCCCTGTGTGTCGGTACGGCTGTGTCGACATGTTGAATGAGGAGGCTTATATAGTGACGGAACAGAGGCCGATATATGTGATGTCGCCCCCTGTGGGGCCGACACCAGAGTGGATGGATAGGTGGAAGGTAGTAACCGACAGTGTCAACTCCTTATATAAAAGGGTGGATGACGTAACAGCTGTGGGACAGCCGGCTTCTCAGCCCGCACCTGCCCAGGCGTCTCAAAGGCCATCAGGGGCTCAAAAACGCCCGCTCTCTCAGATGGCAGACACAGATGTCGACACGGAGTTTGACTCCAATGTCGACAAGGTTGAGACATATACACAATCCACTAGGAACATCCGTGACTTGATCCCGGCAATAAAAAATGTGTTATACATTTCTGACATTAACCCAAGCACCTCTAAAAATGGGTTTTAGGTTTGGGGAGAAAAAACAGGCAGTGTTTTGTTCCCCCATCAGATGAATAAATGAAGTGTGTGAAAAGCGTGGGTTCCCCCGTTAAGAAACTGGTAATTTATAAAAAGTTACTGATGGCGTACCCTTTCCCGCCAGGAGGATAAGTTACGCTGGGAGATATCCCCTAGGGTGGAAAAGGCGCTCACACGGTTGTCAAAAAAGGTGGCACTGCCGTTTTAGGAACGGCCACTTTGAAGGTACCTGTTGATAAAAAGCACTCCGGTACTAGACTGAAACCTGCAGATCGTGCTGCTGCAGCGTGGTCGGTGACCCTGTCAAGCATACTAGTTTGCTAATATGAGAACATATTAAAGACGTCGTCTTATATATGAGGGATGCACAGAGGGATATTTTGCCGGCTGGCATCCAAAATGAATGTAATGTCCATTCTGTCAGGAGGGTATTAGAGACCTGTCACTGGACAGGTGATGCTGACTTAAAAAGCGCATAGAGATTCTGCCTTATAAGGGTGAGGAATTATTTGGGGATGGTCTCTGGGACCTCGTATCCACAGCAACTGCTGGGAAGAAATATTTTTACCTCAGGTTTTCCTCACAGACAAAGGTACAGTCCTTTCGGCTTCAGAAAAGCAAGCGGGTCAAATGGCGCTTCCTTTCTGTACAGAGACAAGGGAAGAGGGAAAAAGCTGCACCAGTCAGCCTGTTCCCAGAATCAATCCCTGTTTCTTTCAAGTAGTATTTCAGGGGTACAAGCTGGAATTCGAGATGTCTCCCCCCAGCCGTTTCCTAAAATATGCCTTGCTGACAACTCCCTCAGGCAGGGAGGCTGTGCTAGAGGCAATTAATAAGCGGTATTCCCAGCAGGTAATACTCAAGGTGCCCCTACTTCAACAAGGACGGGGTTACTATTCCACACGGTTTGGGGTACCGAAACCGCATGGTTCGGTGTGACCCATTTTATATATTAAAATCCTTGAACACATACATAAAAAAATTCAAGTTCAAGATGGAATCGCTCAGGGCGGTTATTGCAAGCCTGGACGAGGGGGATTACATGGTATCCCGGGACATCAAGGATGCTTACCTGCATGTCCCCATTTACCATCCTCGCCAGGAGTACCTCAGATTTGTGGTACAGGATTACCATTACCAAATCCAGACACTGCCGTTTGGACTGTACATGGCACCGAGGGTGTTTTATCAAGGTAATGGCCGAAATTATGATACTCCTTCGAAAATAGGGAGTTTTAATTATCCCGTACTTGGACAATCTCTTTATAAGGGCGAGGTCCAAGGAGCAGTTGGTAGTCGGGGTAGCACTATTTTGGAAAGTGCTACAACAGCACGGTTGGATTCTAAACAGTCCAAAGTCACAGCTGGTTCCTATGACACGTCTACTGTTCCTGGGGATGGTTCTGGACATAAACCAGAAATAGTGTTTCTCCCGGAGGAGAAAGCCAAGGAGTTGTCATCTTTAGTCAGAGACCTCCTGAAGCAAAAACAGGTAGCGGTGCATCATTGCACGCGAGTCCTGGGAAAAATGGTAGCTTCCTACGAAGCAATCCCATTAGGCAGGTTCCATACAAGAACTTTTCAGAGGGACCTGTTGGACAAGTGGTCCGGATCGCATCTTCCGATGCATAGGCTGATAACCCTGTCTCCGAGGACCAGGGTATCTCTACTGTGGTGGCTGCAGAGTGCCCATCTTCAAGAGGGCCGCAGGTTCGGCATACAGGACTAGGTCCTAGTGACCATGGATACCAGCCTTTGAGGCTGGGGGGCAGTCACACAGGGAAGAAACTTCCAGGGACTTTGGTCAAGTCAGGTGATTTCCCTACACGTAAATATTCTGGACCTGAGGGCCATTTACAATACCCTGAGGCCTGTAAGGCCTCTGCTTCAAAACCAGCCGGTACTGATCCAATCAGACAACATCACGGCAGTCGCCCATGTAAACCAACAGGGCGGCACAAGAAGCAGGATGGCGATGGCAGAAGCCACAAGGATTATCCGATGGGCGGAAAATCACGTATTAGCACTGTCAGCAGTGTTCATTCCCGGAGTGGACAACTGGGAAGCAGATCTTCTCAACAGACACGACCTCCACCCGGGAGAGTGGGGACTTCCTCCAGAAGTCTTCCAAAGGATTGTACACCAGTGGGAAAGGCCACAGGTGGACATGATGGCGTCCCGCCTCAACAAAAAGCTATAAAGATATTGCGCCAGGTCAAGGGACCCTCAGGCGATAGCTGTGGACGCTCTGGTAACACCGTGGGTGTACCAGTCGGTTTATGTGTTCTCCCCTCTGCCTCTCATACCAAAGGTACTGAGAATAATAAGAAGGCGAGGAGTAAGAACGATACTCGTGGTTCCGGACTGGCCAAGAAGAGCTTGGTACCCAGAACTTCAAGAATTTATATCAGAGGACCCATGGCCTCTGCCACTCAGACAGGACCTGCGGCAGCAGGGGCCCTGTCTGTTCCAAAACTTACCGCGGCTGCGTTTGACGGCATGGCGGTTGAACGCCGGATCCTGAAGGAAAAGGGCATTCCGGAGGAAGTCATTCCTACGCTTACTAAAGCCAGGAAAGAGATTACAGCAAATCATTATCACCGCATATGGCGGAAATATGTTGCATGGTGTGAGGCCGAAAGCCCCAACAGAGGAATTTCAACTAGGTCGTTTTCTGCATTTCCTGCAAGCAGGAGTGACTATGGGCCTTAAATTAGGTTCCATTAAGGTACAGATCTCGGCTCTGTCGATCTTCTTTCAAAAAGAACTAGCTTCAGTACCTGAAGTTCAGACATTTATAAAAGGAGTGCTGCATATTCAGCCCCCGTTTGTGCCTCCTGTGGCACCTTGGGACCACTAAAGACCGTGGATCTGTAATATCTCACTTGGAAAGTGGTCATGTTATTGGCCTTGGTTTCGGCCAGGCGAGTATCAGAATTGGCGGCTTTATCATGTAAAAGCCCTTATCTGATTTTCCATATGGATAGGGCAGAATTGAGGACTCGTCCCCAGTTTCTCCCTAAGGTGGTGTCAGCGTTTCACCTGAACCAGCATATTGTGGTGCCTGCGGCTATTAGGGACTTGGAGGACTCCAAGTTGTTAGACGTGGTCAGGGCCCTGAAAATATGTTTCCAGAACGGCTGGAGTCAGAAAATCTGACTCGCTGTTTATCCTATATGCACCCAACAAGCTGGGTGCTCCTGCTTCTACGCAGACTATTGCTCGTTGGATTTGTAGTACAATTCAGCTTGCACATTCTGTGGCAGGCCTGCCACAGCCAAAATCTGTCAATGCCCATTCCACAAGGAAGGTGGGCTCATCTTGGGCGGCTGCCCGAGGGGTCTCGGCTTTACAACTTGGCCGAGCTGCTACTTGGTCAGGGGTAAACACGTTTGCAAAATTCTATAAATTTGATACCCTGGCTGAGGAGGACCTGGAGTTCTCTCATTCGGTGTTGCAGAGTCATCCGCACTCTCCCGCCCGTTTGGGAGCTTTGGTATAATCCCCATGGTCCTTACGGAGTTCCCAGCATCCACTAGGACGTCAGAGAAAATAAGAATTTACTCACCGGTAATTCTATTTCTCGTAGTCCGTAGTGGATGCTGGGCGCCCATCCCAAGTGCGGTTTATCTGCAATACGTGTACATAGTTATTGTTCACTAAATCGGGTTATTGTTGAGCCATCTGTTGAGAGGCTCAGTTGTTTCATACTGTTAACTGGGTTTCATATCACGAGTTATACGGTGTGATTGGTGTGGCTGGTATGAGTCTTACCCGGGATTCAAAATCCTTCCTTATTGTGTACGCTCGTCCGGGCACGGTGTCCTAACTGAGGCTTGGAGGAGGGTCATAGTGGGAGGAGCCAGTGCACACCAGGTAGTCTAAGATCTTTCTAGAGTGCCCAGCCTCCTTCGGAGCCCGCTATTCCCCATGGTCCTTATGGAGTTCCCAGCATCCACTACGGACTACGAGAAATAGAATTACCGGTGAGTAAATTCTTATTTTCTCTGACGTCCTAGTGGATGCTGGGAACTCCGTAAGGACCAAGGGGGATAGACGGGCTCCGCAGGAGACTGGGCACTCTAAAGAAAAGATTAGGTACTATCTGGTGTGCACTGGCTTCTCCCTCTATGCCCCTCCTCCAGACCTCAGTTAGAATCTGTGCCCTGCCAGAGCTGGGTGCTCCTAGTGGGCTCTCCTGAGCTTACTAGTAAAGAAAGTATTTATTAGGTTTTTTATTTTCAGTGAGCTTCTGCTGGCAACAGACTCACTGCTACGTGGGACTAAGGGGAGAGAAGCAAACCTACCTGCTTGCAGCTAGCTTGTGCTTCTTAGGCTACTTGGCACCATTAGCTCCAGAGGGTTCGAACACAGGCACCTGTCCTCGATCGTCCGTTCCCGGAGCCGCGCCGCCGTCCCCCTCGCAGAGCCAGAAGAACAGAAGCTTGAAGACGACTAAATCGGCGGCAGAAGACTCCTGTCTTCATTTAAGGTAGCGCACAGCACCGCAGCTGTGCGCCATTGCTCCCAGCACACTTACACACTCCGGTCACTGTAGGGTGCAGGGCGCTGGGGGGGGGGGGGGGGGGCACCCTGGGCAGCAATTGAAGTACCTTTTGGCAATAAAAATACATATATACAGTCAGGCACTGTATATATGTAAAAACCCCCGCCATTTTTTTACACAGAAAGCGGGACAGAAGCCCGCCACTGAGGGGGCGGGGCTTTCTTCCTCAGCACACTAGCGCCATTTTCCCTTCACAGCTCCGCTGGAAGCAGCTCCCCAGGCTCTCCCCTGCAGTATCCAGGTACAAGAAGGGTAAAAAAGAGAGGGGGGGGGCACATAAATTTAGGCGCAAATAAAACATATAAGGCAGCTATTGGGTAATCACTTATTATAAGTGAAAATCCCTGTGTTATATAGCGCTGTGGTGTGTGCTGGCATACTCACTCTCTGTCTCCCCAAAGGACTTTGTGGGGTCCTGTCCTCAGTCTGAGCATTCCCTGTGTGTGTGGTGTGTCGGTACGGCTGTGTCGACATGTTTGATGAGGGTTACGTGAAGGCGGAGCAAGGGCAGATAAGTGTGGTGTCGGCCCCGTCGGGGCCGACACCTGATTGGATGGATATGTGGAAGGTCTTAAACGACAATGTAAGCTCCTTACATAAAAGGTTTGATGACGCTGCAGCCTTGGCACAGCCGGGGTCTCAGTCCGCGCCTGCCCAGGCGACTCAGAAACCATCAGGGGCTCATAAACGCCCTCTATCTCAGATGGTTGACACAGATGTCGACACGGAGTCCGACTCCAGTGTCGACGACGATGAGGCACAATTACAGTCTAAAATGACCGAGGCCATCCGATACATGATTATTGCAATGAAAGATGTATTACACATTTCTGAGATTAACCCTGTTAATACCAAGAGGGTTTATATGTTTGGGGAGAAAAAGCAGCCAGTGACTTTTCCCCCATCTGATGAATTAAATGAATTATGTGAAGAAGCGTGGAGTTCCCCATATAAGAAACTAGTGATTTCTAAGAGGTTACTGATGGCGTACCCTTTCCCGCCAACGGACAGGTTACGTTGGGAAACATCCCCTAGGGTGGACATGGCGCTGACACGCTTATCTAAAAAGGTGGCCCTGCCGTCTCAGGATACGGCCGCCCTAAAGGAGCCTGCGGATAGAAAGCAGGAAGCTATCCTGAAGTCAGTGTATACACACTCTGGTACTCTACTGAGACCTGCTATTGCTTCAGCCTGGATGTGTAGTGCTGTAGCAGCATGGACAGATACTCTGTCAGACGACATAGATTCCCTCGACAGGGATACTGTTTTGCTAACCCTGGGCCATATAAAAGACGTCTTGTATATGCGGGATGCTCAGAGGGACATTTGCCTGCTGGGCTCTAGAATTAATGCTATGTCCATTTCTGCCAGAAGGGTCGTATGGACTCGGCAATGGACAGGAGATGCTGATTCTAAAAAACACATGGAGGTTTTGCCTTATAAGGGTGAGGAATTGTTTGGGGACGGTCTATCGGACCTCGTGTCCACAGCGACAGCTGGAAAGTCGACTTTCTTGCCTCAGGTTTCCTCACAGCCTAAGAAAGCACCGTATTATCAAATGCAGTCCTTTCGTTCTCAGAAAGGTAAGAGGGTCAGGGGCGCATCCTTTCTTGCCAGAGGCAGGGGTAGAGGTAAGAAGCTGCACCATGCAGCCAGTTCCCAGGAACAAAAGTCCTCCCCTGCTTCCACTAAATCCACTGCATGACGTTAAGGCTCCACAGGCGGAGCCAGGTGCGGTGGGGGCGCGTCTCCGAAACTTCAGCAACCAGTGGGTTCGCTCACAGGTGGATCTCTGGGCTGTACAAATTGTATCTCAGGGATACAAGCTGGAATTCGAAGCGACTCCCCCCGCCGTTACCTCAAATCAGCCTTGCCAGCTTCCCCCATGGAAAGGGAGGTAGTACTGGCTGCAATTCACAAGCTGTACCTCCAGCAAGTGATTATCAGGGTCCCCCTCCTTCAACAGGGAAGGGGTTACTATTCCACAAAGTTTGTGGTACCGAAACCGGACGGTTCGGTGAGACCCATTCTGAATTTAAAATCCTTGAACACTTATATAAAGAAATTAAAGTTCAAAATGGAATCGCTCAGAGCGGTTATTGCAAGCCTGGAAGAGGGGGATTTTATGGTGTTGCTGGACATCAAGGATGCTTACTTGCATGTCCCCATTTATCCACCTCACCAGGAGTACCTCAGGTTTGTGGTACAGGACTGTCATTACCAGTTCCAGATGTTGCCGTTTGGCCTGTCCACGGCACCGAGGATATTTACCAAGGTAATGACCGAAATGATTATACTCCTTCGGAAGAAGGGAGTTATAATTATCCCGTACTTGGACGATCTCCTCATAAAGGCGAGGTCCAGGGAGCAGTTGTTGATCAGCGTAGCACTCTCTCAGGAAGTGTTGCAACAGCACGGCTGGATTCTGAATGTTCCAAAGTCGCAGCTGATTCCTACGACGCGTCTGCTTTTCCTGGGCATGATTCTGGACACAGAACAGAAGAAGGTGTTTCTCCCGGTGGAGAAGGCCCAGGAATTAGCATCTCTGGTCAGGGACCTCCTGAAACCAAAACAGATATCGGTGCATCACTGCACGCGAGTCCTGGGAAAGATGGTGGCTTCATACGAAGCCATTCCCTTCGGCAGGTTCCATGCAAGGATCTTTCAGTGGGATCTGTTGGACAAGTGGTCCGGATCGCATCTTCAGATGCATCGGCTGATCACCCTGTCCCCAAGGGCCAGGGTGTCTCTTCTGTGGTGGCTGCAGAGTGCTCACCTTCTCGAGGGCCGCAGGTTCAGCATACAGGACTGGGTCCTGGTGACCACGGAAGCCTCCGAGGATGGGGGGCAGTCACTCAGGGAAGAAACTTCCAAGGGCTGTGGTCAAGTCTGGAGACTTCTCTACACATAAATATACTGGAACTAAGGGCCATTTACAGCGCCCTGAGTCAAGCAGAGCCCCTGCTTCGAAACCGGCCAGTGCTGATTCAGTCAGACAACATCACGGCGGTCGCCCATGTAAACCGCCAGGGCGGCACAAGAAGCAGGAGGGCAATGGCGGAAGCCACAAAGATTCTTCGGTGGGCGGAGAATCACGTGCAAGCACTGTCAGCAGTGTTCATTCCGGAGTGGACAACTGGGAAGCAGACTTCCTCAGCAGGCACGACCTCCACCCGGGAGAGTGGGGACTTCATCAAGAAGTCTTCACACAGATTGCAAAGCGATGGGAACTGCCACAGGTGGACATGATGGCGTCCCGCCTCAACAAAAAGCTAAAAAGATATTGCGCCAGGTCAAGGGACCCTCAGGCGATAGCTGTGGACGCCCTAGTGACACCGTGGGTGTACCAGTCGGTATATGTGTTTCCTCCTCTTCCTCTCATACCCAAGGTACTGAGAATAGTAAGAAAGAGAGGAATAAGAACAATACTCATTATTCCGGATTGGCCAAGAAGGACTTGGTACCCGGAACTGCAAGAAATGCGCACAGAGGACCCATGGCCTCTGCCTCTCAGCCCGGACCTGCTGCAACAAGGGCCCTGTCTGTTCCAAGACTTACCGCGGCTGCGTTTGACGGCATGGCGGTTGAACGCCGGATCCTAGCGGAAAAAGGCATTCCGGGTGAAGTTATTCCTACGCTGATAAAGGCTAGGAAAGACGTGACAGCAAAGCATTATCACCGTATATGGCGAAAATATGTTGCTTGGTGTGAGGGCAGGAAGGCCCCTACAGAGGAATTCCAGCTAGGTCGTTTCCTGCACTTCCTACAGTCAGGGGTGACTATGGGCCTAAAATTGGGGTCCATAAAGGTCCAGATTTCGGCCCTATCCATTTTCTTTCAAAAAGAACTGGCTTCACTGCCTGAGGTTCAGACGTTTGTTAAGGGAGTGCTGCATATTCAGCCCCCTTTTGTGCCACCAGTGGCACCCTGGGATCTTAACGTTGTGTTGGATTTCCTGAAATCCCACTGGTTTGAGCCACTTAAGACCGTGGAACTAAAGTATCTCACGTGGAAAGTGGTCATGCTGTTGGCCTTAGCATCCGCTAGGCGTGTGTCGGAATTTGCGGCTTTGTCATGTAAAAGCCCATATCTGATCTTCCATATGGACAGGGCAGAATTGAGGACTCGTCCCCAATTTCTCCCAAAGGTGGTATCATCGTTTCATTTGAACCAACCTATTGTGGTGCCTGCGGCTACTCGGGACTTGGAGGACTCCAAGTTGCTGGACGTAGTCAGGGCTTTGAAATATGTTTCCAGAAAGGCTGGAGTCAGGAAGACTGACTCGCTGTTTATCCTGCATGCACCCAACAAGCTGGGTGCTCCTGCTTCAAAGCAAACTATTGCTCGCTGGATCTGTAGCACGATTCAGCTGGCTCATTCTGTGGCTGGATTGCCGCATCCAAAATCGGTAAAAGCCCATTCCACAAGGAAGGTGAGCTCTTCTTGGGCGGCTGCCCGAGGGGTCTCTGCTTTACAGCTTTGCCGAGTGGCTACTTGGTCGGGTTCAAACACCTTTGCAAAGTTCTACAAGTTTGATACCCTGGCTGAGGAGGACCTTGTGTTTGCTTATTCGGTGCTGCAGAGTCATCCGCACTCTCCCGCCCGTTTGGGAGCTTTGGTATAATCCCCTTGGTCCTTACGGAGTTCCCAGCATCCACTAGGACGTCAGAGAAAATAAGAATTTACTCACCGGTAATTCTATTTCTCGTAGTCCGTAGTGGATGCTGGGCGCCCGTCCCAAGTGCGGACTTTCTGCAATACGTGTATATAGTTATTGCTTAAATAAGGGTTATTGTTCTGAGCCATCCGTTGAGTGAGGCTCAGTTGTTGTTCATACTGTTAACTGGGTAAGGTTATCACAAGTTGTACGGTGTGATTGGTGTGGCTGGTATGAGTCTTACCCTGGATTCCAAAAATCCTTTCCTTGTAATGTCAGCTCTTCCGGGCACAGTTTCCCTAACTGAGGTCTGGAGGAGGGGCATAGAGGGAGGAGCCAATGCACACCAGATAGTACCTAATCTTTTCTTTAGAGTGCCCAGTCTCCTGCGGAGCCCGTCTATCCCCCTTGGTCCTTACGGAGTTCCCAGCATCCACTACGGACTACGAGAAATAGAATTACCGGTGAGTAAATTCTTATTTTTGTTTAACTTCTGTTTTGAACATGTCAACACCTTTATTAAAAAAAAAAAAAAAAAGTAGCTCCTTTTAAGTATACAGCTAAGTTATGGTAGGACTTAGGGTGCGGTGTAATTGGAATAAGACTTTGTATACTGCTCCCTTCCTGACTATAGTGGTGTACTCTCAAAGGAAGCGCACATTCTGTTTACCCTTTCCTAAATACTGGAGACAGCACATGGAATGTAAAAAAAATGAAACCATTTCAGCGATACAAAAAGGGAAAAGTAATATAGAGTAATAGGTAATGAGGCTACCCCGAATTAGGAGGGGCTGCATGTTTTGGTGACTTTTTCAGTTTGTGCTAGTGTTATGTTGTGTATATTATTTATACACCAAAACTACTGTCATTTCAGAAACAAAATATACCAAGCCCCCAAATAGTTTTACTAGTATAGATTTGTCTCATTGTATCCAGAACATCTTGACTGGAATCTTGTGCAAGTGACAGCATGAAAACACATGCATAGAAACCACATGGTGCTTCAAATTCTTTCATGGGGTTATTAGAGCGTTTTACTGAAACTGTCCTCGATGCTAGTTCATACCTGTATTGTTATTTGCCAGCAGCTAAGGGTTTGCTGTCTGTCCAAGTACTCTTGGACTCCCTAACATTCCAGCATTTATTGTAAGTGCTAGTTAAAGGTAGTTAAACTTAAAAAAAAAAAAACCTATATTAAGAACTCATCTAGGTGACATCCATTCAAATAATTTACCACATTGGGGAGAATTCAATTGGGTGCGAGGTTTCGTAAGGTAAAAAAAAAAACTTGCGGACCTCGCATCCAATTTTGGATTGTGCGCACTCCTGATACCCACGGTACCCAATAAAAAAAAAATATTATGGGGTTTTCAGTTCTGAAAAATACTCACCTGGTGATCTTCCCTTCATCTTTACACTGGGGTGGGGGGTTGTGGAGGCTGGAGGGATTGGAGGGGGCTGCCCCAACCTCTTCACTCCCCGCAAATGTATCAACGCTTGGCGAGAGATAAAGTACCAACCAATCAGCACCTGGCTGTCACTATACAGGCAGTGGAGTCTGTTCTAATACTTGTAGAGAGAGATAAAGTGGATGGAGAAGAAAGTACCAGCCAATCCGCTCCTAACTGCCATGTGTTTGAAAAATAACAGGATCTGAAAGGTTGGTAAATTCTCTCTCCACTTTATCTCTCTCCAAGCTTTGATACATATGCCCCTTGATGACTGACTGCAATTGTGCAATTTCAGACTGCCAGATTAATCTTTATAAAAATACATAATTTTGCATATACTCTGTACAAGAAAAGTACGTAGTTATGATTTTCTCCTTTTACATCTTTACAACATGATTTTCCAAAAGTATGCTATATTATGACTCCCAGCAGAGGTGGTAGAGGCCGAGACAGTAGAGCAATTTAAATATTCATGGCATAGACGTAAGGATATCCTTACAAAGAAATAAGGATCCAAGTAGAGGGTTTGAGGTAACAATATGGTTAAAAGGGGGGGCAGACTAGATGGGCCAAGTGGTTCTTATCTGCTGTCAAATTCTATGTTTCTTTGACTGCTGACTGAGCAATTTGTGTGTTCACCCAGCTCAGTTTGATATTTGGGAAAAGGTTTTATTCATATCTCAATATTTACTGGACAGTTTAGGAATAAATGAAACCATTGTATTGTCTTTCAAAAAAAGAGAAGAAAAAAAAACAGCCTAGCTGAACTGATTTCTATTTTTATCTTTTTTTTTTTTTCTTTCTTTTTACTGACCCTGGTTTCCCATTGAAAGATGAGTTACAAAGATTGTAGTAATGTGAAGTGACAGAATACTACAGTCTTATGGGTGCTGGATAAAAATATGTAGGCACTGGGGAGGGGGGGCACACAAATCTTTGTGTGGTATGAATGATCAATGCCGTTAAATCTTAAATGCGTTATTAACCTTGCATTTATTTGAAAAACTGCACTACACCATAGCAATCACTTTCTTTGTTCGAAAATAGTTGGCACAATACACATAGGGTAATCCACCCATAAATTAATTCATGTTAACCATTTATATAAAACCGTAATGCACATTTGAATAAAAAATAACGTATAATATAACTCCGTGGAGTGGGACACACACCCTTAATATACAGTATATGATATCACACAAATTTGTAAAACAAAAATCTCCTATATAATTGCCCAGATCTGTCACTCTATGACTGTGTGGCTAACGCTGGGAGTGGCTAGGAGCTCTCATTGGGTTAGCAGCAGGTCTGTCACACCCAGTCCACAGTTGATTGGGCGAGAAACGCCCTCCCACACAGGTTACATCCAATGGGAGGCTCTGTCTTTTGGCTGCTGTGTTCCCAGAGCAGGATTAACAATGGGGCTGATGGAGCTGCAGCTCCAGGCCCACACCCTAAAAGAGGTCCACTGCATCTGCAGCAACATACCCTCCAACAATTTACACACAAAAATCGGGACAAATTCGATAAGGGTGTGTGGCCTCGGGTGCAGTGGTTAGCCACGCCCCTTTTCCTATACTTTCAATGGAAGTTTGGACAGCCAAAAATCGGTAGACCATAAAAAAAAGGTACTGTACCTGCCAAAAAGGAACACTTGGAGGGTATGCCACTGCATCTGCAGCAAGTCTCTGTGCTGTAGATAGGGAAAAAAATCCTTTTACTGCAGCGTCCTATGGGGGTCATTCTTACCTGATCGCTCACTGCAGTTCATCGCAGCGATCAGGTCAGAACTGCGCATGCGTCGGCGCCGCAGTACGTCGGCGCATGGCTGACAGCCGACGGCTGTCATTGCCTAGCGATCGCCTGTGCATGATTGACGGGCAGAAGCGGTCGCTGGGCAGGAGGGGGGGCACGGCGGCGCTTGGCCGCCGTTTTGTGGGCATGGTCCGGCCAACACAGCCGCTGTGACCAGGGCACCGACGAGTAACTCCAGGCCAGCCGCAGGAGCTGCGCTGGCTGGGAGTTACTCTTCAAGTACAAATGCATCCCCGCTGTGCGATGCTTTTGTACTTGTGCGGTGGGGGGGCGGCCTGACATGAGGGGCGGACTAGCCCTGTGCTGGGCGTCCCCCCGCGTGTCCGTGTAAGTGATTGTAGCTGTGCTAAATGTAGCACAGCTACGATCAGGTCGGAATGACCCCCTATGTCCTTCTGCCAGTCCGCCTGCCCCCTCCGGCATCAACATTCCCCACTCCCTAACCGCGGTGTAGGTGGAACAAAAGCTGCTGTGGCCACCGGCATAGATGTGTATGAAAGCGGCGCAGCGGAAGGCTTTCATAGCCCTCCTCGCGCCACATACTCTCTGAGCCCCGGAGCCTCCTCTGCGTGTGATGTCACAGAAGTGCCTCCCCACCACAGTCGCGCACAGATCCCCAGAGGCCCTGACTCCGCAATACAGCAATTGGGCTGCCGGCCTGGAAGCCCCGAGATCGCTAATGTAACGGATAGAGTGTGTGATATCGCGGAGGGTAATGTCTGGACGCTGAATCAATGTAAAAGGTGACAGTGCTGTGCAGTGTCACAGACAATGCACAGCATTCTCACCTTTTACATTGATTCAGCGAATCGATCAGTTCTGCCAGCCAGTCACTATTGTTAGCGCTGGTGTCCCAACGCGCCGCATTACAGGGAAGTAGACACACTAAATAAACTACAGCTCCCAGCAGCCCTTAGTGCCGAAGCATTCTGGTGCTAAGGCCTGCTGGAAGCTGTAGTTTATTGAATTTATCTTCCCTGTAATGCGGCGCGTTGGGACAGCGGAGGTAACAGTAGTGATTGGCTGCTGTGCAAATCTCCGGGAGAGCCACTGCCAAAGGGACGACGGCAGCCTAGCTGCTTCCAGGAGAAGAAGCAGGAGAGAAGCATTACCCGCCACTCCCCCGCTCACAGTACCTCCGGGCCCCATCTGCAGCACCCCCACACCCTCCTTACACATTATCTCTGGTAGAGGTAACCAGCAGCACTACATAGAGGGGCACAGGAAAATATGATGTAAGGTTACAGTGATTGCACAATGCTAGGAATTTAATTGCACGTGACATACAAAATGTTCTTCACTTATTCATTATGGCAGGTTTGTTCTGGTAATTTGCATATGCTATGATGGACATTTCAGCATCATTTTTACTGTTTAGATTAATTGCTTTAGATGATTGTGAGATTGTTGCCTAGAAAGGTTTCCTGCAGTATTTATTCCATTGCTGCAGCTTAAAGACCATTTTCCTTCCCTAGGGAGCAAATAAAAAGAGTAAAAGACTCAGATGATGTTCCTATGGTACTTGTTGGTAACAAATGCGATCTGCCAACGAGGACTGTAGACACCAAGCAAGCTCAGGAGCTGGCCCGGAGTTATGGTATCCCTTTCATTGAGACGTCTGCAAAAACGAGACAGGTATCTAAATATTGTTTTGCCTATTTTACATAAGACTTGTCGTCCTGCATTCTCCTCTATAATTTGGTTGTGGAAATATCTAATTGGTGTTTGTTGTGGTCATTCTATTAAAGGCAAACTGTTAGTTGTGTGTCTGATATGGTGTCTCTCCCACTCCATGAATGACAGACATGTTAAATGATTGATTTTAGGAGGATTGATTTAATTGTTTTATTATGAAGGGTTAACATTGTGCAGCGCTGTATTGGGAATATTTATCTTTCACATTAGTCTATACATTATTGGAGCGTACAGTTTTTTGGGGAGATGTACTAATCCTTGGAGAGAGAGAAAGTACCAGCCAATCCACTCCTAACTGCCATGTTACAGCCTGTGTTTGAAAACTGACATTTAGAAGCTGATTGGTTGGTAGTTTTTCTCTCCAAGACATAGTACATATGACCCTAAATTCTCTTCCTCACGAGCACTAGGGTCTGTATATTATTTTACCAAAAGTAATTTAATCTAGCTGTATGTTTTTGGTGTGTAGGAAGAAATTCACATAGGTAGGGTGCTCTCACAATCTAGCCTATGACCTCAATGTTATGAAGCAACAATGCTAACCACTGTGCCCCCAAGGGAGGATGTCTCCTTGCATCACCAAGAGAGCATGTGAGGAGAACAGAAAGAATTGTAAGGGCTTGTTCATGTGAGAATACTTAAATATGCAAATACAGCAAAGGTATCTGCATATCTCTTGGCGTCCGTATACTTATGTATTGCGCTTATGTAGATGAGCCTTCAGAATGTATATTTAATGACTTGTTTAATGACTTGGTGTGCTTCCAGTGGAGGTATTGCATGTTTTCTGTGCAGAATGGTATTTTCAAACACACGGGTCCGGATGTAATGAAGTCAGAGTTGGCCAGAGGTGCGGGTTCCTGGCCGAACTTGGACATTTATTTTATTTTTAAGCAGCAATCATGCCTTGTAAATGATTGCCACTTTAAAACCCGCACTTCCGGCCAACTCGGGCTTTATTACATCTGGCCCCTTGCGTTTGAAAATACCATTCTGCACAGAACAGTAAAGAGGTTGACGTGCAATCCTTTACATAGTATTTGGAGTTTTGCTACTGATCCCAATCTAGCAGTGGGCTGTCGGTGTAATAGTACGATTAACCTACATTGGCATAGTAACGCTCTGTATGCAGTAGGTAAAACATTAGAGATTCATAACGGGTATATTAATGATGATTTCCATAAACAAAATGTTATCATTTATGTAAAAAAGCTGGTTCTTGAGTCTCGTTTAAACAAACCGTGTTTACACACAAATTGTATCCTCAGGGTGTTGAAGATGCTTTTTATACGCTGGTTCGTGAAATACATCAATACAGGATGAAAAAACTGGACAGTAATGAAGACAACAGCCAGGGCTGCATTAAATTGCCGTGCACTCTGATGTAATTGGGTAAGTGCTAGGGTAAAACATAAGCATGCATGGAACTTTTACATCTGTTTTATTATTTTCATTTGTTACTGTGTGTTAGGCCAAGTTGTTGTATTCTGCTGTCCATCATCCTTGTCAGAGCACTTTTTGAAAACGTGCCCCATGGTAGACTGTAGCTGGGAGAGCATGAAACCTATTCTCCAATTTAATTACATTTCTAGTACAATAGAGTACTGTAAGAGGACTTGCATTGAGTATAAGATCATAGGGCGGTATTCAAATGATATCACGCCCAATCACCTTTCTAAAGTGATCCCCATTATCGCACCAATAGTAATCAGGTTGAGCTGTGTAAAGGGTTTGGCGCCCTGAGCTGAAATGATGGGTATGGAAGGGGGTGAAAAGAATTGAATACCGCCGAGTTCGTGGATGTTATGGTCTTATGTGTTTTCCCAATAGTTTTGGTTGATGATAGTGGTAAAGCAAGCTTAAATATGGCTGCTAAATACAGTACTTGTAACCAGTTGTATGATATAGGGGTATATGCAATTGCGGTCGAATTCCCGAAATTGTCGAAAAACGAGACTTTTTCGCCAAAAAAAAAAAAAAATCGACAATGCAATTCAGTACTTTCCGTCAAAAAAACGGACTTTCAAAATTCGACTTTATGAAATTCAACATTTGTCAAATTCGACTTTTCTGCAATGGTACAAATGCGGCAATTCGACAAAAGTATATTCAATTGAAGTTTGGAAATTCGACAACAGTGCTTTTAGACAGTAAATTCGTCATTTTCAATCCGCCACACTTTGGTGGGTGAATCTAATAAAAAAAATTGAAAACATGTTTTTTTTGGTGTTTTTTTTATTGGTAATAGCATATCTATTTATATTAGAAGGGATTAGGTACTTGGTTTGTCTTTTTGGGAGGCACAAGTATTATTTATATATATTTTTAAAAACATTTTTTTTTTTTTTTTAGATGGAATGGTAAAATCCCGGAAAAAAATGGCGTGGGGTCCCCCCTCCAAAGCATAACCAGCCTCGGGCTCTTCGAGCCGGTCCTGGTTCTAAAAATCCGGGGGAAAAATGGACAGGGGATCCCCCGTATTTTTAAAACTAGCATCGGGCTCTGCGCCTGGTGCTGGTGCAAAAAATACGGGGGACAAAGAGAGTAGGGGTCCCCCGTATTTTTTACACCAGCATCGGGCTCCAATAGCTGGACAGATAATGCCACAGCCGGGGGTCACTTTTATACAGCGCCCTGCGGCCGTGGCATTAAATATCCAACTAGTCACCCCTGGCCGGGGTACCCTGGGGGAGTGGGGACCCCTTCAATCAAGGGGTCCAAACCCCCCCCCCCCTCCCAGCCACCCATGGGCCAGGGGTGAAGCCCGAGGCTGTCCCCCCCCCATCCAAGGGCTGCGGATGGGAGGCTGATAGCCTTGAGAAAATGACAAGAATATTGTTTTTTCCTGTAGTACTACAAGTCCCACCAAGCCTCCCCGCAAGCTGGTACTTGGAGAACCACAAGTACCAGCATGCGGGAGAAAAACGGGCCCGCTGGTACCTGTAGTACTACTGGAAAAAAAATGCCCAAATAAAAACAGGAGACACACACCTTGAGAATTAAACTTTATTGCACACCTGCCGACACACACATACTTACCTATGTTGACCCGCCGACTGCCACGTCTCCTGATCCGACGATCCGGGGTACCTGTGAATCAAATTATACTCACCTCAATCCAGTGTCCAGATATAAATCCTCGTACTTGGCAAAACAAATAAACGCACACCCGGACCAGCGGACTGAAAGGGGTCCCATGTTTTCACATGGGACCCCTTTCCCCGAATGCAGAGACCCCCCCCCGTGACTGCTGTCACAGAAAGGTCTCTTAAGCCAATCAGCGAGCGCAACGTCCTGGCACTCTGCTGATTGGCTGCACGTCTGAGCTGTCAGACAGCGCATCGCAAAGCCTCTCCATTACTTTCAATGGTGGGAACTTTGCGTCAGCGGTGAGGTCACCCGCGGTCAGCGGCTGACCGCGGGTAACCCCACCGCTGACGGCAAAGTTCCCACCATTGAAAGTAATGGAGAGGCTTTGTGATAAGCTGTCTGAGGTCACACGCGCATACAGCCAATCAGGTGAGTGCAACTAAGTAGCGCTTCCTGATTGGCTGAAGGGACCTCTGTGACAGGAGTCACGTGGTGTCCCGGCATTCGGGGAAAGGGATCCCATGTGAAAACATGGGACCCCTTTCAGTGCGCTGGTCCGGGTGTGCGTTTATTTGTTTTGCCAAGTACGAGGATTTATATCTGGACACTGGATTGAGGTGAGTATAATTTGATTCACAGGTACCCCGGATCGTCGGATCAGGAGACGTGGCAGTCGGCGGGTCAACATAGGTAAGTATGTGTGTGTCTGCAGGTGTGCAATAAAGTTTTACTCTCAAGGTGTGTCTCCTGTTTTTATTTGGGTATTTTTTTTCCAGTGGTACTACAGGTACCAGCGGGCCCGTTTTTCTCCCGCATGCTGGTACTTGTGGTTCTCCAAGTACCAGCTTGCGGGGGAGGCTTGCTGGGACTTGTAGTACTACAGGAAAAAAACAATATTCTTTACATTTTCTCAAGGCTAACAGCCTCCCATCCGCAGCCCTTGGATGGTGGGGGGCAGCCTCGGGCTTCACCCCTGGCCCTTGGGTGGCTGGGGGGGGGGGGACCCCTTGATTGAAGGGGTCCCCACTCCCCCAGGGTACCCCGGCCAGGGGTGACTAGTTGGATATTTAATGCCACGGCCGCAGGGCGCTGTATAAAAGTGACCCCCGGCTGTGGCATTATCTGTCCAGCTAGTGGAGCCCGATGCTGGTGTAAAAAATACGGGGGACCCCTACTCTTTTTGTCCCCCGTATTTTTTGCACCAGCACCAGGCGCAGAGCCCGGTGCTGGTTTTAAAAATACGGGGGATCCCCTGTCCATTTCCCCCCCCCCCCGATTTTTAGAACCAGGACCGGCTCGAAGAGCCCGAGGCTGGTTATGCTTTGGAGGGGGGACCCCACGCCATTTTTTTCCGGGATTTTTCCAGTTTTTACCCGTTTTTAAAAAAACGGAAGAAAATCCGTCAAATCGGCCGTTTTTCGTCAGCGGGACTGTCGAATCCGTTTTTTATTGCATATGGTCAATTTCGGCACCCACTTGCTGAAATTAGACTGTCGAATTGAAAAACGGCCGAAAAATTGCCGCGATTCGCCGCTAATTGCATATACCCCATAATATTTTAAACAACTAGTCTGCATAGCTACGACTCGCATTCCCACTCTGCCAGAGTCAGACAGCCCTAGTTTTGGAAACCAGGAGCTGCTGAAAGTACCAGCACGAAGGGCTTTAGGGAGGAGAAGGGCTATTTATTTATTTATTAATTTATTTATTAACAGTTTCTTATATAGCGCAGCAAATTCCGTTGCGCTTTACAATTTGATGGCTATGCCATTCATAGCTAATACAGTTACAATCGGTTTGATGAGCCAATGGTCAATTTCATATGAATTACCAAGATCATACAAACTCTGTGTGCATTATAAATGATTACTTTACACTAGTTTCATAGACCACGAACTATCGGTATCATATTGTTATATATCTATAGGATATATAGCTACATTTTTATAAATATCATATTAGATATTTATAGAATTAATGTGTTTCATTCCATAAATGGTTTACTGTGAAAGTGTAGATGAATGTGAACTTTACCTTAAACAGTAGCTTGCAATCTAGGTTCTCAGACCCCAAGTAGTTCATGTTTTCCAGGTCTCCTCACAGACACAAGTGAAATTAGCGCCACCTGTGGAACTTTTTAAATGTGTCAGTCAGTAATGACTATACCTGTGCACCTGCTAGGTGAGCTGGAAAACGTGACTGTTTGGTGTCGGAGGACCAAGTTCGAGAAACATTGACCTAAAACCTTTATATGTGTCAAAATTTTACGTGGAGTAGAATCCATTATCCCTGATTCCACAATGTTTTACAGCAGTATTTCCCCAATCTCCGTCCACAAGGCATACTAACAGTCTAGATAGGAATATCCACACATTAGTACAGAAGCTTAAATCAAACGAACTGAGGTACTAATTAAGTCATCTGTGCTCAAATATGGCTATCCTGAAAACCTGGACTTTCAGTGTGCCTGGAGGACCATGGTTGGGAACCCCTGGTTTGCAGGATATTTCTTTTATACATAAAAGGAGGGGATGCTTAATTTGAAAGTGTAAGGGACTTTTTAGGTATATCGTCTAGTGTGTACCTGACTATAGGTGTATGGCTGGTTTAAGCAAGTAACAGGTGATGGTTGGGCGTTCAATAAAACCTTTATTTTTTATTTCTCTAACGTCCTAGTGGATGCTGGGGACTCCGTAAGGACCATGGGGAATTGACGGGCTCCGCAGGAGACAGGGCACTTTAAGAAAGAATTTGGATACTGGTGTGCTCTGGCTCCTCCCTCTATGTCCCTCCTCCAGACCTCAGTTTGAATTTGTGCCCGGACGAGCTGGGTGCTACTTAGTGAGCTCTCCTGAGTTTGCTAAAAAGAAAGTATTTTGTTAGGTTTTTTTATTTTCAGAGAGATCTGCTGGCAACAGACTCTCTGCTACGTGGGACTGAGGGGAGAGAAGCAGCCCTACTCACTGAAGATAGGTCCTGCTTCTTAGGCTACTGGACACCATTAGCTCCAGAGGGATCGTACACAGGATCGCACCCTTGGTCGTCCGATACCAGAGCCGCGCCGCCGTCCCCCTCGCAGAGCCGGAAGGCAGAAGCCGGTAACAGAAGCAAGAAGACTTCAAAATCGGCGGCAGAAGACTCCAGTCTTCATATGAGGTAGCGCACAGCACTGCAGCTGTGCGCCATTGCTCCCACACTAAACCCACATACTCCGGTCACTGTAGGGTGCAGGGCGTAGGGGGGGGGGGGGGCGCCCTGGGCAGCAATTAGAGACCTCTTGGCAAAAGTGGGCATATATACAGTTGGGCACTGTATATATGCATGTGCCCCCGCCATATTTTTACACAGAAACGCGGGACAGAAGCCCGCCGCTGAGGGGGCGGGGCTTCTTCCTCAGCACTCACAAGCGCCATTTTCTCTCCACAGCTCCGCTGAGAGGAAGCTCCCCAGGCTCTCCCCTGCAGAATCACGGTAGAAGAGGGTAAAAAGAGAGGGGGGGCACATAAATTTGGCGCAAAAACAGTATATACAGCAGCTACTGGGTTAACACTAAGTTACTGTGTGACTCCTGGGACATATAGCGCTGGGGTGTGTGCTGGCATACTCTCTCTCTGTCTCTCCAAAAGGCCTTGTGGGGGAACTGTCTTCAAATAGAGCATCCCCTGTGTGTGTGGTGTGTCGGTACGCTTGTGTCGGCATGTTTGACGAGGAAGGCTATGTGG
The DNA here is from genome assembly GCF_028390025.1 of Pseudophryne corroboree. Lineage (NCBI taxonomy): Eukaryota > Metazoa > Chordata > Amphibia > Anura > Myobatrachidae > Pseudophryne > Pseudophryne corroboree. The sequence continues at coordinate 752,467,454 of NC_086445.1, read as the reverse complement.
AAACAGAGCGGGAACAAATGAATGTGGGGTCGCCGCCGACGGCGCCGACACCCGATTGGATGGATATGTGGAAGGTTTTAAATGATAATCTTACTTCCTTGCATAAAAGGTTGGATAAAGCTGAAGCCTTGGGACAGCCGGGGTCTCAGCCCATGCCTGATCCTATGTCGCAGAGGCCGTCAGGGTCTCAGAAGCGTCCACTATCCCAAATTGTTGACACAGATGTCGACACGGATTCTGACTCCAGTGTCGATGGCGATGATGCAAAGTTACAGCCTAAAATGGCTAAAGCCATCCGTTACATGATTATAGCAATGAAAGATGTGTTGCACATCACAGAGGAAACTCCAGTCCCTGACAAGAGGGTTTATATGTATGGGGAAAAAAGGCAAGAGGTGACCTTTCCCCCTATGTGAAAAGGCTTGGGAATCTCCAGATAGAAAACTGCAGATTTACAAACGGATGCTTATGGCGTATCCTTTCCCGCCAACGGACAGGTTACGCTGGGAATCCTCCCCGTGGGTAGACAAAGCTTTAACACGCTTATCCAAGAGGGTAGCCCTACCGTCACAGGATACGGCCACCCTAAAAGATGCTGCGGATAGAAAGCAGGAGGGTATCCTGAAGTCCATTTATATACATTCAGGTACCCTACTAAGGCCGGCGATTGCGTCGACCTGGATGTGTAGTGCTGTAGCAGCATGGACAGATACCTTATCTGAGGAACTTGATACCTTGGACAAGGATACTATAGTACTCACCCTGGGGCATATAAAAGACGCTGTCCTATATATGAGAGATGCTCAAAGAGACATTTGCCTACTGGGCTCTAGAATAAATGCAATGTCGATTTCTGCCAGAAGGGTCCTGTGGACTCTGCAATGGACAGGCGATGCCGACTCAAAAAGGCACATGGAGGTTTTACCTTACAAGGGTGAGGAATTGTTTGGGGACGGTCTCTCGGACCTGGTCTCCACAGCTACGGCTGGAAAGTCAAATTTTTTGCCATATGTTCCCTCACAACCTAAAAGAGCACCGCATTACCAAATGCAGTCCTTTCGATCACAAAAAGGCAAGAAAGTCCGAGGTGCGTCCTTTCTTGCCAGAGGCAGGGGTAGAGGAAAGAAGCTGCACAATACAGCTAGTTCCCAGGAACAGAAGTCCTCCCCGGCTTCCACTAAATCCACCGCATGACGCTGGGGCTCCACAGGCGGAGCTAGGCCCTGTGGGGGCGCGTCTCCGAAATTTCAGTCACAAGTGGGTTCACTCCCAGGTGGTTCCCTGGGCTTTAGAGATTGTGTCTCAGGGATACAAGCTGGAATTCGAAGAGATGCCCCCTCACCGTTACCTCAAATCGGCCCTGCCAGCTTCCCCCTTAGAGAGGGAAATAGTGTTAGCTGCAATTCACAAATTGTATCTTCAGCAGGTGGTGGTAAAGGTTCCCCTCCTTCAACAGGGAAGGGGTTACTATTCGATCATGTTTGTGGTACCGAAACCGGACGGTTCGGTCAGACCCATATTGAATTTAAAATCCCTGAACATATACCTGAAAAGGTTCAAGTTCAAGATGGAATCGCTCAGAGCGGTCATCGCAAGCCTGGAAGGGGGGGATTTTATGGTGTCTCTGGACATAAAGGATGCTTACCTTCATGTCCCCATTTATCCACCTCATCAGGCGTACCTCAGATTTGTGGTACACGATTGTCATTACCAATTCCAGACGTTGCCGTTTGGTCTCTCCACGGCACCGAGAATATTTACCAAGGTAATGGCGGAAATGATGGTGCTCCTGCGAAAGCAAGGGGTCACAATTATCCCATACTTGGACGATCTCCTCATAAAGGCGAGGTCCAGAGAGCAGTTGCTGATCAGCGTAGCACGCTCTCGGTAAGTGTTACAACAGCACGGCTGGATTCTAAATATTCCAAAGTCGCAGTTGATTCCTACGACTCGTCTGCCCTTCCTGGGCATGATTCTGGACACAGACCAGAAGAGGGTTTATCTCCCGATGGAGAAGGCTCAGGAGCTCATGACACTGGTTAGAGACCTATTAAAACCAAAACAGGTGTCTGTGCATCACTGCACGCGAGTCCTGGGAAAGATGGTGGCATCATACGAGGCCATTCCCTTCGGCAGGTTCCATGCGAGGACCTTTCAATGGGATCTATTGGACAAGTGGTCCGGATCACATCTACAGATGCATCGGCTGATCACCCTATCCCCCAGGGCCAGGGTGTCTCTCCTGTGGTGGCTGCAAAGTGCTCACCTTCTCGAGGGCCGCAGATTCGGCATTTAGGACTGGGTACTGGTGACCACGGACGCAAGCCTCCGAGGGTGGGGAGCAGTCACACAGGGAAGAAATTTCCAAGGTCTGTGGTCAAGTCAGGAGACTTGTCTTCACATCAACATCCTGGAACTAAGAGCAATATACAACGCCCTACGTCAAGCGGAGACCCTGCTTCGCGACCGACCGGTGCTGATTCAGTCAGACAACATCACCGCAGTGGCTCATGTAAACCGCCAAGGCGGCACAAGGAGCAGGGTGGCGATGGCGGAAGCCACCAGAATTCTTCGCTGGGCGGAGAATCACGTAAGTGCACTGTCAGCAGTGTTCATTCCGGGAGTGGACAACTGGGAAGCAGACTTCCTCAGCAGGCACGACCTCCACCCGGGAGAGTGGGGACTTCATCAAGAAGTCTTCACGCAGATTGCAAGTCGGTGGGATCTGCCACAAGTAGACATGATGGCATCCCGCCTCAACAAAAAGCTACAGAGGTATTGCGCCAGGTCAAGAGACCCTCAGGTGATAGCTGTAGACGCTTTAGTGACACCGTGGGTGTTCCAGTCGGTCTATGTATTTCCTCCTCTTCCTCTCATACCCAAGGTGCTGAGAATCATAAGAAGAAGAGGAGTGAGAACAATACTCATTGTTCCGGATTGGCCAAGAAGGACTTGGTATCCAGAGCTGCAAGAAATGCTCACAGAGGACCCATGGCCTCTGCCTCTAAGACAGGATTTGTTGCAACAGGGGCCCTGTCTGTTCCAAGACTTACCGCGGCTGCATTTGACGGCATGGCGGTTGAACGCCGGATCCTAGCAGAAAAAGGCATTCCGGATGAGGTTATTCCTACGCTGATAAAGGCTAGGAAGGACGTGACGGCTAAACATTATCACCGTATATGGCGAAAATATGTTGCTTGGTATGCCCCTACGGAGGAATTCCAGCTGGGCCGTTTCCTTCACTTCCTACAGTCGGGAGTGACTTTGGGCCTAAAATTGGGTTCCATTAAGGTCCAGATTTCGGCCCTATCCATTTTCTTTAAAAAAGAACTGGCTTCTCTTCCTGAAGTTCAGACGTTTGTAAAGGGAGTGCTGCATATTCAGCCCCCTTTTGTGCCTCCAGTGGCACCTTGGGATCTTAACGTGGTGTTGAGTTTCCTGAAGTCACACTGGTTTGAGCCACTTAAAACCGTGGAGTTAAAATTTCTCACGTGTAAGGTGGTCATGCTATTAGCCTTGGCTTCAGCTAGGCGTGTGTCAGAATTAGCGGCTTTGTCACATAAAAGCCCCTATCTGGTTTTCCATATGGACAGGGCGGAATTGCGGACCCGTCCGCAATTTCTGCCAAAAGTGGTGTCATCTTTTCATATGAACCAACTTATTGTGGTGCCTGTGGCTACTCGTGACTTGGAGGATTTCGAGTTACTAGATGTGGTCAGGACTTTGAAGGTTTATGTGGCCAGAACGGCTAGAGTCAGGAAAACTGAGTCACTGTTTATCCTGTATGCACCCAACAAGCTGGGTGCACCTGCTTCAAAGCAAACTATTGCTCACTGGATCTGTAACACGATTCAGCAGGCTCATTCTGCGGCGGGATTGCCTCTGCCAAAATCAGTAAAAGCCCATTCCACAAGGAAGGTGGGCTCTTCTTGGGCGGCTGCCCGAGGGGTCTCGGCATTACAGCTTTGCCGAGCAGCTACTTGGTCGGGTTCTACAAGTTTGATACCCTGGCTGAGGAGGACCTTGTGTTTGCTCACTCGGTGCTGCAGAGTCATCCGCACTCTCCCGCCCTTTTGGGAGCTTTGGTATAATCCCCATGGTCCTTACGGAGTCTCCAGCATCCACTAGGACGTTAGAGAAAATAAGATTTTACTTACCGGTAAATCTATTTCTCGTAGTCCGTAGTGTATGCTGGGCGCCCGTCCCAAGTGCGGACTTTTTCTGCAATGCTTGTATATAGTTATTGCTTACATAAGGGTTATGTTATAGTTGCATCAGGGTTGATCTGATGCTCTATTGTTGTTCATACTGTTAACTGGGTAAGTTTATCACAAGTTGTACGGTGTGATTGGTGTGGCTGGTATGAGTCTTGCCCTGGATTCCAAAATCCTTTCCTTGTACTGTCAGATCTTCCGGGCACCGTTTCTTTAACTGAGGTCTGGAGGAGGGACATAGAGGGAGGAGCCAGAGCACACCAGTATCCAAATTCTTTCTTAAAGTGCCGTGTCTCCTGCAGAGCCCGTCTATTCCCCATGGTCCTTACGGAGTCCCCAGCATCCACTACGGACTACGAGAAATAGATTTACCGGTAAGTAAAATCTTATTTTCTCTGACGTCCTAGTGGATGCTGGGACTCCGTAAGGACCATGGGGAATAGCGGCTCCGCAGGAGACAGGGCACAAAATAAAAGCTTAAGGATCAGGTGGTGTGCACTGGCTCCTCCCCCTATGACCCTCCTCCAAGCCTCAGTTAGATTTTTGTGCCCGGCCGAGAAGGGTGCAATCTAGGTGGCTCTCCTGAGCTGCTTAGAATAAAAGTTTAGTTTAGGTTTTTTTTTTTTATTTTCAGTGAGTCCTGCTGGCAACAGGCTCACTGCATCGTGGGACTAAGGGGAGAAGAAACGGACTCACCTGAGTGCAGAGTGGATCGGGTTTCTTAGGCTACTGGACATTAGCTCCAGAGGGACGATCACAGGTTCAGCCTGGATGGGTCACCGGAGCCGCGCCGCCGTCCCCCTTACAGAGCCAGAAGAGACGAAGAGGTCCGGTGAAATCGGCGGCAGAAGACATCCTGTCTTCGGTCTAAGGTAGCGCACAGCACCGCAGCTGTGCGCCATTGCTCTCAGCACACTTCACACTCCGGTCACTGAGGGTGCAGGGCGCTGGGGGGGAGCGCCCTGAGACGCAATATAACAATATACCTTAGGTGGCAAAAAGAATACATCACATATAGCTCCTGGGCTATATGGATGTATTTTAATCCCCTGCCATTTTTACACAAAAAAGCGGGAGATAAGGACGTCGTGAAGGGGCGGAGCCTATCTCCTCAGCACACAAGCGCCGTTTTCCCTCACAGCTCCGCTGGAAGGACGGCTCCCTGACTCTCCCCTGCAGTCCTGCTTCAGAATCAGGGTAAAAAAGAGAAGGGGGGGCATTTTTGGCAGCAAATAACGATAATAACAGCAGCTATAAGGGAATAACACTTATATAAGGTTATCCCTGTATATATATATAGCGCTGGGTGTGTGCTGGCAGACTCTCCCTCTGTCTCTCCAAAGGGCTAAGTGGGGTCCTGTCCTCTATCAGAGCATTCCCGGTGTGTGTGCTGTGTGTCGGTACGCGTGTGTCGACATGTATGAGGAGGAAAATGATGTGGAGGCGGAGCAGTTGCCTGTGTTGGTGATGTCACCCCCTAGGGAGTCGACACCTGACTGGATGATTGTATTTAAACAATTAAGTGATAATGTCAGCAATTTGCAAAAAACTGTTGACGACATGAGACAGCCGGCAAATCAATTAGTGCCTGTCCAGGCGTCTCAGACACCGTCAGGGGCGCTAAAACGCCCGTTACCTCAGTGGGTCGACACAGACCCTGACACAGATACTGAGTCTAGTGTCGACGGTGACGAGACAAACGTAATGTCCAGTAGGGCCACACGTTACATGATCACGGCAATGAAAGAGGCATTGAACCTTTCTGACACTACAAGTACCACAAAGAAGGGTATTATGTGGGGTGAGAAAAAACTACCAATAGTTTCTCTATCGTCCTAGTGGATGCTGGGGTTCCTGAAAGGACCATGGGGAATAGCGGCTCCGCAGGAGACAGGGCACAAAAGTAAAGCTTTCCGATCAGGTGGTGTGCACTGGCTCCTCCCCCTATGACCCTCCTTCAAGCCAGTTAGATTTTTGTGCCCGGCCGAGAAGGGTGCAATCTAGGTGGCTCTCCTAAAGAGCTGCTTAGAAAAGTTTAGCTTAGGTTTTTTATTTTACAGTGAGTCCTGCTGGCAACAGGATCACTGCAACGAGGGACTTAGGGGAGAAGAAGTGAACTCACCTGCGTGCAGGATGGATTGGCTTCTTGGCTACTGGACATCAGCTCCAGAGGGACGATCACAGGTACAGCCTGGATGGTCACCGGAGCCTTGCCGCCGGCCCCCTTGCAGATGCTGAAGTAAGAAGAGGTCCAGAATCGGCGGCAGAAGACTCCTCAGTCTTCTAAAGGTAGCGCACAGCACTGCAGCTGTGCGCCATTTTCCTCTCAGCACACTTCACACGGCAGTCACTGAGGGTGCAGGGCGCTGGGAGGGGGGCGCCCTGGGAGGCAAATGAATACCTATTTTGGCTAAAAATACCTCACATATAGCCTCCGGAGGCTATATGGAGATATTTAACCCCTGCCAGAATCCGTTAAGAGCGGGAGACGAGGCCGCCGAAAAAGGGGCGGGGCCTATCTCCTCAGCACACAGCGCCATTTTCCCTCACAGAAAGGCTGGAGGGAAGGCTCCCAGACTCTCCCCTGCACTGCACTACAGAAACAGGGTTAAAACAGAGAGGGGGGGCACTAATTTGGCGTTAGAAATATATAAAAAAGATGCTATAAGGGAAAACACTTATATAAGGTTGTCCCTATATAATTATAGCGTTTTTGGTGTGTGCTGGCAAACTCTCCCTCTGTCTCTCCAAAGGGCTAGTGGGTCCTGTCCTCTATCAGAGCATTCCCTGTGTGTGTGCTGTGTGTCGGTACGTGTGTGTCGACATGTAGGAGGACGATGTTGGTGAGGAGGCGGAGCAATTGCCTGTAATGGTGATGTCACTCTCTAGGGAGTCGACACCGGAATGGATGGCTTATTTAGGGAATTACGTGATAATGTCAACACGCTGCAAGGTCGGTTGACGACATGAGACGGCCGACAAACAATTAGTACCGGTCCAGACGTCTCAAAAACACCGTCAGGGGTTTTAAAACGCCCGTTTACTTTAGTCGGTCGACACAGACACAGACAGGGACACTGAGTCCAGTGTCGACGGTGAATAAACAAACGTATTCCTTATTAGGGCCACACGTTAAAGGCAATGAAGGAGGTGTTACATATTTCTGATACTACAAGTACCACAAAAGAGGGTATTATGTGGGATGTGAAAAAACTACCATAGTTTTTCCTGAATCAGATAAATTAAATAAAGTGTGTGATGATGCGTGGGTTCCCCCCGATAGAAAATTATGGGCGGTATACCCTTTCCCGCCAGAAGTTAGGGCGAGTTGGGAAACACCCCTTAGGGTGGATAAGGCGCTCACACGCTTATCAAAACAAGTGGCGGTACCGTCTATAGATAGGGCCGTCCTCAAGGACCAGCTGACAGGAGGCTGGAAAATATCATAAAAAGTATATACACACATACTGGTGTTATACTGCGACCAGCGATCGCCTCAGCCTGGATGTGCAGAGCTGGGGTGGCTTGGTCGGATTCCCTGACTAAAAATATTGATACCCTTGACAGGGACAGTATTTTATTGACTATAGAGCATTTAAAGGATGCATTTCTATATATGCGAGATGCACAGAGGGATATTTGCACTCTGGCATCAAGAGTAAATGCGATGTCCATAACTGCCAGAAGATGTTATGGACACGACAGTGGTCAGGTGATGCAGATTCCAAACGGCACAAAGTTGTATTGCCGTATAAAGGAAGAGGAGTTATTTGGGGTCGGTCCATCGGACCTGGTGGCCACGGCAACTGCTGGAAAATCCACCGTTTTTACCCTAGGTCACATCTCTGCAGAAAAAGACACCGTCTTTTCAGCCTCAGTCCTTTCGTCCCTATAAGATCATATCTGCCCAGGGATAGAGGAAAGGGAAGAAGACTGCAGCAGGCAGCCCATTCCCAGGAACAGAAGCGTTCCACCGCTTCTGACAAGTCTCAGCATGGCGCTGAGACCGTACAGGACCCCTGGATCCTACAAGTAGTATCCCAGGGGTACAGATTGGAATGTCGAGACGTTTCCCCTTCGCAGGCTCCTGAAGTCTGCTTTACCAAGGTCTCCCTCCGACAAGGAGGCAGTATGGGAAAAAATTCACAAGCTGTATTCCCAGCAGGTGATAATTAAATTACCCCTCCTACTACAAGAAAAGGGGTATTATTCCACACTATATTGTGGTACTGAAGCCAGAAGGCTAGGTGAGACTTATTCGAAAAAAATTTTTTGAACACTTACAAAGGTTCAAATCAAGATGGCGTCACTCAGAGCAGTGATAACGAACCAGGAAGAAGGGGACTATATAGTGTCCCGGGACATCAGGGATGCTTACCTCTATGTCCCAAATTTGCCCTTCTCACTAAGGGTACCTCAGGTTCGTGGTGCAGAACTGTCACTATCAGTTTCAGACGCTGCCGTTTGGATTGTCCACGGCACCCCGGGTCTTTACCAAGGTAATGGCCGAAATGATGATTCTTCTTCGAAGAAAAGGCGTCTTAATTATCCCTTACTTGGACGATCTCCTGATAAGGGCATAGTCCAGGGAACAGTTGGAGGTCGGAGTAGCACTATCTAGGATACTGCTACAACAGCACGGGTGGATTTTAAATATTCCAAAATCGCAGCTGATCCCGACGACACGTCTGCTGTGCCTAGGGATGATTCTGGACACAGTCCAGAAAAAGGTGTTTCTCCCGGAAGAGAAAGCCAGGGAGTTATCCGAGCTAGTCAGGAACCTCCTAAAAACAGTGCATCATTGCACAAGGGTCCTGGTAAAAATGGTGGCTTCCTACGAAGCAATTCCATTCGGCAGATTTCACGCAAGAACTTGTCAGTGGGATCTGCTGGACAAATGGTCCGGATCGCATCTTCAGATGCATCAGCGGATAACCCTATATCCAAGGACAAGGGTGTCTCTCCTGTGGTGGTTATAGAGTGCTCATCTTCTAGAGGGCCGCAGATTCGGCATTCAGGATTGGATGCTGGTGACCACGGAGCCCAGCCCGAGAGGCTGGGGAGCAGTCACACAAGGAAAAAATTTCCAGGGAGTGTGATCAAGTCTGGAGATTTTTCTCCACATAAATATACTGGAGCTAAGGGCAATTTACAATGCTCTAAGCTTAGCAAGACCTCTGCTTCAAGGTCAGCCGGTATTGATCCAGTGGGAAAAACATCACGGCAGTCGCCCACGTAAACAGACAGGGCGACACAAGAAGCAGGAGGGCAATGGCAAAAACTGCAAGGACTTTTCGCTGGGCGGAAAATCATGTGATAGCACTGTCAGCAGTGTTTCATCCCGGGAATGGAAACTGGGAAGCAGACTTCCTCAGCGGGCACGACCTCCACCCGGGAGAGTGGAAACTTCATCGGGAAGTTTTTTCCACATGATTGTAAACCGTTGGGAAATACCAAAGGTGGACATGATGGCGTCCCGTCTGAACAAAAAACGGGACAGGTATTGCGCCAGGTCAAGAGACCCTCAGGCAATAGCTGTGGACGTTCTGGTAACACCGTGGGTGTACCAGTCGGTGTATGTGTTCCCTCCTCTGCTTCTCATACCTAAGGTGCTGAGAATTATAAGACGTAGAGGAGTAAGAACTATACTCATGGCTCCGGATTGGCCAAGAAGGACTTGGTACCCAGAACTTCAAGAGATGCTTACAGAGGTCTTATGGCCTCTGCCGCTAAGAAGGGACTTGCTTCAGCAAGTACCATGTCTGTTCCAAGACTTACCGCAGCTGCGTTTGTCGGCATGACGGTGGAAAGCCGGATCCTAAGGGAAAAAGGCATTCCGGAAGAGGTCATTCCTACCCTGGTCAAAGCCAGAAAGGAGGTGACCGCACAACATTATCACCACATGTGGCGAAAATATGTTGCGTGGTGTGAGGCCAGGAAGGCCCCACAAAGAAATTTCAACTCGGTCGTTTCCTGCAATTCCTGCAAACAGGAGTGTCTATGGGCCTCAAATTGGGGTCCATTAAGGTTCAAATTTCGGCCCTGTCGATTTTCTTCCAGAAAGAATTGGCTTCAGTTCCTGAAGTCCAGAAGTTTGTCAAGGGAGTATTGCATATACAACCCCCTTTTTGTGCCTCCAGTGGCACTGTGGGATCTCAACGTAGTTCTGGGATTCCTCAAATCACATTGGTTTAAAACCAGTCAAATCTGTGGATTTGAAGCATCTCACATGAAAAGTGACCATGCTCTTGGCCCTGGCCTGGACCAGGCGAGTGTCAAATTGGTGGTTTTTTCTCAAAAAAGCCCATATCTGTTTGTCCATTCGGACAGGGCAGAGCTGCGGACGCGTCCCCAGTTCTCTCCCTAAGGTGGTGTCAGTGTTTCACCTGAACCAGCTTATTGTGGTGCCTTGCACCTACTAGGGACTTGGAGGACTCCAAGTTGCTAGATGTTGTCAGGGCCCTGAAAATATGTTCCAGGACGGCTGGAGTCGGGAAAACTGACTTGCTGTTATCCTGTATGCACCCAACAAACTGGGTGCTCTTGCTTCTAAGCAGACTATTGCTAGTTGGATGTGTAATACAATTCAGCTTGCACATTCTGTGGCAGGCCTGCCACAGCCAAAATATGTAAATGCCCATTCCACAAGGAAGGTGGGCTCATCTTGGGCGGCTGCCCGAGGGGTCTCGGCTTTACAACTTTGCCGAGCAGCTACTTGGTCAGGGGCAAACACGTTTGCTAAATTCTACAAATTTGATACCCTGGCTAAGGAGGACCTGGAGTTCTCTCATTCGGTGCTGCAGAGTCATCCGCACTCTCCCGCCCGTTTGGGAGCTTTGGTATAATCCCCATGGTCCTTTCAGGAACCCCAGCATCCACTAGGACGATAGAGAAAATAAGAATTTACTTACCGATAATTCTATTTCTCGGAGTCCGTAGTGGATGCTGGGCGCCCATCCCAAGTGCGGATTATCTGCAATACTTGTACATAGTTACAAAAATCGGGTTATTATTGTTGTGAGCCATCTTTTCAGAGGCTCCGCTGTTATCATACTGTTAACTGGGTTTAGATCACAAGTTGTACGGTGTGGCTGGTATGAGTCTTACCCGGGATTCAAAATTCCTCCCTTATTGTGTACGCTCGTCCGGGCACAGTACCTAACTGGCTTGGAGGAGGGTCATAGGGGGAGGAGCCAGTGCACACCACCTGATCGGAAAGCTTTACTTTTGTGCCCTGTCTCCTGCGGAGCCGCTATTCCCCATGGTCCTTTCAGGAACCCCAGCATCCACTACGGACTCCGAGAAATAGAATTATCGGTAAGTAAATTCTTATTTTTTCCTGAGTCAGAGGAAATAAATGAGGTGTGTGAAAAAGCGTGGGTTTCCCCCGATAAACAGCTAATTTCTAAAAAATTATTAGCATTATATCCCTTCCCGCCAGAGGTTAGGGCGCGTTGGGAAACACCCCCTAGGGTAGATAAGGCGCTCACACGTTTATCTAAACAAGTAGCGTTACTGTCTCCTGATACGGCCACCCTCAAAGAACCAGCTGATAGAAGGCTGGAAAATATCCTAAAAAGTATATACACACATACTGGTGTTATACTGCGACCAGCAATCGCCTCAGCCTGGATGTGCAGTGCTGGAGTCGCATGGTCGGATTCCCTGACTGAGAATATTGATACCCTGGATAGGGACAATATTTTGTTAACTATAGAACATTTAAAGGATGTATTACTATATATGCGTGATGCACAGAGGGATATTTGCACCCTGGCATCAAGAGTAAGTGCTATGTCCATCTCTGCCAGAAGAGCGTTATGGACGCGACAGTGGTCAGGGGATGCGGATTCCAAACGGCACATGGAAGTATTGCCGTATAAAGGGGAGGAGTTATTTGGGGCTGGTCTATCGGACCTGGTGGCCACGGCAACGGCTGGAAAATCCACCTTTTTACCCCAGGTCACTCCACATCAGCAGAAAAAGACACCGTATTTTCAAACTCAGTCCTTTCGTTCCCATAAGTACAAGCGAGCAAAAGGCCACTCTTTTCTGCCCCGGGGCAGAGGAAGAGGAAAAAGACTGCACCATGCAGCCGCTTCACAGGAGCAGAAGCCCTCCCCTGCTTCTGCCAAGTCTTCAGCATGACGCTGGGGCTTTACAAGCAGACTCAGATATGGTGGGGGCCCGTCTCAAGAATTTCAACGCGCAGTGGGCTCACTCGCAAGTGGATCCCTGGATTCTACAGGTAGTATCGCAAGGGTACAAACTGGAATTCGAGGCGTTTCCCCCTCGTCGGTTCCTGAAGTCTGCTTTACCAAAGTCTCCCTCCGACAGGGAGGCAGTTTTGGAAGCCATTCACAAGCTGTATTCCCAGCAGGTGATAATCAAGGTACCCCTCCTGCAACAAGGAAAGGGGTATTATTCCACGCTGTTTGTGGTACCGAAGCCGGACGGCTCGGTGAGACCAATTTTAAATCTGAAATCCTTGAACACTTACATAAAAAGGTTCAAATTCAAGATGGAGTCACTCAGAGCAGTGATAGCGAACCTGGAAGAAGGGGACTATATGGTGTCTCTGGACATCAAAGATGCTTATCTCCACGTCCCAATATACCCTTCTCACCAAGGGTACCTCAGGTTTGTAGTACAAAACTGTCATTATCAGTTTCAGACGCTGCCGTTTGGATTGTCCACGGCACCTCGGGTCTTTACCAAGGTAATGGCCGAAATGATGATTCTTCTACGAAGAAAAGGCATTTTAATTATCCCTTACTTGGACGATCTCCTGATAAGGGCAAGATCCAGGGAACAGTTAGAAGTCGGAGTAGCACTATCTCAGGTAGTGTTACGTCAGCACGGGTGGATTCTAAATATTCCAAAATCGCAGCTGATTCCAACGACACGTCTACTGTTCCTAGGAATGATTCTGGACACAGTCCAGAAGAAGGTGTTTCTCCCGGAGGAGAAGGCCAGGGAGTTATCCGAGCTAGTCAGGAACCTCCTAAAACCAGGCCAGGTCTCAGTGCATCAGTGCACGAGGGTCCTGGGAAAAATGGTGGCTTCTTACGAAGCGATTCCATTCGGAAGATTCCATGCAAGAACATTTCAGTGGGATCTACTGGACAAATGGTCCGGATCGCATCTGCAGATGCATCAGCGGATAACCCTGTCGCCAAGGACAAGGGTGTCTCTCCTGTGGTGGCTGCAGAGTGCTCATCTACTAGAGGGCCGCAGATTTGGCATTCAGGATTGGATCCTGGTAACCACGGATGCCAGCCTGAGAGGCTGGGGAGCAGTCACACAGGGAAGGAATTTCCAGGGCTTGTGGTCAAGCATGGAAACATCTCTTCATATAAACATTCTGGAACTAAGGGCCATTTACAATGCCCTAAGTCAAGCAAAACCTCTGCTTCAGGGTCAGGCGGTGTTGATCCAATCGGACAACATCACGTCAGTCGCCCACGTAAACAGACAGGGCGGCACGAGAAGCAGGAGGGCAATGGCAGAAGCTGCAAGGATTCTTCGCTGGGCGGAAAATCATGTGATAGCACTGTCAGCAGTGTTCATTCCGGGAGTGGACAACTGGGAAGCAGACTTCCTCAGCAGACACGACCTTCACCCGGGAGAGTGGGGACTTCACCCAGAAGTCTTCCACCTGATTGTAAACCGTTGGGAAAAACCAAAGGTGGACATGATGGCGTCACGTCTAAACAAAAAACTGGACAGATATTGCGCCAGGTCAAGGGACCCTCAGGCAATAGCAGTGGACGCTCTGGTAACGCCGTGGGTGTACCAGTCAGTGTATGTGTTCCCTCCTCTGCCTCTCATACCAAAAGTACTGAGAATCATAAGAAGGAGAGGAGTAAGAACTATACTCGTGGTCCCGGATTGGCCAAGAAGGACTTGGTACCCGGAACTTCAAGAGATGCTCACGGACGAACCGTGGCCTCTACCTCTAAGACAGGACCTGCTACTGCAGGGGCCTTGTCTGTTTCAAGACTTACCGCGGCTGCGTTTGACGGCATGGCGGTTGAACGCCGGATCCTGAGGGAAAAAGGCATTCCAGAAGAAGTCATTCCTACTCTGGTCAAAGCCAGGAAGGACGTAACCGCAAAACATTATCACCGCATTTGGCGTAAATATGTTGCGTGGTGTGAGGCCAAGAGGGCCCCTACAGAGGAATTTCAACTGGGTCGTTTCCTTCATTTCCTGCAAACAGGACTGTCTATGGGCCTAAAATTAGGGTCCATTAAGGTTCAAATTTCGGCCCTGTCGATTTTCTTCCAAAAAGAACTGGCTTCAGTACCTGAAGTTCAGACATTTGTAAAAGGGGTGCTGCACATACAGCCTCCTTTTGTGCCTCCAGTGGCACCTTGGGATCTCAATGTGGTGTTGAGTTTTCTAAAGTCACATTGGTTTGAACCACTTTCCACTGTGGACTTAAAATATCTCACATGGAAGGTGTCGATGCTGTTAGCCTTGGCTTCAGCCAGGCGTGTGTCAGAATTGGCGGCTTTATCATATAAAAGCCCTTACTTAATTTTTCATTCTGACAGGGCGGAATTGAGGACTCGTCCTCAATTTCTACCTAAGGTGGTTTCTGCATTTCACATGAACCAACCTATTGTGGTACCTGCGGCTACCAGGAACTTAGAGGACTCTAAGTTGCTTGACGTTGTCAGGGCCTTGAAAATATATGTTTCCAGGACGGCTGGAGTCAGAAAATCTGACTCGCTGTTTATCCTGTATGCACCTAACAAACTGGGTGCTCCTGCTTCTAAGCAGACGATTGCTCGTTGGATTTGTAGTACAATTCAGCTTGCACATTCTGTGGCAGGATTGCCACAGCCAAAATCAGTAAAAGCTCATTCCACAAGGAAAGTGGGCTCATCTTGGGCGGCTGCCCGAGGGGTCTCGGCTTTACAACTTTGCCGAGCAGCTACTTGGTCAGGGGCAAACACGTTTGCTAAATTCTACAAATTTGATACCCTGGCTGAGGAGGACCTGGAGTTCTCTCATTCGGTGCTGCAGAGTCATCCGCACTCTCCCGCCCGTTTGGGAGCTTTGGTATAATCCCCATGGTCCTTACGGAGTCCCAGCATCCACTAGGACGTCAGAGAAAATAAGATTTTACTTACCGATAAATCTATTTCTCATAGTCCGTAGTGGATGCTGGGCGCCCATCCCTAGTGCGGATTGTCTGCAATACTTGTATATAGTTATTGTTACAAAAATTCGGGTTATTATTGTTGTGAGCCATCTTTTCAGAGGCTCCCTTGCGTTTATCATACTGTTAACTGGGTTCAGATCACAAGTTGTACGGTGTGATTGGTGTGGCTGGTATGAGTCTTACCCGGGATTCAATATCCTTCCTTATTATGTACGCTCGTCCGGGCACAGTATCCTAACTGAGGCTTGGAGGAGGGTCATAGGGGGAGGAGCCAGTGCACACCACCTGATCCTTAAGCTTTTATTTTGTGCCCTGTCTCCTGCGGAGCCGCTATTCCCCATGGTCCTTACGGAGTCCCAGCATCCACTACGGACTATGAGAAATAGATTTATCGGTAAGTAAAATCTTATTTTTTTTATTCTCAGAGTCTTTATGGAAAAAGCAAAGGAGGGCTAGCTTTCTGCACCCCAGAAGACCAAAACATATCCACCACCTGCATAAGATTGTTACCACACAAACACCACTTGTCAAACTATTTACCTCGTTTGTGGGTGGTCTCATCACTGTGCACTTTCCACACTGCTGCTGCCACATGAATCAACATGTTAATTACACCTGCTGGAATCACAGAGGAATTGTCTTGGATGCAACTATTCACAAGTGGATAAAGAAGAGAATGATGTGAAGATGATTCAGTGATGCCCCTGATCTCAAGGACTTACATGGCTTAATGAGCACCTCCTGCGTTGTGTGAATAACATTGGGTGTAGACCACTATTTTCACTGAAATAATCTCTCAGAATATATGGGAAATTATTCCTGATGCACTGCTGTTTTTGGGCTCGTGACCTTAAAAACGAACTTTGAATTTAAGTGCTATTAAAGAAACCACAGCAACAAAACTCTACAGGGAACAATGCTTTCTTCAAGTGTCTAATGATTCTAGCATGACAATATGGCCTTTGACTTTTTGATGGTCTGATCTCTTGTGGTTTTCTGACTGCTTATTAGTTAATGTCAGTTCAAGTGCACATTATGATAGGAGGACCAAAAGAAACAATTGTTTTGCGCTAACTGTTTCAAGTGTGGGATTAAATGGAGTTTCAGATATTTTGTAGTTATTCACCGTCTGCCTTACACTGTCTCTTGAGAAACCGCCATCATTGATGGCCATTAGTCCATAAAAGAATTTCGGGTTTCACAAATAAATTCATTTTTAAGTGTTGAGTGATATCAGACTGATTTGCTTATGTTTGGGACAGTATTCTACTCTACAACATGAACTTTACAGTGTGTTGTACTTGTATATCTGTACATGTGAAATAGGTTTCAGGTGTCCTTTGACCGGACACCCTTTACATAACAATTCTAAGTGGCTTAAATAAAGCCAGAAGTAAATAAAAATCTATTAACTACTAATAAAATGGAGTCATTTAATTCTGCGTCTGGTAATGTCAGTAAGAGAACTTCTGTCTGGCTTTTAAAAAAAAAATAAAAAAATTATTGTGTTTTTTTTTCTTTTTATCTCTAAATTGCTGGATTAATTTAACACTAGATTTATAAACTATGACCATAAAATACAAATACTTTTGGAGTAAATAAATCTATATATAAAATTATTTGTTCAGGTGTACGGGTAGCATTAACATTGTTCCGTATGAACTTGTGTTATGATACAGCATGTCAGGATACAAGGCATAAATCATTCAATTAACTATAAGAACATGACTTATTTTTTTTTTTTTGAGAATTCCTAAGAAAACGTGTAATGTAAATGCATATAGTTTAAGCTGTAAATTAGTTTAGCTATAATTGCTATTAAACATGCTGTTATACCAGATATTACTATTTTTCCAACTCTTAGCATAATAGAATGAAGTTAGTCTTTTACAGGCTCAAGTTTCACATTATACACTTTCCTGTTTCACAAATCTGTGGTGCATTGCAGAACTATTTCTTGTTTGTTGTTTTTGCATCTTGGCGTTTGAAGGCTGCAGTATGAAGTACGTTACCTCACCAGGTTACATCTAGGATCATTTTTCTAAATGATGCAATTTCAGACCTATGTATGAACATGTCTTTTAATGCAGCGGTTATTAAAACATGATCAACTTTTTGTCATGTTGCAGAATTTTTAAATCGAACAGTGTAAAGTTTCTAAAAAAAATAAATAGAAAGCCAAATGCACTTTTTTAAAGACTTGACAATTTGCAATGAAAGGTACAGCAAATGAAATGTTCTGGTAGTCACTACTTTGTACTCCTGATGTGTAGGCCTCAAATCACTGTTTTTTGAATAACAAAGGGTTGTAAAATGCGGGTTCACTACAGCTGGCCGGCGGTCGGGCTCCCGGCGACCAGCATACCGGCGCCGGGAGCCCGACCGCCGGCTTACCGACAGTGTGGCGAGCGCAAATGAGCCCCTTGCGGGCTCGCTGTGCTCGCCACGCTACGGGCACGGTGGCGCGCTACGCGCGCAACACTATTTTATTCTCCCTCTATGGGGGTCGTGGACCCCCACGAGGGAAAATAAGTGTCGGTATGCCGGATGTCGGGCTCCCGGCGTCGGTATACTGAGCGCCGGGAGCCCGACCGCCGGTATACAGAAGACCACCCGTAAAATGCAGTGTGTTTTTTTTGTTCGGATGGGTTCTAGGCCCCGATTTGAATGTAGGTGAAGAGACTGAGGTCTTGCAGTACACCCTTCAGGTGTGTGAAACTGTCAGATTTGCACACACGCTTTCATTATATGCCAGCTGTGTCATTGGTTTTGCATATGTACAGCTCCATACACCTACAGGGCATGATAGTATTGGATCCCGGCACTTGGGATGCCAGCGGTCAGAATACAGACACGCAGTATCCTGACACCAACCAGGTAAGGGGATCCGGTCTGAAGGTCGACACTGTCTAGGTCGACCACACTAGGTCGACATGGATGGAAGGTCGACAGGGTTTCTAGGTCGACAGGTCTAAAGGTCGACATGAGTTCACATTTTTCTTTTTTTGAATTTTTTCATACTTAACGATCCACGTGAATTACGATTGGAACGGTAATCTGTGCCGAGCGAAGCGGTAGCGGAGCGAAGGCACCATGCCCGAAGCATGGCGAGCGAAGCGGTGCACTAATTGGGTTCCCGGTCACTCTACGAACAAAACGACACCAAAAAAAAAATTAAACCTCATGTCGACCTTTAGACTTGTCGACCTAGCACATGTCGACCTAGAAACCCTGTCGACCTTCCATCCATGTCGACCTAAACATTGTCGACCTAGATACTGTCGATTTGATGAACCACACCCCCAGGTAAGTATATTTAAGCCTTACCTCCTCAGGCAGCCTAATCCTAACCCTCCCTGGTGGTGCTTTACCTTAAACCTCCATCCCCACAGCCTGACCCTAACCTCCCCCATCCCCACACCTGCAGCCCAGTGGTTCCCAAACGTGGTCCTTAAGGCACCTCAACAGTCCTGGTTTTAGGTTTTTAAGTCACCTATGCCTAAACATGGATTGCCATAACACCTGGGCTGTTAGGGTGACTTGAAGACTGTGTTTCGAAACCACTGATCCAGCCTCAAGTCTGCTTTGCCTGGCACAACAACAAACAGATTAGTTTACTTCACAACACCTTTACTTTGCAGAACCCATTTTTATTACTATCTAATATATAGATTAAATAAATAGTACTCAAAATCTGTTTATTTACAAAGCTAGGCTGGAGACAAAGAGTAGCCCTGACATGCTGTGAACATTCAGTGACCTCACCAGCAAGCCTGTGTCAGTGGCTGCAGTCACAGGGGTGAAGACTCTACTAAGGGTCCCAGCAACTAAAGAGCGTGCTGCTTGCCTCACTGCTGATTAGGGAGATATGTTGTAGGAGAGAGGTCTGACCAGGGACCCCTGCTCCACAGGGATGTGAACCTATGGGAGTGAGGTTACATGGAGAGGTGGGGCTTAGTAGGGAAAGTAAAAACTGTCAGCAGCTCAGGACCAGTGGGAGAGAGCTGTGCAGCAACAGCAGTCATGTAACAGGAGAATCTGTGTGTGTTGGCAGGGGACTTTGTGGACTGTGCTCCAGCAGCTGCATAACAAGACTCCATGGATTAGTGGTGGGTGCAGTCTGCGGGGATGAAGTTTGGCAGATCTGCTGAGGGTCTAGGTCTGCAGACCGGCAAGAGGCTTGACTGCGGAGCATGTTGACTAAAGCCACTGCTATGGATAGTGACTGCTGCTGGTTTCTGCACGTCCTCCATGTCATGAAACTGCGCCTGAATGTGGGGGTGTCCACAGGATGGTCCATTGCAGAGTGCCCCTTTCGCCAATGACCTCTGTGCTGCGTGGAAAAAGGACTTGGCGGCTGCGGTGGATGAGATCAACTGTGAACTCCCTTCCTTAGTTGTAGTGGGGGGGAAGAGAGTACATATACCTTTCAGCAGGGCCCCAACTCAGTGCTGACTTCCCAGATTGAGTGACTCTCCTCCTCCCTCACTGCCACTGACTTTGCCTTCTTTATCTCCAAAATTGATGATATCCAAAATGACATCTCCCGTCACCCCTCTGCTGCCTCCATCTATCCCACTCTGTCCTTCTGTCCTACCTCGGACAAGGAAGTCCACTCCCTCATCTTATCCTCCCACACACCCCCCTCCAACCTGGACCCCCTCCCGTCTTCTCTGCTCTCTCTCCCCCACTGCCTGCTGTCACCTTGCTCCCCTCTAACCTATTGCCCTCTACCAGCATCTTTCCATCACCATTCAAACATGCTCTGGTCTCGCCTATTCTCAAAAAACCAAACCTCGACCCTTCATCACTCACTAGCTACCGCCCCATTTCTCTTCTCCCATTCGCCTACAAACTACTTGAACGACTGGTCTACAGCCATCTTACAAGCTACCTCTCTAACAACTCCATCCTTGATCCACTACAGTCTGGCTTCCACTCCACCGAGACTGCCCTGGTGAAAGTCACCAATGACCTGCTTTCGGCCAAATCCAAGGGCCACTTCTCGCTGCTCATCCTTCTGGACCTCTTTACTGCCTTTGACAGCGTGGATTATCTCCTCCGCATGCACCAAAACGTTGGCCTCTCTAGCACTGTCCTTGACTGGTTTACCTCTTACCTCACTAACTGCTCCTTCTCTGTGTCTGCCTCCGGCACCACCTCACACCCTTCCTGTTGGTGTCCCACAGGGTTCTGTCCTAGGCCCCCTTCTGTTCTCCCTGTACACCTCTGCCATGGATGCGCTGATTAACTCCTTTGGCCTTCAATACCACCTCTATGCTGATGACACACAACTCCTACCTATCATCTCCTGATCTGTCCTCTCTCAGGTTTCCAGCTGCCCCTCTGCCATCTCCTCCTGGATGTCTGAGCAGTCTCTGAAGCTCAACATGGACAAAACTGAACTCTATCTTTCCCCCAGCCAGAGCAACACCCCCTACAAATATCTCTGTCACTGTTGACAACACAATCATCTCTCCCGTTCCCCAACTCCACTGCCTGGGCATCACTCTTGACTCCTCCCTCTCCTTTGCACCCCACATCCAAGCTCTGGCACAATCCTGTCTGTTCCAGCTACGCAACATTGTTTGCATCATGCCATTTCTCTCCCAGAGTGCAACTAAACTTATCATCCACTCACAGGTCATCTCATGACTCGACTACTACAATGTTCGCCTCACTTGCTTCTATCTCACTCCACTCCAATCTGTCCCCAGGTCCGCAGCTAGGCTCATCTTCCTCTCCCGCCGCTCCACATCTGCCACTCCCCTTCGACAGAATCTACACTGGCTCCCATTCCCCTACACCATCCTCTTCAAACTCCTCACCCTCACATACAAGGCCATCTCGAATTCCACTGCTACCTACATCTCCAAACTCCTCTCCCTTCATACTCCCTCCCGCCCACTACGGTCGGCCAATGACCGTCGCCTCTCCTCTGCCCTGGTCACTGCTTCCCATGTACGAGTTCACGATTTTGCCCATGCTGCACCCTTTCCATCAGTGGAACGCGCTCCCCCGCTCCATTAGACTCTCCCCGACCTTGCTAAGTTTCAAACGGGCACTGAAAACCCACCTATTCATCAAAGCATACCCTTCCAATGCATAACCTAGTCCTGAGGCTGCTCCTCCATCCCCCTGCCTCATGCCTTGAACATATCTGCTTTGCTTACATCCTGCCATCAGGCTTCCTCCCACCTCATGTCATCTGTCTGTCGCCCCTCCACACTAGATTGTTAACTCTTCAAAGCAGGGCCCTCTTTCCTCTTGTCAAAGCACTCTTCTCTACACATTTCACTTGCAGCTCTCTCCTACCCAGCAACCATCTTTACCCGTTTTTTCTCCTGCTGGTAAAGGCTCATCTCTATATATGGCCGCCAGCCCCAAGTAGTACGGTGATTACTCCCTCGCTACTTACATCTAAGCTGTATTACGTTTTGAGAATTGTGGTGCTCTTTGTTACCTGTAATCTATTTTTGTTATTTATTTACTGTAATGCTAAGTTTTGTCTCCCTGTACTGTCCTTTGTATGGCGCTGCGAAACACTTGTGGCGCCCTATAAATAAAATGTAATAATAATAATCTGCTGCCGGGTGCTTAATAGTCTGCCTGCCCAGGTGTGGTGAAGTTCACTGTGATTATATAAGAAAATGCTAAACTGCTAAGGACTGACCTGCGTTTGCTTATTACTGAAACTTCAAGAACTGTCTGCAAGCCCTACTTTTTATTCTGAACTGTATTTGGGGTGTATGCTATTACTGTATGCAGAGACTGCCATGTTTGCTTCCATTCAGGCTGCAGCAGCTACTTGATGCTTTGTTGGTGAAGGACTTCTGTATATGCGAGTGGAGAACAACAATATCTAACTTTCTTGTTCATCCACTAGTGGTCACTGGAGTACTCTCGGGATATGGACGGCTTCCGTAGGAAACAGGGCACTGAATATTTAAATTTAGAACACTCCACCCCTCCATATCCCAGAGTACCTCAGTGTTTTTTCTGTGCTCGAAGTAGCAACAGGTCTGTGGCTCTGAGCAGCGGCCGGAACAGCCGCCGCCGCTGCTATTCCAGCCGCCACCGCTATTCCGGCCGCTGCTCAGAGCGCTTCAGGACGCGCTCCCCGCTGTCTGTCCCAGCGCGTCCCGCTACCCGGCTCCCGCTGGCGGCCCCACACGCTGCCCGCCCCGCACTGCATCCGCAACGGAGCATACAGGGGGGGGGCATTACAAGCTGTCAGCAGAGGGTACAATAAGCGGCAGGAGGGGGGATAAACTGCAGCAACAGCAGTATGCTAGGCTGCAGGGATGATTTCATACACGGATATATATCAGTTTAGATGCTTGTAACCTGTACTGTGACTATAATTTTAAGCATGGCAGCCATTTTAACCATGCTTCCTGTGTCTTCCTGCAGTGATTCCAGAACGTTCCTGTCCTACATCTCTACTCCACCGGAGGCGCAGGGGTGTTAGTGGGAATTTGGGATCACATTTCATAGTACTGGCCACGTGTACTGCACTTGGCCAGATATATATATATATATATATATATATATATATATATATATATATATATATATATATAGAGACACCTTGGTACTATTTTACTGAGTCGTGCAAGTGTCTGGTTTTTGTGTATTGTATTGTCTGTCTCCATAATGAGTAAGGCACCAGCAAAAATTAAGCATCACTGCAAAGTCTGTAGCAGTGTGTTACCGGATGGATCTACCACATGTCCAGTATGTTTTGTGGATTCAGTTACGAATACAATTTCTGCTCCGGTGTTAAAGCCAGTTTCGTCTCCGGACCCTCCATGGGAAATGCTAGCCAATGTATTGGCTGGGTTGCAATCAGAATTGTCCGCCGCTCGACAAGAGCGGGAAGCGGCAAGATCTGAGTCTAGGGTGAGACCGCTAGAACTACCGGAGGCGTCTCAGCCTTGCGAAAGGTCCAAATCCATTTTGGGTAGACGGGATAAATTTCATATGTCTTATGATTTACCAATTTCTGCTATGTTGCATTCTGACGATTCCATGCCAGACCTCACGGCACAAGATGAGGGTGAGGAGGGCGAAGTGGAGTCAGATAGTGAGGATTTTAACAGCTCAGGTATTGATAATCTCATCAGAGCGGTGCGTCAGTCTCTGAAGTTTACAGAAACTGAGGAGCCTCTGACAAATGATCAGGTCGTATTTACTAAACGACAGAGAACTCCAATGTGTTTGCCTGTTTCGGAGTCTCTTAATAAGATGTCAGTAGAAACACGACAGACTCCAGATAAACGGTTTTCTATACCTCGCAGATTTAAGTCTAGTTACCCGTTTCCAGACTCTGTGACATGTACATGGGAGAATCCACCAATAGTCGATTCGTCAGTGTCGAAACTTACAAAGAAATTAACCATACCAGTGCCAGCTGCTACTACGCTTAAAGACCCTTCAGATCGCAAAATAGAAACTATGCTAAAGTCCATGTATGTAGCAGCAGGAGTGCTGCTGAGACCTGGCTTGGTTGGCACCTGGGTCACTAAGGCGCTAATAGTATGGATAACAGAACTCAAGTCTGCCCTACATGACGAACACCTTATACTTCTTGCTGATCAAATGTGTGAGGCTGCGGAGTATCTCACTTCTCGCCTTTCATCGTCGCTAGTTACGGCACGACGAGCACTCTGGCTGCGTTCTTGGCAAGTGGAGGCAGAGGTCAAACGAGGTATAGAGGCGTTACCTTACGGTGGCAAGAAGTTGTTTGGTCCTGAATTGGACACATGGATTTCTGAGGCTACGGGAGGAAAGTCTGTTTTCTTACCATTGCCTCCACCGGTACCAAGACGGAGGTACTCTGGACCTGCGTTCAAATCCTTTAGACCTCAGTCCTTTCGCGGACGTGGCAGAGGAACAGCCACGCCTGGTAGACGTGGACGTGGTTTCCAACAAACCAACACAAGTCGTCAGGACGCTAAGGTTACCGACAAGCCAGTGGCATGACGGGCTACCAGCCCATCTCGGTTCTCCGATTGTGGGAGCACGCCTTCAGACGTTCCATTTGGCGTGGTTCCAGACATCCGCGGATGGGTGGATCCGCAATTTAGTGTTAGGTTACAAAATAGAGTTCAACTGTCTTCCGCCACTGCGGTTTTTCAAGACAGGACTGCCTCTGTCGGACGACAAGAGGGCGGTTCTGCAAATTGCCATTCAGTCCCTACTGGATTCAGCAGTTTTGATTCCGGTCCCTGTACACCAACAGGGTCAGGGTTATTATTCCACTCTGTTTGTGGTACCGAAGCCGGATGGCTCAGTCAGGCCAATATTGAACTTAAAGGGTCTCAATCGGTACGTAACTTACTACAGATTCAAGATGGAATCTCTGCGCTCAGTGATTGCAAGTTTAGAGCCAAAGGAATTCATGATTGCGCTAGATCTCAAGGATGCGTACTTACACATTCCGATTTGGCAGCCTAATCAAAGGTTCTTGCGGTTTGCAATACGCCAAAACCATTACCAGTTTCAGGCTCTACCGTTTGGCCTATCGTCAGCGCCTCGGGTATTCACCAAAGTGATGTCTGTGATGATAGCTTATCTCAGATCCTTGGGAGTGACAATAGTTCTGTATTTAGACGATCTGCTCATCAAAGCCCCGTCTCAACAGATGCTTCTCCAACATGCGCTACTAACGTACAATGTACTAGTTCACCACGGTTGGATTGTCAACTTCAAAAAATTACATCTCATTCCGTCTCAACGCCTTCAATTCCTAGGTATGATTCTCGATACGGTAAATCAAAGAATTTACCTACCACAACAGAAAGTACAGATTATTCGCCATCTAGTACAATTAGTGCTCAAGCCACGCACAGTCTCGGTACATTTGTGCATTCGCCTCTTAGGAACAATGGTGGCGGCTTTCGAAGCGCTTCAGTTCGGAAGATTTCACTCACGTCCTTTTCAACTGGATGTGCTTGCACAGTGGTCGGGCTCGCATCTGCAGATTCACCACAGGGTGAGGTTGTCGCCAAGGGCAAGGGTGTCTCTACTCTGGTGGCTCAAGGAACACAATTTAACCGCAGGGAAACTATTCGGCGGCTGGAATTGGATAATTCTAACGACGGACGCGAGTCTCAGAGGTTGGGGAGCTGTAGTTCAAAATTGTCAACTCCAGGGTCTCTGGGCGGATGACGAAAGATTGCTGTCTATAAATGTCCTGGAACTCCGCGCAATTTACAATGCACTACGACAAGCAGTACACATGCTTCGCTCTCAGCCTGTCCAAGTGCAGTCAGACAACGCAACGGCAGTCGCATACATCAACAAACAAGGAGGAACGAGAAGCCGCATGGCAATGCGGGAAGTAGCTCGAATCCTCAATTGGGCAGAATACCACCAGGTGATATTGTCGGCAGTGTTCATTCCGGGAGTGGACAACTGGGAGGCGGATTATCTCAGCCGTCGGGATTTTCATCCAGGAGAATGGGCATTAAATCCAGAGGTGTTTCACATGTTGGTTCAGCGGTGGGGTTACCCTCAGGTGGACCTGATGGCGTCTCGCCACAATCACCAAACACTCCAGTATGTGTCCAGAACGAGAGATCCAAAGGCAGTGGCGGTGGATGCTCTCACAATCGCGTGGCCATACAGCCTAGTGTATCTGTTTCCACCGTTTCCGCTGCTCCCTCTGGTGCTAAAACGGATCAAAAGAGAGTCTGTCACAGTCATACTAGTGGCTCCTCATTGGCCTCGAAGAGCTTGGTTCTCGGATCTCCACGGACTACTCACAGACGATCCTTGGCCGCTCCCTCTACGTCCGGACTTGTTACAACAGGGTCCGTTCCTTTACCCCGATTTAGCGCGGCTGCGTTTGACGGGGTGGCTTTTGAGACCGCCCTCTTGAGAAGAGAGGACATTCCGGAATCTGTTATACCAACCATGTTACGTGCTAGGAAGCCAGTTACGGCAGCTCATTATTACAGAATTTGGCGTGCCTATATAGGTTGGTGTGAAACTCGAAAGTTTCTGACATCATCTTTCAAGTTATCCCGTCTTTTGTTATTTCTACAAACGGGGTTAGATGGAGGACTGCGTTTATCTACACTAAAGGTGCAGGTATCTGCTTTGTCAATTTACTTTCAAAGAAGATTGGCTCTATTGCCGTCTATACACACCTTTCTGCAAGGTGTCCTCAGAGTACAGCCTCCATTCATTCCACCTACAGCGCCATGGGACTTGAATCTGGTTTTAGATTTCTTACAGTCTTCATATTTTGAACCCTTACAGCAAGTGGATAGAAAGTTTCTCACTTGGAAAACAATTTTTCTTCTAGCCTTAGCTTCGGCAAGGCGTGTTTCAGATTTGGGTGTCTTGTCATGCAAGCCACCGTATTTGGTGTTTCATGATGACAGAGCGGAACTTCGGACGAATCCCGCTTTCTTACCAAAGGTAGTGTCATCTTTTCACATCAATCAACCAATAGTAGTTCCTGTGTTGACAGCACATTCTGGAACTCTGGATGTGGTACGCGCTTTACGCGTTTGTTTTCCCGAACGTCTACAGTTCGTAAGATGGATACGTTGTTTGTTCTCTATGATGCTGCCAAGATGGTTTGGCCAGCGTCTAAGCAGACCTTATCCAGATGGATAAAACTGACCATACGTCAGGCTTACCTTCATGCTAGATTACAGCCGCCTACATCAGTAACAGCTCATTACACACGTTCTGTGGGAACTTCATGGGCAGCTGGTCGTGGAGCTTCTACGACGCAGCTTTGCCGTGCGGCTACATGGTCTTCAGTGCACACGTTTGTGCGCTTTTACAAGTTTGATACGTTTGCGGCATCAGCATCTAGCTTTTGGCCGCCTAGTGTTACAGGTGCCAAACAGCTCTCCTGCCCACGGGGGAAGCTTTGGTACGTCCCAAGAGTACTCCAGTGACCCCTAGTGGATGAAAAAGAAAATAGGATTTTGGTACTTACCAGGTAAATCCTTTTCTTTGAATCCATAGGGGGCACTGGACGCCCACCCAAAGCAGTTTTACCTGGTTTGTGGTAAGTTCAGGGGATCTTATGGTAACACACTCTCACCGACTGGTTCAAATTATCAAGTGCTGGTTATGGTGTCAACTGTTTAGTTGTCAGTAACGTTATGGGTCAACTTCGTTGTTGTCCGTTATGTTATATGTAATACTCCATTGTCAACCTCTCTATAGCTCCTGTTCGGCTCAGTAAAAAACACTGAGGTACTCTGGGATATGGAGGGGTGGAGTGTTCAAAATTTAAATATTCAGTGCCCTGTTTCCTATGGAAGCCGTCCGTATCCCAAGAGTACTCCAGTGCCCCCTATGGATTCAAAAAAAGGATTTACCTGGTAAGTACCAAAATCCTATTTTCTAAGATTGGAAGCTACTGTATGTATCGAAAGCATTTTGTTACTCTGGCCTATTTTTCACAATTGTGTGTAGTTCAGAAAATTAATATTCCTTATTACAGTGCTTTAGAATGTGTATTCAGGGTCATTTACTAAGGACCATTGTCAGGGACAAGAGCTTCAAATAGTGCCAGTCCTGGGTGATGGGTAGCTAAAACTTTACTTCTGAGTTCAGATCCCTGCTTCACAAAGATGCTCAGCCCACACTGAAAATCAGGATTACTGCACGGAAACTCACTTATTGCATGCAAACTGCGAATCAATGGATTTGAATGGATCATGAGTTCACGAGTGCTCCTGAAGCTGCAAGGAAATATACACCCTCAAGGATTCATGCACAGGTGAATCTTTGCTTATTGGATCAGGTCAGCGTGGTAATTGAATATGCCCCTGACGGACAAATTTCTGCATTGTCTATTCTGTAATAAAAATCTGGCTACAAAGGAATTAGGGCCTAATTCAGATCTGATCGTAGCCCTGCAACGCCTGCGCCCTCCCACCCAGTGACCGCCTCCACCTGTCAATGAGGCAGTTGCGATCACTAGGCAACGACAGTTGTGCGCGGGCCTGACCTGATTGCTGCGATGAATGGCAGTGTGTGATCAAGTCAGAATCACCCCCTTAGTCATTAAGCCCCGTACACGGTGCGATTTGTCACTACAATTTTGACTGTACAGTGTAGTCAAAATCGTAAGAAAAGTTAGTGCAAATCGTACCATGTGTATGCTCTCGCGATGTCGATGCGCACTCTGCATCGTAAGGAAAAAATAGACTCTGCCAGCAGTGTCGATTTTGGCTAGATTGGAAGCTCATGCCTCTGGGCAGTTTCTAGCCGATATCGCCCATAAGACCAAATCGCACCGTGTGTATGCACCAATAGTCTTATGGCATTTGAATCTAAGGGTGGTATCCAATTAGCTGCAGTGAATTGCCGCAGCTAATTAATTCTTCTGGTGGCTATCCATATAGCCCTGTAACCCTGCACTTATCGGGGATTTTGCTTGGGACGACTCAGGCATGCGAAGCATAATCCCCGATAAGCAGCTCCAGGAGACCCTTTTTGGCCGATAACACATGGGAACTTATCCTGGATCCCATGTGTTATTGCCTGATGGGTGATTTACCGCACAGTACGAATGGGCTGTAATTGGGTAGCCTGATAATATTATTGGGCTAAAAACCCCATTGCTCCCTGTGACGGGACTGTCCCGTACGACAGCCCTCACTGCTTCGCGTCCAGTCCCCAGTCACAGGATGGATGGTTAGGTCACACCGGACCTGGCCACACAGGTGATTCCCGCTTACCGTCAGTAACCGCCTGTTACTGACTCCACCCACTGCGCTGTGGGTGGGTACTACGCTGCCACCACCAGACTCCTCGTAGCCGTGGCGTCTGGAAACATGGTTCTGCTCTGTATGCGTTGACACACTGCCTTACCACACCTGTGTGGTGTTGACGAATCCCCACTAGGCGCTTGACTAGGCCTCTACCTGGTAGCTGGCTGGAGGTGGAGCTTGGGGACTCTGGGTACACCCTGGACAGCCGGAGAACAGAGCTAGGTTTCGCCTAGCCCTGCAGTTCACAAGATGAAGCGGTCGTCTTGAGGCAGATGATGTTTATTTGCTCAAATAGTCTTAAAAAAGACTTCCCTATTGCTGGGGGCAACAGCAATACAGCAGATGTTTACAGCAAAAGAAAATGGTATAATAACATCTCTGAAGCTCACAGGCCTCCTCTTTTTACACAGTAAAACTGCAATGCATCTCAGGGGGTAGCAATTTCCTTCATCCTGTCACACACAGACAAACTTCTTGTAATTTACACATAAATCTGCATCCTACATAATGCAGCTTAAGAAATCTTAGATCAAACTGTTGTTAAACGAAACCCACTAGTTTGCATTCATAAAACACAATGTGATTAATATGTTCCTGTCTCTCTCACACCTCCATGTAAAACCAGTGTTGGCTTATCACACAACAGGAGATGCTGGAAACACAAACAGTCTTCTCTCCAAACCTTCATTTGTATCTCAAAGAAAATGTTTGGCCACCAAAAGCCTGCCAATTGACACCTATTCCCTGCTGGAGCTAGGACAATTAACATACGACTTTCTATGCAAAAGTGTCTCAAGAACAATTGTCAAGGCCTTACAGAAACAAAATACCTTGTACTTTTCTCATAAGTGCCCTGTCCATGCAGTTCTATAACCGTGCAGTCCATAATTCTCCAGCTGCGCACTGTGCAGTGATATAACATATGACACATTATTTTTAAACAGTCCGCGCCTGGTGCCGTAAGTACATTTAACAGTGGCGCCAAGTGCCTATTGTCCTTAAAATGACGCCAGGCACCTTACGGGTTAACCCCTTACATGCCATGGGCCGCCATTAACCATGTGGTCTCCGGCCACACTCCCGTGCGGTAAATCATCGCATTTAATAGGATACCGCCCTAAATCTAGGTGCCCCCATGTCCTCCCTCTTTAAAGCATTAGAGGAGGGTTCCCTTAAGTTCATGACACAAAATGGTGTTTCATTTTGCAGTTACATCTGCCAAGAGAGTACAGTAAGTGAGCTGCAAGCTTAATGGTCAAAAGAATCATTTCCTAATATTTTTCCTGATAGTGGAATTAGGGACCCGTTGAGCTTTCCAAACTGCAATGGTTTCATCAATCCATAATAACCGGCAAATGATACTACCAGCATTTTATCCGGATCCCAAAGATTATAAAGAAAATAAATTACATACTTTCTATCTTGTAATGGGCAATTACCATCTGCTTGTCAAGGATGACAAAGATCAGTGTAATGCAGTATCTTGTCTTTCTTACATGAGTCAGAAAAGATAAAGGGGGTCATTCTGATCTGATCGCACGCTAGCTATCAGATAGTCGCCGCCTATGGGGGAGTGTATTTTTGCTTTGCAAGTGTGCAAAACGCTTGTGCAGCCGAGCGGTACAAAAAAGTTTTGTGCAGTTTCTGAGTAGGTCTGAACTTACTCAGCCGCTGCGAACACTTCAGCCTCTCTGGTCCCGGAATTGACGTCTGACACCCGCCCTGCAAACGCTTGGACACGGCTGCATTTTTTCCAACCACTCCCTAAAAACGGTCAGTTGACACCCATAAACGCCTTCTTCCTGTCAATCTTTTTGCGATCGGCTGTGCGAATGGATTCTCCGTTAAATCCATCGCCCAGCACCGATCCGCTTTGTACCCGTACAACTCGCCTGCTCATTGCGGTGCATACGCTAGCATGCGATTAGGTCAGAATGATCGCCAAAGTCCCAAGTAAGCAGACTCTCTAGGTGCATTAGAGAACTCATTATAAGAAAGAAGAATATAAGGTAAAAGACAGTGGGGGTAATTCAGAGTTGATCACAGCAGCAAATTTGTCAGCAGTTGGGCAAAACCATGGTGCTGATTCAGACCTGATCGGTGCTGTGCATTTTCACACAGCAGCGATCAGGTCTGAACTGCGCATGTGCCAGTGCATGCCAGACATCCAATGGCTGTTGTAGCCCTGCGATCACCTCTGCCTGATTGACAGGCAGAGGAGGTCGCTGGGCGGGAGGGGGAGGGCTGGCGTGTTTGGCAGCCATTTAGGGGGCGCGGCCCGGCCAAAGCAAGCATGCAGCCGCTGCGACCTGGGCAGCGCGCAGGCGCTGCGATGGCTGGGAGCTACTTCTGAAGTACAAAAGCATCGTCGCTGTGCAATGCTTTTTTACTTGTGCGACGGGGCAGGGACTGACATTCAGGGCGGACTAGCCCTGTTCTGGACGCCTCCCCCGTATGTCAGTGTGACTGATCGTAGATGTGCTAAATTTAGCACATCTATGATCAGGCCTGAATTAGCCCCCATGTGCACTGCAGGTGTGGCAGATAATAGGATTTTAATACCTACCGGTTAATCCTTTTCTCTTAGTCCGTAGATGATGCTGGGGACACTAAAAAAACATGGGGTATAGACGGGATCCGCGGGAAACATGGGCACTTTAAGACTTGAAAAGGGGTGTGCACTGGCTCCTTCCTCTATGCCCCTCCTCCAGACTCCAGTTATAGGAACTGTGCCCAGGGAGACGGACAAATTTCGAGGAAAGGATTTATTGTTAAACTAAGGTGCTATTCATACCAGCACACACCGCAAACACACCGCAAAACGTGGCATTCAACAGAACCCAAGCCAACGGCATGAACCAATGTCAGCAACAGGCTGACTACAAACATAACACAACATGCGTGTAACCAGAATTAATAACTGCAGATACAGTACGCACTGGGACGGGCGCCCAGCATCCTCTACGGACTAAGAGAAAAGGATTTACCGGTAGGTATTTGTGATGTTAGTGTATTAGAATGCTTAATATTTGTAGACACTCCCTTACTAATCTGTGTAAGCCTGAATCTTCAGTGATGGTCCCTAGGACCAGGGGGATGCTGGGAAGTGGGCGGTCCAGTGTGTCTGGAGTTGGTGATGGAATAAAGCAGCACAGCAGTGAACTCACATGTCTCTGTGTCCTTATGACTGGATTTACAAACATGAGCAAAACATGGTGTCAGAAGAAGTTCAACTTGGGCTGCTATTGCTCTTAGAGTGTGAAAGAATCCTGCAGAAGTCTGTATGGCTGTGATACTCAGTGTCTGCAAAGCCTGCCGTGTGCTCCTCTCTTCAAACAGTGAGTAACCATGGATAAACTGGATCCTTCAACTGGCATGCTGATGTCTGGTAACTTGTCTGAAAACTGGAAAAGATTTAAGCAAAGGTTTAATATATATCTTGCTGCATGTGGAGCTGATACAGAGGCTGACAAAACTAAGGCATCCATTTTCCTACATGTGATAGGAGAGGATGTGCTGGACATTTATAATAGTTTTCAGTTTGATGAGGGGCAGAATATGGTGCTATCTTCTATAATGCAAAAGTTTGAAGATTACTTTGTGCCAAGGAAAAATGTGACATATGAAAGATATGTTTTTCACATGTGATCAGAAGTCTGTAGATGGGTTTGATCAGTATGTTATAGAGCTGCAATCACTCAGTAAAACCTGTGAGTTTGGTGATTTAAAGGATTCACTGATTAGAGATCGTATTGTCTGTGGAATACCTGATAATGGACTCAGAGAGAGACTGCTGAGAGAGCAAGACCTAATACTAGACAAGGCAGTGACTATGTGTAGATCTGCAGAAATAACTAGATTTCAAGCCAAAACGTTACACAAGGAAGTTGATGCTGCTGTCCATGTAGTGCAGAAAACAGAGCCAAGCAAACCTCCATTCTCAAGAATGAAGCAGTCTAAGCCACAGTCTAATAAGGAAATGTGTAGTAGATGTGGAAATGCTCACTATCCTAAAATGTGCCTGGCTTATGGTAAAACCTGCATGAAATGTGGTAGACTTAATCACTTTGCCAAATGCTATAAAATGAAAAGTGAAACAACCAATGTGCATGCTGTTAAACAAACAGGAATTCTTTGTGGATTGCATTGAACTTTGCAGTGCAGATAAGAAGGAATGAATTGTCCCTTTAACTGTGAACGAGATTATCATTCCCTTTAAGCTTGATACTGGCGCGCAGGTGAATTTAATATCGTTTCAATACTATAACACTTTTAGAGGAAAACCTAAAATTCATCCAGCCAAAGTGAAAGTTACAGGGTACACTGGGGAGGAAATTCCTGTGAAAGGTACATGCTTAGTGACACTGAAATATAAGGGACAACAGTTTAAAACATCTCTACTGATTGTTGATAAAAATGTGCAACCGATTCTAGGATTTAGTGCCTGTGAGAAACTAAGCTTGCTAAAGAAAGTTTTTATGGTGACATCACAAGTAGAGATGACTGCAAATCGATGTTTACAGCATACAGAGACTTGTTTGAAGGTCTAGGTTGTTTGCCTGGAGAGCATAAACTAAATATAGACACGCAAGTTTCTTCAGTGTTACACCCCTCTAGAAAAGTGCCGTTTGTGCTGAGAGAAAAACTGAAACAAGAGTTAAATCGCATGGAAGCCTTGGGTGTGATACAGAAAGTTGATGAGCCTACTGAATGGGTAAGCTCCTTAGTAATTGTTGAAAAGAAAAATGGACAACTCAGATTATGTCTAGACCCCAGAGATTTAAACAAAGCTATTAAACGAGAACATTTCAAACTACCAACCAGAGATGAAATCATGTCGCAATTTGCGGGAGTAAAATGGTTCAGTAAATTGGACGCATCTTCAGGATTCTGGCAAATGAAGCTAGATGAGGCCAGCTCAAAGCTTTGTACATTTAATACACTAGAAGGTCGATACAGATTTCTTCGACTACCATATGGAATATTGTCTGCTTCAGAAGTATATCACAAAAAGATACACATGCTTTTTGAACATATTACAGGTGTTGAAACAATGATGGATGACATTATTGTCTGGGGATCTACAAAGGAAGAACATGATTCTAGATTGAGACAAGTAGTGGAACTTGTCAAGAAAGTGAATCTAAAGCTAAACAAGGACAAATGTGAATTTGGCATGAATACACTTACCTTTATGGGCGACGTGGTCTCGGATCAAGGTGTAAAACTGGGACCCAAGGAAAATATCAGCCATAGTGAACATGGAACGTCCTAACAACAAAGACGATGTCAGAAGATTCCTAGGAATGATTACTTACTTAGGAAAGTTTATTTTTCAACTCTCTGAACGAACAGCCTCTCTTAGATGGTTGTTGGACAAAGATAACGAGTGGATATGGTCACATGAACAAGAAGAAAGTTGGCAAAACTTGAAACAGATCATTACAGAGCAACCAGTGCTAAAATTCTTTGATCCTGCGAAAAGAATAAGAATTTCAGCAGATGCTTCACAATTTGGCCTAGGCTCAGTGCTGTTACAAGAACATGAGGATACATGGCAACCAGTAATCTATACAAAAAGAGCACTGACAAGTGCTGAAACAAGGTATGCTCAGATAGAAAAAGAACTTCTAGCGATCACATATGCATGTGAGCGATTTCATCAGTTTGTGTATGGTCAAACATTTACAGTGGAAACTGACCACAAGCCATTGGTAGCTATCATGACTAAATCATTACATGACTGTCCCATGAGAATTCAACGAATGCTTATCAGACTACAGAAATATGATGTACACTTGCTGTACTGTCCCGGCAAATACATGTACATTGCTGATACACTTTCTCATGCCATGGACAAAAGTGAAGGTTCCAAAAGTCTGATGGATGAAGAGATAGAAGCCTATGTTAATTTGATCGTAGCTTCTCTACCAGTGTCTCTTGCAAGACAAGAACAGATTAGGAAAGAAACTGAGACAGATGACACAATGAAAGTGTTGAAAGATATCACTCTGAAAGGTTGGCCAGCAGAAAAACATGCGTGCCCGCTGTCTATCCATGATTATTGGATGTACCGCAGTGACCTTACAGTTGTCGATGGTATTATTTACAAAGGCAATAGGTTTGTCATACCTGCACGACTAAGAAAAACTATGCTGTGCAAGATACATGAAGGCCACTTAGGAGAAGAAAAATGTAAGCGGAGAGCCCGTGAAGTTATGTATTGGCCAAGAATGAACCAAGACATAGCACAGACTACAGCTACATGTGAATTATGTCTTACGTATAGACCGAAACAACAAGTCGAGCCACTGAGTCCTCACGCAGTGCCAGAGAGACCGTACCAGAAAGCTGGCACAGATTTGTTTGATTGTAATGGGAAAACATACATTGTTGTGACTGATTATTAGTTTAGACAAGATTTACACAACTGCGCCTGCTTGCAAAGTAAAGTGTCAGAAATAATTTGTTTAAGTGAAAAAACCACGGAATATTATGTAGTATGAAAAATACTGACGTTTATTTGTATAAATGATATAAGGTCAAAATTTGCTTTTTCCCAAATATGTGAAAATAATCATAAATTTGGGCAAAGAATATTGATAAAGATGTAGACTAGAAGAAATGTGAATACAAAAATTGATATATATATATATATATATATATATATATATATATATATATATACTAGAAAAAGAAGGAAAAAATCATAAAAATAAAAATTAAAAATAAAAATGAAATGGAAAATGGAAACTGGAAATGGAAAAAATTGAAAAAATATATATATAAGTCCCAAATGTCTGGTGTAAACAGAGTGTGGCGTCCCACCTCTTTTCCACCTTTATTGTTGTTTTGTACTATCTGGTATCACAGTATAAATTGGTATTTCTGGATTGACAGGAATGTTAAATTGCAAAGTTAGTCACAGTATCGCTGCGGGGTACCCCAATCTGGACAGTGGTGGGATGAGGTGATCAGGGAGAAGGTAATCAGGTGATTACCACTGTCCAGATTGGGGTACCCCGCAGCGATACTGTGACTAACTTTGGAATTTAACATTCCTGTCAATCCAGAAATACCAATTTATACTGTGATACCAGATAGTACAAAACAACAATAAGGTGGAAAAGAGGTGGGACGCCACACTCTGTTTACACCAGACATTTGGGACTTATATATATATTTTTTCCATTTCCAGTTTCCATTTTCCATTTCATTTTTTATTTTTATTTTTATGATTTTTTCCTTCCTTTTTTCTAGTATATATATATATATATATATATATATATATATATATATATATATATATTTTTTTTTTTTTGTATTCACATTTCTTCTAGTCTACATCTTTATCAATATTCTTTGCCCAAATTTATGATTATTTTCACATATTTGGGAAAAAGCAAATTTTGACCTTATATCATTTATACAAATAAACGTCAGTATTTTTCATACTACATAATATTCCGTGGTTTTTTCACTTAAACAAATTATTTCTGACACTTTACTTTGCAAGCAGGCGCAGTTGTGTAAATCTTGTCTGAACTTTAATTACTGGAGGTTTCTGGGTTTAGCCTCTCACACGTACTGCTGCCACCCCAGTATCACTTATATAAGTAGAGCGTTGGTCACATTTACAAAGTGACTGATTATTACTCTAACTACCCTGAGGTGAAGACACTACATACAACTACTAGTAAAGCCGTAATCAATTGCATGAAGTCAATCTTTGCAAGGCATGGTGTTCCTATGGAAGTGTTCACTGACAATGGTCCTCAGTTTTCCAGTGCTGAATTTAGACAATTTGCTGATGAGTGGGAATTTGTCCATACTACATCAAGTCCCCACTATCCACGCTCAAATGGGTTGGTGGAAAGGTTCTGTAAAAACTGTAAAGAGTCTCATGAAAAAAGCTCAAGAAGGTAAAGAAGATTTCTACAAAAGTCTTTTACCATCAATAAGTTTTTATTATTTTTCAACAACAAAAAAGGGTAGGGTACAAAAAGAAAGAGGGGGGGATGGATAAACAATTATAAGGGGGGGAAACATCTATAATAATAGATTCACAATGAATCAAATTTGAACATGGTATCTGCATATAAATACACAACCATACATGAGCACAAAGAGACCGGAGTATTTATGGACTGAGCCCAAGGGAGTCATTCGGTTTGTTCAAAGGGAACAGGCTGGGACTAGGACTAGAAGCGGTCGGTAAGGATTGGGACCGGACTCTACTTGATTCATATTCCTGCCATAATGACCAATCTGGTAGTATCGCAGGGGGATGAAGTGACATTGCCACAAACTGTGTTTCCATCTCACAATGGAATTCAATTTTTTTAATAACCTTCGAAATATGAGGCAATGTAGACTGTTTCCAGTTTTGCGCCAGAGCTGCTCTTGCCGCTATGAGAATGTGACCCAATACATATTTGTGTCGGGAGGATAGGGTATCCGGCATCAAATGAAGCAACGCCATAGTAGGGGAGGGGCTTAGAGACATATAGAGGACATTATTAATTAAATCAAATACAGCCACCCAAAAGGGGGCCAGTAGAGGACAGGACTAAAAAATGTGAAAAATATCACCTACTTCCCCACAGTGCTGCCAATAAAATTTTGAGCATGAGGGCCAGAACACATGGAGTCTATCCGGGGTGAGATATAGTCTGTTCATCAACTTTGTGTGCATCTCAGTGTGGTTAAGACACTTAGACATAGTGTGTGAAGACATATAGATGTTACTCCATTGGGAATCGGACAGTCCGAGGCCCAAATCCTCCTCCCACTTAATCTGTGCCTTGACTTTAGGGTTGGGCAATAAGGCCATGAGAATGTTGTTCCAATAGGATATTTCTCCCTTAGAGTAAGTCACATTCAGCCTAGCATAAACTCGATGAGTATATGGATGAACATCTCTGGTAACAACAGGAAGCGAGCTCCACCAATGACTAATTTGGTAATAACTCAGTCGTGAGGAATCAGGTAAGGAAAATTTAGATTGCAGGACAGGGAAAGGTATCATTACTGAACCATCTGATAAATCACTGTGTAGAGAGGCCACATAAATGCCATCGAGATATATTCAAATTTGGAATTAGTTTCATCAGGGCACGAAGAGAAATGGATGTAAAGGTAGGTGGTGTAGCAGTCCGTTTTGCCGCTAATTTGTCCCACGAGTAGAGGGAAGTGTTGGTAAAGAAGATGGTCGGAGACTCTTAGGGGTATGTAGTATGTCCCCCAACGGGTAAGCTGTACAGGCTTCTCTCTCCAGACTAGCCCATCCCAGTTCTGATCCAGCTGCCCCAAACATCCTTACATGTGCTAATGTACACGCCTCATGGTAAAGTGTAAGATCTGGCATCGCCAGTCCTCCTAAAGTCTTGGGTAGAACCATCCGTGTGCGAGCTATTTTAGGAGCCTGTGCTGCCCATATATATTTTTACCATAATGGCCGTAAATTTATCAAGATACTGGTTAGGAAAGGAGTAGGGTATAGTACGGAAAAGGTACATCAGTTTGGGAATGAGGGACATTTTGAACGCAGCTAGGCGTCCAAGCCAAGAGAAATCATATAACGCCCAGGATCTGGTTAAAAGTGTGAGTGAGGCAAGAAGGGGTTTGAGATTTTCCTCTAATACTGTCTCTATACTAGGGGATATGGAAACACCTAAGTAATTGAGAGACGAAGTTTGCCAGTTATAGGGGTATTTTGATTGAAGAGTAGCGAGAGAATCTGAGAGGTTAATTGGCAGAGCATCCATTTTTGCAGTATTGAGCCTATAGTAAGAGGATTTACTATAATCATCTAATAAAGAATGTAAGTGGGGGAGGGACTCTATGGGGTCAGTTACAAATAGCAGAACATCATCAGCGAAGAGGCACATTTTATGCGACTGGGACCCAAGGGAAACACCAGGGAACAGGGTACCGAGGCGGATTTTCGCTGCCAAAGGTTCTATAGCAAGCGCAAAGATTAGCGGGGACAGGGGGCAGCCCTGTCTTGTGCCGTTAGTAATGGGAAATACATCTGATAAACAGCCATTACTAAACACTCGAGCTGAGGGGCAATGGTATAATGCAAGCATAGAGGTGAAAATCCGACCGCTGAAACCAAATTTGGATAGGACTGATCTCATATATGGCCAACCTAACCGATCAAATGCCTTCTCCGCAACCAAGGATAGCAGGAGAAGACCCCGATCAGATGGCAAAGAATCGAGGAGATTAAAGACTCTGCGGGTATTATCCGACGCCTGCCTTCCCGGTACAAACCCCACTTGGTCCTGGTGGATCAAGGTAGGCAAGAAGAGTTTCACTCGGGTGGCAATTAGCTTGGCAAATAATTTAATGTCTCCATTCAATAACGCTATGGGGAGGTAATTCTGGCAGGAAGAGAGGTCCTTCCCTGGTTTAAGCAACGTCACCACCAGCGCCTCCAGCATCTCCCTGGGGGGGGGGGGGGCGCCTGTCTCAGTTATATCATTAAAAACGTTGGTCAATGTAGGTGTCAATAGTACTTGGCATACTTTATAAAAATTGTTTATGAAACCGTCCGGTCCCGGAGCTTTACCTGAGGGCAGCGACCCGATTGCCTCAACAACTTCATCCGAGGACCAGGGAGCATTCAAGAGCTCTACCTGGGCCTCCGACAAAGAAGGAAGACGCAGAGAACTTAAAAAGCTATCAATGGACGAAACTGTAGGTTGGTGGGTGGTGGGGTCCGACGAGAGATTATATAGTTGGGCATAGTAATGGGCAAATTGGTTTGAGATATCCAGTGGGTTGGAGATTTTTAAACCGGAGGGGGAAAGTAAGAATTTAATTTTATTCCGAGCCTGTTGGGATCATAATCTTCGGGCCAGTAACCTGCCTGGTCTATTACCTGCTATATAGAATCTCTTGCGCAATCTATTCAAAGCTTGCTGTGTTCGGGCCATTAAAAGTTTCTGCAGTTGGTCCCGTACAACGGAAAGCTCCTTTCGAATGGACAGAGACGGGGTTTGTTTGTTTTGGTCTTCCAAACATTTCAATTTAGCTTCTAAGTCGCTTTGTAATTTAGCTGACTGGCATTTTAGTAATGCACCTGCTTGGATAGCCGTTTCCCTAACTACTGCTTTTAAGGCACACCAGTGATTACATGTGGACGTGTCTGAGGGGGCATTAGACAATAGATAACCTGATATACTATCCTCAATCATCTTTTTAGATACATGATTGGAGAGCAGCTGAGGGGATAGCCGCCAAGGGTGGGGGGGTAGGCAGTGGCGTCACAAGGCGGGTGCGGGGGGTGCGGCCCGCACCCGGGTGTGACGCCTGGAGGAGGGTGACACCAAATGTCAGCTCCTCCGCACTGACAGGAACCAGGTGCTGCAGGGAGAAAGTCTCCTACAGCACCCGGCTCCTGTCACAGAAGAGGAGCCGACAGCGGATGGAGACTGGCTCTGGGGGAAGCCCAGCATCTCCGGAGATGCTGGGCACGCCCCCAGAGTGACGATTCCGGGATCCCTGTGAAGCCACTCCCCCTAAGTGCAAGGCCACGCCCCTTTTTGCTGCGGTCGCTGCAGGAGATCAGGGGCACGCACCGGGTGTCACCACACCCGGTGATGCCTCTGGGGGTAGGTACTGTCTATCAAGATCCCACCGGCAAAGTATCGGGGCATGGTCCGACCACGTTATGGAAGAATGTCCACTGAACGAATGTGCTGTAGAGTCCATTTGTCACAGAAAGTGATATCAATGCGTGAATATGAATTATGTACAGGTGAGTAAACGGTGTAATCCCTTGCCGAAGGGTTCTGGACTCTCCAAGTGTCGTACAAATCAAATTCATTCACCAACACCCTAAACCCAGTGGAAGATGGAGATGGGGGGGCCGAACTCAACGGAACACCCCTCTGGGATCTATCTAAGGTTGGATCTAATACCAGGTTAAAGTCTCCCAGAACCATCAAGGAACCTTTACGAAGTGCCTGAATTTTAGTGAATAATTTACGCAAAAAGGGAAGCTGGTTGGCATTAGGGGCGTACACCGATACTATAGTCACCAGTTTATCAGCCAAAAGGCCTTGCACAATCAAGTATCTGCCATTTTTATCAGACGCTTGTGCTTGCAACACAAAGGGTGTCTTTGCACTAATCAGAATCGCCACTCCATTACGCTTAAATGGGCCATTTGCAAAAAAACGCTGGGGATATCTCTGGTCACCAAAGACCAGGGGTTTCAGTGATGAAAAGTGGGTTTCTTGTACCGCAGCAATATCCACTTTCTGTTTAAAAATAGTTAAGGGCCAATCTCCTCTTATTAGGGGAGTTTAACCCCTTAACATTTAACGACAATATCCGAACCATGACTTATATAATTGAAATGCATGTCAACAGTCTCCACCAGCCGCACATTGAACCACCAGCCTAACACATTATCAAATAGTAGATGTTTCCTAGAAAATAAAAACTGACAAAAAAGAAAAAGGGAGAAAAAATTACATGGGTATAAACAAAAATTGGGCATAGATAGATTCAGGGAGCAGACCACTCGGCTCGGATTCTAGGTCGATTGCCAAGGCCTTGGGGCTGTTTAACGGAAATGTCCCAGTCCGACAACAGCTTGACCCCCGGCATCCAGAGAGGCAACTACATAAGAGGATCCTTCGTAAGTGATGATCAGCTTTACTGGGAAACCCCATCTGTAGGGTATGTCGTTAGCACGGGGGGCCGCCGTTATCGGAGCCAGGTTCCTTCTTTTCGCCATTGTCACAGCTGAGAAGTCTGGGAAGATTTGGAGCCCTCCCAGGACATCAGAATCTCCTACATTCCTTGCCGCTTTGAGAATTTTTTCCTTGGTAGGGAAAAAATGGACGCGTAGTAGAGTGTCTCTAGGGAGATCGTTAGATACCGTGCGTGGTCGAGGCAATCGGTGTATACTGTCGATAAGCAAATCTCGAGTGTCAGCGTCCGGCAACAGCTTGCGGAAGATGGCCATGGTGTAGCCTTCCAATTCCGAGTTAGCTACCGAGTTCGGAATGCCTCTTATTTTAACGTTATTCCGTCGGGAACGGTCCTCCATATCCACCATTTTATCTTGTAGCGCGTCCAGATCGGCCCTCTGCTGGTCATGTGCAGTGATGAGATCGTTGTGGGACGACACAAGTTCCTACAACTTATGCTCCAAATGATCCGTACGGTTTCCAACCTCAATCAGGTCTGTCTTGACTTCCCTAATTGCCGCTGTGAGATCGGCAGCCAAATCAGATTTAAATGCCGACAGAATCTGACATAGGGATTTCACCGTCAGGGGCGCCTCAGAATCCACATCTATGCCAGCAATAGCATGGTGCCCAGCGGGTTACTTGATTTCAGAGGGGCCGAGGCAGTAGCAGTGCGTTCCCCCCGAGGGGACGATGAGGCGAAAGGTAATTTCTGTATAGGGAAAGACACTTTAGGTGGCAGTGCCCCTTTTACCTTTTTAGGGGGCATAATAGAGGAGACCAGAGGTAGTTGTAAAGGAGCAGGACAGGCGCAGCGGCAGATAACTTTATTCACAGAGTTGCGGAACACGGAGGACCGTCAGGTGTCGGACACATTAAACATGAGTGGTGGATGAGGACAGGAGAGGATCACATCAGAGACTCACTGCAGCATCCCACTAAGCTGCCTGTCACAGAACCAGGGTATATCAATGGCAACAAAAGATGCACTCACACTGCACCTGAGAATGGCACTGTAAGCTGTGGAACTCTGTTTAATTCACGGAGGGGTGCCAGCCACGAGCCTGCTAGTGACTGATCTCTCCCAGGGATGCTGGTGGTGCAGGAGAGAACAGCTCCAGTGTCAGCAGGGATTTTCCAAGATGGCCACCGCGGCTCCCAGGCGCCAGATCTGCTGCTGGTGCCCCCTGTGTGCACCAAGCCAGGGCAGGTTTCCACCACAAGCTCCGTGCCCAGGGGTACGGAGGTGTTTGCGGGCGCTGTAGGAGGTGTGGGAGGCGTTTGCGGCCGCTCACTTCCGGTACGCGGCTCACGCGTCTTCCGGAGCCTACAAAAATCTTTTAATCTACCGCAGTACACCTTTACAGAATGGATTTTCTCCTGCACAAATACTGATGGGAAGGAGGATTAGAGCAAATCTCCCGATACATGATGAACTGCTTAATACACATAACTCAGCGTTGGTCAGACTGAGTAAGGAACGTCAACAGGCAAAACAGAAACTGTTCCATGACAGGCGAGCAAAAAGCTTATCTGATCTAAAATTGGGTGACCAAGTCCGTCTCAGAGATCACGAGAAAGGTATTTGGGTGCAGAAAGGTATTGTGCAAGCACAAGTAGCACCAAGATCTTATACTATACGTACAGATCGTGGAACGGAAGTAAGAAGAAATCGGGTGGATTTAAGATCTCAACCTAACCATAATGAAGACAACATGACTGAAGAATACTCTTCATCTGACATGTATGATGATCCTGATAATGGTGAACAAACCACGATTCTAGAAAGGTCCAACATGGTCGATGAAACACAGACTGTGTATGAAAGACCCAAAAGGGAAATACGCAGACCTGAGAGACTCATTTGAAACGTGTTAGATGATGTTCTTAGTATGACGTTGTTACTTGTTGCATAGAAGCGTATAGGGCTTATCTTTAAAGAAAAGAAGATGTGATGTTAGTGTATTAGAATGCTTAATATTTGTAGACACTCCCTTACTAATCTGTGTAAGCCTGAATCTTCAGTGATGGTCCCTGGGACCAGGGGGATGCTGGCGAGTGGGTGGTCCAGTGTGCAGTGTGTCTGGAGTTGGTGATGGAATAAAGCAGCACAGCAGTGAACTCACATGTCTCTGTGTCCTTATGACTGGATTTACAAACATATGATCAAAACAGTATTAAAATCCTATTTTCTCATACGTCCTAGAGGATGCTGGGGACACCAAAAGAACCATGGAGTTATACCAAAGCTCTAGAATGGGCGGGAGAGTGCGGATGACCCTGCAGCACCGATCGACCAAACTCGAGGTCGTCATCGTCCAGGGTATCAAACTTGTAAAATTTCGCAAAAGTGTTCGAACCCGACCAAGTAGCAGCTCGGCAAAGTTGCAATGCCGAGACCCCTCGGGCAGCCGCCCAAGAATAGCCCACCTTTCTAGTAGAATGGGCCTTCGCCGATTCCGGTAATGGCAATCCGGCCGTGGAATGAGCATGCTGAATCGTGTTACAGATCCAGCGAGCAATGGTCTGTTTGGAAGCAGGACACCCAATCTTGTTGGGAGCATACAGGATAAACAGAGCTTTGGTCTTCCTAACCCGAGCCGTTCTGGCGACATAGATTTTCAGAGCTCTG
The DNA here is from genome assembly GCF_028390025.1 of Pseudophryne corroboree. Lineage (NCBI taxonomy): Eukaryota > Metazoa > Chordata > Amphibia > Anura > Myobatrachidae > Pseudophryne > Pseudophryne corroboree. Next base: position 752,422,974 of record NC_086445.1, on the reverse strand, counting down.
ACCACATCCAAAGATTTTGACTCAACGAAAGAGGCAGTAGCCACTGGCACCACAATAGGTTGGTTCATGTGGAAAGATGAAACCACCTTCGGCAGAAAATGTTGCCGAGTCCTCAACTCTGCTCTATCTTCATGAAAGATTAAATAAGAGCTCTTGTGAGAAAAGGCCGTTAACTCAGACACCCGCCTTACGGACGCCAAAGCCAACAGGATGACCACTTTCCAAGTGAGAAACTTCAACTCCACCATCTGTAAAGGCTCAAACCAATGCGATTGAAGGGACTGCAATACCACGTTAAGATCCCATGGCGCCACAGGGGGCACAAATGGAGGTTGGATGTGCAACACACCCTTCACGAAAGTTTGAACTTCTGGCAGGGAGGACAATTGTTTTTGAAAGAAAACCGATAAGGCTGAAATTTGAACCTTAATTGAGCCCAATTTTAGGCCCGCTTCTACACCTGCGTGTAGAAAATGGAGAAAACATCCTAGGTGAAACTCTTCCGCAGGAGCCTTCTTGGATTCACACCAAGACACATACTTCCTCCAAATGCGGTGGTAATGTTTAGACGTTACTCCCTTCCTGGCCTGAAGAAGTGTGGGAATGACTTCACTGGGAATACCCTTCTGCGCTAGGATCTGGCGTTCAACCGCCAAGCCATCAAGCGTAGCCCCGGTAAGTCTTGGTATACGCACGGCCCCTGCTGTAACAGGTCCTCGCGTAGAGGAAGAGGCCAGGGATATCCTATGAGTAATTCCTGAAGATCTGGATACTAAGCCCTCCTTGGCCAGTCTGGGACAATGAGGATCGCTAGAACCTTTGTTCTTGACCTTTAGAACTTTTGGAATGAGAGGAAGTGGAGGGAACACATACATCGGCGGAAACACCCATGGTGGCACCAGTGCATCCACTGCTATTGCTTGAGGGTCCCTGGACTTGGAACAATATCTCTAAAGCTTTTTATTGAGGCACGACACCATCATGTCTATGTGAGGAATTCCCCAATGACTTGTCACTTCTGCGAAGGCCTCTTGATGGAGGCTCCATTCTCCTGGATGGAGATCGTGTCTGCTGAGGAAGTCTGCTTCCCAGTTGTCCACTCCTGGAATGAAGACTGCTGACAGAGCGCTTGTATGTTTTTCCGCCCAGCGGAGAACTTTTGTGGCCTCTGCCATTGCCGCCCTGCTCTTTGTTCCGCCCTGGCGGTTTATGTGCGCCACTGCTGGTATATTGTCCGATTGGATCAGCACGGGCAGATTGCGAAGAAGATGTTCCACCTGCACAAGGCCATTGTAAATGGCCCTTAACTCCAGAACGTTTATGTGGAGACAAGTTTCCTGGCTTGACCATCTTCCTTGGAAGTTTACCCCTTGCGTGACTGCACCCCATCCTCGGAGACTTGCATCCGTGGTTATTAGGATCCAGTCCTGGATCCTGAACCTGCGCCCCTCTAGGAGGTGAGAGCTGTGCAGCCACCACAGGATTGATATTCTGGTTTTTGAAGCCAGGACTATCTTCCGGTGCATGTGCAGGTGGTATCCGGACCACTTGTCCAACGGGTCCCACTGAAATACTCTGGCATGGAATCTGCCAAACTGAAAGGCCTCGTAGGTCGCCACCATGTTCCCCAGCAACCGAGTGCACTGGTGGATTGACACTCTTGGTAGTTTCAGAATTTGTTTGACCAGGCTCTGAAGTTCCTGAGCCTTTTCCACCGGAAGAAAAATTCTCTGTAGTTCTGTGTCCAGTATCATCCCTAAAAATGACAACCTTGTTGCCGGAATAAACTGTGATTTTGGCAAGTTTAGGAGCCAACCATGTTGTCGAAGCACTGTCAGGGACAGGGCAACGTTTTTCACCAAGTAGTCCCTGGATCTTGCCTTTATCAGGAGATCGTCCAAGTACGGGATAATTGTGACTCCTTGTTTGCGAAGGAGAACCATAATTTCCGCCATTACTTTGGTGAAAATCCTCGGAGCCGTGGACAGACCAAACGGTAACGTTTGAAATTGGTAATGACAATCCTGTATTGCAAACCTCAGGTAAGCCTGATGCGGAGGATAAATGGAACATGTAAGTAGGCATCCTTTATGTCCACCGACACCATAAAATCACCTTCCTCCAGACTGGAGATCACTGCTCGGAGAGACTCCATTTTGAATTTGAATTTTTTCAGGTAGAAATTGAGGGATTTCAGGTTCAGGATTGGCCTGACCAAACCATCCGGCTTCGGAACCACAAATAGACTTGAATAAAAGCCTTCTCCCTGTTGTGACTGGGGAACCCTGACTATAACCTGATTTTGACACAACTTTTGTATGGCGTTGCAAATTACCTCCCTGTCCGGAAGAGAAACTGGCAAGGCCGATTTGAAAAATCGGTGAAGGGGGACATCTTGAAACTCCAGTTTGTACCCTTGGGATATTATTTGTAAGACCCATGGGTCCGGGTCCGAACGAACCCAGAACTGACTGAAGAGTTTGAGACGTGCCCCCACCAGTGCGGACTCCCGCAGAGGAGCCCCAGCGTCATGCGCTGGATTTGGCAGAAGTCGGGGAGGACTTCTGCTCCTGGGAACCCGCCACGGCTGGTGATCTTTTACCCTTTCCCCTTCCTCTAGCAGCAAGGAAGGAGGAACCTCGCCCTTTCTTGTATTTATTGGGCAGAAAGGACTGCATTTGATAGTGGTGTGTCTTCTTTTGTTGCGAAGGCACATAAGGCAAAAATGATGACTTACCCGCGGTAGCCGTAGATACCAAATCAGCGAGGCCGTCACCAAACAAGACACCACCTTTGTACGGTAGGGATTCCATATTTTTCTTAGTCAGTATCAGCATTCCACTGATGAATCCATAATGCTAGCTAAGACTGCCATGGCATTGGCCTTTGATCCCAAAAGGCCAATATCCCTTGCAGCTTTCTTTAGGTAAACTACCGCGTCCTTGATATAACCCAGCGTCAAGAGGATGTTATCCCTATCTAGGGTATCTATGTCAGATGACAAGTTATCTGCCCACTTTTCAATAGCACTACTCACCCACGCAGAGGCAATGACCGGTCTGAGTAGTGTACCTGTGGTCGTATAAATGGATTTTAACGTAGCTTCCTGCCTACGATCTGCAGGGTCTTTTAGGGCTGCCGTGTCAGGTGACGGAAGAGCCACCTTTTTAGACAACCGCGATAGGGCCTTGTCCACAATGGGGGGTGATTCCCACTTTTCCCTATCCCCAGTGGGAAACGGATAAACCACCGGAATCCTTTTGGGAATCTGAAATTTTCTGTCAGGACTTTCCCAGGCTTTATCAAATAAAGTATTCAGTTCATGAGAGGGAGGAAACGTTATTTCAGGTTTCTTTTCCTTATACATACAGACCCTTTTATCCGGAACAGCAGGGTCCTCAGTTATATGCAAAACCTCTTTAATAGCCACAATCATGTACTGAATGCTCTTTGCCAATTTAGGATCTAATCTGGAATCACTATAGTCGACACTGGAATCAGTGTCAGTATCTGTGTCTGCCAACTGGATAAACGTACGTTTCTGTGACCCCGAGGGGACCTGAACTTGTAATAACATATCTTCCACAGATTTCTTCCATGCTTGGGTCTGAGACTCAGACTTGTCCAATCTTTTACTAATACGAGCTACATTAGCATTCAAAGCATTCAATACATTTACTCAATCAGGAGTCGGCGGTGCCGACATGTTCACCCCCACTGCCTTTTGCGTCTCTAATACAGTCTCCTCCTGTGAAGAGCACTCAGCCTCAGACATGCCGACACACGTGTGATACACACCCACAGAATCACTGGGCTTATAGGGGACAGACCCACAGAGAAGCCTGTCAGAGAGACACAGAGGGAATTTGCCAGCTCACACCCCAGCGCCAAATCAATGGGTCAGAAGCGATAACAAAAATGCCCCAGACCTGTAGCGCTTTTTACATTATAAAATATTGCACCAAATCACCATGCCCCCCCCCCCCCCCCCGTTTTGCACCCTGATACTTGGTCAGCAGTGTGAGGAAGGACCAGCGTCTCTGTAGCCAGCGGAGAGGAAATGGCGCCGAGTGAGCTGTGGGGACGAAGTTCCGCCCCCTTAATGGCGCGCTTACGTCCTTCTCCTTTAAATATGGATTATACTGGCGGGGGTTAGGTAGGACCGTGTTTTACACTGATGTCTCCTCTTGCCAGACTGTCACTGAGGTATTTTAAGCTGCCTAGGGCGCCCCCCCCCCTTTCCCCCCCGCGCCCTGCACCCAGAAGTGCTGTGTGTTGTGAGCGGGAGTTTGGCGAGCAGCGTCCGTCCGCTGCGCGGTACCTCAGGAGAATGCCATCACTGAAGTCTTCTTTCTTCTTCTACTCACCTGTCTTCTGACTCTGTAAGGGGGGTGTCGGCCGGCTGCGGGAGCGAGCATCTGAGCGTACCCAGCGATCAAACCCTCAGGAGCTAATGGTGTCCTGTAGCCAGAAGCAGAGCCCTTAAACTCACTAGAAGTGGGTCATACTTCTCTCCCCTCAGTCCCACGAAGCAGGGAGGTTGTTGCCAGCAGCCTCCCTGAACATAAAAAACCTAACAAAAAAGTATTTTCAGAGAAACTCCGTAGAGCTCCCCTGTAGTGCATCCATGCTCACTGAGCACAATTCTAAAACTGGAGTCTGGAGGAGGGGCATAGAGGGAGGAGCCAGTGCACACCCCTTTTCAAGTCTTAAAGTGCCCATGTCTCCTGCGGATCCCGTCTATACCCCATGGTTCTTTTGGTGTCCTCAGCATCCTCTAGGACGTATGAGAAATAACAAGTGCAGAGAGAGTTAGATTTGGATGAGTTATTTTGTTTCTGTGCAGGGTAAATACTGGCTGCTTTATTTTTACACTGCAATTTAGATTTCAGTCTGAACACACCCCACCCAAATCTAACTCTCTCTGCACATGTTATATCTGCCCCCCCTGCAGTGCACATGGGGGGGTCATTCCGACCCTTTCACATGCAGCGGTTCTTCGCTGCGGTGCGAACAGGTCAGAACTGCGCATGTTGCAGCGCCTGCAATGCACACATGCGGCGTTGCCCAGAGACAGCCGTCGCCGGGCAACGACCAGAAGAGAAAATAAAGTGATCACTAGTGCGATCGCAAGAAGATTGACAGCGGGGAGGCGTTCCGGGGCGGATACTCACTGTTTTCCGGGCGTGGAGATCCTAACGCAGGTGTGTCCAGGCGTTTGGAGGGCGGATGTCTGACATCAATCTCGGGGCCTTCATCGCTGGATCCGTCGCACAGGGTAAGTAAGTCTCACCCTGGTCTTCTTTTGCAGGAAACTTTTTTAGCATAGCAGGGCTGCACAAGTGATCACAGCCCTGCTATGCTAAAATACACTCCCCCATAGGTGGCATCAAGTTGATCGCACGAGAAGCTAAAAGTTGCTACGTGCGATCAACTCGGAAAGAGGGCCTTGGTTTTTCCCAACTGCTAACAAATTTGCTGCTGTGATCAACTCTGAATTAGGCCCATGGGCCCTCATTCCGAGTTGTTCGCTCGCTAGCTGCTTTTAGCAGCATTGCACACGCTAGGCCGCCGCCCTCTGGGAGTGTATCTTAGTTTAGCAGAATAGCGAACGAAAAATTAGCAAAACTGCTACTAAATAATTCTTAGCAGTTTCTGAGTAGCTCCGGACCTACTCTCAGATTGCGATCAGCTCAGTCCGTTTAGTTCCTGGTTTGACATCACAAACACACCCTGCGTTCGGCCAGCCACTCCCCCGTTTCTCCAGACACTCCCGCGTTTTTCCCTGACACGCCTGCGTTTTTTTTGCAAACGCCGGGAAAACGATGAGTTGCCGCCCAGAAACGCCCCTTTCCTGTCAATCATTTACCGAACAGCAGTGCGACTGAAAAGCGCCGCAGAAGCCACAGCAAAACTGCTAAGTTTTGTGTTAAATAACTAAGCGCATGCGCCCTGCGTGTCTTGCGCATGCGCAATTAGCAACAAATCGCAGCATAGCGAAAATCGTCAACGAGCAAACAACTCAGAATGTCCCCCATTGTCAGAGTGCACTTTGCCAGAGCTGCGCCAAATTTATGGCATGGAAGGCATTAAGTAACTTTGAAGAGCTGCAGCATGGGAACCAATCTACACGTTTACCAGTCATTATGCTTTGGATGGTTCCAACACCCACTTTGGAATTAAAGTGTTTCAAGTGGCAACAAAATACACAGTTATTGCAGCAGATTATGCTAATGAATCTAAATTCATTCCATATTATTGCTTCAGTACCACTTAAAAGTAAAGTTTGCCATTTAGGACTGAAAAAGAAAAGAGCAGATATTTTTACCAATAATTCTATTTCTTTGACGTACTCTTCGGCAGTGTTCTATGTGTTTCTGGTTAAAGAGACTCTCAAAGACCTGGGCCAATATTTACTAAGAATTCGAGTTTGTCCGATTTGTGTTTTTTTTTCTAAATCCCAATCCGGGTATTCACTAAGCACCAATCTCGCCACTGTTTGGACTATTCGTAATGGTTTGATTTGCAAAGTTCCGAAATACGAATGAATAGACCATCGGTCAAACACGGCTGTTATTTCATACAATACGGGCATTCACTATTCATTCGTATTTGGGTGTTAGTTTCTGAGTGCTCAAGTGCGGGTCTGTTTTTTTTCGAATCGTTAAAAAAAGCAGCAAAAAAATAGACCTGCTTTTTCCAGTCGAGTTTGGATAACCATGCACGGATCAGTGAGATCTGTGCATGGTTATCTATGGGAAAGGGTCTGTTTAGTGTAAAAACTGGAAAAAAATTGCGTGGGGTCCCCCCTCCTAAGCATAACCCGCCTCGGGCTCTTTGAGCCGGTCCTGGTTGAAAAAATATGGGGGGGAAAATGACAGGGGTTCCCCCATATTTCTTCAACCAGCACCGGGCTCTGCGCCTGGTCCTGGTTCCAAAAATACGGGGGACAAAAAGCGTAGGTGTCCCCCGTATTTTGAAACCAGCACCGGGCTCCACTAGCCAGGTACATAATGCCACAGCCGGGGGACACTTTTATACTGGTCCCTGCAGCCCTGGCATTACATACCCAACTAGTCACCCCTGGCCGGGGTACCCTGGAGGAGTGGGAACCCCTTAAATCAAGGGGTCCCCCCCCTCCAGCCACCCAAGGGCCAGGGGTGAAGCCCGAGGTTGTCCCCCCCATCCAAGGGCAGCGGATGGGGGGGCTGATAGCCTTTTGAAAAAATGTGAATATTGTTTTTAGTAGCAGCACTACAAGTCCCAGCAAGCCTCCCCCGCAAGCTGGTACTTGGAGAACCACAAGTACCAGCATGCGGTGGAAAACCGGGCCCGCTGGTACCTGTAGTACTACTGCTAAAAAAAAAGCAGGACACACACCGTGAAAGTATAAGTTTATTACATACATGCACACCTCCATACATACATACTTACCTATGTTCCCACGTGGCTCGGTCCTCTTCTCCATGTAGAGTCCTTGGGGTACCTGTGAAAAAAATTATACTCACATAATCCAGGGAATCTTGTATTCTTTGTATAATCCACGTACTTGGCAAAACAAAAACACGGAAACCCGACCACGCACTGAAAGGGGCCCCATGTTTACACATGGGACCCCTTTCCCCGACTGCCAGGACCCCCCCTGACTCCTGTCAAAGAGGGTCCCTTCTGCCAATCAGGGAGCGCCACGTTGTGGCACTCTCCTGATTGGCTGTGTGCTCCTGTAGGGTCTGTCAGGCAGCACACGGCACAGATACAATGTAGCGCCTATGCGCTCCATTGTAGCCAATGGTGGGAACTTTGCGGTCAGCGGTTGACAGAAAGTAACCTCACCTTTCAGTGCGTGGTCGGGTTTCCGTTTTTTTGTTTTGCCAAGTACGTGGATTATTACAAAAGGACACGACACACAGGATTTAGGTGAGTATAATTTTATTTTCAGGTACCCTGGAATCGCCGTCGAGACGTGGGCCGAGTCGGCATGTGAACATAGGTAAGTATGTGTGTGTCGGAATGTATGTAATAAAGTTGTACTTTCAAGGTGTGTGTGTCCTGTTTTTTGGGTATTTTTTTTGCAGAAGAACTATAGGTACCAGCGGGCCCGTTTAACCCCCGCATGCTGGTACTTGTGGTTCTCCAAGTAACAGCTTGCGGGGGAGGCTTGCAGGGACTTGTAGTTCTTGTGCAAAAAACAATATTCTTTTATTTTACACTTGGCTATCAGCCCCCCATCCGCAGCCCATGGATGGGGGGGACAGCCTCGGGCTTCACCCCTGGCCCTTGGGTGGCTGGAGGGGGGGACCCCTTGATTTAAGGGGTCCCCACTCCTCCAGGGTACCCCGGCCAGGGGTGACTAGCTAGTGATTTAATGCCAGGGCCGCAGGGACCTATATAAAAGTGTCCCCCGGCTGTGGCATTATCTCTCTGACTAGTGGAGCCCGGTGCTTGTTTAAAAAATACGGGGGACCCCTACGCTTTTTGTCCCCCGTATTTTTTGCACCAGGACCAGGTGCAGAGCCCGGTGCTAGTTGATCAAATATGGGGGACCCTTTGTCAATTTTTCCCCCATATTTTTTCAACCAGGACCGGCTCAAAGAGCCCGAGGCCAATTATGCTTAGGAGGGGGGACCCCACGCAATTTTTTCCAGATTCTTAAACACTTTAAAAACCTTTTTAAGGTACACAATGAAGCCCTGCACGGATCTCACAGATCCGGCCGGGATTCCTTGTGTTTTGTCAGGCAGTGTTTTACTCATCACTCCCGTAAAACACTGCCTGATATTACGAATCACATCGACATCGGAAAAAACGATTGTGCAAAACTCGGCAGCTTAGTGAATGATCGTATCAGGATTCAAAAAGTTGCAGTAAAATGCACCCGATACCATTCGAGTTCAAACACCCTTCAAAACGGCCAAAACACGAATCTTTGTAAATATACCCCCTGGACTAAAGGGAGTAGCTACTTAATATGTTCTGGTATTGTGAGTTGATTGTTAAGTTAAACCTCTATCTACCAACTGAGAAATAGAAGTTACCCATAAGCAAAGGCTGCCTTGGAGTACTTCTAATAGACATAATTACTGGTAAGAATAAATTGCTTTTTCAGTGTATAACTGCGGTGTCTCGTATTTGGTAAAGCCATTAAACTGTAAATGTGAGAATAAAATAATATAAACATCAGTTTCCCTTTTAAAATGGGATAGTAATGCCGGTCAACCACTTATGATTTCTGTCAGTGGTGTTGAAACCATGATGATCAGTGGTATAAAAGTCATGAGAATTATATAAGAAATATAACTTTGTACATAATTCCCAAAGCTTAGGAGGGGAATCCATTGCATTTGCATCTGCTTCTTTGGCAACTGCTGTAAACCCCATGCTGGAAATAGCTTCCTATCCTTTTAAAGTGTATAGATCACATTACTGCTAAAAGAGAGAGACTGCACACACTAGGAGTTTACCAGTCATACCCACTATCAGCTACCTGTCCTGTCTGCTTATCCTCCTGGTGAGCTGCGAAGACCTGGCATCAAAATGTCAAAAGCAGATAGTAAGTTTCAGTGTGTGCTTTAGAGATCTTCATTGTAGGTTGCAATCAGTAAATAGTCTAATCCAATCAGAAGCTTTCTAGTGCACAGTGTTACATACAGTACAAATGGGGATTTGACTTTGCTGCTCAGTCCCCAGAATGCCTGTGACTGGTAGAGCATACCTGTTATAATGCACAGTAAGTTAGAGCCAGGTGTTGCTTAAATGTGATCTATAGATTTCCTCACTCTCAGTCCACGCTGTACAGCTAATCTAAACCTGCCCTTTATGTACAGTGAATTATTCATTTTGATTTAAATTAAAACTAGAATAATTAATTTTTAATAGAGTTGGCCATAGATAGATTACTATATATTTGGATTGTGAAAGCTCCAGCATTTTTCCAAGTTTTGTACAAACTTAGAAATACATAGACTATTATAACAATGAAATAATTTAAACATGGAAAAAATATGAGTAGAAACAAAAGAGAAAACATTTTAATTTCTGATATTTGTTTTAATTTCATTGTCCCAAATGAAACGTCCCTGTTCTGCACAGATTCAGTGTAATCATCAGAACTCATCTTATTGACATTCTTGTAGCTGTGTTTCTGTATCCCTATGTGTAGTTTACTGTATTGCAACTGGCAGATGACAGCTCAGAGACTTACAATGTATAAAAGTGTGTCAATAGGGATCCCATTACAGGTTAAGGAGTTCTTTGCATTATCTGTTAGGCACACTGCAAACCGTTCTTATCCTGTAATAAGAATGCACTATGGGGGTAATTCCAAGTTGATCGCAGCAGGAATTTTTTTAGCAGTTGGGCAAAACCATGGGGGTAATTCCAAGTTGATCGCAGCAGGATTTTTTTTCGCAGTTGGGCAAAACCATGTGCACTGCAGGGGAGGCAGATTTAACATGTGCAGAGAGAGATAGATTTGGGTGTGGTGAGTTCAATCGGCAATCTAATTTGCAGTGTAAAAATAAAGCAGCCAGTATTTACCCTGCACAGAAACAAAATAACCCACCCAAATCTAACTCTCTCTGCACATGTTATATCTGCCTCCCCTGCAATGCACATGGTTTCGCCCAACTGCTAAAAAAAAATCCTGCTGCGATCAACTTGGAATTACCCCCATGTGCACTGCAGGGGAGGCCGATATAACATGTGCAGAAAGAGTTAGATTTGGGTGGGTTATTTTATTTCTGTGCAGGGTAAATACTGGCTGCTTTATTTTTACACTGCAAATTAGATTGCAGATTGAACACACCACAACCAAATCTAACTCTCTCTGCACATGTTATATCTGCTTCCCCTGCAGTACACATGGTTTTGCCCAACTGCTAAAAAATTTCCTGCTGCGATCAACTTGGAATTACCCCCTATGTCATGTATTTTTGGACAACTGTTTGACAGATACATTTTGATTGGGATATGCTTCATCTGTGTACTTTAAGTTGTGATCTTTAAATGTTCATGCATTCCTAGTTTTATAACTTGTGCTCTCCATATTTGTACTATGGGCCTAATTCAATGAGGGTTGCAGCTCGCAGCAGCTTTGTGAAAGCTATCCTTAGCAATGCACCTACTTCCTGCATTTGAGATAGCAATACTGCAGTCATCGCAGTCCAGAATGAACATCCCAAGCTTACTCAGACTACTTGTCGCTGGGCAGCTTGCGAGGCTAAGGAAACTGCATCTCGTGACGCAGTCCTAGTCGTTACCACTCCCGGAAAATGGGAGCCGCCCCTCCCCACAAATGCCTCTGGTTGTTAACCAAGCAGAGGCAATCGCATTACTGCAATGCAATCACAGGACTCGTTCTGCACATGGGCTGAATGGGTCCTGCACATGTGCAGTTTTCCAACTATCACAAATAACACAGACCCTGGACCCATCACTCTTTCAAAACAATGTCCCGTTTTGAAGAATGGTGCCACACCTGCTCCGCCCCTAAACGCCACAGCATGTCAACCATGCTGCAAGTGATATAGCTAGACCCTTTCTACACATGCACATAACGGGTCTTGCATCTGTGCAGGCCCCCAAATATCATATTTGTACGCAAACCATAGGGTTTGCATTCATATATAAATAAGGCCCAATAATATACAGTAAATCACATCAATTGTAATCTCAGCCATTGGTGGCTCAGACCTGGCCAAGTGATCTCCTCTAAATGTGCAGTAGGGATAGCCATAAGCAAAAGCAGGGTGGCGTTTCCAGAATCCCCCATTTCCCCAAAGCATGGCCAGCGGCCACTACATGTGGTACAAATGGTGGTATGCAGTTGCTGCACATGTCCAGTGGCAGCAGAATTTCCTGCCAAGACTGCTGTGTCTACTGTATGTATCTGTGGATCTGAATGCTCAATCATTGCATCAGAGAGAGAATCTGGTATGTGGCTTCAGGACCGTCTTTTCATATAAGCTCAATGGGCAGTTACACAAGGGCCCCAGGAGTATAAGGCTGATAGCTGAGGGACCCCTTTTTCCACCAGGGGTACCAGATTTTTGAAAATCGGCTTTGGGGAACTGGAGATACCTAACGTCAAAGCAGTGGTCCCCATCCTAGCCTGTAATTTGCTATTGCCAGTTAGATATCTCGTGTTCTTTCTGACTTAGAGTTTTTCTGAGGGTATATTCCAAAAGCTGTGACTCTCCTCTTTCGGAAGACACTGGCAGCTTGTCTCTACTATGCCCAGAACTAGAGCTATCAGCATTCCAGCAGCTATACCAAGCTCGAGCTCCACACACCTGGTATGCAGTTTTATATTTTCGGCAGTGGATTGCTCTGGCACCTGAAGTCTGATCACGAAGTCTCCAGTACCTCCTGAAAGAAGGGACTCTCTAGTTCTTCATCCAATTGAAATCTAAGAAATCTAATTCCAGGAACTGGAAATATCTGTTGTCAAGCAAGCTGCCCTCCCTCCGGCAAATGATGAATAAGCCCACTCCACTATCCACCCCTCCCCTGCGTAGTAAACACCCCCTACCACCATGGAAGTAATGTACCGGGGCCCCTTCATTCAGCCCAATGCCCCCTTCTACAGTTTGGTGTTCTCCCTCCTGCCCCATCTTCAACCATCTGTGCAGTAAAGGAGCAATTAGCAGAAATTACTGCTCCAGGTCCTAGATGCTGAGCAGAAGATAGAACACCCCCTATCGTCCATGGAACATGAAAGCTGCTGCTGATAGCACCCCCCACCCCTATCGCTGGAGGATGGGTAGGGCTCCCAGTGCATTGCTTTGCCCAGGGGCCTACACTGCTGTTAAGATATCCCTGTGTGGCTTACCATGATCATTGGGCCTACATATGTCTGAAGTACTGGATTACATAAACTGCACTTTGTTTGGGGCAGACTATAGGTACATGCTAATTGTGCATCATTCAAGGGCTGGCAACAATTGATTTAAAATCAAACATTTGGAAACCTTCCTCCAGAAATCCTGCATTTGCCCCTGATAGCTACCAATAGATGGTAGCTTTGTAATTGATGGTGGAGGTCTAATGTCTCCCTACCATTGATAGCAGAGGTCCAATGGTTATGAGCAATATCTCTCACTAGCACTTGTCCCCAGAACACTACAGGACAAGCCACCATCACCATGTCCTCCTCTGAATGGCTCAATAGCTGTCACGTGTCCCTACTAATGGTTTTCATTGATGGTTTCATACTATCGATGCAGTGTACCAATGGCACCATCGAGCCCTTCAGTGGTCAGCACTAGTTTGCAGACGAAGCATTGTATATATTTAGAATGAGAACACAGATAATTACTGTATATGATAATGGATTTTCTAAATTGATAATTTTGGAAACTCCTGTAAACTGAAATGTTCAGCAACAAAATGCCTATTGTACTCCCGTCATTGACCAAGGATGTGGGATAGACTTGACCATAAATATCCCCCATAGATATAAATGCAAAACTTTGTGCAGCCTTGTGCGAAATGTAATCCTGTTGCCTCACTCTCTTTACTTGTGTCAGCAAAACATTTATTTAGTTCCATGTGTGGTAAACAAGTAAATATATGATTTGTGCTGTACGTTGAAAATGGATATACCTAATTCTGTACAGTGAGAAATAATACTTGTGTGGGAGGTAAATACAGTGCATAGCAGAACCAGTTGTCCAGCATATTATATAGCATCAGGGTCAGTATACAAGACTATTGTCAATCAATTATGACACCATGCTTGCCAATTAGTATTATTATTTCCACTATCTAGTACTTATAAAGTGCAACAGTTTATGTAGACACACATGCATTACATAATGAACAAATCTGAAGAGGGCCATGCCTGTGAGAGATTGTAATCTAAAGTAGAATCTAATTTAATGTAAGGAGGGCAGTGTACCCAGCACTGTACAAAAGATTATGCCCACTGGAAGACCCTTTGTTGATGGGGATTGTCATGTGGTCACATCATTCTTCAATTTATCTGCTTCCACTTTATTACATGCATATAATTTACATTGTAATTGATTATTGAGATGTGTTATTGTGTGTGTGTTTCATAGTTATTAGGTCATGGTAACTAAACATCTATGTTCCTAGTGACCAGAAACAATGATAAAAGTTTGGCCATAACTAATAAACATTGGCAGTATTGTATTACTATGGCTGGTCTGATATTCCACTATAACCTGATTAGGGAGGAGAAGTATTGACCAAATTACTTCATTAGGTGTCACTGAAGCAGTCATTCAGCTATTACATAATAATACACGTGAACCTAGTACTTGTGGATATTTATATATTAGCATGTATCAAGGGGGCTGGCATCTTTCCATTCCCTCTGGACTGTGGGAATTCTAGGGTGAATAAAATGATGATACTGTAACTGGCTAGAAGTGCTCTCCTGGTAGGAATGGTTAACAGTTACGGCTTCTGCTGGACTGGTGGGACCCATGCTGCAGGAGTAGCTGCTCGTGGAGAAACATCTGGTTACATTCTACAAGGAATAGGTCTAAGCACTGGTGGGTGCCGATCACAAGCTGGGTGACATCATGATTGCTGCCTAAGTGGCGGTGATGGACAACCTAGCATTCTGAGATAAATATAACTAAAGGGACAACTACTCAGTGACTGCTGTGCACTGTTTCTCTATAACACAGGCTCTTAAACGCTGTCCTCAGGACACCACACAGTTCATGTTTTCCAGGTAACCTGTGGATTTTTGAAATGTGACAGTTGGTGATATACAGTGCACCTGCTGGGTGACCTGGAAATGTGAACATTGTAGGGTCCTGAGGACAGAGTATGAGAACTACTGCTTTAGAACATTGGGGGTAATTCAGAGTTGATCGCAGCATCAAATTTGTTAGCAGTTGGCCAAAACCATGAGCACTGCAGGGAAGGAGGTTGGGGGGGGGGGGCGCAGATATAACATGTGCAGAAAGAGTTAGATTTGGGTGGGTTATTTTGTTTCTGTGCAGGGCTGCTTTATTTTTACACTACAATTTAGATTGCAGATTGAACACACCCCACCCAAATCTAACTCTCTCTGCACATGTTATATCTGCCCCCCCTGCAGTGCACATGGGGGGTCATTCTTACCTGTTCGCTGGCTGCTGTTTATTGTAGTCGAGCGAACGGGTCAATACTGCACATGCGCCGGCGCCGTAGTGCGCCTGCTCATGCCAGATGGCCGAAGGCCGTGGCAGGGCTGTGGTCGCCTCTGCCTGATTGACAGTCAGAGGTGGTCGCTGGGCGGGAGGGGTAAAAATGGCGGCATTTGGCCGCCGTTTCATAGGCAGGTGTGGCCGGTCCGAACGGGGGGCGGGCCGGAGCGTCTGCGTGACATCACACGCAGCCGCTGCGGGCCGGGGAGCGAGGAGTAGCTCCCGGCCAACACGCTAAAGCTGCGCTGGCTGGGAGCTACACTTGAAGTGCAAAGGCATCGCTGCTGTGCGATGCCTTTGCACTTCTGCGGGGGCGTCCCCCTGCATGTCAGTGTAAATGATCGTAGCTGTGCTAAATTTAGCACAGCTACGATCAACTCGGAATGACCCCATGGTTTTGCCCAGCTGCTAACAAATTTGCTGCTACGATCAACTCTGAATTACCCCCATTGTTCATACTATGAATGGATTTTGCTTGCTACCTGTTTTCAAGTATTGTATATTAAAGTGAAATAAATGCCTTTTTTTTAATATAGTTGCCTAAAGGGCCCTACTCACTCGGCCGACGAGCAACCCGGCGGCGGGGGAGCAGTGACGGGGGGAGTGAAGTTTCTTCACTCCCCCCGTCACCCGGCTGCATTGAAGTGCAGGCAAATATGGACGAGATCGTCCATATTGGCCTGCATGCACAGCCGACGGGAGATCAGCGATGAACGAGCGCGGGGCCGCGCATCGTTCATCGCTGGAGTCTCCACACTGAAAGATATGAACAAGTTCTCGTTCATTTATGAACGAGATCGTTCATATCTTTCAGAATATCGGCATGTGTGTAGGGCCTATAAAGGGCCCTACACATATCTCGATGCGCCGCCGAGGTGCCCGACGGCCGATACGGCCGACGAGCAACCCGGTGGCGGGGGGGCAGTGACGAAGGGAGTGAAGAAACGTCACTCCCCCCGTCACGCGGCTGCATTGAAGTGCAGGCAAATATAGACGAGATCGTCCATATTGGCCTGCATGCACAGCCGACGGGAGACCAGCGATGAACGAGCGCGGGGACGCGCATCGTTCATCGCTGGAGTCTCCACACTGAAAGATATGAACGAGTTCTCGTTCATTTATGATCGTTCATATCTTTCAGAAAATCGGCATGTGTGTAGGGCCTATAAGAGTGAATTCCTAAGGTGTTTTTGCTCCTACTGGGCTGATAACTAGTAACTCTAGCCTGTGAAGTTGACAAACAGCAGTCTGATCATTGCTTAATAATGGAAAGGTATTTGTTTAAAATTTATGGACAGCTTTCCTGCTACATTGTCCACAAAAATGTTTTTTGTTATATTTTATTTATAATGTGTCACAAGGGTTCCACAGCGCATACCTCCCAACACGACCCTCTCCAGGAGGGACACAATGCTCTGCTTCTGGACTTTCTCTTTCTCTATGATTGCCGGCACCTGTGTTGAACAGGTAAATGGATAAGAAAGGTGTTTCAGCACAGGTGATGGAAATCATACATTATTAGGGAAGTCCAGGAGCAGAGCATTCTGTCCCTCCTGGAGAGGGTCATGTTGGGAGGTATGATAGCGCCATATATAGTCAACTGACATACATCAA
Organism: Pseudophryne corroboree; assembly: GCF_028390025.1. Classification (NCBI taxonomy): domain Eukaryota; kingdom Metazoa; phylum Chordata; class Amphibia; order Anura; family Myobatrachidae; genus Pseudophryne; species Pseudophryne corroboree. Next base: position 752,406,196 of record NC_086445.1, on the reverse strand, counting down.
GATGGCATATAACATAGGATATTAAACAAAACAGTTCACAATATTACAGATATACATAATGACATAATTAAAATCTGCAGCTGTTATAATTACATATAGTCCATAGAACAGACATTCCCAACCTCAGTCCTCAAGGCACACTAACAGCACACGTGACTTAATTAGTACCTCAGTTATTTTGATTTAACATCTATGCTGAAGCCTGGATATCACTAAAACCTGCACTGCTGTTGTGCCTTGAGGACCGATGTTGGGAATGCCTGCCATAGAAGGAAAGAGTGCCCTTCTCACAAGAGCTTACATTCTGTGGGTAGAAACAATGTAAGAAAATAGCATACATGGGGATTGCAAGGATGGGTGCATAAGGAGGAAAAGTGGTAGACTTGGGTGAAGAGATTATGGGGGTAATTCCGAGTTGATCGCAGCATCAAATTTGTTAGCAGTTGGCCAAAACCATGTGCACTGCAGGGGGGACAGATATAACATGTGCAGAGAGAGCTAGATTTGGGTGGGGTGTATTCAAACTGAAATCTAAATTGTAGTGTAAAAATATAGCAGCCAGTATTTACCCTGCACAGAAACGAAATAACCCACCCAAATCTAACTCTCTCTCCAAATGTTATATCTGTCCCCCCTGCAGTGCACATGGTTTTGCCCAATTGCTAACAAACTTGATGCTGCGATCAACTCAGAATTACCCCCCTATATGTGAAGACTGGAAAGCTGTAAAAGTGTATACTAGAGCGTGAGTGTGCATGCCAGGGGATAGGAGCAACATAGGAGAAGTGTGTGACGGTTTTAGTGGCTTTTAGGGTGAGTGAGGAATGGCCTGAGCCAGGAAATATTGCAGAGGTAGAAACAACATGATTTAGAGAGGGACTGGATGGATGTAGGGAGAGGAAGAGGTGGCTGAGTCGAAGTGACAAACTAGACTTTGCACTAGGGGAATAGGGGAAAGGAAGGTATTGTAAATGGAGATGGAGAAAGGAGAGAGGGCCTAAAAGGATGGAAAGATGACACTTCTTTGGAGAGATTCAGTTTTAGGAGCAAGTGTGACATCCAAGCAGAGATAGGCAGCAGGTGACATGAGAAAGAACGGGAAAGGAAACATCAGAGATAAATTTTGGTGACATTCTCATACAGGTGGTAGACTGAATGGGTTGATAACCTCACTAAGGAAAGAGGTGTAGTAGGAGAAAAAGGAGATTTATGGTATACTTACCATAGTTAAATCTCTTTCTGCGAGGTACACTGGATTCCACAGGGAATACATCGGGGGTGTAGAGTTGGATCTTGATCCGAGGTGACAAACGGGCTAAAGCTTTGACTGTTCCCAGGATGCATTGCATCGCCTCCTCTATAGCCCCGCCTCCAGGCACTGGAGCTCAGTTCCGTTAAACAGTCCAATGCAATGGCAGGTAAAAGAGACGGCAGATGTTAGTCACATAGAACCACATTCTCATGACAGGAGAAGGGACCAGCGGCTAATGCCATACAAACCCAAAGAAGCTAAGTGCGTCAGGGTGGGCGCCCTGTGGAATCAGGTGTACCTCGCAGAAAGAGATTTAACTATGGTAAGTCTACCATAAATCTCCTTTTATGCAGCGCGTTACACTGGGATTCCACAGGGAATACATCGGGGATGTCCTAAAGCAGTTCCTCATGGGAGGGGACGCACTGTAGCGGGTACAAGAACCCGTCATCCAAAGGAAGCATCCTGGGAGGCGGAAGTATCAAAGGCATAGAACCTAATGAACATGTTCACTGAGGACCACATAGCCACCTTGCACAATTGTTCTGCAGACACGCCATGGCGGGCCGCCCAAGACGGTCCAACAGACCGAGTAGAATGGGCTTTGATAGCAGCAGGAGCTGGGAGCTCAGCCTGAGCATAGGCTTGCGCAATCACCATTCTAATCTATCTGGCCAAGGTTTGCTTATTCGCAGGCCAGCCACATTTGTGAAGACCAAAAAGTACAAAAAGGGTATCTGACCTCCTGATAGAGGCAGTCCTCTCCACATAAATACGGAGAGCCCGTACCACATCCAAACAATCAAACAATGCTGATTGGAGGACAAACCAGAAGACATAAAAGCCAGAACCACAATCTCTTGGTTAAGATGGAAAGGTGACACTGACACCTAAGAACTTCCCGGTCACAGTGAAAAAGCAGAAAGGGTGGACGATAGGACAAAGCGCCTAAGTCCGACACCCTCCGAGCTGAATGAGGAGGTCTGGGCATTGAGGAAGTAGAAGAGGACACTCTATCGAGAGACTCTGCAAGTCTGAGAACCAATGCCGTGTGGGCAGAGCTGGAACGACTAGAAGTAGTATTCCTCTTTCTTGCTTGAACTTCTGCAGTAACCTGGGCAGGAGAGACACTGAAGGGAACACGTACGGCAGCCAAAAGTTCCATGGAATTGCCAGTGTGTCCACGAACGCTGCTTGAGGATCCCTTGTCCTTGATCCGAAGACCGGAACCTTGTGATTGTGTCGAGACGCGATCAGGTCTACATCTAGTAGGCCCCACTTGTCCACTAGGAGTTGAAAGACTTCCGGATGAAGACTTCACTTTCTGGCGTGAACGTCCTGATGACTGAGGAAGTCTGCTTCCCAGTTGAGAACTCCAGGAATGAACACCGTTGATATCGCTGGCAGATGGCGTTCCACCCAATGGAGGGTTTTTGACACTTACATCATTGCCATGCGGCTTCGAGTGCCGCCTTGATGATTTATGTACGGCACCTTGGTGGTGTTGTCTGAGTGTACTTGAACAGGCCTGTTCTGTACTAGAGGAAAGGCCAGTGTCAATTCCAATGTTTATTGGGAGGAGAGATTCCACCCTGGTCCACCGACCCTGGAGAGAGTGTTGCTCCAACACTGTGCCCCAAACCAGCAGACTGGCATCCATTGTTAGGAGGACCCAGTTGGAAATCCATAAGGGACGGCCCCTGCTCAACTGTTGGTCCTGTAGCCACCAGCTCAGGGATAGACCAACCTCTGGAGTCAAGGAGATCATTTGAGACCTGATCCAATGAGGTAGGCCGTCTCACTTGGAAAGGATTAATCTCTACAGAGGCCGGGAATGAAATTGAGCGTACTCTACCATGTCGAAAGCCGACACCATGAGGCCTAGTACTTGCATCGCCGAATGTATCGACACTCTCGGGCGAGAGAGGAAGTATCTGATCCTGTCCTGAAGTTTCAGGACTTTCTCTGGAGACAAAAACAATTGTTGGTTGTGTGTGTCCAGCAGTGCCCCCAGGTGCACCATGCTCCGAGCAGGGACTAGCAAGGACTTCTTCCAGTTGATGAGCCACCCGTGGGCTTGTAGGAATTGGACCGTCAATTCCAGATGACTGAGGAGAACATCTTGGGAGTTTGCCAGGATCAGCAAGTCGTCCAGACATGGCAGGATCCTGATTCCCTGACGGCGGAGAAGGGCCGTCATTATGGCCATGACCTTGGTGAAGATCCGAGGGGCGGTGGTCAATCCAAAAGGCAAGGCCTGGAATTGATAATGTAGGTTGCCAATAGCAAACTGCAGATATTGATGTGAAATGGCAATAGGTATGTGCAGGTAAGCATCCTGTATGTCCAGGGATACCATATAGCCTTTGGGCTCCATGGCCAGCACAATGGAGTTCAGAGTTTCCATACGGAATTTGGATACTCTCACAAACTTGTTCAATGATTTGAGGTTGAGTATAGGCCGGAAGGACCCATTTGGCTCCGGAACCAGAAACAGAGTCGAACAGTAACCCCTGCCTCTCTGAGACAGCGGCACCGGCATTACCACTCCTGTCCGATGTGGTCTTTAACCAGGCCTGGGCGAACTGCAGAAGTTGCCCTCCCACCCTGGGGTCCCCCAGGGGGAGGCCTGCCCCATCATACAGCAGCCTTGTCTTGTTTGGAAGCAGGCTGACGGGCGGCCCAAGATTGTTTAGATTTGGGCTTAGTGATTTTGGATGCACGAGCCTGTCTCGGGTACGCCTGACCTTTTGCTTTCTCTGGAGGTCGAAAGGAACGAAAAGTGGTACTCTTTGCTTTCGGAGCAGAAGGATTAGTACTTGGGAGAAACACAGTCTTGGCAGTCGCCAAGTCAGTCATAATCTTGTTTAGATCCTCCCCAAATAGTATGTCTCTCTTAAAAGTGAGCACCTCCAAGGTCTTTTTGGAGTCCAGGTCCACCTTCCAGGACCTCAACCACAAAATCCGGTGAGCCAGGATAGATGTAGCAGTAGGCTCAATCTCATCATCAATTTGGAGAATCAGCTTGATAGCCTCCACTAGGTCAGGAACATCAACCTGGGTTGTAGATCCTCATCAGAAGCGACTGTATCAGTGTCTGATGGATCAGTATATTCTCCATCCTCATCGGAAGAATTATCCGAAATATTGGTGGATTGTGAGGAAGAAATGGCTCGCTTAGATGACCCCTTGGCCCCAGATGGGGTAGACTTTTGTCTAACCAAAGATTGATTTAATTGTTGTAACTGGGTAGACAGAGTGTCCGCCTAGGGCAGATTAACTACAGGGACAATATGTGGCTGTAATGGCATAGGAGGTCCCACAGGGGGCGTAAGCCTTGTTACAAGCGTAGTCAGCATACTTGAAAATGCTGCCCAAGGTGGGTCCTGATTGGCCACAGGTGGACTGAGAGCTGAATGACACCCAGCACCTGAACCAGCAGCTAACACTTCCCCCAACGGTAAATCTGTGGTAACAGTACTGCAGGATGCAGAAGCGCCTGTGGATTTGCAGCCCTGTGTGGCAGACATTATAGGGAATGTAGCCTTAGAGCGTAACAGTACAATATAGCCAGACAAACAATACCTGCATATAACCCCCTGTGTTATGTGACAGTAAATACAGGGCACAAACAGAGGATTTAAGCGTTATGAGGTGACTGAAATACACAGTAAAAAATACAAAACAGTATAAACTGTGTAGCACTAATATATATTTAGTCAGTCAGAAGTCCACAACCTAGTTTGTGAAGATATTCCCTCTCGAGCTCACACCTTGAAAAAGGTGAGGTAGTATCTAGGGTTCATCTAACAAACGTATTGGTTGTATTTTATTGATACCATTTTCGATATATTCTTATTGTGAAAATTACATGATGAACTATGTGTAAAAATGAATGTGTTCAAATGTATGGTATTAAAATAACCTTTTACTAATTGGCCTTTGGCCTCTTGTTTGGGTGACTTTTTGGTGAGGGGTGTCTGTTACAGGTCCCCAGATTTAAACATACTCCAGTTTACATTCCTATGAAAATAACGCTGGAAGAATTGTGTAAATACGCTTTATTGTAGCGCACTTGGGAATTTGTGATTTATCATATATATATATATATATATACATATATATATATACATATATATATATATATATATATATACATACGAGACCCTGACACACCTGGTCCCTCAGGGTACAGCAATATGTGTGATAGTGGGGATGAAATCCACACAACAGCTACAGGCACACTCAGTCACAGGTACAATGCAGAAATTATCACATATAAACAATAAAACTGCCCTGGACTAGTAGATCTACATATAAATATGTATGAACATAGATATAACAATGCACAGTAATTACTGGATCTATAACACAGATTACTTGTACTAAATATTCAGGTAGTAGTACACTTGTTCTTAACTAACACTGTCTAAAATGATATGTAGAATACTTAAGTGCCTGCAAATGCACAGCACTGATGAGACAGGCGGCTTTACAGAGGAGACAGAGCCCTGCAGTCCCGGAGATCAGCCCACCTAGTAGTGAAGATGGTGCCAAAATCTCTGTCAGGGAGTGAGGGAGAGAGAACTGCAGCTTCAGGGCGGGAACACCAGTAGTAGATGGCGCCCGGAGCTAGGGGATTGGCTACAGGTCAGCGCCTTATCCCCTGTGCTGGGCTTCACCACCGGTTACTGTGGAGCTTATTGTAAATGGATTTTAGTAAATTTGACCTGTGCTCCTTGCCCTGGTGGATATAGTGGGGTCCCTGTGCTGTACAGTGTCCACGTCAGCGGCGCGGTCCGTCTCCTGGGACCGCGATTTACCGGCGGGTCCCACCTGGGTGACCACCTTACCTCCTCCCTGATGTGCAGCCACGCGATCCTGGAGAGCATCAGCGGTGGTGTGCGTGATGACCGGTGTGCCTCCGCTGCAAGTACCCAGGAACCCGGCCACGCTGCTGGGGAGGTTGATGGAGCCGCAGCACAGAATGTCAGAGTGACATCCACCATCCTGCGGCCCTTGAAGTCTTCTTAAAAGCTCTTTTCAGGGCTGCCTAGCGCAGCCCCACCTGTTAGTGACCTGCTCTGCAGGCACCAACTTACAAGCTGAGCTCCAGTGCCTGGAGGCGGGGTTATAGAGGAGGTGGTGCAATGCATCCTGGGAACAGTCAAAGCTTTAGCCTGTTGGTGCCTCAGATCAAGATCCAACTCTACACCCCCGTGGAATCCCAGTGTACCCCGCTGCAGAAATATGTGGTAAATTACCATGGCTTGGAGAAAACTGATGGGAGAAGGATAGTGGAGGCCATATGAATGCACAGAAGAAATGGTTAGAAAGGTAGGAAAATATCCATGACAATGCAGTGTCATGGAGGCCAACAGAGTGCAGGATTTGTACAATGGATAAGGGACTATGTGCCACCACCGTTGTCGAGGCATTTAAATAAAACCTGGGCAGCCCTCCCATAATAAAAAGGTTGGAACTGCCACTGGTGGTAACAATTTTGCTAAATGGTATAACCTGCATTGGGCAGTATAACTGATAAGAATTAGACCTTCTTTTGGTTGTCGCCTGTCTGACTTTATGAATATGCTGCTGCCCCGTCACCCGGCTCCATAGAAGTGCAGGCAAATATGGATGAAATCGTCCATATTGGCCTGCATGCACAGCCGACGGGGCACCAGCGATGAACGAGCGCGGGGCCGCGCATCGTTCATCGCTTGTGCCTCCACACTGAAAGATATGAAAGGTATCTCGTTCATTAATGAACGAGATCGTTCATATCCTTCAGTCAGATCGACCAGTGTGTAAGGCCTATTAGTCTTTTACTTAAAATTGTAGTTGGTTTATAGTAATATTTTAGCCTTTTTCTTTTGCTTCATTTTAGTAAAGATTTAGTTAGTGGTCTCCGTTTTCATTATAGTCTAATTTTAGTCAATGTTTTAATTGTAACTTTTGCAGTTTAATGGTACTGTAATGGATTTTGCTGAAGAACATTTCTCTAAAATTCCCTTGAGAACTTTGCATACCTTTAACTATGTGTTTAGTAATCTAGGCTCAGTAGGCTGAGAATGTGTTACATACTGAGTCTGACTTACCACAGTACTCCCATATATCATATACAAATGAATGCCTTAAGTTTGTTAGAACAAACAAGTGCAATACACAATCCTATTTTCTTCACAGCAGGTTACATTTACTTTCTGCAAATATCTAGAACACATAATGTAATATCCAGTGTTAATTTCACTGTCCTTTGACAAGGATTTTAAACTTAGCTTTAGTCTTAGTCACATGTTGTTGCTTTCTTTTAGTTAAGATTTAGTCAGTGTATACCCGTATTGATATGATTATGCTTAGCCACGATCTCTCTCTTCATCTTCAATCAGCTCAAGTTCATCCTCTCATCTGGTCTGACCACGCTCCCAAAATTATCATCAGAAGTATGCAATGAATGCCCATCTGAGAATTATATAGAGCAACGCATAGCTAAATATGAGGACACGCATATACAACATATGACAACCTAGAGAGCTACACAAGACCCATCAGCAAAAACACTACAAAGCGTTCCAATTAATTTTATCATTGAGGCCCTGCGGGAACATAGGGTGTGTAATCAGAGCCGGCCGTAGGCAAAGCCAAACTAGGCAATTGCCTAGGGCATTTGATATGCCTAGGGGCATCAGCAGCTTCTGCTGATTAAAATGATATGCGGCATGCCTATGGCCCTCATTCCGAGTTGATCGGTCGCAAGGCGAATTTAGCAGAGTTACACACGCTAAGCCGCCGCCTACTGGGAGTGTATCTTAGCATCTTAAAATTGCGACCGATGTATTCGCAATATTGCGATCACAAACTACTTAGCAGTTTTAGAGTAGCTCCACACTTACTCTGCCTGTGCGATCAGTTCAGTGCTTTTCGTTCCTGGTTTGACGTCACAAACACACCCAGCGTTCGCCCAACCACTCCCCCGTTTCTCCGGCCACTCCTGCGTTTTTTCCGGAAACGGTAGCGTTTTCAGCCACACGCCCATAAAACGCTGTGTTTCCGCCCAGTAACACCCATTTCCTGTCAATCACATTACGATCGCCGGAGCGATGAAAAAGCCGTGAGTAAAAATACTTTCTTCATAGCAAAGATACTTGGCGCAGTCGCAGTGCGAATATTGCGCATGCGCACTAAGCGGAATTTCACTGCGATGCGATGAAAAATACCGAGCGAACGACTCGGAATGAGGGCCTATGTTCTGTGTGTAGAATTTCATATGCAGATACAGCCACAGTCGCACACAGAATATAGGCATGCTGCATATCATTTTAATCAGCAGAAGCTGCTTGTACATCCTAGCCACATAGTAATGCAAATAAGATGCATTTTCATTAAAAAAATATGCCCAACGTTAGCACTGAGGCAAGATTTATGAGGACACATCTGTATCCAAGCAGAGGCAGAGGTCACAGTGTTAGTGGCAGTGTGAGTGCTGTGTACATGTGAGTGGGTTGGTTGTGCAGTAGTGTTCGGAATATGTGTAAGGAGCATTATGTGTGTCATGTAAAAATGCATTAATAATGTGCAACATATGTGTAAGGGGCACCATGTGTGTCATTATGTGTATAAGGGCATTAATAATGTGCGGCATATGTGTAGGGGGCACTATGTGTGTTATTATGTGTATAAGGGCATTAATAATGTGCAGCATATGTGTAAGGGACATTATGTGTAAAAGGGCATTAATAAAGGTTGTCATAATGTGTAAGGCGCATTATGTTTATAAGGACATTAATAATGTGTCTCATATGTGTAAGGGGCATTACTGTGTGGCATTATGTGTATAAGGTGCTCTACTATGTGGCATTGTTTATAGAAAGGGCACTACTGTGTCATCTAATGTGAATAAAGAGCAATAGGGTGTGGTGTAATGTGAATATGGAGCAATTCAGTGTGATGTAATGTGAATAAGGGGCTCTACTGTGAGGAGTAACGTAAAGTGATACTACTGTGGGATGTAATATGAATTATGGACACTATCGCATGATCAAATGTGAATAAAGTTGCAGTACTGTGTGGCGTAATTGGAATTGGGGTTACTATTGTGTGGCCATGCCCCTTCCCAGCAAAAACACCCCCCTTTTTGGGCTGTGCGCCAAATGTGCGAACTGTTCCTATTTAAAATATAGGGGGTACAAACACCTGGGAAAGAGGTGCAAGGTCAGAGGCGGAACCAGCGGTGGTGCTAGGGGGCACCAGCCAAAATCTTGCCTAGGGCATCATATTGGTTAGGGCCGGCGTGTGTACACACGGTGAGATCCTTGCTATGCCCGATTTTTACTTGCGATTTCCCTTGAACTCCCTGGAGCCCAGATAGCACAGATTTTGACTAAATTTTCTTGAGATATGGACTATGTGTGCTTACAATTTTGGCTTATGTGAGATTTTGGCTTATGTGAGATGTCATTGACATGTGAGATGAACTAGATAGTACACCGATCTAGCAAGGATTGACTTGCCTGCACAGTCTATCATTTCTTGCGATGCCGACCTGGCGGGACCGCGCATCAAGATCGAATCGGGATCGCAAGGTGACTTTCACCTTGCGATCTGCACTAACTTTTCTTGAGATTTTGACTATATAGTCAAAATCGAAAGAAAATATCTCACCGTGTGTACACACCCATAGTGTTCAACCGTATGATCCACCTTGATTCTTCAATTAATAGTGATTTCGCCCTGTCACTTTTGGTGTGTGTGTGTGTGTATATATATATATATATATATATATATATACACTGCTCAAAAAAATAAAGGGAACACTAAAATAACACATCCTAGATCTGAATGAATGAAATATTCTTATTAAATACTTTGTTCTTTACATAGTTGAATGTGCTGACAACAAAATCACACAAAAATTATCAATGGAAATCAAATTTATTAACCCATGGAGATCTGGATTTGGAGTCACCCTCAAAATTAAAGTGGAAAAACACACTACAGGCTGATCCAACTTTGATGTAATGTCCTTAAATCAAGTCAAAATGAGGCTCAGTAGTGTGTGTGGCCTCCACGTGCCTGTATGACCTCCATACAACGCCTGGGCATGCTCCTGATGAGGTGGCGGATGGTCTCCTGAGGGATCTCCTCCCAGACCTGGACTAAAGCATCCGCCAACTCCTGGACAGTCTGTGGTGCAACGTGGCGTTGGTGGATGGAGCGAGACATGATGTCCCAGATGTGCTCAATTGGATTCAGGTCTGGGGAACGGGCGGGCCAGTCCATAGCATCAATGCCTTCGTCTTGCAGGAACTGCTGACACACTCCAGCCACATGAGGTCTAGCATTGTCTTGCATTAGGAGGAACCTAGGGCCAACCGCACCAGCATATGGTCTCACAAGGGGTCTGAGGATCTCATCTCAGTACCTAATGGCAGTCAGGCTACCTCTGGCGAGCACATGGAGGGCTGTGCGGCCCCCCAAAGAAATGCCACCCCACACCATTACTGACCCACTGCCAAACCGGTCATGCTGGAGGATGTTGCAGGCAGCAGAACGTTCTCCTTGGCGTCTCCAGACTCTTTCACGTCTATCACATGTGCTCAGTGAGAACCTGCTTTCATCTGTGAAGAGCACAGGGTGCCAGTGGCGAATTTGCCAATCTTGGTGTTCTCTGGCAAATGCCAAACGTCCTGCACGGTGTTGGGCTGTAAGCACAACCCCCACCTGTGGACGTCGGGCCCTCATACCACCCTCATGGAGTCTCTTTCTGATCGTTTGAGTAGACACATGCACATTTGTGGCTTGCTGGAGGTCATTTTGCAGGGCTCTGGCAGTGCTCCTCCTGTTCCTCCTTGCACAAAGGCGGAGGTAGCGGTCCTGCTGCTGGGTTGTTGCCCTCCTACGGCCTCCTCCACGTCTCCTGATGTACTGACCTGTCTCCTGGTAGCGCCTCCATGCTCTGGACACTACGCGGACAGACACAGCAAACCTTCTTGCCACAGCTCGCATTGATGTGCCATCCTGGATGAGCTGCACTACCTGAGCCACTTGTGTGGGTTGTAGGGAGGTCATACAGGCACGTGGAGGCCACACACACTACTGAGCCTCATTTTGACTTGTTTTAAGGACATTACATCAAAGTTGGATCAGCCTGTAGTGTGTTTTTCCACTTTAATTTTGAGGGTGACTCCAAATCCAGACCTCCATGGGTTAATAAATTTGATTTCCATTGATAATTTTTGTGTGATTTTGTTGTCAGCACATTCAACTATGTAAAGAACAAAGTATTTAATAAGAATATTTCATTCATTCAGATCTAGGATGTGTTATTTTAGTGTTCCCTTTATTTTTTTGAGCAGTGTATATAGTGGGGCGAAAAAGTATTTGGACAGCCACCGATTGTGCAAGTTGACTTACTTAAAAAGATGAGAGGTCTGTAATTTCCATCATAGGTACACTTCAACTGTGAGAGACAGAATCTGAAAACCCCCACAAAAACTAGGAAATCACATTGTATGATTTTTAAACAATTTATTTTTATATTCCTGCGGAAAATAAATATTTGGACAATCAAAAAGTTTAACTCAGTACTTTGTAATATAACCTAGGTTGGCAATTACAGAGGTCAAACGTTTCCTGTAGTTCTTGACCAGGCTTGCACACACTGTAGCAGGTATTTTGGCCCACTCTTCGATGCAGATCTTCTCTAGATCTGTCATGTTTTGGGGCTGTCGCCGGGCAACCCGGACTTTTAACTCCCTCCACAGATTTTCTATTGGGTTGAGGTCTGGAGACTGGCTAGGCCACTCCAGGACCTTGAAATGCTTCTTGCGGAGCCACTACTTAGTTGCCCGGGCGGTGTGTTTGGGGTCATTGTCATGCTGGAAGACCCAGCCACGTTCCATCTTCAATGCTCTTACTGAGGGAAGGAGGTTTTTGCCCAAACTCTCACGATACATGGCCCCATTCATCCTCTCCTTAATACAGATCAGTTGTCCTGTCCCCTTTGTAGAAAAGCAGCCCCAAAGCATGATGTTTCCAACCCCATGCTTCACACTGGGTATGGTGTTCTTTGGATGCCATTCATCATTCTTCTCCCTCCAAACATGGCGAGTGGTGTTTATACCAAAAAGTTTGATTTTGCTCTCAACTGACCACATTACATTTTCCTAATCCTCCTCTGGATCATCCAGATGGTCACTGGAAAATTTAAGATAGGCCTGGAAATGTGCAGGGGGACCTTTCAGGCGCTGTAGGATTTCAATCCATGATGACGTAGTGTGTTACTAATGGTAACCTTTGTGACTGTGGTCCCAGCTCTCTTGAGGTCATTGACCAGGTCCCCCCGTGTAGTTCTGGGCTGATTCCTCACCATTCTCAAGATCATTGATACCCCACGAGGTGAGATCTTGCATGGAGCCCCAGGTCGAGGGAGATTGTCAGTGATCTTGTATTTCTTCCCTTTTTTAATAATTGCGCAAACAGTTGATCTCTTCTCACCAAGCTGCTTGCCTATCGTCGAGTAGCTCATCCCAGCCTTGTGCAGCGCTACAATTTTGTCCCCGGTGTCCTTAGACAGCTCTCTGGTATTGGCCATGGTGGAGATGTAGCAGTCTGACTATTTGATGGTGTGGACAGGTGTCTTTTATACAGATAACCAGAAGGTTCTGAGGAAGGGGAGCACGTCCCTGAAACGTCAACGCTTTTTGCTCAATACAAGTCATGCTATTTCTGACTCCGAGTGCCGCCTTTTTCTTTCCTGTATATATATATATATATATATATATATATATATACATACACTTTTGAATGTCCAGCTCTGGCTCTGTCCTATTACATATGCTATTAATTAAAGGAATATGGGGACAGATATGACTGTAGTGTATTATACTTAACCTACAGATTAATAAGCACTGTTGTTTATGTTTTAAAAGCCGTATCCAATTGATGTCAGTTCATGTTTATAATTAAATAGTTGACTCACTTTGGGCCTGATTCAGAGTTAGCTACAAAATGTTCGCAATGCCGATGGTTGCGTAGTTCAGCGATTATAGTTGTACTGTGCATGCGCCTGAGACACACTCCGCATGGTTCCTGATGGTTTTACGATGGCGGTCGCAATGCAAAATGGTACGCAGATTGATTTACATTCAATGAGTATTTGTGGGAGGTAACGGAGGGCTGGTGAGTCAAATGCAGGCATATTGTCACCGCTTTACGGGCGTGTCTGTGACTGCGTAATAGTATGCAGTTGTAAAGGCTCCATCGGCTTACTTGCCATAGGGTTCCTTCAGAGTTCTGATGGGGCGGCCCCTGTTGCATTTTAGTACACAGTGGCAGATCAGAGACACCGTCAGTGGGCATCTTTGTACAGATTCCTGCAGCTGCGTCATTAGCATATGTTCGCATGTCCGCAGTTGTGTCCACCTGTGAAACAGGCCCTTTGTTGGGTGGTCTTCAGTATGCCGGCTGTCGGGATCCCGGCGCACAGTATACCGGCGCTGGAATCCCGACAGCCATCATACCGACACTTATTCTCCCTCGTGGGGGTCCACGACCCCCCTGGAGGGAGAATAAAATAGCGTGGTGCCCGCAGCATGGCGAGCGCAGCGAGCCCGCAAGGGGCTCATTTGCGCTCGCCACACTGTCGGTAAGCCGGCGGTCGGGCTCCTGGCGCCGGTATGCTGGTCGCCGGGAGCCCAACCGCCGGCCTACCATACTACACCCCCTTTGTCTCTTGCTGATCTGTTTCTTACCAGTTTTAAAGAATTAATAGACACACTTAAAGAGTAGAATATGATCACAAGTGATAGACTATCGAACCTGACAGTCTATATAATAAATGACTAACGCTGCTCCTCATCTCTTTGGGGGGAATTCAAGTGTTTTGTGCGCTGCGGCCTCTAGATAGTGCCCAATGAAGCAATTCAATTGTTGATTTGTTCGGTCGCGCACAGCCATCGGCACTGACACTACTGTTATGTTGTTCCATCATTTTGACGGGCTGGTAGCTAGTCAGTTATAATTATTATCATAGATCTGTAAGGTGCCACGGTGCTCTGCTGCGCCAGACAGCAGAAAATAGGACAACTACCGTAGCAACAGCATGGAAGGTAGACAAAAAAATAAGTGCAGGCAAAAAAACAAATGGTAAGAGGGCATATACACAGTATTCAGAGGCTTTGAAGACTTTAAGAGATTTTGTTTGGTAACATATAATAATAGTAATCATTTGCTTGATATAAAAAGTAGGCTGATAACAGAGGGTTGATATGCTTTATTGCTTTTACATGAAAACAGTCATGGATATAGCAAAAAGTGTTTGATGATGTTCCACATAACAGATTGGAATATATTATATTACTAGGCCTATAGGAGAAGGAATGCACACACAGTATGTAGCTCTCTGGCATAGAGTCAGAAAGCTGAGTGTTGCTATAAATAGAAGATATTTTGTCTGGGCATAAGCTGTCTGTGGGTTACCACAGTGTTTTGTGTTGGGGCATGTTCCTCTATTAATAGCTTGTGGATGACACTAAATTAAGTAATCAGTGACTGAATACACTAAAGTGGCAAAAGTCCTGGGATAGCACTGAGTAAAGGTAATGGTACAGTAGGTTGCGCCCCCGTACTTTGACATCTTGGAAATGGGCAGAACTGTATCAGTTGTAATCTGACATCTCGTGAGTCAGTTTGAACACCGGCTAGGCTGCTCATGTCAAGGTAACGTGAATTATCAGAGTTCAAATGGAGCATGAGTGGGTGTCCGACGAATGGGACATTCGATTTCTGAAGTTGTATGGATATTCAGTATTCCTCAATCCACAGTGTCACATGTGTATCGGGAATACCTCATGGAAGGCATTACCATCCACCACGTACAGCGCAGTGGCCGACCACAGGTGCCACTGGCATCTTCCCAGAGTTGTCCGTTGTAACAGGCAAGCGACACGGCATTACCACTTAACGAGCACAGCACAGTAGCCAACCATGGGTGCCACTGGCATCTGACTAGAATTGTCCATTGTAACAGACACTGGCTCAAATAACATCCATACTCAATGCAGGAAGTATCAGACACATATCCAGCAGGTTAGTGCTGCAGACTTTAGCTTCCATGGGACATGGAATCAGAAGATCCACCATAGTGCCCCTGTTAGCATTTATGACACCAGACACAGTGTGTGCATTACGACACCAGACACCTGTGCTCATGACATCATTAATTAGACCCTGGAGGACTGGCAACATGTGGCGTGGTATGATAAGTCAAGGCTCTAGTTGATTCGGGCTAATGATAGGGTTTGGGTTTGGCACAGACCCCATGAGTACATGGACCCCGGTTGTCTACAAGGCATCATGCAGGCTGGTTGTTGTTCCATAATGATGTGGGGAGTGCTCACGTCGCATGGGTTGGGTCCGCTGGTCCACCTGAACACATCATTCACCTGTTAAAACTATGTTGCGGTACATGATGGCCATTTAACAGCCCTTCGTGGACATCATGTACAATGATGGAATATTCATGTACAACAATGGAATATTCCAGCAGGATAATGCACCGTGTAATTGGTCCCAAGCTGTCCAGAATTGGTTCAATGTGCATTTTGCAGAGTTGCAACTAATGGCGTAGAGACATAGGCATTCACAACACATTATATTAGGGTGTGCACTGGCAGAGGGGCGTATCTGACCCCGTTTATTGGGTGTGTCTAGCACTGCCTATGTCGTGTGTCTATAACCACCTACAACCACTGTGTTTCTCAGCCTCTCTCTCACTCTGTGTCCTTCAGCCTCCTCCCCGTGTTTCTCAGCCTCCCTCTCTGTGTCTCTCAGTCTCCCTCACTGTCTCCCAGTCTCCCCTTCTGTGTCTTTCAGCCTCTCTCAGCTTCCCCCTCTGTGCCTCTAAGCCTCTCCCAGCCTCCCCCTCTGTGACTTTCAGCCTTACCCTCTGTGTCAGCCTCCCCCGTGTCTCTCAGCCTCTCTCTTCTGTGCATCTCAGCAAGCCCCCCCCCCCCCCCCCCCCCCGGTCTTTCAGCCTTTCTCAGCTTCCTCCTTTGTGTCAGCCTGCCCCCTGTGTCTCTCAGCCAGGCCTCATCTTTCACCCAACTCCCCCCCCCCCCCCTCCCACAAACCTATGTCTCCCAAGCCTAATCACACACTGGGTCCACCTAACCAACTATAGTGGTAGGGTTTGCACTTTCAGCACATATTGTTGCTATCAGGTCTTCCAGCTTCCTGACAACCACTCAGAGCTTTCATTTGCCCAGAATTCTGTAACTCTGGCCAGCGGAACAGTCTGCAGAGCATCAGTTGAGCAGGTGACCCCATCCAAGCTACCAGCACACAGCCGCCAAGTGCTGTGCACCCGGGATCCACGACCTCTAGCAATGCATACAGAGCCTGCTCCATCACACTTCAGGACAACTGTGCAACTAAGCACAGCTCTGTGGACTCGGCGGGCAACTTGGAAGCACACAGAAGACTCCTTGGAATGCTGCCAGCAGCCCTTGTCGCACTTTTTTGGTGCTAAAGGTGGCTACAAAGTGGTAGGGTGGTACTGCAAGTTCTCAACGGTACATCATACTGGACCGCCATACTTGCACTGCTGTCGGGCCAACATTAGGGTGTGCCTGTGCACACGAGGCACCCCCTGTGTGCATGCCTATGTGGGGAGAGGTCCATTCACACCCAAGAGCCTGAACCTACAAATATCAGGCCGCTGTGGGAAACTATCCAGATGGCATGCATGGGTCAACATCTCTCCAGAGGTATGCCATTCACTTGTGCCACGTTGATGGTGAGTGGGTGAAGGCAGAGCAGCCATAGAGAAGCCTGCAGTGCTCACTGCTGATGAGTCTACTTTGAGCCTATATTAATCTGCTTAGTTGATGTGGCCGGGCAAGGTGAGCGGGCAGATCCAATTACAACTGACGGAGTGCAGTTTTGCCCTGTTCCAGCCCACTTTAACCCCTCAGTATAAAGTCTTCTGTGAGGGAGGGCATTCCACATACTGGGTGAAGTCCAAAAAAGCACTGTAACCAAGAATTGGAGTAGGTAATGAGTGTGGGTGACAGACACATATCTTGCACAGAGTGGAGAGGTCAAACTTGGGGATATTTTGAGATAATCAAAAAGATGTATGTTGAGGTAATTTGGTTAATAACCTTATGTGTAAGTAGAAGTATTTTATATTACATTGGTAAAATACAGGTAACCAATGGAGGGACTGACTGAGCAGAGCAGCAGAAGATGAATGCTTTACGAGGGAGCTGCAATCAAAATAGGGTGATGTGGTGAAAGTCTACTTTGTGAGATATGTGCATATATGTGGATATGTTCCTTACATGAACTGTATGTAACATGATTTGGATACAGACTGAATGTGAGGTAACTACTATTGCCAACTTTTGGAAACTATTTTAAAACTACTACCATATCATGGGCCCTATTTGATCTCAATCTGGTAGGTACCACCTGATACATATTTTATTAATCATAAATGAATGTGAAAGTATTTTTTATGTTAGAAGTGCAACATGGTGGTCAATGATTCACATAACCTATGAATAGTCATCATGTATACATATGAGATAATTTGTACAGCACTGGACCGGCCCAAACTATTTAAAAAGGATCTGGAATTACGGTACCCAGGGGTATTGGTGCTGGCATAGATAACTTAGGTCTATATGGTAACTTACAGTTGATACTGTAGCTGCAGTGGATATACCTACTTTTCTGGCCATGAATCCATGAGTTTATCAATCTAAAGCTATAGCAAAGAGGTTAGCTCCACCTCCATACACACAGTAAAATGACTTAACATGGCAGCCCTGATGAATAGAATAATCTAATACATTTTTTTAAAGGGCAGTAAGATGATGTGGGTCCAGGGAACAAAAGTATGGAGAAATTAAGGTTTACTATACAAATGACAGGCAATCTGGCACAAATGTAGCACTACAAATATATGACAGTAGTTAGTGTAAATACCAAATTGCTTTCTAACAAATATTTAAAATGCCTGCTCTAATATATATTGTAAACGCCTGCACCTCTTATTACCATGTGCCATGAGTGTGCGCTATACATAGCGAAACACTGCCTCCCATAAGAGAAAACAATACACCCACACATTATCTGAGTTCCAAAGCTCATTCATGTATATATTTGTTATTAAAAGGATATGGATTCAATATATTACAATGTACAGTATACCAATAGTTACATGGTTACAACTCATACAGTAAGCAGTTAATACATACAGTTACAGCGATACAATTACCATATCTTTCTCATATAAATTTGTCCCTCCATATCACTCTCTCTCTCTCTGTGTAAAATCATGCAGGAGCTGGGCAGACAGCATCTCCATCATCGTCTGGGAAAAAACAGCAACTGCCTCCTATTTGATCAGCAATATGTTATCTAGTTTTGGTGGAGGGAACTTTCTCATTCATGATGAGTCACTAGTCTGTTCGTATGCTAAACAGGTTCAGCCTTGAAGACATCAAAAGGGGTTGGCCTGAGCTTCCTGTCCACTGTCCTAATAAGAGTGATTTTAGCTTTCATACATTTAATCATAACTCCTTGTTACAATGTTCTACAACTTAATAACAAGTATCAAATGAATCTACACATTAATCTGCTTGCTTTTATACCAAATATAACAGGTGTATCTGGCTTCGTTCCCATAATACACATACATGACATTACTTCATTATATAATTTTAAATCATTATGATGTCTGGCGCTTGATATTATTATAATTATGTACTGTATGAAATAAGTGTCGAATCCATCTCTGTGGCATGTCCGTGTAAATGCGTGTGTTACCATATATTGCTGTGCTCGCTGCGCGTATTTGAAAAGTATAGCAACTTATATGTGTGTAGAGTTTGTATGTTCTTTCTATGTAATATTTTTGACTTCGACATTAGCAATATGGTAGTAGATAAGCAATAAGTAATAGTTCTCATTGGCAGTTAAATAAAATTCTTGATCCTAAGTGCTGCTGCACCTCTTTAGCGATTACTATAAAATATACAGTTTCTCAATTACCTCACTACACTAGGGTGGTCATTCCAAGTGGTTCGCTAGCAGCATTCGATCGCTGTACAGCGATGAGGCTAAAAAATGGCACTTCTGCACATGCTTACACGGCACAATGCGCAGGTGCGACGTACTATTACAACGAACCATGTCGTTTCACACAGGGTCTAGCGATGCTTTTCAGTCGCACTGGCTGCCGCAGAGTGATTGACATGAAGTGGGCATTTCTGGGTGTCAACTGACCGTTTTCAGGGAGTGTTAGAAAAAATGCAGGCATGCCAGGACATGCCTGCATCAGTGAGATCAGTGAGAAACTAAAAATACATGAGAAAGAGGAGGAATTTCAAAAAATATATGAAAAATATAAAATAGATTTAGACCGATTTGAGAAAGGGTTGATGGAACGAAAACGAACGAAATTTGCCAGGGACAGGAGTGACTATGCCCATGATAAGGTGTACAGTTGGAATGTAAGATCACAAAGGAGAACCCAAGACAATTCCATCAACTACAGCTCGTCGGAATTATAAACCTCTGAGGGAGAAGGAGGTAGAGAAGTTGAAGGGTGGCAAAGAGCCCGTTTTTTAGATCATGGCCCCAAATCAAGGACAGGGGATTGAGGAACGGAAGATGGAAGAAGATCAGACGGGGAGGGCAAAAGCACTCGAAAAAAGAAAGAGGCAAGGAACTGGGACAGGTACCCTCAGAGAACCAGCTGCCCCTACAGGAGGACTTAGATCAAGATGAATTACAAGTCATCAACTTGACCAATAGAGCTTTGGAACCCAAACATATACAGTTACTATCCAAGGGTTTAAGCTTCTCGCCAACTAAGAGTGTTGATAGATTTGAAATTCAAAAGGATTTGTTCCTATTTACCAGAAAATTGCTTCTCAGGAAATTTCATAGTTTAAAAAGAATGGAACATGATAGTATGGATGGAAATGGAGAATCCCACACATCATCTTTAAGTGAGGCAGAAATGGAAGCCTTACTTATCTTGGAGGAACTAGCTGAAGAGCATAGGATGGGAACTGATTTACAGAATCCATCCAGACCTGTTCTAAAGAAAAAATCTACTTTTTGCCCCAACCCATATATCTGTTCACCTGTCCATGTGTTTTTCGAACTCATGACTAAAGAATTGGATCTGATTTTTGAGAACAAGAGAATGGGTCAGACCAGTAACATCAGTAAAGATGAACAAGAAGCCCTTAAAGAGATCAACTCATGGGATGACGTTATAGTAAAACCATCTGATAAAGGGGGTAACGTCGTCCTATGGAGTAAGGAACTCTACCTAAAAGAGGCATATAAACAATTATCAGATACCACCACCTATAAAAGGTTAATTTTTAACCCTACTGCCAACTTTTTGAAGGAGTATACAGCTCTAGTTAACAAAGCGTTACAGGATGGGGTCATCACAAAGATGGAAGCGGAATTCCTCGATGTTAAAGATTCCAGGACACCAAGGTATTATATGCTACCGAAGGTGCACAAGAACAGGGAGCACCCTCCTGGGAGGCCAATAATTTCAGGCATTGGTAGCCTGACTGAAAGGGCGAGTATCTTTATAGATCAGAATCTAAGACGCTTTGTCCTGGAATTACCCTTGTATGTACGAGATTCCATGGATGTGCTGAATAAATTGGAACATGTCACACTACAGCCGAACACCTGGCTGTGTACGTGTGATGTGGAAGCACTCTACACAAGCATCAGCCATGAGGTTGGTATAAGAGCTGTAAAGTACTTTCTCAATATGGGCATATATCAGGATTTTGATGACTTCCTATTACAGTTATTGAGATTTGTCTTGACAAAATTTTTTTTTCTCTTTGATGACAAGTACTTCCTACAAGTGCGGGGGACCGCCATGGGAAGTACTTGTGCCCCAACTTATGCTAATATCTATCTAGGCTGGTGGGAGAAGGAGTGGGTTTTTAATGATGTTAATGCGGAATACACGGAACATATCGTCAGTTGGCACAGATTTATCGACGATATTTTGATCATCTGGGAAGGGGATAAAGAAGATCTTGAGAAATTCATATCAGTTCTTAATAAGAATGATTTAAATCTCAGATTGACATATGATATCAGCCAAGAGAATGTAACCTTCCTAGATTTGATCATAACAAAAACAGAAGATAAACTAAAAACGGATGTCTTCCGCAAGAAAACAGCCACAAACAGCATATTGCATCACAGCAGCTCACATCTTCCAGCCACCCTGAGAGGGATTCCCAAAGGGGAATATATCAGGATGAGACGGAACTGTTCAGACGAGACAACATATAAGCAGAGGGCTGATGAATTACAAACCCGTTTGAAAAAGAGGGGATACAGCAAAAAAGAACTACAAAAAGCATATAATCACACCAATACTGTCCCCAGAATTAATCTACTCACTCCAAAAAAGAAGGAGAAAATAGAGATCAAAACAAGATTCATCAGCACTTACTGTAAGGAATGGAGGGATGTAAACAAAGCCTTACAAAAGCACCATTATGTACTTATGACAGATGAGGACCTACGGAAGGAAATTGGGGACAGAATACTTACCAGCTGGAGAAAATCGCCCAATTTGCAGAATAAACTTGTTGGCAGCCATTTCGTAAGAAATAGGAAACGAGAACCGACAGTTCAGGGATGCTATACATGTGGCAAATGCAAAGCATGTGCATATATACAAACAACCAAGGAATATATGAACAAATACAACACCAAGGTCAAAATTCGAGAATACATCAATTGTTTAACCCAGGGGGTCATTTATTGTTTGACTTGCCCCTGTGGACTTAAGTACATAGGGATGACCAAGAGACAATTCAAACAACGCATATTGGAGCAAGTGGGTAATATCAATCGTGCCAGAAGAGATCACTCCAATATGGAGCAACTTACTAGTATAGCGCGACATTTTATGAGGAAACATGGGAGTGACCCCAAACAAATGAAAATGTATGGCCTCGAGAAGGTTGAGCTGGGGCTAAGAGGAGGTAACATTACAAAGGATCTTTTGAAAAGGGAATCCAGACATATTTTCTTCATGGACAGCCTAACACCATATGGATTATATGAGGAAATACAATATTCATCTTTTTTATAATCTGGAATTTAAATTTAACTACTCAGTATAAACTAGGGGACACAAATATGAAAACAAATTTAGATATATATTTATCTTTAGAATATGTCTCCACAGCACATATTGGGGGATATATGTATGAGAATGGGTATAGCCTAGCATTTATATTGACTATAGCAATAATAAATTATATACTTACCTTTTTAAGAAAATTTATTGGATTAGGACCATGAAAATGGAACTGAGTTGGATTTTATATCGTCGTTGTATATGTAATTTGTTGCGGATAATATAATCAGTCCACACCAGACATTAAAAATCCATAGGTATGTGTCCATGGATATGGGGGATGAAACCTATGTTCATTTGAGTTATTACACACAGGAGTGTAAATTATATTGGATATAAGGCATTTATGTATTAAATGATAAGATCTATCTAATAGTATATTTACATTATGTTTATATTGCAACCCAGTAGTTATGACTATACATCCTACAATGCATACTATACTCTAGAATTTAATACAATATCTTACAATAACATGTATGTCCCTCATATTTCAACATTTTTTAGAAGAATATGGACCGGAATGATCCTTGAATGATATATTATATATTCTTTAATTGGTATAGAGTGTGGGGCAAGGATGCACTTATACAAGCATCAGCACATACAGCACTGTTTTTATATAGACATTTTTTTATATAAAAAAAGTAATTTATTTGTTCACTTCAATCATATTAATAAATATAATGATGGTGTTTTTTCTTGACACTTTCACATTGTTTTTTTATAATATATTTTTTTATTTTCCCTCTTTTTGGTAATGGGATCCTAATATTTTTCACAATTTAACACATTATCATTATTTTTTCAAGTAGACTTAATCACGTATAATTTTACTTATATATTCACATTAGATCACAGACAGCACTATATTTTATTAAAGTACCATATTTCACATTTCACGGTATTTATTTGAACACATACTTCACAGCATTATTATAATGATAGGAATAAAGAGACATATTAGTAAAATAAATAGAATGGATAGAATATGAATAGAGGACAGGAGACATCTCTTTTTTCAAATACTCTGAATTTATTTAATTATTAGAGGATCAAAATATATCATGGTTCATTTATAGGCTCAAGGAGACACATTTTAAATAAACAGGCATTTAATTAAAAGGTAAATAGAGTACAGGAAATATCTGTCTGGAGCAATGAATTAATTTTACATATGTATAGCTATAATAAGAAATTATATATGCTATTTGTATGTATGGATGTATAGCCCTGGAGTTGACATATTGTTAGTTGGGGACTGTGCATTCATTTATAATGCTCTACTTATTTTTACATATATATATATATATATATATATATATATATATATATATATATATATGGAACGGTGGATAAGGTGTTTCAAAGTGACCAATGATGTCACATAAAATTTGGGAGACCGAAAATATAAAAAATTATTGACAATTTATTACTAAATACACCAGTAAAAGACAGTAACACCACTAAAATCACAAATAAAAGATGTTTAAATTTTTTTTAGAGCAAACTTAAAAATACAGAGAATTTAACCCTAAAATGTTAAAAAATGGGCAACATAGACTGCATAAAAAGATGGTATAGACAAGATAAAAAAGAACCATAAAACTGCTTAACTTGAGAAGATGGGTTAAGTCTGGTAACACCCAACGCGTTTCGTCCTATCTGGATGAAGTCCAGATAGGACGAAACGCGTTGGGTGTTACCAGACTTAACCCATCTTCTCAAGTTAAGCAGTTTTATGGTTCTTTTTTATCTTGTCTATACCATCTTTTTATGCAGTCTATGTTGCCCATTTTTTAACATTTTAGGGTTAAATTCTCTGTATTTTTAAGTTTGCTCTAAAAAATTTTTAAACATCTTTTATTTGTGATTTTAGTGGTGCTACTGTCTTTTACTGGTGTATTTAGTAATAAATTGTCAATAATTTTTTATATTTTCGGTCTCCCAAATTTTATGTGACATCATTGGTCGCTTTGAAACACCTTATCCACCGTTCCATTTACATGATCCATAAAGCACTTTACCAATGCTTTTTTCTTAAGGTGTAGCAGACGCCCTATTAAATTCAAGGGAGTGTCCTTCAAGGGAGATTATATAGGTGTATATATATCTATTTATTATTTGATCTTACCTAATATAATTTTTTTTGGTCTAACTACTAGTGTTGATTGGCGATCGCATATTGGCGCGGTTGGTTCACTCGTTTCACATATATATATATATATCAATATATTAATAATTATTCCCCTCTGGGTATGAACTCTAAATACACTGTATAGTTTCTCTACTTAAAAGTATTATTATGTTGGTATTTAGAATATATGTATCTTTATACTGGTCTGGTTAATTGATATCCAGAGTACAGGGTTCCCTATATGGACGTAGAATTACACGGGGGCATGACGATTAGGTGCACCTGTGTGCTCACGCTGAGAAGTAAATTAGTAATTGCCGGAGGACGGAGCCGCTGAGGTATGCGGCAACGGACCGGAAAATCTCCAGCCCGTATGGTTGATTGGCTACGAAGGCTGCAAAAGGTCTTGATTGGTCCCCTCTCCTTATATAAACTGATGATGAGGCGGGCGCCGGACACTAGAGCCCTGGCGAAGCTCTAACATAGAGTGAAATGCGCATAGGGAAATAGCCGTGCGCCGCAAAAAACAATGAAATGTAATTAATTAGAAACAGTATTCCATTGTTGTACCTGCCAACCTTATTGCCAGTAAACGGTACACTGTATGCACGTTTGCACGTTCAGGGCAGTGCGGTGCTGTGGTATGTGACAGCACGCAGTAGAGACAGCACTGGCTTTCTGACAAATGTCCGTGGCGTCTGGCAGCATAGACTAGGATTATGCCTGCATTGTGTTAAATTACAGGACAATAAATGCTAGTACTGCCAGTACAGAGGAGCATATAATTGTCCTATGATATTATTGTACTTATTTAATAGCTCTTAAATTGCCCTATAATCTATATAGATACGAGGGGTGTGGAACATAATATTAGTATGAGCATATTATATGTACAACTTGACATCAGCTGAGTACGTACACATTACCTCATTTGAGGGGCATAAAATACAAAAATACATAAATTAAGTACAGAGAATATAATAAATTAAGTAAGGGGATGTGATCTGACCCCTTCCTAAATGGTTTATGTATGACCAAAGTGCAATTTTGTTATCAGTTTAAAAGATTACATACTATAATTAAATTACATTACATGCATGTATATATATATGTATATGAAGGACTTTATATAGGAAAGATCCCCACTGTATTTTTCTGTCTACGATAAGAAATTTTCACGACTCTATCCCACTTAGGAATTGCTTGGCTATTCATTATTATATATGTATCATATATGATATTAAAATATAGGTGATATGTAGCCAAACTAGTGATCATACATTGGAGGGACTGCAGACCTCCATTGACATGGTGGTACAGTCATAACACAGCAAGATACTCTGTGTTAATAAAGTAACAATTGTACCGGTTACAACATTCTGCTAGGTATCAAATTATATTGAGTGGGGATCAGTACTAAATGCCGGTGGTCGGAATCCCGGAGGTCGAAATACCGACACCGGAATCCCGACCACACAATCCCGACAGGGGTGGCGAGCGGAACGCAGCCCCTTGCGGGCTCGCTTCGCTCGCCACGCTGCGGGCACGGTGCCTCGCTACGCTCGGCACACTATTATATTCTCCCTCTATGGGTGTCGTGGACACCCACGGAGGGAGAATATGTCGGGATTGCGGCGGTCGGGATTCCGGCGTCGGTATTTCGACCGCCGGGATTCCGTCCGGCGGCATCTTGACCGGATCCCATTGAGTGTATCACTTAGAAGTAACTGTGACTTTTGGCAGGATAGGAATACAGAGGTAACATCAAGACTGGGAATTATTGTCCTCATTAAACAATATAATGCGCAAATATAATTAGGAGCAAATATTGTTAATACCAATTGAATAAGGTTGTTACAGGTTTATGAAGAAATATACTATCAACTAGGGATTGCTGTACTAATTATAAGGAACACACATATATATCCCAGTTACATTCTTCTGAGGAATATAGTAGTGGAGTACTGTTCATACATAAAATATAAATAAATAATAGGCGGCACACGGCTTTGTTTTTAATATCTTCTTTATTATTTGGCACTAGGACAAAATAAAATCTTTCTCTTTTTCTTTTTTGTCCATTTTTCTGATTCCCGTCTAATTATTTTCTATTGTTTTTATATTTCACTGTTTACGGCCTATTTAAGGGTCTTAATACTTCATATGGGATACTAATAAAGTTGATACATTCCATATGGGTATTGGTATATACTATGAATTAAATGTCAATACATATATTTAAAAGAAGTATAAAGACACAGATATAATATCAAGAATTCTTGTTAGTCTTGGGAGAGAGTGCACCCAGAGAAACTGATCCCTTTTCTTCACCTTTCTTGTATATGCAAGGACAAACGCAGGCGTGGCTGGGCGGGTTTGTGACGTCAAATCCGGAACTGAATGGGCAGAAGTGATCGAAAGCCCTGAGTAGGTTTGAAGCTACTCTGAAACTGCACAAAATTATTTTGTAGCCGCTCTGTGTTACAATCGTTCGCACTTCTGCTAAGCTAAAATACACTCCCAGTGGGCGGCGGCATAGCATTTGCACGGCTGCTAAAAACTGCTAGCGAGCGATCAACTCGGAATGACCACCTCTATTCTAAACTGGAGATGTGCAGCGGGCATTTTTCGGGTTTTGTGTTTGGATTTTGGATTCGATTCAGTGGTCGTTTTTTGGATTCGGATGCGTTTTGGCAAAACCTCCCTTAAGAATTTTTGTCGGATTCGGGTTTGTTTTGGATTTGGGTGTTTTTTTCAAAACCCCCTCAAAAACAGCTTAAATCATAGAATTTGAGGGTAATTTTGATCCTATAGTATTATTAACCTCAATAACCATAATTTCTACTAATTTCCAGTCTATTCTGAACACCTCACACCTCACAATATTATTTTTAGTCCTAAAATTTGCACCGAGGTTGCTGGATGACTAAGCTAAGCGACCCAAGTGGCCGACACAAACACCTGGCCCATCTAGGAGTGGCACTGCAGTGTCAGACAGGATGGCACTTCAAAAAAATAGCCCCCAAACAGCACATGATGCATAGATAAAAAAAAAAAAGAGGTGCAAGATGGAATTGTCCTCCCACCCACCCTTATGTTGTATAAACAGGACATGCACACTTTAACAAACCCATCATTTCAGCGACAGGGTCTGCCACACGACTGTGGCTGAAATGACTGGTTGGTTTGGGCCCCCACCAAAAAAGAAGCAATCAATCTCTCCTTGCACAAACTGGCTCTACAGAGGCAGGATGTCCACCTTCTCCTCATCGTCCGATTCCTCACCCCTTTCACTGTGTACATCCCCCTCCTCACAGAGTATTAATTCGTCCCCACTGGAATCCACCATCACAGGTCCCTGTGTACTTTCTGGAGGCAATTGCTGGTAAATGTCTCCACGGAGGAATTGATTATAATTTATTTTGATGAACATCATCTTCTCCACATTTTCTGGAAGTAACCTCGTACGCCGATTGCTGACAAGGTTACCGGCTGCACTAAACACTCTTTCGGAGTACACACTAGAGGGGGGATAACTTAGGTAAAATAAAGCCAGTTTGTGCAAGGGCCTCCAAATTGGCTCTTTTTCCTGCCAGTATACG
This sequence comes from Pseudophryne corroboree, assembly GCF_028390025.1. Taxonomy (NCBI): domain Eukaryota; kingdom Metazoa; phylum Chordata; class Amphibia; order Anura; family Myobatrachidae; genus Pseudophryne; species Pseudophryne corroboree. Next base: position 752,377,991 of record NC_086445.1, on the reverse strand, counting down.
TACGGACTGTCTGACATGCCTACAGTGATGCCGTCACTCATATAATCCTCCACCATTCTTTCAATGGTGATAGAATCATATACAGTGACAGTAGACGACATGTTAGTAATCGTTGGCAGGTCCTTCAGTCCGGACCAGATGTCAGCACTTGCTCCTGACTGCCCTGCATCACCGCCAGCGGGTGGTTTTGGAAATTTTAACCTTTTCCTGGCAGCTCCAGTAGAGGGAGAAAATGAAGGAGGAGCTGTTGGCGGGTCGCGTTCCGCTTGACTTGACAATTGTCTCACCAGCAGGTCTTTGAACATCTGCAGACTTGTGTCTGCCGGAAAGAGAGATACAACATAGGCTTTAAACCTAGGGTCGAGCACGGTGGCCAAAATGTAGTGCTCTGATTTCAACAGATTGACCACCCGTGAATCCTGGTAGCGAATGAAGGGCTCCATCCACAAGTCCCACATGCCTAGCAGAATCGCTCCGTTTTAGCTCCTCCTTCAATCTCTCCAGCTGCTTCTGCAAAAGCCTGATGAGGGGAATGACCTGACTTAGGCTGGCAGTGTCTGAACTGACTTCACGTGTGGCAAGTTCAAAGGGTTGGAGAACCTTGCACAACGTTGAAATCATTCTCCACTGCGCTTGAGTCAGGTGCATTTGCCTCCTTTGCCTATATCGTAGGCAGATGTATAGGCTTGAATGGCCTTTTGCTGCTCCTCCATCCTCTGAAGCATATAGAGGGTTGAATTCCACCTCGTTACCACCTCTTGCTTCAGCTGATGGCAGGGCATGTTCAGGAGTCTTTGCTGGTGCTCCAGTCTTCGTCACGTGGTGGCTGAATGCCGAAAGTGGCCCGCAATTCTTCGGGCCATCGACAGCATCTCCTGTACGCCCCTGTCATTTTTAAAATAACTCTGCACCACCAAATTCATTGTATGTGCAAAACATGGGACGTGCTGGAATTTGCCCACATGTAATGCACACACAATATTGGTGGTGTTGTCCGATGTCACAAATCCCCAGGAGAGTCCAATTGGGGTAAGCCAATCTGCGATGATGTTCCTCAGTTTCCATAAGAGGTTGTCAGCTGTGTGCTTCTTATGGAAAGCGGTGTTACAAAGCGTAGCCTGCCTAGGAACGAGTTGGCGTTTGCGAGATGCTGCTAATGGTGCCGCCGCTGCAGGAGGCAATACATCTACCCAGTGTGCTGTCACAGTCATATAGTCCTTAGTCTGCCCTGCTCCACTTGTCCACATGTCCGTGGTTAAGTAGACAGTGGGTACAACTGCATTTTTTAGGACACTGGTGACTCTTTTTCTGATATCTGTGTACATTCTCGGTATTGCCTGCCTAGAGAAGTGGAACCTAGATGGTATTTGGTATCGGGGACATACTACCTCAAGCAATTCTCTAAGTCCCTGTGAACTAACGGTGGATACTGGACGCACGTCTAACACCAATATAGTTGTCAAGGCCTGAGTTATCCGCTTTGCAACAGGATGACTGCTGTGATATTTCATCTTCCTCGCAAAGGACTGTTGGACAGTCAATTGCTTACTGGAAGTAGTACAAGTGGTCTTCCGACATCCCCTCTGGGATGACGATCAACTCCCAGCAGCAACAACAGCAGCGCCAGCAGCAGTAGGCGTTACACTCAAGGATCTATCGGATGAATCCTAGTTAGGAGAGGACTCGTCAGACTTGACAGTGACATGGCCTGCAGAACTATTGTCGTTCCTGTCTAAGGAGGAAATTGACATTGAGGGAGTTGGTGGTGTGGTTTGCAGGAGCTTGGGTTCAAGAGGAAGAAGGGATTTAGTTGTCAGTAGACTGCTTCCGCTGTCACCCAAAGTTTTTGAACTTGTCAATGACCTGATGAATGCGCTCCAGGTGACGTATAAGGGAGGATGTTCCTAAGTGGTTAACGTCCTTACCCCTACTTATTACAGCTTGACAAAGGCAACACACGGCTTGACACCAGTTGTCCGCATTTCTGTTGAAATAATTCCACACCGAAGAGGTGATTTTTTTTGTATTTTGACCAGGCATGTCAATGGCCTTATTCATCCCACGGACAACAGGTGTCTCCCCAGGTGCCTGACTTAAACAAACCACCTCACTATCAGAATCCTCCTTGTCAATTTCCTCCTCAGCGCCAGCAACACCCATATCCTCATCCTGGTGTACTTCAACAGTTACATCTTCAATTTGACTATCAGGAACTGGACTGTGGGTGCTCCTTCCAGCACTTGCAGGGGGTGTGCAAAAGGTGGAAGGAGCCACCTCTTCCTGTCCAGTGTTGGGAAGGTCAGGCATCGCAACCGACACAATTGGACTCTCCTTGGGGATTTGTGATTTAGAAGAACGCACAGTTCTTTGCTGTGCTTTTGCCAGCTTAACTCTTTTAATTTTTTTCTAGCGGGAGGATGAGTGCTTCTATCCTCATGTGAAGCTGAACCACTAGCCATGAACATAGGCCAGGGCCTCAGCCGTTCCTTGCCATTCCGTGTCATAAATGGTATATTGGCAAGTTTACGCTTCTCCTCAGATGCTTTTAATTTAGATTTTTGAGCCATTTTACTGAACTTTTGCTTTTGGTATTTTACATGCTCTCTACTATGACATTGGGTATCGGCCTTGGCAGACGACGTTGATGGCATTTCATTGTCTCTGCCATGACTAGTGGAAGCAGCTTCAGCACTAGGTGGAAGTGGATCTTGATCTTTCCCTATTTTACCCTCCAAATTTTTGTTCTTTATTTTTTAATGTGTGGAATTATATGCCAGTAATATATCTGGAATTATATGGCAGTAATGTCTGGAATTAGATACCACTAGATAGATACCAGATACCACTGTGACTGGAATGATGATGACCTATGCACAGTGACAGGACACTACCACAGCACCCTACAGCAGCAAGATGCAGCACAAGACACTGGACTTTTAGTAATGTACTGTAGTATACTGGTCACCACAATGCAGCAGCAAGACAATGAGCAGTGATACTGAGCACTGATGAGGATACTAGAACTGACACTGGGCAGCGAGAACAGCACTGGACTATTGTATTGTAGTATACTGGTCACCACAATGCAGCACTGATACGGAGCACTGATGAGGACACTAGAACTGACACGGAGCAGCAAGATACAGCAATGGACTATTGTACTGTAGTATTATATACTGGTCACCACAATGCAGCACTGATACTGAGCACAGATATTGAGCACTGATGAGGATACTAGAACTGACACGGAGCAGCAAGATACAGCAATGGACTACTGTACTGTAGTATACTGGTCACCACAATGCAGCACAGATATTGAGCTGATATTGGGCTTTTCAGGCAGAGAACGTAGCCACGTCCTCTCCGCTCTATCTACAATGCATGAGTGAAAATGGTGGCGATGCGCGGCTCTTTATATTGAATCCGAATCCTCTTTATATGGAATCCGAATCTTGCGAGAATCCGTCAGCGGGATGATGATGTTTTCCCCCGTTCGGGTTTTGCAAGTAAGGCGGGAAGAACCGAGGCTGCCTCGGACCCGTGTAAACCACGTGAAGTTCGGGGGGGTTCGGTTCTCGGTGAACCGAACCCGCTCATCTCTATTCTAAACACACAGTAATCTTCTCAAAAACATATACTGAGATAGCAAAATAGGTTATTACTTAGCAAACTAGCAAAACCCCTGATCAGTCATTTACTTTAAAGTGAACACAACGTTCTTTTGTTGGAGTAGTCTATTGCTAGGTGGTCACTGTCCTTCTACATGTACTTGTAATACACAAATTTAGTATACTTAGCATCTTATCCTGACCTTTCTTGGTTTACGGAAAATAACAGCTTCAACTCTCCAAGCATAATACACAGTAATACAGTTCAACTTTAACAGTACAATTATCTTCTGCACTCAATAGTATTTGTATAGCCGTCCAAAAAGTTCACTTTAAAGGGCCCTACACACTAGAAGACATGACCAATGTGAAAGATGAACAATGTGGAAGATGAGCAATTTCCCTTGAACTTCCCAGAATCCTGGCAAACGAAATTGAGTGTACACACTAAGCAATTTTTCAACAATTTGAAAGACGAAAGATACTGTATCTTTGGAATTGGCACCTTTTTTACATATTTTAATATTGGGGAGGCATTACTGGGTGTGTGGGCAGGGCTGTAGAAGAGGGAACCCATGAATATTTTTTTCATCACCCACTGCCCCACCAATTTCCACTGTGCCACCAACTTAATAAAAAATTAATTATAACGGGTTCAATTATATATATATATATATATATATATATATATATACATAGAAATAATATAATATATACAGGCCAGAGTGCCCGGCTCTCCCATTAAGACTGCGTTACTGCTCCGGGTGCCTCCACGAATAATAGTCACATAAAGTCCAAAGGTGCATCACTCCTAGCGGCTTGAATAAAAGACAACAGCAGGGCATGCGTGTAGACAACATTTCAATGCCTTATTGCGCCAAAAAAGGCATTGAAACGTTGTCTACACGCATGCCCTGCTGTTGTCCTTTATTCAAGCCGCTAGGAGTGCCGCACCTTTGGACTTTATATAATATATATTTTATTTATATATACATGCTGTTGTGCAAATGGAATAGACAACAGGTGGAAATTATAGGCAATTAGCAAGACACCCCCAATAAAGGAGTTGTTCTGCAGGTGGTGACAACAGACCACTTCTCAGCTCCTATGCTTTCTGGCTGATGTTTTGGTCACTTTTGAAAGCTGGTGGTGCTTTCACTCTCGTGTTAGCATGAGACGGAGTCTACAACCCACACAAGTGGCTCAGGTAGTGCAGCTCATCCAGGATGGCACATCAATGCGAGCTGTGGCAAGAAGGTTTTTGTGTCTGTCAGTGTAGTGTCCAGAGCATGGAGGCGCTACCAGGAGACAGGCCAGTACATCAGGAAACATGGAGGTGGCCGTAGGAGGGCAACAACCCAGCAGCAGGACTGCTACCTCCGCCTTTGTGCAAGGAGGAACAGAAGGAGCACTGCCAGAGCCCTGCAAAATGACCTCCAGCAAGCCACAAATGTGCATGTGTCTGCTCAAACGAACAGAAACAGACTCCATGAGGGTGGTATGAGGGCCCGACATCCACAGGTGGGGGTTGTGCTTACAGCCCAACACCGTGCAGGACGTTTGACCATATGCTGGTGCGGTTGGCCCTGGGGTCCTCCTAATGCAAGACAATGCTAGACCTCATGTGGCTGGAGTGTGTCAGCAGTTCCTGCAAGACGAAGGCATTGATGCTATGGACTGGCCCGCCCGTTCCCCAGACCTGAATCCAATTGAACACATCTTGGACATCATGTCTCGCTCCATCCAACAACGCCACGTTGCACCACAGACTGTTCAAGAGTTGGCGGATGCTTTAGTCAAGGTCTGGGAGAAGATCCCTCAGGAGACCATCCGCCACTTGATCAGGAGCATGCCCAGGCGTTGTAGGGAGGTCATACAGGCACGTGGAGGCCACACACACTACTGAGCCTCATTTGGACTTGTTTTAAGGACATTACATCAAAGTTGGATCAGCCTGTAGTGTGTTAGTTCCACTTTAATTTTGAGTGTGACTCCAAATCCAGACCTCCATGGGTTAATAAATGATTTCCATTGATCATTTTTGTGTGATTTTGTTGTCAGCACATTCAACTATGTACAGAACAAAGTATTTAATAAGAATATTTCATTCATTCAGATCTAGGATGTGTTATTTTAGTGTTCCCTTTATTTTTTTGAGCAGTGTATATATATATATATATATATATATATACATACACCTATATATATATATATATATATACACACACACACACACACACACACACACACACACACACACACACACACACACACACACACACAGTGTGTGTGTGTGTATATATATATATATATATATATACCAAGCATAGGCGGCACTCAGGACGACTTGTAAGAATCACACGGACCCCAGCATAGAGTTCAACGTTTCAATCTTATTCACAGATTTTCGTCAGGATCTGTGAATAAGATTGAAACGTTGAACTCTATGCTGGGGTCCGTGTGATTCTTACAAGTCGTCCTGAGTGCCGCCTATGCTTGGTATGTTTGGTGATTGACCGTCCGTGGCCTAATACACCTGGAAGGCACCGGATGCAAGTTACCTGCTTTGGTACAGAGGGGAGTGCTGGCTTCACGTTTGCTATATATATATATATATATATATATATATATATATTTATTTTGAACCCATTATAATTATTTTTTAATTACGTTGGTGGCACAATGGAAATTTAATTGGTGGGGCAGTGGGTGTAAATAACTTAATTGGTGGGGCAGTGGAAGGAGATGCTGAGCGGCTCCCGTCAGCGGCTCATCTAGAATGGAGCCGCTGACGAGGAGGAGAGCCGCTGAGATCCGCTGCCGGGGAGGAAAGACGCTGCTGGAGAGGAGAACCGATGAGAGCCGCTGACAGGGAGGAGAGCGGCTGCTGGAGAGGAGAGCCGCGACGGGGAGGTGAGTAGCCGCTGACGGGGAGGTGAGCAATGTCACATCGTGGACATCGCTCATCGAAACGCCGTACACACATGTCGTGATGAGCGATGTCACAAGTGCATGCTGCACGGGTGACCGCAAACCTGCAATCAACGAGTGCGGGTGCGCGCATCGTTGATTGCAGGACCATACACACTAGACGATGTGAACGATATATTGTTCACAATCGTCTGTATCGGCCATATTCGGCAAAATAATTGTCTAGTGTGTATGGCCCTGCAATCTGTAAGTCATATTTTGTTTTACTTTTACTCTGAAAATGTCTTCCTTTCTCTTCGAAGACTAGCAGACTTAGGGGCCCTACACACTGGTCGACCCGCCGCCGAGCTGCCCGACGGCGGATACGGCCGACGAGTGACCCGGCGGCGGGGGGGCAATGACGGGGGGAGTGAAGTTTCTTCACTCCCCCCGTCACGCGGCTCCATAGAACTGCAGGCAAATATGGACGAGATCGTCCATATTGGCCTGCATGCACAGCCGACGGGGGACCAGCGATGAACGAGCGCGGGACCGCGCATCGTTCATCGCTGGAGCCTCCACACTGAAAGATATGAACGAGTTCTCGTTCATTTATGAACGAAATCGTTCATATCTTTCAAAAAATCGGCCAGTGTGTAGGGCCTATAAGGGGGTCATTCAGACCTGGCCGCAATAGCGGCCCGCAGTGCAGTGTGCCGGTGGCATCAAACTGCATATGCGCAGTGGCCACACAGTGGCTTCATGGCCATACATATTGTGGTTGACTCCTCAATGGATGCGACCACAATGTGAGTGACAGGTGAGGCCATTGCGTGGACGAAGTTATGGTGCTACAGGGCTGTCACCGGGAAAACAAGGGCGGGGCGGGACCGTTTTCGTAGCCACTCTGAAAAAAAATGGCTGCTGACCGCCTGCCTTGGGTCACCCTTAGACTGATTGGGAGGCGGCCCCACACATGCTTGGTGGCCTTGACTTGTGCTGGGCAGCATGTGCAGAGATGAATGCAGATCTGGCTGCATATGCAGCGATCTACATTCATTTCTGAATAACCCCCACAATCCCTTGGTTCAATTTTAACTTAATCAGCGCATATCATACCACCTGCTATATATTTCTAACTCATCCTCTGTCAGCTACAGATGGGTGCTGCGCTCACCTATACCGGCTTCATCGCAAATGTGCACTCCCGGTGTGACTAGGCGATCCGGCGCCTAGCCGCACTACGGGAGTGCACTGACATGCTCCAATTACAGCGTATAAGGCGCGTGCAAGTCAAGGATGTGCATGCAGACCAGACGCTGTGATAGGCACGCTTCGGTAGGTGCGACTGGCACATACGGATCCACGAATAGCATGGCTCCATCTGTATATAAACTACTTAATATTGTAGTTCATTCACAGTAGGGATGTCTCCCTTAATTAGCTTAACTAACACAACCAGAGCCGGCCCTAACCAATATGATGCCCTAGGCAAGATTTTGGCTGGTGCCCCCTAGCACCGCCGCTAGTTCTGCAGGAGATGATGGCATGAGTCAGCTGGTAGCTCTGCTAATGTCGGGTGCCTTTTGTTTATAAATATGCATCTTATTTGCATTACTATGTAGCTAGGATGCACATGCAGCTTCTGCTGATTAAAATGATATGCAGCATGCCTATATTCTGTGTGTGACTGCGGCTGTATCTGCATATGAAATGTTACATTACAGTGGTTTCCAGGACTACACTGCAACGTAGCATTTTGTATGCACATACAGCCGCAGTCACACACAGAATATAGGCATGCCGCATATCATTTTAATCAGCAGAAGCTGCTGGTGCCCCTAAGCATACCAAATGCCCTAGGCAATTGCCTAGTTTACCTATGCCTAAGGCCGGCTCTGAACACAACCGCCGGGGTCCCTGCTGCAGCTCTCAGCACTGTTACAGTGAATCCCTGGATCTTTCACACACACACACACACACACACACACACACACACACACACACACACACACACACACACACACACACACACACACACTTAGTACTTCTGCTGCAGTCCCCAGCACTCTATCAGTGGGTATTCCATACCTCCCAACTTGTTGCTTTTTAGAAGAGGGACATCTGCGCAAATTAGGCTAGGGGACATGGCCTCGTGGCAAGTGCCACGATCACAAGCCACACCCCTGTTTTAATCACTATGGGGGTAAGGACAGCACTCTGTGATCTGCTTGCCATGCCCCTTGTCCCTCTCTGCTGGGGAGTACCACCACTGCGGGACACTGCAACCCATGGGTGGGACAATGGGACAGTCAATGAAAAACGGGACTGTCCTGCCAAAAAACAGAACAGTTGGGGGGTACGGTATTGCGAGATATGGTGGACCTGGCCCTTGGAACCATCTCCGCATTGTCGCTTGCCCGGTCTTTGCTCTCAGCCCTATGGCACCTCACCCCGCTTTACAGCTCTGCTTCTTGGCATGTCACTATCTTCTCTGTGCATGTGTAGTCAACAAATCCTCTTTCTCTTATAGCCTCATTTGCACTTTGTGACTCCTCCTTGTGGCAGCCTCCGGCGTAAGAGTGTCAATTGGCTTCCACTGAAGCCGGGGTATTGCATAACCACTGCCCAGTCTGCCTTTGCTTACTGTTATGAACTTATTACCTCATTCTCAGAAATGGCATATTCCCTGTCCTATCAAATCTATATAATCACTACTCAACAGCCATTTTGCATCTAGCATAATATATTTATTACCAGTTATTTATATAGCGCACACATATTCCACATCGCTTTACAGAGAATACTTAATTTTGTAGGGAGCCAATTAACCTACCAGTATATTTTTGGATTGTGGGAGGAACCTGGAGTGCCCGGAGGAAAGCCATGCAAGTATGGAGAGAATATACAAACTCCACACAGTTAGAGCCATGGTGGGAATCGAACCCATGACCTCAGTGCTGTAAGGCAGAAATGCTAAGCATTACACCATACCACCTGCTATATATTTTTATCTCAATCTCCATGTAATTTTGTAATGATGGCTAATTTGAATTGTTTAGAGTTTCTGAAGTTTAGCTTTTGCAGTTTTTAAGTGTTTCTGTAGTGTTATTAGTAATTTAGAAATGAATACAATGAGTATATTTAATTTCTGTAGAGATTAATTGAAATTTTCACTTATCTTACTTTTTTCAGATATACAGTAGTTATCTTTGCTTTTGTTATTTGTGTCAATCTAATAAATGTGACATGATATAGATAATCTGATTTTTCCACTGAATTAAGCATCCTTAAATTAGACGATAACACATAGGGCCTAAATCAGACCTGATGGTATTGCATGATGGATAAGTACCTGCCTGTATTTCTCAGCATTGTGGACGCTATTAATCCTGACCAAATCCCCAATTCCATTAGCTGAAATGCAGCCCCAAACTTGCAAGGTACCTCCAACATGCTTCACTGTTTGTTAAGGAGGGCATATCCCTCCTCATAGGGTCTGATTAAGAGTCGGAGGCAGTCGCAGCCCTCCTTTTTATCTTTTGCTGCAGCTGCGTCTGTGACTTTATGCTAATGCCACTACAAAGCCATTTCCTGATATACACCCGTGTGTCCTAATGTGTGAGGAGTGAGATGCCCACTGTTAGTGTCTACAAATGCTGCAGTCAAGCTTTGTGCTTTGTGCGTCTTTAAACGCCATCATTGGTCGCACCATTGAAACTTTCACCAGCTTTTGATTCTATGCTAGGTGCAGATCATCTGTCTGAGTATGGGGGGGTCATTACGAGTTGTTTGGTCACTAGCTATTTTTAGCGCTGCAATCAGATAGTCGCCGCCTATGGGCTTGTGCAGCCGAGTGGTACAAAAAAGTTTTGTGCAGTTTCTGAGTAGGTCTGAACTAACTCAGCCACTGCCGTCACTTCAGCCTGTCCAGTCCTGGAAATGACGTCAGACACCTGCCCTGCAAACACTTGGATACGCCTGCGGTTTTCCAACCACTCCCTGAAAGCGGCCAGTTGACACCAATAAACGCCTTCTTCCTGTCAATCTTCTTGCGATCGGCTGTGCGAATGGATTATTTGTTTAATACATCGCCCAGCACCGATCCGCTTTGTACCCGTAGGATACCCATGCGCATTGCAGTGCATATGCATGTGCAGTTTTGCAGAGTTTTGACCTGAATGCAGCGCTGAAAAAAATAGCTAGCGTGCGATCAGGTCGGAATGACCCCCCATTGTCTCCAATGTGAGCGATTCTGTGTCTCTAGAAGCAACCACTTTCAGCAACACACCTGAGTCACTCCAATAACACACCTATAGTATGTTATATCTGCATCTGATTAGCCTTCCCCCTGTTACTGCCAAGGAACACTCAACACATTTGTAATATACTTCTGTGTGCATGCGTCTGACTCTGCACTGCAGCTCTGTACATACATTATCGAGATGTATGACCAGTGCAACGCAGATGCATGTGCAGGTGAAAAACATTTTAACTTTTTAAAATTGCTTTTTGGATTAATAAATTGTATTTTATTTATTACTAACAACGGAGTATCCAGTGCACTGATTCACCAAAACGGAGGCGTGATTGAAAGATACCATTACGTGAACGCGTGAATGCATTAATAACTAAGTATCCTTATATGTGAGACGCCAAACTAATTGGTGAGTCTGAACACAAAAGATACCTTCATATAAACTTGAGGTAGAATTATAATGTAAGTGCGGATGCAACCATCAAGTTGTGGAAAAGATTTAAAGTGCACCTATTTTCTGCTTCTATGACAAAGATACTCTATATACATATGTGACCTAAAGGTGTTATTTGTCTGGTGATTTCACGACACGCTTGCATTTCCTTCCCTCCCCCCAATGCCACATCGCTGCCCCCGGACGCCCATTTTCTATCAATCATGACAGCCTGCGCATGCGCAGAGAGCAAAACCCCGGTCTTCAGCCGCTGTCTTGAATAAGGTCCATTAGAATTGTAGATGTATGCTGTATGTGGAAGGTGGAAGTTGCATCATTCCCATCCACTTACAGGAAGTGTTTGTTATACAAGAAGTGACTCTGCAGCCATTGTTAAGCATGATTAGATTGAGTAAAGACACACTTCTGCAACTCTTCACAGTCCTGTGGTGATTTACACACAGACAATTTTACAAGAATATTTATAACATGACTTTAACACAGGTTTGGACTAGTCCAGCGGTGGCCAACCCGTGGCTCTTGAACCGCATCTGGCTCTTTCTTTATTCAAATGTGGCTCCCGACACTCGAGGTCCACAACCGCTTCACTCCAGCCAGACACGCAGCAGCACTATGCGGACTGACAACTGAGGGAGCGAGACACTAGAGTTGAGACACCCACCGGCAAACAGAGGACAAATAAGGCGCTGCTGCAATGGCAAGAGTTGAGGGACTGTAGTGACACATGAGAGTGGGCTGGAGTGACACAAGGGGGAGCTGACTGGAGTGACACAGGAGTGTCCTGGCAGGAGTGACACATGAGGGAGCTGACTGGAGTGACACAGGAGTGTCCTGGCAGGAGAGACACATGGGAGAGCTGACTGGAGTGACACAGGAGTGTCCTGGCAGGAGTGACACATGGGGGAGCTAACTGGAGTGACACAGGAGGGTGCTGGCAGAAGTGACACATAGGGGAGCTGGCTGGAGTGACACGGTGCTGGCAGGAGTGAAACATGGGGGAGTTGGTTGGAGTGGCAGGAGGGTGCTAGCAGGAGTGACACATGGGGAGCTGACTTGAGTGACATAGAAGGGTGCTGGCTGGAGTGACACATGGTGGAGCTGAAGTGTATTATGTGAATCTGTCTTTTTCAATATATTTATGTGGATCGACTTTTCAAATATTTTATGTGGAAGTAGCTTTTTTAATATATTTTATGTTGTATCTGACTTTAAAATTTATTTTATGTGGATCTAGCTTTTTCAATGTCTTTTTTTGTACCAGGGGCGTGGCCTAGCAGGAACAAGGCCACACCCCATTTTTACACATGCAACTTTGATTCGATGTCAGCTCTTAGATGTACCTAACAAGGTTTTTTTGGCTCTTTGTCTCTGATTGGTTGGCCACCCCTGGGCTAGTCTGTCAAAAAGAATGGGTTCCGATATGAATGGTCGACCATGTTATGGTCGACAGTCATTAGGTCGACCACTATTGGTTGACATTGACATGGTCGACATGGACACATGGTCGACACATGAAAATGGTCGACACATGAAAGGTCGACATATGAAAAGGTCGACATGATTTTTGTAACTTTTTTTGGTGTTGTTTTTTGCGTAAAGTGACTGGGAACCCCAATTAGTGCACCGCGTCCCCTCGCATGGCTCGCTTCGCTCGCCATGCTTCGGGCATGGTGCCTTCGCTTCGCTTGGCACACTTTACCGTTCCAATCGTAGTCCATGTGGATCTTAAAGTATGGAAAAGTTCCCCAAAAGAAAAAAAGTTAAAAAAACCATGTCGACCTTTTCATGTGTCGACCTTTTCACGTGTCGACCATTTTCATGTGTCGACCATGTGTCCATGTCGACCATGTCAATGTCGACCAATAGTGGTCGACCTAATGACTGTCGACCATAACATGGTCGACCATGTGAACGGATACCAAAAGAATGTATATGAACTGCACTACCTGGAACTTTGGTAAGAAATAGCTGATTCAAATCCAGTTTACATCTATAGTATCTGTTAGTGCAGAATCAACTAGCAAACTGTGGTTGTAACCATGAAACTACATGACATAGGAGAGGTTACACATCAACAAGACTGTAGATCTACCCCCTTCATTTCTTTACTTGGAGCAGACATATTAAGAACATAATATATAATATGTCATTTGACAGACCAGATAAAAAGGTGTTAAGTAGCACACATTGCACAGTGGAACATATTGCAGAACATAAAGTTTATGAAAGCCAAGTTCCTACAACTGTTAGTTGGCACTTGAGAAGTACCAAAGCTGTCACTATGCTTATAAAATTTGGAAGAAGGAGGCCCATCCGTCACATTTGGCTTCATATGTGTCACATTTATCCTTCAGTTTTTCTGAATTATTCTTTGAAAAACCAGGGACAACAGACTAAAACATAATAAAAAGAGTGAAAACTATCATTTTGCAGCAATAAGAATATTTTTCATTGCCTAGTATATAAATATCTTCCTCTTAGTGTGCATTTCACTGATATACAGGGATGGCAATCAGAGGGTTGGTACTAATTACCAAGAGGAGGGGCCAGGGCTAGCTGCTAAGGGAATAGATGTCCTCCTTTGCAGCATCCCAGTGTCACGTATAGTATTTTCCATTATGATTTTTCCAGAGTGGGCATGTCCATGCTACTAGATTTGGCCACGACCCCTTCAGTACCCAGCCCCTGGGTCTGTCTCAGTGTCACTGATGGCAATAGATTTGAGCCTCCTGACTTTATCTAGTGTCTAAACCTGTTGACCCACTTTATCACAGTTTTAAGATTGTCATTCCCTATCTCCCAGATTTCTTGAACTGTAGAGAATAGTCAATCATATCTTTGAGGTTTGAATTGTAATCCACTGGAGATCTGGAGCCTGAATTGAATACACAACACAACCATAAATTTGGAGCCTTGTGTATCCCCAGAGAAAGCGAGTCTGTATCGTAGACTCCAACTGATTTGGTGTCTGCATTAAATGTAGACTACTGATTTGGTGAATGCATTATATTTTGACCATACTGTAGATTTGGGTTCTGTTTAGGTCAACTACCCGAAATTGGGACACTGTATTGTGTATAGCCACTAAAGATTTGGGGGTCTATAAAGAAATGTTGGGCAGTAAAATGTTCTCATAATTGACTACTGGCCAGTAGAATGTTTTCTGTATTTTATAGAGGCAACTAGATGCTCACTGTATTGTAGTATTAATTAAATGGTGCTATTTGTTGAATACTGATGGGACTGCATTGTGACTACATTGTGATTTATTATAGCTTTTTAAAATAAAAGTCTCTGAAATATTAATTGGTTGTATAAAACCTTAACCACATTAGAAATACAAGGCCACCATTTTTTGACCACAGCAAATCCAATTCTACTTATTTCTTTATTTTGTTTTATATAAATACTTGGATGAGTGGTGGTAGTGTGTTGGGCTTAACTCCTACCTTGAAGTACCACCGGGTCAACTGCTACTCAGTATATCCCTCCTCAAGATCCTCTGAATTAGCAAACATGCGTCCGCAGTAACGCATGCAGGGGGTGTTCTGAGCACCCAGAACTCCCCCCGACAGAGGAGAGAGAGAACGGGCACGATATTACTAAGCCCCACCCCATCATGGCAAATTGCCATGATTCACAGGTGAATGTGGATGGAGTGAAGCCAACATGACACGATTCCCCTGATTGTCCCTGAACCCTGTACATGCAGGTTATAACTTATAACGGTAATATAGTGTTTAAATAGATGCAGCAGGATAAGGAGATTTATGGTAAGAACTTACCTTTGTTAAATCTCTTTCTGCGAGGTACACTGGATTCCACAGGGAATAACATCGGGGTGTAGAGTTGGATCTTGATCCGAGGCACCCACAGGCTAAAGCTTTGACTGTTCCCAGGATGCCTTGCACAACCTCATCTATATCCCCGCCTCAAGGCACTGGAGCTCAGTTTTGTTAACCAGTCCAATGCAGTAGCAGGTAAAAGAGACGATAACAGTTAGTAGTCACAACGAACCACATTCTCATGACAGGAGAAGGTACCACCGGCTAATGCCATACCAACCCAAAGAAGCTAAGTGCGTCAGGGTGGGCACCCTGTGGAATCCAGTGTACCTCGCAGAAAGAGATTTAACAAAGGTAAGTTCTTACCATAAATCTCCTTTTCTGCAGCGGGGTACACTGGTATTCCACAGGGCATAACATCGGGGATGTCCTAAAGCAGTTCCTCATGGGAAGGGATGCACTGTAGCGGGCACAAGAATCCGGCTTTCAAAGGAAGCAACCTGGGAGGCGGAAGTATCAAAGGCATAGAACCTGATGAACGTGTTCACTGAGGACCACGTAGCCGCCTTACACAATTGTTCTAGGGACGCACCACGGCGGGCCACCCAAGAAGGTCCAACAGACCGAGTAAAATGGGCCTTGATAGTAGCAGGAGCTGAAAGTCCAGCCTGTACATAAGCTTGTGCAACCACCATTCTAATCCATCTGGCCAAGGTTTGCTTATTCGCAAATCAGCCACGTTTGTGAAAACCAAAGAGAACAAAGAGAGAATCAGACCTCCTAAGGGAGGTGGTTCTCTTCACATAGAAATGGAGAGCCCGTACCACATCCAAAGACCACTCTTTGGAGGACAAATCAGGAGAGATAAAGGCTGGAACCACAATCTCTTGGTTAAGGTGGAAAGATGACAACACCTTGGGTAGATAACCATGGCGAGTTCTAAGAACCGCACGGTCACAGTGAAAAATCAGAAAGGGAGACCCACAGGATAAGGCACCCAAGTCTGAAACCCTTCTAGCGTAGGCAATACCCAGCAAAAACAAGACCTTAAGCCATTTAATGTCCACAGACTCAAGAAATTCAAACGGAGACTCTCGCAGTGCATCCAGAACAACCGACAAATCCCAGGGAGCCACAGGAGGGACATAGGGAGGTTAAATCCATAAAATACCCAGAGTGAAGGTATGAATGTCAGGCAGAGTCGCAAATTTTTCTCTGAAGCCACACCGACAAGGTAGATATATGAACCTTGAGGGAGGCCAGACGAAGGCCTGAGTCCAGGCCCTGTTGCTGAAACGCCAAAAGTTTGGCAGTACTGAACTTGTATGCATCATAATTCTTAGCCGCACACCAGGTGAAGTAAGAATTCCAGACTCTATAATAAATCCGAGCCGAAGCCGGTTTGCAGGCTTTCAACATCGTCTGAATGACTGCCTCAGAAAAACCTTTGGCCCCCAGGACTGAAGCATCAAGAACCAAGCCATCAAAGCCAGTTGGGCCAAATCCTGGTATACACAGGGGCCATGAACGAGGAGGTCTGGGCATTGAGGAAGTAGAAGAGGACGCTCTATCGAGAGACCCTTCAGGTCTGAGAACCAATGCCGTCTGGGCCACGCTGGAGCGAGTAGAAGAACCATTCCTCTTTCTTGCTTGAACTTCCGAATTACACTGGGCAGGAGTGACACTGGAGGGAACACGTATGGCAGCCGAAAGTTCCATGGAATTGCCAGTGCATCTACAGATGCTGCTTGAGGGTCCCTTGTCTTTGCTCCGAAGACCGGTACCTTGTGATTGTGTCGAGATGCCATCAGGTCTACATCCGGTAGGCCCCAGTTGTGCACTAGGAGTAGCAATACTTCTGGATGAAGGCTCCACTCTCCGGCGTGTACATCCTGACGACTGAGGAAGTCCACTTCCCAGTTGAGGACACCCGAAATTAACACTGCCGATATGACTGGCAGATGGCGTTCCGCCCATCGAAGAATCTTTGACACTTCCAACATCGCCATGCGGCTTTGAGTGCCGCCTTGATGATTTATGTATGCCACCGTGATGGCATTGTCCAACTGTACTTGAACAGGCCTGTTCTGTACCAGAGGCAGGGCCAGTTCCAAAGCATTGAACACTGCCCGCAACTTCAGAATATTTATTGGGAGGAGAGATTCCTCCCTGGTCCACTGACCCTGGAGAGAGTGTTGCTCCAACACTGCGCCCAGAGCCGGCCCTAGGTATAGGCAAACTAGGCAATTGCCTAGGGCATCTGGTATGCCTAGGGGCACAATCAGTGTCTGCTGATTCAAATGATATGCGGCATGCCTATATTCTGTGTGTAGCATTTCATATGCAGATACAGCCACAGTCGCACACAGTATATAGGCATGCCACATATCACTTTAATCAGCAGAAGTTGCTTGTGCATCCTAGCCACATAGCAATGCAAATTAGATAAATTTTCATAAAAAATAGGCACCCGACATTAGCAGAGCTTCCAGTTGACTAACGCCGGGTACTATATGTCATGTGTATAAGGGCATTAATAATTTGTAACATGTGTAAGGGACATTATGTGTGTCATTATGTTTATAAGGGCACTAATAATGTAAGGGACATTATGTGTGTCATTATGTGTATAAGGGCACTAATAATGTAAGGGACATTATGTGTGTCATTATGTGTATAAGGGCATTAACAATGTGTGGCATATGTGTAAGGGAAATTATGTGTATAAGGGCATTAATAAGGGTTGGCATAATGTGTAAGGCACATTATGTTTATAAGGACATTTATAATGTGTGTCATATGTGTAAGGGGCATTACTGTGTGGTATTATGTGTATAAATGCATTACCAATGTGTGGCATTATGTGTATAAAGTGCTCTACTGTGTGGCGTAACGTATAGAAAGGGCACTACTGTGTGGTCTAATGTGAATAAAGAGCAATATGGTATGGTGTAATGTGAATAAGGAGCAATATGGTGTGGTGTAATGTGAATAAGGCGCAATATGGTGTGATGTAATGTGAATAAAGAGCAATATGGTGTGATGTAATGTGAATAAGGAGCAATATGGTGTGGTGTAATGTGAATAAGGAGCAATATGGTGTGTTGTAATGAGAATAAAGAGCAATATGGTGTGGTGTAATGTGAATAAGGAGCATTTCAGTGTGATGTTATGTGAATGATGAGCACTACTGTGAGGAGTAACGTATATAAGGTAAAGTGGTATTACTGTGTGATGTAATGTGAATAAGGGGCACTATCACATGATAAATTGTGAATAATGTTACACTACTGTGAGGCATAATTTGAATTGGGGGTACTATTGTGTGGCCATGCCCCTTGCCAGCAAAAACACATACCTTTTTGGGCTGTGCGCCGAATGTGCACACTGTTCTTATTTAAATTACAGGGGGTAGGAAAACAAAAAAAGGACTGCTATGTGTTGGGGGTGATGGTGCTGGGAAAGGGGTGCGGGGTCAGAGGCGGAACCAGCGGCAGTGCTAGGGGGCACCAGCCAAAAACTTGCCTAGGGCATCATATTGGTTAGAGCCGGCTCTGACTGCGCCCCAACCCCGCAGACTGGCATCCATCATTAGAAGGACCCAGTTGGAGATCCAGAAGGGACGACCCCTGCTCAATTGTTGGTCCTGAAACCACCAGCTCAGTGACAGACAAACTTCCAGAGTCAAGGAGATCATGTGAGATCTGATCCGGTGAGGCAGGCCATCCCACTTGGAGAGGATTAACCTCTGCAGAGGGCGGGAATGAAATTGAGCGTACTCTACCATGTCGAAAGCCGACGCCATGAGACCCAGTACTTGCATCACCGAGTGTATCGACACTCTTGGCGAGAAAGGAAATATCTTATCCTGTCCTGAAGCTTCAGGACCTTCTCCGGAGACAAGAAGACAAGAAGACTTAAGGTTGAGAATGGGCCGTGAGGTTCCATTCGGTGTCGGAACTAGGAACATCGTTGAATAGTACCCCCTGCCTCTCAGAGCCGGAGGCACCGGCACTACCACTCCTGTGTCCAGGAGGGATTGTACCACCAAATGGATAGTTTTTGCTTTCACCAGATCCGAAGGGATATTTCTTGAGCAAAACTAGTGAGGGGGACGGTTCTTGAAAGAGATGGTGTATCCGCGAGTGACGACTTCCCTTACCCAGGCATCTGAAGTGGTCTGTAACCATACCTGAGCAAACCTAAGAAGTCGGCCTCCCACCCTGAGATCTCCCTGGAGGAGGCCCGCCCCATCATGTAGTAGGCTTGTCTGGTTTGGAAGCAGGCTCACGGGCAGCCCAGGAACATTTAGGTTTGAGCTTGGAGGTTTTGGAAGTGCGAGCCTGTTTTGGGTACTCCTGACCCTTTGCTTTACCTGGAGGTCGAAAGGAACGAATTGTGGTACTTTTAGTCTTCGGAGCCGAAGGATTAGTACTCGGCATACATGCGGTTTTAGCAGGCGCTAAGTCAGCAACAATCTTGTTCAGATCTTCCCCAAAAAGGATGTTTTCCTTAAAAGGGAAAACCTCCAAGGTCTTTTTAGAGTCCAGATCCACAGACCAGGACCACAACCACAGAATCCGGCTAGCCATAATAGACGTAGTAGATGCTTTGGCCGCCAGGATACCGGCATCAGAGGCCGCCTCCTGAATATAATGGGAGGCTATGATAATACACTGCTCAAAAAAATAAAGGGAACACTTAAATAACACATCTTAGATCTGAATGAATGAAATATTCTTATTAAATACTTTGTTCTTTACATAGTTGAATGTGCTGACAACAAAATTACACAAAAATTATCAATGGAAATCAAATTTATTAACCCATGGAGGTCTGGATTTGGAGTCACACTCAAAATTAAAGTGGAAAAACACACTACAGGCTGATCCAACTTTGATGTAATGTCCTTAAAACAAGCCAAAATGAGGCTCAGTAGTGTGTGTGGCCTCCACATGCCTGTATGACCTCCCTACAATGCCTGGACATGCTCCTGATGAGGTGGCAGATGGTCTCCTGAGGGATCTCCTCCCAGACCTGGACTAAAGTATCCGCCAACTCCTGGACAGTCTGTGGTGCAACGTAGCGTTGCTGGATGGAGCGAGACATGATGTCCCAGATGTGCTCAATTGGATTCAAGTCTGGGGAACGGGCGGGCCAGTCCATCAGGAACTGCTGACACACTCCAGCCACATGAGGTCTAGCATTTTCTTGCATTACGAGGAACCCTGGGCCAACCGCACTAGCGCAAGGGGTCTGAGGATCTCATCTCGATACCTAATGGCAGTCAGGCTACCTCTGGCAAGCACATGGAGGGCTGTGCGGCCCCCTAAAGAAATGCCACCCCACACCATTACTGACCCACTGCCAAACCGGTCATGTTGGAGGATGTTGCAGGCAGCAGAACATTCTCCTTGGCGTCTCCAGACTCTGTCACGTCTGTCACATGTGCTCAGTGAGAACCTGCTTTCATCTGTGAAGAGCACAGGGTGCCAGTGGCGAATTTGCCAATTTTGGTGTTCTCTGGCAAATGCCAAACGTCCTGCACGGTGTTGGGCTGTAAGCACAACCCCCACCTGTGGACGTCGGGCCTTCATACCACCCTCATGGAGTCTGTTTCTGTTCGTTTGAGTAGACACATGCACATTTGTGGCTTGCTGGAGGTCATTTTGAAGGGCTCTGGCAGTGCTCCTTCTGTTCCTCCTTGCACAAAGGCGGAGGTAGCGGTCCTGCTGCTGGGTTGTTGCCCTCCTACGGCCTCCTCCAAGTTTCCTGATGTACTGGCCTGTCTCCTGGTAGCGCCTCCATGCTCTGGACACTACGCTGACAGACACAGCAAACCTTCTTGCCACAGCTCGCATTGCTGTGCCATCCTGGATGAGCTGCACTACCTGAGTCACTTGTGTGGGTTGTAGACTCCGTCTCATGCTACCACTAGAGTGAAAGCACCACCAGCTTTCAAAAGTGACCAAAACATCAGCCAGAAAGCATAGGAGCTGAGAAGTGGTCTGTGGTCACCACCTGCAGAACAACTCCTTTATTGGGGGTGTCTTGCTAATTGCCTATAATTTCCACCTGTTGTCTATTCCATTTGCACAACAGCATGTGAAATTGATTGTCAATCAGTGTTGCTTCCTAAGTGGACAGTTTGATTTCACAGAAGTGTGATTGACTTGGTGTTACATTGTGTTGTTTAAGTGTTCCCTTTAATTTTTTGAGCAGTGTATATGAAAGACACTGTCTGGCATTATCAGAGAAAGTAGAAGGTAGCTCCGCTTCAATTTCTTGAGCCCGGCCTTCAATAGCCTTTGCAGCCCAAGCAGCCGCTATAGTGGGTCTATGCGGGTGGTCTTCAGTATGCCGACTGTCGGGATCCCGGCGCACAGTATACCGGCGCCGGGATCCCGACAGCCGGCATACCGACACTTATTCTCCCTCGTGGGGGTCCACGACCCCCCTGGAGGGAGAATAAAATAGTGTGGCGCGCGTAGCGCGCCACCGTGCCCGTAGCGTGGCGAGCGCAGCGAGCCCACAAGGGGCTCATTTGCGCCCGCCACACTGTCGGTAAGCCGGCGGTCGGGCTCCCGGCACCGGTATGCTGGGCGCCGGGAGCCTGACCGCCGGCATATCATAGTGAACCCGGTCTATGCACAGCACCTACAAGAGTGTAACTAGACTTCAAGCAACCCTCCACACGTTTATCCGTCGGTTCCTTCAGAGAGGTGATGGTAGTAACACGCAGAGTAGATGACACCACTAGACGTGCGACATGTGAGTCCACCGGTGGCAGTGTTTCCCAATTTTTACTTAACTCTGCAGCGAGGGGATAATGAGCTAGCATCTTCTTAGACAGGAAGAATTTATTTCCTGGAGACTCCAAGGATTCCTGACGTATGTCAACTAAATGGTCAGAATGGGGCAAGACTAATTTAGTGACCTTCTGACGTTTGAACTTATCAGGTTTCTTAGGGTGTGTACACACGGTGAGATATTTTCTTTCGATTTTGACTATATAGTCAAAATCGCAAGAAAAGTTAGTGCAGATCGCAAGGTGAAAGTCACCTTGCGATCCCAATTCGATCCCGATGCGCGGTCCCCCCAGGTCGGCATCTCAAGAAAAGATAGACTGTGCAGGCAAGTCAATCCTTGCTAGATCGGTGTACTATCTAGTTCATCTCACAAGTCAGTGACATCTCACATAAGCCAAAATCTCACATAAGCCAAAATCGTAAGCACACATAGTCCATATCTCAAGAAAAGTTAGTCAAAATCTGTACTATCTTCTCCGGGGAGTTCAAGGGAAATCGCAAGTGAAAATTGGGCATAGCAAGGATCTCACCGTGTGTACACACCCTAGACGTATCTGGAGGTGCAGATTCATCATCAATCTGAGGAATCAGTTTGATAGCCTCCAAAAGGTCAGGAAATAGATTCTCCATCAGAAGCATCTGCATCAGTGTCTGAGGGGGTCAGTGAATATGCCATCTTCATCGGATGAAGTATCCAAAACATGCGTGGATTGTGAGGAAGTAATGGCCCGCATAGATGACCCTTTGGTCCTAGGAGGGCGAGGGTTAGGTTTTTGTTTAACCAAAGACTGATTCAATTGCTGTAATTGACTTGACAGAGTATCCGCCCATGGCGGATTAACTAAAGGGACAATATGTGGCTGCAATGGCACAGGAGGTCCCACAGGGGGCGTAAGTCTCGTTACTAGAGTAGTCAGCAGATTAGAAAAAGCAGCCCAAGGTGGGTCTTGGTGCGCCACCAGTGCTACAGGCTGACCAAGGGGTACTGGACCCCCAGTATCTGTACCCTCAGCTGGAATATTTTCCTCAGGTGCATCCACGGCATCAGCACTGCATGACGCAGGATCTGCCACGGATGCAGATGCAGAACACAAACAAAGTATTTAAGTGGTATATGGTGACTGAAATACACAGAGAAAACTACCAGGGCAGTATATCCTGTGAAACACTATACATATATAAATGACCCTGACGCACTTAGCCCCCTCAGGGTATAGAATATAGGGATAGCAATATATTTGAGATACACGGAATAGGAACCACACAGCAGCTATCGGCACACACAGTCACATGTACAATGCAGAAATTATTACAAACAACAATAAAACTGCACTGGACTAGCAATACTAAGTAAAGCTAT
This sequence comes from Pseudophryne corroboree, assembly GCF_028390025.1. Taxonomy (NCBI): domain Eukaryota; kingdom Metazoa; phylum Chordata; class Amphibia; order Anura; family Myobatrachidae; genus Pseudophryne; species Pseudophryne corroboree. Next base: position 752,354,807 of record NC_086445.1, on the reverse strand, counting down.
ATATGTATACGGGGGATCCGGTCTGAAGATCGACAGTGTCTAGGTCGACAATGTTTAGGTCGACCACTATAGGTCGACAGTCACTAGGTCGACATGGATGGAAGGTCGACAGGGTTTCTAGGTCGACATGTGCTAGGTCGACAGGTCTAAAGGTCGACATGAGTTTTTCACATATTTTTTTGGGTGATTTTTTCATACTTAACGATCCACGTGGACTACGATTGGAACGGTAAAGTGTGCCGAGCGAAGCGGTAGCGGAGCGAAGGCACCATGCCCGAAGCATGGCGAGCGAAGCGAGCCATGCGAGGGGACGCGGTGCACTAATTTGGGATCCCGGTCACTCTACGAAGAAAACGACAAAAGAAAAAAAAAATTCCTCATGTCGACCTTTAGACCTGTCGACCTAGCACATGTCGACCTAGAAACCCTGTCGACCTTCCATCCATGTCGACCTAGTGACTGTCGACCTATAGTGGTCGACCTAAACATTGTCGACCTAGACACTGTCGATAAAACGTACCACACCCGTATACGGATATAACAATGCACAGTAAATACTGGAAGTATATCACAGGATACTTGTACTAAATACCCCTGTAGTTATGCACTTGTTCTTAACTAACTCTGTCTAAACGACATGTAGAATACTTAAGTGTCCTGTAAATGCACAGCGCTGATGAGGCAGGCGGCTTTACAGAGGAGACAGTGCCCACCAGTCCCAAATCAGCGCAACTCTGTGTAATGGCGCCCAAAAGCTGACAGGGAGTGAGGGAGAGAGAGATGCAGTTCCAGGGCGGGGACATCTGCTGTAGATGGCGTCTGGGGCTGGGGGAGGGGCTACAGGTCAGAGCTTTATCCCCCCTGCTGGACTTCACCACTGGGTACTGCGGGGCCATGCCAGCAGCGCGATCCCTCTCAGGAGACCGTGCCGGATCGCGATTTCAGCGGGTCCCGCCTGGGGGACTCTCTTACCTCCTCCCGATGATGCGGCCACGCGATCCAGGAGAGCAGCAGCGGTGATGTGTGCCTTATGGGAACCAGAGAGAGTACGCTGTAAGTACCCGCAACTAGGATGTGGGAGTATACAGCGCCGCTGGGGATGGTGATGGAGCCGCAGCACGATATGTCAGTGTGACATATAGCATCTAGTGCCGGTGCTGCGGCCCTTGAAGTCTTCTTTCTTCTTCAGAAAAGCTCTTTTCAGGGCTGCTTAGAGCAGCCCATCCTGTTAGCTGCCTGCACTGCAGGCACCAAATTACGAATTGAGCTCCAGTGCCTGGAGGCGGGTATATAGAGGAAGCGGTGCAAGGCACCCTGGGAACAGTCAAAGCTTTAGCCTGTTGGTGCCTCGGATCAAGATCCAACTCTACACCCCAATGTTATTCCCTGTGGAATACCAGTTTACCCTGCTGCAGAAATACCTCTGCTGAAATATGAGCAGTTTAAGGTTTGTGGGTGCCCATTATTCAAAAGTATAATGTGTAAATACTTTAGCACCACAAATGTGTTAAACACACTGTAGTGCACCCAGTTCACATAATTCCACACAAAAACCCAACACATAAACACCACACAGAAACCTCCATTCAGATATTATTATTATTGCCACAAGTGGTCCATAGCACCATAGATACGGCAAACAATAAGACAGTACAGGGCATAGTTACCTACCCTCCATCATCCCGCGGGAGACTCCCGGTTCACTGTGGAGTCTCCCGCTGCCCCGGAAAATTAAACAATCCTCTCGCATTCGCAACTTCCGCGTCAAGCATTCGGACTGCGCATGCATGACGCGAGTCCTGATTTGACGGGGGCAGAGCCGGCCATTGCGGAGATGTACTGTAGGAAGCGGCGTTACAGGGAAGTAATAGCCGCACGCGCATCCACCCCCCAGCCTGCCACAATTACAGAGAGGAGGAGAAGGCAGCACAGGAGCCGGAGCTGGACAGCATCCTGCGGCGCTCATGTACCGAGCCTCATACTGCCCGAGACAAGCCTGACACAGCCTGCACTGCTGGTAGTGAGACTCCAGCTCACACGCAGCAAGTTTATTCACGGCTCCCATAACCTGCATTCCACAGTATGTAACATCGATCTCCCGTAATTGCCGGCACCCCCTCCTCTCCCCTCCTCCTCTTACAGTCCACAGACTTGTCCATATCTGCTCAACCTTCCTCACCCCACCCTATGTCACTGCCTTTTGCCCTGTGTATGATCTTATGTTACTTGTTACACACCCTGGCCGGGTGTCATTTAGATTTAGTGCAGCTGTAGTCTGGCTTGTCCTGCTGTATAAATAATTTATTCAAAATGCAACCAGCGGAGACACTTAACCCCCTGCGGCACATGGCCATGGACATACAGATTTTCTAGCAAGGTCATATTAACTATGGTGGTCATTCCGAGTTGTTCGCTCGGTAATTTTCTTCGCATCGCAGCGATTTTCCACTAATTGCGCATGCGCAATGTTCGCACTGCGACTGCGCCAAGTAAATTTGCTATGAAGATTGGTATTTTACTCACGGCATTACGAGGTTTTTTCTTCGTTCTGGAGATCGGAGTGTGATTGACAGGAAGTGGGTGTTTCTGGGCGGAAACTGGCCGTTTTATGGGAGTGTTTGAAAAAACGCTACCGTTTCTGGGAAAAACGCGGGAGTGGCTGGAGAAACGGAGGAGTGTCTGGGCGAACGCTGGGTGTGTTTGTGACGTCAAACCAGGAACGACAAGCACTAAACTGATCGCACTGGAAGAGTAAGTCTCGAGCTACTCAGAAACTGCACAGAGAAGTCTTTTCGCAATATTGCAAATCTTTCGTTCGCAATTTTGATAAGCTAAGATTGACTCCCAGTAGGCGGCGGCTTAGCGTGTGCAAAGCTGCTAAAAGCAGCTTGCGAGCGAACAACTCGGAATGACCACCTATAGGTGAAATAATATTAATCTGTGAAGTTTATGGCACTTGAACGTAAGCTCGTCTATAGGGATCCCTATAGAATACCCGGCAGAGGGGGGAGTGAGAATTAGGGACAGGTATCGGGATGTTGTCCGTCGGCATAATGCTAGCTGTCGGGATTCAGGCGTCTGTCTCCTGAACGCCGGGATCCCCGACCGCCAGCATTTTGACTGCATTCCCTCTATAGATCTGGCAACCATATAGAGGGCTGTTTAATGGAAGCATAATGCAATTGTCTAAACCCAGGGGTCTAGACTGCAACCCAAAATCATAGATGCTGACCGTTTTTCGGTGGAGTACCACGCTGCCCGAGCAAACTACCCTACAGCTCCCGGATTCCCTCCTTTCAGCATATGGTGTGATGGTGGTATATTTAGATTGGAGTCAGTTGGGGTCAAATGTATCTAAGCTAAGAGGATTTCCCCCTGCTGTGTAATGTAACTGTGATGTTGGCGTGTAGCACTGCTGTGTAATGTAACTGTGATGTTGGCGTGTAGCACTGCTGTGTAATGTAACTGTGATGTTGGCGTGCAGCACTGCTGTGTAATGTAACTGTGATGTCGGCGTGCAGCACTGCTATGTAATGTAACTGTGATGTCGGCGTGCAGCACTGCTATGTAATGTAACTGTGATGTCGGTGTGTAGCACTGCTGTGTAATGTAGGTGTGATGTCGGCGTGTAGCACTGCTCTGTAATGTAGGTGTGATGTCGGTGTGTAGCACTGCTGTGTAATGTAACTGATGTTGGCGTGCAGCACTGCTATGTAATGTAACTGTGATGTCGGTGTGTAGCACTGCTGTGTAATGTAGGTGTGATGTCGGTGTGTAGCACTGCTGTGTAATGTAGGTGTGATGTCGGCGTGTAGCACTGCTGGGTAATGTAGGTGTGATGTCAGCTTGTAGCACTGCTGGGTAATGTAGGTGTGATGTCGGCGGGTAGCACTACTGGGTAATGTAGGTGTGATGTCGGAGTGTAGCACTGCTGTGTAATGTATGTGTGATGTCGGCGTGTAGCACTGCTGGGTAATGTAGCTGTGATGTCGGCGTGTACCATGTACTACGCTTTCTACTTAAGTTTTTATCTGCCACAGGACACATCCCTGAGTGACAGTAGATACACCCAAACGTGGAGATAGACACGCCCCCTCAATGGGGCGGGCATTAGAATGCAATCTATAATCTCCCTGAAACTACTTTTCAAAAGTAGGCAAGTATGGTACAGGGTAGCTAGAACAATACAGTAACTAGGACATAATAGTACACATGCAACAATTAGCAACACAGTTCTCAGTACACAATACAGCTGGGAAACAAGGGATGTGAGGAAGTAATCCAATAGCGATGACACGACCAGCAGGGCCCAGTGAGTCCCTGGGGGCCCACCAAGAAAGGTCATTGAGAAGGGGGGGGAGCCAATAAGATGTAAATGTAAAAGAATCAGGTCTTATTGGCCCTGCCCCCTCAAGGAAGACCTGCAAATTGCATCATTTTGTACTGCAGTGGACAGTCATTTACCTGCAATTACCTGAAGGTGGAAGAGGAAGGGGGGGTGGGGGGATTGCATTGCGGTGGACAGTCATTCACCTGTCACTTCCTGTGGGTGGGTCGGGTGCTAGTGTGGTGCGGGAGGCGAGTGGTATTTATATCTGTAGTGCAGTAATGAATTGTGCTGCTGTAAAGTAATAATAATACATAGTAGAGGCATGTATTGCTTCAGTGTAGTAGGGGTAAGTATTGCTATAGTGTTTTAAGTATATCTACAGTAGTAGTGGAATGTATTGCTGTAGTGTAGTCATTTACTTGCCATTAATTTAATTTTTTATTTGTAAGAAACTTGAGTTGTGCACATTACGTTAATCGCCAGATAAAAAAAGGTTACTTAATAACATCATTATATACATCATTATATGCTGCCACCCATTGTAGCTTATCCAGTATGAGTTCTAATGATTCCATTTCCAACGACGCACACTGCAGCTGGTATTGCTTGCAGTACATCTGTGCTAGCTGTACGCTGATATTAAATAAACCTCTATGTTAGTTATGTCTGGGCGGTACAGTTGTCTTCAAGGGCAACACATGACTCACCAATATTGAGACATTTTATGTGATCCGTAGTCCATTACAATTCCGTCCATGTTCAATTTGCTTTCAAGTACAGGTTGAGTATCCCATATCCAAATATTCCGAAATACGGAATATTCCGAAATACGGACTTTTTTGAGTGAGAGTGACATAGTGAAACCTTTACTTTTTGATGGCTCTATGTACACAAACTTTGTTTAATACTCAAAGTTATTAAAAATATTGTATTAAATGACCTTCAGGCTGTGTGTATAAGGTGTATATGAAACATAAATGAATTGTGTGAATGTAGACACACTTTGTTTAATGCACAAAGTTCTAAAAAATATTGGCTAAAATTACCTTCCGGCTGTGTGTATAAGGTGTATATGTAACATAAATGTATTCTGTGCTTAGATTTAGGTCCCATCACCATGATATCTCATTATGGTATGCAATTATTCCAAAATACGGAAAAATCCAATATCCAAAATTCCTCTGGTCCCAAGCATTTTGGATAAGGGATACTCAACCTGTATTCTATAGATAATTTCTGTTGCAAATGTGATATTTATAGGCTCTCTCTCTTTCTCTCACCCCCCCCCCCCCCCCCCCCCCTCACCCCGCCCCTCCATCTTTCTCTGCCTCTCTTTACCTCTTTCTGTGTCTCTTTGGGGAGAATTCAAATGTTTGAAAAGTCGGTTGGGTGTCTGTTTTTTTCCTGTCTATTAGATAGGAAAAAAAAAACACCCACCTGACTTTTCAAACAATTGAATCTCCCCCTTTCTCTCTTCTTTCAAACAATTGAATCTCCCCCTTTCTCTTTTCTTAAATGTCTACCGACAACTCCCAACTCGCTTCTTACACCTGTCCATGGTCTCTCTCTCTCTCTTTTGTTGTTGGCCCCCTTTAGCTTCATTCTCTATATGAAACTGCAACACAAACATCTCACAGCAGTAGGATGTTCCCTGTCAGCTCCCCCTAATGAAAAGTATACAGTAGATCCGCCCCTGCTGGCACTGCTGTTCAGGGACAATTCTGCTCATCTCCAGCCTTTGCCACAAGCACTAGGTCTCCCAGCAGCAACACAGCTACTGGGAGGAGAGAGGATAGTGGAGAGGGGCAGAAGCTGGAGAGGAGCAGAATCAGTCCCCACACAGCCTGAGAGAAGGCTGCAGGAGTTCAGATAATAGGACCTGCTTTGCTCCTGCTGCCTCATTGACATGTGAGGGAAGGAGGCACAAACACAGCAGGCACAGCTAGGGGGCAGTGATGACAGAATATATTGATTGTTTGAGGCAGAGAGGCCCCAAATTGGTGTCTTGATTAGGGTCTCGTGAGGTCTAAATCTGCCTCTGGACACGACTAGCAGGTTTAGAGCAGCTGCAATTGATGAACAGCTAAGAGTAGTGGAGTTCGTTATTAAAGGGTCACTGAGCAGGTGAAGGATGTAGTTGATGTGCAAGAGGGTTGTGAGAATAGGAGGGAGGAGCACCCTGCTCCTAGGAGCTTACAATCTAATTGGAAGGAGTAGACAGATCTATGACATGGGCGTGAGCTAGTGAATGGGGGCCAGAGGGCAGGAAGTAAGAGAGGTAGAGATGGCAGAGGCAGGAGGGTGAGGTGAGTGATTTGGTGAACAGGTTTTTTTTTTAGTGCCTGTTTGAAGCTATGCAGGGCCGGGGAGAGTCTGATAGAGTGAGGGAGCTCATTCCAGCGTAGAGGGGTAGATATGCCAGTGCCTCCCACGCTGATGATAAACCTATGTGAAGGGAACTCCTTAAGTGTGGTGGCCCCAGCTGCCCTGAGCAATCCAACACTGTATTGGTACCAAGTTATCTTTCTTGTAGATATATGTATTAAAATGTATTTATGTACAGTTTCTTATGCTAACCATACATCAGGACGGTATCTTTCCAACCAGGCAACTAGTTGGCTGGTTGGAAAGATAATCTGGCAGTGTGTGGGAGCAAACGATTATCAGCCGTTTGCAACCACACTCTAAAAAACATCCAGAAACAGTCTGTCCAACTAGTTGGGAAAATCAAACCTGTTTGATTTTCCCAACTAATCGCTCAGGTGTAGGGGGAACTTTCCCCCCAACTGAACGATAAGTAGGCGGACACTGGCTGCTAGTGTCCGCCTACTTTTGACTTTCTGGGACAGAGGATGACCGTCCTTTCATACCGCTCCGGCTGCCGCAGATTTCATGGCCTCCATCCTGCTCCAACTGCAGGGACCACACCGCCGGCAGCCTCCATTCACCACCGGCCGCAGGGAGCGGCCATCTCACCGCCGGCCGCCTCCATCCTACCCCAGCAATCACGGCATCCCCGCACCCCGCCACATGCGATTGCGGCCCCCCCGCACCCCCTTTCCCCCCCACCCGCGATCGTGGCACCCCCCTATCACTGCTGCTAGAGAATGTGGACTGGCACCCACTATTGCCCCTTGCAGACAGTCCGTGACAGCTGTGGCTGATATATTCTATATATGAGGCTGTGGCTGATATATCTCTATATATGAGGCTGTGGCTGATATATATATATAGAATACATCAGCCACATCCACATATAGATATATATCAGCCACAGCCTCATATATAGAATATATCAGCCACAGCCTCGTATAGATATATATCAGCCACAGCCTCATATATAGATATATATCTATACGAGGCTGTGGCTGATATATTCTATATATGAGGCTGTGACTGATATATTCTATATATGAGGCTGCGGCTGATATATATATCTATATGAGGCTGTGGCTGATGTATTCTATATATGAGGCTGTGGCTGATGTCTTCTATATATGAGGCTGTGGCTGATGTATTCTATATATGAGGCTGTGGCTGATGTATTCTATATATGAGGCTGTGGCTGATATATATCAGGCTCAATCTAGCACTGGCGATAGCGATGTGCGGGGCCACGCATCGCTATTGCTGGGGGGCATACACACGGCAGATCCGTGCTTAAAATCTAAGATTGCTTAGATATTAAACACGGATCTCTCCGTGTGTACCCCCCTTTAGCTTCCTTCCTTGTCGACTAATGCTCAACTGCAGTTAAGGAATGCAGTCTGAAACTCTGAGCACCAATACACTCAACATGAGACTCACGTGCAAGTCAGGTCAACAGCTTACTGCCCTGACCTTGTACTCTGTCTTATCACTCTCTTTATCACCCCCTTCATCTGCGTTGTTCCAGCAGTATCTATTATATCTCTCTCTACCAGGCATCTGTGTTGCACAAGCTTTTCTAACTCCTCTAAAGTTGTGGCTAAGCCTGCTTGCGGAACATAGCTTGTGTACAGACCTTAATTATTATCTTTGCTTCATCACATCTTCTTCTCTGTGATGTTAGTGTATTAGAATGCTTAATATTTGTAGACACTCCCTTAGTAATATGTGTAAGCCTGAATCTTCAGTGATGGTCCCTGGGACCAGGGGAATGCTGGGAAGTGGGTGGTCGAGTGTGCAGTGTGCCTGGAGTTGGTGATGGAACATAGCAGCACAGCAGTGAACTCACATGGCTCTGTGTCCTTATGACTGGATTTCCAAACATATGAACAAAACATGGTGTCAGAAGAAGTTTAACTTGGACTGCTGAGGGGCAGAATATGGTGCTATCTTCTATAATGCAAAAGTTTGAAGATTACTTTGTGCCAAGGAAAAATGTGACATATGAAAGATGTAAGTTTTTCACATGTGATCAGAAGTCTGGAGATGGATTTGATCAGTATGTTACAGAGCTGCAATCACTCAGTAAAACCTGTGAGTTTAGTGATTTAAAGGATTCACTGATTAGAGATCGTATTGTCTGTGGAATACCTGATAATGGACTCAGAGAGAGACTGCTGAGAGAGCAAGACCTAACACTAGAAAAGGCAGTGACTATGTGCAGATCTGCAGAAATAACTAGATTTCAAGCCAAAAATTTACACAAGGAAGCTGATGTACAGCACGTACATGTGGTGCAGAAAACAGAGCCAAGCAAACCTCCATTCTCAAGAATGAAGCAGTCTAAGCCACAGTCTAACAAGGAAATGTGTAGTAGATGTGGAAATGCTCACAATCCTAAAATGTGCCCTGCTTATGGTAAAACCTGCATGAAATGTGGTAGACTTAATCACTTTGCCAAATGCTGTAAAATGAAAAGTGAAACCAAAGTGCATGCTATTAAACAAACAGAGGAATTCTTTGTGGATTGCATTGAACTTTGCAGTGCAGATAAGAAAGAATGGATTGTCCCTTTAACTGTGAACAAGATGTTAGGGTCTCCTGCCCTGTGCTGCCACGTCGTCATGGCAACCGGGAGACAAGTGCTAGTGGTGTAACCTGAGCGCAGCTGATACTCCGGTTCGGGTCTTTTGCTGTGCAGTGGTTATAGGCTCTGTGCACGGCAGGGGATCCGGTGCTGGTTTTTGTGCTCACAGTCTGTGAGGTCTGAGTGGGGCGTGGACAGCACCTGCTTTATAAGGCCTCTTTTCAGGGTAAGCAGATGCTGCTGAATCTTTGTTGGTTAGTCAGTTCATGAAAGTTAGCCAGTACTGTGTAGCTTTGTATTTGTTTGTTGCTTACTGCAAATAGGCCTGGGGATTTGGTATTACACTCTGCCAATCCAGACCTAGCAGTAAGACTGGAGTCAGTCGTTTAGCTTGCTGGGGTTCTGTTACTACTCTGTGAACTTAGCAAGTTTGCGGCTGTATTCTAAGACTTGCCTGTCTAATCCTGTCTCACTGTGCTAGGTGTCAGGGGTCAGTTTAGTGGCAGTAAGCTAAAACCTGTGCACTGCAAGTGAGAATTAGGATTGTGGAGATTCTCCTTGTGTCTATCATTCCATCTCTGACCAAGGAGTTTACTGCCACACCCGTTGGTAACCCTTTAGGGTTTTGCTGTTGCCCTTAGCAACAGCATTTCGGGTTCTCTACGTATTAAAACACAACATCTTGCTTTTCCATCTGAGCAGTTCTAATACAAGGGAGATACCCAGTTCCTTAGCCTCTGGGCTTCTCTGTTCACTTTGTGTGTATTTTGTTACCCTATCACCTTCTGTGTACATTATGTCATATCCCCCAGTTTGTCTGTGAGTCCATCTGTTTTGCATAACAGTTCAAACACCAGTACATTCCTGCAGACACTGGAGTGCATAACAGTTCTGACACCAGTACTTTCCTGCAGGCACTGGTGTGCATAACATATTCAGCAGCCTAATACTCCTGTTGAAATTTTGTGGGAATATGGAGCATACCCCTCAAAATACGTTGCAACAGGTGGTCGATCAGGTGCAGGTCCTGACTCGACAATTTAATGATTTGTCCATTAAAATGCACACCTCCCAGGCTGCTGGCGGAGCTCCCGCAGCAGCAGCACCTGCAGGGGTTAAGGAGCCGAAAGTAAATCTCCCGGATCGTTTTTCTGGAGATCGCTCGCAGTTCTTTTGTTTCAAGGAGAGCTGCAAGCTATACTTCCGGCTTAGGCCTCAGTCTTCTGGGTCGGAGATTCAGCGGGTGGGCATAGTGATTTCCTTGCTACAAGGAGACCCACAGGTCTGGGCATATGGGTTGCAGCCTGACTGTCCGTCGCTTAAAAGTGTTGATGCTTTTTTTACGGCACTGGGCATGTTGTATGATGACCCTGACAAGACGGCCTCAGCCGAGGCTCAGATTTCGATCCTTAAGCAAGGGCGAAGGCCAGTTGAGGTTTACTGTACGGAGTTTCGGAGGTTGGCCCATGATACCCAGTGGAATGACCCAGCCCTGAGACACCAGTACCGAAGAGGTCTTTCTAACCAGATAAAGGACCAACTGGTACAATATCCCTTGCCTGATAGCTTGGATCAGCTCATGCAGTTATCCATCCGGGTGGATAGACGGCTGAGAGAGCGTAGGCTTGAAAGGGAGACTGAGATTTCCTTCCTTCCCAAGGGAACCTCAGACTCTGAGGAATTTTCTGAGGAGCCTATGCAGATTGGGGCTACCCGCCTCTCCTCGCGTGAGAAGACGCGGAGGAGACAGCAGGGGTTGTGTTTGTACTGTGGGAATAAAGGTCATGTGGTAGTATCATGCCCAGAAAAGCTGGAAAACTTCAGGGCCTGAGGGTGATGGGAAATATCCTGTCAGGCCAGAAGTCAGAATTTCCCAAGAAGACTTTTATCATTCCGGTGACCTTGAAGATCCTCGGTCAAACTGTCAAGACTGAGGCCTTTGTGGACAGTGGGGCCGACGGGGTTTTTATGGACCGCCAATTCGCCCTGAAACACTCTGTTCCTTAGTACCCTTGGCATCGGAAATTGAGATTTGTGGGTTAAACGGGGAACCATTATCCCAAGGTAAAATTACCTCTTGCACTAGCCAGATTTCTTTGTTTATTGGAGCCACACACTCTGAAAAATTGTCCTTTTATGTGACTGTCTGTACTTTTGCCCCATTGGTGTTGGGGTTACCCTGGTTAAGGGCCCACAATCCTCAATTTGACTGGGTCTCTGGGGAGATTCTTAATTGGGGTACTGATTGTTTCAGGAGTTGCTTGAGCCTTCCAGTCAGGCTCTCGCAGCTAAGTTTGCCAGGATTGCCAGGGTGTTATGTAGATTTTGCGGACGTGTTCTCCAAAAAAGTTGCAGAGGTACTACCTCCCCATCGCCCCTATGACTGTGCCATTGATTTGTTGCCAAATGCTAAGCTTCCCAAGAGCAGGTTGTACTCCCTGTCACGTCCTGAGACTCAGGCTATGGCAGAGTACATTCAGGAGAACTTGGCTAAGGGATTTATCAGACCTTCACAGTCTCCAGTTGGGTCGGGGTTCTTCTTCGTGGGTAAAAAGGACGGTTCGTTGCGACCCTGCATCGACTTCAGGGAATTGAACCGTATCACGATTAAAAACTCATACCCACTGCCTCTCATTTCGGTCTTGTTTGACCAGATTCGTACTGCCACCATTTTTTCTAAGATTGACCTACGCGGTGCGTACAATCTAATCCGAATAAGAGAGGGGGATGAATGGAAGACTGCCTTTAATACCCACTCAGGGCATTATGAATATTTGGTGATGCCTTTTGGGCTCTGTAATGCCCCGGCAGTCTTCCAGGATTTCATGAATGATGTGCTCAGGGAATATTTGGATAGATTCTTAGTTGTATACTTAGATGACATCCTAATCTTCTCCCATTCCCTGGAGGAACATCGGAAGCATGTACGCTTAGTCCTCCAGAAACTCAGAGACCACCGGCTTGGGGCGAAGCTGGAGAAGTGCGAATTTGAAGTTCAGCAAATCGCATTTCTAGGATATATTATCTCCCCAGAAGGTTTCCAAATGGAGGGTTCCAAGGTACAGGCAGTCCTGGATTGGGTGCAGCCCACTAGTTTGAAGGCGCTTCAGCGTTTCCTGGGCTTTGCAAATTTTTATAGACGATTTATCGCTGGATTTTCGTCTATAGTGGCGCCCTTGGTGGCACTCACTAAGAAAGGGGCGGATGTTGCTCACTGGTCTTGTGAGGCTAAAGCGGCTTTTGCCCGTCTCAAAAGGGCATTTGTTTCGGCCAAGGTGCTGCGACACCCAGATCCAGAGCGTCCTTTTGTGGTGGAGGTGGATGCCTCTGAGATGGGTATTGGGGCAGTGCTTTCTCAGATGGGAGTGTCTGATAATCGCCTTCATCCCTGTGCTTACTTTTCCCGTAAATTTTCGCCTGCCGAGATGAATTATGACGTGGGTAACCGGGAATTGTTGGCTATTAAGGATGCACTCGAGGAGTGGAGACACTGGCTTGAGGGGGCTAAGTTTGTGGTCTCAATTCTCACTGACCATAAGAATCTGGCATATTTAGAGTCAGCGAAGCGTCTCAATGCCAGGCAGGCACGATGGGCTTTGTTTTTTGCTCGCTTTAATTTTTTGATAACATATCGCCCTGGGTCAAAAAACATCAAGGCTGATGCGCTCTCGCGGAGTTTTGCTCCAATCCAGGAGACCACCGAGGAGCCGTTGCCCATTGTTTCCCCATCATGTATTAAAGTGGGCATTACCCAGGACCTCTTATCATTAGTCCTTAGAGCACAGGAGCAGGCTCCTCCAGACCGTCCGGTAGGTCTTTTGTTTGTGCCTCCTAGGTTAAGACAGCGAGTGTTCCTGGAATTCCATGCCAAGAAGTCGGCAGGTCACCCGGGTATTGCCAGAACTCGGGAGTTGCTATCTAGGGCGGTGTGGTGGCCCTCGGTGGCTAAGGATGTGGATCAGTGGGTTCGGGCATGTGACATCTGTGCCCGAAATAAGACTCCTAGAGGGGTTCCTGTTGGCCCATTACATCCACTCTCTATCCCATCTAAGCCATGGACCCACATTTCAATGGATTTTGTGGTGGACTTGCCCAAATCCTCGGGGATGACAGCCATCTGGGTTGTCGTTGACAGGTTTTCGAAGATGGCGCACTTCGTTCCACTGGTTGGGCTGCCATCAGCCAGACGCCTGTCTGAATTATTTATGCTGCATGTTGTGCGTCTCCACGGGTTGCCACTTGATGTGGTCTCTGACCGCGGATCCCAGTTTGTGGCCAAATTCTGGAGGGCATTTTGTTCCGATCTCCAGATTTCTGTCAGCTTGTCGTCAGGCTACCATCCGCAGTCTAATGGGCAGACTGAAAGGGTGAACCAGTCCTTGGAGCAGTTCCTCAGGTGTTATGTCTCCAAGTGTCAGACTGACTGGGTTGCTCATCTGTCCATGGCGGAGTTTGCCTATAACAACGCGGCTCACTCTGCTACAGGGATCTCTCCCTTCCTTTGTGTGTATGGGCATCATCCTAAGGCCAATTCTTTTGACCCCCTGGACTCCACGCCTGGTGGTTCCTCTGTGGTTTCGGTCCTTAGAGGTATTTGGCGGAAAGTGAAGAAAGCCCTTGTGTCTGTGTCATTAGTGACCAAAAGGGTTTTTGATAAGCGGAAAAGACCCTGCAGCTTCAAATTAGGAGACTTCGTCTGGTTGTCTACCAAGAATTTGAAGTTGAGACAGCCATCTCATAAGTTAGGGCCCCGGTTCATCGGCCCTTATAAGATCACCAGGGTTATCAATCCGGTGGCATTTCAGTTAGATCTGCCCCGTTCTTTGGGTATCAATAAAACATTTCATTTGTACATACTGGCTGAATAAGCCTCTGGCTGTGTAGCATCTTAGCTGTGAAGTATGTTAGTGTTAAGTATGGCGATATGACCTTGGAGATAATCGGAGATGCTTCAGCTGACGTGACCCCTATCTTCTCTTGTCTTCCTCAGGTACTTTATCTCACTCCTACATGCCTCTCATCCCTGCAAGCTCTATGCTTACTTTATGAATTGTGATAGGTAACCTGTGTGTTTGTTTATAGTTATTCCTAACCACTACTATAGTAGGAGTTCACTGTGTACTAGTGGGGGATGTCCTGCTCTATTGTTGTTCGCACCTGTAGCTGACCTTTTGTTGTGGGTGGGGTCTCAGTGGGTGGGTGCTGTTAGCAATCTAGACTGTGTCCTTATTTAATCAGTACATACTGGCTGAATAAGCCTCTGGCTGTGTAGCATCTTAGCTGTGAAGTATGTTAGTGTTAAGTATGGCGATATGACCTTGGAGATAATCGGAGATAAACAGGAGAAGAACAGAAGGACAGCAGACTATCTTCCACACCTGCAATCAACAGCCTACAGAGAGTAACCTAATCCAGTACCACCAACGCCTGCAATCCACACAGCCTGGACACTGACCTCCCTGTCTGCTTAAGTAACAGCCATACTGCTCTCACACATTGCTTTCTGCTCCTCATTTATACTCTCTTCAACCACTGTGTAACATTCTCTGTGTTTCCATTCCCTCCATTATTTACAAAAAAAAACTGGTCTCCACTGTCTCTGCTTTGACTACATCCCCCTTCTTATTGTTATTTCTTTATTACAGCCACTCCATTCAATACTATTCCTCAGAACAACACTACTGAGCCGGAATTATGGCTCCTCGATCCTGTCCCATACCAATCCTCACTGCTAGATCACCCGCCACCCAAATTTCCAGACTACCCACACGCATTCAGAACCCAGCCAACCTGATCCCCATTTCCCCCGTCCCCTCCCTTCCCTTCTCCTGTGCACTCTGGAATGCTAGATCAATCTGCAACAAGTTGCCAACTATCCACGACCTCTTCATCTCCCACTCTTTTAACCTTCTCGCCATCACTGAAACCTGGCTCTCCTCCTCTGACACCACCTCCCCTGCTGCCCTCTCCTACGGAGGCCTCTCCTTCACCCACACGGTCAGACCTGATGGCCGCCAGGGTGGAGGCGTGGGCATCCTTCTCTCTCCTAACTGCACCTTTCGTGTCATCCCACCTGAGCCCTCCCTCACCTTCTCCACCTTTGAGGTCCACACTATCCGCCTCTTCTACCCCATTCACCTCCATGTGGCAGTGATCTACCGCCCCCCTGGCCGCTGTACACCTTTCCTTGACAACTTTGCTGCCTGGCTTCCCCACTTTCTCTCCTCCGACCTCCCCTCTATCATCCTCGGTGACTTTAACATCCCTATCGACATCACTAATGCAGCTTCCTCTAACCTTCTTGCTCTTTCCACCTCCTTTGGACTTTCTCAATGGTCCTCCACCCCTACTCACAATCTCGGCCACTCCCTCGACCTTGTCTTCACCCACCGATGTGATCTCTCTGATTTCTCTAACTCTTCCTTCCCTCTCTCTGACCACCATCTGCTTTCTTTCACCCTCTCATCTTCCCCTCTCTGCTCCACACCCAGACCCACCATCACCAGACGCAATCTCGGGTCCCTCAACCCCACTATCATGTCCTCCCTCGAGACCTTCCTCTCTCCTCTTTCCACTATGACTTGTCCCAACCAGGCAGCCTCCTTCTATAACTCTTCCCTTACTGCTGCTCTTGACTCTGTGGCCCCCCTCTCATCTGTCCCCCTCCGCCGCTCCAAACCCCAACCCTGGCACACCAAACTCACACGATTCCTACAAAAATGTTCACGGTCTGCAGAACGCTCCTGGAGGAGATCCCACTCTCTGGCGGACTTTCTCCATTTCAAGTTTATCCTCTCTTCCTATAGCTCTGCTCTTTCTCTCGCCAAGCAATCCTTTTTCCAAACACTCATCTCTTCTCAGTCCTCCAGTCCACGCCGACTCTTTGAAACTTTCAACACTCTCCTTCGCCCTCCTCCTCCTCCCCTCCCCTCTTCCCTCACTCCCACTGACTTTGCCTCCTTCTTCATCTCCAAAATTGAGGATATTCAAAATTATATCTCCTCCCGTCACCCCTCTGCTGCCCCCCTGCTCCCACCATCCCTCCCGTCCATCTATCCCACTCTGTCCTGCTTCCGTCCCACCTCAGACAAAGAAGTCCACTCCCTCATCTTATCCTCTCCCCCCACAACCTGCCACTTGGACCCCCTCCCCTCCCGTCTTCTCCGCTCCCTCCCCCCCTCTGCATGCTCCCACCTTGCTCACCTCTTTAACCTATCGCTCTCTACTGGCATCTTTCCCTCACCATTCAAACATGCTCTGGTGTCCCCTATTCTCAAAAAAGCCAACCTCGACCCTTTATCACTCACTAGCTACCGCCCAATCTCTCTTCTCCCTTTCGCCTCCAAACTACTTGAACGACTGGTCTACAGCCGTCTCACAAGCTACCTCTCTGACCATTCCATCCTTGATCCACTACAATCTGGCTTTCGCCCACTCCACTCCACCGAGACTGCCCTGGTGAAAGTCACCAGTGACCTGCTTTCGGCCAAATCCAAGGGCCACTTCTCTTTGCTCATCCTTCTGGACCTCTCTGCTGCCTTTGACACCGTGGATCACCCTCTCCTCCTCCGCACACTCCAAAATGTTGGCCTCTCTAGCACCGTCCTTGACTGGTTTACCTCATACCTCACTAACCGCTCCTTCTCTGTGTCTGCCTCCGGAACCACCTCACACCCTTCCATCCTTCCTGTTGGTGTGCCTCAGGGTTCTGTCCTAGGCCCCCTTCTGTTCTCCCTCTACACCTCTTCCCTGGGTGCGCTCATTAACTCCTTTGGCCTTCAATACCACCTCTATGCTGATGACACACAACTCTACCTCTCCTCTCCTGATCTGTCCCCCTCTGTCCTCTCTCAGGTCTCCAGCTGCCTCTCTGCCATCTCCTCCTGGATGTCTGAGCGCTCTCTGAAGCTCAACATGGATAAAACTGAACTTATTATCTTTCCCCCAGCCAGAGCAACACCCCCTACAAACATCTCTATCACTGTTGACAACACTATCATCTCCCCAGTTCCCCAACTCCGCTGCCTGGGTGTCACTCTTGACTCCTCCCTCTCCTTTGCACCCTACATCCAAGCTCTGGCGCAATCTTGTCGGTTCCAGCTACGCAACATTGCTCGCATCAGGCCATTTCTCTCCCAGAGTGCAACTAAACTTATCATCCACTCACTGGTCATCTCACGACTTGACTACTGCAATGTACTCCTCACTGGCCTCACTTGCTCCCACATCGCTCCCCTCCAATCTGTCCTCAACTCTGCAGCTAGGCTCATCTTCCTCTCCCGCCGCTCCACTTCTGCCACTCCCCTTCAACAAAATCTACACTGGCTCCCATTCCCCTACAGAATCCTCTTCAAACTCCTCACCCTCACATACAAGGCCATCTCTAATTCCACTGCTCCCTACATCTCCAACCTCCTCTCCCTTCATACTCCCTCCCGCCCACTACGGTCGGCTGATGACCGTCGCCTCTCCTCTGCCTTGGTCACTGCTTCCCATGCACGAGTTCAGGATTTTGCCCGTGCTGCACCCCTTCAGTGGAATGCGCTCCCCCGCTCCATTAGACTCTCCCCGACCTTGCAAAGCTTCAAACGGGCATTGAAAACCCACCTATTCATCAAAGCGTACCCCTCCAATGCATAACCTAGTCCTTAGGCTGCTCCTCCATCCCCCTGCCCCATGCCTTGGACACCTCTGCTTTGCTCGCATACCACCATCAGGCTTCTACCGGCTTGCACCTCATGTCATCTGTCTGTTGCCCCTCCCCACTAGATTGTTAGCTCTTCAGAGCAGGGCCCTCTTTCCTCTTGTCTAAACCCTCTTCTGGACACATTTCACTCAGCGACCATCTTTACCTGCTTTCTCTCCTGCTGGTAAAGGCTCATCTCTATCTATGGCTGCCAGCCCCAAGTAGTACAATGATTACTCCTTCGCTACTTACATCTAAGCTGTATTATGTTTTGAGAATTGTGTTGCTTTTTGTTACCTGCACTCCATTTTTGTTATTTATTTACTGTTATGCTAAGTTTTGTCTCCCTGTACTGTCCTTTGTACGGCGCTGCGAAACACTTGTGGCGCCCTATAAATAAAATGTAATAATAATAATAATAATTGTTCCCTTTTAAAACGGGCGATTAGTAATCCTTCTTCCAGTGGAAGACCTTCCCCTCTTCTGATACATGGCCAGAGGGAGTTTGTTGTTGAAAGGATTCTTGACTCCAAGGTGGTTCGGGGTTGGCTGTCATTTTTGGTGCACTGGAAGGGGTATGGCCCGGAGGAGCGGTCGTGGGTGCGCAGTTGTGATCTTCATGCCCCCAGACTGATACGCTCTTTCTTCTCGCAGTTCCCCGATAAACCCGGTGGTAGGGGTTCTTTGACCCCTCGTCAGAGGGGGGGTACTGTTAGGGTCTCCTGCCCTGTGCTGCCACGTCGTCATGGCAACCGGGAGACAAGTGCTAGTGGTGTAACCTGAGCGCAGCTGATACTCCGGTTCGGGTCTTTTGCTGTGCAGTGGTTATAGGCTCTGTGCACGGCAGGGGATCCGGTGCTGGTTTTTGTGCTCACAGTCTGTGAGGTCTGAGTGGGGCGTGGACAGCACCTGCTTTATAAGGCCTCTTTTCAGGGTAAGCAGATGCTGCTGAATCTTTGTTGGTTAGTCAGTTCATGAAAGTTAGCCAGTACTGTGTAGCTTTGTATTTGTTTGTTGCTTACTGCAAATAGGCCTGGGGATTTGGTATTACACTCTGCCAATCCAGACCTAGCAGTAAGACTGGAGTCAGTCGTTTAGCTTGCTGGGGTTCTGTTACTACTCTGTGAACTTAGCAAGTTTGCGGCTGTATTCTAAGACTTGCCTGTCTAATCCTGTCTCACTGTGCTAGGTGTCAGGGGTCAGTTTAGTGGCAGTAAGCTAAAACCTGTGCACTGCAAGTGAGAATTAGGATTGTGGAGATTCTCCTTGTGTCTATCATTCCATCTCTGACCAAGGAGTTTACTGCCACACCCGTTGGTAACCCTTTAGGGTTTTGCTGTTGCCCTTAGCAACAGCATTTCGGGTTCTCTACGTAGTAAAACACAACATCTTGCTTTTCCATCTGAGCAGTTCTAATACAAGGGAGATACCCAGTTCCTTAGCCTCTGGGCTTCTCTGTTCACTTTGTGTGTATTTTGTTACCCTATCACCTTCTGTGTACATTATGTCATATCCCCCAGTTTGTCTGTGAGTCCATCTGTTTTGCATAACAGTTCAAACACCAGTACATTCCTGCAGACACTGGAGTGCATAACAGTTCTGACACCAGTACTTTCCTGCAGGCACTGGTGTGCATAACACAAGATTGTCATTCCCTTTAAGCTTGATACTGGTGCGCAGGTGAATTTAATATTGTTTCAAAACTATAAGACTTTTAGAGTAAAACCTAAAATTCATCCAGCCAAAGTGAAAGTTACAGGGTACACTGGGGAGGAAATTCCTGTGAAAGGTACATGCTTAGTGACTCTGAAATATAAGGGACAACAGTTTAAAACATCTCTACTGATTGTGGATAAAAATGTACAACCGATTCTAGGATTAAGTTCCTGTGAGAAACTAAGTTTGCTAAAGAAAGTTTTTATGGTGACATCACATGTAAAAGATGACTGCAAATCGATGTTTACAGAATACAGAGACTTGTTTGAAGGTCTAGGTTGTTTGCCTGGAGAGCATAAAATAAATATAGACACGCAAGTTTCTTCAGTGATACACCCCTGTAGAAAAGTGCCGTTTGCGCTGAGAGAAAAACCGAAACAAGAGTTAAATCATATGGAAGCCTTGAGTGTGATACAGAAAGCTGATGAGCCTACTGATGGGTAAGCTCCTTAGTAATTGTTGAAAATAAAAATGGACAACTCAGAATATGTCTAGACCCCAGAGATTTAAACAAAGCTATTAAATGAGAACAACCAGAGATGAAATCATGTCGCAATTTGCGGGAGCAAAATGGTTCAGTAAATTGGAAGCATCATCAAGATTCTGGCAAATGATGCTAGATGAGGCCAGCTCAAAGCTTTGTACATTTAATACACCAGAAGGTAGATACAGATTTCTTCGACTACCATATGGAATATTGTCTGCTCCAGATGTATATCATAAAAAGATACACATGATTTATGAACATATTCCAGGTGTTGAAACACTAATGGATGACATTATTGTCTGGGGATCTACAAAGGAAGAACATGATTCAAGATTGAGACAAGTAATGGAACTTGTCAAGAAAGTAAATCTAAAGCTAAACAAGGACAAATGTGAATTTGGCGTGAATACACTTACCTTTATGGGCGACGTGGTCTCGGATCAAGGTGTAAAACCAGACCCAAGGAAAATATCAGCCATAGTGAACATGGAACGTCCTAACAACAAAGACAACGTCAGAAGATTCCTAGGAATGATTACTTACTTAGGAAAGTTTATTTCTCAACTCTCTGAACGAACAGCCTCTCTTAGATGGTTGTTGGACAAAGATAACGAGTGGATGTGGTCACATGAACAAGAAGAAAGTTGGCAAAACTTGAAACAGATCATTACAGAGCAACCAGTGCTAAAATTCTTTTATCCTGCGAAAAGAATAAGAATTTCAGCAGATGTTTCACAATTTGGCCTAGGCTCAGTGCTGTTACAAGAACATGAGGATACATGGCAACCAGTAATCTATGCATCAAGAGCACTGACAAGTGCTGAAACATGGTATGCTAAGATAGAAAAAGAACTTCTAGCGATCACATATGCATGTGAGCGATTTCATCAGTTTGTGTATGGTCAAACATTTACAGTGGAAACTGACCACAAGCCATTGGTAGCTATCATAACTAAATCATTACATGACTGTCCCATGAGAATTCAACGAATGCTTATCAGACTACAGAAATATGATGTACACTTGCTGTACTGTCCCGGCAAATACATGTACATTGCTGATACACTTTCTCGTGCTGTGGACAAAAGTGAAGGTTCCAAAAGTCTGATGGATGAAGAGATAGAAGCCTATGTTAATTTGATCGTAGCTTCTCTACCAGTGTCTCTTGCAAGACAAGAACAGATTAGGAAAGAAACTGAGACAGATGACACATTGAAAGTGTTGAAAGATATCATTCTGAAAGGTTGGCCAGCAGAAAAACATGCGTGCCCGCTGTCTATCCATGATTATTGGATGTACCGCAGTGACCTTACAGTTGTCGATGGTATTATTAACAAAGGCAATAGGTTTGTCATACCTGCACGACTAAGAAAAACTATGCTGTGCAAGATACATGAAGGCCACTTAGGAGAAGAAAAATGTAAGCGGAGAGCCTGTGAAGTTATGTATTGGCCAAGAATGAACCAAGACATAGCACAGACTACAGCTACCTGTGAATTATGTCTTATGTATAGACCGAAACAACAAGTCGAGCCACTGAGTCCTCACGCAGTGCCAGAGAGACCATAGAAGAAAGCTGGCACAGATTTGTTTGATTGTAATGGGAAAACATACATTGTTGTGACTAATTATTACTCTAACTACCCTGAGGTGAAGACACTACATACAACTACTAGTAAAGCCATAATCAATTGCATGAAGTCAATCTTTGCAAGGCATGGTGTTCCTATGGAAGTGTTCACTGACAATGGTCCTCAGTTTTCCAGTGCTGAATTTAGACAATTTGCTGATGAGTGGGAATTTGTCCATACTACGTCAAGTCCCCACTATCCACACTCAAATGGGTTGGTGGAAAGTTCAGTAAAAACTGTAAAGAGTTTCATGAAAAAAGCTCCAGAAGGTAACGAAGATTTCTACAAAAGTCTTTTAATCTACCGCAGTACACCTTTACAGAATGGACTTTCTCCTGCACAAATGCTGATGGGAAGGCGGATTAGAGCAAATCTCCCGATACATGATGAACTGCTAAATACACATAACTCAGTGTTGGTCAGACTGAGTAAGGAACGTCAACAGGCGAAACAGAAACTGTTCTATGACAGGCGAACAAAAAGCTTATCTGATCTAAAATCGGGTGACCAAGTCCGTCTCAGAGATCACGAGAAAGGTATTTGGGTGCAGAAAGGTATTGTGCAAGCACAAATAGCACCAAGATCTTATACTATACGTACAGAGCGTGGAATGGAAGTAAGAAGAAATCGGGTGGATTTAAGATCTCAACCTAACCATAATGAAGACAACATGACTGAAGAATACCCTTCTTCTGACATGTATGATGATCCTCATAATGGTGAACAAACCATGGTCCAACATGGTAGATGAAACACAGACTGTGTATGAAAGACCCAAAAGGGAAATACGCAGACCTGAGAGACTCATTGAAACGTGTTAGATGATGTTCTTAATATGACGTTGTTAATTGTTGCATTAAAGCGTACAGGGCTTATCTTTAAAGAAAAGAGGATGTGATGTTAGTGTATTAGAATGCTTAATATTTGTAGACACTCCCTTAGTAATATGTGTAAGCCTGAATCTTCAGTGATGGTCCCTGGGACCAGGGGGATGCTGGGAAGTGGGTGGTCCAGTGTGCAGTGTGCCTGGAGTTGGTGATGGAATAAAGCAGCACAGCAGTGAACTCACATGGCTCTGTGTCCTTATGACTGGATTTCCAAACATATGAACAAAACATTCTCAAGTCCTCCTTTCAATATTATATTGTATATATGTGACAATCTTCTTAAAATAAACAGTTTGGGGGCAAGGCCTAACAGCAGATATGATATAATTGTGAGCTTGGTATAAATCAATGGTGTATAGTAAGCCAGATCTTGTTTAGTTAGACTACTTTTGTTTGTCACCAAATGCAAAGTGATGATGACAAAACAAGCAGTAGCCCAGAAATTACAGAGATCAGAATCACTACATCTATTTGTTGGTAACTTTTATTTTTTTCCTTCAGAAAGTAGTGATGAGATCCGATGTCTGGCTGAGAAAGTATTTGCAACTGAAGTTCTTAATGTGGACACCAAGGATGAAATATCTCCCTTTGATGTATTGGAAAACTGTCCCATTGCAAACAGTGAATTGACAGATCACTTGGTGATGCAGGATACCAAGGAAGCTAAGGATAAAAGGTAACACGCATAAAATAGTAAGATCCAATTGCCTGTTGTGTTCATTTTTTTTCTGCTGCATTTAATAAGCAAGTCCCACTGCCTAACACTCATTTTTATAATCGGTTCATCAATGAAATATCAACCAGAATAATTACGTAACCCATATAGGAAATAAGGCTATTTCGTACAACAAATATTGTGTGCTCTGCTTATACAGTAGATCTTTAGCAAATTTTTTTTAGCCAGGCTGGTTTAGCATTTATTCCCAATGCTGTTGTAACCCCCTTTTTGGGTACAAATGGTGTATGTATCGCTTCCCTTTTCCCTCCTACCTACTATATTCAGTGCCGCCACCCAAACCTAACTGTCTGAGTTCCCCAGGAGTCAGCTTGGGTCAATCCCCTAAGGCAGAGGTTCCCAAACTGTGTGCCGTGGCTCCCTGGGTTGCCTCAGGACACTTGCAGGGGTGCCCTGGTTTGGTGGTCCAGGACCAATTCAAATTATTCATGGTCAATGTAATAGCCAAAACCAGTGCTGGTGGCTGCCAGTCATAAAATATGTGGCCAAACAGAAGCAAATCTTATCCCTCACCACACAACTGACCCTAAGGATGACATATATTATAAACGCGATCTACTTAATGTAATATTTCTTTCTAAATTTCTCAATAAGAAATTTTTGGGCTAGGGGTGCCGTGAAAAAAATTCTGATATTCTAGGGCGCCGTGATTCAAAAACGTTTGGAAACCACTGCCCTAAGGTAAGCTAATATTAAGTGCTGTTTTAGCATGCAAATACAAAACATATTACAATGTTTCCATATGTATAAGACTAAATTAGACATGTAGCAAGGACAAGGGACCTAGGGGGTAATTCTGAGTTGATCGCAGCAGAAAGTTTGTTAGCAATTGGGCAAAACCATGTGCACTGCAGGGGGGGGGGCAGATATAACATTTGCAGAGAGAGTTAGATTTGGGTGGGTTACTTTGTTTCTGTGCAGGGTAAATACTGGCTGCTTTATTTTTGCACTACAATTTAGATTTCAGTTTGAATACACCCCAACCAAATCTAACTCTCTCTGCACATGTTATATCTGTCCCCCCTGCAGTGCACATGGTTTTGCCCAACTGCTAACAAATTTGCTGCTGCGATCAACTCAGAATTAGGCCCCTAATTCAGATCTGATCGCCAGCAAATTTGTTAGCAAATTGGCAAAACCATGTGCACTGCAGGGGGGGAGGGTGTGTGTGTGAAAGATATAACATATGCAGAGAGAGTTAGATTTGGGTGGGTTATATTATTTCTGTGCAGAGTAAATACTGGCTGCTTTATTACTGCAATTTAGATTTCAATTTAAACACACCCAACCCAAATCTAACTCTCTCTGCACATGTTATTTCTGCCTCCCCTGCAGTGCCCATGGGGCCTAATTCAGACCTGTTTGCTCGCTAGGTTTATTTTTGCAGTCCTGCGTTCGCATAGTCGCCACCCATAGGGGAGTGTATTTTCGCTTTGCAAGTGTGTGAACGCATGTGTAGCAGAGCTGTACAAACAGATCTTGTGCAGTCTCTGAGTAGCCCAGGACTTACTCAGACGCTGCAATCGCATCATCCTGTTCAGGACCGAAATTGACGTCAGACACCTGCCCTGCAAACGCTTGGACACGCATGCGTTTTTCCAACCACTCTCAGAAAACGGTCAGTTGCAGTGGCTGATTTGCCGCTAGGCAACCTAAGTGGTTGCCTAGGGCCCGCCGGGTCAGGGGGCCCGAAGCGGGCCCCCCGCTTGTGTCACTGAGACACGCTGCCGCTCAGTCTGGCGGCAGCGTGTCTCAGCTGTCAGGAGAGGAGAGCGCCCGCCAGCGCGGCTGTGTCTGGTGCGGCGGCGTATAGCGGACTTCAAACCAGCCGCCGGTTCGTGAGCCAATCAGAGCTCGCGGACCGGCAGCCAATCAGAAGCCGCCGGTCCGCGAGCTCTGATTGGCTCACGAACCGGCGGCTGGTTTGAACGAAATCCGCTATACGCCGCCGCGCCAGACACAGCCGCGCTGGCGGGCGCTCTCCTCTCCTGACTCACCCGTCCCTCACAGCCGGAGCCCGGAGGAGGAGCAGCAGCAGCAGTGCAGCAGCGGTAAGCAGGTGCAGCACTGGCTGCTGTGGGGGCAATTGTATACCTGGCACTGTGGGGGCAATTGGCTGGCACTGTGGGGCATTTGTATACCTGGCACTGTGGGGGCAATTGTTTACCTGGCACTGTGGGGGCATTTGTATACCTGGCACTGTGTGGGCATTTGTATACCTGTCAGGTATACAATTGCCCCCACAGTGTCACATCCACAATTGCCCCCACAGTGTCAGGTATTACCTGACACTGTGGGGGCAATTGTGGATCTGTCACTGTGGGGGCAATTGTGGATCTGGCACTGTGGGGGCATTTGTATACCTGGCACTGTGGGGGCATTTGTGGATCTGGCACTGTGGGGGCATTTGTATACCTGGCACTGTGGGGGCATTTGTGGATCTGGCACTGTGGGGGCATTTGTATACCTGGCACTGTGGGGGCATTTGTATACCTGGCACTGTGGGGTCAATTGTGGATCTGGCACTGTGGGGGCAATTGTGGATCTGGCACTGCACTATTGGGGGCATATGTCTGTGTTTCACGTCCCATTTTTAATTGGCCACACCCATTTTTTTGGCGCGTACGCCGTGGGGCACAGTACCTCTATGGGGCATTCTCTGTCTGATTGGTCGCCGCTTAGCCCTGCCGGGAGTGCACACAGACGCTCTTATTCCAGTGAATGGGGCGCGTGCATGTCACGGACACGTGCGCGCCCCAGACGCGGTGATAGGCCCTGGCAGAGACGGAACTCCATCTGTAATGTAAGGGGGCATAAGTCAGAACAAAAATATAGTGCTATGGATTGTTTGAGGTAGGGGGGCCCCAAATCGGTATTTCGCTTAGGGCCCCATGAGGTCTAAATCCGCCTCTGGTCAGTTGACACCCATAAATGGCTTGTTTCTGTCAATCTCCTCACAAACGCCCGTGCAAATACATTTTTCGCACAAACCCATCGCTGAGCGCCAATCCGCTTTGTACCCGTGCGACGCGCCTACGCATTGCAGTGAATATGCATGCGCAGTTTAGACCTGATCGCAGGCTGAACGAAAGCGCAGCCTAGCGATCAGGTCTGAATTGGGCCCGTGGTTTTGTCCATTTGCTAACAAATTTGCTGCTGCGATCAGATTTGAATTAGGCCCCAGGTGTTTATTCATTCTGGATCTCTTCTTTATCTGGGAATGCTTTAATGATAGTAAAATCACGCAACAGTGCTGGCCCCTAACTATAATAATCACTTAGAGGTTCTTCAACTTCCCATTTCTTTGCATATAACTTGCGCCAAAAAACAGGCTCTAATTGTATAATGACTACCGGGCAAAAATTCACATAAAAAAAAATGTTAGTGGGTAATTGAATACCCCCCTTACCGCGTGCCTTTCTCTGTTTTTCCCCTCTTGTATATATTGTTCTATTACAATACACATATTTTAAAATAACTATTAACGAAAAGAGTTCTGTTCTATGTTTATATATTACATATGCTAACTTTATAATTCATGCACATGAGTGATCTTATTATATTACATCGTTGTGGCCACTGTTGGTGCACTTTGAAAATTATGTATCCTTTTGCTATTTATATTTGCTACAATTACGAATGTAATCTTTCAAGACAGCCCTGTCTGAACCTGCAGCTGTTTCTATTTATCGGTGTTTGCTGTTCACACATCCAGTTACAGGAAGGTACCTGGGCAAACTGTCAAAAGAATTTGTTTTGTCTTTTTGCTCCTCTATAAGGTATATACAGTATGACTTGCCTGTTTAATTCAAGCTGGAAGAGCTGCTTTATTATTTACCATCAGCATTCACTTTAGGAATGAGCCATCTCAATGAAGTTTGAAGTCTGTTTCTCTCATTACAGATTGACTGAGGAGCTGTGCAGTAAATGTGTGTATTACAGTACACTGGTGTTAATAAGAGACCCGTTCCTCTGATCCCTCCTTATGATTAGCTGGCGATGGATGTCAGAACAGGGCTGTGCCTCTCGATGAAGGGCTGCCGTAAAACTGAACATTGTTAGGTAGAAGAGTGGGCTTAGGCCTGGTACACATAGAGCAATCTCAGTCTGATATGTCATTTCAGTTATCTCTCCTTCAGCCATTACTTCCTCCCGTGACTAGCGTGTGGGGATTCCAGAACTTCATAGAATTATGACGGCTACTGTCAGTCTAATATAGAGTACCCCTTAGCGAAATCTGTGCATTGTCTAAGGCAGTGGTTCTGCCACTTTCTTGAATCACGGCGCCCTAGAGCATAAGAATTGTTTTCACGGCACCCCTAGGCCCAAAGTTTCATATTGAGAAATTAAGAAAGAAATTTTAAATGAAGTAAATTGTGTTTATATGTTATCCTTATGGTCAGTTGTGTGGTGAGGAACAATATTTGCTTCTGTTTGTCTACATATTTTATACATACTTGCCTACCTGACCCTCTCCATGAGGGAGAAAATACTCTGTTCCTGGACTTTCCTGGTAATGTATGATTGCCATCACCTGTGGTGAAACACTTTTCTTATCAATTAACTAGCTCACCACAGGTGATGGCAATCATACATTACCAGGAAAGTCCAGGAACAGAGCAGTTTCTCCCTCATGGAGAGGGTCAGGTAGGCAAGTATGATTTTATGGTTGAAAGCCACTGGCACTGGTTGTGCCTATTACATTGACCATAAATGATTTGATTTGGTCCTTGACCACCAACCCAGGGCACCCCTGCAAGTGTCCCGAGGCACCCCAGGGTGCCTAGGCACACAGTTTGAGAAGGACTATATTTAACAGTCAGTTAGTGATTCTTGGAATGGACAGAAATGATGACTGTACTTATGGGAGTACACAGCTTCATTGATATGAACAGTCTGCTGGACATTTACCTGCAGCCAATCTGCCTGGGAATTTGGGGGCCGAGTGCATAGTATAGTGTGACTTCTTATACTTCCAACTAACTAAGAGGTCTGGAAGGAAAACAGGAAGTATCCTGCAGCTAATAATAATCTGGGTAGTGGCAGTACAGCATATAGCTAAGGTGAACAACTAGGTCTGAATGAGCAACTAGTGTGTCACATTTTTTTTAATAGTCAACTGGATACTAAAATCAATTTAGGGGTAAATTTACTAAGATGGGAGTTCTATTTAAAATGGGATGTTACCCATAGCAACCAATCAGATTCCAGGTATTATCTTCTAGAAGGTGCTAGATAAATGAGAAGTAGAATTTGATTGGTTGCTATGGGCAACATCCCATCTCAAATAGAACTCCCATCTTAGTAAATTTACCCCTAGAGATCGCAAAAGCAAAATATTTCTCTAATGGGCAAAACCATGTGCACTGCAGGTGTGGCAGATATAACATGTGCAGAGAGAGTTAACGGTTAGATTTGGGTGGGTTATTTTGTTTCTGTGCAGGGTAAATACTGGCTGCTTTATTTTTACACTGCAATTTAGATTTCAGTTTGAACACACCCCACCCAAATCTAACTCTCTCTGTACATGTTATATCTGCCCCCCCTGCAGTGCACATGGTTTTACACATTAGAGAAAAATGTTGCTATTGTGATCAGGTCTGAATTATGCACTTAAGGCAGGGCCGGTTCTAGCCCTTGTGGCGCCCCGGGCAAAAAATAGGGGCATGGCTTCATACGGGGGCGTGGCCAGTTACGCCCCTATTTGTGCCCCCTGTAGCGCCGCTGAAAGAAAAAAAATAAAAGAAAAAATAATACACTCCCCGCTCCTGATTCCCGACCGCTGCAGACCTCCGCCGGCGCCGCTCCTCTCCTCGGATCTATGGGACAGACGTCATGACGTCTCTCCCATAGCACAGCATAGACAGACCCCTAGCGTCTGTGTCAGTCCCACAATGCTGTGCGGTGTGCGATGACGTCATCACGCACCGCACAGCAAAGGTCCTCTCCATGAAGGGAAACTAGATGCGTAGTGTCTAGTTCCCTTCACAGCAGGGGACCAGCGCGGGACACAGCGGGGGGCACAGTAGCAGATCTTGCCATGGTGCGGCGCCCTCTGGATGGCACCGGCGCCCTCCGGTAGGTGGCGCCCCGGGCAAAAGTCCTGCTTGCCCGTGGCAAGATCCGCTACTGCCTTAAGGGGACATGTACAAAGCAGTGATAAATGTGGAGAAGTGAGCCAGTGGAGAAGTTGCCCATGGCAACCAATCAGCATTGACGTGACATTTATAATTTGCATACTATAAAAGTATACAGAGCAGATAATTGTTTGCCAAGGGCAACTTCTCCGCTTCTTCTCCACTGGCTCACTTCTCCACTTTTATCACTACTTAGTTACATGTCCCCCTTAGTCACTAAAGCACAGATACATAGTAAAAAAAAAAAAAAAAAGATTTGGAACTAATAGTTGTCTTTTGTATAATAATTACTAATGATTTAGTAGCCATTTATATGACTACATATTTTGCAGAACTTTATAGATTCAAGGGTCTATTTAACATTGGTGGAGCAGTTTGTTTGATCCTGTGCATCAATATAATTTTACAAGCAATTTATTAATAGGTAACCCTACTGCTGGTCATAGCATACCTCCCAACATGACCCTCTCCAGGAGGGACAGAATGCTCTGCTCCTGCACTTCCCTTTTAATTTATGATTGCCCTCACCTGTGCTGAAACACCTTTCTTATCCATTCACCTGTTCAACACAGGTGTCGGCAATCATACAGTGGGCGGGATGTACTAAAGCAAAAATGCGGTAAAACCCCCGAAAACGGGGGGTTTTACCGCATTTTCATATTTACTAACACCCTACCGCCGCATTTTCGGCGTCCAGGGTATCGCCATCTCTGGATGGCGATACCCTATAGAAGCCTATGGGCTTCTTTTCGCCGACCGCCGCAATCCGCCGACACCGTCGACACCGCCGCAGACGCCTCCCCCCCAGCTTACCTTCCTCCATGATGCCCCGGACCCGGAAGGTAATCTCCTCCTCCCCCTAGCAACGCAGCCGGACGTCCTTCCGGCTGCAGGGGGGAGGAGGAGGCGCCGGGGGCAGCCTGCTGCTGCTACCCGGCATCAAGGCAGTGTGGGGACCCCATGGAGGTGACGGAGACCCCCCGCAGACCACCTAACAGGTATCGCGGGGGGCCTCCGTCACCGCATCGCGATGTTGATCGCATATGTTAGTACATACGCGATCAACATCGCTGCGGTAACCGGCGAGGTGCGGCGATGTATGTTAATAGTAATACATCCCGCCCAGTAAGAGAAAAGTCCAGAAGCAGAGCATTGTGTCCTTCCTGGAGAGGGTCATGTTGGGAGGTATGGTCATAGGTTTTCTCTCCTGCAATGGCAGCCTAACACTGCCGAATGAAGAGTTCCAGCAATATGCGCATGACTTTGCCTGGCCCATATTAAGATGAGTTGCAGTAACCAATGAAAATAGAGGGATTGCAGCCCCTTGTTAATTAGGAGGAAGTAGTCAAACCATTCATTTGGAAAATATATGGGTTATTACTTCTTCCTAAATAAACCCATAATCATTTGCATCAGTCCTTGCCTAATTGGAGCTCCCACTGTAAGTGTTCTATCATACAAAAAACATTTAATGTTTGTCAGAAGCCAAATAACCTACAGGTATATATTTGCATAGTGGCATGAGCTCCACATAGTGTCCCGGTCAGAATGCTAACAATGTGTCACAGTGATGCCCAACATTTGCTCGTTCTTAGGGCCTGATTCAGCTTCAGTCACAATTGCAAGTAATTGCGCAATTGGTGATTTTTAGCAAACTATGGGGTCGATTCAATTCCCCGACAGTTGAATATCGCCGGCGCTATTCAATACAGCGCCAAGTGACACTAATTGTCGGGAATTCTTCTCTCACCCCCGGGGGATGAGAGAGGAAATCCGAGAAAAGTGCTGCCGTGCGGCTGGCGCGAGGCTGATTCTGTCGGGAATCAGCATCGCGGCGGGGAGTTAAGTCAGAGTATGCCCGTTCTCCTGACAAAACAACCTGTTAACTCCAGGAGAATGGGCATTCACCGACTTAACTTGAGCTGAATTGAATAGCGCCGGGAGCTAATTCCCGGCGCTATTCAACTGTCGGTGAATTGAATCGATCCCTATGCATGCGCAAACATCACAGCGCACATGTGCCAGATCATGAACTGCAAACAACTTAGCAGATTTCCGAACCAAAAAGAGGTTGCAAATAGATAAATGAAAAAGGTGTGGTGGAGGCGTGTCAGTGGCATGTAACGGGGGGGGGGGGGGGGGGGGGTGATGTAACGGGGGGTGTAGTGGGTGTATCATGCCTGTGTCCTGGGCGGTGCATTTGCAAATCTGTTAAGAGGCAACCTTAAAATAATCACAAAGTGATTGCAGCTTATGAGTAGCTATGGAGCTGTCCAGACTGTGGAAGTCAAACTGACAGGTGCACTACCATCAATATTTCAGCTAATAATTGCACAAAATCACACACAGCTGATGTGTTAATGCCTGGCTAAGGTTTAGGACTTCAAACATGCTATTTTAATATGTTTGGTGGTTTAATTGTTTAATAACATTTAATGACATTGAACAACTAAGGCGCCCTACACATTAGGCGATGTGCCGCCGAGGTGCCCGACGGCCGACGGCGACCCGGCGGTGGGGGGGGGGGGGGCAGTGACGGGGGGAGTGAAGTTTCTTCACTCCCCCCGTCACCCGGCTCCATAGACGTGCAGGCGAATATGGACGATCTCGTCCATATTGGCCTGCATGCACAGCCGACATGTCACCAGCGATGAACGAGCGCAGGGCCGCGCATCGTTCATCGCTGGTGACTCCACACTGCACGATATGAACGTTATCTCGTTCATTAATGAACAAGATCGTTCATATCGTGCAGTGATATCGGCATGTGTGTAGGGCCTAGAAGTCCTCAGAATCAGCACTTTGCAATGTTTGATGACTTGATTGTTTAATGACACATAATTAAGTGATATAATATGGGTTAGATACCCACACCTCCCAACATGACCCTCTCCAGGAGGGACAGAATGCTCTGCTCCTGGACTTCCTTCTTAATCTACGATTGCCATCACCTGTGCTGAAACACCTTTCTTATCCATTAACCTGTTCAATACAGATGCAGACAATCATAAATGAAAAGAAAAATCCAAAAGCAGAGCATTGTGTCCCTCCTGGAGAGGATCATGTTGGGAGGTATCATACCTCTTAGGTTAAGCAGACAAAAACAATACATTTTACTGTTTGCGAATGTCCGCTAAATTGTGAACATTAGCAAAGTTGCTGAAGGGTACAGACTAGCATCGCTGAATTGCTAGGTACTCTGGGTGCCTCTCCTTTTGTGTACTGAAGTTTTTTTATTGCAAGTTTGCATTGTGGGAGTGTATTGTGTCTATTAGCAGGTTTGTGATTGATCACAAATAAACGCAAATTAACTTGCGTCTGCATTATTTAGCGATCCATGCTGAATTAGGCCCTTAGTCATACTTGCCTACCTGACCCTCTCCATGAGGGAGAAAATGCTCTGTTCCTGGACTTTCCTGGTAATGTATGATTGCCATCACCTGTGGTGAAAAGCCTTTCTTATCAATTAACTAGCTCACCACAGGTGATGGCAATCATACATTACCAGGAAAGTCCAGGAACAGAGCATTTTCTCCCTCATGGAGAGGGTCAGGTAGGCAAGTATGCCCTTAGTTAAGAATCAGTGCTATCTGCCAGCCTGTTGGCTCCTAGGCAAGTGACAAGTTTACAGTTATTATTGTTAACATCACTCCTAGCCACTAATTTTACCAGATAACTGTTTCTTTCAAAGCACCACATAATAACATAAAGGCTATTTCTCCTTCTTAGGAAGAAGCGTCTGCAACGTCTGAAGTTAACTGTTGTCAAAGTTCCTGAAGCCGAAATGAAAGATGTTGCTGTAGTGGATGCCGCAGACTCAGCTCCTCTGTATAAAACCGTTCCAGACTTCCAGAGGGTGCAAATTACAGGAGACTACGCCTCAGGGGTAATTGGATTACTAGCATTCATCATATTCTGAGAAACTAGTTAAATACACACTGTACTGTACGCATTAGGGTGGTCATTCCAAGTTGTTCGCTCACTAGCTGCTTTTAGCAGCATTGCACACGCTAGGCCGCCGCCCAGAGGCGGATTTAGAACTCATGGGGCCCTAAGCGAAATACCGATTTGGGGCCCCAATACCTCAAACAATCCATAGCACTATATTTTTGTTCTGACTTATGCCCCTTTACATTACAGATGGAGTTCCGTCGTGCTTGGGCCTATCACCGCGTCTGGGGTGCGCACGTGTCCGTGACACGTACACGCCCCATTCACTAGAATGAGAACGTCTATGTGCACTCCTGGCGGGGCTAAGCAGTGACCAATCAGACAGAGAGTGCCCCATAGAGGTACTGTGTGCGCGCGATGAAGGCGCGTGCACGCCAAAAAAATGGGTGTGGCCAATTAAAATGGGACATTATACACAGACATATGCCCCCAATAGTGCAGTGCCAGATCCACAATTGCCCCCACAATTCCAGATCCACAATTGCCCCCACAGTGCCAGATATACAAATGCCCCCACAGTGCCAGGTATACAAATGCCCCCACAGTGCCAGATCCACAAATGCCCCCACAGTGCCAGATCCACAAATGCCCCCACAGTGCCAGATCCACAAATGCCCCCACAGTGTCACTGTGGGGGCAATTGTATACCTGACAGGTATACAAATGCCCCCACAGTGCCAGGTATACAAATGCCCCCACAGTGCCAGTTATACAAATGCCCCACAGTGCCAGCCAATTGCCCCCACAGTGCCAGGTATACAAATGCCCCATAGTGCCAGCCAATTGCCCCCACAGTGCCAGGTACACAAATGCCCCACAGTGCCAGCCAATTGCCCCCACAGTGCCAGGTATACAAATGCCTCACAGTGCCAGCCAATTGCCCCCACAGTGCCAGGTCTAGAAATATCCCCACAACAGTGCTGCAGCTACTTACCGCTGCTGCGCTGCTGCTGGGGCTGAAGCTGCTCAGAACGCGGGCGCGCGGCTATGTCTGGCGGCGTGTAGGGACTTCAAACTAGCCGCCGGTTCGTGAGCCAATCATAGCTCGCGGACCGGCAGCTCCTGATTGGCTGCCGGTCCGTGAGCTCTAATTGGCTCACGAACCGGCGGCTGGTTTGAAGTCCCTACACGCCGCCAGACTTAACCGCGCGCCCACGTTCTCCTCTCATGATAGCTGAGACATGCTGCCGCCGGACTGAGCGGCAGCGTGTCTCAGTGACACAAGCGGGGGGCCGCTTCGGGCCCTTTGCAACCCGCCGGGCTCTAGGCAACCGCTTAGGTT
This sequence comes from Pseudophryne corroboree, assembly GCF_028390025.1. Classification (NCBI taxonomy): domain Eukaryota; kingdom Metazoa; phylum Chordata; class Amphibia; order Anura; family Myobatrachidae; genus Pseudophryne; species Pseudophryne corroboree. The sequence continues at coordinate 752,320,010 of NC_086445.1, read as the reverse complement.
GCCTAGCGGCAAATCCGCCACTGCCGCCGCCCTCTGGGAGTGTATCTTAGCTTAGCAGAATAGTGAACGAAAGATTAGCAAAACTGCTACTAAATAATTCTTTGCAGTTTCTGAGTAGCTCCAGACCTACTCCTAGATTGCGATCACCTCAGTCCGTTTAGTTCCTGGTTTGACGTCACAAACACGCCCTGCGTTCAGCCAGCCCCTCCCCCGTTTCTCCAGCCACTCCTGCATTTTTCCCTGGCACGCCTGCATTTTTTAGCACACTCCCTGAAAACGGCCAGTTACCTCCCAGAAACACCCACTTCCTGTCAATCACACTATGGTAACTCGAGCGATGGAAAAACGTCATTCGAGCTTGTGTAAATCTACTAAGTTTTGTGTTAAATAACTAAGCGCATGCGCGCTGCGTACCATGCGCATGCGCATTTAGCAGCAAATCGCAGCATAGCGAAAATCGGCAACGAGCGAACAACTCGAAATGACCACCTATGTTAGAAACACTTGTACTGACACAAAGTAATTTTTTAGCAGGGCAAAATTTAGCGTTGAGCAACGTAGTCCTGTGTTGATGGGTGCTAGACAAAGAGACAGGTCTTTCTCTGCACAACACATTGGGGGTCATTCAGATCTGATTGCTGCTGTGCATTTTCGCACAGCGGCAATCAGACCTGGACTGAGCATGTGTGTGCACCACACGGCGCCCTGCAATGGGATGTTGCGAAGGATCTATTTGCACGGGCATTCGCAAGGAGATTGACAGGAAGAGGACGTTTGTGGGTGTCAACTGACCATTTTCAGGGAATGTCCGGAAAAATGCTGGTGGAATCAAGAGTTTTCAGGGAGGGTGTCTGACGTCAGCTCCGGCCCCCGATCAGCCTGTTCTCATCGCACTGGAAGAGTAAGTCCTGGGCTGCGCAGAGACTGCACAAAATCAGTTTGTGCAGCTCTGCTACACATGCGATCGCACACCTGCACAGTGAAAATCCACTCCCCCTGTAGGTGGTGACTATCTGATAGCAGGGCTGCAAAAAACGCAGCCCAGCGATCAGATCTGAATGACCCCATAATCCATCCTATCCTTGCTTTTTTTTTTTATAGTGAGGGATTAACTATTTGACATGGTCAGATGATATGTGACCGCGCCACCCCACTGTGTCCCCCAGTTTTTGACAAAGAGATCCATTGTGCAAAATATAATATATATATATATATTAGAGATATTAGAGATAAGCGGGTTTGGTTCTCTGAGAACCGAACCCCCCCAAACACCGCTGACACTGTCGGCACCACTGCACTGAGGACACCGCTGACACTCCTGCACTGCCGACATTGCCGGCACCACCGCATTGAGGACACAGCTGGCACCCCAGCACTGCCGACACTGCTGGCACCACCGCATAGAGGACATCACTGACACCCCTGCACTGCTGGCACCACCGTACTGAGGACACCACTGGCACCCCTGCACTGCAGACACTGCCGGCACCACCAAATTAAAGATACCGCTGGCACATCTGCACTGTCGACACTGCTGGCATCACCGCACGGAGGACACACCTGACACCCTTGCACTGCAGACACTGCCAGCACCACCGCACTAAGGATACCATTGGCACCCCTTCACTGCCGACACTGCTGGCACCACTGACAACCCCGCGCTGAGTACCCTCTGTCACAGTAAGTGCACTATTGGTGTATCTGACCTGCACTGTATCCGACCTGCACTGTAATCCGTGCTGTATCTGACCCACACTGTATTCGATCCACATTGTATTTGACCTGCACGTTATCCAACCCACACTGTATCTGACCTGCGCTGTATCCAACCCACACTGTATTTGACTCATACTGTAACCTGCATTTTATCCGGCCCACGCTGTATCTGACCCACAATATATACAATTCAGTGTATCCGACGCGCACTGTATCTGACCTTGCACTGTAGCCAACCCTCACTGTATGCGACACGCACTGTATCCAACCTGCACTGTAGCCTACACTGTATCCAACCCACTCTGTATCCAACCCGCACTCTGACCCTCACTGTATCCGACCTGCACTGTAGCTCGCACTATATCTGAACCGCACTGTATCTCGCACTGTATCCGACCTTGCACTGTAGCTAACGCGCCCTATATCCAGCCCAAACTCCGAACTGCCCTGTATCCAACCCACACTGTAACCTGCACTATATCTGACCCACACAGTATCCGACCCACACTGTATGCGATCTGCACTATATAAAACCCGCAATGAATTTCACCTACACTGTATCCAATCTGCCCTGCATCCACCTGCACTGTATCTGACCCCCACTGCAACCTGCATTGTATCTGACCAGCTTTATATCCAACCTGCACTGTAACCCGCACTGTATCCAACCTGCACTGTATCCGACTAGCACTGCATCTGACCAGTACTGTAACCTGGTTAATATGTAACTGTGTGTCCCAAAGTATTCCGCACTGTACTACGCAGGTACGCAATGCTGTTTTTTGCAATTGGGAAGATTTTGGGGAACTGCTCGACAAAAAGGCTGATTGATCGGGGCTTTACATGGGCACAGAGTGCCAGTCATCAGTGACCCAGGGACCCCAAGAGGGAGGGACAGACTGGGCACTGAGAATAGGCATGTGCTGGTGCAGTAGCGGCTCTTGCCACGGGCAAGCAGGCTTTTTGCCCGGGGCGCCGCTACCCTGAGGGCGCCGCCGTGGCAAGAGCCGCTACTAATCCTCCCTACCCGGCTCCCGGCTGCAGCATGCGCCGTGTGCGCCCGCTGCAGCCGGCGTCACTGACTGAAGCTAGAGGTCAAAATTGACCCCTAGTGTCAGTGCGGCACTGCTATGGGAGAGACGTCATGACGTCTCTCCCATAGAGAGGAGCCGGCGCCCGGAGACAGCAGCGGCAGCGGCGGGCCCGGAAGCAAGAGCGAGGCTGGTAAGTATTGTTTTTTTCCCCTTTAGGCTTTGAAAGCATCGCTGCTACTGGGGGCACATACTGGGGGCACATACAGGGGGCACAGCTACAAGGGGCACTACGACTGGGGGCACAGCTACAAGGGGCACAACTACAGAGGGCACATACTGGGGGCACTGCTACAGGGGGAACAGCTACTGGGGGCACTACTACAGGGGGCACAGCTACAGAGGGCACATACTGGGGGCACTGCTACAGGGGGAACAGCTACTGAAGGCACTACTAAAGGGGGCACAGCTACAGAGGGCACATACTGGGGGCACTGCTACAGGGGTAACAGCTACTGGGGGCACTACTACAGAGGGCACATACTGGGGGCACAGCTACTGGGGGCAGATATACAGGGGGCACATACTGGGGGCACTGCTACAGGGGGAACAGCTACTGGGGGCAAATCAACTGGGCGCACAGCTACAAGGGGCACAGATACTAGGGGCACTACTGCAGGGGGCACTGCTACAGTGGGCACTGCTACAAGGGGCACAGCTACTTGGGCAGATCTACAGGGGGCACATGCTGGGGGCACTGCTACAGGAAGAACAGCTACTGGGGGCAAATCAACTGGGGGCACAGCTACAAGTGGCACAGCTACTGGGGGACCAGCTACAGGGGGCAAATTAACTAGGGGCACAACCATTGGGGGCAAATCTACAGTAGGGCACAGCTACAGGGGGCAAATCAACTGGGGGGCACAACTACTTGGGGCAAATCTGGGGGCACAGCTATTGGGGGCATAACTGTGGCCACGATCCTCCCCTATGAAGCCACACCCCTATTTTTGTGAACTGTTTTGCCGGGGGGGGGGGGGAGGGGGGGCGCCAGTGGAAACTTTCGCACTGGGCACCGCAAGGTGTAGAACCGGCCCTGTGCTGGGGGCATGTGCACTTGTGTAGGAAGCATCAATGTCTGCTGTTGCTATTTTACACATGGTTTCTGGGGGGTTTTCTTTGCTGTTTGGTAACTACTTTCGAGCAATGATATTGTACACACGATTCTCAGGAAATTTCTGGGTTGGATTGTTTTCTATTGATAGTACTTGTGAGTTGGTTTGATTGGTTATTGCTAATAAAGTACTAATTTGTAAAACATTTTCAAACAGAAATAACTGCTGTGTGTTTGTGCCGCTGCTCTGTTGCTTAGTTTAGCCAGCCAGGCTTTGGCGTATGCTTTTAACTAACCTTAAGCTCATAATTGGATGTAATACCCATAATGCATAGTGCCCAGGTCGATGATTATTGGATTATACCCAATTATGAGCTTAAGGTTAGTTACAATCATTTTTATAAACTGCTATCATCACTATTTGGGTTTTAAAACTGCGCTAAACCGCCTCCACGTCATAGTCAATTATATGTTTTTTAAATCACTTTTTTTTACGTAGCTTATAAAGTTGAGAGGAAATTATGTCATGCATATTGGGGTATATCTGGGCTAGGAGTCCCAGCAGGGCCGGACTGGCCATCTGGCACTTCTGGCAAATGCCAGAAGGGCCGATGGCCACGTGGGCTGGTCCAGCGCTGACTGAGACACGCATGTCTCAGCTGTCAGAAGAGGAGAGCGCCCGCCAGCGCGGCTGTGTCTGGCGCGGCGGCGTATAGCGGACTTCAAACCAGCCACCGGTTCGCGAGCCAATCAGAGCTCGCGGACCAGCAGCCAATCAGAAGCCGCCGGTCCGCGAGCTCTGATTGGCTCACGAACCGGCGGCTGGTTTGAACGAAGTCCGCTATACGCCGCCGCGACAGACACAGCCACCGGTTCGCGAGCCAATCAGAGCTCGCGGACCAGCAGCCAATCAGAAGCCGCCGGTCCGCGAGCTCTGATTGGCTCACGAACCGGCGGCTGGTTTGAACGAAGTCCGCTATATGCCGCCGCGACAGACACAGCCGCGCTGGCGGGCGCTACCTCTCCTGACTCACCCGTCCCTCACAGCCGGAGCCCGGAGGAGGAGCAGCAGCAGCAGCGGTAAGCAGCTGCAGCACTGGCTGCTGTGGGGGCAATTGTATACCTGGCTGGCACTGTGGGGGCAATTGGCTGGCACTGTGGGGCATTTGTATACCTGGCACTGTGGGGGCAATTGTGGATCTGGCACTGTGGGGGCATTTGTGGATCTGGCACTGTGGGGGCATTTGTATACCTGGCACTGTGGGGGCATTTGTGGATCTGGCACTGTGGGGGCATTTGTGGATCTGGCACTGTGGGGGCATTTGTGGATCTGGCTCTGTGGGGGAAATTGTGGATCTGGCACTGCAGTATTGGGGGCATATAATGTAAATTTCGGCTCATACCGGGTGCTATAATGTGAATTTTGGCTCATACTGTGTGGTATAATGTGAAAGAGGCACCAGTACTAGATAGTATAAGCGGTCCTACTATTGTGGTGCATAATGCGTATAAGGGGTGTATGGTGTGGTAAACTACACTGAAGGCCACGCCCCTTTTGAGTGGCCACGCCCCCTTCTCCGGAGCGCATAATTACAAACTTCACATTTCCATACCCCCACTTAAAAATTTCCTCTTCAACCACTTGTTGTGTGTATTTTAATAGAGAATGATGTACGCTTGTATGTTGTTAGAATATTAATTATATTTGTAAGAGCATAGACTAATAAGTGGGAGGAGTCAGGAATAGTAAGGGGAGGAGTCACAGAGGTGAGCCTGTGTGCTTCGAAAATGCCAGGGCCTATTTTTAGTCCCAGTCCGGCCCCTGAGTCCCAGTCATTTCATGCTGACTGGTGACCTTTACACATGCACGCAACAGAACTTGTAAGTATACTTGATCTGTCAATCTTGTTTGCTGGGTAAGAGAAAAACATACAGCTATCCCTAATGCACTCTGAGTGAGAAATAACACTACATAATAATCGGATAATACAGAGATCTTAGTTGCGTATATCTGCAGATATAGGGTTAAGCCCCCAGGCCGAACGGCAAGGCGTCTATGTCACTGGGGGTCCCTAATACTAGGTGTGGGTCTGGGGTGCGGGACACCATCATGTCGGCACAGGTCGGCTACCCCAGGGCAGCACACAGGTGAAAATTGGTAAGGGTTAATAAGAAGCACATAAGTGCTATGTAAGTGTTTGCTGCTAAGAATACGATCTTGGTAATTGTATGCTTATCTCCACTGGAACAAATGTCTGCTCTGTCTTCAAAATGTTGTTAATAAAGGGGGGTACTGCAGAGGCGTCACTGGGTGTGGTGACACCCGGTGCGCGCCCCTGATCTCCTGACGCGATCGCGGCAAAAAGGGGGCGTGGCCTTGTATTTAGGGGGCGTGGCTTCACAGGGATCCCAGAATTGTCACTCTGGGGGCGTGCCCAGCATCTCCGGAGATGCTGGGCTTCCCCCAGAGCCAGTCGCCGTCCGCTGTCGGCTCCTCTTCTGTGACAGGAGCCGGGTGCTGTAGGAGACTTTCTCACTGCAGCACCTGGTTCCTGTCAGTGCGGAGGAGCTGACATTTGGTGTCACCCTCCTCCAGGCGTCACACCCGGGTGCGGCCCGCACCCCCCGCACCCGCCTTGTGACGCCACTGGGGTACTGACGGGAGAGATGTGTGCTGAGCGATCTTAACACAGACCGCTCAGCACACATCTCTCCCCCCGCTCAGCACAGCGCGATGTGCTGAGCGAGGGGGCGGGCCGACGGGGGGCCGCTCACTTAGCACAATGGTGAAGTGAGTGACCCGTTAGATTGAGCCTGCATGCAGGCTCAATCTGGCACTGGCGATAGCCGCATCACTATCGCTGGGGGGCATACACACAACAGATACCTGCTTGAAATCTAAGCAATCTAGTAAGATTGTTAATGGGAATTGATTGACAATCTTTGTAAGAAAAAAATCTTTATGCACTTAAGACCTAATTCAGGGTTGATAGCAGAAGCAAATTTGTTAGCAGTTGGGCAAAACCATGTGCACTGCAGGGGGGGGGGGGGGGGCAGATATAACGTGTGCAGAGAGAGTTAGATTTGGGTGGGTTATTTTGTTTCTGTGCAGGGTAGATACTGGCTGCTTTATTTTTACACTGCAATTTAGATTCTTGCAATCACCGGTGCGATCGCTTTCTTCGTACATCCCGTCGCTGTCCGGCGCTCCCGGTCGCTGGGGGGGGGGGGGGGGAGGGGGCGACGCGCCTGCGCATTGCGGGGCATGCACAGTTCAGACCTGATCGCTGCTGAGCATAAATGCACACCAGCGATCGGGTCTGAATTACTCCCATGGTTTTGCCCATCTGCTAACAAATTTGCTGCCGCGATCAACTCTGAATTACCCCCTTAGCTGGAAGTGTATTCACCACCTGTAATGGGTTTGTGATTCGGAAATGTCTTTTATTCTCAACCAAGGTATCATGGAGGATTCATTACGCATCTGTAGTGTATAACTGGTCACTAGTAAGAATAGTGCTGTATTTTTATAGGTATGTATTTGCAGAACCTGGGGGGTCATTCCGAGTTGATCGTAGTTGTGCTAAATTTAGCACAGCTACGATCGTTAACTCAGACATGCGGAGGGACGCCCAGCACAAGGCTAGTCCGCCCCGCATGTCAGTGCCGCCCCCCCCCCCCCCCCCCCCCCCCCCCGCACAAATACAAAAGCATCGCACAGAGGCGATGCCTTTGTATTTGAGGAGTAACTCCCGGCCAGCACAGCTCCTGCGGCTGGCCGGGAGTTGCTCGTCGCTCCTGCTGGCCACAGCAGCTGCGTGACACGTCACGCAACCGCCACGGTCCGCCCCCCCATTGGTCTGGCCACGCCTGCGTTGGCCGGACCGCTCCCCCTAAACGGCGACTTAATGCCACCGTTCAGCCCCCTCCCGCCTAGCGATCGCCTCTGCGACAAACTGCAGCGAGCGGGTCGGAATGACCCCCCTTATGGGTTACTCATCCTTTTATAGCCAGCTATCAACCTAATGCTTAATAATCTTGTAGGCATTTTTGGATGCCATTTATCATCCCCAATCCAAATTTTTATTGAATGGATTCTACATGAATGTACATATGGGTACGTACCTTTCCTTTCATTAATGACCATTCAACACATATGGATTTATAATCAGGTCCCATCTATTACAGATTTATGACAGTTTTTTAAACTGAATTTGAAGATTATCTCTGTATAAAGTTTAAACCATCAGTCTCCTCAATTTGAAGACTGCTTATCTTCATAAAATCCACTAAAACCAAATTCGTATGTAATATCGAAGTCAAGATTTTTAATTTGACACTCTCAGTACTCTTTCCTCATAACTCCACCTTTTTTCACCCTTTAAGAACCATACCCCTGATAAAGTCATTTTGACGAAACACGTAGGGTTCACCAATCTATATTCACTATGTCGCTGTACTGACCATCGCCACCCTGAGCTCACACCTTTGTTAAGGTGAGGGAGGAATTGATACCATCTTCTGTACATGGACACCATATGAATGTATTGGTGCTGTACAGAGTTTTATCTCATTTTATAACATATTTTATGTCTAAGCATTGAAAACAATAAAATATCATTGCTTGATTATTAATTGCTACTATGTCTTGGGTGATTTTTGATGAGGGGTTCTCCATCCTAGGGTACTCCAATGTGACCCGCCAAACAGAGGTCTTTGATATACTGAACACGTCTCCAGTCTATCGAAAGATATCAACTTTGTTACTGTATTGTATTTACAGCTATATATATATATATATATATATATATATATACATATATATATATATATATATATTAGTGGACTGGGATATTTGTTGTGATAGTGTGATATTTGAAGGTCCCAACTAACAGGGGTCCTATCCACGGTGCTGCTCCGTCGAATAGCGCAAGATAGGGGTATTTTTATTGTGTGTGTGTGTGTGTGTGTGTGTATGTATGTATATATATCCAAACGAGACGGCGGCACTCAGCAGACTTCAATGATGCTTAAACAGGTGTCAGTTTTATTTAAAGCAAGCCGACATGTTTCGGGGACTCACTCCGTCCTCAGGGCAAGATGATCAAACACAGTGACAAAACACAAGAATATATACCACATACCAATAGACATAAGTGCAATAACAATACTCACCTGTTATTGCACTTATGTCTATTGGTATGTGGTATATATACTTGTGTTTTGATCATCTGGCCCTGAGGACGGGGTGAATCCCCGAAACATGTCTGCTTGCTTTGAATAAAACTGACACCTGTTTGAGCATCAGTGAAGTCTGCTGAGTGCCGCCGTCTCTTTGGACACATACAGTGAGTTCATTTGAATTCTCTTGGAGGGCACTGCAGCATATTGCATTAAGGAGCAGGAGTGCCGGGCATATTGGAACATTTGTATATATATATATATATATATATATATATATATATATATATATACAGGTTGAGTATCCCTTATCCAAAATGCTTGGGACCAGAGATATTTTGGATATGGGATTTTTCCGTATTTTGGAATAATTGCATATCATAATGAGATATCATGGTGATGGGACCCAAGTCTAAGCACAGAATGCATTTGTGTTTCATATACACCTTATACACACAGCCTGAAGGTCCTTTTATACAATATTTTTAATAACTTTGTGCATTAAACAAAGTGTGTCTACATTCACACAAATCATTTATGTTTCATATACACCTTATACACACAGCCTGAAGGTCATTTAATACAATATTTTTAATAACTTTGTGTTTTAAACAAAGTTTGAGTACATTGAGCAATCAAAAAACAAAGGTTTCACTATTTCACTCTCACTCAAAAAAGTCCGTATTTTGGAATATTCCGTATTTCGGAATATTTGGATATGGGATACTCAACCTGCATATATATATATATATATATATATATATATGTAATCAATGTAATGAACAGTTTTGAAGAAAGAAATAGTCAGTGAAATATTTAAAACAAAAAACTGGTGAGGTGTATATTATGTATCAGCTGTCACAGGGTATATATATTGGTGGGGCACAATAGGCCTGATTCAGATGTAAGCACAGCTTAAAATCAGTCGCATTGACCAATGTTTTGTGGTCTGTACATGCATCGGAAACTGCAGTGCACATGTGCCGCCATTCATCAGAAGCAACTATATCAGTGTCTGACGGATCAGTATATTCCCCATCCTTATCGGAAGAATTATCCAAAATATTAGTGGATTGTGAGGAAGAAATGGCCCGTTTAGATGACCCCTTGGCCCCAGAGGGGCATGGGGTAGACTTTTGTCTAATCAAGGACTGATTTAATTGTTGTAATTGGGTAGACAGAGTATCCGCCCAGGGCGGATCAACTGCAGGGACAATATGTGGCTGCAATGGCACTGGAGGTCCGACAGGGGGCGTAAGACGTGTCACAAGTGTACTCAGCATACTTGAGAACGCTTCCCAAGGTGGGTCCTGATTGGCCACAGGTGCTGCAGGTTGACTGGGTGTATGGCACTCAGCGCCTGAGCCAGCAGCTAAAACATCCCCCTCAGGTAAATCCGTGACGCCAGTACTGCAGGATGCAGAAGCATCTGCTGATTTCCCGCCCTGTGTGGCAGACATTTTAAGGAATGTGGCCTTAGGGCGTAACAGTACAAATAGCCAAATACAATACCTGAAAAAAAAAAAAACTATGTTATGTGACAGTAAACACAGGACACAAAACAGAGGATTTAAGCGGTATGAGGTGACTGAAACACACAGTAAAAATACCAAATTGTATATTCTGTGTAACACTATATATATATATATATATATATATATATATGTATGTATATATATATATATATAATATATAGTCAAAGAGAAATAAATTAGTGTGTTAGTCCCAATTCACTGTTCCTATACCACAACGAGTGGTCTGCAGGAAAAATAGGATAGAGGATGCTGGGGATGCTTCAAGAACCATGGGGTATAGACGGGATCCGCAGGAGACATGGGCACTTTAAGACTTTAAAAGGGGTGTGAACTGGCTCCTCCCTCTTAGCCCCTCCTCCAGACTCCAGTTATAGGAACTGTGCCCAGTGAGACGGACATTTGAGGAAAAGGATTTATTTAATTTTTAAACTAAGGTGAGATACATACCAGCTCACACCTCAAACACGCCGTACAACATGGCATTCAACAACAACGCATGCAACGGCATGACTAACATCAGCCACAGACTGACTGAACTTAACACAACATGTGTGTAACCATAACCAAAAACTGCAGATACAGCCCGCACTGGGATGGGCGCCCAGCATCCTCTACGGACTAAGAGAAAAGGATTTACCGGTAGGTATTAACATCCTATTTTCTCATACGTCCTAGAGCAGAGGTTCTCAAACTCGGTCCTCAGGACCCCACGCAGTGCATGTTTTGCAGGTAACCCAGTAGGTGCACAGGTGTATTAATTACTCACTGACACATTTTTAAAGGTTCACATGTGGAGCTCATTATTTCAATTGCGATTCTGTGAGGAGACCTGCAAAACATGCACTGTGTGGGGTCCTGAGGACCGAGTTTGAGAACCTGTGTCCTAGAGGATGCTGGAGATGCTTCAAGAACCATGGGGTTTATACCAAAGCTCTAGAACGGGCGGGAGAGTGCGGATGACTCTGCAGAACCAATTGACCAAACAAGAGGTCCTTCTCAGCCAGGGTATCAAACTTGTAAAACTTTGCAAAGGTGTTTGATCCCGACCAAGTAGCAGCTCGGCAAAGCTGTAATGCTGAGACCCCTCGGACAGCGGCCCAGGATGAGCCCACCTTTCTGGTAGAATGGGCTTTCACCGATTTTGGTAATGGCAATCCTGCCGTAGAATGAGCCTGCTGAATCGTATTACAGATCCAGGGCGCAATAGTCTGCTTGGAAGCAGAAGCCCCAATCTTGTTGGGATCCCACAGGACAAACAGAGCCTCTGTTTTCCTAATCTGCGCCGTTCTGGCAACATAGATTTTCAAAGCTCTGACTACATCGAGAGACTTCGATTCCGCCAAGGTGTCAGTAGCCACTGGCACCACAATAGGCTGGTTTACGTGAAACGATGAAACCACTTTTGGCAGAAATTGCTGACGAGTTCTCAACTCCACTCTATCAGCATGGAAGATTAAATAGGGGCTCTTGTGAGACAAAGCCGCCCACTCCGATACCCGCCTTGCGGATGCCAAGGCCAACAACATGACTACTTTCTAAGTAAGGAATTTTAACTCAACCTTATGCAAAGGTTCAAACCAATGAGATTGCAGGAACTGCAACACCACATTCAGATCCCATGGTACCACAGGGGGCACAAAGGGAGGTTGGAAGTGTAGTACGCCTTTCACGAAGGTCTGAACTTCTGGAAGGGAGGCCAATTCTTTCTAAAAGAAAATTGATAAGGCCGAAATTTGTACTTTAATTGAGCCCAACCTTAGGCCCGCATCCACACCTGCTTGCAAAAAATGGAGCAAACGCCCCAGCTGAAATTCCTCCGTAGGAGCCTATTTGGATTCACACCAAGACACATATTTTCTCCAAATACGGTGGCAATGCTTAGCCATTACTTCTTTTCTAGCCTGAAGAAGTGTGGGAATGACTTCACTGGGAATACCCTACCGGGCTAGGATTTGGCGTTCAACCGCCATGCTGTCAAACGCAGCCGCGGTAAGTCTTGATACACGCAAGGTCCTTGTTGTAACAGGTCCTCCCGTAGAGGAAGAGGCCAGGGATCTTCTATGAGCAATTCCTGAAGATCTGGATACCAGGCCCTCATTGGCCAATCTGGAACAATGAGTATCGCCTGAACCCTTGTTCTTCTTATCATCTTTATCACCTTTGGAATGAGTGGAAGTGGAGGGAACACATATACCGACGGAAACACCCACGGTGTCACTAGGGCGTCCACTGCTATCGCTTGAGGGTCCCTTGACCTGGAACAATATCTCTGAAGTTTCTTGTTGAGGCGGGACGCCATCATGTCTATTTGAGGAATTCCCCAATGACTTGTCACTTCTGCAAAGACCTCTTGATGAAGACCCCACTCTCCTGGATGGAGATCATGTCTGCTGAGGAAGTCTGCTTCCCAGTTGTCCACTCCTGGAATGAAAACCGCTGAAAGAGCGCTTGCATGTCTCTCCGCCCAGCGAAGAACTTTCGTGGCCTCTGCCATTGCCGCTCTGCTCCTTGTTCCGCCCTGGCAGTTTATGTACGCCACTGCTGTTATGTTGTCTGACTGAATCAAGATGGACAGACCGCAAAGAAAATGTTCCGCTTGCAGAATGCCGTTGTAAATGGCCCTTAATTCCAGAATGTTTATGTGCAGACAAGCTTCCTGGCTTGACCATTTTCCCTGAAAATTTCTCCCCTGTGTGACTGCTCCCCAGCCTCGGAGACTTGCATCTGTGGTCACCAGGATCCAAACCTGAATCCCGAACCTGCGTCCCTCCAGAAGGTGAGAACTGTGCAGCCACCACAGAAGGGAGATCCTGGTCCTGGAAGATAGGAATATTTTCCGGTGCATGTCCAGGTGAGACCCGGACCACTTGTCCAGCAGGTCCCACTGAAACACCCTGGCATGGAACCTGCCATACTGCATGGCCTCGTAGGCCGCCACCAACCGAGTGCATTGAAGAATCGATACTCTTGCCGGTTTCAGAATCTGTTTTACCATGTTCTGTATTTCCAGAGCCTTTTCCACTGGAAGAAAAACTCTCTGTAATTCTGTATCCAGAATCATACCCAGGAATGACAGCCGTGTCGTCAGAACCAACTGTGATTTTGGCAAGTTTAGGAGCCAACTATGTTGTTGCAGAATCATCAGAGAGAGTGCAATGTTTTCAGCAATTGTTCCTTGGATCTCGCCTTTATGAGGAGATCGTCCAAGTACGGGATAATTGTGACTCCCTGCTTGCGCAGGAGAACCATCATTTCCGCCATTACCTTGGTGAAAATCCTCGGAGCCGTGGACAGACCAAACAGCAACGTCTGAAATTGGTAATGACAATCCTGAACAGCTAACCACAGGTAAGCATGATGCGGAGGATATATGGGGACGTGTATGTAGCAGTGGCGGATTTAGGGGGGGGGGCACCAAGTCACGTGCCCCCCCTGTCATTTTTTTTTTTTTTTTACTGTGCAGTCAAATGATGTCCGCACACCCGCCCGAATCAATTATGAGGCTGCTGGATGTCAGTCAGCCACTGTAATCCCTCCCCTGTCAGCTGCTCCACCTTCCTGCATGATTGGAGGTGGAGCTTCCAGATTCAAACCCGCCGCTGCCGCTAAGGGACAGCTCACCGCCAGCCCACCCACACACAGCGCACTGCCACCGGGGGTCCGGGACAGCACACCGCCGCCGCCGCTGAGGGACAGCGGACCGCCAGCCCACCCACACATAGCGCACTGCCGCCGGGGGTCCGGGACAGTGCACCGCCGCCGACGCTGAGGGACAGCGCACCGCCAGCCCACCCACACACACTGCCACTGGGGGTCCGGGACAGCGCACCACCGCCAACGAGGGACAGCGCACCGCCAGCCCCTGGAGTTACACCGCCATCCGCCGCTGAGGGTCCCAGCCAGGGCAGACACCAAAAGTAGATGCACGCTGCACAGGTGCTGCGGACTGGACGCCCAGGCCAAGAAGAATCCTGGCCCTGCATTCTGCACTGGTTGTGAGTGTGTGTCTGGCAGGTACGTGCAGTCAGGGGAGGCAGTGCCTCCCCTGCCATTAATGAGCCATTAATGATTAAAATAATATAAAGAAAATACTTATGACACATGTTCTGTGTCATAAGTAATCTCTTTATATTATACTATGCATTTTAAAACTTTTAATCACCTTAGGAGGCACTATTAGCAGTGGGGGACCCGGCGCTACAGTAGAGCCGCAGCTACAAGAGAGCGGCGTGTGGGCAGCGGCGGCGGGACTCGTTGACAGAGCTGCCTACAGCAGGGCAGCTCCGGAGATAACGGGAGCACCAGAGCTGGGGACAGCGCGCTGCGGCACCGGGCAGCGCTGGTGCCTGACCACCCAGGCGAGAGGGCGGGGGGGGGGGGGCAGTTGTGCGGTGGGGTGGGAAGTGTCTGGCCAGCTCACCCCCAGATCACTTGGACTGCAGCTCACCCCCAGATCATCTGGGGGTGAGCTGCAGTCCAAGTGATCTGGGGGTGAGCTGCAGTCCAAGTGCTCTGGGGGTGAGCTGCAGTCCAAGTGATCTGGGCAACATCACTTGGACTGCAGCTCACCCCCAGATCACTTGGACTGCAGGGACAGGGAAAAATAAAAAAAATAAATGTAAAAAAAAGATATATTTGTATCACAGCTGCCCGCCGCCCACTGCTGACCAGCACTCACTGCCGCACGCTGCACCGCCACTGAAAGCTGACCACCGCAGACAACAACTGGCGGTGGTCAGAGGGACATCAACGCCGCAGCAACAAAGGACAGCTTAGTACTGCCGCATTCCCCGCAGACCATGGGCTCATCTGCCACCGACAACCACAGTCCCTTCCGCACCTCCGCTGCACATATCAGGTAATGTTCCCCTGCTTCCCTATGTCCCTGCTGTCACTCTCTCAGTCCCTGCTGTCACTCTCTCAGTCCCTGCTGTCACTCTCTCTCCCTGTCCCTGAATTGTGGGTCATACCGTGTGCTATAATGTGAATTTCGGGTCATACCGTGTGCTGTAATGTGAATTTCGGGTCATACCGTGTGCTGTAATGTGAATTTCGGGTCATACCGTGTGCTGTAATGTGAATTTTGGCTTATACCGTGTGCTGTAATGTGAATTTCGGCTCATACCGTGTGCTGTAATGTGAATTTTGGCTTATACCGTGTGCTGTAATGTGAATTTCGGCTCATACCGTGTGGTAAAATATGAATTTCAGCTCAAACGGTGTGCTGTAATGTGAATTTCGACTCATACCGTCTGCTGTAATGTGAATTTCGGCTCATACCGTGTGCTGTAATGTGAATTTCGGCTCATACCGTGTGCTGTAATGTGAATTTTGGTTCATACTGTGTGGTAAAATATGAATTTTGGCTCATACCGTGTGCTGTAATGTGAATTTCGGCTCATACCGTGTGCTGTAATGTGAATTTTGGCTCATACTGTGTGGTATCAGGTGAAAGGGGCGCCAGTACTAGATAGTATAAGGGGTCCTACTACACTGAAGGACACACCCCTGTTTGAGTGGCCACACCCCCTTTTCCGGAGGTGCGCGCATAATTGCAACCTTCACTTTTCCATACCCCCACTTAAAAATTTCCACTTCGACCACTGTATATATATATATATATATATATATATATATAATATATATATATATAATATATATTTATATAAAAAATCTCAGTGCCTCCCCAGCCAGGGACCTCACCGCACGTCACTGGTGTCTGGTGAGTGTCGCAGTGTTTTACTGGGTGACTACATAAGCTCCTTCTCGAGTTCACTGAATGAAACTCGTATTTATCTTTGTGGGCAGAAATATAACTGAACCTCAAAATAACGTAACTAGCAATAGGCCCTGATTTTGTCGCAATTGATACAGCTTACTGTTTATTGCAAATTATGTAATCTGGGTAGAGGACCTTGCTGTGTATAATCCATAATTAGTCAGGAGCACACATTAAAGAATTATGAGCATTTGTTGGGTGGTATTCTACAGTTGCATGGCTACTTTTGGGACTCTTGTTTACTGCCTGCCCAGACCTTGGTTTTGGAGATGTGACTATGTTTTGAGACCCTGATTTATTGCATTATTGCCTGCGTGTTCCTGACCTCTGCTTTGGACTTGACACTCCTTATGTTTTTTTGATTTACGCTACCTCTGTGTAAAGGGCCCCACACACTACTGTGACATGTCCCTCTGACATGTCGCAGGCGATCACCCCGGCAGACTCCCGGTAGGGAAGGGGGGGGGTGCAGGATCGGCCAAGATACATCGTATGCTGTCCTTTTGCATACGATGTATCTTGGACGATCCTGGCCGATCCCAGCCACGCCTGCGGTGTCGGACCAGATTGAATGTGCAGCACATTCAATCTGGAGGATCCGATCTGATGCTCACGGGAACGCGCATCAGATCGGATTGGAAACGTCTCCAAAATGCCCGATTTCATCCGATATATTGGGCCGAATGCCCGAAATCGGATGAAATTGGGTTTTATCGTCCTAGTGTATGGGGCCCTTTAGACTTTGCTGTACACATGGATAGTGACTGTGTCTTTGCTGTTACCCCTCACACAATTGGACACACCCACTGAAACTTGGTCACACCTACTCCACTTCTAACTCCACCCCTCCTTGATAGCCCAACCACTTATGGTGCCCCCCCTGTAATTTTTTTCTGGATCCGCCCCTGGTAAGTAGGCATCCTTTATGTCAACAGACACCATAAAATCCCCCTCCTCCAGACTGGAGATCATTGCTCGGAGAGATTACATCTTGAATTTGAATTTTTTTAGAAAGAAATTGAGGGATTTTAGGTTCAGAATCGGTCTGACCGAGTCATCCGGCTTCGGTACCACAAACAGACTCGAATAAAAACCCTCTCCCTGTTGTGACGGGGGTACCGTGACAATGACTTGATTTTGACACAGCTTTAGTATCGCCGCGCATGCAACCTCCCTTTCTGGAAGAGAAGCTGGCAAGGCCGATTTGAAAAATCGGTGAGGGGGCACATCTTAAAACTCTAATTTGTACCCTTGGTCTACTATTTCTAATATCCAAGGATCCAGGTCCGAGCGAACCCAGACCTGACTGAAGAGTTTGAGACGCGCCCCCACTGGTGCGGACTCCCACAGAGGAGCCCCAGCGTCATGCGGTGGATTTGGTAGAAGCCGGAGAGGACTTCTGTTCTTGGGAACTTGCCACAGCCTGTGACCTTTTTCCCCTTCCTCTTCCTCTCGCAGCAAGGAAGGAGGATCCTCGTCCTTTTTTGTATTTATTGGGCCGAAAGGACTGCATCTGATAGTGGGGCGTTTTCTTTTGTTGTGCAGGAACATAAGGTAAAAATTACAACTTACGTGCGGTAGCCGTAGATACCAGGTCAGTGAGGCCGTCACCAAACAAGACACTACCGTTAAATGGCAGAGACTCCATAGCCTTCTTCGAGTCAGCATCAGCATTCCATTGATGAATCCGCAATGCCCTCCTGGCCGAGACTGCCATGGCATTGGGCCTTGATCCCAAAAGGCCAATATCCCTTGCAGCTTCTTTTAAAATATGCTGCAGCGTCCCTGATATGACCCGGAGTCAAAAGCACATTATCCCTGTCCAGGGTTTCTATCTCAGATGACAAGTTATCTGCCCACTTTTCAATAGCGCTACTCACCCATGCCGAAGCAACGGCAGGCCTGAGTAGCGAACCTGTAGTGACATAAATGGATTTTAGAGTATTTTCCTGCTTACGATCCGCAGGATCCTTTAGGGCTGCCGTGTCAGGAGACGGAAGCGCCACCTTCTTGGACAGACGCGACAGAGCTTTGTCCACTGTGGGGGTTGACTCCCACTTTTCCCTGTCCCCAGAGGGGAACGGATATGCCACTGGAATTCTTTTGGGAACCTGAACCTTCTTTTCAGGATTTTCCCAAGCCTTTTCAAAAAGAGTGTTCAGTTCATAAGAGGGAGGAAACGTTACCTCAGGTTTCTTTCCTTTAAACATACAGACCCTTGTATCAGGAACAGCAGGGTCCTCAGTGATATGTAATACGTCTTTTATTGCCACAATCATGTACTGAATGCTCTTAGCCAGTTTAGGATTCAATCTGGCATCACTATAGTCGACAATGGAATCAGAGTCCGTGTCGTTATCTGTATCTGCTATCTGGGTAAAAGCACATTTCTGTGACCCCGAAGGGGTCTGAGCTTGTGACAATGCATCCTCCATGGATTTCCTCCATGTCTGGTTCTTGGATCTCACACCCCTTTGAAAGTCTTAAAGTGCCCATGTCTCCTGCGGATACCACATGGTTCTTGAAGCATCCCCAGCATCCTCTAGGACGTATGAGAAATATACAGTCAAACGTCAATAATATTTCTGTTCCCGTGCCTTGATTTCTGAGTCCACAGGGTCCTATAAAGTCATGCAAGGCTCCGTAGCCCCTAATTTACATCCTCCTGGGTGGCGGCTCAGTTCTTCAAATAGCCACTAGGTATGTGTAGCAAAAATGGATCTGTAAGAAAGGGGAAGAAGAACAAGTGCCTATGGTGTAGTCGTTTTCTCCAAATTGATCACCCGCAAATAATAGAATTGCGTACCGGATTGTGACTTGTCTCAAAGCATATCAGTCTCCTACTTCTTACTCCATATACATTTTAGAATCTCACTGCCGGTCACCGTCACCTCCTCTCCCGCTACCTCCACCGAAATGTGTCATGTCCAATGTTGTCACCTCTAAAATAAAAAACAAGCCCAAAACAAGCACAGCACCAGCGTCCTCACTCCTGCTCTTCTCTCCTCACACACAGGATGTTTCTGCCCCTTGGAGCAGGAGTGAGGACGCTGGTGCTGTGCTGTGGAGCCTAAATCAAACACATTTTAGTAAATCGAACCTGTGCTCCCTTGCCTTGGTGGATATAGTGGGGTCCCTGTGCAGTACAGTGTCCATGCCAGTGGCGCGGTCCGTCTCCTGGGACCACAACCGGAACGCGATTAACCGGCGGGTCCCACCTATGCGACCCTCTTACCTCCTCCCTGATGTGCAGCCACGCAATCCTGGAGAGCATCAGTGGTGGTGTGCCTGATGACCGGTGCGCCTCCGCTGCAAGTACCCGGGAACCCGGCCGCGGGAGTATGCAGCGCTGCTGGAGAGGTGATGGAGCCGCAGCACAGTATGTCAATATGACATATAAAGTGCTGCGGTCCTTGAAGTATTTTGAAAAAGCTCTTTTCAGGTCTGCCTAACGCAGCCACCCCTGTTAGTGACCTGCACTGCAGGCACCAACTTACAAACTAAGCTCCAGTGCCTGGAGGCGGGGTTATAGAGGAGGAGGTGTAATGCATCCTGGGAACAGTCAGAGCTTTAGCCTGTTGGTGCCTCGGATCAAGATCCAACTCTACACCCTTCTATGTATTCCCTGTGGAATCCCAGTGCACCCCGGTGCAGAAATAACATTATACCCCTTTCACATCACCAATGCCGGATCCCACCCGGGAATTGGAAACGGGTCCCTCCCGTGTTGGATCTGGCATTGGACCCTAACGGCAGGCTACCCGACCCGGCAATTTGCTGGGTCAGATGCCATTGCGGCAGGGGGCGGAGTCGGCAGTGGAGCCAGCGCTGGGAGATGAGCTCATCTCCGCGCCACCTCTCCCTATGTAGTGAACGGGTCCCAGGTCACATCGACCCGGGAACCCGTTCACGCTGCCACTGACCCGGTATTCAACCTGGGAATAACACTGCTTTATTCCCAGGTTTAATTACTGGGTCAGGTCAACCATGGCCCTTTCACACCACACAATGAACCATGCCGACCCGGCAATATGTCGGGTCGATACCGGGTTATTTGTGTGGTGTGAAAGGGGAAATTTAAGCACGGATCTCTCCGTGTGTATGCTCCATAGTGATAGCCGTCGCTATCGCCGGTACTAGAGTTTGCATGCAGGCACATTCTAGTACATCGCTCAATTCACTGCTGTGTGAAGTGAGCGACCCACCCCCGTTCTCCCCCCTTCGCTCAGCACACATCGTGCTGTGAGCTGAGAGGGGGGAGAGATGTGTGCTGAGCGGTCAGTGCTAGATCACTCAGCACACATCTCCCCGTGTGTACCTCCCTGTAGAGGGATAGTGGAATTAGCCAAGCCTAACACAGTATTAACCATCAAAGTTGATAAGGTTCAAGTACATTACTGAGACTGATGAGTGTTATATGACATGCATGGGCTACTCATTTTAATGGGCTGTGTGGATCTATGTCAGGATGTCTGTTATTTCATACATATGGCCAAGACATGGATATCAGATTACAAATGCATGTCAGCTGTTGACCTTTATGATCATGATATTACTATTTTATAATATCGCTTAAAATAGATTGAGTGGCAGCTGAAGCGATAGGAAATACTGTCTGAAATATGCTATGTGAGAACTGTGGTTTAAATCCTGCAACGCTTTCTTTCACCACATGTGAGAGCCAAATTTAGTAAGGTACAACCAATTGGGCCATGGTGTAAGCAGCCATTTAACTTATGGACCACTACTGGCGCCTGTTAATGAGCCCACACATGAAGACAGATGTCTACCATTGACTGCAGTAAGAGATGCCCAATATGGATCTTATCACACTTACCTTCAACTCCATTACTGGTGAGATTGCCATGTGTTACATACTTGCCTGCTCTCCCGGAATGGTCGGTGGGTTCACGAAAATCTCCCAATTATAGCAGCATCCCCCCAGACCTGGCAGCCCACTTAGCGAGTGAAGTGGGTGGTCCGGGCAGCCAATGACTCTATTCTCGCCGAATCGTGTCTTCTAGACATGCCCACACCATATAATGCCAGTAATCTCTACATTATAGGACAGGGGGCGTGGCTACAATGACGTGCTCGCCCCCATGCAGCCTTGTTTACATAGCCCTGCCCTCGCTTCGACCTCAGTGAGGCGACATGTGCCCAACCCTCTCCCCTTCTGTGCCGACTTGGCTGCTCTCTCCCGGTGAGAGCAGCCAGGTAGTTGGCAACCAGCGGCGGATTGGCATGCCGGGACGCAGGATCGGATTCTGTTTGGCCGGTCCGGCGTCCCTACATTGGCTGCCCGCCTCCCCTATGCAGGCCACCAACTGCTGGACCGTTCACTGTTCGCAGAAGCTCAGTGAAGCACTTTGAAAATGGCTGCCGTCTGAGCTTTTCCGGATACGCAGCAGCCCCTCCTCCTCCCCATAACTCTTTGCTCAGTGTTCCGAGGAGTCAGTCAATGATTGCTCCGCCTCCACTCCAGCCCCGTCACTAGACGTGTTCCGCCTCTTAGCCCCGTCCCACTCCCAGCACACTGACTGCAGTGCACAGACTGGACACTGCACAGTGCACAGAGGAGTCGCGGCTGCAGCTAGGAGAGAAAGCGGGAGTCGGCGGTCAGTAAGTACTGTGTCTGTGTACCACCAACAATAATTATATAGTGGCATGCTGCATCATATATTATATCATAAATATATATATATATATATATATATATATACACATGTATATGTATATATACAGTATATATATATTTATATATATAGAGAGAGAGAGAGAGAGAGAGAGAGAGAATAGCAGAGACCTAGGCGCTTTAGTAAAGATGTGCAGTGATAAGATGTTATATATAACACTCCTTAACCCTTTTAAGAGTAGCAGCTCATAATACAGAGTTAGTGTATGGTATACACATAGACAAAAATAGGTAGTAGAGAAAATAAGCGCTTGTGAGTGTAATAACAGATATAAAGGAAATAATCAGGTGGGTATATTTATGGCCAAGGGCACTTATCTGGTTAATAAGAACTTTTAGGATTTACATGTAAAAAGAGAAATACAACAGAACATAGTGTGTACCGTTCTCAAATTAAAAAACAATGTGTCATTTGCAATAAAGGGGAATAAATTAGGGAACGTGCTTATTCCCAATAAGACGTATTTCGTAGCCCAGACTTTACAAAATAAAACATAATAGAAGTTTAATATACAAAGACATACATTAGCTAGACAACACACGTACAACATTTAAAATGATTAAAAGCTTATCTGTCCATCATAAATGGGGAGATCAGCAGCAAACTGTCCCAAGGACATAAAATAGCTAGAGAACATGCGTACAGGATTTAAAAACTTCAATCGCTTATCTGTCCATCAAAGGAGTTCAGCAGCAAACAGTACCAACGCGTTTCGTCCATCAGAGTCTGGACTTCTTCAAGGGAATTTAATATAAATATATATATATATATATATATATATATAAACCCTTGACGGCACTAATTGAATACCCCCCTTTTTATATATATATATATATATATATATCCATATACACACACACACACACACACACACACACACACACACACACACACACACACACACACAGATGTATCCTCTGTCACGGGCACGTACAACTATTTGCACCCGCGATCCATAGGAAAGGCATTGTGCGATCGCAGGTGCGAATAGTCTCACCCGGGCGTGTGTAATCATTGCCAGAATACATGCAAACACATTGCGGCAACAGTGAATGACACTTCTGTAGCGCTCTCTCTCTCTTTCTCTCTGTAAATATACATCTCGAGATCCACACTCACATCTATAGAAAATAACAGCGGAGTGCACTGCACTAGGGGCCTAATTTAGACCTGATCGCACAGCGGCCAATTATTGAATGACTGTGCATGCGTACAGATCGTAATACGCATGTGAGAGGCCAAACTGCAAAAAAAATCCAGCCTATTTTTTGATTGCTAGGCGAACGCAGACTGATTAACAGGAAGTAATGTGTATAATGTGCTCTGCCTGGTGCAATGTGTATAACGTGCTCTGCCTGGTGCAATGTGTATAATGTGCTTTACCTGGTGCAATGTGTATAATGTGCCATGCCTGGAGCAATGTGTATAACGTGCTCTGCCTGGTGCAATGTGTATAATGTGCTTTACCTGGTGCAATGTGTATAATGTGCCATGCCTGGAGTAATGTGTATAACGTGCTCTACCTGGTGCAATGTGTATAACGTGCTCTACCTGGTGCAATGTGTATAATGTGCTTTACCTGGTGCAATGTGTATAATGTGCCATGCCTGGAGCAATGTGTATAACGTGCTCTACCTGGTGCAATGTGTATAACGTGCTCTACCTGGTGCAATGTGTATAATGTGCTTTACCACCTGCAATGTGTATAACGTGCTCTACCTGGTGCAATGTGTACAACGTGCTCTACCTGGTATAATGTGTATAACGTGCTCTACCTGGTGCAATATGTATAATGTGCTTTACCTGGTGCAATGTGTATAACGTGCTCTACCTGGTGCAATGTGTATAATGTGCTTTACCACCTGCAATGTGTATAACGTGCTCTACCTGGTGCAATGTGTATAATGTGCTCTACCTGGTGCAATATGTATAATGTGCTTTACCTGGTGCAATGTGTATAATGTGCTCTGCCTGGCGCAAAGTGTATAACATGCTCTACCTGGTGCAATATGTATAATGTGCTTTACCTGGTGCAATGTGCATAATGTGCTCTGCCTGGCGGAAAGTGTGTAATGTGCTTTACCTGGTGCAATGTGTATAATAAGCTCTGCCTGGCGCAAAGTGTATACCATGTAGAAGGTGCTCTATCTGGCGGAATATGTATAACGTGCTCTACCTGGTGCAGTGTGTATAGGAGGATCTATCTGGTGCAATGTGTATAAGCGGAACTACTTTGTGGTGTAATGTGAATTATGTGGCCACGCCCCTTCCCAGTGAAGCCACACCCCTAAAATTTTGCGCCGCGTCTGCAGCGCGCACTTTCCATGCCTACGTTTGATCAGGCCTTCAGAGCAGTAATCCCTCCCACTTGACAGACTCCACCACCTCAACAGGCACCCCTCCCCCCCATTAGGGCTGCTTCCATAAATTTCCTGGGCTGGTTTTTGATCCCATTCTGCCCCTGTCGGCAACTATGATGTGTTACCATCTTGATACTGTATGTACCTTTCTGTGAAACAGATTAAAACAAAATACTAATAACAGGGATATTGAGGACTGAGGGCAGATGTACTAAACCTTGGAGAGTGATTAAGTGGAGAGAGATAAAGGGGTAAATGCACACATACTTTTTACAAAGGCGAAGCAGGAAGCAGCAGCTCCGAGATGTATTAAAATCTCGGATGACGAAGTAGGGGAGTGAAAACTCCCCCCTCCGGCGATTGCTGCCAGATGGTGCGGCGACATTTTCCCAGAGATCACG